>NC_141879.1:82857500-84107500 GCF_056163025.1 Triticum urartu
GGGGTCATGATAGAGCTCCTTCTGACATGGTCAGAAGTCGAAGCGCATCGCGATCCGTGCAGGTTTCGCTGCCACCAACGCCAACAGAAGCCCTGGCGCGCGTGTAGTTGCTCCTCGATTTTCCTCCCACTACGGGGAAACTCGACGAATGGAGAGCCACTATCCGAAGCCTTGTTGCGGTGGCCAACAAAGACGAACCGAGTCAGGTGGAGCCCCCGGGTCGACGCTCCGACGGAGTCCCACGCACCAGTGGCAGGAAAGCCGGCGGCGTTGCGACCACGGTGCACTCGCCTCCTCCTCGCCCGGTACCGCAGACGCCAGCCCGTCGCGACGCTTCGGGCGACTAAATCTCCATAGCGTCGCCCGACCCGCGGACCCACTGTGACCAGCGCCAAGTCCTTCTAGAACGAGAACATGAAGACGCTCGAACCACTATCGAGCGCCGGCGCGGAGTGCGCCACCAGTCAGACAGGTGAGGAGGGCCTACTGCGAACCACCCGGCAACGGAGAGCCCTGGAGGCCTACCTTACGAGGTAGGCTGTCCGGCTTTTACCCGTGAGCTGTGGCAGTTCCAGTGGCCCACTCACCGCACCTTCAAACCTAATGTGGGCGAAAAGTACAGCGGCAAGACCCACCCGTCCGAGTTCCTCAGCATCTACACCATTGCGATGCAAGATTCCGGAGCCCGCGACGATAAGGTGCTTGCGAATTACTTTCCGTTGGCTCTTAAACCCAACTCCATGTCATGGTTGATGCACTTGCCGGTAGACTCTATTTCCTCCTGGCCGGATTTGTGCCATGAGTTTGTGGGCGCCTTTACTGGAGGCCACCAAGCCCATGGCCAAGCGAGCGACCTACACGTCATTCCCAGAAGGGAGGCGAGAGTCTCCGCAAGTATATACAGAGGTTCAGCCGGATACAGTACAATATCCCTGATGTTCACCCTGCCGCCATCATCAGCGCGTTCCATCAGAACGTGCGTAACTGCAAGATGCGCGAAGAGCTGGCAATGAACAAGGTGAAAGATGTAGCAGAACTCTATGTTCTTGCTGACAGATGTTGCCGGGGTGCTGATCCACGGGCACCTATGGGACCGGCGGACCGGGTCACTTTTCGGTTCGGCGGGGGCGGAGGTCGCGCAAAGAGCAGATCGAGGCGGAGCACGCGAGCGATTTACCCAGGTTCGGGCCGCACGGATGCGTAAAACCCTACTCCTGCTTTGTGGTTTGGTATTGATTTCTAGCTCGGGAGCGCGGAGTGCTACAGTACACACCGGCGGCTAGCAGGACCGAGCGTGAGTGTTCGGACTGGCTCCCTCCCTCCCCCCCCCCCCCGTTGCACACGGGCCTCCTTTTATATGCTCAAGGGGTTACCGACAGGTGGCAACGGAGGTAAAGGGCAAAAATGGAAAGGTGCTGTGGTAGGTACAGCTACCTGTTACAGTGTATCATACCTAACTCTGGCGGTAGGGGACAAGGGCATTAATTGCCCGTCTGTGTCGCCTAAACAGTACCGAAAGGGAACGCTAGGGACGCCACTGTTTGCCATGATGGTTATCTTGTCAGCGCCTGCTTGCCACCGCGCACCCCTAGCTGCACGGCCTCCTGCCACGTGTGCTTGGGAGGGTCCTAGAGCGACACGTGGCGGGTGTGCTGGAGTGCGGGCATGAAGTGGGGGTTTCCCACGGCAAGCTCCTTGCCGCGGTCGTCGTCTTGTCGTATTCGGGAGCTTGTCGCTCACCGGGCCTTGCCGGGACGCGGGGCGCGTCGCGGCAAGTTTCTTGAAATGCCTTGGTTGGCCTTCCCGGCAAGCTCCTCTTGCCGGGGTCTTGTCTTCTTGACTTGGACACTTTGTTCTTGAATGGCTCCAAAGGAACCACGGAGGATCTTGGCGGTCACCCGGCAAGCCTTGCCGCGGGATACTGCGGCTGCCCGTGCACAAGTTCGGGGTACTAGGGTACCCCTACTCTAGTACACCGACAGGAGCCCCCGGGCCTGGGCCATACACGGTGCCGAGCGCTGTTGGGCCAGGCCCAAAACAGTGCACGGGCACGCGCGGCCTAGGTTACGCCGCATATCTCTCCGCTTCCACCGCGCACGCCCAGAACGGCACGCGTCAAACGCGGCGTCGTGGGTGATGTGGGCGGCGTGCGCGGGGCTAAGCCCCGCGAGCACGCGTCAGGCCATGATGAAGGGGATGGTTCACGCCCTCCTCCCTAAGCGGAGGTAGGCGTGGGGGCGTGGCGCATTTACTGGACGGGGCCGGTGCGCGGTTTTTCGAGGCGTCCACTCCCCGCAATCACGGGGTTGGGCGAGGCCGCCTCGTCCGTCGCCTTGGTTCTGCATCTCCGCCACGCGGCTCCCATGCGCTCGGGGTCGCGGATGGTGGAAGCGGGAAAACCGGGCCGTCGTGAGCAGAGGCAGCGGGTCGGCCCCGACTCCCTGCTCTTCCCGTGCCTTGATTCGCTGAGCGGGGCGGCCGAGCCCCCACCTCGCTCCTTTATAAAGAGAGGGAGGGGAGCACAGGAGCCCGCACTCTCCCATCTCCTCCTTTCTTCAGCTTCTGCTCCCCTTTCTCTCATTCTCCATGGAGAAAGGGAACCCTGGCCCTTCATCGGTGGCGGCGAGGGTCGCTGCCAGACAGCGCGCCCCTCCCTCTCCCACGCTCGTGGTGGCAGAGCCCGCCATAAGGGGAAGAGGGAGGGGGCGAGGTCGTGGACGAGGTCGAGGACGAGGTCGAGGCGCTCGGGGAAGAGGCGGACGGGGCGGCGCGCCAGCTTCGCTTCCGCCGGCGGTTCCTCTCCCCACGGCGGTCCATATAGGGGACGACCCTTGCGAGTTCTTCGTCAGGCTGCGCCGGGCGCCTCGTCGTCGCCTCCGGCTTCCAGCTCCGTTTGCGAGCGCGATGGAGTTGGACCCGCCCGAGACACTAAGACTGCACATGAGGGGCTGTGGGATCAGCGGCATGCGAGTCCGCATTGTATTCCCAGCCCCTAATGTGATGTATCTCGATCAAGGGTGGAAGACGTTCGCCCGTATCCACAGCTTGATGGAGGGGTTTACCCTCCATTTTAAGTAGATGGAGGGCGATCTCCTCTCCGTCAAGGCCTTCGGGTGCTTCGGCACTCGGGCGAAGTGCTGCGTGGACAGCTCCTCCGATAGTGAAGGCTCCCCCTCGAGCGAGAGTGACGAGGAGGAGAGCGACAACGATGATGAGGGTAGCGGGCGGCGGGATGGCGGGTCCGACTAGGGGTCGGGCGCCGCTCCGTGCGGCACCGATGACCCCATCATCCGTGTCGCCGGCTCCGTGAACTCCCCGGGGTCGTCTCCTTGGGCGGCTGGCGTAGGGAGGCTGCGGAAGGGGAAGAGGGCTGGCGACAAGGCCGTCAGGTCGGAGTACGAGGGCGTGGTGCCCTCGACAGCGTGCTGACGTCCTGCCGCCCCGTCTTCGAGCCCCGCTTCCGGCCCCGCCATCACCGTCCAGCCTTCGGACGGACCCCGGGATGTTCTCTTGGTGTCTTCTGGCACCCGTAGCTCGCCTAGGCGCCCCTTTTGCCCTTTTCGCCTCCTTGACCTACCTCCTGAAGAGAGGGACAGGAAAGGGGATTACGGGCATCTTATCTTTTTAATTTGTAAGCCTTCGGGCCTTAGCTGCATCTAAAACATGTAATCCTCTCTTTCATGTTTTTCATCCTCTATGGACTCTACCTGAGTGGGATGTTTTTTAATGAAAAGGGGATGCTTGCCGGGTTATTTGTCTCGCGGGTTGAACCCACGCGAAGGAGCAAATCCTTGGTATCCTTCGGACAGACATTTCATCTCCCGGCAACAGGCCCTGCTGCCTTCCCACGTCGCTCGACCTTTCTCACGCCTTTGACGGAGGCGGGAACGAGGTGGGTGCGGCCTCCTCGTTTCATCCCTTTGCTGCTGCGACTACGACCAAACTTGGCCCCGGGAACGAGCCCCAGGGCCTAGAGTTGAGGGAGCACGGCAGTTTTCGGGAAGAAACGGGGTTTCGCATTCCCCAGTCCATAAGAGGATGCATGATGAGGGACGAAAGACTTATCTGATATCGCAGCCCCCGGCAACTCTGGCTTGCCGGGGCCCAGGTGCCGGCGCGCCCTTCTTCTCCTTTTCGTCCTCAAGCAGTCTGGCCAGGATATGCGAGCCCTGCGAACGAAAGAGAAGCAAAGGGACGGACACTCGACCTCTAAGCTAGGGGTTAGCCGCTGTTAGGCACTATCAACCCTAACCAAGGACGAGACTCGACCTAGCATGCATGCTATAACCCCGGGGTGCCAGCGCTTCGTTTACTTGTGCTCAGGGTCTGCACCTGGCTTTGTACAAAGGATTACATGCAACAGCGGCAAGACTTGTACAAAAGGGTGGTTGCAGGACAGGGTCCGACAACCGCGCCTTACGGGTAAAACTTACGAAGATGCTCGATGTTCCAGGAGTTGCTCACTGGTACGCCATCTTCGGTCTCAAGGCGGACAGCGCCAGGCCTTGTGACTCGCTTCACCCGGTAAGGGCCTTCCCACTTCGGCGTCAACTTGTTGGAATTCTTGGCGGACTGAACACGCCGAAGAACAAGGTCGCCTTCCTCGAGACTTCTGGCGTTAACTTTGCGGCTATGGTAGCGGCGCAAAGCTTGCTGGTAGCGAGCAGCTCGCACAGCAGCCTGAAGACGGTCTTCCTCAAGGAGCAGCGCGTCATCTTGTCGCAGCCACTCTTGCTCGAGCTCATCATAAGCGAGCACTCGAGGTGACCCGTATACGAGTTCCGTGGGGATAACTGCTTCTGCTCCATAGACTAGAGCAAAAGGTGTCTGTCCAGTGACTCGATTTGGCGTCGTTCTGATCGACCAAAGAACCACCGGTAGCTCCTTGATCCAGTTTCTTCTGCACTTGTGCAGCCTGTCGAAAGTTCTGGTCTTGAGCCCGCGCAGCACTTCAGCATTTGCCCTCTCCGCTTGACCGTTGCTTCTTGGGTGAGCAACAGAAGCGAAGCAGACCTTGGCGCCAAGATCTTGGACGTACTGCATGAAGGTGCGGCTCGTGAATTTCGTACCGTTGTCGGTGATTATCCTGTTAGGGATCCCGAAGCGGCAAGCAATCGACCTGAAAAACTTGACTGCTGAGTGTGCTATCACCTTCCTCACTGGTTCCACTTCCGGCCACTTTGTGAACTTGTCGATTGCCACGTACAAGTACTCAAAGCCCCCGACAGCTTGAGGATGTCGAGCCCCCAGACCGAAAATGGCCAGGATAAAGGGATCGTCTGGAGAGCTTGAGCTGGCTGGTGTATCTGCTTGGAATGGAATTGGCACGCTTCACACTTGGTTACTTGTGCAGTTGCATCCTGGAGGGATGTTGGCCAGAAGAAACCTTGCCGGAATGCCTTGCCGACAAGTGCTCTTGCGCCAATGTGGTGACCACATATACCTCCATGTATCTCTGCCAACAGCTTTTGTCCGTCTTCCCGGGGAATACACTTCAATTTCACACCGTTGAGTCTTTTTCTGTACAGTGTCTTGTCGACAAACTGGTACATACTTGACTGCCGGGCTACTCTTTCCGCTTCTTCTTGCTCTTCGGGAAGTTCTCCTGTCTGCAGGAAATGGACAATCTGCTGCGCCCATGCTGGGGCTTGTGGCTCGACAACAAGGACTAAAGGCGAATCTGTGGCTGCGGGAATGTCCGCTTCTACGGCGAGAACCTGGGTCTCTGCCGGAGCTTGACGTTCCCCGGCAAGCTTGCCGGAGCAAAACTTGTTGGGAGCTTCTGCTTCAACGGAACAAACCCTAGGGCTTGCCGGAGCAGACTGCTCCTCAGCGCTCTTGGTGTTGATCTTGGAGACTGCTGCAGGAATATCCGCTTCTACGGCGAGAAGCTGTGTCTCTGCCGGAGCTTGACATTCCCCGAAAAGCTTGCCGGGAGCTTCTGCTTCAACGGAACAAACCCTAGGGCTTGCCGGAGCAGACTGCTCCTCAGCGCCTTCGACGTTGATCTTAGGGACCTTCTTGGCGGCGGCTTCAGGAAGCTCTACCGGCAAATAGTCACCAGAAATCAACTTCCTTTTCTTACTCTGTCCAGTTGATGGCGTTACGGATGGCTGAGTCAGCTTGAGCACAAAGGTCCCTGGTTCCACAGGTAACTTAAGTGCGGCATACTTTGACAGGCCATCTGCAATGGCGTTCTGAGCTCTTGGAACATGCTCCATTTGTAGGCTGTCAAAGTGTTCTTCTAGCTTTCTCACTTTGTCAACGTAAGCTTCCATCAACGGACTTTGATAATTCTTGTTTACTTGGAGGATGACAAGCTGTGAGTCACCCCTGACAATGAGCTTCTTGATCCCAAGGTCTGCCGCGATCCTGAGACCGGCAAGCAATCCCTCATACTCTGCAGTATTGTTTGTTGCTTGCTCCTTGGGAAAGTGCATCTGGACCACGTAGTTGAGGTGCTCTCCGGTGGGTGCGATAAGCAGCACACCAGCGCCGGCGCCTTGCAGCGAAAAGGCACCATCAAAGTACATCAGCCACTCTTTGCTTGCTTCCTTGTCGGGGATGCTTGTTTCTTGGAATTTCTTCGTCTGGTGTTGGCGTCCATTCTGCTATAAATTCTGCCAATGCTCTGCTCTGGATAGTTGAAGTGCTTTCAAACTTGAGGCCAAAGCTTGACAGTTCCAGTGCCCACTCAACAATCCTGCCTGTCGCTTCTGGATTCTGCAGTATCCTCTTCAGCGGAAAGCGAGTGACAACTGTGATCTCATGTGCTTGGAAGTAATGGCGCAGCTTTCTCAAGGCCATGAGAAGGCCGAAAAGCAATTTCTGCACACCAGGGTACCTTGACCTAGCCCCTGCAGAAGGGAACTGACAAAGTAAACTGGGCGCTGCACCATCTTCTTGTGTATCTCGTCGTGTATCTGCGCAGATCCATCTTTGTCGGGACCAGAGCTTGTCGGGGAAGCCCCCTGCTTGTCGCTGGATGCGCTTGCCGCGGTTGCTGGCTCATCATCTGCCTCCCTCTCTGCTACTAACGCAGCACTAACCACTTGATTGGTTCCTGCTATGTACAGCAGCAACTTCTCTTGTGGCTTAGGTGCGACAAGTATTGGAGGGGAGGACAGGTATCTCTTCAGGTCTTGCAGCGCAGCCTCCGCTTCCGGAGTCCATTTCATTGGACCTGCCTTTTTCAATAATTTGAAAAATGGTAGGGCGCGCTCAGCAGACCGAGAGATAAACCTGCTGAGAGCAGCCACGCAACCGGCAAGTTTCTGTACATCCTTGACGCGCTTTGGTGCTTCGATCTACTCAATGGCCTTGATTTTGTCGGGATTGGCTTCAATTCCCCGCTGAGACACGAAGAACCCGAGAAGCTTGCCGGAGGGAACTCCAAACACACACTTCTCCGGGTTGAGCTTGAGGCTGATCTTGCGCAGATTTGCAAAGGTCTCGTCTAAATCTTGAATCAGGGTTGCTCCGTACTTGCTCTTGACCACTATATCATCCATGTAGGCTTCCACATTTCTGTGTATTTGTGGCTCAAGAGCAACATGGACTACTCTTGCAAATGTTGAACCAGCATTTTTTAACCCGAAAGGCATCCGTACGAAACAGTACGTGCCACATGGAGTAATAAATGCGGTGTTCTCCTCATCCTCTTCTGCCATGAACATCTGATGATATCCTGAGTATGCGTCAAGAAATGAAAGCAAATCACATCCGGCTGTGGAGTCAACAATCTGGTCAATGCGCGGCAAAGGAAATGGGTCTTTGGGACAAGCTTTGTTAACATCGGTAAAATCGATACAAAGCCTCCATTTCCCGTTTGCCTTGCGCACGACTACAGGATTGTGTTGGGGAACGTAGCAGAAATTCAAAATTTTCCTACGTATCACCAAGATCTATCTATGGAGAAACCAGCAACGAGGGGAAGGAGAGAGCATCTACATACCCTTGTAGATCGCTAAGCGGAAGCGTTCAAGAGAACGGGGTTGATGGAGTCGTACTCACCGTGATTCAAATCACCGATGATCCTAGCGCCGAACGGACGGCACCTTCGCGTTCAACACATGTACGGAACGGAGACGTTTCCCATGCCTTGATCCAGCAAGGAGGAGGGAGAGGTTGATGGAGATCCAGCAGCACGACGGCGTGGTGGAAGTAGCGGGATTCCAACAGGGCTTCGCTAAGCGCTGCGGGAGGAGGAAGATGTGTCACGGTAGGGAGAGGGAGGCGCCAGGCCTTAGATCTGTTTGCTCCTCCTTTTTCCCCACTATATATAGGGCCAAGGGAGAGGGGGAGGCGCAGCCCTTGCCCCTTCCTCCAAGGAAGGGTGCGGCCAAGGGTGGGGAGGAGTCCATCCTCCCCAAGGCACCTCGGAGGTGCCTTCCCCTTTTAGGACTCTCCCCTTTTTCCCATGTCTTGGCGCATGGCCTCTTGGGGCTGGTGCCCTTGGCCCATGTAGGCCAAGGCACATCCCCTACAGCCCATGTGGCCCCCCGGGGCAGGTGGCCCCACCCGGTGGGCCCCCGGGACCCTTCCGGTGGTCCCGGTACAATACCGATAACCCCGAAACTTGTCCCGATGGCCGAAACAGCACTTCCTATATATAATTCTTTACCTCCGGACCATTCCGGAACTCCTCGTGACATCCGGGATCTCATCCGGGACTCCGAACAACATTCGGGTTACCGCATACTAATATCTCTACAACCCTAGTGTCACCGAACCTTAAGTGTGTAGACCCTACGGGTTTGGGAGACATGCAGACATGACCGAGACGTTCTCCGGTCAATAACCAACAGCGGGATCTGGATACCCATGATGGCTCCCACATGTTCCACGATGATCTCATCGGATGAACCACGATGTCAAGGACTTAATCAATCCCGTATACAATTCCCTTTGTCTAGCGGTATGTTACTTGCCCGAGATTCGATCGTCGGTATCCAATACCTTGTTCAATCTCGTTACCGGCAAGTCTCTTTACTCGTTCCGTAACACATCATCCCGTGATCAACTCCTTGGTCACATTGCGCATATGATGATGTCCTACCGAGTGGGCCCAGAGATACCTCTCCGTTTACACGGAGTGACAAATCCCAGTCTCGATTCGTGCCAACCCAACAGACACTTTCAGAGATACCTGTAATGCACCTTTATAGTCACCCAGTTACGTTGTGACGTTTGATACACCCAAAGCATTCCTACGGTATCCGGGAGTTGCACAATCTCATGGTCTAAGGAAATGATACTTGACATTAGAAAAGCTATAGCATATGAACTACACGATCTAGTGCTATGCTTAGGATTGGGTCTTGTCCATCACATTATTCTCCTAATGATGTGATCCCGTTATCAATGACATCCAATGTCCATGGTCAGGAAACCGTAACCATCTATTGATCAACGAGCTAGTCAACTAGAGGCTTACTAGGGACATGGTGTTGTCTATGTATCCACACATGTATCTGAGTTTCCTATCAATACAATTATAGCATGGATAATAAACGATTATCATGAACAAGGAAATATAATAATAACCAATTTATTATTGCCTCTAGGGCATATTTGCAATAGTCTCCCACTTGCACTAGAGTCAATAATCTAGTTCACATCGCAATGTGATTAACATTCACAGGTCACATCGCCATGTGACTAACACCCAAGAGTTTACTAGAGTCAGTAGTCTAGTTCACATCACTATGTGATTAACACTCAATGAGTTTTAGGTTTGATCATGTTGCTTGTGAGAGAGGTTTTAGTCAACGGGTCTGAACCTTTCAGATCCGTGTGTGCTTTACAAATCTCTATGTCATCTCCTAGATGCAGCTATCACGCTCTATTTGGAGCTAATCCAAATAACTGTTCTACTTGGAGCTTATTCTAAATTGTTGCTCCATTATACGTATCCGGTATCTCTACTCAGAGCTATCCGGATAGGTGTTAAGCTTGCATCGACGTAACTCTTTACGACGAACTCGTTTACCACCTCCATAACCGAGAAACTTCCTTAGTCCACTAGTTACTAAGGATAACTTTGACCGCTGTCCTGTGATCCATTCATGGATCACTCTTGTACCCCTTGACTGACTCATGGCAAGGCACACTTCAGGTGCGGTACACAGCATAGCATACTGTAGAGCCTACGTCTTAAGCATAGGGGACGACCTTCGTCCTTTCTCTCTATTCTACCGCGGTCGAGCTTTAAGTCTTAACTTCATACCTTACAACTCAGGTAAGAACTCCTTCTTTGACTGATCCATCTTGAACACCTTCAAGATCACGTCAAGGCATGTGCTCATTTGAAAGTACTATTAAGCGTTTTGATCTATCCTTATAGATCTTGATGCTCAATGCTCAAGTAGCTTAATCCAGGCTTTCCATTGAAAAACACTTTCCAAATAACCCTATATGCTTCCCAGAAATTCTACGTCATTTCCGATCAACAACATATATTCATCAGAAATTCTATAGTGCTCCCACTCACTTCTTTGGAAATACCATTTTCTCATAAACTTTGTATACACCCAAAATATTTGATCATCTCATCAAAGCATACATTCCAACTCTGAGATGCTTACTCCAGTCCTCAGAAGGATTGCTGGAGCTTTGCATACTTATTAGCATCTTTCAGGATTGACAAAACCTTCCGGTTGTATCACATACAACCTTTCCTCAAGAAAATCGTCGAGGAAACAATGTTTTGACATCCTATCTGCAAGATTTCATAAATAATGCAGTAATCGCTAATATAATTCCAACAGACTCTTAGCATCGCTACGAGCGAGAAAGTCTCACCGTAGTCAACTCCTTGAACTTGTCGGAAAACATCTTAACGACAAGTCGAGCTTTCTTAATGGTGACATTTACCATCATTGTCCATCTTCCTTTTAAAATCCATCTACACTCAACAGCCTTACGACCATCAAGTAGTTCTTCCCAAAGTCTACACTTTGTTTTCATACATGGATCCTCTCTCGGATTTTATGGCCTCAAGCCATTTATCAGAATCCGGGCCCACCATCGCTTCTCCATAGCTCGTAGGTTCATTGTTGTCTAGCAACATGACTTCCAAGACATGATTACGTACCACTCTGAAGTAGTACGCATCCTTGTCATCCCACGAGGTTTGTTAGTGACTTGATCTGAAGTTTCATGATCACTATCATAAGCTTCCACTTCAATTGGTGTAGGTGCCACAGGAATGACTTTGTGCCCTGCTATACACTAGTTTAAGTGACGGTTCAATAACCTCATCAAGTCTCCACCATCCTCCCACTCAATTCTTTCGAGAGAAATTTTTCCTTGAGAAAGGACCCGATTCTAGAAACAATCCTTTATTGCTTTCGGATCTGAGACAGGAGGTATACCCAACTGTTTTGGGTTGTCCTATGAAGATGCATTTATCCGCTTTGGGTTCGAGCTTATCAGCCTGAAACTTTTTCACATAAGCATCGCAGTCCCAAACTTTCAAGAAGTGACAGCTTAGGTTTCTCTAAACCATAGTTCATACGGTGTCATATCATCGGAATTACGTGGTGCCCTATTTAAAGTGAATGTGGTTGTCTCTAATGCCTAACCCATAAACTATCGTGGTAATTTGATAAGAGACATCATGGTATGCATCATATCCAATAGGGTGCAGTTATGATGTTCGGACACACCATCACACTATGGTGTTCCAGGCTGTATCAGTTGTGAAACAATTTCCACAATGTCTTAATTCTATGCCAAACTCGTAATTCAGATATTCATCTCTATAATCATATCATAGATATTTTATCCTCTTGTCACGACGATCTTTCAACTTCACCCTGAAATTACTTGAACCTTTCAATAATTCAGACTCGTGATTCATCAAGTAAATATACTCAACATTTACTCAAATCATTTGTGAAGTAAGAACATAACGATATCCACTACATGCCTCAGCACTCATTGGACTGCACACATCAAAAATGTATTACTTCCAACAAGTTGCTTTCTTGTTCCATTTTACTGAAAAACGAGGCTTTCAGTCATCTTGCCCATGTGGTATGATTTGCATGTCTCAAGTGATTCAAAATCAAGCGAGTACAAAACCGGTCCATTTGCATGGAGTTTCTTCATGCATATATACCAATAGACATGGTTCGCATGTCCCAAACTTTTCAAAAACGAGTGAGCCCAAAGATCCATCAACATGGAGCTTCTTCATGCGTTTTATACCTATATGACTTACGTGGCAGTGCCACAAGTAGGTGGTACTATCATTACTATCTTTTGGCATGAACATGTGTATCACTATGATCGAGATTCAATAAACCATTCATTTTAGGTGCAAGACCATTGAAGGTATTATTCAAATAAACAGAGTAACCATTATTCTCCTTAAATGAATATCCGTATTGCGATAGACATAATCCAATCATGTCTATGCTCAACGCAAACACCAATCTCGATGGTAGAGGGAGCGTACGATATTTGATTATATCAACATTGGAAACACTTCCAACACATATCATCAGCTCACCTTTAGCAAGTCTCCGTTTATTCTGTAGCTTTTATTTCGAGTTACTAACACTTAGCAACCGAACCGGTATCTAATACCCTGGTGCTACTAGGATTACTAGTAAAGTACACATTAACATAATGTATATCCAATATACTTCTATCGACCTTGCCAGCCTTCTCATCTACCAAGTATCTAGGGTAATTCTGCTCAAGTGGCTGTTCCCCTTATTACAGAAGCACTTAGTCTCGGGTTTGGGTTCAACCTTGGGTTTCTTCACTAGAGCAGCAGCTGAATTGCCGTTTTATGAAGTATCCCTTCGTGCCCTTGCCCTTCTTGAAACTAGTGGTTTCACCAACCATCAACAATTGATGCTCCTTCTTGATTTCTACTTTTGTGGTGTCAAACATCACGAACATCTCAAGGATCATCATATATGTCCCTGATATATTATAGTTCATCACGAAGATCTAGCAGCTTGGTGATAATGACTTCGGAGAAACATCACTATCTCATCTAGAAGATCAACTCCCACTTGATTCAAATGATTGTTGTACTCAGACAATCCGAGCACAAGCTCAACAATTGAGCTTTTCTCCTTAGTTTGCAGGTTAAGAAAATCGTCGGAGGTCTTATACCTCTTGACGTGGGCACGAGCCTGAAATTCCAATTTCAGCCCTCAAAACATCTCATATGTTTCGTGACGTTTCAAAACGTCTTTGGTGCCTCAACTCTAAACCGTTTAACTGAACTATCATGTAGTTATCAAAATGTGTATGTCTGATGTTCGCAACATCCACAGACAACGTTCGAGGTTCAGCACACTGAGCGGTGCATTAAGGACATAAGCCTTCTATGAAGCAATGAGGACAATCCTCAGTTTACGGACCTAGTCCGCATAATTGCTACTATCAACTTTCAACTAATTTTTTCTCTAGGATCATATCTAAACAGTAGAACTATAGCGTGAGCTACAACATAATTTGCAAAATCCTTTTGACTATGTTCAGGATAATTAAGTTCATCTTATGAACTCCCACTTAGATAGAGATCCCTCTAGTCATCTAAGTGATTACATGATCCGAGTGAACTAGGCCGTGTCCGATCATCACGTGAGACGGACTAGTCAACGTCGGTGAACATCTTCATGTTGATCGTATCTACCATACGACTCATGCTCGACCTTTCGGTCTTCTGTGTTCCGAGGCCATGTCTATGCACATGCTAGGCTCGTCAAGTTAACCCTAAGTGTTTTTGCATGTGTAAAACTGTCTTACACCCGTTGTATGTGAACGTAAGGATCTATCACACCCGATCATCACGTGGTGCTTCGAAACGACGAACTGTAGCAACGGTGCACAGTTAGGGGAGAACACTTCTTGAAATTTTAATGAGGGATCATCTTATTTACTACCGTCGTTCTAAGCAAATAAGATGATAAACATCACATGCAATCAAATAGTGACATGATATGGCTAATATCATATAGCTCCTTTGATCTTCATCTTGGGGCTCCATGATCATCTTGTCACCGGCATTCTCATCGACATGTAAGTTGTGATTCCTTTGACAAGAACATGATCAATCTCATACATCACATATATCATTCATCACATCCTTTTGGCCATATCACATCACATAGCATACCCTGCAAAAATAAGTTAGACGTCCTCTAATTGTTGTTTGCATGTTTTACGTGGCTGCTATGGGTTTCTAGCAAGAACGTTTCTTACCTACGCAAAACCACAACGTGATATGCCAATTGCTATTTACCCTTCATAAGGACCCTTTTCATCGAATCCGATCCGACTAAAGTAGGAGAGACAGACACCCGCTAGCCACCTTATGCAACTAGTGCATGTTTGTCGGTGGAACCGGTCTCACGTAAGAGTACGTGTCAGGTTGGTCCGGGCCGCTTCATCCCACGATGCCGCCGAATCAAGATAAGACTAGTAACGGCAAGCATATTGAACAAAATCAACGCCCACAACTACTTTGTGTTCTACTCGTGCATAGAAACTACGCATAGACCTAGCTCATGATGCCACTGTTGGGGAACGTAGCAGAAATTCAAAATTTTCCTACGTATCACCAAGATCTATCTATGGAGAAACCAGCAACGAGGGGAAGGAGAGTGCATCTACATACCCTTGTAGATCGCTAAGCGGAAGCGTTCAAGAGAACGGGGTTGATGGAGTCGTACTCGTCGTGATTCAAATCACCGATGATCCTAGCGCCGAACGGACGGCACCTCCGCGTTCAACACACGTACGGAACGAAGACATCTCCCATGCCTTGATCCAGCAAGGAGGAGGGAGAGGTTGATGGAGATCCAGCAGCACGACGGCGTGGTGGAAGTAGCGGGATTCCAACAGGGCTTCGCTAAGCGCTGCGGGAGGAGGAAGATGTGTCACGGGAGGGAGAGGGAGGCGCCAGGCCTTAGATCTGTTTGCTCCTCCTTTTTCCCCACTATATATAGGGCCAAGGGAGAGGGGGAGGCGCAGCCCTTGCCCCTTCCTCCAAGGAAGTGTGCGGCCAAGGGTGGGGAGGAGTCCATCCTCCCCAAGGCACCTCGGAGGTGCCTTCCCCTTTTAGGACTCTCCCCTTTTTCCCATGTCTTGGCGCATGGGCCTCTTGGGGCTGGTGCCCTTGGCCCATGTAGGCCAAGGCACATCCCCTACAGCCCATGTGGCCCCCCGGGGCAGGTGGCCCCACCCGGTGGGCCCCCGGGACCCTTCCGGTGGTCCCGGTACAATACCGATAACCCCGAAACTTGTCCCGATGGCCGAAACAGCACTTCCTATATATAATTCTTTACCTCCGGACCATTCCGGAACTCCTCGTGACGTCCGAGATCTCATCCGGGACTCCGAACAACATTCGGGTTACCGCATACTAATATCTCTACAACCCTAGCGTCACCGAACCTTAAGTGTGTAGACCCTACGGGTTCGGGAGACATGCAGACATGACCGAGACGTTCTCCGGTCAATAACCAACAGCGGGATCTGGATACCCATGATGGCTCCCACATGTTCCACGATGATCTCATCGGATGAACCACGATGTCAAGGACTTAATCAATCCCGTATACAATTCCCTTTGTCTAGCGGTATGTTACTTGCCCGAGATTCGATCGTCGGTATCCAATACCTTGTTCAATCTCGTTACCGGCAAGTCTCTTTACTCGTTCCGTAACACATCATCCCGTGATCAACTCCTTGGTCACATTGCGCATATGATGATGTCCTACCGAGTGGGCCCAGAGATACCTCTCCGTTTACACGGAGTGACAAATCCCAGTCTCGATTCGTGCCAACCCAACAGACACTTTCAGAGATACCAGTAATGCACCTTTATAGTCACCCAGTTACGTTGTGACGTTTGATACACCCAAAGCATTCCTACGGTATCCGGGAGTTGCACAATCTCATGGTCTAAGGAAATGATACTTGACATTAGAAAAGCTATAGCATATGAACTACACGATCTAGTGCTATGCTTAGGATTGGGTCTTGTCCATCACATTATTCTCCTAATGATGTGATCCCGTTATCAATGGCATCCAATGTCCATGGTCAGGAAACCGTAACCATCTATTGATCAACGAGCTAGTCAACTAGAGGCTTACTAGGGACATGGTGTTGTCTATGTATCCACACATGTATCTGAGTTTCCTATCAATACAATTATAGCATGGATAATAAAAGATTATCATGAACAAGGAAATATAATAATAACCAATTTATTATTGCCTCTAGGGCATATTTCCAATAGATTGGCCAACCACGTGGGATGGAGCACTCCTCTGACAAGGCCTGCTGCTTCCAGTTTCTTGATCTCTTCTACAATGAATTCTTGGCGCTCCACTGCCTGCTTCCTGACTTTCTGCTTGACGGGCCGCGCATGAGAACAAACGGCCAGGTGGTGCTCAATCACTTTCCTGGGAACACCGGGGATGTCAGACGGCTGCCATGCAAACACGTCGACATTCGCCCGCAGGAAAGTAACGAGCGCGCTTTCCTATTTATGGTCGAGCATGGCACTGATGGTGAAAGTACCACCAGTGCCGTCCTCCTTGGCGGGTACCCTCTTCGTCTCTGGCGGAGCTGTCATCGTCTTCTTGCACTTGCCGGTGGAGCTCGATGGTGCGTCCTCAACGGCAGCGCAGCACTCCGAAGAGGTGCGCTTGCCGGAGTGGGCATCAGAACTCTTGCCGGACTTGGTCTTCTTCCCCCCGGGAGCTTCAGCGGCAAGTGGATTGCGATCTGCCGTGGCTGCTGCTTCCCGGTAGATCTTGTCGGCACAGATAAGAGCATCCTTCTTGTCGCCGGGGACAAAAATGACGCTTATCGGGCCTGGCATCTTCAGCATGTTATATGCGTAGTGAGAGGCTGCCATGAACTTGGCAAGAGCTGGACGACCAAGTATCCCATTGTAGGGCAATGGGATATCGGCGTCGAATGTGACCTTCTCAGTCCTGAAGTTTAGCTCGCTGCCAAATGTTACCGGCAGCGTGACCTTCCCCTTTGGCTTGCTCCTTCCCGGGTTGATTCCTTGGAATGTGCCGGTCTCTTCGAGCTCGCTGTCAAGGATTTGGAGTTTCTGGAGTACAGGCGGAGGATATCAGGTTCAAGCCGGCCCCGCCGTCAACTAACATCTTAGTGACCTTGAGGTTGCGGATAGTTGGTGAAACTAACATCGGCAGGCACCCGACCGCAGTTGTGCGATCAGGGTGGTCCTCAATGTCAAAGATGATAGGCGTGCGGGACCATTTCAGAAGCTTGCACGATTCGACAGGTGGTTCCGCTGCATTGACTTCCCGCGCCCACTGCTTGAGTTAGCGGTGTGAAGTGTGCAGAGAAGCACCGCCGTCAACGCACAAGACCTCTGTGGCTTTCTGAAACTCCTGTTCACTGGTCTCAACATCATCCATGTCTTCGTCGTCGTCATCTTCATCGTTGTCGCGGCCGCGGGGAGGCCTGTCTCCTTGCCGCTACTTGGCCTTGTCGCGGCGTCCTCCCCGTCCGGCGCGCTTCTTGCCGGATTCTCCAGCACCCCCTTGGGCCCTCTCCTTGTCGCGCCGCTCGTACTCAGCTTTTTGCTGCTGGACAAGCTGCTCGACTTTCTTGCAGCTCTGGAGGTCATGGCCCTTGGTGCGGTGAATCTTGCAGTATTGGTTGTCGGAGCCGTCCTGCTTGTCGGCGGCCGCCACAGCCTGGCAGTTGGTGCATGCGGCAACCTCCTTGCCGGAGCTACTGACCTTGGCTCGCTTGGCGCCGCCGTCGCTGCCGGACTGCTCAATGACCAGCACCTCTTTGTTCTGCTTCTTCCTGTTGTTGCACCGCCGGTTTTTCTTTGCCGGGGCGGCGTCCTTGCTGTCAGATTCCCCTGCTCCAGTGCTTTCTCCGGGGAATTTCCTCCCTTCCTCAGCGCGTGCACACTTGTCGGCCAGGGCATATAGCTCGCTGACGTCCCGAATCTTGCACATCGCCATCTCCTCCCGCATCCTGCGGTTACGCACGTTCTGATGGAACGCGCTGATTACCGCGGCAGGGTGGATATTTGGGATGTTGTGCTGTACACGGCTGAACCTCTGGATATACTTGCGCAGGGGCTCTCCTTCCTTCTGGACGAGCAGATGAAGATCACTCTCTTGGCCATGAGGTTTATGGCCGCCTGTGAAGGCGCCGACAAACTGATGGCATAGATCAGCCCAGGAGGATATGGAGTTGTCCGGCAAGTGCATGAGCCAGGACTTGACGTTGGGCTTGAGCACCAACGGGAAGTAGTTGGCAAGGATCTTATCGTCCCGCCCTCCAGCAGCCTGCACCGTGATGGTGTAGATGCTGAGGAACTCCGACGGATGTGACTTGCCGTCGTACTTCTCTGGTACATCTGGTTTGAAATTCTTCGTACTGGGCCACTGGACTTGCCGCAGCTCACGAGTGAACGCAGGGCAACCTACCGCGTATGGCAAGTCGCCTGGTTCCCCTGGCACATGCATGTCAACAGAGGGCCCAGCGCGCTGGTCTGATTGACGCCGCGCTTCTCTCCGGCGCTCGATGCGAGTACGAGCGTCTTCTTGTTGTCGTTCTTGAAGAACTTGGCGCTGATCGCGACGAGCTCGCGGATCTGACGACGCGGTGGAGTCGCTCTCGAGGTGGACCCGGCGAGTCAGCGATCTTGCCCTTCGGGGTGGAGAGTGCACAGTAGTTGCACCCCCACCAGTCTTGTCATCTCTGGCTCGTGCCTGGCTGGCTTGCCGCGGCTGAGACGCGCTCAGCTGCCGTGGAGAGTCGCCGTTGGCGAAGCCGATGAGACTCTGGATGGTGGCCCTCCAGTCGTCGATCTTGTCCGCCGCTGGAGGGTAGTCTAGGAGCAGCTGAGCTCGCGCCAAAGCTTCTGCTGCGGTGGCGGGTGGCGGTGGCGAACGGTGCGAGGAGCGGGATATGCTCGGACTTCTAACTACGTTAGAAGGAGCAGTATCTCGTCTAGGCGACCGTGTCTCGCTCGCGCCAGCAGGTTGACGCGCATGGTGGTCCTGAGCGCTCCGAGATCCACCAGCTCGATCTTGATCTAGCGAACGCATGGTACCGTGAGTACCATGACGCTGCCGGTCCCGCGCCTCCTGAGATGGGCGCGGTGCATGCACGGACGCCGAGGTCTTGGATTGTGCCCGGTCATTGTGGGAGCCAGCTACGCCGTCGATGGGCAGCGCAGCCTTGTCCTGGGACCTGGCAGCACCGTGAGTTCCCTCGTCGACGCGTGTCCTTCCGCCGGTGCCTGCCCCACCAACCGCTTGCTCCGGCGGTGGCTGGCTCGGCGCGGACAGAGCAGCTGCCTCCGAAACTTTCTTCTTCGGCGGCATGTTAATGAAGATGATGAAGATCTAGCTCGCGAGAACGCCGGATCTGGTTCACACAACTTCGACGCCCCCTACCTGGCGCGCCAGAGATGCCAGGGTGCTGATCCACGGGCACCTATGGGACCGGCGGACCGGGTCCCTTTTCGGTTCGGCGGGGGCGGAGGTCGCGCAAAGAGCAGATCGAGGCGGAGCACGCGAGCGATTTACCCAGGTTCGGGCCGCACGGATGCGTAAAACCCTACTCCTGCTTTGTGGTTTGGTATTGATTTCTAGCTCGGGAGCGCGGAGTGCTACAGTACACACCGGCGGCTAGCAGGACCGAGCGTGAGTGTTCGGACTGGCTCCCTCCCCCCCCCCCCCCCCCCCCCCGTTGCACACGGGCCTCCTTTTATATGCTCAAGGGGTTACCGACAGGTGGCAACGGAGGTAAAGGGCAAAAATGGAAAGGTGCTGTGGTAGGTACAGCTACCTGTTACAGTGTATCATACCTAACTTTGGCGGCAGGGGACAAGGGCATTAATTGCCCGTCTGTGTCGCCTAAACAGTACCGAAAGGGACCGCTAGGGACGCCACCGTTTGCCACGATGGTTATCTTGTCAGCGCCTGCTTGCCACCGCGCACCCCTAGCTGCACGGCCTCCTGCCACGTGTGCTTGGGAGGGTCCTAGAGCGACACGTGGCGGGTGTGCTGGAGCGCAGGCACGAAGTGGGGGTTTCCCGCGGCAAGCTCCTTCCCGCGGTCGTCGTCTTGTCGTATTCGAGAGCTTGTCACTCACCGGGCCTTGCCGGGACGCGGGGCGCGTCGCGGCAAGTTTCTTGAAATGCCTTGGTTGGCCTTCCCGGCAAGCTCCTCTTGCCGGGGTCTTGTCTTCTTGACTTGGACACTTTGTTCTTGAATGGCTCCAAAGGAACCACGGAGGATCTTGGCGGTCACCCGGCAAGCCTTGCCGCGGGATGCTGCGGCTGCCCGTGCACAAGTTCGGGGTACTAGGGTACCCCTACTCTAGTACACCGACAGATGTGTCCGGGCTGAAGAGCGAAGGAAGTACCCAGCCGAAGACGCCGACGTGGAAACCGACTCCTCGGATGAAGATACTGCCGCCCTGGCGAAGAAGGGCCGGCGCCGCAACAGGAAGCACAAAGGTAAACCCGTGCTTGCTGTCGAGGGATCTGATGACACTGGCTCCACCAAGAAAACCAAGGCAGATGACCCCGGCAAGGAAATTGCCGGATGTGTCACCTGCCGGGCGTTGGCGGTTGCCGAGAAGCCAGGAAACTCCGACAAGCGATACTCCAAGATCCATCGCACCAAAGGCCATGCTCTCCAAGACTACCGATAGGTTGAGCTCCTGGTTGAGAAGCAGAGGGCTGAATATGAGAGGCGGGACAAGGAGAAGGGCCAAGACGGTGCTAAGGGGTCTGGTAAGAAGCGTGACGACCAGGCAGGCCGTCGCGGCAAGGATAAACAACAGGAGAGGCCCGCCCGGGGCCGTGACAAAAAGCCAGAAGACGACGATCACGAAGAGGACGACGAATCCGGCGACCAAGAGTTTCAGAAAGCTACAGAGGCCATGTGCGTCGACGGCGGCGCCTCGCAGCATACTTCTCACCGCCAGCTTAAACAGTGGGCGCGAGAGATTACAGCGGCAGAGCCGTCGCTTCATGCCCAAAGGACGCTGAAGTGGTCCAGCACACCTATCATTTTTGACACTGAGGATCCCCTGATCGCACTACTGCGGTCGGGTGCTTGCCATTGTTGGTTTCACCAACAATACGCAACCTCAAGGTGACAAAGATGCTAGTCGATGGCGGGGCCGGTCTGAACTTGATCTCGCCTGCCGTGATCGAGAAACTGCAGATTCCTGATGGAGACCTCGAAGAGACAGGCACGTTTCACGGGGTCAACCCGGGAAGAAGCCAACCTAAGGGAAAGGTCACGCTGCCCGTGACTTTTGGAAGCGATCTGAACTATAGGACGGAGAGGATCGTGTTTGATGTTGCCAAGATCCCCTTGCCCTACAACGGGGTCCTTGGCCGCCCAGCGCTGGCCAAGTTCATGGCGGCGTCACACTACGCCTACAACACCCTGAAGATGCCAGGACCTATGACGATCATCACCATCCCCTCCGATAAGAAAGATGCACTGATTTGTGCTCACCAACTATACCAGCAAGAAGTTGCAGCAGCTGCCACCAATAGGGCACTTGCTCCTGCTGCTAGGACCCCGGGAGGGAAGAAGAAGAAGACCGGTGAGACCTCGGACACCCACTCCGGCAAGCGCACCTCTTCGGAGTGTAGCGCTCCCGTCGAGGACGTGCCAGAGAGCTCCACCAGCGGAAACAAGAAGCCCTGGCGCGCGCGCAGTTGCTCCTCGATTTTCCTCCCACTACGGGGAAACTCGATGAATGGAGAGCCACTATCCTAAGCCTTGTTGCGGTGGCCAACAAAGACGAACCGTGTCCAGTGGAGCCCCCGGGTCGACGCTCCGACGGAGTCCCAAGCACCAGTGGCAGGAAAGCTGGCGGTGCCGCGACCACGGTGCACTCGCCTCCTCCTCGCTCGGTACCGCGGACGCCAGCCCGTCGCGACGCTACGGGCGACTAAATCTCCATAGTGTCGTCCGACCCGCGGACCCACTGTGACCAGCGCCCTTCCGGAACATGAAGACGCTCGAACCACTATCGAGCGCCGGCATGGAGTGCACCACCAGTCAGATAGGCGAGGAGGGCCTGCTGTGAACCACCCGGCACCGGAGAGCCCCGGAGGCCTACCTTACGAGGTAGGTTGTCCGGCTTTTACCCGTGAGCTGCGGCAGTTCCAGTGGCCCACTCACCGCACCTTCAAACCTGACGTGGGCGAAAAGTACAGCGGCAAGACCCACCCGTCCCAGTTCCTCAGCATCTACACCATTGCGATGCAAGCTGCCGGAGCCCGCGACGATAAGGTGCTTGTGAATTACTTTCCATTAGCTCTTAAACCCAACTCCATGTCATGGTTGATGCACTTGCCGGTAGACTCTATTTCCTGCTGGTCGGGTTTGTGCCATGAGTTTGTGGGCGCCTTTACTGGAGGCCACCAAGCCCATGGCCAAGCGAGCGACCTACACGTCATTCCCAGAAGGGAGGCGAGAGTCTCCGCAAGTATATACAAAGGTTCATTGTAAGTGCATCTAGTGCCACCCCTAGTTGGTTTTGGAGTATTGACGACAAACCTAGTTGAAGGACTAATGTTTTTGTGAGAATTGCAGGAAAACACAGGTAGAAGTCCCTCATTGATTCGGTTTTACTACCAGAGATGACCCCTAAAAATGTATGAAGACATTGAAGACAAAGGTGGTATATGAAGATATTCACATTGAAGACTATGACAAAAGAAGACACGTTATGAAGGTTATGGAACTCGAAGACTTAGATCTTTCATAGTTCTTTTTCTTTTGTGTTGAGTCATAGGAACCACCGTACTGTTAAGTGGGGTCCAGGAGAACCAGTCAGAATGACTAAAGTGATGCCTAAATCAAAAACCTATGTCTTCGAGTGAAGACAATGAGAGCGAATCTTGTCCAGAGCCGAACAAGTCAGCTTTGCTTGTAGCCCAAGTAAAGTTGCCATGAGAGTTCGAAATCTGACCGTTGAGACACGTGTCAGTTCCTTAGTGACCCAGGGTCATTTCCGACAAATCAGGTCGGGTTGCCAAGTGGCTATAAATAGCCCACCCCCACAACCATAAACGGTTGGCTGCTCAGATTTCAGTGCACGGCTTTTGTCGTTTGAGAGCAACCCACCTCGAAGCCTTTGAGAGAAAAATTCCTAGTGAGGAGAAAAGCCCTAACCACCCAAAGCCAGAGTAAATTGGGCATCACTTAAGTCTTCGTGTCTGTGTGATCTGAAGATTTATTACACTTGAGGACTGTGAATCCTCCAGACGGTTAGGCGTCGCGTTCAGAGCATCCAAGAGACATTGTGGATTGCCAGTGAACGAAGTCTGTGAAGGTTTGGGAGTCTACCCTGAAGACTTACCAGAGTGATTGGGCGAGGACTAAGCGACCTTAGCTCAAGGAGAATACGGTGAGGACTTGGTGTCCCGAACTGTGTGTTCAGGACTGGGTGTCTGGGACTGTGTGTCCTAAGGTTTAAATACCTAGCCGCTCCAACCAGACGTACAGTTGTCACAGCAACTGGAACTGGTCCAACATATCATTATCTTCAACGAGTCACTGGTTTTATCTTCACTTTATTTTCTTACTGTTACTCATTGTGAAGCCATTGCATGCTTGCTTTATCTTTTGTCTTCACAATGTGAATGTATGATCTGTTTGGCTTCATAACTTCTTCCTACCTGATCCTTATTACACTGAAGCTGTTTGTCATTGTGCTTTCACTCTATTAAATACATGACCATGGCTGGCCTAGTGTAATCTAACTTCCGCTGCATAGTAATAGGCATAATCTTCACTGTTTGTCTTCATAAATCTCACGTTTTGAAGACTTTCATAAAAATCGCCTATTCACCCCCCTCTAGTCGATATAACGCACTTTCAATTGGTATCAGAGCAAGGTGCTCCCTTGTTCTGTGTGATTCGGTTTAACCACCTGGAGTTTTAGCTATGTCGACTGCAGGGATAATCAAAGTCTCCGTTGCGTGCCCCGTCTTCGATGGAACTGAATATCCCTACTGGAAGAATTAGATGCGCATGCATCTTGAAGCCATTGACGTCGACCTATGGTATGTCGTTGAGAACGGCGTTCCCAAGGCTGGAGAAGGTGTCAGTGCTGCTGATGTCAAGAAGTTCACTCAACTGGACTCTACTGCCAAAAATATCATCTGTGGTCATCTGACAAAAGGACAGTATGGCCGTGTGAGTGCTTTGAAGACATCCGAGCTGGTCTGGGACCGGCTCTCCAAGGTCAATGAAGGCGTCTCAACCCAGAGAGATCAAAGAATCAGTGTTCTTCGCAACCTCTTCAACCGCTTCAAGCGAAATGACAATGAGAATGTCCAGCACACATTTGACCGGCTCACTGACATCACAAATGAGCTTCAAGCCCTCGGCGCCACTGAGATCACCAAACATGAAATCGTCAAGACGCTGCTGAGATCACTTGATAGTTCGTTTGACATCCTGGCCCTGATGATTCAAGAACGTCCTGATTTCAAGACACTCGATCCGTCTGACATACTTGAGAGGCTCAACACACATGAGTTTCAGCTTTCTGAGAAAAGAGATATCTACGGTCCAAACTATGGGCGAACTCGTGCCTTGAAGGCAAAAGCTGTTTCCTCATCTGAAGAAGAATCTGACTGCAGTTCTGATGATCCTGAAGACATCAGAAGAGAACTTGCAATGCTAGTGAAGAAGTTCCAAAAATTCACCAAGAAGAAAGGCTTCAGAAAATCTTCACGATCAAGCTCAAGGAATGATGAAGCTTCTGCTCATGACTACAAGAAGAAAACATGTCACAAGTGCAAGAAAACTGGACACTTCATCTCTGAGTGTCCACAATGGGACAATGAGAACAGAAGGAAGAAGAAGAGCAAGGAATATGATTCTGACGACAAGAAGAAGAAGAAATACTCAAAGTCTTCTTCCAAGTATTCTTCAAAGTCTTCAACACACAAGAAGAGCTCATCTGGCAACGCACGTGCATTTGTTGGCAAGGAGATGGATTCAGAGGAGGAGTCCGCATCTGAGGAGGCAGAGGTGGAGTCTGAGGAGGAGTCTGATTCTGGCATTGCGAGTCTGGCTACAGCATACGTTGCCAAGTCCATCTTCAACACTGAAGACAATGACTGCATCACCGACACCGACGCAAATGACAAGAACGACTCCACTCCTACCTACTGCTTCATGGCACGCGGTGCCAAGGTAAACACACGCACTACTCGCTATCAAACATCTAGTGACGATGACTCTGACTGTGATTCAAAACCCAGCTAGAAAACACTTGCTAAAATTGCAACTGAACAACAGAAAGCTATGGAACATATTCAACAACTGTTAGACAGAAGCGATGATCTGTTGGGTGCTGAAATGACTCGATCTGAATCCTTAATTAAAGACATAAAAAACCTTCACGTTAAGTATCAGGAACTTGAAGATCGTCTTGATACTCTCTCAACAACTCATGAAAAGCTTTCCTATGATTATCTTCAAAGGAAGCAAGAACTTGAGAAATTGAGAGCGGCTCATGAAGATCTTCAAAAGGAAAACGAGTCACTTCGCACCGAACAGATCAGTCCCGCTCAGGAAGGATTTGAACCACCATGTCATAAATGCATTGAGCGTGATAATGCTACTTCTGTTGCTGAATGTTCCACTGCTACTGTTGTTTCAATATCTTCAACTGTTGATGTGGTAACTAACCCCTCTGCTGAGGATACCACTGCTATTGCTGATGAGAATGCTAGGTTGAAGACATTGCTTGAAACAGGGATGTACAAAAGCCTTAAAGGACATCAGAAATTATGTGATGTCCTCAAGAAGCAGATTCTGAACCGAAACCCTAGGAAAGAGGGTGTTGGGTTCATGAGGAAAATAAATGCAAATGGCTCTTACTGGAAACCTGAGCAGTACCCCAAAACCACATGGGTTGCTGCAAAGGAACTTTCAGCAGATCCATCCAATTTATCTGGCTTCACTTGTGCTAACCCCATTATCATTGATGAATCCTTTGATGCAAACTATAAACTGTTTAAGAATCAGAATGGTGAAGTGTTTGCCAGGTACATTGGTACTAACTCCAGGAATGGACCGCCTATGAAGAAGATCTGGGTTCCCAAAAAGTGTCTGGAAAATATTCCTGTGAATGTCTTCATGACACCTCACTTGAAGAAGATAAACCTCAGACCAAAGACTTCATACGGTCCAATGGCTTCATACAAACAGAGGACTCACATGAGTCACACTAACGCAAATGTTTTGCAGGGAAACCATACTCAAGCATATGAATATGAGAGCGGTTCATCGAACCGTCATGTTCATATGACCAAAAATTATTCTGCTTATTCCTATGAGTATTATTGTCCATCTGCTAGACTGTTTGCTAAGGCTTCAAAGCCAAAATTCTCAGATGCTGCACTTAGATTTATTGCTTCTAAGCCACCCTTGAAGATGTGGGTGGTTAAGAAAGCTTAACTCTCTCTTGCAGGGAAAGGTCTCCAGCAGAAAAACAAAATCTTCTGACGCTATTGCTGGGGACCTTAAAAATCTTGTAGGGCGCAAGATAAAATGCCCGAATGGCATCATTATGTACCTCATTCCTGAATCGCATGCTACTCTCCCTATTAGTCCTAATCTGGATCTAAGTTTTCATAATCCACTGGTTCGTCAAATGTTTTTGCTTCACAATTCTCTTCGTGAAGCCTATCCCCCTAACTGCACTGTAGGGTACGACACCAGCGACTTCAAAGTCTTCAGAATGGATTATTGACAGTGGGTGTACAAATCACATGACTGGCAAAAGAAGCCACATCACATTTGCTGACACTGGTAAAAGTAAGGTATTGGGTCTAGGTAGAGTTGCAATCTCAAAGGATCAACACATGGATAAAGTCATGCTTGTTGAATCCCTTGGCTTCAACTTAATGTCTGTCTCAATGCTTTGTGATTTAAACATGATTGTAATGTTTGGAAAATATCGTTGCCTAGTACTAATGGAATCTGACAAGTCTCTAGTGTTTGAAGGGTATCGAAAAGATGATTTGTATGTGGTAGATTTCTCAGCAGGACCACAACTTGCAGTATGTCTTCTTGCAAAAGCTTCAGAATGCTGGCTTTGGCATCGGAGGCTTGGGCATGCTGGCATGAGGAACCTCCACACTCTTGCGAAGAAGAAGCATGTCATAGGCATCGAGGGCGTCAAGTTCAAGAAAGATCACTTATGCGGTGCCTGTGAAGCAGGGAAGATGACAAGGGCAAAACATCCTTCGAAGACAATCATGACTACTACACAACCTTTCGAACTGCTCCACATGGATCTTTTCGGTCCCACTCACTACTCAACTTTTACTACTACTGCTTGCCTCTATGGCTTCGTCATTGTTGATGATTACTCTAGATATACTTGGGTGCACATAATCCTTTACAAGACTGAAGTGCAGGATGTCTTCAGACGCTTCGCCAATCGAGCTATTAACAATTTTGGCGCCAAGATAAAGCACATCAGAAGTGACAATGGCACTGAATTCAAGAACACTGGCCTTGATACATATCTGGATACCTTGGGCATCACACATGAATTCTCAGCTCCGTACACGCCACAGCAGAATGGCGTCGTCGAACGCAAGAACAGAACACTCATTGAGATGGCCAAAACAATGCTAGATGAATACAAGACTCCAAGAAAATTCTGGACTGAAGCCATTGATACTGCATGCCATACAATCAATCGTGTTTATCTTCACAAGCTTCTGAACAAGACATCTTATGAACTCCTAACTAGCAAGAAGCCAAATGTCAGTTACTTCAGAGTATTTGGAGCAAGGTGCTGGATCAAGGACCCACACCACACCTCAAAGTTTGCACCAAAAGCACATGAGGGCTTTATGCTTGGATATGGAAAGGATTCACACTCCTACAGAGTCTTTAATCTCTTCCATTACAAAGTGGTTGATACAGTGGATGTGCGGTTTGATGAGACAAATGGTTCACAAAGAGAGCAACTGCCAAATGTTCTAGATGAAGTTCCAGCTAGTGAATCAATCAAGCTTATGGGAACTGGGGAGATTATACCTTCTAAAGCTCATCCTGAAGAAGAACTTATCATCTCAGCACCTGATGAACATGAAGACATTGCTCAACCTGAAGACATTCCTCCCAACAACAACACAGATCAGCAAGAGCAAAGTCTTCGCCCTATACATCCACGTGTTGCCAATGAAGTGCAGATTGACAGAATAATTGACAGCATCAATGCACCTGGTCCACTCACTCGTTCAAGGGCAACTCAGCTAGAAAATTTCTGTGGGCAATTCGCATTCGTATCAATATCATAACCCAAGAAAGTTGAAGAAGCCTTCATGGAATCTGAATGGATTCAAGCTATGCAAGAAGAGCTTCAACAGTTTGAGCTGAATAATGTATGGGAACTGGTTAAGCGTCCTGATCCACGAAAGCACAACGTTATAGGCACTAAATGGATATATCGCAACAAACAAGATGAGCATGGTCAAGTTGTCAGAAATAAAGCTCGTCTCGTTGCTCAAGGATATACTCAAGTGGAGGGCATTGACTTCGATGAAACATTTGCTCCTGTGGCTAGGCTTGTAGCCATACGCATACTGCTGGCCTATGCAAATCATCATAACATACTTCTATATCAAATGGATGTGAAAAGTGCCTTTCTCAATGACAAGATTGAAGAAGAAGTGTATGTTGCACAACCGCCTGGCTTTGAAAATCCAAAACATCCTGACATGGTATACAAGCTCAACAAGGCACTGTATGGCCTCAAACAAGCCCCTAGGGCCTGGTATGACACACTCAAGTACTTCCTGAAGAGCAAAGGCTTCATACCTAGTTCCCTGGATCCCACTCTTTTCACGAAGACATATGATGGTGAACTGTTTGTATGCCAAATATATGTGGATGACATTATCTTCGGCTGCACCAATCAGAAGTACAGTGAAGAGTTTGGATATATGATGCAAGAGCAATATCAGATGTCCATGATGGGGGAGCTGAAATTTTTCCTTGGTCTTCAAATACGACAACAGCACAATGGCATCTTCATATCTCAAGAGAAGTATCTCAAAGATTGCCTGAAGAAGTTCGGTATGCAAGACTGCAAAGGCTTCACAACACCAATGCCAGCCAAACATCATCTAGGTCGTGACGACAATGCTAAAGAGTTCGATTAAAAGGTATACCGCTCCATGATTGGGTCTTTGCTTTATTTATGTGCATCTAGGCCAGATATCATGCTTAGTGTTTGCATGTGTGCTCGATTTCAAGAGGCACCAAAGGAGTCGCATCACTTAGCTGTGAAGCGAATTCTTAGATATTTGGCTCACACCCCAACTCTAGGATTATGGTATCCAAAGGGCTCAGAGTTTGATTTGGTTGGATTTTCGGATGCTGATTATGCTGGTGACAAGGTTGATCGCAAGTCTACATCAGGCACATGTCACCTTCTGGGACGATCACTTGTATGTTGGTCTTCAAAGAAGCAGAACTGTGTATCTCTCTCCACTACTGAATCTGAATACATTGCTGCTGGATCTTGCTGTGCTCAGCTTCTGTGGATGAAGCAAACACTCAAGGACTATGGCATTCATCTGAAGCAAGTGCCACTATACTGCGACAACGAAAGCGCCATCAAGATTGCCAACAACCCAGTTCAGCACTCGAAGACAAAGCACATTGAAATTCGTCATCACTTTCTCAGAGATCATGTTGTGAAGGAAGACATTGATATCATACACGTCAACACTGAAGAGCAATTGGCAGATATCTTCACCAAGCCCTTGGATGAGAAGAGGTTTTGCAAGTTACGGTGTGAGCTAAATATCTTGGAATCCTCAAATGTCCTGTGATCAGGCACACATCCTAACACTTATGCATATTGATGACTTAGATGTACAACACACAAAGTAAAGTATATCTTCAATTAATGAAGACATACACTCTAAGTGTGAATACATTAATGTGGAATTTGACTTCGGAACGCCACGATAATTGTGCGCCGTGTCTAGATCTAATACTTCCTATACGGTGGGTAACGCCACCACCAAACGTTCCATTTTGAAGTGTTTCACTCATGGCGTTACCTTGCAATATCTTCACATTTGGTTTGGCTTTGAACTCAACATGTCTTCATGATTATCTTCACTACATTGATTATATAGATATATACATAATAGTGTTCTGTCCTCTACAGCATTCACTTATAGCTATGTCTTCTTAGTTGAATCTTTTAAACTAAGTGAATATGATCGGACCCTAATCTCTCTATGCTTTCTATATCAAATTCTATCTCTCCAAGTAATATGCATTCTATTGAAAATGTCGAATGTCTTCACTGTGTCCCTGTCAGCGGAAGATATAGAGACAACCATAAAGTACGTTTTTAATGCTCATCCCTCCACATAAAATCCGGAGAAGCAGGAACGACCGCCCGACAATTTACGCGTGCATGGGACGTGGAACAAACCCCAAACTTCCGCTAACTGGCCACGCGTTCCTCAAATGCGAACCGCCAGGGGCACCTGTGTAATAGCACAGTGCCGCCCCTGAGCCTATAAATTCACACTTACCGCGGTCATTATCTCCTTCTTCCACCCTCGCACGAACCCTAGCGCCACCGCTAGCACTCGACGACGCCGGAGACGAAGCGCTTCACTGCCACAACCTCTCCAACGCCGTCCTCACGCCGACCGCGGACATCGTCCTCTCCGCCGTCGCCGTAGGTGTTTTCTGTCACCAAGTTAGGGCACAGAGGACTGAACTGCTCGGCATCAACTCCCTTCCGTCTAGCAGTTCCAGTGTGGTAAATAAAACTTCTTTTTACAGCCCCTTTGATCTCATGGTTCTGTCACTTTCTACCATAAGAAGTTTCTCTTCACACTAGTTAGATCTCTCGCTGCATCTCATGACATGCCTAGTATATTCACTTGTGCTTCATAAAGTAGTTAGATTCCTCACTTGTACTGATCTGTGGGTTCGTACAAATCCGGAACCAACTTCTTATCTATGAGTGAATGTCTTCGCATGATGAGGTCAATGTCTTCTAAACTGATTAATCTTCAAAACCTTCTGAGAATGCATATGACCTCTTCCCCTTCCCTCGCACCTTAATGCTGTCATAGGTACATCTCCGTGGGAGAATCCTTCGGTTCTCATAGTCTGCATTCATTTGCAGAATTCCTACAGCATCACATAAACTCTCCTGAAGCCAGTTCCTGTTGGTCCAGAAAAAGAAAGCCTTTGAATCCTTTGAAAGTTTTGAAGCCTTTCAAGTTAAAGTTTATGGCTTCAGAAGCAGCAGCAAGGAAGGGGGGCAGACAGAGACGTGAGGGAACTTCCAAAGATCTGCCTGAAGACTTGGCAGAAATGTACAAAACAGATCCAGAAGAGAGCTATGGGCAGCGCAAGACCCGAATCCAATGGATTCGACGCTATTGGGCAGAACAGTGGTTCAAATACCGCTTCGTCACTCAGGAGTATGCTGAAAAGAGTGCCGTCAAGAAGCCATGGGGGGGACATCTTATCCAAGAACCTCGTACCCAAGACCAGAGATGAAGCCATTGCTCAGGGCTTCTACCCATGCATGGTACGAGGACCACAGCCTGATGATGCGCATCCGTCGTCACTCCTCTGGTGCCGTGATGACAATCTCTTCAAGCGCAACTTTCAGTTTGCCCAACAGTCAGCGAAGCTGAATAAGAAGAAATTTGGGTTAGACTTCAACCCTGGTCCCTCCGCACCTAGGGCAGATGGCACACACGACGCGGAACCCTATGTCATCGGTCCGTTTGTCAATCTTGAGGGCCTGATCACCCACATCTTAGTCCAAGGGACTGCTGTGAATGACCCTCCAGCTGACTCTGATTCTGATGAAGCTCCTACTGTGCCGAAGCCAAAGCAGACAAAGAAACCAAAAGCATCAAAGCCGGCCCCTGCCTCAAAAATCTCAAGGGCAAAGCCATTGAAAAATGCACCTCCTGAAGTCAGTGTGCAGTCTGAAGACGTATCCCGCGTCTCCAAGCCCCTGAAGGAAAAGGAGCCCCAGCAACAAACAGGCAAAGAGCTCACTGCTGCTGCCATTCTGCGCAGTGAAGCCATTGATCTATCAAGCGATGAAGATCTGGGAGATGACTCTCTAGAGCAGCTTATCAAAAGCAAAGAAGAAGCTGAAATCTTCAACAATCTGCCTCTCTTTGATGTCGCCATCATCCACAGCTTTATCGATGAATGGTTTGACTCACCAGACATAAGCTTCAATGATCTGCAGCTGCCTGTTGGCCTCAGCGTCGCCTTTCAAGGCGCAATCGCTTCAGAACTTGCCATTGCTCAGCGCATCGTTGAGCTGAAGCAGAAAATTGATCACGAAAAGGCTCGGTTCAAGAAGCGCATGGCCAGCCTCAGCGTGCAGGAAGTGAGAAGCTTCAAAACCATGCTGCATGAGCTCAAAGAAAACTTTCTGAAGAAGCTTGCTAAAGCTCAGGGATCACGTGAGCGGATGAAGTCTTTGGCAAAAAAATGTGTTCAAGCCTACAACGAGGGTGAAAAGCGCAAGGCACTTGGGCGTCCTGGCATCGACCCCAAGATGGCCGCGAAGAAGAAGAAGAAGCCTGCTGTGGCTAAACCAGAGGCACCTAGACAAGAAGCGGTTCAAATTGTCTTCCCCACTGCAACGACTGGCTCGAAGCCAAAGAGTCGGTCAACAGCTTCAGAGCTAAAGAAGACAAGAACTGTAGAGGCTGAAATCAGAAAAAGAAAGAGCTCTGAAGCCTCTCCTACTGCCCCCAGCAAAAAGAAGCGCAAGATCAAGAAATCTCGGGCTGCTCCCACAGAGCCCTTGATGGTTGAACCCCTCTCTGTCATTCATCCCAATGCAGAAAGACGACTGACAGTTCATGAGCCTGCTCCCATAGAGGCTCCTGAAGCTGAAGATATTCCAGCAGCCGACCCCACAGCTGCTGAAGACATTGGTCACCAAGACAATGTACAAGATGATGCAGCCCTTCCTCCACTTGAAACAAGCGAACTCATCAGTATTGGTCGTCCTTTGACGCCAATGGCACAAGATGAGTCATGGGAGGATCGCCCTCAGGAGGAAGAAGACTTTGAGGCCCAGCCCACTCCAACCCCACAAGCGTCATCTGCGTTCCGTAGGCTTCGCAAAGGTCCAAGGCCTCAAGTCCATTCTGTAGAAATTCCGGCTGCATCAGCCGAAGACAATGAAGAAGCACCACCAGAACCCGCTTCCCCGCTCCATCAAGATGCAGTTCTCCGGGAGAACGTGCATGAAGTTGTCCCTCCAACTACACAAGCGGAGGAAGGAAATGTTGCGGCTGCCACCACAAGCACTGAAGCAAATGTGGAGCCCGCCCCACCAAATGCTTCAGCGGACAGCGAAGCTACTGAGCCAGACACCTCTGTTCTTGAGTCTGCTGCTGGCCCTCAATTTGATTATCATATTGAGCACAGGCCTCATGTCCAGAAGCCAGTCCCAAGGCTTCCAAGGTTCCCAGCACCTGGCTCCTTTGATATTAACAGCTTCAAGGCAGACAATACATTTTTCAATAGCTCCAAGAACCCCTATTCAAGGGAAAGGATTGTATCAGATAGGTTCTGGAGCTATTCTCAGCGCAGCTATTATTCATGCATCTTATACAACCAAGGTCGCATCTTCCCGCACAAGCGCCTTGAGGTTGAAGCCATTGCTGGTCTGCCATGTCTTGAGGAAGCTTTGGATTGCTTCAGGCAAGTGGGTCTGCTGCCGTTTGTGACTGATGAAGAGCACTGGAATGAAGAGCTTCTGCTTCAGTTCTATGCCACCCTTCATATAAAAGGATACAACAGAGATCCGAAGACTTGGATCCTGGAGTGGATGACTGGCAATGTCCATCATGAAGCCAATGCATTTGATATCATTGAGCTCACCGGCCTGCCCACTCCAGGCGAATTCTTCGAGGAAGGCTGTCAACTACATTCTGAAGCTATTGAGAGCATATTCCAGAGGCCTGAACCCAATATGAGTCAGATGCTCTCAATGATGAAGCCTTTGCCTCATGATGCACCTTATCCTACTGAGTTCTTCGCTGAAGACCTAGAGTACCTGCCCAGGACCATATATCACATCATCCGGCGGACTCTCTGGCCCATTAAGGGGCACTCTCCAAATGCAAAGATTGAAGGTGCAATGAAGACTCTCATATTCTATATCCTGCATGGCAAATGCTTCAACGCACAGGATCTCTTCATATGCCAACTTGCAGCGTCAGGCTCGGAATTATTTGTTTGAAGTTCTATGCCCCTTGGGTGATGAGGCTGATCAAACTGCACTCTACGATCTCGTATCAGCCCTCAGCCCGAAACCATCGGATCTTCCTGCCAGATGTGGATACCTCTGCTGACGCAATATATCCTGAGCCTGACAAGCAACCGATAAGTCTTCAGAATGCAGAACACCAGAGCTTCACGCAGAATGTTGAAGGTGTTGAAGCCATATCCAGGGTATATCCGTTGGTTGGCACTACACGTGCACCAGCATCTACTGAAGCCACAGACAGCACAAATCCTCCAAGACCCAAGAAGCGTGCTCGTGTCCTCACTGACCGAGAGCTTCTTGTGGCCCTTCACCAAAAGCAAGATAGGCATCACGACTGGCTAAAGCGTCAGATGAAGAGCCTCTTGGTGGATGTCAATCGTCTTCGAAACCTTGCCACCAAGAATGCCTTCGTTACACATGAGACTTGCCATCATACATGGAAAGGGCTCTCAATGATATGCACTGAAGCTGAACTTGAAGAGGATGGCTTCACAGAGCGCTTCAAGTTTGACACCACACCTCCTAGAAGGGCTGTGATGCGCAACACACCATCACTTGAAGACTCTGAGTTTTCTTCATCTGCTACCACAGTTACTGCAAGGATCATTGATGAAGACGACGATGCTACTTCACCACCACCTGCTTCAGCACATCCAAGCTCTGCACCGCCAAACAACTCCACCGACCCTGCTGCGCCTGGGAACGCGTAGAAAACTCTATGTCTTCAAACCTTTTTGGTCATTACTGACAAAAGGGGGAGAAGCATATGATGTCTATAGTCTTCAAGTGGGTCAATATGGGCGGGTGCCTTATGTTTCATTATATTTTGCTTCGTGTTTACAACTCTTGCTTTTGCTTCATTTGGTTCTTTGAGTTGTAAACACTAAAACTCGATGGTCGTCTGCTACTTGTTTGCCACTCTGGTTACGAAGATAAATTCCGCATGTGCGACGATAAATTCCGCACTTATCTCATTCTGCAGACATCCATTTTCCATTATGCATGTCATTATCTTCATATACTTTCACATGCATAGTGGATTGTCATCATAAGCTGAAGTGGATCTCCACAAGTACAACCTGCCATGTGCATGTGCATTCCAAAAGCAAATTAACTTAAATGCACATCTTCAGGGGGAGCCCTTGCAACTTATGAAGACAATTCCCTATCCTTTACAAACTTCACACTTTATATTCCCCGTTGAAAACTTCAAGTAGTTTGTCATCAATCACCAAAAAGGGGGAGATTGTAAGTGCATCTAGTGCCACCCCTAGTTGGTTTTGGAGTATTGACGACAAACCTAGTTGAGGGACTAATGTGTTTGTGAGAATTGCAGGAAAACACAGGTAGAAGTCCCTCATTGATTCGGTTTTACTACCAGAGATGACCCCTAAAAATGTATGAAGACATTGAAGACAAAGGTGGTATATGAAGATATTCACATTGAAGACTATGACAAAAGAAGACACGTACTGTTAAGTGGGGTCCAGGAGAACCAGTCAGAATGACTGAAGTGATGCCTAAATCAAAAACCTATGTCTTCGAGTGAAGACAATGAGAGCGAATCTTATCCAGAGCCGGACAAGTCAGCTTTGCTTATAGCCCAAGTCAAGTTGCCATGAGAGTTCGAAATCTGATCGTTGAGACACGTGTCAGTTCCTTAGTGACCCAGGGTCATTTTGGACAAATCAGGTCGGGTTGCCAAGTGGCTATAAATAGCCCACCCCCACAACCATAAACGGTTGGCTGCTCAGATTTCAGTGCACGGCTTTTGTCGTTTGAGAGCAACCCACCTCGAAGCCTTTGAGAGAAAAAATCCTAGTGAGGAGAAAAGCCCTAACCACCCAAAGCTAGAGAAAATTGGGCATCACTTAAGTCTTCGTGTCTGTGTGATCTGAAGATTTATTACACTTGAGGACTGTGAATCCTCCAGACGGTGAGGCGTCACGTTCAGAGCATCCAAGATACATTGTGGATTGCCAGTGAACGAAGTCTGTGAAGGTTTGGGAGTCTACCTTGAAGACTTACCAGAGTGATTGGGCGAGGACTAAGTGACCTTAGCTCAAGGAGAATACGGTGAGGACTTGGTGTCCCGAACTGTGTGTTCAGGACTGGGTGTCCGGGACTGTGTGTCCTAAGGTTTAAATACCTAGCCGCTCCAACCAGACGTACAGTTGTCACAACAACTGGAACTGGTCCAACATATCATTGTCTTCAACGAGTCACTGGTTTTATCTTCACTTCCTTTTCTTACTGTTACTCATTGTGAAGCCATTGCATGCTTGCTTTATCTTTTGTCTTCACAACGTGAATGTATGATCTGTTTGGCTTCATAACTTCTTCCTACCTGATCCTTGTTACACTGAAGCTGTTTGTCATTGTGCTTTCACTCTATTAAATACATGACCATGGCTGGCCTAGTGTAATCTAACTTCCGCTGCATAGTAATAGGCATAATCTTCACTGTTTGTCTTCATAACTCTCACGTTTTGAAGACTTCCATAAAAATCGCCTATTCACCCCCCCTCTAGTCGATATAACGCACTTTTAGCCGGATACAGTACAATATCCCTGATGTTCACCCTGCCGCCATCATCAGCGCGTTCCATCAGAACGTGCGTAACTGCAAGATGCGCGAAGAGCTGGCAATGAACAAGGTGAAAGATGTAGCAGAACTCTATGTTCTTGCTGACAGATGTGCCCGGGCTGAAGAGGGAAGGAAGTACCCCGGCGAAGACGCCGGCGTGGAAACCGACTCCTCAGATGAAGATACTGCCGCCCTGGCGAAGAAGGGCCGGCGCCGCAACAGGAAGCACAAAGGTAAAGCCGTGGTTGCTGTCGAGGGATCTGATGACACCGGCTCCACCAAGAAAACCAAGGCAGATGACCCCCGCAAGGAAAATGCCGGATGTGTTGCCTGTCGGGCCTTGGCGGTTGCCGAGAAGCCAGGAAACTCCGACAAGCGATACTGCAAGATCCATCGCACCAAAGGCCATGCTCTCCAAGACTGCCGACAGGTTGAGCTCCTCGCTGAGAAGCAGAGGGCTGAATATTAGAGGCGGGACAAGGAGAAGGGCCAAGACGGTGTTAAGGCGTCCGGTAAGAAGCGTGACGACCAGGCAGGCCGTCGCGGCAAGGATCAACAATAGGAGAGGCCCGCCCGGGGCCGTGACAAAAAGCCAGAAGACGACAATCACGAAGAGGACGACGAATCCGGCGACCAAGAGTTTCAGAAAGCTACAGAGGCCATGTGCGTCGACGGCGGCGCCTCGCTGCATACTTCTCACTGCCAGCTTAAACAGTGGGCGTGAGAGATTACAGCGGCAGAGCCGTCGCTTGATGCCCAAAGGCCGCTGAAGTGGTATAGCACACCTATCATTTTTGACACTGAGGATCCCCTGATTGCACTACTGCGGTCGGGTGCTTGCCATTGTTGGTTTCACCAGCAATACGCAACCTCAAGGTGACAAAGATGCTAGTCGATGGCGGGGCCGGTCTGAACTTGATCTTGCCTACCGTGATCGAGAAACTGTAGATTCCTGATGGAGACCTCGAAGAAACGGGCATGTTTCAGGGGGTCAACCCGGGAAGAAGCCAACCTAAGGGAAAGGTCACGCTGCCCGTGACTTTTGGAAGCGATCTGAACTACAGGACAAAGAGGATCGTGCTTGATGTTGCCAAGATCCCCTTGCCCTACAACGGGATCCTTGGCCGCCCAGCGCTGGCCAAGTTCATGGCGGCGTCACACTATGCCTACAACACCCTGAAGATGCCAGGACCTGTGACGATCATCCCCATCCCCTCTGATAAGAAAGATGCGCTGATTTGTGCTGACCAACTATACCAGCAAGTAGTTGCAGCAGCTGCTGCCAATAGGGCACTTGCTCCTGCCGCTGGGACCCCGGGAGGGAAGAAGAAGAAGAAGACCGGTGAGACCTCGGACACCTACTCCAGCAAGCACACCTCTTCGGAGTGTAGCGCTCCCATCGAGGATGTGCCAAAGAGCTCCACCAGTGGAAACAAGAAGCCCAGGGCCATACCGCCGGGAACCAAGAAGGTTTCTGTCAATGAGGACGGCACGGGAGGGGCTTTCACCATAAGCCCCACCCTTGACGACAAATAGGAAGACGTGCTCGTCACCTTCCTGCGGGCGAATGTCGATGTGTTTGCATGGCAAGCTTCCGACATCCCCGGTGTTCCTAGGGAGGTGATTGAGCACCACCTTGCTGTTTGTCCTCATGCGTGGCCCGTCAAGCAGAAGGTCAGAAAGCAAGCTTTGGAATGACAAGAGTTCATCACAGAGGAGATCCGGAAACTGGAAGTAGCGGGTTTGGTAAGAGGAGTGCTCCATCCAATGTGGTTGGCCAATCCGGTCGTAGTGTGCATGGCTAATGGGAAGTGGAGGCTGTGTATTGATTACACAGATATCAATAAGGCTTGTCCTAAGCACCCCTTCCCGTTGCCGTGCATCGACCAGATTGTTGACTCCACAGCTGGGTGTGGTCTGTTGTCATTCCTCGATGCCTACTCCGGCTACCACCACATCTTCATGACAAGAGAAGACGAAGAGAAAACAACATTCATCACCCCATGTGGTACGTATTGTTTCATGCGGACGCCTTTCGGACTGAAGAGTGCTGGTTCGACGTTTTCAAGGGCGGTCCAGATTGGTTTTGAACCCTAGCTCCATAGAAATATGGAAGCTTATATGGATGACATAGTGGTCAAAACCAAGGACAGGGCAACCCTCATACCGGATTTGCAAGAAACATTTGCAAACCTGCGCAAGATCAATCTCAACCTGAACCCTGAGAAGTGCGTCTGTGGCGTCCTGTCCGGCAAGCTTCTCGAGTTCTTTGTATCACAGCGTGGGATAGAGGCCAATCCGGACAAGATCAAAGCTATTGAGCAGATTGAAGCACCCAAGCGAATCAAGGATGTGCATCGGCTTGCTGGTTGCGTCGCCGCCATGGGCAGATTCATTTCCAAGTCCGCCGAGCGCGCCCTTCCCTTTTTCAAGATCCTAAAAAGGTGGGCCCGATGGAGTGGACGCCAAAAGTCGAAGCAGCATTGCAAGATTTGAAGAAGTACCTCTCCTCCGCGCCAATACTAGTTGCGCTTAGGCCACAGGAGCCGTTGCTGCTATACCCGGCGGCAACGAACCAGGTGGTCAGCGTCGCACTAGTGGCGCAGAGAGAGGTTGACGACGAGGTAAGGCCAGCGACAGAGCCCGACACCACCAATGCAGAGACGACACAGCCAGTTGAAGTGCCGCCGAAGAAGAAAATGATGCAGCACCAGGTCTACTTTGTTAGTTCCGTCCTGCAGGGAGCTAGATCAAGGTACTCCGGCATGCAGAAACTGCTCTTCGGCCTTCTTATGGCCTCGAGGAAGCTGCGTCACTACTTCCAGGCACACGAGATCACTGTCATCACTCACCTCCCTCTGCAACGGATATTGCACAATCCAGATGCAACAGGAAGAATTGTGGAATGGGCACTGGAGCTGTCCAGCTTTGGCCTCAAGTTTGAAAGTACTTCGACGATTCAGAGCCGAGTCCTGGCGGAGTTCATTGCAGAGTGGACCGCAACGCCTGACGAAGAAGCCCAAGAGACTGCTCTCCCCAGCAAGGAGGCAAGTTGCAGTTGGATCGTGTACTTTGATGGAGCTTTCTCCTTACACGGTGCCGAGGCTGGCGTACTGCTTGTCGCGCCCACCGGAGAGCACCTCAAGTACGTGATCTAGATGCACTTCCCCAGGGAGGTGTGAACAAACAATACGGTAGAGTACGAAGGGCTACTTGCCGGTCTTAGGATCGTGGCGGACCTCGGAATCAAGAAGCTCATCGTCAGGGGCGACTCGCAGCTTGTTGTCAAGCAAGTCAACAAGGACTACCACAGCCCGTTGATGAAGGCCTTTATGAGTCTATTGACGGGCTTTGAGGTACGTGGAATGATATGCATTTGTGGTAGTACCGCGCATTTTTAGGTGCGCCCTGTGTAGATAGTAGCCCCTGAGACTCTAGTTGTCATCGAGAACGGCGGCGAACAGAGGATCGTAGTCCCAGGTAATAACCAGACTGCCGTTATGTGCAGGTGTCTGAAGCTCCGATGGCTAGCCGGACTGATGGGGTTGCCGAACTAAACGGCGACTGGATGCGGCGGATGCCGACATCGAGCTTGTTAACAAGCGGCTTGACGAGGCACAGGGTAGGTGATATTTATAGTAAATGTCACATAGTAAGAGCAGCGTGATGCCAGTATCTTTAATATGCTGTGACTGCAGATGGAGCTGCCACCATGGAGGCCCTGTGGGCGGAGCTTGCCCGAGCCAAGGAGCAAGCAAGAAGTAGTAATGCGGCCTCTTTGAAGGCGGCCGAAGAGTTGAGAGCCGAGAAGGCCGCACATAGCGAGAGCAAAGAGAAAATGGCCAAAATGGTTGTGAAGTTAAAAGACACTACCGACCGCTGCCGGTTTCTTGAAGAAGAAAACCGGGCGAAGGCTACGGACCTCGAAAAGTCCACAATGGCGACCAAAGACACCCGCTCTGCCATGAGAGCAAAGACGGAGGAACTTCGTGAAGCCGGGGACATTGTGGCTGGGAAGCCCTTTATGCTATGGAGGAAGTTTGGCAATCCGCGGTATGCCCCTCTGGATCGGCCATGAAGTTCGGCCGACGCATATCTGGAATTGGCGGCGAGCGCTGTCGATGCGGCTGAATACTTCCGAGATCAAACAGATCGTGAAGTGGACAAGCTGTTCTGGTCGCAATTCAATGTTCCAGAGCATCCACTTCCATTGACTGATCAGCTTGCCGAATGGGCCAAACTCAATAGATTGTCCGGACTCGCCATGAGGTCTGTCGTGGATCATCTGTGGCCAGAAAGGCCGAAGCCGAACAACTATTTTAGCTTGGTGCAGCAGTTCCTTGGTGCGGTGCCACGCATCAATGCGATGAAGAGGTCGGCGTGCATAGAAGGCTCGCGAATGGCCCTTGCCTGTGTCAAAACATACTGGGCGGAGATGGATGCCACCACTGTCGCGGCGCAGGGTTCGGCCATAGGCCGAGTGGCTGCCGAGCACTATTTTGAAGAAGTTCTTGAGGGCGCTTGTTCGATAGAGGCCCAGTGCTCGAAGAATGTTATGTTTGAGTGACATGTATTCCCATTGTAAAAACAACGTTTTGTTGAGTTTATCAAGGGTGTATTTATACTTTTGCCTGAAAGTATTGTGATGCCTCCTGTGCGGTCGTTTATGTATACATGTATATAACCTGAAAGATTGCAGTCATCGGCTTCAGCCCCCACGCATATAATGCAGGGGTGTTCGCAGAAGACGCGTATTCACACTTAATCCAACGTCTTGGTCCTATTAAGGAGGTGATGGCGCAGCGAACTAGGCAACCGGACTATGATGCTTTAACACTTTCACTTAGCCAGAGGAGTCTGACAGTGGGGCTACTAGATAGCCCCTGGTGGCTCCGCACTCGTCCGGATTCAGGGTGCATGCATGCCTGGCCGAGAAACGGCCCTTCATTAATGCGGAGGAATCCCGAAGATTCCAATAGGTCATCGAGTGGTTGACCAGTCTCACGCTATATCATGACAGTCAGTTTTCGGCTTTCTCTACTGAGGTGCTCGTCCGGATGAACCAGGGGACAATCGCTGTAGTTCTCCTGGTGCAACCTTAGCCGATAGAGCGGAACGTAAGGCAGCAAAACACAGGAGCTGGGCAAACCCAACATTTGACCAAAGACATGATTCGGAGCTGATGCATATAGGGCCAAACTCGTGACGCCGAACACTCCCTAAGGTATTCGGTCTTTATGGTGTAAACCGGGTCTAAACAGTACCCTTTGTAATAAGCCCCTGGTGTCCAGGTACGTGCATTATTCTGGCGTGGCCACATGCAAGACGTCAGGATCCTTCTCGGTTGTACTAAAAATCCGAGGGATGTAAATCAATAAGAGACAGTAAAAAAGGTTTACGCAGGGTCTTAATCTACAAATAATCCTTGGAACGGGTCCCTGCTGCACGTCTGCGCCTGTGTCTCCGTTGTGCCGTATCCTGGACGGGTGTATCACGATGGTCATCTGAAAAAGAGAAGAACTTAATTGAAAAGTTGCCACGCAAAAGTTAAGTTATACTAAATAAACAATATATAGTTGAAAATGAGTAAAGGTGAGTCTTATTGCCACTTTTGTGCACGTGTTGAGCCCCTTGTATTGTAATAGGGATATAGCCATCAAACCTATATTAATTACATATAGCTGAGCCGGACTCGTCTAGCCATGTCCGTGGTCTTAACGACCTGTCAAATGCTTGAGTTGGTGAGGCAATTTAGTGTGCGGCGGCCAAGGTGGCCGCACCGTCTTCGGTGCGCACGGAGCGCTCAATATTTCCATATATTGTAATGATGCCGCATGGACCGGGCATCTTGAGCGTGAGGGAAGCGTAATGCGGTATTGCGTTAAAGCGAGCGAAAGCTTCACGTCCGAGTAGTGCTTGATAGCACTTTGGAACGGAGCGATTTGGAAAGTTAAATTTTTGCTGCGGAAGTTATCGGGGAAGCCGAATATAACCTCTAGTAGCAGGGAGCCCCTGCAGTGAGCCTCCGGGCCTAGCGTTACTCCTTTAAAGGTAGCATTGCTGTGGCAAATTTTGGTTGGGTCTATCCCCATTTTGCGGACTCTGTCCTTATATCAGATTTAAACTGTTGCCGGTGTCCATCAGGACTCGGGTGAAGTGGTATCCGTCAATTATTGGATCTAATACTGATGGTCAAAGGTGATCGGTTGGGACGACCAGTGGCGGAGCTCCGCGGTGATAGGCCCTGGGACATGTTCCTCTAAAGGTGCTGCTTTGTTTCTCCCTTTTATCACGTGTAACATGTTGACTGTTTTGACTTCCGGTGGGAATTTCTGCTGTTCCCCTGTGCTTTGCTTGCGAGGCTCGTCCTCGTATTCAGTTGGTGTATCCTGCCCCTTGCATTCGGCGTTGAGCTTGCCGGACTGTTTGAAGACCCAACATTCTCCATGGGTATGATTTGTAGGTTTATCCGGGGTGCTATGGATCTGACATATTTGATCCAGAATTTTGTTTAAGCTGGACAATTCGTCTCTGTTGCCTTTGCAGGGCGGCTTCTGCTGCCCTGGCCGAGAGCTTCTAAATCCGGCGTTTACCACCGTGCTCTTTGGGCTGTCTTCTTTATTCCGGCGCTTATTCTTGCTGCGTCATGATTTCCCGTTTCCATCCCTGACTTCGGATGTACTTGGGTCGCTGGTGCTGCATCGGGCTAACCAGCTGTCCTCGCCCGCGCAAAAATAGGTCATGAGGCTTGTTGATGCTGCCATTGTTCTCGGCTTTTCTTGACCGAGGTTTCTGGCAAGCCATTCGTCTTGAACGCTATGCTTGAAAGCTGCTAAGGCTTCGGCGTCCAGACAGTCAACTATTTGGTTCTTTTTAGTGAGGAACCTGTTCCAAACTTTTCGGGCTGACTCACCGGGCTGTTGAGTTATATGACTTAAATCGTCCACATCCGGTGGTCGGACATATGTCCCTTGAAAATTTACCCGAAAGGTGTCTTCGAGCTCTTCCCAGTTTCCGATGGAGATTTTGGGGAGGCTTTTAAGCAAGTGCCGAGCTTCCCTTTGAGCTTGATGGGTAAGTACTTGATGGCGTGGAGATCATCTCCTCGAGGCATATGGATATGGAGGATGTAGTCCTCAATCCAGACCCCAGGGTCTGTTGTTCCGTCGTACGCCTCTATGTTTACGGGTTTGAATCCCTCTGGAAGTTCATAGTCCAGCACCTCATCGGTGAAACATAGAGGGTGTGCAGCACCCATGTATTTGGGCATGCCGTGGTGTTCGGATGTTTGTTGTGTTGCATTGTATGTTAGAGCGCGCCTGCGTGGTCCATAGATGGATCTGGTTGCGCCGTCCTTTTGATGTGAGCCCTTACGTGGGTCGCGTACTGGTTTATGTGCGGCGTCGTTTGCCACTTTATGTTGGTTATGAGGTCGTCTATCCGACCGGACGGCCGTTTTATTTTTTAATTATGGAGGATCTAAGGTCTCCTCATCAAATTTAGGTAGCAACTTTCGCTTTGGGTAGCTCTTGGTGTGGCGATTACTGCCGTACTACGCTGTAGTGTTGAGTACTTCACTCCATTTGATTTTGAGTGTGTCTTGTGCAGCCTTGAGCCTTTGCTTCTGTTTTTTCAGACTCCTCGCCGTGGCAACAAGCCTTTGGTGGGCATTATGTTGCTCCTGGCGCCTGTCCGGTGTGATGTCGTCCAGACTGTTATCTTCGATGGAGTCGGGTTGTTCGGCTCGATTCCCCGTGTTGCCCTGGTCGGGTGATGGTGCACCCTACTCTATGCTGGGTCTATATGATTGTTATTTCTGCCGAGGCGGGATTTGGAGCGGCGTTTACGCCACCGCTTAGACTGCTTCTTGAGGGAACAACCCTTCGCTGCGTCCTTCTGTTCCTTGTCGTTATTTTCTTTGGGTGTGTCCACCATGTATACATCATGTGACGAAGTGGGCGTCCAGTTCCCTGTGGGCAGTGGTTCCTCTTCGCTTCCCGCATCGTCGTCCATACCGTCGATGTCTTCGGAGTCGAAGTCGAGCATGTCGGTTAAGTCGTCGACAGTGGCTACTAAGTGGGTGGTTGGTGGGCGACGAATTTCTTCGTCATTCGCATCCCAATCCTTTCGGACATAGTTCGGCCAGGATACTCCTGACAAGGAGAGAGACCTTAATGAGTTCAGTATGTCACTGAAGGGCGAGTGCTGAAAAATATCCGCAGAGGTAAAATCCATGATCGGCGCCCAATTGGATTCGATAGGAGCGGGCGCAGGCGGTTCGGAGTCCGTGGCCGGAGAAGGATCCGGTAGTTTGGCGACACGGCTCTCGCGAAGGGTAAGGTCGATATTCGGCTCGATCGACGCTGAGGATACGGCCTCCGTGACGGGGTCTATCCACCCGTCCATGGATGGCGCAACTGGCTCCGAATTGAGGCTCAGAGCGGCTGCCGGTGCGATCTCCTGAATACGGTCCAATGGTTGAACTAAATCGTACTCATCGTGACCGCATGGCGCACAAGGCAGGGGCTCGAATCCGTCGAAGATCATGTCTTCGCGGATATCAGCCGTGTAATTTAAGCTTCCAAACCTGACCTGGTGGCGAGGGGCGTAACTTTCGATCTGCTCCAGATGGACAAGCGAGTTGGCCCGCAGTGCGAAGCCGCCGAACATGAAGATCTATCCAGAGAAAAGTCTCACCCTGGACTGCTTCGCTATCGATGATAGTAGGAGCCATCAAGCCTAACGGCGATGACACAGAGGAACTCTCAATGAAATCACCAATGTCGGTGTCAAAACCGGCAGATCTCGGGTAGGGGGTCCCGAACTTTGCGTCTAAGGCGGATGGTAACAGGAGGCAGGGGACACGATGTTTTACCCAGGTTCGGGCCCTCTTGATGGAGGTAAAACCCTACGTCCTGCTTGATTTATTCTTGATGATATGAGTATTACAAGAGTTGATCTACCACGAGATCGGAGAGGGTAAACCCTAGAAGCTAGCCTATGGTATGATTGTATGTTGTCCTACGGACTAAAACCCTCCGGTTTATATAGACACCAGAGGGGGCTAGGGTTACACAAGGTCGGTTACAAAGGAGGAGATATACATATCCGTATTGCCTAGCTTGCCTTCCATGCCAAGTAGAGTCCCATCCGGACACGAGACGAAGTCTTCAATCTTGTATCTTCATAGTCCAACAGTCCGGCCAAAGGATATAATTCGGCTGTCCGGATACCCCCTAATCCAGGACTACCTTAGCTACCAAACGTCACAACGTAACTAGGTGATTATAAAAGTGCTCTACAGGTGTCTCCGAAGGTACTTGTTGAGTTGGCGTATTTCGAGATTAGTATTTGTCACTCCAATTGTCGGAGAGGTATCTCTGGGCCCACTTACTAATGCACATCACTATAAGCCTTGCAAGCATTACAACTAATGAGTTAGTTGTAGGATGATGTATTATAGAACGACTAAAGAGACTTGCCGGTAACGAGATTGAACTAGGTATTAAGATACCGACGATCGAATCTCGGGCAAGTAACATACCGATGACAAAGGGAACAACGTATGTTGTTATGCGGTTTGACCGATAAAGATCTTCGTAGAATATGTAGGAGCCAATGTGAGTATCCTGGTCCCGCTATTGGTTATTGACCGGAGACGTGTCTCGGTCTTGTCTACATAATTCTCGAACCCGTAGGTTCCGCACGCTTAAAGTTCGATGACGGTTATATTATGAGTTTATGTGTTTTGATGTACCGAAGGTAGTTCAGAGTCTCGGATATGGTCACGGACATGACAAGGAGTCTCGAAATGGTCGAGACACAAAGATTGATATATTGGAAGCCTATATTTGGATATCGGAAGTGTTCTGGGTGAAATCGGGATTTTATCGGAGTACCGGGGGTTACCGGAAACCCCCGGGGGTTTAATGGGCCAAGACGGGCCTTAGTTGAGAAGAGGAGGGGCGGCCGGGGCAGGCCACGCGCCCCCTCCCCCTCTAGTCAGAGTTGGACAAGGAGGGGGCGGCGCCCCCCTTTCCTTCCTCTCTCCCTCCTCCTTCCCCCTTCTCCTACTCCAACTAGGAAAGGAGGGAGTCCTACTCCCGGTGGGAGTAGGACTCCACCCTGGCGCGCCTCCTCCTGGGCGGCCACCTCTCCCACCTTGCTCCTTTATATACGGGGGCAGGGGGGCACCTCTAGACACAACAATTGATCTCTTGGATCTCTTAGCCGTGTGCGGTGCCCCCTCCACCATAGTCCACCTCGATAATATCGTAGCGGTGCTTAGGCGAAGCCCTGCGTCGGTAGAACATCATCATCATCACCACGCCGTCGTGCTGACGGAACTCTCCCTCAAAGCTTGGCTGGATCGAAGTTCGAGGGACGTCATCGAGCTGAACGTGTGCTGAACTCGGAGGTGCCATACATTCGGTACTTGATCGGTCGGATCGTGAAGACGTACGACTACATCAACCGCGTTGTGCTAACGCTTTCGCTTTTAGTCTACGAGGGTACGTGGACAACACTCTTCCCTCTCGTTGCTATGCTTCACCATGATCCTGTGTGTGCGTAGGAATTTTTTTGAAATTACTACGTTCTCCAACAACATATCCCCTAAACCAACAGAAACAATATCCTTATTGCAGTCTATCTTAGCATTAATAGTATTCAAGAAGGGTCTACCAAATATAATGGGACAAAAGCTACCTTGTGGTGAACCAAGAACAAGAAAGTCAGCAGGATATTTAACCTTCCCACACAAGACTTCAACATCTCTAACAATCCCAATTAGTGAAATAGTATATCTATTGGCAAGCTTAATGGTAACATTGATATCTTCTATCTCAGCAGGTGCAATATCATCCATAATTTCTTTGTATAACATGCATGCCTACAACAGGTCTATGTTTATTTTTAGTATCAGGTCTAGCAATTCTATAGCAGTATTATCACAGAAGTAAATAACATGCCCATCAATATTATCAACCAAGAGATCTTTAACCATTGCAATATTAGGTTTAACTTCAACTTGCTCAGGTGGCCGGTTTGTGTGTCCTAATATTAATTTTGTTGACTACAGTTGAAACTTTAGCATGATCCTTTATTCTAACAGGGAAAGATGGTTTCTCAACATAAGCAGTAGGAACAATAGGATCATTATAAGTGATAGTCTTTTCTTAAACTTTAATAGGTTCAACTACTTTTACTTCAATGGGAGGATTATATTTAAACAACTTCTCCTTAGGGAGATCAACACGAGTAGCAAATGATTCACAGAAAGAAGCTACTATCTAAGAGTCAAGTCCATATTTAGCGCTAAATTCACGGAAAGCATTGGTATCCATAAAAGATTTAACACAATCAAACTTAAGTGTTATACCTGACTCCTTACCTTCGTCGAGGTCCCAATCTTCAGAGTTGCTTTTAATTCTTTCCAACAAATCGCATTTGAATTCAATAGTCTTCATCATAAAAGATCCAGTACATGAAGTATCGAGCATGGAGTGATTACTGAGAGAAAGCCGAGCATAATTTTTTTGAATAATCATTTCTCTTGAGAGCTCATGACTGGGGCATGAATATAACATTGACTTAAGCCTCCCCCAAGCTTGAGTGATACTTTCTCCTTTGCGAGGCCAAATATATATACGATCACGATGAACAAGATGCATAGGATAAAACTTCTGGTGAAATTCCAATTTCAATCGCTTACAGTCCCATGATCCCATATCATCACATAGCAATACCATGTCAATGCATCTCCCTTCAAAGATAAAGGGAAGACCTTCTTCTTGATGACATCCTCAGGCATACCTGCAAGCTTAAATAATCCACAAACTTCATCCACATAGATTAAGTGTAAATCGGCATGCAATGTTCCATCTCCTGCAAAAGGATTAGCTAGCAGTTTCTCTATCATATCCGAAGGAATTTCAAAGTAAACATTTTCAGTAGGTTCAGTAGGTTGAGGGGTAGCCAATTGTGGTTCCGTACGAGGTGAATATACCCCGAACAAACCCCTCAAAGGATTATGTTCCATAGTAACAAGTGACAGTAAATTTCAGCACACTATATAGATTTTTCCTTACCAAATTCCACCTACCAAAGGTGCTTCACTCCCCGGCAACGGCGCCAGAAAAGAGTCTTGATGACCCACAAGTGTAGGGGATCTATCGTACCCTTTTCAATAAGTAAGTGTGTCGAACCCAACGAGGAGCAGAAGGAAATGATAAGCGGTTTTCAGCATGGTATTCTCTGCAAGCACTGAAATTATCAGTAACAGATAGTTTTGTGGTAAGATAAATTGTAACAAGCAACAAGTAATAAAAGTAAATAAGGTGCAGCAAGATGGCCTAATCCTTTTTGTAGCAAAGGACAAGCCTGCACAAACACTTATATGAAGGAAAGCGCTCCCGAGGACACATGGGAATTATCGTCAAGCTAGTTTTCATCACGTTCATATGATTTGCGTTCGGTACTTTGATAATTTCATATGTGGGTGGACCGGTGCTTGTGGTGCTGTCCTTACTTGGACAAGCATCCCACTTATGATTAACCCCCCATTGCAAGCATCCGCAACTACAATAGAAGTATTAAGCTAAACCTAACCATAGCATGAAACATATGGATCCAAATCAGCCCCTTACGAAGCAACGCATAAACTAGGGTTTAAGATTCTGTCACTCTAGCAACCCGTCATCTACTTATTACTTCCCAATGCCTCCCTCTAGGCCCAAACAATGGTGTAGTGTCATGCAGTCGATGTTCACATGACACTACAAGAGGGATGACAACATACATCTCATCAAAATATAGAACGAATACCAAATTCACATGACTATTAATAACAAGACTTCTCCCATGTCCTCAGGAACAAACGTAACTTCTCACAAAGCATATTCATGTTCATAATCAGAGGGGTATTAATATGCATAATGGATCTGAAAATATGATCTTCCACCAAGTAAACCAACTAGTATCAACTACAAGGAGTAATCAACACTACTAGCAACCCACAGGTACCAATCTGAGGTTTGGGTACAAAGATTGGATACAAGAGATGAACTAGGGTTTAAGATAAGATGGTGTTGGTGAATATGTTGATGGAGATTGACCCCTCCCGATGATAGGATCGTTGGTGATGACGATGGTGATGATTTCCCCCTCCCGGAGGGAAGTTTCCCTGGCAGAACAGCTCCGTCGGAGCCCTAGATTGGTTCCGCCAAGGTTCCGCCTCGTGGCGGTGGAGTTTCGTCCCATGAGCTTGCTTATTATTTTTTCGGACGAAAGACTCCATCCAGCCAAAGATGGGCATCGGAGGGCCACCAGGGGGCCCACGAGCCAGGGTGCACGCCCAGGGCGTAGGGCGCGCCCCCCACCCTCGTGGCTGCTGGGTGGCCCCCCTCTGGTACATCTTGCGCCCAATATTTTTTTTATATTCTGAAAAGTGCTCCTGTGGAGTTTCAGGACTTTTGGAGATGTGCAGAATAGGTCTCTAATATTTGCTCCTTTTCCAGCCCAGAATTCCAGCTGCCGGCATTCCCCCTCTTCATGTAAACCTTGTAAAATAAGAGAGAATAGGCATAAGTATTGTGACATAATGTGTAACTAGCTGGGTGACCCGCGCATTTGCGCGGCTAGATTTATTCAGTATTGTGATAGTTGTCGTTTCAGATTTCTATATGGTATAGTGCATAGCTTTGGTTATTACTATTTTATAGACTCGCACTTATGCAGATCAACTAATTATTTATTAATAAGAGGTTGGTGATGAATTATTGTTATTACTATTATTATTATTTACATATAGATACATAAAATGTCAACACTTTGGTTGGATGTATTACAGGATAAAGTCATCTATCTATGTTTGGAGATAGTTCTAGGCTTTTTCTTTTCTTTTGTTAGAGACATGTGTGTTTGCTCACCTTACATCCTGTTAACGACGTATTAGATTTTGAGAATTTATGGTACATAACTCTGACCGTTATTTTATATATGAATGTTTGTACAAAAGCAATATGACGATAAGATTACATAAAATGAAAATAATTTTATAATAATTTTATTTGACTAATCTAAATACCACATTCTCCTCAATCTATACCTTTACGATTTATAATAGATATATCTAATTTTATTCAATATCTTCGAGATAATTTGGAAGAAAGAACGTGATCTAAACATTCATTTCCTTCCTCACAAACCTCATCAGCAGTGCGACATTTCATTTAAAATATTCGTTCAGTACATTGTACATCCGAAATATGTGTTATGGCCCGCATATCTAACAGTGTTTTTATGAGGGCCCACTCATCCAAATTTCTAAATCATTCCAGCTCCATAACTCTCAACACAATGTGTATACCTTATGGTCGTGTCGATGCATGGTGTTTGCATCAAGTTGTATTACTTGTCACACTAAGAATATTATCACATAATTGACATAATATCTGCATCCAACTATTTGGCATGACACAATGTTACATTCTTTTCATGATACTCTACCACATAGAGATGGCACAACAATGGCCAGTCGATTCTTCTTTCCTAATGCTATATTTGTCCTCCATATTATATGTTAATCCTTACCAATCTACCAAATCTCACTTGCTTCACGTCACCATGAATTCAATCTACCAATGATGATCAATTTATATATGCTTCCGTGCATCTCTAGTATTCGCGTTGAACTACTTTTATATACTACCAAAACCATTCATGTTGATACATTTCATACACTTCTCATATTTTTCTGTTTGCCGAAATAACACATACTTGCCCAATCAACTTTGGCATGTTACATTGAATAACGTTTCTTCCATTACTACATATTATATGATGTCGACAGGACGCAATTACTATTTTTTAATTCCATGTGTAGTTTGTAGGTTGAATTGCATATATAATGTCTAGCTATTTCCTATACTTTGTGTATGTAGTGTCTAAAATAAGGAAAATTGCTACCCATTTTTCTTATTTTTATCCATATGATATGAAATTTGTATGTCATTAGACTATATATCTGAAGAAAATTTCCAACTAATAGGAATTTTCCGAGTCACCATGATCATCACTATAAAGTTAATGGTAATAAAAAAATCATCAAATATGTCTTATCCAATCCAACTTCCCCTGGGAGCCAAGCAGAAAAGCAAGTCCTCTAGTTATGGATGCAGTACTCACCACCCTAAACATAGGAAGAACTAATTCAAGTAGAATTACAAATAGCAAGAAGTGGATGAAAAAGGGATTGAGCGGTTAAGACACGCAAACATCATCTCTTAGCCTGATCATCGTAGCTTGTGTATCCATGCCGATATATCAAGGGGTGTACAGTGACTTATTACAATACTATTTTTACTCTCAACCACTTAATTGATACATAAATTAACAATTGTATATGGTGGTATATTAGGATTTGTTTTTCCAAATGTATATTAAGTGAGATGTCATTGCATGCATGGAATATGTGTGCCAACTATGACATGGCCTTGCGGCCAATGGATTTATTGTGCAAATCTTATAAAATGTTTAAGTTTGTCGTCAGCTGCAACTTATGGAGCCGGTCGAACGAACAAACACACTCGATCCCTATTTACTTTTTAGATGAACACACATATCTTTGATATATGTATATATAAATACACCATGGAAGAAAAAGCATAAAATATGATTCTTTTGCTGAAGCTACCCATGATATCATCAGTGTCATTTATTGTTTTCCAGAATCATAGTTTTTCACATGAAAATGTTCTGCCAGGTTCTCTTTAAATCAGCATCATTATAATTAGGGTCCGTGATATAACCGATGGATGAGATTATTCAGTCTATCTGCACAAGTAAGCCAAAGTGAGTGTTTAATTTTTTTTAAAGGCCCAAAAAAAAGAGTTAAGATTACATGCATATTTTTTGTAGCATCTTGTAAGATTTTTTCGTTGCACGTGTGTATTTATCCTCTGAGTATTTTAGTATGCATCAGCACCTATTAATAGTGTAATATTACCCTTTTTGGGGTTAAGATCTAGCGTGACATTGATAGTTTTCGTCTAACAATTTTTTGTTTTAATTTCTGGGCTTTATTAAGAGAGTGGGATATATTAATGGGCTACAACAAAGACAGAGAAAATGGAACTACATGCAATCCAAATGAGGCTTCGGTTAAAACGGGGTACTTTCTTATTTTAATTTATTTTCTATTTCTAGTGTCAAAGAACCCGGTGGATTCCGGTAAAAAAACGGAAGGATGATTTTCTCAAGTATGTTTAGTGATCGATGGCTTGCAAAATTAAACTTTTAGAACACTTGCTATATTAAGTGAAACATAAAAAAGAAAAGTAGCACATTGGCTCACTGGATTTATTAAACGTATTGGCTATGACATCATCCATTATGCCATACCTTGCAATTTTTCTGCAGGTCGGATGCAAAAAGAACGTCTTAGGGCATGTACAATGGTTGACAAGACAGTCTTATCTTAAGTCTTGCATGTAATTTAGAGATGACAAAAAAATATGTCTATAATGGGTTATATCTTAACCTTATCTTCAATAATTAGCCATTCCTTAAAACATGGTGAGACAAATTGTTCTAAGAGATCATCTCTTGTCTTATCTTAAATAAGAGAAGACAAGCATTTTCTTACAAGTTCTCTCTCCTCCACCTCAACATTTATCTTACGTGACACTTATAAGATAGCACCATTGTACATGCCCTTATGGTCCTCCGGTTTTTATGTAAATAGGGACCTTAGCTGACCACGTGACATGACCAGCTCCCGCCGTGCTGTAACAAAACGTATACATATGTATCTCTTTCCTTCTCTGCGTGGTCAAACTATTCCTTCTTTCTTTTGACCGCTGATCGAGCTGGACTCTTCCTTAATCCTTGATCAGCTCATGTATTGCAATACCAACGTAAGCCTATGTGTCTGATTGTGTTCGATTCTTTTTTTCTATAATCTCTAGCTATTTCTTATACTTTGTGTACGTAGTGTCTAAAATAAGGAAAATTGCTACCCGTTTTTCTTATTTTTATCCATATGATATGAAATGTGTATGTCATTAGACTATATATCTAAAGAAAATTTCCAACTAATAGGAATTTTCTGAGTCACCATGATCATCACTATAAAGTTAATCATAATAAAAAATCATCAAATATGTCTTATCCAATCCAACTTTCCCTTGGAGCCAAGCAGAAAAGCAAGTGCTCTAGTTATGGATGCAGTACTCACCACACTAAACATAGGAAGAACTAACTCAAGTAGAATTACAAATAGCGAGATGTGGATGAAAAAGGGATTGAGCCGGTTAAGACTCGCAAACATCATCTCTTAGCCTGATCATCGTAGCTTGTGTATCCATGCCCATATATCAAGGGGTGTACAGTGACTTATTACAATACTTTTTTTACTCTCAACCACTTAATTGATACATAAATTAACAATTGTATATGGTGATATATTAGGATTTGTTTTTCCAAATGTATATTAAGTGAGATGTCATTGCATGCATGGAATATGTGTGCCAACTATGACATGGCCTTGCGGCCAATGGATTTATTGAGCAAATCTTATAAAATGTTTAAGTTTGTCGTCAGCTACAACTTATGGAGCCGGTCGAACGAACAAACACACTCGATCCCTATTTACATTTTAGATGAACACACATATCTTTGATATGTGTATATATAAATACACCATGGAAGAAAAAGGGTAAAATATGTTTCTTTTACTGAAGCTACCCATGATATCATCAGTGTCTTTTATTTTTTCCAGAATCGTAGTTTTTGACATGAAAATGTTGTGCCAGGTTCTCTTTAAATCAGCATCATTATAATTAGGGTCCGTGATATAACCGATGGATGAGATTATTCAGTCTATATCTGCATAAGTAAGCCAAAGTGAGTGTCTAATTTATTTTAAAGGCGCCGTGCAGCAACGCTTGACGTCTCAAACTCCCGATTAGACACCCGCCAGTCTGCTCACATCATGCAGCCACGCTGGATGATGACTCGGCTCTTTCCTAGAAGTGCCCAGCGACAGCTTTTAATGGGGACTCTGAGTCGTCTCTTTCCTATTCATACTGATTAGGAAGTGCCTAGCGACAGCTTATAATCTAGACATAGACTCTGTCTCTTTCCTAGAACTGCCAAGCGATAGTTTCCAATCTGGACTCTTAATCGTCTCTTTCCTAGTTGGGTGGCAACGTGTGGTAGAAAACAAATGGTATAAGAAGATATCCATACGTACATATATTTCTTGCAAATCACAGGGGTACCTTTTAACTCCTTTTCTATTATTATTACATCTGATCCGTTCGTTTTCTAGTCCCTTTGATTTTTTTTGAAAATTCTAGTTCCTTTGATTAGCAGGTAATGTAGTGGAGGTTAAAAAAGCTTATTTCTCTGAGCTTCAACTTGTGCTTGGTCCACAAATATAATGTTGGTCCTGTGGCAGTAACCACTTCTCATTAGGGCTTAAAATATTGATGAGTTCACGTAAAAGGAAACACTTACATACGATGGAAAGACTCCTATATGTATATTGGGTCCGGACTCTAGCTTGCCTCGCATATGAATCCATCGTGTTTTGCTAGTCCGACCGATTCATCCAGCGATTGTTTTTTTTTACCTTGACTCATCCCTTTTAGGCTGCCTCTAATCGTGTAGGATAAGGAGACATGCTTATACCTTCTTCTATCATGCAAATCACAGCCGTTCTCTTTAACTATTTTTCTATTGTTACATCTAAGCCATACGTTTTCTGTTGTTTTAATAATATAATAGATAGATAGATATTATACCTTTTTTCTTGTTTCGGCTTTCATATATTAGACATAGACGCATTATGTGTTCATCCAGTAGGAACAATCAATTTATTGAATGAATCCGTGTGCACTAGTGCAGAACCAGGCAATAGCACCGGTTCGTAAGGCCCTTTAGTGCCGGTTCGGTAACCGGCACTAAATTGTGGGCACTAAACCCCCCCCCCCCTCCTTTAGTACCGGTTCAGCACTAACCAGTGCTAAAGGGCAACCACGTGGCACGAGGCAGCTTCGGGGGCAGGGAGCCCTTTAGTACCGGTTGGTGACACCAACCGGTATTAAAAGGTTGGGGAGGTTGGGTTTATGATTTCTTTTTCATTTAATTTTGTGTTTTCCATTTAATTCTATTTTGTTTGCTGGTATTTTACGATACTACATATTATACACGTTATGCATATATATAAATAGAATTTCTAGTAGAACCGATCATAATATATATATATATATATATATATATATATATATATATATCATCGAATGTCTCACAACCATCATTAATTAATTCACACATATATACACTTGGTCCACAAATATAATATTGGTCCTATGGCAGTAACCTCTTGTCATTAGCGCTTAAAATATTGATGAGTTCACGTAAAAAGAAACACTTCATACGATAGAAAGACTCCTATATGTATATTGGGTCCGGAGTCTAGCTTGCCTCGCATATGAATACATCGTGTTTTTCTTGTCTGACCGATTCATCCAGCGGTTGTTTTTTTTACCTTGACTCATCCCTTTTAGGCTGCCTCTAATCGTGTAGGATAAGGAGACATGCTTATACCTTCTTCTATCATGCAAATCACAGCCGTTCTCTTTAACTATTTTTCTATTGTTACATCTAAGCCATACGTTTTCTATTGTTTTAATAATATAATAGATAGATAGATAGATATTATACCTTTTTTCTTGTTTCGGCTTTCATATATTAGACATAGACGCATTATGTGTTCATCCAGTAGGAACAATCAATTTATTGAATGAATCCGTGTGCACTAGTGCAGAACCAGGCAATAGCACCGGTTCGTAAGGCCCTTTAGTGCCAGTTCGGTAACCGGCACTAAATTGTGGGCACTAAACCCCCCCCCCCCTCCTTTAGTACCGGTTCAGCACTAACCTGTGCTAAAGGGCAACCACGTGGCACGACCCAACTTCGGGGGCAGGGAGCCCTTTAGTACCGGTTGGTGACACCAACCGGTATTAAAAGGTTGGGGAGGTTGGGTTTATGATTTCTTTTTCATTTGATTTTGTGTTTTCCATTTAATTCTATTTCGTTTGCTGGTAATTTACGATACTACATATTGTACACGTTATGCATATATATAAATAGAATTTCTAGTAGAACCGATCATAATATATATATATATATATATATATATATATATATATCATCGAATGTCTCACAACCACCATTAATTAATTCACACATATATACACTTGGTCCACAAATATAATATTGGTCCTATGGCAGTAACCTCTTGTCATTAGCGCTTAAAATATTGATGAGTTCACGTAAAAAGAAACACTTACATACGATAGCAAGACTCCTATATGTATATTGGGTCTGGACTCTAGCTTGCCTCGCATATGAATAGATCGTGTTTTTCTTGTCCGACCGATTCATCCAGCGGTTGTTTTTTTTTACCTTGACTCATCCCTTTTAGGCTGCCTCTAATCGTGTAGGATAAGGAGACATGCTTATACCTTCTTCTATCATGCAAATCACAGCCGTTCTCTTTAACTATTTTTCTATTGTTACATCTAAGCCATACGTTTTCTATTGTTTTAATAATATAATAGATAGATAGATAGATATTATACCTTTTTTCTTGTTTCGGCTTTCATATATTAGACATAGACGCATTATGTGTTCATCCAGTAGGAACTATCAATTTATTGGATGAATCCGTGTGCACTAGTGCAGAACCAGGCAATAGCACCGGTTCGTAAGGCCCTTTAGTGCCGGTTCGGTAATCGGCACTAAATTATGGGCACTAAAGCCCCCCCCCCTCCTTTAGTACCGGTTCAGCACTAACCAGTGCTAAAGAGAAACCACGTGGCACGAGCCAGCTTCGGGGCAGGGAGCCCTTTAGTACCGGTTGGTGACACCAACCGGTATTAAAAGGTTGGGGAGGTTGGGTTTATGATTTCTTTTTCATTTAATTTTGTGTTTTCCATTTAATTCTATTTCGTTTCCTGTATTTTACGATACTACATATTGTACACGTTATGCATATATATAAATAGAATTTCTAGTAGAACCGATCATAATATATATATATATATATATATATTTATATATATCATCGAATGTCTCACAACCACCATTAATTAATTCACACATATATACACTTGGTCCACAAATATAATATTGGTCCTATGACAGTAACCTCTTCTCATTAGCGCTTAAAATATTGATGAGTTCACGTAAAAAGAAACACTTACATACGATGGAAAGACTCCTATATGTATATTGGGTCGGGACTCTAGCTTGCCTCGCATATGAATCCATCGTGTTTTGCTTGTCCGACCGATTCATCCAGCGATTGTTTTTTTTTACCTTGACTCATCCCTTTTAGGCTGCCTTTAATCGTGTAGGATAAGGAGACATGCTTATACCTTCTTCTATCATGCAAATCATAGCCGTTCTCTTTAACTATTTTTCTGTTGTTACATCTAAGCCATACGTTTTCTATTGTTTTAATAATATAATAGATAGATAGATATTATAGCTTTTTTCTTGTTTCGGCTTTCATATATTAGACATAGACGCATTATGTGTTCATCCAGTCGGAACTATCAATTTATTGGATGAATCCGTGTGCACTAGTGCAGAACCAGGCAATAGCACCGGTTCGTAAGGCCCTTTAGTGCCGGTTCGGTAACCGGCACCAAATTGTGGGCACTAAAGCCCCCCCCCCCTCCTTTAGTACCGGTTCAGCACTAACCTGTGCTAAAGGGCAACCACGTGGCACGACCCAGCTTCGTGGGCAGGGAGCCCTTTAGTACCGGTTGGTGACACCAACCGGTATTAAAAGGTTGGGGAGGTTGGGTTTATGATTTGTTTTTCATTTGATTTTGTGTTTTCCATTTAATTCTATTTCGTTTGCTGGTAATTTACGATACTACATATTGTACACGTTATGCATATATATAAATAGAATTTCTAGTAGAACCGATCATAATATATATATATATATATATATATATATATATATATATATATCATCGAATGTCTCACAACCATCATTAATTAATTCACACATATATACACTTGGTCCACAAATATAATATTGGTCCTATGGCAGTAACCTCTTGTCATTAGCACTTAAAATATTGATGAGTTCACGTAAAAAGAAACACTTCATACGATAGAAAGACTCCTATATGTATATTGGGTCCGGAGTCTAGCTTGCCTCGCATATGAATACATCGTGTTTTTCTTGTCTGACCGATTCATCCAGCGGTTGTTTTTTTTACCTTGACTCATCCCTTTTAGGCTGCCTCTAATCGTGTAGGATAAGGAGACATGCTTATACCTTCTTCTATCATGCAAATCACAGCCGTTCTCTTTAACTATTTTTCTATTGTTACATCTAAGCCATACGTTTTCTATTGTTTTAATAATATAATAGATAGATAGATATTATAGCTTTTTTCTTGTTTCGGCTTTCATATATTAGACATAGACGCATTATGTGTTCATCCAGTAGGAACTATCAATTTATTGGATGAATCCATGTGCACTAGTGCAGAACCAGGCAATAGCACCGGTTCATAAGGCCCTTTAGTGCCGGTTCGGTAATCGGCACTAAATTGTGGGCACTAAAGCCCCCCCCCCTCCTTTAGTACCAGTTCAGCACTAACCAGTGCTAAAGGGAAACCACGTGGCACGAGTCAGCTTCGAGGGCAGGGAGCCCTTTAGTACCGGTTGGTGACACCAACCGGTATTAAAAGGTTGGGGAGGTTTGGTTTATGATTTCTTTTTCATTTAATTTTGTGTTTTCCATTTAATTCTATTTCGTTTCCTGTATTTTACGATACTACATATTGTACACGTTATGCATATATATAAATAGAATTTCTATTAGAACCGATCATTATATATATATATATATATATATATATATATATATATATCATCGAATGTCTCACAACCACCATTAATTAATTCACACATATATACACTTGGTCCACAAATATAATATTGGTCCTATGGCAGTAACCTCTTCTCATTAGCGCTTAAAATATTGATGAGTTCACGTAAAAAGAAACACTTACATACGATGGAAAGACTCCTATATGTATATTGGGTCCGGACTCTAGCTTGCCTCGCATATGAATCCACCGTGTTTTGCTTGTCCGACCGATTCATCCAGCAATTGTTTTTTTTTTTACCTTGACTCATCCCTTTTAGGCTGCCTCTAATCGTGTAGGATAAGGAGACATGCTTATACCTTCTTCTATCATGCAAATCACAGCCGTTCTCTTTAACTATTTTTCTATTGTTACATCTAAGCCATACGTTTTCTATTGTTTTAATAATATAATAGATAGATAGATATTATAGCTTTTTTCTTGTTTCGGCTTTCATATATTAGACATAGACGCATTATGTGTTCACCCAGTAGGAACTATCAATTTATTGGATGAATCCGTGTGCACTAGTGCAGAACCAGGCAATAGCACCGGTTCGTAAGGCCCTTTAGTGCCGGTTCGGTAACCGGCACTAAATTGTGGGCACTAAAGCCCCCCCCCCTCCTTTAGTACCGGTTCAGCACTAACCAGTGCTAAAGGGCAACCACGTGGCACGAGCCAGCTTCGGGGGCAGGGAGCCCTTTAGTACCAGTTGGTGACACCAACCGGTATTAAAAGGTTGGGGAGGTTGGGTTTATGATTTCTTTTTCATAATATATATATATATATATATCATCGAATGTCTCACAAACACAATTAGCTAGCTATCTACAATTTCTCCTAATTGGTGCCTTCGGAGCCAGTGGCATTAGCCTAATTGGTGTCTTCGGAGCACGATAACAATTGGAAGTGGTTCATGGGGGCGGTAGCGGGTAATAATATTCTCCTTTGGGATCTATGACCTGGTCGAGCAAAAATCCCGCTATTTCCTCTTGAATTGCTTCTATGCGGTCCTCTGGTATGAGCTTCTCCCGCACGTCTTTGAACTGTTAAGAAGGAGATCAATATGCATGTGTATTAGTTGTGTGACTAGATATCGATAATGGTGTAAAAATTGGGAATAGTGTTCTGACAAACGTACCCACTCCTGTCTTTGAGATCTGCTCCTTTCGGACGCCATCATGCGAATGTTCTCGCAAACGTAGTATGCACACAGATTATTCCCTGGCGCCTGCTTCAGGGCCTTTACGAGAATGGAATTTGATCAGATAATAATTAATCAAGCATGATAATTAAAGAGATGGCAGCTAGCTAGTACTACTTAATTACTTACCTGGGGTCGATACCATTTCAGATTTTGTTTCCATGAGCCTGGAGTGGACCTGATGAACTTTGCCAAAGCCCTGCCCGCCGACAAAGAAAATGAATAAATGGGTTATTAAATAGTTGTTATCAGGAAATGACGAACTAATTAAATAGGCCGAGATATAGTTAATAATGATTGAAATTACCTGTTGACTATCCCCTTCACGATGGTGTAGTCACTTGCTTTCTTAAGTAGTGAGTCTAGTACTTCAACTGTTCCTTCATGAATTTAATGATTAACAAGATCCGGTAAAATCTGCATGCATGCACGTTTGCATGTCTTAATTAAGTGGGCATATGTAAGCAAAAACATGTAGCTAGATAGTAGGCAAAAACAGAATTTGTAGTACAAGACAGTGTGACTCACTCGAAGTTGTAAGGAAGTAGTATATCTTCATTGTATTTGAGGCGCTTGAAGAACTCTAGCATGCTTTCCTCTACACTTTTTCCGTAACCATGTGTATTCATTAATGGTATTTGGGTCAACGAACCCAATACCATAGCGTCCACCTTTTTTCATTTCATAAATCTTCATCCTGCACAATACCACAGAAAAGAATATAGTGAGGATAATTACAGGTAATGATTGATCAAAATGATCACTACAGCTGGCTTGAGACTTAAATTACAGAAAGAAGTCACTTACAGGCAATAGCAACTGACGATAGATTTGTCGAGTGCGTCTTGCTTGTATAGCTGAAATAGTTCTGAATACTCAACGGACATAGCTGTCTCATGGTAGTAATGATCCTTCTTGACATTCACCATGAGGGACTCGATTGGAAATCTTGGTAATGTCCATGTACCGTTGATGCAATTCATACGTTCTCGTTGGGAGCTTGTTGACCTCGTCTGGCTTGACCAAAGGTTGGCCCCGAACATATTTCCGTTTTATTTCCTCCTCTCTAGTCGGAGACATGGGCTCGATATCGAGGAGTTGTCCAACAGTGATCATGAGTGTTTCAGCCTGCTCAATATGCTCCTCGGTTATTACCACATCGCCCAGCCCGGGAACGTTAACGGTTTGCCCACAATAATATTGGGCGTGCCTACTCTCATGTGTTGTTGGCACAACAAGCGGGGGGATTGATTGTGCCGCCTGTTCTCCCAGCTGGGGAACGGTTTTACCGCTCCTTTTGCCAGCTGATTTTCTTGAGCTTGAGCTCGCCTCTTTCTGTAGACGTGCTCAATTTAACTTCTTCATGTGGCGCTCATAGTCTGTGTCAACAGGCTTGGGAGCTGGTGCTCTAGCCATACGAATGAAGTGGTCAATCTTTTCCTCAGGCACTTTCTCCCTTGGCGGCGGTGGTGGTTTCGGTGCAAAATGGGCTTCCACCTCGGCCTTCGATATGGCTACGTTTTCCTCCTCGGACTTGTCGTAAGGCCTCCGCGGAAGAGGCGCGAGGCTTGGACCATATTGAAATCGCTTGCCTCCGCCTGTACCTCCAGTACTACCTCGACTTGTACCGCTACGCACCATAGATGAGGCGGCGAAGACGGCTGACGTGGCTGAGTTGGAGGAGGAGGAGTGGCCTGAAGCTGTGCCGGACTTGGAGGAGGAGTGGCCTGACGCTTTGGTGGACTTGGAGGAGCGGGAGTCTGCTGACTCGGTGGCGGACTTCGACGAGGAGTCGGATGACGCGGTGTCGGTGGCCTTTGAAAGATGATGCAATCCTTTCTCCATAGGATGATACGATGGTTGGCCTCTCCCAGTGTGTACTCATCGTCACCTCCAGGAATGTCAAGATCTAGCCCCGAATATTGGTCCACCACCTCATCAAACAAGACACGAGCATAGCCCGCTGGAATCGAGTTGCAATGGAAGGTTGCCTCGGGGGGATTTGTAAAAGTAAGGGCGTCCACCACCTTCATGGATATGTTCTTCATTTTGAAGTGTAGCTCGCAGTTAGTGTTCTCCATGATGTCATCCACTGGGTAGTTATCCAGCAATGCGTCGCCTGGGGTGGAACCCACACTGCTTTTTGGCATGGATGGGACGGTGCTATCCAATGCTGGATCATCCGCTAGCTGCTGCAGCTGCTGAGACCCCCTTTGCTGGCTAAGTGAGTCGATCTGCTCCTGTTGCCGCTGGAATTTGACTGCCAAGTCCGCGTGCGCTGATTCTAGGCCTTGAAGGCGTTCATAGTCTAGCTTCCTCTGCTCCTCCTCCATCTTCCTCTTCTTCTCCTCCGCAATCTTCTTTCTCGCACGGGTTCTGTAGTTGGCGTTCCAGTCCGAAAACCCCTCATACCACGGAATAGCGCCCATGCCTCGTGTTCTTCCCGGGTGTTCAGGATTTCCCAGGGCACGCGTAAGCTCGTCGTTCTCTCTGTTGGGCTGGAACACCCCCGATCGAGCCTCTTCTATTGCAACAAGTAGCTTATCTTCGGCTCCGTCCAGACATGCCTTCTTCGAAACTTTAACTGTCTTCGGGTCCAACTCCCCCCCCCCATGCGCATAGAACCAAGTCCTGCACCTGGGGGGGCAGCTCAATGTTTCTGGAGTGACACATGCATCCTCCATCTCTTTCTCAGACTTATCCCACTTAGGCATTCCCACCGCATAGCCACCTGGCCCCAGCTTATGGTACTTATCCTTTTTTGCGGCATTGGCCTTGTTTATTCTTGACCGTTCCTTGAATTTCACGAAATCGTCCCAATGAGCACTTTGCTTCTCTAGTGTTCCCTCGAATACTAGAGTCTTCCTTCCTCCCTTGATGTACTTGGCCCATTCACGATTCTTGTGGGTCTTGAATGCAACCGCCATCTTCCTAAGAGCAGCGTCCTTGACTTTCTCCACATCTGCATCTGCGAAATGATCTGGTAGGGTGAAATGTTCCATGAGCGTTTCCCAAAGTAGAAGTTTTTGTCTGTCGTCGACAAAAGTAACTCCTGGACGTGGCTTTGCTGGCTCTCTCCATTCTTGAAGGGAGATCGGGAGTTGGTCCTTCACAAGAACTCCACACTGATGAATGAACTTGTCCGCAACCTTCTTAGGCGCTAATGGTTCCCCATTAGGTTTGATGGCCTCGATATTGTACTTTACGCCCTCCTTCAACTTTTTGTTTGGGCCTCGTTTCCTGTTGCCTGAAGATTTGCTCGATCGGGATGGCTGAAAGAAGAAAGATCGATTCGTTAATATATCTTCAAGTCATTTAAAACATGTGATGATCACTAGATGCCTGCTTATATAAATATATATACCTCGCCAGTCTTTGTTGTTTCAAGATCAACATTTTCTTCGTCATTGATTTCATCAATTTGGTCGTCGCGATCGAATATCATATCACCCTCCCCGGTGTTGTTTAGATATTCGGAGCCGTCATAATCTTCTTCATTTTGATCATCATCTGGCCCGCGAGGATTGCGTATGATATTGAACAGGGCCTCTTCTCCCTCTCTACCGGTATTGTCCGCCATAGGTTTTATTTAACTAATACAAAAGAAATATATTCAAATTACAATGCATGGACGCAATCAATTAATAAGGAAAAACTGAATCAATCATAGTACATAATAAGCATCATCGAATATAATCTCGAATATGTCGTCTCGAATAATAGATATAATCTCGAATACATCGTCTCGAATAATAGATATAATCTCGAATACATCGTCTTGAATAATAGATATAATATCGAATACATCACTAGCTAGCTAGCTAGCTAATAAAGATCAAATACTACAGAGTAATCTAGGCCACTCGCGGTTCCTGAGGTGCGGGCGGTGGACACCCAAAGAGAAGGAACCATCACTGGATCATAGCTCGGGTGATCTCCCAAAAGAACCTGCCAGGTATTGGAGAACCTGACGTCCATAGCAGCCATGTAGCGATGGGCGTGCTCGTCCTCCTCCCTGACACGGCGACGTACCTCCTCCGGCGGGGCCGGCTCCCTCCGCACCGAAAGTGGCCCACGCGAACGCCACCAAAGGAGATCAGGGTCGACGACGGGACCCGGGGCCAGGTTCCTCACCAACCGTCGCACCCCTGAAGGTAGCACCTCCCAGTGCCAGCCCAGCGGAGCCCAGTCCTGGACATGGGTCCTCTGAAGCAGGACGTCATTGCGAACGGGTCGACGGCGAGGATGCGGCCGGGCATCGTCGACAACAAATACTATATGCCGCAAAAGTAACATTTTTTAAATGATTGGATTGTGATTTCTAACATTTCTATAATTAAAATTGTATAACTAATTTTTCTTTAACATTTCTAACATTTCTATAACATTAATACAGAAAAAACTAGCATTTCTGTATAACTAACATTTCTATAACATTAATACAGTAAAAAAACTAACATTTCTATATAACTAACATTTCTAACACATTTATATATATAACTAACATTTCTATAACATTAATACAGAAAAAACAGAAAAAACTAAAAACTAAAAATAGAAAAACTAAAAACTAAAAACATTGTGTGTGTGTGTGTTTGTGTGTATGTGTGTGTTTGTGTATGCATGTGTGTGCAGAGCCGATGGCGACGGCGAGACAAGGCGACGGCGTCGGCGGCGCGGCGGCTTCGATTGGAGGGAGGAGAGGGGGGACAGGGGCTCACAGCGCGGGCGAGAGGTCGAGGCGACGGTGATGGCGACGCGGACAGGTGCGGGGACGTGGATGCGGGCCGGTGCGGGGACGGGGACGGGACGGCGACGCGGACCACGTGACGGGCGTGGCGCGACGAGGACAGGGGCGGCGCGGAGTCGACAGAGACGGCGCGACGGGGGTGGCGACGGCGCGGGACTGGGCGGCGGTGATGAAGCAGAGGGAAGTGGAGAAGGAAACTGACGAAATTTTTCGAAGTGTTTTCTTATATAGAAAACACCTTTAGTACCGGTTGGAGCCACCAACTGGTACTAAAGGTCTCTTTTGGCCAGCCGAAGCGGCGGGAAGCGCACCCCTTTAGTACCAGGTGGTGGCACCAACGGTACTAAAGACCTCCCCTTTAGTACCGGTTGGAGCCACGACCCGGTACTAAAGGGAGTGTGCTGGCGCAGGTGCGTTGCGGCAAGTTTAGTCCCACCTCGCTAGCCGAGGGGCGTCCGCACTGGTTTATAAGCCCCAGTGCGGTAGCTCTCTCGAGCTCCTCTCCAAAGCAGGCCTACTAGGCCTACATGTTCTGTGCTGCCCTGTGGGCCTATAGGGCATTTGTGGGCCTGCATCCTGGCCCAACAACACGTTGGGTTTCTAGTCGTATGCAGGCCGCTTTGGCCCAGTAGGCGGGCTTTTTTATTTTCTTGTTTTTTTGCTTTATTTATTTTTGTTTTATTTATTTTTGAGTTGTTTTTTGCTGTATTTAGAGTTTCTTTGTGAATATTTTTGCTTTAGGTATAAAAAATTACAAACTTTCTGTTAGTGCCCGTAGTTTTCAAATTTGAATAGTTTAAATTTTGAATTATTTGAAATTTCTGTGAATCACTAGTTTGTGAATAACTTAACTTTGAAAATAGATTTTTCAGTGATTCTTTTTCCTTATGTTTAATATTAGTGTGTTTTATCATTATATTCAATTTGGTAATGCTTAGGTTATTTTAAAAATGAAATGCCTTTGTAACAGATGAGTTTTCGTCCGAAACCCTGATACTTCGAAAGAGATTGTCCATTTTGTACACGAAGTGCATCCAGTTTGTTTGCACATAAAATGTCTTCGCGTTTCAAATGCCAAAACACATAACTAGCTACCCTAACTATTACAGAGATTCCCTCCTAGGTGTGAAACACAGAAGAAAGTGATGATAGTGAAGCCGATCACATCCCAGATCTTTGGGTGTGAAACTTTTTCTTCACGTGTGTCCCTTTGCGCCGTAGCCATGGAAAATCTTCATCATTTAACTGGATGCTCGGGTCAATATTCACTGTGAATGGAGCAATTTCATCAAACTTTTCATAATCTCCTGACATGTCTGTCTTGTCATCCACTCCCACGATGTTTCTCTTCCCAGAAAGAACTATGTGCCGCTTTGGCTCATCGTACGATTCATTCGCTTCCTTATATTTTTTTTCTCGGCTTGGTAGACATGTCCTTCACATAGAAAACCTATGCCACATCATTGGCTAGGACGAATGGTTCATCTGCATACGCAAGATTGTTGAGATCCACTGTTGTCATTCCGTACTGCGGGTCTTCCGTTACCCCGCCTCGTGTCATATTGACCCATTTGCACCGAAACAAAGGGATCTTCAAACCACGTCGATAGTCAAGTTCCAATATGTCCTGTATATAACCATAATATGTTTCCTTTCCCATCTTGGTTTCTGCATCAAAGCGGACACCACTATTTTGGTTGGTGCTCTTCTTATCTTGGGCGATCGTGTAAAATGTATTACCATTTATCTCGTACCCTTTGAAAGTCATTATATTCGAAGATGGTAACTGGGACAGCAAGTACAGGTCATCTTCAGTAGAGGCGTCATGCATGGTACGTGTCTGCATCCAGCTGGCGAAACTCCTGGTTTGTTCACGTGTAATCCAGTGATCAGACCGCTCCCGGTGTTTGGAGCGTACCAAATTCTTGTGTTCATCCATATACGGAGCCACCAAGGCGGAATTCTGTAGAATTGTGTAGTGTGCTTCAGTGAGAGAATGTCCGTCCATACATATTATTTGTTCCCCTCCTAGCGTGCCTTTTCCATCCAGTCTGCCCTTATGCCGCGATTCAGGAACACCAATCTGCTTAAGGTCAGGAATAAGGTCAATACAAAACTCAATGACCTCCTCATTTTCATGGCCCTTGGAGATGCTTCCTTCTGGCCTAGCACGGTTATGAACATATTTCTTTAAGACTCCCATGAACCTCTCAAAGGGGAACATATTGTGTAGAAATACAGGACCCAAAATGTTAATCTCTTCACATAGGTGAACTAGGACGTGCGTCATGATGTTGAAGAAGGATGGTGGGAACACCAACTCAAAACTGACAAGACATTGCACCAAATCATTCTCTAACCTTGGTATGATTTCTGGATCGATTACCTTTTGAGAGATTGCATTGAGGATTGCACATAGCTTCACAATGGCTAATCGAACGTTTTCCGGTAGAAGCCCCCTCAATGCAACCGGAAGCAGTTGCATCATAATCACGTGGTAGTCATGAGACTTTAGGTTCTGGAACTTCTTCTCTGCCATGTCTATTAGTCCCTTTATATTCGACGAGAAGCCAGACGGTAACTTAATACTGAGCAGGCATTCAAAGAAGATTTCCATCTCTTCTTTGGTAAGAGTGTAGCTTGCATGACCCTGATGTATGCCGTCTTTTCCGTGCATACGTTGCTGGTCCTCCCATGCCTCAGGTGTATCTTTTGTCTTCCCATACACGCCCAAGAAGCCAAGCAGGGTCACACAAAGATTCTTCGTCACATGCATCACGTCGATTGCGGAGCGGACCTCTAGGTCTTTCCAATAGGGCAGGTCCCAAAATATAGATTTCTCCTTCCAGATGGGTGCGCGTCCGTCAGCGTCATTCGGAACAGGTTGTCCACCAGGACCCTTTCCAAACACCACCTTCAAATCCTTGACCATATCATGTACATCAGCACCAGTACGGTGGCGAGACTTCATCCGGTGATCCGCCTTAGCTTTGAAATGCTTGCCTTTCTTTCTTACAGGATGCCTGCTCGGAAGAAATTGACGATGTCCCAGGTACACATTCTTCTTACAATTAGCCAAATATATAATGTCGGTATCGTCCAAACAGTACGTGCATGCACGGTATCCCTTGTTTGTCTATCCTGAAAGGTTACTGAGAGCAGGCCAATCATTGATGGTCACGAATAGCAACACCTTTAGGTCAAATTCTTCCCCCATGTGCTCATCCCATGCACGCACACCTGTTTCATTCCATAGTTGTAAGAGTTCTTCAACTAATGCCCTTAGGTACACATCAATGTCGTTGTCGGGTTGCTTAGGGCCTTGGATGAGCACTGGCATCATAATGAACTTCCGCTTCATGCACAACCAAGGAGGAAGGTTATACAAACATAGAGTCACAGGCCAGGTGTTATGGTTGCTGCTCTGCTCCCCAAAAGGATTAATGCCATCTGCGCTTAGACCAAACCATATGTTCCTTGCTTCATCTGCAAACTCCTTCTCGTACTTTCTTTCGATTTTTCTCCACTGCGACCCGTCAGCGGGTACTCTCAACTTTCCGTCTTTCTTACGGTCTTCTCTGTGCCATCACATCGCCTTGGCATGCTCTTTGTTTTGGAACAAACATTTCAACCGTGGTATTATAGGAGCATACCACATCACCTTGGCAGGAATCTTCTTCCTGGAGCGCTCGCCCTCGACATCACCAGGGTCATCGCGGCTGATCTTATAGTGCAATGCACTGCATACTGGGCAAGCGTTCAAATCCTCGTACTCACCACGGTAGAGGATGCAATCATTAGGGCATGCATGTATCTTCTGCACCTCTAACCCTAGAGGGCAGACAGCCTTCTTTGCTTCGTACATACTCTCGGGCAATTCGTTGTCCTTTGGAAGCATATTCTTTATCATTACCAGCAACTTTCCAAATCCCTTGTTAGATACACCATTCTCTGCCTTCCATTGTAGCAATTCCAGTGTGGTGCCTAGCTTTTTCTTGTAACCTACGCAATTCGGGTACAACAATTTTTTGTGATCCTCTAACATGCGCTGCAACTTCTTCTTCTCCAAATCACTTGCGCAGTTTCTCTTTGCATCGGCAATGGCCCGACCTAGATCATCAACGGGCTCATCCGATGCCTCTTCTTCTTCTTCTTCCCGCATTGCCTGCTCAGCTTCTTCCCGCATTACCGGCTCAGCTTCTTCCCTCATTGTTGTATCATCGTATTCAGGGAACCCATGGCCAGGATAGCTGTTGTCGTCCTCTTCTTCTTCATTGTCTTCCATCATAACCCCTCTTTCTCCATGCTTGGTCCAAACATTATAGTCGGGCATGAAACCGGACTCAAACAGGTGGACGTGAATGGTTCTTGACATAGAGTAATTGTGACCATTCTTACGGCCAGCACATGGACAAGGTATAAAACCATCCGCCCGCTTGTTTGCCTCAACCGCAAGCAGAAAAGTATGCACGCCATTAATGAACTCGGGAGAGCATCGGTCATCGTACATCCATTGCCGGCTCATCTTCAATACACAGCACCGAAAACACCAAATTAATACAATACATAAAGTTCATACATAAAGATCATACAACACTTAAATGCAACAAACAAATAACTCTCTAGCTAAAGAATTTAAATGCAACAACAAATGCGATCAAGATCGCAACTAAGGTAATAATTGATCCAACAGCATAATGATACCAAGCCTCACTATGAATGACATATTTTCTAATCTTTCTGATCTTGAAGCGCATTTTCTCCATCTTAATCTTGTGATCATCGACGACATCGGCAACATGCAACTCCAATTCCATCTTCTCCCCCTCAATTCTTTTCAATTTTTCCTTCAAATCCTTGTTTTCTCTTTCAACTAAATTTAACCTCTCGAGAATAGGGTCGGTTGGAATTTCCGGTTCAACTACCTCCTACATACAAATATCTATGTCAACTTGATGGGCATAATTTGTCACAAACATGAAATGCAATGAATAGTTTTAAAAGAGAATATACCACATCCGAATCATAACCCGGACGAGGGCCGACGGGGACGGATATCAAAACCATGGCACTATCTATAACAAACAACGTATGGGTAAGATAATTATACGAGTAACTATATATCCAAATCACACAAACATCAATTTTTTATATAAAACTTCATGAACAAGAGGCTCACCACAAGGTGGTGCCGGCGATGGGGCGTTGCGAGCGATCGCCGGTGGTTACGATGGAGATTTAGAAGGTACTAAGTAAACCACATCTACATATGCAAACTAAGTGTTATTTTTTACCTCAAATTGCATATAAATCAAATACTAGAACATATATATATAATTCCTCCCAAATTACTAAACTCAAAAATCAATCACTATATAAAGCATTGCACGAGCTAATCTAGCAATGAGAGATGAAAGGACAAAGTTGCTAACCTTTGCGATCATTTGAATGGATGGGGGCCTTCAAATCTTGACAAATTTTGGGCAAAATGTGTGATGAGCTTGAGAGGAAGAGGGAAAAGAATAGAGAGGAGAGGGGAAGGGGGAAGAACAGAGCGAGCTCGGGTGGACGAAGGGTCTATGTAGGATGACTATCGGTGTCAAAACCGGCGGATCTCGATAGGGGGTCCCGAACTGTGCGTCTAGGCGGATGGTAACAGGAGGCAGGGGACACGATGTTTTACCCAGGTTCGGGCCCTCTTGATGGAGGTAAAACCCTACGTCCTGCTTGATTAATATTGATGATATGGATAGTACAAGAGTAGATCTACCACGAGATCAGAGAGGCTAAACCCTAGAAGCTAGCCTATGGTATGATTGTTGTTCGTCCTATGGACTAAAACCCTCCGGTTTATATAGACACCGGAGAGGGCTAGGGTTACACAGAGTTGGTTACAATGGTAGGAGATCTACATATCCGTATCGCCAAGCTTGCCTTCCACGCCAAGGAAAGTCCCTTCCGGACACGGGACGAAGTCTTCAATCTCGTATCTTCATAGTCCAGGAGTCCGGCCGAAGGTATAGTCCGGCTATCCGGACACCCCCTTATCCAGGACTCCCTCAGTAGCCCCTGAACCAGGCTTCAATGACGATGAGTCCGGCACGCAGATTGTCTTTGGCATTGCAAGGCGGGTTCCTCCTCCAAGTACTTCATAGAAGATTTTGAACACAAAGGTAGTATCCGGCTCTGCAAAATAAGTTTCCACATATTGCCATAGAGAGAATAATATTTACACAACTCTAATCTGCTGACGTATTCCGTAGCGTGACATCACACTACGGCCAAGTCTTTATTCGAATCGTTTTACTGTCCCACCTCAGCGCGTTTAGCGAGGCAGTTTCCTTGGCACGTCTTGTTAAAGCAGAGATCGTGTCCCCTTATTGCGGGATTCTCATCAATACGGGCGTGGGTAACCCAGTTGTACCCGTTGGTATGTTTTCTCGATCAAAGGCGAGTCCCAAACGGTCACGGGGAGGGCCCTTGGTATTCAACCTCTTATAAAGAGACCAAGGCCTTAATCCTTTCTTTCAATCTCAAACGAGTTCGCCCTTCGCCTCGAGTTCCAACACCCAAGGCTCCAGATTTCAGGCGCTTCGGACCTTCGACAATGTCCGGTTACGACCTTCGAGGCCGATGGATGCCTGACGGAGGAGGACGTGCTGAAGTTGAGAGAGGCCAGGTTCTTGACCGGCGAAATTTGGCATAGGCTGCCTGCTCAAGGGCAGGTCATTCCCACTCCCAAGCCTGGTGAGAGTGTGGTGTTCATGTCTCACTTCCTTCGGGGACTAGGCTTCCCGACGGATCCCTTCGTGAGGGGGCTCATGTATTATTATGGGCTGGAATTTCACGACTTAGCCCCGGAGTCCATCCTCCATATTTCCTCATTCATCATCGTGTGTGAAGCCTTCCTCCGTATTACTCCTCACTTCGGACTATGGCTCAAGACCTTCAAAGTAGAGCCGAAGATGATCGAGGGACGGCACGCGGAGTGCGGAGGTGCTTTTATAAGCAAGAATGCTGGTGCTCCATGGCCCGAGGGCTCTTTTCAGGAGGAGTCCAGCTTATGGCAACGAGAGTGGTTTTATATTACCGCTCCTAGGGGCCCCAAGTGGGTGGCGCCACCTGCCTTTCGCCCGGGTCCCCCACCACAGCTAGCGTCATGGGTTAATAAAGGACTGGACTGGGGGCCGTCCAAGGATGTGCCCTTGTTGCAGGGCCGCATTTGAGATCTCCTAGAGAGAGATATCAGACCGGTCGTGGCAACACAGGTTATGCTGATTCGCCGAGCTCTGCCCTGCAAACGTCGCCTCCTCCGCGTGTGGGAGTTCAATCCGGAGGGACCACGAGCTCTCCAACATTTTATGGGCGCGACGCCCGTGGAGATGTACAAATTGTTCTTCGGATCACAAGTAATGTGTCCGGACTTGACCGAGGACGCAGGTCTGACTTGCCACCGCCCGGATACTCAAGTAAGTAGCCCCATGCCCGGACTCGCAATCCGCATATTTATCATAAAATTGCCCTTAAAAGAGATGTCCTTTAAACAGGAGTGGATAGCGAAAGCGAAGCTAATCAGGTGTCCGGCCCCCCTCCCCGAGACCACGCCGGGTCCCGTGCTAGTCAGGATGTTGGAGATTGTGCCTTCGGAGGAAAGCGAGGGAGGGGACAAGGAAGCTACGGCCTCCTCAAAGGTGGTTGTCCGGAAGGGAGGAATCGAAAATTCCTCTCCTCAGGGGAAGAAGAGGACCGCCTCTGAAGACCCGGAGACCATGGCCTTAAAGCGGGGGAAGAAATCTTCGCCAGAGGGTCCTATGTTGGGGGATACTTCGGCCGAATTATGCCCTCAAGGGGATCAGCTCTCCACCGAGCCGTAAGTAGGGAGGAGTTTTCTTTTTAAGAAACGAGAGAAATCCCTGCTTTATATCTGAGAAAAGTAATCGAAATTTTACCTTGTAGCTTGGACCTTAGCCCTTCTCAGCAGAGCTCGTCTTCAGGGGATCTTCTTCCGGAGATGATGGAGAACGGAATGCCTCCCCCTGTCGTACCGCCTTGCGAGGCGGGCGACCCTGAGGTATCGTCGCGGAGGGTTTCTCCGAATCCGGCGGGGCCGAAAGGTAGTCATATGGCCCCCCAAAGCCCTCCGCGTCCGGCCTTCGAAAAGGGCCATCGGATGAGTCCTGCATCGTCTGGTGCGCGGTCGGAGGAGCTGAGGGATCTGCTAGGGCGAGCATCTATCTCAGAGGAGCACCGTGCATTAATGGGTACGGTGATTGAGAGGATTTCATCCGCGAAGAGCGGATTGCACGAGGCCATCAGGAGCTTACTGACAGGTTTTGAGGTACACGAAATAATGTACCCTTTTTGGATAGTTGCGCATGAATAAGATGTGCCATGTGTAGGTAGTAGCCCCTGAGACTCTGTGCGTTGTCAAAAGTGACGGCGCGCAGAGGATCATAATCCCAGGTCTAACATGCCGCCTTCATACGTAGGTGGCGAAGTGTCCGGTGGCCAGCCGGACTGATGAATTTGCCGAGCTAAAGCGGCAACTTGACGTGGCAGATGCCGACATCGTGCTTGTCAACAAGCGGCTTGACGAGGCACAAGGTATGTAATTCCTCCGGTGGCACCTGCTAAGAGGAGCTTTATGCCAGTATCTTACAATGTGTGCGCTTGATGCAGATGGTGCTTCTGCCATGGAGAATCTTCGGGCGGAGCTTGCCCGAGCCAAGGAGCAAGCCAGGAAAAGTGATGTGGCTGCCGGAAAGGCAATTCAAGAGCTGAAAGCCGAACAGGCTGCTCACTGCCGAAGCAAGAAGGAAATGGCCGAGATGGCCGTGAAGGTGAAGAACACTGCTGACCGTTGCAAGCTTCCTGAAAAAGAAGATCGGGCGGAACAGACGGACCTGAAGAAGGCCGTTGCCGATGCCAAGGATGCTCGCTCTGCGATGAGAGCTATGAAGGAGGAGCTGCGTCAGGCCAGAGAGATCGCGGCTGGAAAGCCCTTTATGCTGTAGAGGAAGTTCTGTGGTCCTAAACATGCTCCGTTAGACCAGATGTGGAGTACAGCGGACACCTATCTGGATTTAGTAGCGAGTGCCGCAGATGCGGCCGAACACTTCCGAGATCAAGAAGATCGCGAAGTGGAAAAGCTCTTCCGGTCGCAGTTCCACAATCCAGAGCGTCCACTGTCATTAGCCGATCGTTTGGCCGAATGGGCCGAGCTAAATAGGTTGTCCGGACTCGCCATGAAGTATGTCGTGAGTCATCTGTGGCTAGAGAGGCCAGAGCCGAAAAGCTATTTCAACTTGGTGCAGCAGTTCCTTGGTGCGGCGCCGCATATCAATGCGATGAAGAGGTCATCATGCATAGAGGGTGCGCAGATGGCTCTTTCCCGTGTCAACACATAATGGGCGGAAATGGAAGCCACCGTTGTTGCATCCCCCAACTCGAATGGAAGTCGAGTACCTGCCGAGCACTATTTTCAGGAAGTTCTGCAAGGTGCTCGTTTAATAGATACGCAGTGCTCGAAGGATACTATATTTGAATAGCATATATAATTGTAAAGCAATATTTTGATAAATTGTAGAAGCTTTTTATACTTGTGCCTGTAAGTATTATGATACCTCCTGTCCGGCCGTTTAACATATATGTATATATAATCTGAAAGATGGCAGTCGTCGGCTTCAGCCCCCATGCACATAATGCGGGGGTGTTCGCAGAAGGCGCATTTTCACACTTGATCCAACGTCTTGGTCCTACAAAGGAGGTGATAGCGCAGCGAACTAGGCAATCGGACTATGATGCTTTATCACTTTCACTTAGCCATAGTGGTTTGATAGTGAGGCTACTTATATAGCCCCTAGTGGCGCCTGCGCTCGCCCGAACTCGGGGCGCGTATGTGTCTGGCCGGGAAACGGCCCTTCGTTAATGCAGAGGAATCCTAAAGATTCCGGTAAGTCATCGAGTAGTTGACCAGTCTCACGCCATATCATGACAGTCAGTTTTCGGCTTTCTCTACTGAGGTGCTCGGCTGGCCGAACCGGGGCACAATCGCAGTAGTTCTCCTGGTGCCGCCTTAGCCGATAGAGCGGAACGTAAGGCAGCAAAACACAGGAGCTGAGCAAACCCAACATTTGACCAAAGACATGATTCGGAGCTGATGCATATAAGGCCAAACTCGTGACGCCGAACACTCCCTAAGGTATTCAGTCTTTATGAGGGCGGGCGGGATAACGCCCTTAGTAATAAGCCCCTAGTGTCCAGGTACGCGCAAAACTCTGACGTGGCCACATGCCAAAACGCCAGCCTCCTCCTTGGTTATACCAAGAAACCAGGGGATGTGTATCAACAAGAGACAGTAAAAAAGGTTTACGCAGGGTCTTAATCTGAAAGGAATCCTTGGAACGGGTCCCTGTTGCACGTCTGCGCCTGTGTCTCTGTTGTGCCATATCCTGGACGGGCATAGCACGGTGTTCATCTGTAAAAAAGAGAGGAACTTAGTTGAAGAAAGATCGTGCCGAACATAAGTTATACTAAATAAACAAAGTATAAATCGAAATGGGTAAAATTGAGCTTTATTGTCTCTTGTTTTATATGTGCGGAGCCCCTAGTACGGGGGTATACGGCTATTAAGCCTTTATCAATTGTATATTTATGCCGGACTCGTCTAGCCGTGTCCGTGGTCTTGACGACCTGTTTAGGTGCTTTGGCTGGTGAAAGCCGCTTTATTGTGGGGCTGTCAAGGCAGCCGCACTGTCTTCCACGTGAGAGGAACACTCAATGTTTTCCCTTTAACGAGATGATGCCTCGTGGACCGGGCATCTTAAGCATAAGAGATGCATAATGCGGTATTGCGTTAAAGCGGGCGAAAGCTTCGCGTCCCAGTAGTGCTTGATAGCTACTTGAGAATGGGGCGATGTGGAAAGTTAGCTGTTCGCGACGGAAGTTATCGGGGGAGCCGAACATAACTTCTAGCCGGAGAGAAATCATACAGCGGGCATCCGGGCCTGACGTTACCCCTTGAAAGGAGGTTTTGCTATGGCGATTTTTTGTTGGGTCTATCCCCATGTTGCGGATTGTGTCCTGGTATAACAGGTTTAGACCACTGCCGCCGTCCATCAGGACATTTGTAAAGCGGAGTCCGCCGATTATTGGATCTAATACCAAGGCAGTCCAGCCTGCGTTCCGGATACTTCTAGAGTAATCCTGATGGTCGAAGGTGATCGGTTTTAACAACCATTGGTGAGACTCCTTTGGGATAGGCCGTATGGCGCATATCTCTGGTGGCGTCGTTCTATTCATCACGTGAAGTAAGTTCATTGTTTTGACTTCTTGTGGGAAATCCTTTTGTTTCCTGGTGCTCTGCTTGTGGGGTTCGTCGTTGTCCTCACTTGGTGTGTCGAGCCCCTTGTGTTCAGCATTGAGTTTGCCGGCTTGCTTGAAAACCCAACAATCTCTGTGGGTATGGTTCGCAGGCTTCCCAGGAGTACTGTATATTTGACATATCTTGTCCAAGATTTTGTTTAAGTTGGATAGCTCGTCCCTGTTATCCTTGAGGGGCGGCTTTCTCTGATTCTGCCGCGAGCTTTTTTATCTAGCGTTGACCGCCGTGCTCTTTGGGCTGTTTCCCTTATTTTTGGCGTTGGTCCTTGCTGTGTTGGGGTTTTTCGTTTCCATCCCTAACTTCGGATGTACTTGGGTTGCTGGTGCTACATCTTGCCAACCAGTTGTCCTCTCCTACGCAAAAGCGGGTCATGAGGTTTGTTAATGCGGCCATCGTTCTTGGCTTTTCTTAGCCGAGGTGTCTGGCGAGCCATTCATCTCGAACGTTATGCTTAAAAGCTGCTAGGGCTTCGACGTCCGGACAATCAACTATCTGATTCTTTTTACTAAGAAATATGTTCCAGAATTTCCGGGCCGACTCTCCGGGCTGTTGAGTTATGTGACTGAGATCGTCTGCATCCGGAGGGCGGACATAGGTCCCTTGAAAATTTGCCCGGAAAGCATCCTCAAGCTCTAACCAACTTCCAATGGTGTTTTCGGGAAGGCTTTTCAGCCAATGTCGGGCTGGCCCTTTAAGCTTGAGGGGTAAGTAATTTATGGCGTGGAGGTCATCTCCTCTGGCCATGTGCATGTGGAGGATATAATCCTCGATTCAGACCCCAGGGTCTGTTGTTCCGTCGTACGCCTCTATGTTTACGGGCTTGAATCCCGCTGGAAATTCATGGTCCAGCACCTCATCGGTGAAAGATAGGGGGTGTGCGGCACCCCTTTATTTGGGTGTGCCGTGATGTTCAGATATTTGTTGTGTTGCATTGCTTACTAGAGCTTTCTTTCTTGGCCCGTAGATAGATCTGGCTAGGCCGTCTTTTTGATGCGGATCCTTTGGTGGATCGCGTGCCGGCTTGTGTGCGGCGCCGCTTGCCGCTCCATGCTGGCCATGCGGTCGTCTATCCAACCGGATGGCTTTCCTATTTTTTGACTGCGGGGGCTCTAAGGCCTCCTCGTCAAATTCAGGTAGTAGCTTTCGCTTTGGATAGCTTTTTGTGCGGCAACTGCCGCCATATTTGTCTGCGGTGTTGCGTACTTTGCTCCATCTGATTCTGAGTGCATCTTCCGCAGTTTTGAGCTTCCGCTTCTACTTTTTCAGGCTATGCGCAGTGGCGACGAGCCTTTTGTGGAGGTTCTTCTGCTCCATGAGTTTATCCGGCGTAAGGTCGTCCGGATTGTTGTTTTCGCCAGGGACGGGGTGTTCGGTTTGTTTATCCAAGTTACCCTGTTCGGACGTTTGCTCGAAGGCATGTTCGTCGTCCGCCGGCTCGCCCTGCTCTACGGCTGGGTCTGTATGGCTATTGTCTCTGTCGAGGCGGGGCTTGGAGCGGCGCTTACGTCGCCGCTTTGATTGCTTTTCGAGTGGACGATCCCTCGTTGCATCCCTGTGTTCCTCGTCGTCGCTTCCTTTGGGTATGTCCACCATGTATACATCATGAGATGAGGTGGTTGTCCAATGCCTTATAGGCGTTGGTTCATGTTCGTCTCCTACATCGTCGTTCATACCGTCGATGTCTTCGGAGTCGAAGTCGAGCACGTCATTTAAATTATCGACAGTGGCTACGAAATGGGTGGTGGGTGGGCATCGAATTTCTTCTCGTCCACATCCCAATCCTGCCGGTCATAGTCCGGCCAGGACTCTCCTGACAAAGAGAGAGACCTGAGTGAATTCAGAATATCGCCGAAGGGCGAGTGCTGAAAGATGTCTGCGGTGGTGAACTCCATGATCGGCGCCCAATCGGATTCGATCGGTAGGGGCGCGGAGGGCTCGGAGTCCGGAGAGGAGTCCGGCACCTTGGAGTCACGGGCTTCGGGGAGGACAAGGATGGTGCTCGGCTTGATCGCCGTAGAGATTGCAGCCCCCAAGGCGGCGTCTAACCACCCATCCTCGATTGGTGTGATCGGCTCCGGGCTAGAGGTCGGAGCGGACACAGGTGCGGCCTCCAGGGCACTGTTCGGCGGCAGAGTTAGATCATGCCCATCGTGATAGTGCGGCGCGCTCGGCTGTGGCTTGAATCCGTCGAAGATCAAGTTTCTGCGGATGTCGGCCGTGTAGTTCAAACTTCCAAATCTGACCTGATGGCCAGGGGCGTAGCTTTCGATCTGCTCTAGATGACCAAGCGAATTGGCCCGCAGTGCAAAGCCGCCGAATACGAAGATCTGTCCGGGGGGAAAAGTCTCACCCTGGATCGCATCGCTGTTGATGATCGGAGAAGCCATCGGGCCTAAAAGTGACGACACAGAGGAAGATCTACATATCCGTATCGCCAAGCTTGCCTTCCACGCCAAGAAAAGTCCCTTCCGGACACGGGACGAAGTCTTCAATCTCGTATCTTCATAGTCCAGGAGTCCGGCCGAAGGTATAGTCCGGCTATCCGGACACCCCCTAATCCAGGACTCCCTCAACGACCTTTAGTACCGGTTCGTGATACAACCCGGTACTAAAGGTGCTGGAGGGGCCCGGGACTGACAACATCCTGCCACCACTCACTTTAGTACCGCTTCGTGGCACGAACCGGTGCTAAAGGTTCGCCACGAACCGGTACTAATGACAGCGGCCGGCTAGCCGTTGGAACCGGCACTAATGCACACATTAGTGCCGGCTCAAATTCAAACCGGCACAAATGTGCTTCACATTTGACCCTTTTTCTACTAGTGGTGTGTTCAACCATTTAATCATTACACCTAGTTTTTCACTTTTTTTCTACTTTGCTTCTGCTCGCCATAGGCACATCCGATCTGAGTACGAATTGGCGTATAGGTGACATTTGAAAAGACCGTGAATGTATTTAAGCTTATTCATCATGTATATATTTGTGTATTAATGCCATATATAACATGTTGCCTACTAATTCTTTTTAGAAGTGTTGCCACGCTGCTTTTCAAAAACAAAACATTCTAGCTTATTTCTTGTTTCTGCTTCCATATATTAGACATCAACGCATTATGTATTCATTCAGTAAGAATGATCTATTTATTGAATGGATGCGTGTGTGTTCCACCGTTTAATCCTTATCACCTATTTTTTTCTCTTTTTATTCTTCTTTGCTTCTGCTCACCATAGACACATTTGATATTAGAATGAATTCGCCGAAAGGTGAAATTTGAAAAGCTGCTAACTGGATTTATGCTTATTCATCATGTATATATTTGTGCATTAATGCCACATAAAAATATGTACCTATTGCCCACTATTATTTTTGAGAAGTGTTGTCTGCCTCTGTTTTTTAGGGGAACTGCTTTTTTAGGGGTGGCGAGCTCTTTGTGTGTGCTCTGTATTAAGACGACGGGCCAATGGTCAAACATCATCTCTTAGCCTGATCATCGTAGCTTGTGTATCCATGCCGATATATCAAGGGGTGTACAGTGACTTATTACAATACTTTTTTTACTCTCAACCACTTAATTGATACATAAATTAACAATTCTATATGGTGATATATTAGGATTTGTTTTTCCAAATGTATATTAAGTGAGATGTCATTGCATGCATGGAATATGTGTGCCAACTATGACATGGCCTTGCGGCCAATGGATTTATTGTGCAAATCTTATAAAATGTTTAAGTTTGTCGTGCAACTTATGGAGCCGGTCGAACGAACAAACACACTCGATCGCTATTTACTTTTTAGATGAACACACATATCTTTGATATATGTATATATAAATACACCATGGAAGAAAAAGGGTAAAATATGTTTCTTTTGCTGAAGCTACCCATGATGAATCGTAGTTTTTGACATGAAAATGTTCTGCCAGGTTCTCTTTAAATCAGCATCATTATAATTAGGGTCCGTGATATAACCGATGGATGAGATTATGCAGTCTATCTGCATAAGCAAGCCAAAGTGAGTGTTTAATTATTTTTTAAAGGCCCACAAAAAAGAGTTAAGATTACATGCATATTTTTTGTAGCATCTTGTAAGATTTTTTCGTTACACGTGTGTATTTATCTTCTGAGTTTTTTAGTATGTATCAGCACCTATTAATAGTGTAATATTACCCTTTTTGGGGTTAAGATCTAGCGTGACATTGATAGTTTTCGTCTAACAATTTTTTGTTTTAATTTGTAGGCTTTATTAAGAGAGTGGGATATATTAATGGGCTACAACAAAGACAGAGAAAATGGAATTACATGCAATCCAAATGAGGCTTCGGTTAAAACGGGGTACTTTCTTATTTTAATTTATTTTCTATTTCTAGTGTCAAAGAACCTGGTGGATTCCGATAAAAAAACGGAAGGATGATTTTCTCAAGTATGTTTAGTCATCGATGGCTTGCAAAATTAAACTTTTAGAACACTTGCTATATTAAGTGAAACATAAAAAAGAAAAGTAGCACATTGGCTCACTGGATTTATTAAACGTATTGGCTGTGACATCATCCATTATGCCATACCTTGCAATTTTTGTGCAGGTCGGATGCAAAAAGAACGTCTTATGGTCCTCTGATTTTTATGTAAATAGGGACCCTAGCTGACCACGTGACATGACCAGCTCCCGCCGTGCTGTAACAAAACGTATACATATGTATCTCTTTCCTTCTCTGCGTGGTCAAACTATTCCTTCTTTCTTTTGACCGCTGATCGAGCTGGACTCTTCCTTAATCCTTGATCGGCTCATGTATTGCAATACCAACGTAAGCCTATGTGTCTGATTGTGTTTGATTCTTTTTTTTTTCTAGAAAGGCATATGAGTTAGACCAAAGACGTGTTGGACTATTTCTATGTGACGTGCCAAATTGTTTGTACGTGATATATTTGTATGTACGAAATATGTATATGGCAACCGTGTGGCAGATTGCGAAACTGCCACACCCATTCAACGCCATCAATTCTCTCCCGATTTCCTTCCTTTTTCGCACAACCTTCCGATTTCTTTCCTTTCCTCACGTCCTCCCAGATTTTATCGGGCACACCCGCTCGTGCCTTCCTAATTTTCGTAATCGTCATTTATGGCCCCACATGCCTTCTCGATTTTCAGCAAAAATAATGCTTAGACTAGGATTTGATCTCTGATCTGTAAGTAATTAACAAAGGGAGCTAACCACCTCACCTATGACACTCATTGTTGAACATTCTAAGGGAAATACTGTTTTTGACATGTTTTTGTCTTTAATATGTTAGCACTGAAAAACTTTTTGTTTCAAGCATCGTGGTAACTTTGATCATTTGGAATAAATTTGTTGAACCCGCCCCCTGGTAATTTCTGTAAATAGCACGATAATATTCACGCCATAGACCTGATAATTTAGATACAAACATCGTGGTAACTTTAACCATAGGGGAAAACAAATGTGAAAAAATACCTGATAATTTATGTGTAAATAGATGGTAATATACGGAGCGCACATCTGATAACTGAGGTAGAAGCACCATGGTAACTTTGACCGTAGGGATTTTTTTTTTGAAAAGATACTCCGATATCTTCTGTGTAAATAGCATGGTAGTATACCTCCCTCCCCTGGCATTTTTATGTGTAAATAGTATGAAAACATATGCACTGTGATAACTAAACACCATGATAAGGTTTTTACCCGTGCCGGGGGGGGGGGGGGGGGGGGGCTTGATAGGTTACCTAGAATCACCATGATAACTTTTTGCCCCAGAAAAAGTTGTTCAAAACATCCCAATAATTTTTGTGTAAATAACATGATAATATAAGCACCGCATAACCGATAACTTGCAATATAAACATGATGGTAACTTTTTTACCAAAGAAAAATATATAAGTTGTTAAAAACATACACTCGCCTCGCGCGTGGGTCTCTTGAATGAACACAACACATGGCGTGCCACGGGAAAGTCACATAATGTTTAGTGTCATGAGGGGCACACGTGCTATAGGCGTGATAAGTTATGCAAAAACATCATGGAAATTTTTGACCTATGGAAAAAGTTACCGAAACACCCAGGTTTTTAGGTGCAAGTACCATGATAATATACGAACCGTAGACCTGGTAACTCATGTACAATCCCCCATGGTAACTTTGACCGGGGGGAGGTTGATGTACACATACCCTGATAACTTATGTGTAAGTACCATGGTATTTTACACATCGAAGACCTGATAACTTGTGTACAAAACACAATGGTAACTTTGAAAGGATGTAGTTGTTGAAGCATAGTACCTGATACGTTCTATGTAAATAGCACGGTAAGTTATGCAACACAGGCCTGATAACTTGCATACAAATATCATGGTAACTTTGTCCTGAGGAGAAATCATGTGATAGACGTGAAGAAGTGGCAGTTTTCTCGGGGGTGAGCGCCCGAGATGTGCAGGAGAAGCAGGTTTCTCAGGCGAGCCTGCGGGGTCATTTGGGAAGAGGCGAGGTCAAAGAACAAGGGATCCTATGGTACTTTAAAATGAAAGAAATAGAGGTGTGGCAGTTTTGCTTATATGGCACACATGTGCCAAATATCACAGTCCTTGTATGTAACGTTACATCTTTTAAATCTCAACCGTCTATATCTAAAATTAACGGTTGAGGTAATTTAATCTGTGTGGACGAACGTGGTGGCTTATTTGTCTTCTATATTATGTATATAATATATAACAGCCCATAATGCAATAAATATCGATATAAAAGCATGATACAAAATGGACGTATCAGGAAGCGATGATGAGCCCAGATTCCGCGAAATGGCTTGAGGCCATGAAATATGAGATGAGATCCATGTATGAGAACAAAGTATGGACTTTGAGTGACTTGCCCGATGATCGTGAGTCATTAAGAATAAATGGATATGCAAGAGGAAGACGGACGCTGATAGTAGTGTTACTATCTACAAAGCTAGACTTGTCGAAAAGGGTTTGACAAAGTTCAAGGTGTTGACTACGATGAGATTTTCTCACTTGTAGCGATGCTTAAGTCTGTCCAAATCATGTTAGCAAATTGCCACATTTTATGAAGTCTGGCAAATGGATGTCAAAACTACATTCCTTAATGGATTTTTTAAAGAAGAGTTGTATATGATCCAACCAGAATGTTTTGTCGATCCTAAAGGTGCTAACAAAATGTGCAAGCTCCAGCGATCCATCTATGGACTGGTGCAAGCATCTCGGAGTTGGAATATATGCTTTGATGAGTTGATCAAAGAATATGGTTTTATACAGAGTTGCGGTGAAGCCTGTATTTACAAGACAGTGAGTGGGAGCACTACAACATTTCTGATAAGTATATGTGAATGACATATTGTTGATCGGAAATAATATCAAATTTTCTGGAAAGCATAAAGGAGTGTTTGAAAAGAGTTTTTCAAAGAAAGACCTCGATGAAGCTGCTTACATATTGAGCATCAAGATCTATAGAGATAGATCAAGACGCTTGATATATTTTCAATGAATGCATACCTTGACAAGTTTTTGAAGTAGTTCAAAACGGAACAGTCAAAGAAGGAGTTCTAGCCTGTGTTGCAAGGTGTGAAGTGGAGTAAAGACTCAAAACCCGACCACAGCAGAAAATAGAAAGTGAATGAAAAATCATTCTCTATGCCTCAGTCATAGGTTCTATAAAGTATGACATGTTGTATACCAGACCTATTGTGTACCTCACCATAAGTTTGGCAAGAGGGTACAATAGTGATCTAGGAGTAGATCACTGGACATCGGTCAAAATTATCCTTACAGGACTAAGGAAATATTGTCAGTTATGAAGGTCATAAAAGAGTTCGTCATAAAGAGTTACGTCGATGCATGCTTTTTACATCGATCTAGATGACTCTAAGTCTCGATCTGGATACATATTGAAAGTGGGAGCAATTAGCTAGAGTAGCTCCATGCAGAGCATTGTAGACATAGAAATTTGCAAAATACATACGGATCTGAATGTTGCAGACCCGTTGACTAAATATCTCTCACAAGCAAAACATGATCACTCTTTGGGTGTTACTCACATAGCGATGTGAACTAGATTATTGACTCTAGTAAACCCTTTGGGTGTTAGTCACATGGATATGTGAACTAATCACATAAAGATGTGAACTATTGGTGTTAAATCACATGACGATGTGAACTAGATTATTGACTCGAGTGCAAGTGGGAGACTGAAGGAAATATGCCCAAGAGGCAATAATAATGTTGTTATTTATATTTCCTTATATCATGATAAATGTTTATTATTCATGCTAGAATTGTATTAACCGGAAACTTAGTACATGTGTGAATATATAGACAAACAGAGTGTCACTAGTTTGCCTCTAATTGACTAGCTCGTTGAATCAATGATGGTTATGTTTCCTAACCATAGACATGAGTTGTCATTTGATTAACGGGATCACATCATTAGAGAATGATGTGATTGACTTGACCCATTCCGTTAGCTTAGCACTTGATCGTTTAGTTTACCGCTATCGCTTTCTTCATGACTTATATATGTTCCTATGACTATGAGATTATGCAACTCCCGATTACCGGAGGAACACTTTGTGTGCTACCAAACGTCACAACGGAACTGGGTGATTATAAAGGTGCTCTACAGGTGTCTCCGATGGTGCTTGTTGAGTTGGCATAGATCGAGATTAGGATTTGTCAGTCCGATTGTCGGAGAGGTATCTCTGGGCCCTCTCGGTAATACACATCACTATAAGCCTTGCAAGCATTGTGACTAATGAGTTAGTTGCGGGATGATGTATTACGGAACGAGTAAAGAGACATGCCGGTAATGAGATTGAACTAGGTATTGAGATACCGACAATCGAATCTCAGGCAAGTAACAAACCGATGACAAAGGGAACAAAGTATGTTGTTATGCGGTTTGACCGATAAAGATCTTCGTAGAATATGTAGGAGCCAATATGAACATCCAGGTTCCGCTATTGGTTATTGACCGGAGACGTGTCTCCGTCATGTCTACATAGTTCTCGAACCCGTAGGGTCCGCGCGCTTAACGTTCGGTGACGATTGGTATTATGAGTTTATTTGATTTGATCTACTGAAGGTAGTTCAGAGTCCCGGATGAGATCGGGGACATGACGAGGAGTCTCGAAATGGTCGAGACATAAATATCGATATATTGGACGACTATATTCGAACACCAGAAAGGTTTCGAGTGATTCGGGTATTTTTCGGAGTACCGGGGATACGGGGAAGAAGTATTGGGCCTCATGGGCCAAGTGGTGGAAGAGAGGAGGCAGGGCGCGCGGCCCCCCTAGCCCAAACCGAATTGGACTAGGGGTCAGCCCCCCTTTCCTCCTTTCCTCCCTCTCCTTCCTTCTCCCCTTCCCCCTTCCTTTCCTACTCCTAGTAGGAGTAGGAAAGGGGAGTCCTACTCCTACTAGGAGGAGGACTCCTCCTCCTGGCGCGTCCTACAGGGCCGGCCAGCCTCCCCCCTTGCTCCTTTATATACGGGGGCAGGGGGCACCCTAGAACACACAAGTTGATCATCGATCTCTTAGGCGTGTGCGGTGCCCCCTCCACCATAATCCACCTCAGTCATATCGTAGCGGTGCTTCGGCGAAGCCCTGCGTCGGTAGCTTCATCAACACCGTCACCGAGCTCTTCCCAGAAGCTCTACTAGATCATGAGTTCGCGGGACGTCACCGAGCTGAACGTGTGCTAAACGCGGAGGTGCCCTACGTTCAGTACTCAGGATCGGTCGATCGTGAAGACGTACGACTACATCAACCACGTTGTCATAACGCTTCCGCTTACGGTCTACGAGGGTACGTAGACGAAACTCCCCCCTCTCGTTGCTATGCATCACCATGATCTTGCGTGTGCGTAGGATTTTTTTTGAAATTACTACGTTTCCCAACAGAAATCCCCTCCAATAAGCATTGTTTATGGGTTATCCTTAGCCAGATTCACCAGTTCATGAAGGAAAGCGGATTTACGCTCATCTTGGTAGCCCCATAGACTGCGACCAGGCTCCATGTAAAATTATCAGCCTTCTTTCGTAGGTGAAATTTGATATGAAATTCACCAGTCGAAAAGGCCAACAAGTCCATTGCCATGGTCTGTATCCCAAGAACGATTCCTCCAGACCTTCCACGAGCTGGCAGACTATACCATGTGTAGTCGAAACCACCAGATAGGTGATCGAGGACGTGCGGGCGGAAGTCATGTTTACCAGCCTCGGAAATTGCCACAAAATCCAATTCGTGTTCTCGCACACAATCACTAACGTGTTTATGTTTAGCCAAGTCTGAGAGACCTCTGCTATTGCAAAACATGCCTCTCATGTGGAAACTCGGATTGGTGTGGAAATTTTCACCTTCTTGGGCGGTTTTTGTTTCTTTTTAGAGGTTTGTGATTTAGATTTCCGCAAAGATGCTGTGAAGTCACAAAACATGGACCCAGATCTTGCGTCATCCAAACCAACCTCGGTAATATCACCAACCAAGTGGGAGACTAGCGGACCATCATATTTGGCATCCGCTTCATCATCCTCCTCAGTTTCGGTGTTAGATAGGGTGTTATTACACTTCGAAGAAACCTTTAAATGGTCAATCTCCATGTGTTTAAGTGCCCCAACCGACAGTTTAATTTCTTTATCGTTCTTTCCCATAAATACAACAACATTATTTAGGCTATTATTAATGTGAATATCTGAATAAGAAAGAAAAGATTGAGCGGACAGGGTACCTGGCGTAGGGTCCAAATTTCTCACGGCTCAGCGGCGCATTGCCTTCGCTAGAGAGTGCTCATCAGTCGTAGAGGAACCATCGGCAGAGGTGGCATGACGGTTACTACGTCAGAGAGGCTTAGCCGTCGGGGTCCGTCGCCGTCAAGACATAGTCTCTGTCGGTGTCTTCGGCTTAGCCGTCGGGGTCCGTAATGTGCCAGATGTCGGTCAAGAGGGACGCGCCAGCGGTCCAACTGGAACGGTAGCAACGGGCGTCGCGACAGAACCATGCGCACGAACCGCTGCTGGACCGAGTGGAACCACAGCGACCGGAGAACATGCTGGTGTAGTTGACTCAGACGGTGTCGGGGAACCTCGCACGCAAATCGAGGTAGCAGCAGCTGAATGCACTGCTGGCGTTGTATCCTTGCCCATAGCTAGCTGCCCGAGCATCGGGACTGGGGTTGCTGCACGCATTGCATGCTGTGCAGGCGCCCTCCCCCCCCCCCCAGCCGCATGCATGTGAGCGACGGGCTCATGCACCGTGCCCACGGCCCGCTGGCCATGCACGGAGCTAGCCAGGGCTACTGCATGCTTCTTCGGTGCACACGCATCCATGAGCGAGCTTGCAGCACACACAACCGTGGCTGCCTCTCCCTCTGGCTCCACAGTCCTCTGGATATCTTGACCATCAGTGTGTTCTGCATGTGTCATACTCGGAAGGACTGCATCAGGTTTTTGCATAGTACTAATAGTAGAAGTTTGCATAGACACCACATTAGTGCCATATCTATCCCTTGGCGAAGTATTGCCACTATCATTTTGAGTGTTTTTAGCTCTCTTGGTAGCATCCCCGTCTGGCAAATCCTCATCTCGGTTAGCACCGTCATCATGTTCATCATGGCGCTCCCAAATACGAGGTACGAAGTCAGCATCCGGGACATAGTCATCCTCCTCGAGCACTGATGTCTACTACACAACCTTCTTCTTGTAGACATTGTTGGGTCTCCAAGTTTAGAGGTTTGTAGGACAGCAGCAAATTTCCCTCAAGTGGATGACCTAAGGTTTATCAATCCATGGGAGGCGTAGGATGAAGATGGTCTCTCTCAAACAACCCTGCAACCAAATAACAAAGAGTCTATTGTGTCCCCAACACACCCAATACAATGGTAAATTGTATAGGTGCACTAGTTCGGCGAAGAGATGGTGATACAAGTGCAATATGGATGGTAGATATAGGTTTTTGTAATCTGAAAATATAAAAACAGAAAGGAAACTAATGATAAAAGTGAGCGAAAACGGTATTGCAATGCGTTGAAACAAGGCCCAGGGTCCATACTTTCACTAGTGCAAGTTCTCTCAAAAATAATAACATAATTGGATCATATAAGTATCCCTCAACATGCAACAAAGAGTCACTCCAAAGTCACTAATAGCAGAGAACAAACGAAGAGATTATTGTAGGGTATGAAACCACCTCAAAGTTATCCTTTCTGATCGATCTATTCAAGAGTCCGTAGTAAAATAACATGAAGTTATTCTTTCCGTTCAATCTATCCTAGAGTTCGTACTAGAATAAGACCTTAAGACACAAATCAACCAAAACCCTAATGTCACCTAGATACTCCAATGTCACCTCAAGTATCCGTGGGTATGATTATACGATATGCATCACACAATCTCAGATTCATCTATTCAACCAACACAAAGAACTTCAAAGAGTGCCCCAAAGTTTCTACCGGAGAGTCAAAACGAAAACGTGTGCCAAACCCTATGCATAAGTTCACGAGGTCACGGAACTCGCAAGTTGATCACCAAAACATACATCAAGTGGATCACGTGATAACCCATTGTCACCACAGATAAGCACATGCAAGACATACATCAAGTGTTCTCAAATCCTTAAAGACTCAATCTGATAAGATAACTTCGAAGGAAAAACTCAATACATTACAAGAGAGTAGAGGGGGAAAACATCATAAGATCCAACTATAATAGCAAAGCTCGCGATACATGAAGATCGTGCGAATGAAGAACACGAGAAGGAGAGATCAAACACATAGCTACTGGTACATACCCTCAGCCCCGAGGGTGAACTACTACCTCCTCATCATGGAAAGCGCTGGGATGATGAAAGATGGCCACCGGAGAGGGATCCCCCCTCCGGCAGGGTGCCGGAACGGGTCTAGATTGGTTTTCGGTGGCTCCATAGGCTTGCGGCGGCGGAAATCCCGATCTAGGTTATGTTCTGGAAGTTTCTGTATTTATAGGAATTTTTTGCGTAGGTCTCACGTCAGGGGGGTCTCCCGATCTAGATTATAGAAATTTTTGGCGCGCCCGCACCCTCGTGGACAGCCCGGGACTCTTCTGGCCCAACTATTTTACTCCGGGGGCTTCTTTTGGTCCATAAAAAATCATCAAAATTGGCACATCAATTGGACTCCGTTTGGTATTCCTTTTCTGCGATACTCAAAAAACAAGGAAAAATAGAAACTGGCACTGCGCTCTAGGTTAATAAGCTTTTAGTCCCAAAAATCATATAAAATAGCATATAAATGGATATAAAACATCCAAGGTTGAGAATATAATAGCATGGAACAATCAAAAATTATAGATATGTTGGAGACGTATCAAGCATCCCCAAGCTTAATTCCTACTCGTCCTCGCGTAGGTAAATGATAAAAACAGACTTTTTGATGTGGAATGCTACCTAACATATTTATCCATGTAATTATCTTTATTGTGGCAAGATTATTCAGATCTGAAAGATTCAAGACAAAAGTTTAATATTGACATAAAAATAATAATACTTCAAGCATACTAACAAAGCAATCATGTCTTCTCAAAATAACATGGCCAAAGAAAGCTATCCCTACAAAATCATATAGTCTGGCTATGCTCTATCTTCAGCACACAAAATATTTAAATCATGCACAACCCCGATGACAAGCCATGCAATTGTTTCATAGTTTTGATGTTCTCAATTTTTTTCAATCTACACGCAATACATGAGCGTGAGCCATGGACATAGCACTATAGGTGGAATAGAATGGTGGTTGTGGAGAAGACAAAAAGGAGAAGATAGTCTCACATCAACTAGGCATATCAACAGGCTATGGAGATGCCCATCAATATATATATATATATATATATATATATATATATCAATCTGAGTGAGTAGGGATTGCCATGCAACGGATGCACTAGAGCTATATGTGTATGAAAGCTCAAAAAAAAACTAAGTGGGTGTGCATCCAACTCGCTTGCTCACGAAGATCTAGGGCATTTTGAGGAAGCTCGTCATTGGAATGTACAAGCCAAGTTCTATAATGAAAGATTCCGACTAGTATATGAAAATGACAACATAGGAGACTCTCTATCATGAAGATCATGGTACTACTTTGAAGCACAAGTGTGGTAAAAGGATAGTAGCATTGCCCCTTCTCTCTTTTTCTCTCATTTTTTTCTTTCTTTTGTTTTTTTGGGCCTTCTCTTTTTTATGGCCTCTTTTTTCTCTTTTTTATTCGTCCTGAGTCTCATCCCGACTTTTGGGCGAATCATAGTCTCCATCATCCTTTCCTCACATGGGACAATGCTCTAATAATGATGGTCATCACACTTTTATTTACTTACAACTCAAGAATTACAACTCGATACTTAGAACAAAGTATGACTATGTGAATGCCTCCGGCGGTGTACCAGGATGTGCAATGAATCAAGAGTGACATGTATGAAAGAATTATGAATGGTGGCTTTGCGACAAATATGATGTCAACTACATGATCATGCAAAGCAATATGACAATTATGAAGCGTGTCATAATAAATGGAACGGTGGAAAATTGCATGGCAATATATCTCGGAATGGCTATGGAAATTCCATAATAGGTAGGTATGGTGACTGTTTTGAGGAAGGTAATGGTGGGGGTATGGTACCGACGAAAGTTGTGCGGCACAAGAGAGGCTAGCAATGGTGCAAGGGTGAGAGTCCATATAATCCATGGACTCAACGTTAGTCATAAAGAAATCACATACTTATTGCAAAAATCTATTAGTTATCGAAACAAAGTACTACACGCATGCTCCTAGGGGGGTAGATTGGTAGGAAAATACCATCGCTCGTCCCCGACTGCCACTCATAAGGAAGACAATCAAAAAATAAATCATGCTCCGACTTCATAACATAATGGTTCACCATACGTGAATGCTACGAGAATCACAAACTTTAACACAAGTATCTCTCAAATTCACAACTACTCAACTAGCATGACTCTAATATCACCGTCTTTATATCTCAAAACAATCATCAAGTATCAAACTTTTCATAGTATTCAATGCACTTTATATGAAAATTTTATTATATCCCTCTTGGATGCCCATCATATTAGGACTAATTTCTTAACCAAAGAAAATTACCATGTTGTTCTAAAGACTCTAGGAATAATATAAGTGAAGCATGAGAGTTCATCTATTTCTTCAAAATAAAACCCCCGCCGTGCTCTAAAAAGATATAAGTGAAGCACTAGAGCAAATTACAAACTACTCCAAAAGATATAAGTGAAGATCAATGAGTAGTCGAATAATTATGCGACTATGTGAAGACTCTCTAACATTTAAGAATTTCAAATCTTGGTATATTATTCAAGCAGCAAGCAAAACAAAAGAAAAGAAAATTACGCTCCAAGCAAAACACATATCATGTGGTGAATAAAAATATAGCTCGAAGTAAAGTTACCGATGAATGAAGACGAAAGAGGGGATGCCATCAGGGGCATCCCCAAGCTTAGGCTCTTAGTTGTCTTTGAATATTACCTTGGGGTGCCTTGGGCATCCCCAACCTTAGGCTCTTGCCACTCCTTATTGTTGGAGAACATAGTAATTTCAAAAGAATTCCTACGCACACACATGATCATAGTGAAGCATAGCAACGAGAGGGAAGAGTGTTGTCCACGTACCCTCGTAGACCGAAAGCGAAAGCGTTAGCACAATGCGGTTGATGTAGTCGTACGTCTTCACGATCCGACCGATCAAGTACCGAACGTACAGCACCTCCGAGTTCAGCACACGTTCAGCTCGATGACGCCCCTCGAACTCCGATCTAGCCGAGCTTTGAGGAAGAGTTCCATCAGCACGACGGCGTGGTGACGATGATGATGTTCTAGCGACGCAGGGCTTCGCCTAAGCACCGCTACAATATTATCGAGGTGGACTAGGCTGGAGGGGGCACCGCACACGGCTAAGAGATCCAAGAGATCAATTGTTGTGTCTAGAGGTGCACCCTGCCCCCGTATATAAAGGAGCAAGGGGGAGTGGCGGCCGGCCAGGAGGAGGCGCGCCAGGGAGGAGTCCTACTCCCACCGGGAGTAGGACTCCCTCCTTTCCTAGTTGGAGTAGGAGAAGGGGGAAGGAGGAGGGAGAGAGGAAGGAAAGGGGGGTGCTGCCCCCCCCTCCTTGTCCAATTTGGACTAGAGGGGGAGGGGCGAGTGGCCTGCCCTGGCCGCCCCTCCTCTTCTCCACTAAGGCCCATCTTGGCCCATTAAACACCGGGTGGGTTCCGGTAACCCCCGGTACTCCGGTAAAATCCCGATTTCACCTGGAACACTTCTGATATCCAAATATAGGCTTCCAATATATCAATCTATATGTCTCGACCATTTTGAGACTCCTCATCATGTCCGTGATCACATCCAGGACTTTGAACTAACTTCGGTACATCAAAACACATAAACTCATAATATAACCGTCATCGAACTTTAAGCGTGCGGACCTTAAGGGTTCGAGAACTATGTAGACATGACCGAGACACGTCTCCGGTCAATAACCAATAGCAGAACCTGGATGCTCATATTGGCTCCTACATATTCTACAAAGATCTTTATCGGTCAAACCGCATAACAACATACGTTGTTCCCTTTGTCCTCGGTATGTTACTTGCCTGAGATTCGATCGTCGGTATCTTAATACCTAGTTCAATCTCGTTACTGGCAAGTCTCTTTACTCGTTATGTAATACATCATCCTGCAACTTACTCATTAGTTGCAATGCTTGCAAGGATTATAGTGATGTGCATTACCGAGTGGGCCAGAGATACCTCTCCGACAATCAGAGTGACAAATCCTAATCTCGAAATACGCCAACCCAACAAGTACCTTCGGAGACACCTGTAGAGCACCTTTATAATCACCCAGTTATGTTGTGACGTTTGGTAGCACACAAAGTGTTCCTCTGGTAAACGGGAGTTGCATAATCTCATAGTCATAGGAACATGTATAAGTCATGAAGAAAGCAATAACAGAATACTAAACGATCGAGTGCTAAGCTAACGAAATGGGTCAAGTCAATCACATCATTCTCCTAATGATGTGATCCCGCTAATCAAATGACAACTCATGTCAATGGTTAGGAAACATAACCATCTTTGATCAACGAGCTAGTCAAGTAGAGGCATACTAGTGACACTCTGTTTGTTTATGTATTCACACAAGTATTATGTTTCTGGTTAATACAATTCTAGCATGAATAATAAACATTTATCATGATATAAGGAAATAAATAATAACTTTATTATTGCCTCTAGGGCATATTTCGTTCAGTATCCCACTTGCACTAGAGTCAATAATCTAGATTAACATTAATGAGTCTAACACCCATGGAGCCTTGGTGCTGATCATGTTTTGCTCGTGGAAGAGGCTTAATCAACAGGTCTTCTACATTCAGATCCATACATATCTTGCAAATTTCTTTGTCTCCCACCTGGACTTGATCCCGGATGGAGTTGAAGCGTCTCTTGATGTGCTTGGTTCTCTTGTGAAATCTGGATTCCTTTGCTAAGGCAATTGCACCAGTATTGTCACAAAAGATTTTCATTGGACCCGATGCACTAGGTATGACACCTAGATCGGATATGAAGTCCTTCATCCAGACTCCTTCATTTGCTGCTTCCGAAGCAGCTATATACTTTGCTTCACACGTAGATCCCGCCACAACGCTTTGTTTAGAACTGCACCAACTGACAGCTCCACCGTTCAATGTAAATATGTATCCGGTTTGCGATTTAGAATCGTCCGGATCAGTATCAAAGCTTAAATCGACGTAACCATTTACGACGAGCTCTTTGTCACCTCCATAAACGAGAAACATATCCTTAGTCCTTTTCAGGTATTTCAGGATGTTCTTGACCGCTGTCCAGTGATCCACTCTTGGATTACTTTGGTACCTCCCTGCTAAACTAATAGCAAGGGAGACATCAGGTCTAGTACACAGCATTGCATACATGATAGAGCCTATGGCTGAAGCATGCATGGGGAACATCTTTCCTTTTCTCTCTATCTTCTGCAGTGGTCGGGCATTGAGTCTTACTCAACTTCACATCTTGTAACACAGGCAAGAACCCTTTCTTTCCCTGATCCATTTTGAACTTCTTCAAAACTTTGTCAAGGTATGTGCTTTGTGAAAGTCCAATTAAGCGTCTTGATCTATCTCTATAGATCTTGATGCCCAATATATAAGCATCTTCACCGAGGTCCTTCATTCAAAAACTCTTATTCAAGTATCCCTTTATGCTATCCAGAAATTCTATATCATTTCCAATCAGCAATATGTCATCCACATATAATATCAGAAATGCTACAGAGCTCCCACTCACTTTCTTGTAAATACAGACCTCTCCAAAAGTCTGTATAAAACCATATGCTTTGATCACACTATCAAAGCATTTATTCCAACTCCGAGAGGCTTGCACCAGTCCATAAATGGACTGCTGGAGCTTGCACAATTTGTTAGCTCCCTTTGGATCGACAAAACCTTCCGGTTGCATCATATACAACTCTTCTTCCAGAAATCCATTCAGGAATGCAGTTTTGACATCCATTTGCCAAATTTCATAATCATAAAGTGCAGCAATTGCTAACATGATTCGGACAGACTTAAGCATCGCTATGGGTGAGGAAGTCTCATCGTAGTTAATCCCTTGAACTTGTCGAAAACCTTTTGCAACAAGTCGAGCTTTATAGACAGTAACATTACCGTCAGCGTCAGTCTTCTTCTTGAAGATCCATTTATTTTCAATGGCTTGCCGATCATTGGGCAAGTCAACCAAAGTCCACACTTTGTTCTCATACATGGATCCCGTCTCAGATTTCATGGCCTCAAGCAATTTTGCGGAATCTAGGCTCACCATCGCTTCTTCATAGTTCGTAGGTTCGTCATGGTCTAGCAACATAACCTCTAGAACAGGATTACCGTACCACTCTGGTGCGGATCTTACTCTGGTTGACCTACGAGGTTCAGTAGTAACTTGATCTGAAGTTTCATGATCAATATCATTAGCTTCCTCACTAATTGGTGTAGGTGTCACAGGAACCGGTTTTTGTGATGAACTACTTTCCAACAAGGGAGCAGGTACAATTACCTCATCAAGTTCTACTTTCCTCCCACTCACTTCTTTCAAGGGAAACTCCTTCTCTAGAAAGGATCCAAATTTAGCAACAAAAGTCTTGCCTTCAGATTTGTGATAGAAGGTGTACCCAACAGTTTCCTTTGGGTATCCTATGAAGACACATTTCTCCGATTTGGGTTCGAGCTTATCAGGTTGAAGCTTTTTCACATAAGCATCGCAGCCCCAAACTTTAAGAAACGACAACTTTGGTTTCTTGCCAAACCACAGTTCATAAGGCGTCGTCTCAACGGATTTTGATGGTGCCCTATTTAACGTGAATGCAGCCGTCTCTAAAGCATAATCCCAAAATGATAGCGGTAAATCAGTAAGAGACATCATAGATCGCACCATATCTAGTAAAGTACGATTACGACGTTCGGACACACCATTACGCTGTGGTGTTCCGGGTGGCGTGAGTTGTGAAACTATTCTGCATTGTTTCAAATGTAGGCCAAACACGTAACTCAAATATTCTCCTCCACGATCAGATCGTAGAAACTTTATTTTGTTGTTACGATGATTTTCCACTTCACTCTGAAATTCCTTAAACTTTTCAAATGTTCCAGACTTATGTTTCATTAAGTAGATATACCCATATCTGCTTAAATCATCTATGAAGGTGAGAAAATAACGATACCCGCCGCGAGCCTCAACATTCATTGGACCATATACATCAGTATGTATGATCTCTAACAAATCAGTTGCTCGCTCCATAGTTCCGGAGAACGGCATTTTAGTCATCTTTCCCATGAGGCATGGTTTGCAAGTACCAAGTGATTCTTAATCAAGTTATTCTAGAAGTCCATCAGTATGGAGTTTCTTCATGCGCTTTACACCAATATGACCCAAACGGCAGTGCCACAAATAAGTTGCACTATCATTATCAACTCTGCATCTTTTGGCTTCAACATTATGAATATGTGTATCACTACTATCGAGATTCAACAAAAATAGACCACTCTTCAAGGGTGCATGACCATAAAAGATATTACTCATATAAATAGAACAACCATTATTCTTTGATTTAAATGAATAATCGTCTCGCATCAAACAAGATCCAGATATAATGTTCATGCTCAACGCTGGCACAAAATAACAATTATTTAGGTCTAAACTAATCCCGAAGGTAGATGTAGAGGTAGCGTGCCGACCGCAATCACATCAACTTTGGAACCATTTCCCACGCGCATCGTCACCTCATCCTTAGCCAATCTTCGTTTAATCCATAGTCCCTGTTTCTAGTTGCAAATATTAGCAACAGAACCAGTATCAAATACCCAGGTGCTACTGCGATCATTAGTAAGGTACACATCAATAACATGTATATCACATATACCTTTGTTCACTTTACCATCCTTCTTATCCACCAAATACTTGGGGCAGTTCCGCTTCCAGTGACCAGTCTGTTTGCAGTAGAAGCACTCAGTCTCAGGCTTAGGTCCAGTCTTGGGTTTCTTCTCCTGAGCAGCAACTTATTTGCCGTTCTTTTTGAAGTTCCCATTCTTGTTCCCTTTACCCTTTTCCTTGAAACTGGTGGTCTTATTGACCATCAACACTTGATGCTCCTTTTTGATTTCTACCTCCGCTGCCTTTAGCATCGCGAAGAGCTCGGGAATTGTCTTATTCATACCTTGCATATTATAGTTCATCACGAAGCTTTTGTAGCTTGGTGGCAGTGATTGAAGAACTCTGTCAATGACACTATCAACAGGAAGATTAACTCCCAGTTGAGTCAAGTGATTATGATATCCAGACATTTTGAGTATATGTTCACTGACAGAACTATTCTCCTCCATCTTGCATCTATAGAACTTATTGGAGACTTCATATCTCTCAATCCGGGCATTTTCTTGAAATATTAACTTCAATTCCTGGAACATCTCATATGCTACATGACGTTCAAAATGTCGTTGAAGTCCCGGTTCTAAGCCGTAAAGCATGGCACACTGAACTATCGAGTAGTCATCAGCTTTACTCTGTCAGACGTTCTTAACGTCATCAGCAGCATCTGCAGCAGGCCTGGCACGCAGCGGTGCTTCCAAGACATAATTCTTCTGTGCAGCAATGAGGATAATCCTCAAGTTACGGACCCAGTCCGTGTAATTGCAACCATCATCTTTCAACTTTGCTTTCTCAAGGAACACATTAAATTTTTTTAACGGAACAATAGCATGGGCCATCTATCTACAATCAGCATAGACAAGCAAAATACTATCAGGTACTAAGTTCATGATAAATTTAAGTTCAATAATCATATTATTTAAGAACTCCCACTTAGATAGACATCCCTCTAATCCTCTAAGTGATCACGTGATCCAAATCAACTAAACCATGTTCGATCATCACGTGAGATGGAGTAGTTTTCAATGGTGAACATCACTATATTGATCATATCTACTATATAATTCATGCTCGACCTTTCGGTCTCAATGTTCGAGGCCATATCTGCATATGCTAGGCTCGTCAAGTTTAACCTGAGTATTCCGCATGTGCAACTGTTTTGCACCCGTTGTATTTGAACATAGAGCCTATCACACCCGATCATCACGTGTTGTCTCAGCACGAAAAACTTTCGCAACGGTGCATACTCAGGGAGAACACATATACCTTGATAATTTAGTGAGAGATCATCTTATAATGATACCATCAATCAAAGCAAGATGAGATGCATAAAAGATAAACATCACATGAAATCAATATAAGTGATATGATATGGCCATCATCATCTTGTGCTTGTGGTCTTCATCTCTGAAGCACCGTCATGATCACCATTGTCACCGGCGCGACAATTTGATCTCCATCGTAGCATCATTGTCGTCTCTCCAACGTATGCTTCTATGACTATCGCTACCGCTTAGTGATAAAGTAAAGCATTACAGGGCGATTGCATTGAATACAATAAAGCGACAACCATATGGCTCCTACCAGTTGCCGATAACTTGGTTACAAAACATGATCATCTCATACAATAAAATATAGCATCATGCCTTGACCATATCACATCATAACATGCCCTGCAAAAACAAGTTAGACGTCTTCTACTTTGTTGTTGCAAGTTTTACGTGGCTTCTATGGGCTAAGCAAGAACCGTTCTTACCTACGCATCAAAACCACAACGATAGTTTGTCAAGTTAGTGATGTTTTAACCTTCTCAAGGACCGGGCGTAGCCACACTTGGTTGAACTAAAGTTGGAGAAACTGACACCCGCCAGCCACCTGTGTGCAAAGCACGTCGGTAGAAACAGTCTCGCGTAAGCGCACGCGTAATATCGGTCCGGGCCTCTTCATCCAACAATAACGCTGAACCAAAGTATGACATGCTGGTAAGCAGTATGACTTATATCGCCCACAACTCACTTGTGTTCTACTCGTGCATATAACATCTACGCATAAAACCTGGCTATGATGCCACCGTTGGAGAACGCAGTAATTTCAAAAAAAATCCTACGCACACACAGGATCATGGTGATGCATAGCAACGAGAAGGAAGAGTGTTGTCCACGTACCCTCGTAGACCAAAAGCGGAAGCGTTAGCACAACGCGGTTGATGTAGTGGTACATCTTCACGATCCGACCGATCAAGTACCGAACGTATGGCACCTCCGAGTTCCGCACACGTTCATCTCGATGACGTCCCTTGAACTCCGGTCCAACCGAGCTTTGAGGGAGAGTTCCGTCAGCATGACGGCGTGGTGACGATGATGATGTTCTACCGACGCAGGGCTTTGCCTAAGCACCGCTACGATATTATCGAGGTGGACTATGGTGGAGGGGGGCAACACACACGGCTAAGAGATACAAGAGATCAATTGTTGTGTCTAGAGGTGCCCCCCTGCCCCCGTATATAAAGGAGCAAGGGGGGAGAGGCGGCAGGTGTCGGGTGGTAGGTGCGACATATGCCAACGGGTGGCTTATCATTGTGGGAGCCAATAAGACGTCGCCGGTGCCTAGAAGCGGGATGAGGCGAAGACATGCACGCCGGCGAATCTTACCCAGCTTCGGGGCTCTCCGTGGAGATAACACCCCTACTGCTGCTCTGCGGGGTCTCCGCATGATCACTAGATGAACAAGTAGCTACACGATGCTCCTTGAGCTGTTTGGCGAGAGGAGGAAGAAGGGCACTGCTCGCTCTCTTCTCCTCCCTATGTGGTGTCTAAAGCTAGAAGGGATCAACCCTTTGCATGGGTGTCCCGGGGGGTTTATATAGGCCTACCCCCCGGGGATACAATGGTAATCCGGCTGGGCGTGGGGCCCAACCGTCTGTGTCTACACTCGCCGGCTTCTGCGCCGGCTGTTGGGGCCCGCCGGCTGGTGGGTCCCGCTGGCTGCCGGCTCCTTGGTCGACAGGCAGGCCCCACTGTCCAGGGCCTTGTCGGTGGCTGGTTACTATTGCTCAATCCTGGTGACGAGGGCTTCGCCGAGGTGGGCGTGGCTACAGTGCCTCCGTCCGGCGGGTGATCGCTGTAGCCTCACTGCGTCTTGTCTCCTTAATGGGGCGTCTCCTTCGAGGGAGGTGGCAAGCCGGCTGTGGAGAGCCGGCTTTGTCTTGGGACGACTGGGGGAGGCCTGGCCGCCTTTGGGTGTCTCTCTGCCTGAAGGTGGGCCACACTGGCAGCCCGTCATGGATGACATCAGGGTCAACGTGGCAACAGTGCCGCGCCGGACGGGTCATGGCCACCCGTACGGCGCACTGTGCCAGGTGTGCTCCGGGATTCGGGGGTGGCAGGCTTTACTGTAGCCACGCCCTGTCACATTGCCGTTATGTGGATGCAGACTTCGAGGGTACGATCTTGACCGCTTTGTGGGAGCCGGCTTCTTGGAGTCGGCCTTCTCGCGGCCGGCTTCTCGGAGCCGGCCCTCCCGCGGCTTTCTTCATGAGGGCTAAAGTCAGGTCGCCTTCCAATAGCCGGCCTGGGAGACAGCCGGCAAGGGGAAGGCGGCCCCATGTCTTGGATTCTTGAGGGCCGGATCGGCTCGTAATTTTTTCAGAAGGGCTAGGGGGAGCGGCTAGGCTACCCATGGTTATTTACTCCGACAGCGGGCTAGGAGGAGGCGCGCCAGGGAGGAGTCCTACTCCCACCGGGAGTAGGACTCCCTCCTTTCCTAGTTGGAGTAGGAGAAGGAGGAGGGAGAGAGGAAGGAAAGGGGGGCGCCGCCCCACCTCCTTGTCCAATTCGGACTAGAGGGGGAGGGGCGCGTGGCCTGCCCTGGCCGCCCCTCCTCTTCTCCACTAAGGCCCATCTTGGCCCATTAAACCCCCAGGGGGTCCGGTAACCCCCGGTACTCCGATAAAATCCCGATTTCACCCGGAACACTTCCGATATCCAAATATAGGCTTCCAATATTTCAATCTTTATGTCTCGACCATTTCGAGACTCCTCGTGATGTCCGTGATCACATCCGGGACTCTGAACTACCTTCGGTACATCAAAACACATAAACTCATAATATAACCGTCATCGAACTTTAAGCATGCGGACCCTACGAGTTCGAGAACTATGTAGACATGACCGAGACACGTCTCCGGTCAATAACCAATAGCGGAACCTGGATCCTCATATTGGCTCTTACATATTCTACGAAGATCTTTATCGGTCAAACCGCATAACAACATACGTTGTTCCCTTTGTCATCGGTATGTTACTTGCCCGAGATTCGATCATCGGTATCTTAATACCTAGTTCAATCTCGTTATCGGCAAGTCTCTTTACTCGTTCTGTAATACATCATCCCGCAACTAACTCGTTAGTTGCAATGCTTGCAAGGCTTATAGTGATGTGCATTACCGAGTGGGCCCAGAGATACATCTCCGACAATCGGAGTGACAAATCCTAATCTCGAAACACGCCAACCCAACAAGTACCTTCAGAGACACCTGTAGAGCACCTTTATAATCACCCAGTTACGTTGTGACATTTGGTAGCACAAAAAGTGTTCCTCGAGTAAACTGGAGTTGCATAATCTCATAGTCATAGGAACATGTATAAGTCATGAAGAAAGCAATAGCAGAATACAAAACGGTCGAGTGCTAAGCTAACGGAATGGGTCAAGTCAATCACATCATTCTCCTAATGATGTACTACCGTTAATCAAATGACAACTCATGTCAATGGTTAGGAAACATAACCATCTTTGATCAACGAGCTAGTCAAGTAGAGGCATACTAGTGACACTGTGTTTGTTTATGTATTCACACAAGTATTATGTTTCCGGTTAATACAATTCTAGCATGAATAATAAACATTTATCATGATATAATGAAATAAAAAATAACTTTATTATTCCCTCTAGGCAATATTTCCTTCACTTATTCCATAGTCCATCGAATCTTTAATCAAAACTTGAAAACTTCACAACATAAAACTTAACAGAAAACGTGTAAGCTCCGTTAGATAAGAAAATAAATCACCACTTAGGTACTGTTGTAAACTCATTCTAAATTCATATTGGTGTAATATCTACTGTATTACAACTTCTTTATGGTTCATACCCTCCGATACTACTCATAGGTTCATCAAAATAAGCATACAACACAATGAAAACAGAATCTGTTAAAAACAGAACAGTCTGTAGCAATCTGGAGGTTTCGAATACTTATGTCACTCAACAAATTCTGAACAAAATTGGTGGACCTGAGGAATTTTTCTATTAATCATCTGCAAAAAGAATCAATCTAAATGCACTCTCCAGTAAAACATGGAAGCTAATCTCGTGAGCGCAAAAGTATCTGCTTTTTAAAGAAAGATCGCAAAGACTTCACCCAAGTCTTCCCAAAGGTTCTACTTGGCACAAACACTAATTAAAACATAAAACCACATCTAAACAGAGGCTAGATGAATTATTTATCACTAAAAAGGAGCAAAAAGCAAGGAACAAAAATAAAATTGGGTTGCCTCCCAACAAGCGCTATCATTTAACGCCCCTAGCTAGGCATGATGATTTCAATGATGCTCAGATAAAAGATAAGAATTGTAACATAAAGAGAGCATCATGAAGAATATGACTAGCACATTTATGTCTAACTCACTTCCTATCCATAGGGATTTTGTGAGCAAACAACTTTTGGGAACAAGAATCAACTTGCATAAGAAGGTAAAACAAGCAAATCTTCAAGATTTTCAACACATAGAGAGGAAACTTGATATTATTGCATTTCCTACAAGCATATGTTCCTCCCTCATAATAATTATATGTAGGATCATAAGCAAATTCAACAATATAGCTATCATAAAACATATTCTTAACACGATCCACATGTATGCAAAGTTGACACTCTTCCAAAATGGAGAGATTAATATTAACTAAAGTCATGACCTCTCCAAACCCACTTTCATAATTATCACAATAAGATTCAACACCCTCCAAAATAGTGGGATCATTACTTCCTAAAGTTGACACTCTTCCAAACCCACTTTCATCAATATAATCATCATAAATAGGAGGCATGCTATCATCAAAATAAATTTGCTCATCAAAACTTGGGGGACAAAAAATATCATCTTCATAGAACATAGGATCCCCAAGCTTGTGGCTTTGCATATCATTAGCATCATGGATATTCAAAGAATTCATACTAACAACATTGCAATTATGCTCATCATCCAAAGATTTAGTGCCAAACATTTTAATACATTCTTCTTCTAGCATTTTGGCACAATTATCGGAATCCTTATTTTCATGAAAGATATAAAAAAGATGAAGCATATGAGGTACCCTTAATTCCATTTTTTATAGTTTTCTTTTATAGACTAAACTAGTGATAAAACAAGGAACTAAAAGATTCGATTGCAAGATCTAAAGATATACCTTCAAGCGCTAACCTCCCCGGCAACGGCGTCAGAAAAGAGCCTGATGTCTACTACACAACCTTCTTCTTATAGACGTTGTTGGGCCTCCAAGTGCAGAGGTTTGTAGGACAGCAGCAAATTTCCCTCAAGTGGATGACCTAAGCTTTATCAATCCGTGAGAGGCGTAGAATGAAGATGGTCACTCTCAAACAACCCTACAACCAAATAACAAAGAGTCTCTTGTGTCCCCAACACACTCAATACAATGGTAAATTGTATAGGTGCACTAGTTCGGCGAAGAGATGGTGATAAAAGTGCAATATGGATGGTAGATATAGGGTTTTGTAATCTGAAAATATAAAAACAGCAAGGTAACTAATGGGGAGCAAAACGGTATTTGCAGTGCATTGAAACAAGGCCTAGGGTTCATATACTTTGACTAGTGCAAGTTCTCTCAACAATAATAACATAATTGGATCATATAAATATCCATCAACATGCAACAAAGAGTCACTCCAAAGTCACTAATAGCGGAGAACAAACGAAGAGATTATTGTAGGGTACGAAACCACCTCAAAGTTATCTTTTCTGATTGATCTGTTCAAGAGTCCGTAGTAAAATAACACGAAGCTATTCTTTCCGTTCAATCTATCCTAGAGTTCGTACTAGAATAACACCTTAAGACACAAATCAACCAAAACCCTAATGTCACCTAGATACTCCAATGTCACCTCAAGTATCCGCGGGTATGATTATACGATGTGCATCACACAATCTTAGATTAATATATTCAACCAACACAAAGAACTTCAAAGAGTTCCCCAAAGTTTCTACCAGAGAGTCAAGACGAAAATGTGTGCCAACCCCTATGCATAAGTTCACGAGGTCACGGAACTCGCAAGTTGATCACCAAAACATACATCAAGTGGATTACGTGATATCCCATTGTCACCATAGATAAGCACATGCAGGACATACATCAAGTGTTCTCAAATCCTTAAAGACTCAATCCGATAAGATAGCTTCAAAGGGAAAACTCAATTCATCACAAGGGAGTAGAGGGGGAAAACATCATAAGATCCGAAAATCTGCATCTGAGCACGGGCTCAGCTGCACCCGCTCAGAAAAAAATTCAAAAAAATACTAGAAAATTTCAAAAAATTCCAAAAAAAATTTATGTCGTAGATCATTTGATGCGTGAGGTCCGCTCCAAATTTCATCTCATTTGGACATCTGAGCAATTCTGGGCAAAAAAGACAAATCGGGTCAAAACAGTTCCTGAACAGTAAACTGTTTTACAGACCTCGATTTTGTCTTTTTTGCCCAAAGCTACTCAAATGTTCAAATGAGTTGAAATTTGGAGAGAACCTCATGCATGAAATTATCTACCACACAATTTGTTTTTGGAATTTTTTGAATTTTTCTAGTATTTTTTTTTAATTTTTTCCGTGAGCGCGGGTGCAGCTGAGCCCGGGTGCAGATTCGCCGCACTCCATAAGATCCAACTATAATAGCAAATCTCGTGATACATCAAGATCATGCCAAATCAAGAACACGAGAGAGAGAGAGAGAGAGATCGAACACATAGCTACTGGTACATACCGTCAGCCCCGAGGGTGAACTACTCCCTCCTCGTCATGGAGAGCGCCGGGATGATGAAGATGGCCACCGGAGAGGGATTCCCCCCTCCGGCAGGGTGCCGGAACGGGTCTAGATTGGTTTTCGTTGGCTACAGAAGTTTCTGGCGGCGAAACTCCCGATCTAGGTTTCTTTCTGAAAGTTTCCGTATATATAAGAGGTTTTGGCGTCGAGAACAAGTCAGGGGGGTCTCCGGGCTGTCGACGAGGCAGGGAGGCGCGCCCGGGGGTGTGTGCGCGCCCCCCACCCTCGTGGGCAGCCCGAGACTCTTCTGGCCCAACTCTTTTACTCCATGGCCTTCTTCTGGTCCAAAAATAAGCTCCGTCAAGTTTCAGGTCAATTGGACTCCGTTTGGTTTTCCTTTTCTACGATACTCAAAAACAAGAAAAAAAATAGAAACTGGCACTGGGCTCTAGGTTAATAGGTTAGTCCCAAAAAATCATATAAAATAGCATATAAAACATCCTAGATGGATAATATAATAGCATGGAACAATCAAAAATTATAGATACGTTGGAGACGTATCACCACTCTTCTTCTTAGGAGTACAAATATCCTTCCAAGCACTAGGCTCCTCTCTAATTCCAACCCACCAGAAGTTTCTGATGATGGAAGTGAGCTTCACTAGGAATTTTTTAGTGAAAAGGATATTGGACATGTAATAGTCAGGGATGGAGGCAAACACAAAATTAATAAGCTCGAGCCCTGCTGCATGGGACAACTTGTTCACTTTGTAAGTGGGAAGCTTGTTCTTAAATTTGTCGTAGACGAAGTTATAGCAGAAGCACGGTCTTTAGATGGGAGGATTAATGGGTGCCCAAGACGTGTAGATCTACTATCAATGAGAGGAACAGGGAAAATATGACTGATTTGTTGAGCTAAAGACTGGGACACATTAGCACTAAACAGAATAGGTGATTTACCCCAATTCAGAGTCTGGCCAGAATGCGAGCAGAAATGGTTGATGAGATTGGCCATTTGATTAGCTTCCTGCACCGTAGCACTGCCACAAACTAATAAATCGTCAGCAAAAAGCATGGAGTGAATAGGTGGACAGTATGGACTAAGAGAGATACCATACAAGCTAATGAGAGAGAGAGATTAGTATATACTCCACCATGTTGTAGCGGCGCCGCCATGCATGACTGCTTACTAGTTAAGTGACAACTGGTTATGGTTGGAGTGGGAGCTAGGAGTCAGTGTGAACCCTGCCATGGCCTGCAACTCGTGTTCTCTTAGATCTGGTGCCTTCTCAAGTTTGAAGCAGGGAGATCTTGCCCGGTCGGTCGGTAGATTCAACCATGCATGCATGACAGCATCCACACACTAAAAAAAGAATTTTGTGCTCCCCCCGCGCCCCCCCCCCCCCCCCCCCCCGGTTGTAACTGACAAGGTGGTTATTTGTGACCATGGTCAAACCATTGACCCTTGCGACAGTCGTCGTAGAGAAAAGTTTGCACTAGCATCTCAGCAATTTGATCGATTTTGTATTTTTGCGAAAAATCAATTTTGTATTTTTGTGCAAATATTACATGGAATGTGGTGCTGACTTTAAGATGCTGACAAGTTTGGAACTCCACTGCAAAATTTAAAATAGATACTATTGAACTTAACCTTTTGAGTCATTGCTTAGATTAGAAGGCTAAGATTAAGATTATTGGTGTCAAATCGTAGCTCATTTTTTATGCTGGTATATAGATGTGATGCCCTCTAACATTGTTTTAAATGTACCATAGTTGGGTTTTTTTGTGCGGGGCAGTGGAATGATTTCTGGTTTCCAATATATTCTTGTTATGCCTTATCTAAATTATTTCCTTATCACAACAAGTGTCAATTAGCTAGGTAACACTTTTGTGAGGTGTCAATTGTTTGGACTCATTTTGTCACTTCATCATTAGATGTAGGCCTGATTTCTCTTTCCTCCTGCCACTATGTGCTCATTGTTGTTTGGCGATGTCACTAGAGCACGTTATTGTCTCGATTTGATCCATCATTAGTGCCACGAACAAAATAATTGGAATGCAAGTTCACCAATTGGGGCTGTCAACTACAACAACATATTCTGGCGTGATATCCATCAAGTACATAGTCATGAGTAGATATTGATAGGCCCGGGGAATTTGTGGTGGAGGCCCAATATCCTTACTCCGTTTTGATTTCCGTCTCTTTCGAGTTAGTAGATAGTTACACACAAGCAAAAGAAGGAGAGAGAGAGAGAGAGAGAGAGAGAGAAGGAAACAGAAGAAAAGAATGTGATGGCAACAACAAACAACTTGCGTTGATCAGCCACCCGAACATAAATGTGCATCAGACTAGCTACCAACATGTTATCTAGCCATTTAAATAAATACTAGTGGGTGGCGTTTTAGCTCCCGGGTGTATATGCTCCTGGCTTTATAAATGTGTTTTAAATGTATTTCAAATTGTCACAAAATGCTGACAAAAAGTTTCATGCATACATCTCAACATTCTACGCCTCACAAATTCGTTCACGAAAAACTGACAACTTTCCTTTCGCTTGTGAAAAAGATAAAAATCGGTGTCAAAAGGGCATTTCACGGGACAATTTATTTTATCTTTTTTGCACAGGCCACAAAAAATGTTGATCTTCCGCAAAACTTGGTGTGCCCACATAGATTCTCTTGATATACACACCAATGTTTTTTCTGGAATTTTTTGACATTCTGAAATATTTTACCGGTGGCAGAAGCATATGCTCCCATGTGCCAAAGGGCATGTCCTCTAGTAGCAGACAATCCCAAATGAAACTAGGACAAGAAAAAAGACAGCCTCTTTTATTGTGGACAGTCAATTGACAGCGATGGATTTTTTTAATTAGTTTTTTAGAAAATGGGGAAAATAAAAAATAAAAGATTTCATGAATTAAAAAAAGTTTACAAATTTGAAAAAGAATAAAAATGAAATAAAAAGCAAAAAAAATTACTAGTGTCCGCAACCAACACTTAGCGAAGACAGGAGGGCTCTAAGAAAATAAAACAATGGCCTAAACGCTAGAGGAAACCATGCGCGAACGACACGTACAGAGACAACGCCAAAAGACAAAAGAACATGAATCTTTGGTGTCTAAATCGTATGTTTAGAAAGTATGTGAAATAGCAAATCCGTTGTTTATATGTCCACTCGCTTTTCGACATATGGAGTTTTCTTTCAGAATTTGGAATAATGGAAATGTTAGATTGCTTGCTTCTTGTCCTTGTTCTTCTACCTTTTTTTTGGATTTGATTTCCTGATCTATCATTCACCTTCTTATCCTGATTCGGTTTGGAGCGTTCACACGCTACTTCATTGTTTCCACCAAAAAAAAGTTCCTTCATTGAAGAGTTTGTTTCTTTTTTTCACTCTTAAAAAAACCTAAACCTAGTGATTATTACTACCTGGCAATTAGCTTTAGCTAACCAGCTAGACAACAGAGGCGGGAGGAGAGGGGAAAGAGGTGGCGCAGTTGGCAGGGGCGAAGGTGATGGTGCGCTTGTCGAGGTCGTAGCCGACATGCATGTTGTGCTGCATGACGCTGCCGATCGTCGGAACCGAACCCTCATACTTCACCGGCACGATGGCCAAGCACACGGTCTGTAGCAGAAGGTCCATGAACACGTTCTCTGCCTTGAGCTTGACCAAGGCGCCTCCGCCCAGCTCCAAGGTGACGTCCGGGAAAACCTTCTCCAGCGCCTTCATGCCATCCGCCTCGTAGCACACCGAAAACAGCTCCGGGTGGGGCGACTGCTTGCGCGGGAGCTTGATGCTCCGGGCGAGCGCCTCCACGATGGGGTCCAGCAGCTCCCCGTCGAGGGACGTCAGCAGCGACCCGGAGTCGACGATGACGGGGAACCGCTTCGAATTCGGCAGCTTGATGATCGAGTTCCCAACCCTGAGGGCCACGATTTCGACGGTGTAGAAAGCCTCCATGTGCACGGGGGAGTGGACCATCGGCGTGGTCACCGCGCCCGGCTCCGTCACGGTGGCGCGGGACCCGAAGTTGAGCGCGGAGGACGCGTCGCTTAAGTAGGGCACGAGGCAGTAGGAGAACCTCCGGCCGAGCGACGTCGCCGCGCTCATCTGGTTGATCAGCGAAGATTTCCCGTCCGAGAGGCCTACGATGCCGTAACCGGGGAAGTTGGCGGTGGTGGCGCAGCCGAAGTTGACTCTGGGCACTTGCAGCTGCGGGCCGCCGGGAGCGTCGTCGAAGGTGAAGGTCTCGGTGGAGACGAGGCCGCTACTGCTTGAGCCACCCACGTACGAGTAGCTGTACTGACACAAGGAGGTGGCGTCGCAGGAGGTGCCGTGGACCGAGTGGCACGAGTCGGACTGGCAGCCCACGAGGCCGTAGGTCGACGAGGAGGACAGGTCAAACACGCTGCTCGTCCCGCCGGCTGCTGCTGCTGCTGGCGGCGGCGGTGCCGGAGAAGCAGAGCCATTGGTGCATCTGAGCCACACGAGGTCGCTGCCGGTGTCGACGAGGGCCAGCATCCGGGTGCGCGGCGTGCCGACGTTGACGTACATGAAGAATTGGAACGTGCCTGAGATCACCTCCGACACCGCGCCATCAGGGTCGGGAGAGCCTGAGCCGGCGTACGAGCGCCGCACGGCGGCAAGCACGCGGCCGTGCGGGGTGAGCGACGGGTCGTGGAACGGTGACCTGGGGGAGTCCCGGTGGATGAGCTCCACGCTGAACCCGCCGTCGGTGTACCCACACACCAGCGGCGTCAGGATGAGGAAGAGGCCAAGGAGCAAAAGGGCGCGACACATGGTGCACACCATTGATTTTGATTGATTGTTTGTTTCCTACGTTCCTAATTCCTAACTCGATCTTCTTCTAAGGGAAGTATTAATAGCGGGCAGTGTGTTTCAAAAGTGGTAAGTAAGGATTTTTTTTTACAGGAATTGCAGATTTGATTGGCCAGAGATCAGTGGTATACCTTTTCTTTTTTATTACGAGTAGTATACTTGGAAGCCGGTAATTAAGTTGATGCTACAAGATGATTAGTGATTGCATGTTAATTAGGAATTTAGGATGAAGCATTCGAGTGGCAAGATAGGCAGGTGATCAATTGATTCCTTTTCTCCGCCAGCCAAAAAAAAAAATGGCATCAACATTAGACCTTTCAGAAACGGAAACGATTGAACTGATTTGATATTTCCTATTTGTTACTAGTTGGAAATGGATCAAATTAAGCCGACTGATCCAAAGATTGCATAAACCGCGTGCGGGGCCGTCTGTTCGCGATGTGCATAGCCGTCTGATCGCAAGGGGCGTGACCCAACGGTCACATGCATGTATCTTACGTACGATTTTTTTTTGAAGGGTAAACATGGTCACTTTATTGCATAATAAGAGTATAAGGTACAATAGAAGTATCGTTGGGCTTAAGAGCCAGGTATAGCGACCATGCTCGAGAGAAAGAGAGCTATTTACAAAACTAGTAGAACACTCATGCGTTGCCACGGACTATAATACATATAAATTGATAAAACAAATAATTAAGGTCGTCTTCAAGGTAGAAGCTCGTTTCTTCCTCATACGTCCAATCCTGTTTTGGACATCAATCAAACAAGATCAAACAAATAATTAAGGTCGTCTGCAATGTAGAAGCTCACTTCTCCCTCACACATCCAAGCATGTTTGGACGGGTGCCCGGCAGGCTCCTCAAAACTTAACCGTCTGGACAGTCCGGGCACCCCCAAATTTAGACCAAATCGGGGATAAGAATGTGGTTGTCCGAACTATCCATCAAGTTATCTCCAACACGCGGGTCCAATGCAAAAAGAACCTTCCCTTTTACTGCGGGATCCTCCCGTATTCACTTGGTTTCCCGCCGTAGCAGGACATTTCGTGCTTCAAAATCGGATGATGCCCACCTCACCTTTGCCATGGCACCCTCTCTCCTTCACACCAGTCTTCCGCACAAACCATCAAGGAGGACACCCCCGCCAACCGTCCCACTCTCCAGCAGGATCCCCTCCCCACGTGTTTGTGCCGATCCGCCACCTACATCAAGGGGAGGAGGCATATCTCCTAAATCATTGCCTTGTTGTAACATACAGTTGAATGTCGTGAATTATATTACCAGGAATAAAAATATCATGTTCGTTGTTGGGCATGCGACTGGTAGGCGCCGTGTTCGTTATTAACTCTTGAAGCAACCAAGCAATGCATTTACCCTTCTATACTAACCAAAAAATTGTATGAGTTGATTTTAAAATATATGAACCGCTTGCGCATACAATTTGTTGCAAAACCATCTCTAATGAAGAGTAATTTGCCATATTTTCTAAAGTAGACAAATTATTCTGCTCACACAGTCCTAAGTGAATTGCCGTATTTTTTAAAGTAGGAATATTATTCTACTCAGAAGAGACCAAACCCAACCCCCATCCACATCCACATCTGTCGCATAATATAACTAGGAGGCCCACATGTGTTCATATAATTTTTTACAAAACAAGTGGACATCCCAAATCAATGATAGACTCGGCTCCAAGAAGGTGCAAATTAAGGATGTCGAGTTTTAGAGATACCAAGAGAGTCCTGGAGTAACCGAGTAAGCTTTAAATTCCGGTAAGGAACATTGTCGGTGTCAAAACCGGCGGATCTCGGGTAGGGGGTCCCGAACTGTGCGTCTAAACCGGATGGTAACAGGAGGCAAGGGACACAAAGTTTTACCCAGGTTCGGGCCCTCTCGATGGAGGTAAAACCCTACGTCCTGCTTGATTAATATTGATGATATAGGTAGTACAAGAGTAGATCTACCACGAGATCGGGGAGGCTAAACCCTAAAAGTTAGCCTATGGTATGATTGTTGATGTGTATGTTGTCCTACGGACTAAAACCCTCCGGTTTATATAGACACCGGAGAGGGTTAGGGTTACACAAAGTCGGTTACAATGGCAGGAGATCTATATATCCGTATCGCCAAGCTTGCCTTCCACGCCAAGGAAAGTCCCTTCCGGACACGGGACGAAGTCTTCAATCTTGTATGTTCATAGTCCAAGAGTCCGGCTGAAGGTATAGTCCGGCCATCCGGACACCCCCTAATCCAGGACTCCCTCAGTAGCTCCTGAACCATGCTTCAATGACGACGAGTCCGGCTCGCAGTTTGTCTTCGGCATTGCAAGGCGGGTTCCTCCTCCAAGTACTTCATAGAAGATTTTGAACACAAAGATAGTGTCCGGCTCTGCAAAATAAGTTTTCACATATTGCCATAGAGAGAATAATATTTACACAATTCTAATCTGCTGACGTATTCCGTAGCGTGATACACCACGGCCAAGTCTTTATCCGAGTCGTTTCATTATCCCACCTCAGCGCGTTGTGCGAGGCGGTTTCCTTGACACGTCTTGTCAAAGCAGAGATCGTGTCCCCTTATTCCGGGATTCTCATCAATACGGGCGTGGGTAACCCAACCGCGCCATTGATTACGGCGCTTGGAGATAAGCGAGTTTTACCAGGCTGGTGGGGACATGTAGTTGTGTCCACCCATATAAGGGGATAAGGATCCACCTTTCCACCTACGCCTTCTTCCTCCTTTGCCTATCCGTTCTCGCGCACTCGAGCTCCAGCGCCCCAGTCCGCACTCAAACCTCCATCTTCTCCAGCCATGTCCGGAGCAGGAGGCAAGTGGATGGTCTCCTCCGTCACGGAGGAACATATCAAACCCAACCCCCATCCACATCCACATCTGTCTCATAATATAATTAGGAGGCCCACATGTGTTCATATAATTTTTTACAAAACAAGTGGACATCCCAAATCAATGATAGACTCGGCTCCAAGAAGGTGCAAATTAAGGATGTCGAGTTTTAGAGATACCGAGAGAGTCCTGGAGTAACCAAGTAAGCTTTAAATTCCGGTAAGGAACATGCACATTTTTTCAGGCGAGGGACACGATGGCATCCGCTAGTTTCAGCAAATGACTTGTTTATGTGTTGTGCCTCCTTCGGTCTGTCAATCCACAAGATGCATGCAGCCCCTTAGGACCATGCCCTATGTTAAATTTCACCCTTGAACATGGAAAAGTGCATTCCTCAACCATCCCCTAAAAACACCAGATTCAGATTTATTTATTTTTTGGCGTGAAAGTCGGCATTGGAAAAATCAAGCATTACCTGTAGGAGCGACTACTTCTGTAATTTATAGCCATTGAGCAAACTGCATATAGTTATTTTGACCAAGATTCATCAAATCAACCATACCAGAGGTCGATGCGACCGGAACTATGTTTGAATCTGGAACCGCAATGCCTTTCTGAGAGCTATTTCGAGTTCCTAATGTTGATTGCTGTTATGTATATCACAAAAAAAGGAGATTCATTTGTGTATTAGGATAATGATGACTATTGCAAGTTTGATTCATCAGTATCTAATTCAACAATGAAGGATATTTCTTGTTTGGACCACTATGAAGAAGATCTGAAATTTCATAACGAAATGTGTCCCTCCTCTGTGCTTGAATATCGAGCATTTAATTTAAAGCCCTATAACTGACGCCAAGTTCTTCTTTAGTATTTCAAGACAGCTCTGCAACATCACAAAATAATGTTTTGATTTTGCAATCAGAATAAAATTACCACAAAGATGTGAAAATTATGAACCATTGTGAAGGTTTCCCTGACCCATTTTGGCCATACACAAATATACATATGTTATAACCATCAAGAACAAAATGGATTAAAGGCGACATGTCCATGAAGACCTGTCGTTACAGTAGTCGAAAGCATGCATGTCATTTTAATTGCCAAAGATACTACTCAAATATAGAAGAAATATATTTGTGATCATTTCGTTACATATTCTAATAGTTAGCACAAGTTTTTAAAATTTTCGGATGCCACCTTTCCCTAGATCAAGCTAGATGGCCTCCTTAGATCCGTGGAGTGCATGTCCAATACCTGTGAGAGTGGTGACACGCTTTCCATGGCACGAGGCGCTTTCAGGGCACATGCACACAGCAAGGAGAAACACTCATCACAAACCCTCTCATGTCTAAATGCTCCATTCTCAAAAAAATTACATAAAGGAGTGTGGGGATAAATAAAAAGAAAAAAACACTGATGCAATAATACATGGACCATTACACAAATTTTGCACTAAATGCAATAAAGAAGAATTTTTTTTCCTCGGTAGTTTAATATTTGTATAGCAAGCATCAGAATTCGAACCAAACAACCTGGGTTGGACTTAGCTCGAGGGTTCAACAAGCCAACCCAAGCATCCAACCAAGCTTGTTAAGCTCGACAAGAAGATCCATGAAGCTCGCAAGCCATCTCGAGGCTCAGTGCGCAAAAGAATCTGCATGAACTTTGCTACAGAAGCAAAAATACAGAGTCATATATGACATGAAACGGCCAACCAGTCCGTAAAATAGTATCACCAAGTCTCGGCGTTGAGGTTCATGTCATTCGTACAAGCACTTAGTTCAACAATTATAGTCTAACAATTCACAATGTACATCATATCACCGGCACAAGTGCATCATAAATCCACAACTGGTATGTTCTGTTAGTAATTACGTAGATGCAGTCCCAATCTCCATCATGATTGGTAAAGTTCCTTCGTAGCTCATCTTACATGAAACCTCTTATCTTCAGCCCTTCAACATTGCTTTGAGATCCGTACTCTTCAACTAACTTGCAACAAGCAGATTTCTCTTTTTGATTTCTCTCAAATGAAAGAACATATAGATTTCAAACTTTGCAGATCAAACAAACTTTACAACTTCAATGTGTGAAAAAACTTTCAGATTTTTTGGACCAATATAAATATACAACGTTTCACGTTCTCCACTAATGAGAACGTCATGCTTGTAGTTGGTTGTTGACTTTGAAGCATGTACGCCAATTGGTCTGCAATGGCAACTGTGTGAGCAATCAGTGCTCCTAAAATTGTTTTTTTTTGCATTGAGTGAAGAAACTATAAAGGAATTCTCTGATATATAAAGAGGTTTCAAATGAACAAGATTGGCAGTGTGGCAGTGTCACAGAAAAGAAATCAATTTGTTTAAAAGAGAGACATACCTTCAGACTCAACATAGAGTGAACATTGGTTACCAAACCAACAGTTGTGCTTTTCAAGAAGGAGATCGTTGAATGCACGGAAAACACGGATCGAAGTTGAAAATACCAGCAACTGCTTACAATTGTCGCTGCTAATCCTTGGGGAATCATCAACTGTAAAAGGGTGTTATTTAACCTTGGGAAATCATCAATGACTAATCCTTGGGAAATCAAATCAACAGACAGAGCACGACTGTATAGAATTACTTTAGCTGACCCTGACATGCAGGTCTCGAATCTTGGCTGGAGGTGTCACACATGTGAGTGCGGCGCGGTGTCTCTTGAAGCACAAAGGACCGGAGAAGCCCAGAACATGGCGGCGGCCGGCTGGCCGGAGTAGCACAGGAGGGAAGGCTCCGGTTCAGAGTCGCGATAGGGGACAACGATCATGGCGGCCGGCTCGACGGCAGCGGCTAGCATCCCGTAACCCTAGATAGAGAGAGACTGGGGCCGGTCGAGGAGAAAGTGCGCGTGCATGTGTTGGTTTCTATCGCCTGATTTTTTTCCTGCTGTTTTTCTTCATACGTTTGTGTGTCTGGATCGAGCGGGAGAAAATTGAGGGAGAGGATCAGATGACGAAACCAGAGGAAGAATAAAAATTGATGGAAAGGTGGAAACAGGGAGACTACTCTTTTTTAGAAGGAAAAAATAACAGACACCACGCACACGCAATTTTCTAGAAACCATCATTTGTTTCCTAAAGAAAATTGCACTGATAGGAGGATCAATTAATTTGGATGAATTAAGAAAATTAGATCCATGATCTAGGCCCTGTTTGGATACTCTAACTCAGTTAGAGGTTAGAGTTAGATTCTAACCCTGAACTAACTCTAACCAAAGAGGTGTTTGGATGGCAGGGTTAGATGGAGCGCGGATACGGCGAGGCGCCCTCACGGACGGTGCGAGAGGGAGGGAGGGAGAGGACGAGAAGCTTCGAGGAAGTGGGGAGGGATCTGCTGCGGGAAGAGTAAGAGAAAAATATGTTTTTTAGTGGTCCCGAGAAGAACTAACCCAAATAAGCACATCTTGGGTGCGTTAGTTTTTTGGGGTGGGTTAGATGTCTAACCCAAACTAACCCTCCTGTTTGGATATTTTTGGGTTAATTAAGTCCAAACTAACCTAAACTAACTCTAACCCATGGATCCAAACAGGGCCCTAGGAAATTGGTCTTTAAATTGAGCGACGTATGGTAATTTTTATTAATTTAATTTTTCTGACGTATGGAAAGATTAATTAATGTAATTAAACAACCTATGGTACGATTAATTGATCTAGATTTGATCTTTAAAGATTCATTAAAGCTTGACCATGATTGATTTGTTCACGTAAAGATATTACTAAATAACTTACACCCGCATGGAAAATTGTGATCCGCTCAGATTTGTTTTTATTGTGTGGGAGGTAAAGCCAAAAAAACAGCGGAAGAGGATGGTGGGAGGTGACGCGAAAGAAAAGCAGACAAAATAGACGATGGTGGGAGGAGGGACGAAAAAAACAGATGAATTTGGGAGGTTGAGATGAAAAAAACCGGACGAAGCGGAGACTAGCAAGTCATCCATTAGGAGTAGAGATTATTGTATGTGGCGAGAATTTGTAGCACACAGGTGCGGGGCCACGCAACCTTTCTCTTCATTTGGCTTTTGATTTTTAGTCTTTCATATCTTTTGAACCAAAAGTCCAAGTTAAATTTCGTTTACATATTCGTGTTTCCGGTGACGAGATCTTTCAAATGAGATCCATTTTGAACACATTTTGATGAGTTTTTTGAAACTTTATATCACAAGATGTGCCGAGGGCCGGCACATCTCGTAATTGTAGGGATGTGGAAAGCGCGGTTGCCTCTGAAGATTAAAATCTTTCTTTGGCAGATGTTCCGTGATAAATTGCCCATTTCCTTGAACGTAGCCAGACATAACGGACTGGCCACCGGACCATGTGCGCTGTGTGGGGATCCAGCCATGTGTTCTTTCGATGCCCTCTTGCGAGGTTTGCGTGGAGCGCTGTCCGGACCGCGGCGGGTGTCCAACGGGACCCGCGATCGGCTGCGGAGCTTATACACCTTTTAGATGTGATTCAGGGTCCTGCGAAGCGGGTTATGTGGAGTTGTATAGGGTCACTACTCTGGGCCATGTGACTAACTAGAAACAAATTCACTATCGAGGGATGCTTCCCAGCACATCCGGCTAATATCATCTTCAAATGCAGCCTTTTTATTGCAGCAGTGGAGTCCGTTGGGGAAGTGCAGGGATGTTGAGATGATCAAGACCGCTCAACAACGTCTGATGCAAGTGTACATGATGGCTAGGGAGCCATGACTACGGTTCTGGCCCTGGTACCTTTTGATGCTTGACGAGGCTGCGCGCTCAATACGGGCTCTGCCTTGTAATCCGCTAGTGGCTTGTTAAGTTAAGTTTCGACTGAACTGCATGGGCCGGAATGGCTTTTGGTGTTGTACTGAGACTTGTTGTTATGTTACATTGCCGTTTGGGGCTTTATTAATTTAAAGCCGGGCGCATCTGACGTCTTCATTCTAAAATAATAATAATAAATTATTCCATCCGATACGAAAGGTCACTAGTCCGGTCTCCAACTCTCCATATGGACATCAGGAGTTGAAGATTCTAGCCTTATGAGAGGTTCCCGAGTTTATTCCGCAAAAGCTTCATCGTTATCACAATGATAACAGAGTGGCAGATGAATATTGTTTAGTGAGGTATGGTCATACACTGAATGTAGCACCGTTCGTTTGTCTACACAGAGGGTCTCCTGTACTGAGAAATTCTCGCTTCTACACTGTAACTCTATATTTTTGGAATAAAACTCATTTTCACCCAGCAAAATAAAAAGAACCAAGAGATTGTCACAAACGAAAGGGATTGTCATAATATGCAGTAGCAAGGATCGAACAAAATAGCGAAACAAGACATCAGTTCAGAGTTTGGAGACGCCCCACAAATTTGTAGTGGTTTTTTTTCTTCTCTCTTTTCTTAAACTTACACTACACCGGCAAACTGCATCCAGACATTACGGTCCAGACAGTTGTGGGAGGTTTGAGGGTCCACTTTAAAGATGTCCTTACACCAACAACATTAACAACCTCCTTCAATCTTCAAGGGCTGAGCCTTTAGCTTGTCTCGGGCTGCCCCATAGATGGCATTTCAAAAAAAATTATACTAATTTCATAATTCTCGTCCAATGAACACGCACAAAATTAGACTTCCCCAAATCTTTTTTTAAATGATTCAACTCTATTATGGAAGTTCATCATCAAAAATAATAAAAGTTATATTGAGGTCTCTAGACCTCCCTTAATCATTCTAATTTTTCTTGAACACAGTCCAATGCGGATGCTCACACGCATACACATACTCACCCATGTGAACGCTCGCATGCACACGCTATCCCTATGAGCACATCTGAGATAGTGAGTTAGTACAACATTTTAAGATTGACGAAGTCACTACACACTCCTTCGTAGTTGATAGGAATGTCTCCTTCCACTGAACGAACATTGCTGGAAAGTCTGAAATAAATCTAGAAAAAAACGAGCAGCAGTGCCAAGTCTGGGAATTGAATCCTTGTGGGCTGGTTCCATCACAGGGAACCCAACCATCCGAATCGCACTTAGTTTACCTAATCATTCTTATATTAATAATTATTCTAATATCTAACTTCATATGTGTGGCTTCAATTTCCACACCATCACGTTCAATTGGAATCCTACTAATCCATAAGAACTTTGATGGATATGCCAAATATTTACCAGAGAAAAAAAAATTATCCACAAAAATATATTTATCTAAGTCAAATATCTATGGTCACGCGTGTCTGTGGACATACCCTATTTGTCCGTAAAATATGGTGGTATCCAATGCGATGCACCAAATATCCGCCATCTTTTCCAAAGGCCAATTTTTTGCGAAATTTTCACAAACAAAGCATCCAAAACCACCCAAATTAAAGCACAAACGTAGCTCATTAATCATAATCTCAACATATTAACATATCTTTTTTTGCAGGAAAAACATATTAACATATCTAACTATACATTCACCATAGTCTCATCATACAACATTGCCAATTATCGATGCCACATTCAAAGTCACATAGTAATTAAACATAGAAGTAATGAACTAAACATAACATAACATTCAAACGTAACATATATAGCTTAACGGCTGCAATACGGGCGACCGAAATTGAGTTGGATGGCGAATACGCTCATACGATCACTGGTGTATGTCTCATTGTCGGACCCCTCCAGTGGTTGTAGTCATGGCAGCATCATGGTTGGGTTGTGACTGCTCAGGTTATGTTGTGGCGTCATCGAGGTTGGGCTACTGTTGCTCGGGTTGGGTTGTGGTGGTTTCACATTGAAACTGCCTGAGGCCCTGCTATAGCAGCCTCATGTTAATGTGGCGGTGGCGGCAGGCATCAGGCTGCGATGAGGTCATGGACTGGCAATTCGCCTCACAGGACTACCTCCAGTCGCCCTAGAACTACTCGAGTGTGTCTTAGTCCAGGCCGTCTGAGCCCATGCCCCAAAAGCTTGACGCATTGGCCGGGAGAACGCTATGCAAGTCAGGCATTGTGAAAGCTTGATCCACCGACGTAGAGGGCGCCGCGCAAGCCGTACGAACTATGGGACCTCAAATATTTGATAGAGAGGACGCTACACAAGATGGATCCGTGGCATGGTGGAGGCGACACCAATTCATGGCGTGGTTGAGAGTGCAGGGAAAGAACCCCTCGAGGATGTAGTCACGGATGTGGTGGATTGGCAACGTGTCTGCCTCCACCACTTTTCCTCTGTCATCTTGGGGCTCGTCGGCAGCAGATGGAGGATGACGACGTTGTCCCGCGGTTGGGGAGAGGAGACCATAGGCAGTGGCGAGAGGGAAGGGTGTCGGTGACAAAGTGAACAGACAGGAGACAGAGTGAGGAGTACGCGGTGGCGGAGGAGGAAGTGTGGTGTTCCCCATGTGTCAGGCCGACATGGCGGATAGTCCGGACTTCTCACTTCTCCCTTTGATTTGAGACCAATCTAGAGGATTCGACTGGCTAGACATATGGGCTGAAAGTAGGGCATTTCACTGGAAGGCTTTTAATGTTCAGACTATCCAGTCCTACAAATTACCCCCACCCCGTTTCCTAAATATTTGTCTTTTTAGAGATTTCAAATGGACTACCACATACGGATATATATAGACATATTTTAGAGTTTAGATTCACTCATTTTGTTCCATCTATAGTCACTTGTTGAAATCTTTAAAAAGACAAATATTTAGAAATGGAGGAAGTACCACACAACATGTCAAAAGAATTTGGTTATTGGAGTTGGAGCTGATTGGAGCTCCTGAAGTTTATTTAGGCTAGTCATAGTGGGAGTAACTTAGCTAGTAACATAGCGCACTCCAAAAAATTTTTGCTTATGTGGCAAGTATTTAATGTGAGGTAGTAACATAATATGTTACTGTAACATAGCGCTTTCCATGACAAGATAAATCTACAAGCTAATAAATGAAGCCATCTATGACACTACTATTATGTTACTTTGCATTATGAAGGTAGTAACTTAGACTAGTGTCATGCATATGACACTAGTCTAAGTTACTCCCCACTATGACCAGCCTTAGCTGAGCTTTTGTAGCATTAGAAAACGCGCAGCCGCTAATGTTTGCGGACTAATCCAATGGCTATCGAGCCGGCGGCCGGCAGGCGCCTATCGCTCGTGTAAAAATAACTAAGCAGCCAAGCACACCCAGTTGCACCCACCCACACCCTTGTTCCTCTAGACCCTCAAATCCATCGCCATGGCCTCCGATCCCCCGAGATCTCCTCGTCAACATGCGCCCATATAGCCCCTAGATCCACCACCCCGCTCTCCTATCTCGCCTCATGCGACGCAGTCAAGGCCTGCCCCGCCTACGGGACTACAGGCAGTGCTACTCGCACGGATTCCGGCGTTGCGGTGTTCGTCCGGCGCCTTCGGCCCCAGATCCACCTCCTCCCTTTCGCTGATTATAAGAGAACCACCTTCTATCCGCCTACATCCCGTCTGGTGTAAGTAGCCAGCCGGCCAGCCCCCCTTTTTAGGATAAATAGTTTAATTTAGAAATTGGCTTGCTTGAAAGCGGCTTGAGACAATTTCATAGCCGGTGCATCCTTCCTTGTAACCACTGAACTATCTTTGGGCAGGATGTACTTGTATGTATAGTTGTTGGCAGCGTGGTGAACCTCCCACTGATAAATAGTTAAAGCCAACACAGATTTTATATAATCTATAGAACATGTTTCTTTCTCTTTTATTTTCTGTAGTGATTTTTTGTTGGGCTAAGTCCCTCCACATGGGGGTGTGTTGGCAGCCCAACATCAGCCCACACAAGTCCAACACATATGAACCATTGATCTGTTTTGCATCCAACGGTTGTGAGTATTTCTTGGCGAAGGGCGCAAGGAGAAAAACCTAGCCACTCCACCCCTGCTGGTGGTGGCTGCCATTCGTGAGAGTGAGAGTGAGAGCACACAAAATAGAGGAAGAAGAAGCATAGGTTCTGTCCAGATTTGCTGCATCTGACTAGACAGTGTTCAAGCTGGTGGTTGGAGGCTCAAATGTGCTTGGATCGGCCCCAAACTTGGTGAGCTCATTCCTTACTTTGAGTACTTCGATCTGGTTAGCTGGTTTGAGAATTGGGTCAGTGGAGTATCAGATTTGAGAGTGGTTTTGTCAGCTCTGACTGCTGCAGTTTCAGAACATAGTAGTTTTGAGAGACGAACAGTTTGGGTAGGCAAATGATGTCCGATTGATCTGAAATGTGGAGGGGATGTCAAGAACTCATGTGTCTACTTGTCTGCCAAATTTGGTGCTGTTTGGTTAAGCGGTTTAAGAGAAGTTTGCAAAACACTGAAGGGTATAGAAGTTGTGTAAACTCTGCTTTGCTGAAACCTTGCTTCTTGTGGTTGTTGTTGCTGTTGCCGGTTGGCAACATGGAGAGTGTGTTGTAAATCTCTCTAGAGGTTCTAGAGCAGACTTTGTACTCATCATTCTCATAGTGAAGTTGCATGGACCGGTCGGTCCATAGCCGTGGTTTTTACTCCTCAAGTTTAGGAGGTTTTTCCACGTTAAATCCTATGTCACATGTGCATGTTGTTTGTGTTATTCCGCTGCTTACTTGTTGGTTGAAGCTGTCCTCAAAGTTCATCACAAGTGGAGGGGTTGTGTAGTGTGCATATTTGCCTTGTCGGTGAATTTGTGCAGCGCATTGTTGCTGTCCAACCCCAACAAAGTGGTATTAGAGCCTTGGTTTGCTTGTGCAAATTGCTGAGTTTCTTGTGATGAAAGATGGAAGTGAATACCAGCGGGATGATATCTTTGAATGGTACAAATTATCAAGCATGGAAGGGCAAGATGGAGGACTTGTTGTATGTGAAATAATACTGGAAGTTAGTGTTCTCCACTGAGATGCCGGAGGGCATTGAGGAAGGTCGGTGGAAGGTACTTCATTGCCAAGCTTGTGGGTTCATCCGGCAATGGATCAATGACAATGTTTTGAACCATATCATTGATGAGACACATGCACGCACCTTATGGCAGAAATTGGAAGAGTTGTTTGCCCGGAAAGAAGGTACAAACAAGATGTTCTTGATCAAACAATTGATGTGCTTGAGGTACAAAGAGGGCATTCTAATTGCAGATCATGTGAATACATTCCAAGGCATTATAAATCATCTTTCTTCAATGGGAATAACATTTGAAGATGAAGTGAGAGCTTTGCTGCTACTAGGCTCATTACCGGACAGCTGGGAGACATTTAAGGTCACGGTTTGCAATTCAACACCTAATGGAGTTGTCACTTGGAATCTTGTGAAAACCAGGGTACTAAATGAACAGTCCAGAAAGGTGGCTGGGGCTAGTTCTTCCTCACATTCAGAGGTGTTGGTCACTCAGTCCAGGGGGAGAAGTAAGAGCAGAGGTCCAGGTAAAGGGGCAGAAAGAGGTAGGAGCAAATCAAAAAGTAAGTATGCTGATTATGAGTGCCATCACTGCCATCAGAAGGGCCACATTAAGTGGCAATGTGAGAAGTGAAAGAAAGACAAAAAGAAAAGGAAGCAAGATCAGAAGCAAGTTGACAGTGATATTGACATAGAGGGAAACCGAGTTACTGCAATAGAAGAGGACATCATGCTTGTTATGCATGAAGAAAATGAGGGCAGATTTGGTTCCACTATTGAGGAGAAGATCACTATTGTTTTTGATGAAACCGTCAACCTTGTGGATGGTGACGAGATGATCTGGATACCGGACAGTGGTGCTACCATTCATGCTACATCTCGCAGAGAGCTCTTCACTAACTATATATCAGGTGATTTTGGTATTGTGAAGATGGGGAACAATGATAGAGTAGCCATCATTGGAAAAGGAGATGTGCATTTGGAGACCGCAAATGGTACAAGGTTAGTCCTCAAATCTGTGAGGCATGTCCAGGTACTTCATCTCGATATTATCTCGGTTGGTTTGCTTGATGGAAATGATTACTTGAGCAGTTTTCGAAAAGGGCACTACAAGCTCACCAAAGGCAACATGATTGTTGCAGGAGGTAAAATGGTCTCGGTGTTGTATCATGTTCATGCTAAGCTCTTTAGTGCTTATGTCAATGCACTAGAGAAGGATGATTATCGGTGTCAAAACCGGCGGATCTCGGGTAGGGGGTCCCGAACTGTGCGTCTAGGTGGATGGTAACAGGAGACAAGGGACACAATGTTTTTACCCAGGTTCGGGCCCTCTTGATGGAGGTAAAACCCTACTCCTGCTTGATTAATATTGATGATATGGGTAGTACAAGAGTAGATCTACCTCGAGATCAAAGAGGCTAAACCCTAGAAGCTAGCCTATGGTATGATTGTTGTTCGTCCTATGGACTAAAACCCTCCGGTTTATATAGACACCGGAGAGGGCTAGGGTTACACAGAGTCGGTTACAATGGGAGGAGATCTACATATCCGTATTGCCAAGCTTGCCTTCCACGCCAAGGAAAGTCCCATCCGGACACGGGACGAAGTCTTCAATCTTGTATCTTCATAGTCCAAGAGTCCGGCCAAAGGTTATAGTCCGGCTATCCGGACACCCCCTAATCCAGGACTCCCTCAGTAGCCCCCGAACCAGGCTTCAATGACGATGAGTCCGGCGCGCAGATTGTCTTCGGCATTGCAAGGCGGGTTCCTCTCCCAATTCCGTGTACCTGTTTAAATAGTGTCTGGCTTCTTGTGAATGTTGCGCTCCTTGGATTCCACGCCCGATAATGGCCACTTTCCATGTGTCGAGCGAATGTGAAGAGCCAGAGTGTTTTTACATTTACCCCCCTAGCTGTGTGAATGAGCTGCCTATTAAAGAGACGAGGATTCAGATCCAAATCACACCATCCTCCCTTGGCGAGCCTTCATCGGAGCACATCCGACAGAGATCCATTCCATCATGGCCGGTCGACGCAGCTCCTCCTCTCGCTCCCCTAGCCCCAAGCCTGGAGATTGGGAGAGATGTTCCGTCCCGCACAGCAAATTAGTGATGCTTTAGACCAAGGGATTTCTTCCCCCAGCATACAAGGTCCCAGTTCGAGCCGGGCTCACCACCTATAATGGCGGAGAGCAAGCGGAGAGCCTTCCCAATCCCTCCAAGGGAGAGCGGGTATGCCTTGTCCCTCATTTGGTAAGAGGGCTCGGATTTCCAATTCATCTGTTTCTCCGGGGGCTACTGGAGTTCTACGGCCTCCAGTTGCACAACCTTACGCCTGCCTCCATATTGCATATCGCGGGCTTCGTAGCCCTTTGCGAGCTGTTTTTGGGCTGTGAGGCTCATTTCTCACTGTGGAAGAAGCTGTTCTGCCTTGTGCCCCGTTCTCAGGAGGGGTCAATATATCAAGTGGGCGGAGCCTAAGTGTGGCGTATTGCCGGGACCGGATATCTATCCGGAACCCCAAAGAAGACGTCCGAAGACTGGCCTTCAGAATGGTTTTATATAGAAGATGTCCCCCTCCCGGACCCTATTCGAATCGGCCTCCCTGAGTTTGACAATGCTCCTTTGAAGAAGCACCAGAGCGGGCGTCCACGGAGCCCCCAGGAGGAAGATGACAGGGACATTCTTTACCTGATGAGCCGGATAAGTTTGTTAGCTCGATCCGGATTGACCATGATCCAGGTCATGGCCACATGTATTATGCGGGGGGTGCAGCCGCTTCAGTATAGAGGTCACCCCATGTGGGATTTCAACGGGGAGGATGACGCCACCCGCTACGGCCGTGAAGGGCCGGAATCGGTTGCTTCTCTAATAAAGATCTTGTCCACTTTGTACAAGGGGAAGAGGAGGAATTCCTCCGCGTCAACCCGCAGGGCGGATTTTCTATTTACAATCCTCCGAGCTGGGTAAGCGGACACTTTTTCTCGCCCATCTGTTTCATATTCCCATAGTTAAGTATTCAGTCTAGCGATTTCAACGCAAGAGCTGCGCCAGGCTGTAAGGGAGATAAACAGCCCTCCTCCACAACCCGAGGACCCGGAACGGTCCCTTAACCCGACCTCCCAAGAGGATCCAGACATATCTATGGAGCTGATCGAGGGGGTATTTTACCAATTGAGCAATGACAATGCCTTGGTGGCCATTACAGCCGATTAACCTGGGCTACTTCCAGCCTCATAGGTAACTGAGACCGAAGTCCCAGTACTTTGAAAAGGGATCCGTCCTTGTGTGTTTTTGATTACCGTATAACAACCGTGTTTTGCAGGGGAGGTCCTCAAGGCGGAAGGCCGAGCCTGCGGCGACTAGCCAACAAGGAGCCGTGAGGCGAGGCAGGCTGAAAAGACACGCAGTCCGGATTGAGACACCGGCGCAGCGGTACGGTGCGCCGTCTTTATTTCAAGACATTATTCTCAGAGGCATACTAACGCCCATGCCTTCTTTTTAGGAAAAAGAGCACTCGCCGGACTATATCCGGAGAGGCTACTAATCGCGCCTCCACCAGCCAGGTTCCAAGGCCGGATTCGGAGGCGGGCACGAATATGAGGCGTGCTCCGGGTGCTCCTCCGACAGAGGATGCAGATAGACTGTCCGCCACCAATTCCGAGGTGGAAAGTGCCATGAACCACAGGCGTCGCCGGACTGTTCTTCGTGACGCTTGTTTCTCCCAAAAGGCATTGGATGCCTTCAACTCGGGAGATGCGTACCTCCGTGCCGCTCAAAATGGTCTAGCCAGAGCCACGGAGAAGTATGTAAAAGACATACGGGTGAGAAAATTTGGTGATTATATATATCAGTAGGCCCTGAGACTTAAAACAGTTAGAATAACTGATTTAAGGATCATTTGTTATGCAGGTTCTTAGAGAAAAGAATACCCAACTGTCCCAGGAGCTAGAAGAGTGCAAATCCCAACTTCAGGCCGCACTGGCCGCAGCAGGGGAGCCCAAAGATTCCCCCTCTGGTAATATATCCTTCAAATGATAAGTATCATATAAAGTGTGGCGTATATGCAGATCTGACGATAAAATTGCAGATGACGCTGGAGTAAATTCGGATAAGCAACAGCTCCTACACCAGCTGAAGGCCGGTGAGAGCGTGCTTACGAGGGTGAGGCAGGAGAAGAATGATCTCCTAGATGCCAACACCAAGCTGGGCGTGGAACTAAAGGATGTTCGTGCCCAACTGTCGGACTCCGTTAAGGAGAATTGGCGGCTTCGACGCGGCATATTTAGTAAGTGCTTGAACGAACTTTGAAAAAGAGTTCGGCGAGGAAGTTGGCTGACAGAGTTATGTCTGTAGGTATGCTAACAGGTCGTCCTGCAAAGGAAATGCCCGGTTCTATGGGTGACCTTCTTCCCGAGCTCTCATAACTGCATGAACGAGTTCAGCAGGTGATGCAAGGCGTCGCCCAGGCCTTGTGGCCATCCGTCTCCGTGCCCGAAGGACTTGGAGATCTTGCAGAGAAGTTGAAGGGAGCGCGGCGGCACTTCCGATTATGGAAGATATCGGCCTGCTGTCAAGGTGCCAGGGAAGCCTGGGCCATGGTGAAGACGCGGTACACGAAGGCTGACCCAAACCACATGGTCGAGGTCGGACCTATGGGGCCCGATGGGGAGGAGATCCCTGTGAGCTTAGTGTACGGCCAAGTAGAATTGGCCGCAAAGTATTCCCAACAGGACTGTAGACTAGACAGCCTATTGGATGGTATTGAAGAGGAATTCAACCAGTTAAATTGACTATGTAATTTAAAGTGACATGTATAATGCCTTCTAGCCGGATTATAGATCGTTTGTCGTGGCGGACCTTTTCGCTTCAACCTCGGGACCCGACGGTCCGGAGTGTATCCGAATACCCTCTCGGTTATGTAAGAACCGGGGCATGCATGGAGACCAGGTGTAGGGGTCATTAGTGCTTGAACAGACAAGTGCCCAACTAGTTATGTTATATTACATGGTTAGTAAGAAACATCTTCCAGGGAGAATAGTTCCGTTAGTGGTTCCTTTCCCTGGGAGGCATGCCCTAAAGTGCATGTCCGGACTGCGAGAAGAGACGTAGAAAAAACATCTGGGGCGCATAAGTAAATAAGTGAAAAATCATCTTTAGTTCATCGACCGAATATTCCCTTAAGAACGCTAGCTTTTGGCTTTACCCAGTCTGAGGTACACATCCGGCTGACCCGGCAGTAACAATCGCAGAGGTGCTCCCCTTATGCCCTAGCCGAATCAATAGGAACGTAGGGCATAAATACAAGAGCCAGGCAACCCAGCTTGGCCAAAACTTAAGTCATATCGATGCATATAATGGTGAATAAAGGGTACATGCGGAAGGATAACACATGTGTTGGGCATAAAGCCCGTATGAATAAGCTTCTGTTAAAGAAGCCCCCAGGTATAATGAGCGCGGATAGCGCGTCAGTTGCGTGCAAACAAGGCACGAATGGGCCTCTAAAGGCTGTGAGAGAAAAGAAAGGGAGAAGGAGAAAAATATAAGACAGATAGTGTATAAAAAATGGACAGAGGAAGGAGATGAACACAGAGTCCAGCGTTAGGCGTAGAATCTTCGGAGTCGGGCTGCGTTCCATGGGTTCGGCTCGAGTCGATTATCCGATGCATCCCGCAGACGGTACGCTCCACCAGTTAGGACTTGGTCAATGATGAAGGGACCTTCCCATTTGGGCTTGAGTTTGTCCTTTTTCTTATCCGGCAGGCGTAGAACTAACTCGCCAACATTGTAAGTTTTGGCCTGTACTTCTCTGCTTTGGTATCTTTGAGCCTGCTGTTGATAGAATGCGGAACGGGCTTTTGCCACGTCACGCTCCTCCTCCAAGGCGTCCAAACTGTCCTGCCGATCGAGCTCGGCTTCTCTTTCTTCGTACATGCGCACTCGAGGTGAATCATGAATTATGTCGCAGGGCAGAACCGCCTCTGTGTCGTATACCATAAAGAATGGTGTGTATCCGGTAGTGCGATTCGGCATGGTCCGCAGCCCCCAGAGTACGGAGTCGAGCTCCTCTACCCAATGCGTGTTAGATTCCTTGAGGGACCGCACTAATCTGGGTTCGATGCCGCTCATGATAAGACCATTTGCTCGTTCGACCTGACCGTTAGTTTGTGGGTGATAGACTGAAGCATAATCGAGCTTGGTGCCCATGTTTTTGCACCAGAGTTTTACCTCGTCGGCCGTAAAGTTCGTGCCGTTATCAGTGATGATGCTGTGGGGGACGCCGTAACGGTGTACGACCCCGGATATGAAGTCTATCACCGGTCCGGATTCGGCCGTCTTAACAGGCTTGGCTTCTATCCATTTGGTGAACTTATCCACCATGACTAGTAAGTATTTTTGCTTGTGGGTTCCTCCTTTAAGGGGTGCAACCATGTCAAGCCCCCAGACCGCGAAGGGCCAGGTGATGGGGATAGTATGGAGGGCGGTGGGTGGCATATGGCTTTGGTTTGCAAAAAGCTGGCAACCAACGCAAGTTGGACTAAGTCCTGAGCGTCTGCCCGGGCCGTCGGCCAATAAAAGCCTGTACGGAAGGCCTTGCTTAGAAGGGCCCGAGCTACATCATGGTGACCGCCGAGTCAGGCATGAATTTCCGCCAGAAGATTCCGCCCTTCCTCTTCGGAGATGCACCTTTGAAGGACTCCGGTGGTGCTTTTCTTATAAAGCTCTCCCTCATGGACTTTATAGGCTTTAGATCGCCGCACTATGCAGCGTGCCTCGTTTTGGTCCTCAGGAAGTTCCTGCCTAGTCAGGTAGGCTAGGAATGGTTCTGTCCACGGGGCGATGACTGCCATTATTACATGGGCTGAAGATGTTATTTCGTTGGCAGAGCCTCCAATTATGTTAGAATGTTCGGTGTCGGGCAATGCGGTTGGGTCCGGGCTGTTATTTCCGGGTTCCCGTTCCCATACTATGGATGGCTTGAACAACCTCTCCAAGAAGATGTTGGGGGGGATGGCGTCGCGTTTTGCGCTGATGTGTGCCAGGACATCTGCTGCCTGATTGTTTTCCCGGGCTATATGGTGAAGTTCGAGCCCCTCGAACCGAGCTGACATTTTTAGGATGCCGTTGCGATAAGCTGCCATTTTCGGATCCTTGGCATCAAAGTCTCCTTTTATTTGGGATATCGCGAGGTTCGAATCCCCGCGCACCTCTAGGCGTTGAATGCCCATGGATACTGCCATCCGGAGACCATGTAGAAGGGCCTCATATTCGGCTGCGTTGTTGGAGTCCGTATACATTATCTGGAGTACGTATTGAACTGTATCTCCTGTTGGGGACGTCAAAACGACGCCAGCCCTAGACCAGCCAACATTTTGGAGCCGTCGAAGTGCATGATCCAGTTGGAATATGTGCCATACTCTTTAGGGAGTTCGGCTTCCGTCCATTCGGCGACGAAGTCGGCCAAAACTTGTGACTTAATAGCTCGCCGTGGCTTGTAAGTTATGTCGAACGGGAGGAGCTCAATGGCCCATTTGGCAATCCGGCCCGTCGCGTCGCGGTTGTTTATGATATCATTAAGTGGTACTTCCAAGGCTACCGTTATCGAACACTCTTGAAAGTAGTGTCGCAGCTTTCAGGATGCCATAAATACCGCGTACGCTATCTTTTGATAATGCGGGTACCGTGACTTGCATGGAGTAAGGATAGTGGACACATAGTAAACCGGCTTTTGAAGGGGGAATTTGTGTCCGTCCGTTTCTCGTTCGACGACGAGCACTGCGCTTACAACTTGATGAGTTGCCGCAATGTATAATAGCATTGGTTCTCCAATGTTTGGCGCGGCCAGGACTGGGTTTATTGCCAAAATGGCTTTTATTTCGTCGAGTCCGGCCATGGCAGCATCGGTCCACTCGAAGTGTTCGGTGCGCCGGAGGAGGCGATAAAGGGGTAATGCCTTTTCTCCCAAGCGGGAGATAAAGCGGCTTAGAGCCGCCACGCATCCGGTCAATTTTTGTATTTGTTTGAGGTCCTTTGGGATGTCCAATTGTGACAGAGCTCGGATCTTGGCTGGATTTTCTTTAATTCCTCTACCGGATACAATGAAGCCCAAGAGCTTTCCGGCTGGTACACCGAAAACGCATTTTTCCGGGTTGAGCTTGATGTCGTATGTTCGGAGGTTATTGAATGTGAGCCTTAAGTCGTCTACTAGAGATTCGACATGCTTGGTTTTGACAACCACGTCATCTACGTATGCCTCCACTGTTTTGCCGATCTGGTTTGCCAGACATGTCTGAATCATGCGCTGATATGTTGCGCCGGCGTTTTTGAGCCCGAAGGGCATTGTGTTGAAGCAGAATGGGATTTATGGTGTGATGAATGCCGTTGCAGCTTGGTCTGGCTCTGCCATCTTAATTTGATGGTAGCCGGAGTATGCGTCGAGGAAACACAATGAATCGTGTCCTGCGGTAGCGTCGATGATTTGATCGATGCGGGGGAGGGGGAAGGGATCCTTTGGGCAAGCCTTGTTGAGGTCCTTAAAATCGACGCACAAGCGCCAGGATTTTTCCTTCTTTGGTACCATCACCAGGTTCGCTAGCCAGTCCCGATGTTTTATGTCTTTGATGAATCCGGCCTCCAATAGCTTGGCTAGTTCCTCTCCCATGGCTTGTCTCTTAGGTTCGGAGAAACGCCGAAGAGCCTGCTTGACTGGCTTGAATCCTTTTAGGATATTTAGGCTGTGCTCGACCAGCCTGCGTGGAATTCCTGGCATGTCTGAAGGATGCCAGGCAAAAATGTCCCAGTTCTCGCGTAGGAACTCTCGTAGTGCGGCGTCGACATCAGGGTTTAATTGTGCCCCGATGGAAGCTGTTTTTGTAGGGTCCATTGGATGGACGTGGAATTTGACTATTCCGTCCGCCGGTTTAAAGGAGGTGGACTTGGATCTTTTATCGAGTATCACGTCGTCCCTGTTCACTGTGGAGCGCATCGCAGTCAGTTCCTCGGCCGCTAGGGCTTCGGATAGTGCTTCGAGGGCCAGTGCGGCTGTCTTATTTTCGGCGCGGAGTGCTATGTCCGGATCACTAGCGAGAGTGATGATTCCATTGGGCCCGGGCATTTTGAGCTTCATGTACCCGTAATGGGGTATGGCTTGGAAGATTGTAAACGCCTCCCGCCCTAATAGAGCATGGTATCCGCTACTGAACGGGGCCACTTGGAACGTGACCTCTTCGGACCTGTAATTATCCGGCGTGCCGAACACCACATCTAGTGTGATTTTTCCTGTACAGCGCGCTTCTCGACTGGGGATTATTCCTCTAAAGGTTGTGCTGCTTCGCTCAATGCGGTTCCAGTCTATTTCCATTTTTCGAAGGGTTTCCTCATAAATGAGATTCAATCCGCTGCCAATGTCCATGAGTACCTTGGTGAGTCCAAAGCCGTCCACTATTGGACTGAGGACCAATGCGGCTGGTACTCGGGTTGTTCGGAATTTAGGTTCATCACTAGCATTAAAAGTAATAGCCGTGTCACTCCATGGGTTTATTGTTGCCACGTGGTAGACTTCGGCAAGGCTGCGGAGTGTTCGTTTTCGCATATTATTTGACGCAAAAGTCTCGAAGACTGTTAATACCGTACTGGTATCCCTGGGCTGGTGCTCTGTGGCTTCTGGGGTTAGAAGATCTTCGCCACTTTTGGCCACCTGCCGGAGTATCCAACATGCTCTAAGGCTATGAGTTGGTGTGGCGCCCTTTGCACTGTGAATTTTACAGGGTCCCTTGAGCCATCCCTCCAGTACGGTTCCATATGCCCTGTAGAGGGTTACTGCTTTTTGGTGTTTAACCCGGGTGTCTGGCGATAATGCACCCTTTTATTTCGGACCGGGTTTGTATTCAGGGCCGGATTGTCCCAAAATTTTATTTTGGTTTTCCAGGCGCTTTCCATCGCACAGTACTTTCGTACTATGGACGCCAAGTCGGCAAAGCGTGTAATTTCACGGTGACTTATGGCGTTGAGGATTCCCTTGTCCGTGCAATTATTTCCGAAGAATGAAATTGCGTCTTCCTCGCGGCAGTCCTTTATCCTGTTCATGACCAGGAGGAATCTGGCCCAGTAATGGTGTACTGTTTCTTCGGGCTCTTGCCTAATTTGGAACAGATCGCTTATGTTTGGGTGGGTGGGTGGAATTGAATCCGAAACCTCACCCAATCTGAGACTCAGGGGCCAAGGAGTTTTCGAACTCGGAAGTTTGGATTCTTGGATGTTTTCCACTGAATCTAGCTAGCTGCCTGACTCTAGGTTCAGGTCTTGAGTGACGTCCTCCCCTCCGCGTGTATCCGGTTTGGAGGGATCGGGAATCCTGACATAGCTAGTCCTTAAAATAGATCAAGGGTCGCTGCATTGTTCCTCTACCACTGCAACGTGATGGGTGACCTGGGGAGAGTTGATCTCTCTCAGGTCGGGTTTAGGCCCAATCTGATCGTAGTCTGTAGCGACTCCCAGGGCGGCGATGTGATCCAAGAGCTCATTTAGGGAAGAAAGCTTCATTGGATATAACTTCTCGGCGAGTTTTGAGTTGATGTGAAGATTTCTTTTGATGACCTGAGAAGTCATCGTCGGGGCAGCGGCTGAACAGGCGGTCACAAGAAAACCACCTAGCCGGAGAGTTTGGCCGACAGCCAAAGCTCCCTTAGCAACAGTGCCGTCTTTAAAGACGGGATGAGGCATCCTTCCTAATGGCGACGGCACAGCGGAACTCTCAATGAAAGCACCAATGTCGGTGTCAAAACCGGCGGATCTTGGGTAGGGGGTCCCGAACTATGCGTCTAGGCGGATGGTAACAGGAGACAAGGGACACAATATTTTTACCCAGGTTCGGGCCCTCTTGATGGAGGTAAAACCCTACTCCTGCTTGATTAATATTGATGATATGGGTAGTACAAGAGTAGATCTACCTCGAGATCAAAGAGGCTAAACCCTAGAAGCTAGCCTATGGTATGATTGTTGTTCGTCCTATGGACTAAAACCCTCCGGTTTATATAGACACCGGAGAGGGCTAGGGTTACATAGAGTCGGTTACAATGGGAGGAGATCTACATATCCGTATTGCCAAGCTTGCCTTCCACGTCATGGAAAGTCCCATCCGGACACGGGACGAAGTCTTCAATCTTGTATCTTCATAGTCCAATAGTCCGGCCAAAGGTTATAGTCCGGCTATCCGGACACCCCCTAATCCAGGACTCCCTCAATGATCATTGTGCTCTATGGCACAAGAGACTTGGGCACATGAGTTAGAAGGGGATGAAAGTGCCAGTGAAGAAAAAAATTATTGAAGGGTGTTGGTGTCAAAACCGGCGGATCTCGGGTAGGGGGTCCTGAACTGTGCGTCTAGGATAGATGGTAGCAGGAGGCAGGGAACACGATGTATACCCAGGTTCGGGCCCTCTTGATGGAGGTAAAACCCTACGTCCTGCTTGATTAATATTGATGATATGGGTAGTACAAGAGTAGATTTACCACGAGATCGGAGAGGCTAAACCCTAGAAGCTAGCCTATGGTTTGATTGTTGTATATATCTATCGACTAGCCTGGCCTCGGTTTATATAATGCACCGGAGGCCTAGGATAACAAGAGTCCTAGCCGAATACACCGGTGGGGAGGAGTCCTTGTCTTGATCACCAAGTCTTGTGGAATCTTCCATGTATGTGGCAACTGTCCGAACTGGCCCATGAGTATACGGCCATGGGGGTCCTCGGCCCAATCTAACAGATCGGGAGACAACGCGGTGAGTACCCCCTAGTCCAGGACACCGTCAGTAGCCCCCTGAACCGGTCTTCAAGTTAGGGACGCTCCTCGATTCTTCCGAACTGTTCTTCATCTTCAGTTGTCGGTCTTGAAAACTGGTTCAACAAATCTTCTCATCTTCGATCTTGAGGATCGCCGAAATGCATTCAACGAGTTTACACGTCGGGTATCCGAGGAGCCCCTTTAAGTTTCCGACCTTTATAATTGCCTTGTTATTTTTATGCCACACCTCGGGTTTGAAGTTGTTCCCGGGAGGCAGTGTCCTCTTGCGTCCGAGCTCTAATGCCAGACTGCATTCGAGGTATCTTTTGCAGCCGAGCACCAATGCCGGACCGCTTCCGAGTTCCAATGCCGGAATGTATCCGAGCTCCAACGCCGGACTATGTCCAAGCTCCAACGCCGGACTGTATCCGAGCTCCAATGTCGGACTATATCAGAGGTGTCATAAATCACCTTGGTTCAAAAAAGGTTGAAGGAGTTTAGCGGAGCTTAATGCCAGAAGCCCTCTATGGAGCCAACCACTAGCGCCGGAGCTTTATGCCAGACTGCTTCCGAGGTGGTGCACCACCCCGACTGTGGGCCGATTTTTGTCAATATTTTTGATTGGTGCAATTTATTCTCTGCCGAGATATATAGCCAGTACCCCTCAGCGTGTGTATCATTTTAAAACCCGAGATGCACTTGAAGGATGACGTAAGACCGCTGATACCAGTAGCCGCTGAGACTTGGGCTGATTTGCAAAATCGGCCTGAGGATCAAGTCCTAGCTCGGCAGAATACTTCGGGATACAAAAAGCGGCGTGCTCAGTCCTCGAGACTCAGGTTGGGTGCGGCCGACCAACCTGAGGATCATAATCTCCTCGGAAACTGTATTGCACTTAAAATTTTCTGCGTTGGATAGGCAATGCAGTAGCCCCCGAGACACTGGTCGGGTGGAAACACCAGATCAGGGGATCGATGTGCCCCTTTAATATTTGTAAATAATAAGCCCGAAGCCCAGTAGCCCCCGAGCCTTAATGCGGGCACGGGTGGCCGAATTAAGGATCGATATCCATAGTAAAATCACAAATTATGTGTAACGACTCTATGTATCCAAGTACTTTACGTCACTAATGCTCGGATCCGCATTGTACAAAACTTTGGTGACCAACCATCGGCTTCCACCTCCTCGACCAGTAGCCGAGGAGTGTTTGTCCTACTTTATAAAGCCTTTATGAGGGCAATGATTTACGACAAACAAGGCAATCTGGCCATACGGTTTATAAACAAAGGTACGCAGAGAGATGTGTTATATTACTGTTTAACATAAGAAATGTCTTCCAAAGAAAATAGCCCCGCTATCGGTTCCTTTCTTTGGGTTGTCATGCTAAGCATGATCATAAAACCTCAGCTCTAATGTAAGAGCAAAATATTGAGGATTTTAGTTTGGGAGGCCAGTTACTAGCCCCCGGTAGTGTTCGGCGACAGTCGAGGTCAAGCCATAAACACTTCGGCCAATGTTATGAATGGCCCGTCATTTAACACAGTCATCGGATTGCTGACCAGTTTACGCTTATTGTGACAGTCAGTTTTCGGCTTTCTCCACTAAGGTGCTTAAACAAGTGAGCTGGAAGCACAATCACAGTGGTTCTCCCTATGCACACCTAGCCGAACAGAGCAGAACGTAGGAGGCAAGCGCAGGAGCCGCACAGAACAAAAATTACTAGGATTATGTTCATAAAGAAACATGAATTCAGGTCGGATCCGTATTCGCGCAGAAAACGGATCCGAAAATTGGTCCACTCATCGGAAGGTTCCCGGAGTTTGAACCGTCGGATCGAGCTGAAATTTGGAGGGGCTGTAGATATGGGGATTGCACAGTAGATGAACGGTTGGATCTTCCAAAGGACCTCCGAGCTGGGCTTTGGAGACCGCGCCCTAAACTCGTCCAGATTCCCGTCCAGATTTGACAGGGCTCCGGTATATCGTAGATTGTCGGAGATTCCTCCATCGGAACTCGACAAAATTTTGCATGGCTGTTGCAGACGTAATCCCACAATATTCCACCGAAGCAATCGTCAAACCGACGCACGAGGAGGTGGTGATGGCGAATACAAGTTCGCTGTCCATAAAAACAGCACGGCCACCTGAGGGCAATGTTGACGTTGAGCCCTCGAGCTCCATGGATGACTCCTCTATGGTCATGATAGAGATCGGAGTTGATGTTGAAGAAGGCCCCCGTCCGAACATGACGGTCGAAGATGGAGCACGGTCCTCGGTCGAGCCAAGGTGACCAGTCGAGCCGGCAACGAAGATGCCGGCGTTGCAGTTGACCTGCGGGCGAGCCATTGATCCCTTTGCCGATCACACAGTGGAACTCTTAATGAAAGGACCAATGTCGGTGTCAAAACCGGCGGATCTCGGGTAGGGGGTCCCGAACTGTGCGTCTAGGATCGATGGTAACAAGAGGCAGGGAACACGATGTATACCCAGGTTCGGGCCCTCTTGATGGAGGTAAAACCCGACGTCCTGCTTGATTAATATTGATGATATGGGTAGTACAAGAGTAGATCTACCACGAGATCGGAGAGGCTAAACCCTAGAAGGTAGCCTATGGTTTGATTGTTGTATATATCTATCGACTAGCCTGGCCTCGGTTTATATAATGCACCAGAGGCCTAGGATAACAAGAGTCCTAGCCGAATACACCGGTGGGGAGGAGTCCTTGTCTTGATCACCAAGTCTTGTGGAATCTTTCATGTATGCGGCAGCTGTCCGAACTGGCCCAATATACGGCCACGGGGGTCCTCGGCCCAATCTAACAGATCGGGAGACGATGCGGTGAGTACCCCCTAGTCCAGGACACCGTCAAAGGGTGTGAAAGGAGTTCACATCAAGAAATGTTCAGATTGTCTAGCAGGGAAGCTACACCTAGTTGCCTTCAAGACTCTACCTCCTCACAAGAAGCCCGGGAAGCTGGACTTGATACATTTCGATGTTTGCAAAATGTCGGTAAGATCTCTTGGTGGTGCTAAGTACTTTGTGATTTTTATTGCTTTTCCAGGAAAGTTTAGGCTTTCACTTTGAGGACCAAAGATCATGTACTAGGTGTATTCAAGCAATTCCAAGCCTCGGTTGAGAGAGAAACTGAGAAGAAGATCAAGTGCATTCGCACTGATAATGGATGAGAGTACATTGGGCCATTTGATTCATATTGCAAGCAGCAAGGTATTAGGCATCAATTTACTCCCTTGAAGACACCACAGCTGAATTGTCTTGCTGAGAAGATGAACAGGACAATTGTGGAGAGAGTTAGATGCTTGTTGTCAAGTGCAAAGCTACGCAAACACTTTTGCAGTGAGGCTTTGATGACTGTAGTTTATCTTATTAATTTCTCACCAAGTTATCCTTTGCAGGGAGATGGTCCTAAGAGGGTCTGGTGTGACAAGGACTTATATGACCACCTGAAGGTTTTTGGGTGCAAGGCCTTTGTTCATATTCCTCAAGATAAAAGGTCAAAGCTTGATTCGAAGACATGGCAGTGTATCTTTCTTGGCTATGGTGGTGATGAGTTTGGCTACAAGTTGTTTGACCCTATAGCAAGGAAAGTTATGAGAAGTTGTGATGTTGTGTTTGTTGAAGACCAAACAATTGAGGATATTGTGAAGACATAGGGGCAGGTTCCTCCTCAGCAGCAGCAAGACATGATTGATACTGACCCAGTTCCTGCAGCTCCAGCTCCCGTGCAAGTTAAAGCAGATGTAGAAGATGTACAAGATGATGTACATGGTGGTGGAGGTGAAGAAGATGCTCCCCAACAGCAGCAACAAGAGTATGATGCTGAAGTTGATCATCCAGATCAGCAGGAAGCACCAGCACCAGAAAGTCCACCAGCTGCTCCACTCAGAAGATCCAACAGGGGTCGAATTCCTTCCAGCGGGTGTCCCTCAGATCAATACGTGGTGTTATTATCTGACGGTTCAGAACCTGAATGCTTTGCGGATGCAATGGAAGATGAGCACAATAAGGAGTGGAAAATGCTATGCAAGAAGAGATGGATTCCTTGCATAAGAATCATACTTGTGAGTTGGTGAAGTTGCCCAAGAGCAAGAAAATTTTGAAAAACAAGTGGGTCTACAGAATCAAGCAAGAAGAGCACACATCACATCCAAGGTACAAGACCAGGCTAGTTGTAAAAGGATTCGGCCAGAGAAAAGGCATTGACTATGATGAGATCTTTTCTCCGGTTGTGAAGATGACATCCATAAGAGTAATCCTTGGCATGGCAGGAAGTCTCAACTTGGAGGTTGAGCAAATGGATGTGAAGACTGCATTCCTTCATGGTGAGTTGGAGGAAGAAATATACATGGAGCAACCTGAGGGGTTTCTCGTGAAAGGCAAAGAAGACTATGTGTGCAAGCTGAAGAAAAGTCTCTATGGCCTGAAACAAGCACCAAGACAATGGTACATGAAGTTTGAAACTGTCATGGGAAAGCAAGACTACAAGAAGTGTAGCTCAGACTATTGGGGATATGATTACTGGAGGTAAACCGGCTAGGAGTGGCCGGGTTAGCTCCATGAAGATAGAAGCCCGTGAAGACGTGAAGATGGTGGCGCTTTACGAAGGCCCAAGGCCCAAAGGCGGGTTAAAGCATGTAGATGTAAACCGACTCTATCATGTAACTTGTATTGTAAGTTAGAGGAATAGAGACCGAGCCGGATACATCTACGATCTGGCCTCGGGACTCTGTAAATTGGCGGGCGTCAACCTATGTATATAAAGGGACGACCTGGCCGCGGTTTGAGGACAATAGACAACAACTTGAGAGCCAGGCAAAGCGGATTCGCTCCCTGGTCATCGAAACCCTAGCAATACCAATCACAACTAGACGTAGTCTTTTACCTTCATCGAAGGGGCCGAACTAGTATAAAACCCCTCGTGTCCCCTTGTCCGGTTTAAACCCTATAAGCTAACCCGTAGCGATGGCTCCACGACTAAGTCCTTTCACGAGGACATCTGTCGTGACAAACCCGCGACAATTGGCGCCCACCGTGGGGCTATCGCACGATGGTTTCGAGTTCTTGAAGGGTAACTTTGATGGACTCAAGGGATACGCTGTGGGCCGGATGACAAAGAGTCGTCGCGGCAAGCTCTACATCAACGACGCAGGATGGGGTCCCGAGGCCGGTTCAATCGAATACGGATACCGGGTCCCCTTTGGTGGGATTCACGTCTTCATCGGCAAGATCGGTGAACCGGGCCCTGAGTCGGACACCTGCACCGACATCATCGAGACGGCTCAGCGTGCAAGCCCTTCCCCGGTTCAGCCTGCAGCAAGGCATGTTTTCGTAGGTGTCATCCATTGAGTGGAATATGAGGATGGACCGGCATCTGATGGAGAAACCATTGTCTACTCTGACGACGAGTCTTCAACAGGAGAGACCGAGTCGCTATATCAGTTGCAGGACGGCCAGATTAGCGGAGGTTCCGATGACAACAGTATTCCGGACCCCCTCGATCTGTCAAACCGGGTCGCTATCTTCATGGCCGGTACACAATCAGCACCCCACTCATCAACCATCGCAGCGATGCTCTCTGGTTCAGCAACAGCAACGCCGGCGGGAGCAGGGGGCTCTGTGCCGCCTCCGGCTCAAGTTCTGTCTGATTTGTTCGACACTTTGGCAACATTAATGGCCGCGGAGGTGGATGCAGCAGCCCGGGACCAGCACAATGCGGAGATCGCAAAGGTGAAAGATCAGATAACTCAGGCTAAAGCGGACCTGGCAGCAGAGAATGCTAGGATGGCTACAGAACGGGCCGGGTTGGAAGCTCAGGCCTACCGGCTTATGCTGGATCAGAATGCTTCAGAGGAAGTCATGAGAAGAAGATACCGGTCGCATCTCCCGCCGGGTTATGAGCCAAGAAATCTCTTCAATACGCCAGGAGCAGGAACTAGTAACCAACCAGTGTTAAACCGGACGGAGGCGCCGGGAACGGGAGCGCCGATTCGGCCGCACATGATGGACCCGCCTCGTCAAAGCAACATTGTGTTGCAGTATGTTCCGACGCCCCTGAGGCATTACTCCAACCCGTTGGACAACATTGTGGCCGCCGCTTCACGATTGGCAGCCCTCCCAACCGACGGCGAGTCACCGGTTGCGATTGAGGCACGACGGGCCATCACTAGTAGAAAAAGGGTCAAACGTGAAGCACATTAGTGCCAGTTTGAATTTGAGCCGGCACTAATGGTACCATTAGTGCCGGTTCGAACGACTATGCATTAATGCCGGTTCGTGTTGAACCTTTAGTATCGGTTCGTGGCACGAACCGGTACTAAAGGGGTGATGGCAGGCTGGCGTCAGGTTGGGGCCCCACGATCACCTTTAGTACCGGTTCGTGGCACAAACCGGTACTAAAGGGCTAACCTTTAGTGCCGGTTTGTGCCACGAACCGGTACTATAGGTCAATTTTCAAACTCTACCCCCCCCCCCCCCCCCCGCGTGTGTCGCCATTTCAGTTCTGAAAAAATCAAAAGAAAATGATAAATACTTCAAAAAATAAAATCCTTCGAGAGGTAGTTATATTACTACATCTACTAGTTAGGAAAATTTGAAAACTTAAATTTGGACATGTTTTGCAAAAAGTGTAGGGAAAATGTAAAATGGCTATAACTTTTGCATACGATGTCGGAAAAAAACGTATAATATATCAAAAAATTCAGCACGAAAATCCGCATCCGATGGAGACCTCCTACGGCCTGTTTGCAATTTTTTAGAATCCTCAAATTCCAAAAGGAAAAAAGATATGGTCAAATTTAAGTTTTTTTAAATTTTTTTTGTTAAATCTGGTCAAACTACTTATTCAAGAAGTATTAATGTTACTACATAATTATTCAAGAATATTAGTGTTATTAAATAATTATTTCAATTTTTTGAATTTTGGTCAAATATGGTCAAACCGTGGTCAAACTATGGTCAAACTTATTCAAGAAATATTAGTGTTACTAAATAATTACTGTTTTTTAGAATAATAGTTTCAAATTCAAACAGTGAAATGTGTGACTTCATGCTCAAGCTAAACTCCTGAGGGTTAATAGGATTGGCATCTTACTATTGTCAGGAAAACAACAAGTGCAGACTTGGAAACGAAGAAGAATAGAACCCAAAAGTTAAGCGTGCTCGGGTTGGAGTAGTGAGAGGGATGGGTGACCGGTTGGGAAGTTAGATGATTTGGAATGAGTGATCCACACTTGAGCAGTTAAGAGAGGTGATTAGAGACTAAATCACCAAATAATTCATAAAAATTAAAAATCAAAAAATCAAAAAAAAAATTCCAAAATTTTCAAATAAAATTCAAAAAAAACTAAAGGTCCCCCATACCAGGGCGCGAGCTCACGCCACGTGGTGGCACTTTAGCGCCGGTTCGTGCCGAACCGGTACTAAAGGGGGGGGCCTTTAGTGCCCACCAATTAGTGCCGGTTAAGGCCCTTACGAACCGGTTTTAAAGCTCCGTTTTCTACTAGTGCATAGAGCTCCTTCAAACAGCTTTAAATTAGCAGCAGGCTTACTCGCATAGTCGTGAGAGGATTCATTCAACCCCCCGCCCGAGCCGGAGCTACAGTAGGCACGTTGAGGATGAACCGGCCGTGTCAAGCAGTGCACGTCGCCGTAACTCGCCGCGAGGACATAACCCAGTAGGTGGAGGTGCTAATGCGCAGGATGTGGTGGATCATGGTCGCGCACGTCGAGAGGCCGAGTTAGCAGCTCTACATGGAGTTCGTCAGCCGACTCCGGTTCACCCTACCGCTTCAGTGGAGCCAGGTGTGGTCTTCAGTTCCTTAGGGGTGCCGTGCCTCACCCCCGCTTTACGTAATGTACGATTACCCAAGGATTTCAAGAGACCTTGTAAAGTACCCAATTACACTGACGATTTGCAACCAGAGGCATGGGTTGAAAGCTACGAGATGGCAATGGAGATGTTAGATGTGGATGAAGGGGTGTGTGCTAAATACTTCACCATGATATTGGAGGGGACGACTCGTACTTGGTTAAAGAGCTTGCCAGCTAACTCTATCGGATCATGGGCCGAATTAAAGCACCGATTTATCCAGAATTTTAAGGATACTTGTAAGCAGCCTATGTCAATTGTGGACCTGACCGCTTGTGTTCAAGAGGATGGGGAATCTACAACCCATTGGGTGAAGCGGGTCTCAGCTATTCTGCATTCGTCAGATCGCATCAATGCAGATACCGCAGTGTTAACGTTGGAGGGCAATTGCCGATTTCTGCCGCTCAAACAGAAGTTAGGAAGGCTCAAACGTCACTGCAATGATATGTCAACGCTTATGGCCGCTTTGGTTAAATATGCCGATTCAGATAATACCAAAGACCCTGACTTAGAGGAGGACAAACCGGGGAAAGGGAAGAAAAACGGCAACACCAAGGGGCAGCAGCATAACCCGGCAGGTCATGGGAATATTGGTAAGCGCAAAGCCGACAATAGTTTGGACTTTGTGGCTAACACCAATGCTCAGGATAACGGTCAGCGTCGTAAGGGCAAGTAGCCCCAGAGGAGCGGAGGTTCAGGCCCCAATCTGGAGCGCCTGTTAAATCAACCTTGTCCAAAGCATGGATCAAAGGAGAAGCCAGCGTCACATCTTTGGAAGGATTGTTATATCATGCGAGAATTCAAGAACTCCAATATGTTTCAGTACGACAATGGCCTGCCCGGCGGTTCAGGAGGTGGTTTTCATGGGCCGGGTTATGGAGGCGGAAGCTCCGGTTCAAGCTGAAGAAAAGTCTCTATGGCCTGAAACAAGCACCAAGACAATGGTACATGAAGTTTGAAACTGTCATGGGGGAGTAAGGCTACAAGAAGTGTAGCTCAGACCATTGTGTGTTTATTCACAGGTTCTCAGGTGATGATTTCATCATATCATTGCTCTATGTTGATGATATCCCGATTGTTGGCAAGAATGTCTCTAGGATTGCTAAGTTGAAGAAGGAGTTGAGAAAATGTTTTGCTATGAAAGACTTAGGTCCAGCAAAGAACATTCTCGGGATGAGAATTGAGCGAGACAGAAATTGCAACAAGTTGTACTTGTCTCAAGAGAACTATATTGAGAAGGTACTTTAGAAGTTCAGGATGGAAAATGCTAAAGTTGTGAGTTGTCCACTAGCAGCCCATTTCAAGTTGAGCAGAAAGCAGTGTCCTACCACTGATGAGAAGAAAAAGGAAATGCATCATGTTCCTTATGCTTCAGCGGTGGGGAGTTTGATGTATGCTATGGTGTCTACAAGGCCTGACATTGCTCATGCGGTTAGTACTGTGAACAGATTTATGTCCAATCCAGGAAGACCTCATTGGGAAGCCGTGAAGTGGATTTTGAGATATCTCCGGGGCAGCACAAATCTGAAACTTTGTTTTGGTGGTGGTGAAGCCAAGCTGATTGTTTTTTCAGATTCTGACATGGCTGGAGATGTTGACAGAAGGAAGTCTACTTCAGATTACTTGGTTACCTATGCAGGGGGAGCGGTGTCATGGCAAAGCAGGCTGCAAAAGTGTGTGGCACTGAATACAACTGAAGCTGAATTCATTGCTGTAACAGAGGCGAGCAAAGAACTATTGTGGCCGAAACGGTTAGCTTGTGAGCTTGGTTTTAAGCAAGACAAGTATGTGTTGTTTTGTGACAACCAAAGTGCTATCCACAAGGAAGAAGCTTGAAGTATGCCGCCAGCTCGCTGGCATGGCTGCCGGAAGGCAGTGAGACCCTTCATGATGTCGGGAGGGGGAGTTTGTTGGGCTAAGTCCCTCCACATGGAGGTGTGTTGGTAACCCAACATCAGGCCACACAAGTCCAACACATATGAACCGTTGATCTGTTCTACATCCAACGGTTGTGAGTATTTCCTGGCGAAGGGAGCAAGGAGAAAACCCTAGCCACTCCACTCTTGATGGTGGTGGCTGCCATTTGTGAGAGTGAGAGTGAGAGCACACAAGAGAAAACACAACCTGAGAGAGAGGAAGAAGAAGAAGAAGCAGAGGCTCTGTCCAGATTTGCTGCATCTGACTAGATAGTGTTCAAGCTGATGGTTGGAGGCTCAAATGTGCTTGGATCGGCCCCAAACTTGATGAGCCCGTTCCTTACTTTGAGTACTTCGATATGGTTAGCTGGTTTGAGGATTGGGTCAGTGGAGCATTAGATTTGAGAGTGGTTTTGTCATCTCTGACTGCTGCTGTTTCAGAACAGAGTAGTTTTGGGAGACGAACATTTTGGATAGGCAAATGATGTCCGATTGAACTGAAATTTGGAGAGGATGTCAAGAACTCATGTGTCTACTTGTTCGCCAAATTTGGTGCTGTTTGGTTCAACGATTTAAGAGCAGTTTGCAAAACATTGAAGGGTACAAAAAACTATGTAAACTCTGCTTTGCTGAAATCTTGCTTCTTGTGGTTGTTGTTGCTGTTGCCGGTTGGCAACATGGAGAGTGTGTTGTAAATCTCTCTAGAGGTTCTAGAGCAGACTTTGTACTAATCATTCTCATAGTAAAGTTGCGTGGATCGGTGTCCACAGTCGTGGTTTTTACTTCTCAAGTTGAGGAGGTTTTTCCACATTAAATCATGTGTCACATGTGCATGTTGTTTGTGTTATTCCGCTGCTTACTTGTTGGTTGAAACTGTCCTCAAAGTTCATCACAAGTGAAGGGGGTTGCGTAGTGTGCATATTTACCGTGTCGATAAATTTGTGCAGCGCATTGTTGCTGTCCAGCCCCAACATTTTTCAGATCTTAAAATTAGTTAGATCAGGTTGATAATGATATCATTAATCTTTCGGTTCGTTTCTAAAAAGATAAAGATATCTAACCCGTAGATCTGTTGTGCAGCACACAGCTCTGTCGTGTAATCAAACAGATTTTCTGTTCAGATAGCTCAATGGCAACATAAAGAATGAGAGTTTGGATGTTAATATTGATTCCATTCAGATCCGAACAATGATTTTTCACCAGGCCACCCTTAATTAGTCTTTGTAGTTAATATGAACGAGATTTCTTACTCTGCGACAACAACTATTCCCACTGTGGTTCTACTCTCTGCCCATAGAAATAACTAATTTTTGGTGCTCTCTCGTTCAACAGATGGAGATCTTTGTTAAGACCCTCACTGGCAATAGGATCACCGTCAAGGTAGATCCATCGGACACCATCTACATTGTAAAGGCGAAGATTCAGTATCAGCGGTGTCTTATCTTTGGCAGGGAGGAGCTGGAGGACCGATTGACTCTGGCCGATTACGACATTCAGGATAAATCCACTCTACAACTTGATTTGCGCCCCCAAAGAAGGAAGATGCTAATCATAGTTAAAGCATTGACTGGCAAGGACATCGCCCTTGAGGTTGAGAACTTGGACACCGTCGACAATGTCAAGGACAAGATCCAGATCGAGTTGAACACTCCAGTGGACCTGCAAAGGCTGATCTTTGCCTCGAGACAGATGGAGGACTTTCGCACCCTGGAGGAGTATGGCATCAAGCAGCAGGACATCATTCACCTCGTGCTCCGCATCCGCGGCTGATTAAGGAGTGCTTCCCAGATTTCACCTCAGCATGCTTCAAATATTTTCTGTTTGCAATTTTTCTAGTCGTGTAAAAACCTAGCGCACGAGTGCGTGCTACTATTTGCTACGTACCTACAATCAGTATGTTCGAAATGTATATTATGTGCCGTTTGTCTTGTCCTGTGGCACAAGCCAGTGAAAAGCCAATCAAAATATACTAAACCGGAGTGGAGTTGAACACGAACAAACTTCATCCAACAACTAATGATTCTGATATACGTATGGTGGTAGCCCAGCGAGAAATCTCGTTTCTTAAGATGAACGCAGGAAGCACATATCTTGTCAGCCATGCATGCACCTCATGCACTGCACTATCGTAAATTGCTAATTTCCCCAACACATACACCGCACTATCGGAGGCAGAGCAGCAGGTGAATGGTTGACTCCTTCTGGATGCCACAGTCCTCCATGGTCTGACCATCCACTAGCTGTTTCCCACCATAGATCAGCCTTTGTTCGTCCACGGGAGCACCCTCCTTTTTGTGGATCATTTCGTTTACACTTTCAACGTTACTCGAGTCCTCAACATCATAGGTAGTGATTTTGCCGGTAAGCCCGTTGACAAAGATTTGGTATATTTTTCTCTTCTTTTTCAGTAATTTGGGTTGTTCGCCACGTATGACACGTGGCTGCTTCCTCTTTCTATGACATCGCAGACCGAGGTGAAGAGTGAATCCATCCTGAATATCGTAGTCAGCCAGAGTGTGCCTGCCTTTTAGCCCCTTCTTGACATAGACAAGGGGCTGCTGATCTGACAACGTTGATGGTGTCTGAGGGGTCGACTGTGACGGTGATCGTCTTGCCAGCGAGGGTCTGGACGGAGATCTTCATCTGTTGAATGAGAGCACCAAGCATCAGCAATTTGGGGGGACGGATAGTACAACAATTACTAGGGAGAATAGTTGTTGCACGAGTAAGAAATATCTCTCCGACTAATACAGTTAACGATACGCATGTCTTGGTGAGGAACATTGTTCAGATCAGTACTGATACTATGTTATAAACCCAGGGAGCACAGATCTTATCAGTCATGCGCAACCTCCCCAAATTTAATCCATCGATGCATGGATGTAGCGTACTAGGTAGGGTTTAGAGATGAGAGTGAGACCAATGACGAGTCTAGGCAGAGAGATCAGAAGATCAACTGCTCGCGTACCTTGAAGTCTTGAACTCGGTGACGTCGGAGAGGGAGAAGGAACCGATGGTTAGTTTGCTCGGAACGATGGATCCTGGGAATTTATATGTCACGGGTAGGGCCTCTGCATGTAAATTGCTAAATCATTTGGGTTTCTTCCAATGGAAGGCTCTTGACGGCGCAGAATTACTACATGAATTCTGGTTTCCTTCTCAGAGACTACGGGGACTATCCTCCCTCCATTTTTCCCCCTTGCAGCGACCCAGTGAAAACAAAATATGTTTGAATTATACAACAGACTGCTCAACAGTTCTACAGATTATATCTCTATCTTTTCAGATACAAACCAAAATATTAATGATATCATGCCAGGTCTCGTCTGAATATCTGAAGAATATGACACCTTCAGTTACTGTTTCCCTTCCGAAAAGAGCTACATCCAACGAAATCGTCCAGTTCAAGAATCAACAGTCGAGATGCACTGGTGAACCGTCACCCGCTCAAGTGAAGCAGATGATGTAGCCCGTGTCAGATCTCTATCCGACGGCTATGATTTAATTGCCCCTTTAGGCGCCAACTACTGTACCTTCACCCAAGAGATGCTCTGAGCGTGACGATTTAGCTGGGAAATCTGCAACCCTACTCTGATTTCTATCTATTCTCATGATATTCAGCTCCCTCACTTCAACGAATAGATCCTTCAACTCTTTAACCAGCTAGCCTACCCGTGACTTGTTTTGGCAGATTATTCAGTATCTTTATCAGATTTGAGCAGTCCGTTTGGAGGACAAACGAGCCTGCTACATATGTGCGGGCCGCAAGCACTCCTTCCATGGTAGCCAGTAGCTCTGCTTCAAGAGAATCTCCACACCTAGCCATGAATTTACAGGCTGCAAGGCCAAGGTCGCCAGCCGAGTCGCGGATAATCACCCCTGCATCTTTCTCATTTGCGCAAAAAGCTCCATCCACCGGTATCGCCAAGATGCCCTCCACCGGTGGAGGCCATGGGGCATGGGCGGTAACAATCACCTTATGCACTGACCGGTCGTATACTCCATCAATTACTCCTTTTCCCTTCATATGGTCATGGCCGTCCTTGCACTGAATTTGAGACAAAGAGCTCATGTAACTAGACGGAAAAAAAATCTTTGTTCCCTCTATCATTGCAATGATACCCTGTAAAGCATATTTGCGAAAAAATATCTTTGTTATTATTGTCATTGGTGGAACTGGTTTATCATGCAATTGATCATTCCTTAGCTGCCAAATCCTCCAGATTATCGTAATCACGTTCCTCCGTTCCTTCTCATTAGTGAATGAATACCAAAAAAATTAAGAGTATGCGGATTTATCTGTAGTTCTGCGGGGCTCTTTGCGAGTGGCGGTGTCAGGCCAAAGCATTAGAGGCAAGTCAAACAAATCTGTTCATGCTTGCTGTACTTGTTGGTTGTTTATATTTTTTTACACAACGATCTAAAATGTCTCCCAAGTTTCCTGTAAGAAATACTCCCTGTCCAATATACAACTGTGAGCGCTGCTTTACATGAATATGGTTGTCAAAATTTAGAAAAAATATGCAATGCTCTTGTGTGTTTCTGGATTTCTGAGTAAATCTGGTAATGTGCGTGGACCATTACCGCAGGGTTGTGTAAATTCATGAAATACCCTCAAGCAAAATAAGCAAGCCAAGGAAGCTACTTCATGCTATAAAGACATTAGCAGGCAAAATTTCAGCAATGCAGTAGCAAACGCTTTGATTCTTGATAACAGAGTGCTCGTAGCAAATACGTACTTCGAACAACATTAACCGGCGCTCTTTGGCCACGTCTGCTTTTTCACTGGCACCACAGGGCGAGACAGAAAGGCACATGACGTACATTTCGACCATACTGATTGTAGCCTGCAGGTAGCAAATACTTCTGACATACTGATTGTAGCCTGCACGCTCTTACGCAGGTTTCCGCACGGCTGGACAATTTGCAAACAGAAAGAATCTGAAGCATACTGGGAAGAAAGTCTTGGTAGCACTCGCTAGTCAGGCACGCAGGCGGAGCACCAGGTGATCCCCAGGGTGCGAAAGTCTTCCATCTGTTTCCCAGCAAAGATAAGCCTATGTTGGTTCACAGGAATGCCCTCGTCAACTTGTATCTTAGCCTTGACACTGTCGACTGTTTCCAAGTTATCGACCTCAAGAGCGAAGATCTTGCCTGTCAACGTTTTAATTATGATTAGCATCTTCCTTCTCTGGGGCCGCAGATCAAAGTGAAGGGTGCATTCATCGTCAATGTCGTAATCAGCCAGAGTTAACCCATCCTCCAGCTTCTCCCTGCCAAACATAAGCCGCTGTTGATCCTGAATCTTCGCCTTGACAATATAGATGGTGTCCCCTGGATCGACCTTGACAGTGATCGTCCTGCCCGCGAGGGTCTTGATGAAGAACTGCATCTGTGAAATGAGTGCGTCAACATCAGCAATTTCAGTGGACAGATAGTACAACCATGGGGAAACACAATTGTTGTTGCACGAGTAAGAAACCTTGTTCAGATTAATTACAAAGACTAATTAACAACAAGTGCGACTTTGTGAGGAATTTTGTTCAGATCTGAACAGATATTATTTGTAGGACTATGGCAGTCTGACCTAAGAATAGATACAAAATCAATATGAACAGCCAAACTATCTTTATTTACGCTGCCATCGATAATAAATACGGAACAAAAAAATGAACTGGCTACCTTAACATAAAATCTGTATGATTCCACGACAGAGCAACAGACTGCTCGACAGTTCTACCGATTAGATCATTTAAGATATTCATCAGATAGCCAAAAGATTAACGTTATCATGTCAGGCCTCATCTGAATATCTGAAGGATATGCCACCTTCAGTTACTGTTTCCCTTTCGAAAATAGCTACAATCAACAAGATCGTCCAGTTCGAGAATCAACAGTCGAGGTGCACCGGCAAAGCGGTACCAACTGAACTGAAGCAGAGTAACCCGTATCAGATCTCTATTCGATGGCTGCGATTTAATTTCCCTTTAGGTACCAATTACTGTACCTTAACCTGTCATGTTTATCTCTTCTTTTTTACTTTACCAACTCTTGGACTGTAATTGCTATAAAGCCAGGGGTTTCCAGCCGAGAGAGGCATCGAATTGTAAAGGGATAAACCCTAGCCGCCACTAGAGTGGGTCAGGCTCTAGTTTCCTCTTCGCTTAATACAAACCCAAGCAAACCCGCTCTGAATTAGGGGTTAATCTCTAAGGATTTCTGAATTTTGCTCACCTCTGGACCCCTCTAAGTTCAGAGTTTGACATATCATCATTATCCATCTGATCTAACTAATTTTAAGATCTGGAAATACTCTGAAGCAAATAAATGAGAAGGAAACACCGTTTTAGAGACTATAAATTCTGTGGTGGGTTCAACTATTTGTCAGTGGGAGGTTCACCACGCGATCAACAACTATGCATGCAAGTACAGTCTGCCAAAAGATAGTTTGGTGGTTACAAAAAAAGGATGGATCAGCTATAAGATTGTCTCAAGCCACTCTCAAGCAAGCTACATTAACAGGTTTTACCAATGCCGACTTCTCATTTCCTAGTGCACAGATATTGTACTCGGTACTTACATTTACAGATCATCTTGTCATACTAACACCAAATCAATGAGCCAGTTATATTTTTATAATGTACTAGAGCAGAATATTACACCCAAAATCAAAATCACATAAGAAACAGATCACACTCCATGTTGGATGGCTACTACATCACAGAATATATCGAAGACTAGGGTGATTTCACATAGGAAAATGTGGAAATGCTGCATACCAGCACCTGCACATGGTATAAAGAACTATAGTAAAATGTTTCCTCCTTTTTATTTCAAGTAAAAGACAGTTTTTACCAAATCTTCCTCCAGCTTAACACAATAGAAAAGTCTATGAGGGCTAAATCTGCCTTCTCACAAGTGCATATGTAGTAGAGCAGAAATGAGTGTAAGTTGATAAGAAAACATATCACAGTCTCAATGTGAGAGAAACAAAATAGACGCCATGGCTAAATCAAACTAGTATATAGCCTAAAAAGGGGGCTACTTACACCAGACAGATGGAGACAGAGAGAAGGTGATGCTATTGATCAGCGAACAGAAGGCGGTGGATCTGGGGACGAAGGCGCAATGCCGGATTCCGTGTGAGCAGAACTGCTTGTACCAATGTAGACCGGGCAGGCGTGGACTGCGCTGCGGGAGACGAGGGAGGAGAGCGGGGTGGTGGATCTAGACTATGAGGGCACATATAGACGGGGAGAGGTCGGGGATTCAAGGTGAGCCATGCCAAACGGATTTTGGGGAAACAAGGAGGGATTTGTGTCTGGGAGAGGAGGGGTTTGCGATGCTGCTCTGGGGTATTTTCACACTTCGGCCCTATTTGACAGCGTCAGTTTGATTGGGTTTTTTTTTTTTGCTAGGGGCGTCAGTTTGTTTGTTGGTAATCAGATTAGTCCCACCTCGGTAACTGAGGCAGGTGGCAAGGGGGGAGCTGGGTATAAGAAGGGGCCTTGGGCGCACGTTAAAAGGCATCTTTGCGCTTGGGGCAATGACGCAGTTAGTGAGGTAATACCGAGGCGCGTCAATTGTTGGTTGAAAACTATTTCCAAACCCCCTCTTTGGCCCTCATGGGTCACTGAGAATTTCTGAAAGGGTTCCCTCTCCTCCTCGGAGAGGGCAAGGCCCTACAAATTCAATATGAAACATTGAAAATCTTTACGAGTGCAGTGATTTGGTGCCCGGGCTCATCTGCACCTGTTCAAAAAAAAAATTCACAAAAAATACTAGAAAATTTTAAATAGTTTCAATTTTTTTCTCCATGGTAGACAATTTATTGCGTGAGGTTCACTTCAAATTTTAGCTCATTTAGACATTTGAGTAGTTCTCAGCAAAGACCTCGAATTTGTCTTTTTTGCCGAGAGTTGCTCAAATGATTTGAAAATTGGGACGGACCTCATGCATCAAATTTCCTACCATGGGAACAAATTTGGAATTCTTTGAAATTTTCTAGTATTTGTTTTGATTTTTTATTCAACACAGGTGTAGATGAGCCCGGGCTCAGAAAAGGATTTCCACTCAAAATCAAACTTTGCTTAGTTTTACCCATTTTTGCAACTTAACATTAGGATTTGTCCATGAATCTTACTCTCTTCGTCTCAAAATAAGTGTCTCATGCTTAGTACTCCCTCCGTAAATAAGTGTCTCTTGTACTAACTTTAGTACAAAGTTATACTAAGGTTGAGACACTTATTTGGGGCTGAAGGGAGTATAACTTTGTAAGTTAGTACAAATTAAGTTGAGACATTTATTTTGGAACGGAACGAGTATTTCGGTTCAACTTTGCTTGGACCAGCTTTTTGTTCACATAAATCATATTTCGGTTAAAAATTCAGAACTGCTGCCCAAGGCCAATCATCTTCGAAGTTGTAGAGACCAACTGACGACCTCTTGCTTAAAATGGAATTAGGAATTCTGATGTTTTTCTTTCAGAAGTTTGCATGTCAGACTAATCTTGATGGTCACTGAGAGATGCATCGAGTCGTAATTGGTATAAACCCTAGTCACCACTGGAGGGGGTCGGGCTTAATACAAACCCTAGCAACCCCCCTCTGAATTTGGGGCTAAATCTCTGAAAATTTCCGAATTTTAATCATCTTTGAACGCCTCTCTAAGTACGGAGCTTGACATATCATTGTCCATCTGATCTGAAAATCTCTGCAGCAAATAAACACATTCTAGAGGTTTGCCACGCTGCCAACAAGTATACATGCGAGTACAGTCTGGCAAAAGATAGTTTGGTGATTACAAAAAAGGATGCACCGGCTATAAAATTGTCTGAAGCCACTTTCAAGAAAACTACATTATTAACAGGTTTTACCAATGCCTACTGCACAGATAATGTACTTTGTACTTACAGGTTATCTTGTCATACTAACACCATATTAAATGAGTTAGGTATGATTTATTTTTATAATGTACTACATCAGCAAGTCAAGAAACAGATCACTCTCCTTGTTGGATGGCTGCTAAATCACAGGATATATCGAAGACTAGGGTGATAGTACTTCACATAGGAAGCTGTGGAAATGGTGTATAGAAGCAACTGCACATACTATAGGAATTATTACTCCCTTCGATCCACATTACTTGTCGCTGACTTCGTACAACTTAGGAGCAGTAGTATATTTCAAGTAAAAGGCAGTTTTTACTAAATCTCCCTTCAACTTAACACAATAGAAAAGATTATAGCGGCTAGTCAGCTTCCTCGCGAGTCCATAGTAGAGCAAGACAACTGAGTTAAGAAGTTAACAAGCAATAGACCACAGTCGTAACATGACAAATAGAACAGACGTTCATTTGCATGGTAATACGTGTCTAACTTATATCATAAAGATCATAGTAAAATAGTCTCTTTGGCTAAATCAAACTAGTATAAATTGCCTAAAAAGGGGCTACTGACAGATAGATGGAGGTCGGGGTTTCAGAGGCCATGGCTCTGAGTTTGTGTTGTATGTTATGGCATGTGGATCTCATGTTTGACCAATACATGTGCTTCTCTGGTTTAGACTTTACTATTAAATAAAATTCAATTGGTCGAACGAACAAACCGATTCTGTTAGAGTCTTGGTTTTCCCTGTGCTGTTTCGCTACAAAACTGAATCCATGACGAAATGCCTGAAATCTGACCGTGTCGAAACATGCAGAATCTGAATCTGGTTTAACACAATAAAAAAGTTTATAACGGTTACTCTGCTCCCTCACAAGTCCATGGCAAAGCAAGACAACAGAGTTATGAAGTTAACAAGCAATAGACCACAGTCATAACATGACAAACATGTTACAAAATAGACGTTTTGGCTAAATCAAATGTGATGCCCGGATCATTAAGCTACAGTAATCCCCCGTTAATGGTGCCATGTCATCACATTACTCTTGCTAATCCTTGTTTGATCCAACTCTTAGTTCAAACTCAAATTCAAATTAAAGCTTAAAATTTAAATTTCCCGACCATGCAAAATAAAATGTTCAAAGTGTGGGAAATATTACATAACTAATTATGGTGGTGATCCAACACTTTTGTAAAGTATTTGAATGCTCTTTTGTGAATATAACAGTGACTAAAAATAATTGTTAAATGCCTTTCCTAATTTAAAATGTTAAAATATTTTTATTATGTGTGAAACCTTTTGTGGCTGTGGTTTATTTTGTAAATCGATTTATAGAGACAGTCATATGTTTTAGTAAAGCTGTTTTTGCCTACTAAAATAATATAAACAGAGTGTAATAAAAAAAAAGAAAACCAAAACGAAACAAAAAAAATAAATAAAAAGAACCAGCCTACCCCCGGGCTTTGGCCCACTAAACCATCAGGCCGGCCCACCCTCACCGAACCCTCCTCTCTCTCCTATTCACGCGACCAGGTCGCTACAGGGGCTTGGTCGCCGCCGCACCCTCTCGCCGACAGCGCCGGGAGGGGATAAGGGCGCCACGCCCCGACCCCTCGATCCCATCCCCCCACTCCTTCCCTCTCTCCCTCCCCACAGATCTCCCATGCCCCAAGCACGTCCATGGCCGCGTCACCGTCGTTCCCATGGCCGGAGCCGTCCCCGACCCGCGAGGTTATGCTCTGCAGCTCCGTTGGCCTCGTCTGCATCGCCTACAACCTTCGGTTCGAGCTGAAGCCCTCCACAACCTCGCCATCTGGTCGTCTTCCCCGCCACGGCCACGGCGCCATCGCCGTCGATCTCCACCACCGGCGCCTCCCGGCGGTTCCAGGCACGTCCACGACCTCCCTCGAAGTGAGCCGCGTCCATCCTCCTTCATTACCCCCTTGATTTGTTGCCGTAGCCGCCGTCCCCGAGCTCGTCTGCGTACGCGTACGTGGTGCTGCTGCCCATGGCCTTACCCCCTGCGTCTCGCCCGCGCCTGGCCTCGAGGTCGTCTACTGCTGCGCCGCTGTTGGCCCTGTCCGCCGTCGCCGTTCGCGCCCGCTGGCGCCGGCCGCGCCTGCCTTCGCCCGGCCGCGTCGGCGTCACCCCGCAGCATCCCGCTCTCACCGCCGCCTGGCTGCGCCCGCCTCCGTCGCCTGCTGCTCGCCCGACGCTGCGCCCGGCCCTGCTTGCCATCCCGCACGCGCCCCTGTGCCTGCTCGTGCTGCTTCTGCTGAAGCTCTTGCCCTGCTGCTGCGCTAACTGCTGCTGCTTACTGTACTACTAGTTAGCTTTTCAATATCTACTTTGACTAACCCCCTAGGCAGCCTCTAATCAGCGGTTAAACAACTACTAACAGGCCAAAAATAAATATGAGTAGAATGTACACTTGACAAACTACATATTACTCCACTGGACCAAATTCATTTGATGCATGGTTTAAATCCTACAAAAATCACAAAATGCTATCTTCTCTTAAACCCAAGCATTGTGTGTGCGTGTGTGCTCTGTGTGTTTGCGCGCCGTACGTGTGGCCGGCTAGGCTATGCCCAGTAGTGGCCGGTCCTTGTTTAATTATGTTAGGTGTAGCTTAGTATTAGTTTAGTGCTAAGTTAGCCTATTAGCAAATGTCATGTGGGTCCCATCTATTTAGTTTAGATAAATCCTTTTGGAAATTATTAAAGCAGTGACATGTGGGCCACCAACTCCCATTTAGACCAGTCCTTTTGACTTGGTCAATTCGAATTAAAATAAATACATAATTTTAGAAAATGAATTAAAACTTTAAAAATTAATATAAAATAAAGCGTAGCTCGGATGAAAAAACTTTGTACATGAAAGTTGCTCAGAACGACGAGGCAAACCCGAATACGCAGCCCGTTCGTCCGCCACGCATCCCTAGCATAGCGAACACGCAACTTTCCCCCTCCGGCTCCTTTGCCCAAAAACGCGAAACACCGGGGATAATTTCCCGGATGTTCCCCCCTTCACCAGTACCACCTCGTACCGCGTTAGGGCACACCTAGCATCATGCTTTGTCATGTCATGTATCGTCATGCATTTGTTTGCATTATATTTATTATTTCTTCCCCCTCTTCTCTCGCTAGACACCGAGATCGACGCCACTGCTACCCAGTACGACTACGGAGTTGACGACCCCTCTCTCTTGCCAGAGCAACCAGGCAAGCCCCCCCTTTGATCACCGGATATCGCCTACTCTTCTCTATACTGCTTGCATTAGAGTAGTGTAGCATGTTACTGCTTTCCGTTATTCCTATCCTGATGCATAGCCCGTCCTTGTTACTACTGTTGTTACCTTTACCTGCAATCCTACATGCCTAGTATAGGATGCTAGTGTTCCATCAGTGGCCCTACACTCTTGTCCGTCTGCCATGCTATACTACTGGGCCGTGATCACTTTGGGAGGTGATCACGGGCATATGCTATATACTTTACACTGTTACATTACCTGTGGTACTGTTCGGAGATGGGGGCTGAAGGGGCAGGTGGTTCCACCCAGGTAGTGGTGGGCCTGGGTTCCCGACGGCCCCCGACTGTTACTTTGTGGCGGAGCGACAGGGCAGGTTGAGACCACCTAGGAGAGAGGTGACCTGGCCCTGGTCGGCGTTCGCGGACACTTAACACGCTTAACGAGATCTGGGTATTTGATCTGAGTCTGGCCATTTGGTCTATACGCACTAACCATCTACGCGGGAGTAGTTATGGGTATCCCGGCGTCGTGGTATCAGCCGAAGCCTTCGTGACGTCAGCGACTGAGTGGCGCGCGCCGCATTGGATCGTAAGCTCGCGCTTGTATTAAGGGGGCTAGATCTGCTTCCGGCCGCGTTCGCAACGTGCAGGTGTGCTATGGGCGATGGGCCCAGACCCCTGTGCGCTTAGGTTTAGACCGGCGTGCTAACCTCTCTGTTGTGCCTAGGTGGGGCTGCGACGTGTTGATCTTCCGCGGCCGGGCATGACCCAGGAAAGTGTGTCCGGCCAAATGGGATCAAGCGTGTTGGGGAATGTGGTGCACCCCTGCAGGGAAGTTAATCTATTCGAATAGCCGTGATCTTCGGTAACAGGACGACTTGGAGTTGTACCTTGACCTTATGACAACTAGAACCGGATACTTAATAAAACACACCCTTCCAAGTGCCAGATACAACTGGTGATCGCTCTCTCTCAGGGCGACGAGGGGAGGATCATCGGTTAGGATTATGCTATGCGATGCTACTGGGAGGACTTCAGTCTACTCTCTTCTACATGCTGCAAGACGGAGGCTGCCAGAAGCGTAGTCTTCGAAAGGACTAGTTATCCCCCTCTTATTCCGGCATTCTGCAGTTCAGTCCATATATGATAGCCTTATTCCAATTGATACCAATGCATACATATGTAGTGTAGCTCCTTGCTTGCGAGTACTTTGGATGAGTACTCACGGTTGCTTTCTCCCTCTTTTCCCCCTATCCCTTCTACCTGGTTGTCGCAACCAGATGTTGGAGCCCAGGAGCCAGACGCCACCTTCGACGACGACTCCTACTACACCGGAGGTGCCTACTACTACGTGCTGCCCGCTGACGACGACCAGGAGTAGTTAGGAGGATCCCAGGCAGGAGGCCTGCGCCTCCTTCGATCTGCCTTCTTAAGGCAAACTTGTTTATCTTATGTCTGTACTCAGATATTGTTGCTTCCGCTGACTCGTCTATGATCGAGCTCTTGTATTCGAGCCTTCGAGGCCCCTGGCTTGTAATATGATGCTTGTATGACTTATTTTATTTGTAGAGTTGTGTTGTAATATCTTCCCGTGAGTCCTTGATCTTGATCGTACACATTTGCGTGCATGATTAGTGTACGGTCAAATCGGGGGCGTCACATCAAACTAGTATTCCCTCCGCCCCATAATATAAGATGTTATTACATTCAATATGCTGGGACAAAGAGAGTAGTATATAGCTTAAAAAGGTGCTACTTACGCCAGACAGATGAAGACGGAGATATGGAGGTCAGGGCTTCAGAGGCCATGTTGACGAGTTTGTCTTCTACTAGTAAGTGTGCACGTGCAACACACGTCCATTTGAACTAATAAGTGTGCACGTGCAACACGCATCTATTTGGATTAACACACTATACTAAACTTAATACAAGACAACTTATTCATAAATTTGAATTTTCCCTATAAAATACACAATCTCTTATTCCCTACTCGTATAAACAATTTGAAATATCGTTTCTCCTTAATCAACATGTCTCCTGTATTAAAGACCACCCAGTATTCTCAATGTATAAAACTCAAAATTATTTAGAAGATTCACCATGATTCTCCATATACACACATTTATGCAAGTATAATCACACATGAAAATGTCACTTAGGACAAGCTAAGGAACCGTTTCAGTGCTAACAAACTCCAGTCAAGAATTATTATTACAATTGAGTATCAACCACAATAGTGGGAAGAGACCTCTGTGATTTGTTGAAATGAGGAAGCCATTGTCAGATAGAGAAGTGTAGAGATGTCTTGACTGCATAGAATCAGCTGTAGAAACAAGACAAAAAAATGCTAGTTGGACCATCCGATTCTACTATTGCACACAAGTGTCGTAATGTCTGGAAGCAAGAAAAGTGACTTTATTATGAAAATAGAACATGTAAACTAAATTAAAATTACAGTGATAAATTGCATAGTTATACTTGTTATTCACTGGACAAAAGCATTAATACAACAACTTGGAACAGTTACTTGAGTACTACACATTTCTTTAAGGGCTCAACATTCTAAAATTTTGACAATATAACAAATATCCTCTCAGTTTATAGTAATAATGATATGAAGATAAATAATTTGAAAATGGTCTTCAACATGCGTAGGCTACCACTTGTAAGAATAACAGTAGCAAAAAAAGGCCAACAAATGCCGGTTTAGAAAGAAAAAAACTGCAAACATACTTCCAATTTTAGCAACTCCAGTGGATAAAACATACCTTACCTCTCAAGTCATGAAATAGTCAAATAAAAAAATGTACTTCTTATAAATAGTAGAGATGAAGTCATAGGGATCATGATTCAAGATATTCGGAGAAACATGGTTGGTCTCTCTGTATGATGCGAACTCGTCACCTCTACCAAAGTGGTCGTGCGTAGTATGTAATGTAGAGTGCAATAATGAAATAAAATAAATGATATGAGAATTTACCATGACCATAAAATATCCTACATTCGTCATCATCATAATCAACATGCATTTTTTGCTTCTCTTGTATGTGGTCCAAGTTTTCTATTAGAAAAACATGTTAACTTAACTGTAGATAAGGACGGTATAAAAATGCTCATGTAAAATTACAATTGCCATGTATCTGCTGGACAAACAAATACACTTATGCAAACTTCAGCTTTTTTAGTAAAACTTATGCGAACTTTATTTTTTTTCACTAAAACTTATGTAAACTTCTGGGTTTTTTCACGTAATTTCATGACTGCAAGTAAGATCTTGGTTCAGCGAATTTGTCTGTGAGTTTATTGTGTAGTCGTGAGTTGGCCATGTAATAACCGGTAGTCAGTATTCAAAAAGACAGGGATGTCTGTTACAGGTACGCGAAAATTAGTGAAAAAATAGGCATTGGTTGCCTGAAACCCAACTGTGTGTGCTCCAGTGCACCTCTGTTTCTCATTGCCTCATCTCTAGTTCCTGTACTTCTAGATGTGTCACCACCGGCGAGGTAGCGATGACAGTAAAAAAAACAACACTCGGTGCTTACCTGATTAGTGCGTGCGTGCGACGCATTCGCATGAAGGCGAGCGTCTCCGTCGTCGAGCGGCCGCGGCGACCGTGTCCTCTCACCAGCTGGGCGGCGCTGTCGACGCAGGTGAATCAGTCGTCCAGCTTTGAGGCGGCGCCCTCCATGCACCGGGGCGCCCCCCACTTGATTTTTTTGGCCCACTTATACTGGTCCAGAATACTCAACATTGCCCCCACTTGAAGGGCGTCGGCGGTGGGTGGTTGTCAGCGTGGGTGTTGTGGACGGAGCTGAAGTCGACGCGGATGCCGGTGGTTCCCGAAGAGCATGCCAGGACGTGAACGAAGTCGTTACAATCAGTAGAAAAGTGACCTAGCCTCCATGCAGAAGACAAAAACGGCGACGACATGTGTGTGTTCGGAGGAAGCCGCGGCTCCTCCTCGCGTGTCTCCCACTGTGGCTCGCATGGGTGGTGGGCTGGTGACGGCAGGCGACTCGCGATCGCGATTTCCGAGACGATAGGATGCGCTCGCAATTAGTTTCCTGATAATTAAATACATTCATGATTAGTTATCTAATAGGATATGTCCGTGATTAGTTTTCTAATAATTAGATGCGTCCATGATTAATTTCCTAATAGTATGCATGTGATTATTTTTCTAATAATAGGATGCGCCCATGATTAGTTTTCTAATAATAAGATGCGTTTGTGATTAGTTTCCTAATAATTTGATGCGCCCGTGATTAGTTTCTTAATAGGAGTGTCCATGATTATAGTTTCCTAATTAACTGGACGTGGACTTTCATATTTTCCTCCGCGGTGGAGTACAGTTAGTCAATGTAAATTGCTAAGTGCACACAGAGAACAAATTAGATTAAGGCTAGCCGTTACATTGAGTTTAGTAGAACTAATCATGCGGTGGTAATGTATCCGTGTACATTTTGTGGGCTGCACTTAGAGAAGATAATGTTTACTCTTTTATAAGTAGTATAGATATAGATATTCTGGCATGTTGATCTCATGTTTGACCACTGCACGTGCTTCTCTGGTCAATCCATGATAGATGGTTTAGACTTTACTATTCAAATTCAAAAAATTCTACATGCTCCATCGAGCGAACCCGTTCTGTTCAAATCTTGGTTTCCTTTTCTGTTTCACTACAAAACTGAATCCATGATGAAATGCCTGAAATCCAGCCGACGTTATTGTGTCGAAACACGCAGAATCTGAATCTGATTTCCTATTTCCTGGAGGCTGGAATCGTAGGAAGTGGCACCTACATTCAGCCGTCAACTTGCAAATGTTGAAGTTGAAAACTTCTTGGGCCTGAATTGACCCTGCCGTGCCGTACGTCGACTCTGAACAGTTCCAAGTCCAACAGGTTGATTATTGGGTCGTTAGATTAGTTTTCCTTTCTTTTGTTTTCTGGGAGAAGTGTAGAATGCATCTTTTTTGTATTTCTTATTCATGGGATTAGGAAGCCGTAGTCCGTAGAACATTTCTTGGCTGTCGATCGCTTTCTGAAGGAAAAGAAGTCGCATGGCTCCTGCTCATCTGCCGGCCGGACGTTATTAATTATAGCAGAGAATTAGTCCAGTGAGCTATTAACAAAATTTGCTAGTGTCGTGATCAGAGTTATTGTTTCTTTCTATAGTAAGAAAAGGACCTCTCTAATTAACTGGATATAATCACAATTTCAATAAAGGAAAATTCCAGAGATAATGATGCACGGCTGCCGTTCATGGGCTAACCCCAGCAGGCGTACGTATGGACCGATGGAAACGAGTTGGAGTACTTAAATTTGTATGAACAGAAACAGGCTACTGTGAGATGGTGGGTGGCTCAGCTCAGTTCAAAACACCAGAAAAAACAAGCCTACAACTACAATACGACCTCAAGGTTATATCGCGCCGCGCAAACCTTCGGCATTTAGCACGCCCATGCATGTTCTTGTGCGTGTTGACCGTATCTTTGCCGGTCAGACCATTGCAAAAATTGTAATCTCAGTCTAAACTTCAAACTCGCGAGTGTATATCCTGTGCAGATTGGGATTGAAATTATAAGAATGAATGAGAATCAAATAATTGTGATCTCAATTTCTACCTTTACAAAAGAATTAGTAATGGAACCCAGAATTCCTATACACATCTCATGAATTCATCTCTCAGCTATTCTAGAGTGAGTGAGTCAGTGAATGGGTGGGTCGATCAGAAGAGTTTCCCGGCGAATTCCTTGATGTCCTCGTCTCTCACGGACGGCGAGGCCATCTTCCTGAACTGCTTAAGGTCCGACATGCTCCGGCCGAGCTTCAACGCCACCTTGGTTGCGAACACCTCGCCGCGCTCCCTCCGCTCCACGTCGGGCTCGCCGAGGTTGGCCTCGATGTCCTCCTGGATTTTACGGTAGAAGCCGGCGCAGTTGCGGAGCAGCTCGAACAGCATGCCCATCTGCCCGCCGTGCTCCACCGTGTTCACCGCCGCCGCCAGCGCCCCGCCGAAGACGGCCGCGCCTGACGCCCACGCCCCGGCCTCTCCGGAGCCGATGAACACCGTGGCGAGCGCCGCCGTGCCGGCCAGCGCCGGGCCGGCCACGGCGAGGCCCCTGTTGAGGCTGAGCACCAGCCTGCCCACCTTGAGGAACTCCTGCTCGTCCTTGGCCTTGATGACCCTCAGGATGCCTCGCATCTCGTCCTCAAGATCCTGGGTCCAGCCGTTGCCGGAAGCGACGGCACGACGGCCGAAGCTCTTTGAGTTCCTGGGCTGCTTCGAGGGGCGGCGGTGCGGCCACCAGCGCGCGGGCTCGACGGCCTTGGGGAACTTCTCGAGCATGGCGGGGAGCAGCGGCAGCGGGTAGGCCGCGTCGAGCGCGAGCACCCGGTCCATGGCCTCCTGCACGTCGGCCCTGGTGGTCGTGGGCGCGCCGAGCGCGAGCGCGGCGCGGACGTCGCGCTCGAGCTCCCTCCACAGCCTGGTGGCGTTGCGCTGCTCCTCAGCGAGCTGCGAGGGCTGGATCTTGTTGACGGCCGCCATGGTCACCGCCGCAGTGGCGAGGAGCACCCCCGCGGACGCCTTGAGCGCGGGCATGGCCGGCGCGGCGGGCGCGAGCGCGGCCATGACGGAGGCGGCGAGCGTGAGGGAGTTGGTGGAGTGCAGCAGCAGGTGGTTCCAATTGTCGCGCTGCCTGCCGATGATGTCGTGCATCTCGGCGCGGTCCGCCGCGGCCTCCGCGATGGCGCGGAGCTTCTCGACGGACACGTCCGCCGACGGGGAGGCCGGGACGCGCGGCGCCTCGATCCATTCAAGCTTGAGGCTGAGGTTGTCCTGATCCTTCGCGGTGCGAATGCCAGAAGGCAACCGCAGGGCGGCGCGGCAGTTAGCGCCGCGGCTCTGCCGTGGCCGCGCTATGGACGTAGAAGGGGAAGAGGAAGGCTGGGCCCGGAGTGCCGCCATGCTTCCTTTGGGGTGCTGGTCCGCTGTTGTCGCTTCGTTTGCTTCCAAGCTTTTGCTGCTTCCCTGCCGTGTTGATGAGCTGACCAAGTTGGTTGGGGATGGAAGTATTTATAGGGAGGGCGCCCGCTGGGGAGTGGGTGATGATGGATGTTATAAGTTTGACCCAGCATGGGTTGGGTTGGGCTTGGTCTGGGTCAATTCCGTTGCCAAGAATTGTGGTTTGAAGTGTGTGCGTGTTGATGTTTGATCCACACGAGATCGGACTGGAGACCGTTTCTGTTTATGGCAACTGGTCAAGAGATGGCAGATTGACAAAGTTTTTTTTTATATTATAAGTCCAGGGAGATTCATTTTTCCAAAATTTTAGAAGGGGGGTTTGACTATTCGAAGAGGGTGTTGAGCTTCCTGAACCCGCTCCCCCCTCCGCCGCCACTCCGGCCAAGGTGGTCACAAGCCCCATATTACCATATGCTCTGATGACAGCTGCACCCACCTCCTGCCCCATGGGCCCACCCTCTCATTCTTCCCCGGCCTCGCGGTCGCCATCTGCTGGTAGTGACGACGGGGCAGGAGATGTCGTGGAAGGGTGTTCCCGACAGGTCTCGTGGGGCAGCCATGGTGTGGCGTCTGTCGGCCATGGCTGTGTGGGCAGGTGGCGACGTCGAGGCCAAGAGGGGAAAAGGGAAGGGAACCGGCGGCAAATTCCTTGATGTCCTCGTCTCTCACGGACGACGAGGCCATCTTCTTGAACTGCTTCAGCTCTGACATGCTGCGGCTGAGCTTCAATGCCACCTTGGTCGCGAACACCACGCCACGCTCCCTCCTCTCCACGTCGGGATCTGTCCGAGGTAGGCCTCGATGTCCTCCTGGATCTTGCGGTAGAACCCCGCGCAGTTGCGGAGCAGCTCGAACAGCATGCCCATCTGCCCGCCATGCTCCACCGTGTTCACCGCCGCCGCCAGCGCCCCGCCGAACACGGCCACACCTGATGCCCACGCCCCAGCCTCGCCGGAGCCAATGAACACTGTGGCGAGCGGCGTCGTGCCAGCCAGCGCCGGACCGGCTACGGCAAGGCCCCTGTTTAGGTTGACGACCAGCTTGCCCACCCTCAGGAACTCCTGCTCGTCCTTGGCCTTGATGACCCTGAGGATGCCTCGCATCTCGTCCTCTAGATCCTTGGTCCAGCCATTGCCGGAAGCGATGGCACGACGGCCGTAGTTTCCCCTTTGAGCTCTTGGGCTGCGCGGGGCGACGGCGCAGCCACCAGCGCGCGGGCTCTACGGCCTTGGGGAACTTCTCGAGCATGGCGGGGAGCAGCGGCAGCGGGTAGGCGGCATCCTCGCGTCGAGAGGTCCAGCGCGTCCCCTCGCGTCGCCCCCGCGGGAGACCCCGGGGGAAACCCTAGCCGGCCCGCCTCTCGGCCTCTTCCGCTTCTCCCCCTCCTCGCCGCCATCCGCTGCGCCGCTGGGCGAAGCCTAGTTGGCAGGGCGGCGGGGGGGGGGGGGGGGGGGGGGGGCGTTCTCCTCACCTCTTCCGTCACGGCTGACGCAGGACAACAAGATTGGGAGGTGCGTCGGGCGAGCGCGGGGTCCGACAGCGCGGCGGGTGGGTCTCCCGGCAGCGTCTTGAGCGACGCGGTGGCGGTGGCCTGCTTGTGGCGAAGTGGTGGCTGCGTTGAATTTGACCGGTGGTCGCGGGTGCTGCCGGATCCAGGTCTTTGGAATCCGTCGGCCACCGCGGGGTGGTGGTGGTCGTCGCTGGCCACGTCAGATCGCTGGATTCGGCCTCTTGAGTTCTACGTTGGGTTCTTCTCGGACCTCCTTCCTGGTGAGCTGAGCGCCATGGCTCTTTCATCTCTGCAGGTTTTGGTTCATGGCTATTGCCGGATCCGGAGCAGACGGAGGATTGGTGGTATAGGATGGGACCGGAGGAACCTTTGGTCGGCTTGTTCGGCCCGGCATCAGTGACGTCACTCCACGCCGTTATCCTCCATGGAGGCGAAGACGAGGTCTGTCCTATCCACCCCCGAATCCCTCCTGGACGAAAGTCCAAAACCCAGTCTGGATTGGGCGGCGGCGGCATCTTACGCGTCGTATTCTCCATGGAGGCGCCGTCTGGGGAGGACCTCGTATTCGGGGGAGGGATTCTGCGGGTGGTGGGGCTCCGCGTGGCTCCAGCTGTGGTGACAGTGTGGTGGTTGCCAGGTGGTGCGGCGTTGTATCTACTGCGTCGATGACGACGAGTTTTGGCGGCATGGTGCAGCTGGATATGCTCTTTAAACTTGCACCTTGTGGATTCCACTATTAAGAAACATATGGGAAGAATTAATGATGTTCTTATTGTTGCAAATAGGAATTATGTGCCCGTAGATTTTATTGTTCTTGACATAGATTGTAATCCTTCTTGTCCTATTATTCTTGGTAGACCTTTTCTTAGAACGATTGGTGCAATTATTGATATGAAGGAAGGGAATATTAGATTCCAATTTCCGTTAAGGAAAGGCATGGAACACTTCCCTAAAAATAAAAATAAATTACCTTATGAATCTATTATGAGAGCCACTTATGGATTGCCTTCCAAAGATGGCAATACCTAGATCTATCCTTGCTTTCATGCCTAGCTAGGGGCGTTAAACGATAGCGCTTGTTGGGAGGCAACCCAATTTTATTTTTATTACTTGCTTTTTGCTCCTGTTTAGTAATAAATAATTTATCTAGCCTCTGTTTTGGTTGTATTTTTTGTGTTTAATTAGTGTTTGTGCCAAGTAGAACTGTTGGGAAGACTTGGGGAAAGTCTTTTTAATCTTGCTGTAAAAAACAGAAACTTTAGCGCTCACAAGAACTGATGCCATTTTTATTTGGAAAGTGCTATTTAGTTAATTCTTTTTGCAGATGATTAACAGATAAATTCCTCACGTCCAGCAATTTATTTTAGAATTTTTGGGGTTCCAGAACTTGCGTTAGCTGCATATTGCTATAGATTTTTCTGTTTTTGACAGATTCTGTTTTCTGTGTGTTGTTTGCTTATTTTGATGAATCTATGGCTAGTAAAATATTTATAAACCATAGAGAAGTTGGAATACAGTAGGTTTAACACCAATATAAATAAATAATGAGTTCATTACAGTACCTTGAAGTGGTGTTTTGTTTTCTTTCGCTAACGGAGCTCACGAGATTTTCTATTTTAAGTTTTTGTGTTGTGAAGTTTTCAAGTTTTGGGTAAAGATTTGATGGATTGTGGAACAAGGAGTGGCAAGAGCCTAAGCTTGGGGATGCCCATGGCACCCCCAAGATAATCTAAGGACACCTAAAAGCCAAAGCTTGGGGATGCCCCGGAAGGCATCCCCTCTTTTGTCTACTTCTATCGGTAACTTTACTTGGAGCTATATTTTTATTTACCACATGATATGTGTTTTGCTTGGAGCGTCTTGTATTATTTGAGTCTTTATTTGTTAGTTTTCCACAATCATCCTTGCTGCACACACCTTTTTGAGAGAGACGCACATGATTCGGAAATTGTTAGAATACTCTATGTGCTTCACTTATATCTTTTGAGTTATATAGTTTTTGCTCTAGTGCTTCACTTATATCTTTTAGAGCACGTTAGTGGATTTGTTTTATAGAAACCATTGTTCTCTAATGCTTCACTTAGATTATTTTGAGAGTCCTACAAAACAGCATGGTAATTTTCTTTAATTATTTTAGGCGTTCAAGAATTTTTCTTATGAGTGTGTTGAATACTATGAGAAGTTTGAAACTTGATAATTGTTTTGAGATATGGAGATGGTGATATTAGAGTCGTGCTAGTTGAGTAGTTGTGAATTTGATAAATGCTTGTGTTAAAGATTGTGATTCCCGTAGCATGCACGTATGGTGAACCGTTATGTTAACAAGTCGGAGCATGATGTATTTATTGATTGTCCTCCTTATAAGTGGCGGTCGGGGATGGGCGATGGTCTTTTCCTACCAATCTACCCCCCTAGGAGCATGCGCGTAGTACTTTGCTTCGATAACTAATAGATTTTTGCAATAAGTATGTGAGTTCTTTATGACTAATGTTGAGTCCATGGATTATACGCACTCTCACCCTTCCACCATTGCTAGCCTCTGTAATACCGTGCACCTTCCGCTGGTATCATACACTCACCATATACCTTCCTCAAAACAGCCACCATACCTACCAATCATGGCATTTCCATAGCCATTCCGAGATATATTGCCATGCAACATTCCACCGTTCCGTTTGCTATGACACGCTCCATCATTGTCATATTGCTTTGCATGATCATGTAGTTGACATTTTAGTTGTGGCAAGGCCACCGTTCATAATTCTTTCATATAAGTCACTCATGCATCATTGCTATCCCGGTATACCGCCGGAGGCATTCATATAGAGTCATACTTTGTTCTAGTACCGAGTTGTAATCATTGAGTTGTAAATAAATAGAAGTGTGATGATCATCATTCATAGAGTATTGTCCCAATAAAAAAAGAGAAAGGCCAAAAAAGGCCCAAAAAAGAATAAATAAATAAATAAAAGGGGCAATACTACTATCCTTTTTCCACACTTGTGCTTCAAAGCAGAACCATGATCTTCATGATAGAGAGTCTCCTATGCTATCACTTTCATATACTAGTGGGAATTTTTCATTATAGAACTTGGCTTGTATATTCCAACAATGGGCTTCCTCAAAATGCCCTAGGTCTTCATGAGCAAGCAAGTTGGATGCACACCCACTTAGTTCTTTTTGTTGAGCTTTCATATACTTATAGCTCTAGTGCATCCGTTGCATGGCAATCCCTACTCACTCACATTGATATCTATTAATGGGCATCTCCATAGCCCGTTGATACGCCTAGTTGATGTGAGACTATCTTCCCCCTTTTTGTCTTCTCCACAACCACCATTCTATTCCACCTATAGTGCTATGTCCATGGATCACGCTCATGTATTGTGTGAAGATTCAAAAAGTTTGAGAACACTAAAAGTATGAAACAATTGCTTGGCTTGTCATTGGGGTTGTGCATGATTTAAATACTTTGTGTGGTGAAGATGGAACATAGCCAACTATATGATTTTGTAGGGATAACTTTCTTTGGCCATGTTATTTTGAAGAGACATAATTGCTTAGTTAGTATGCTTCAAGTATTATTATTTCTATATTAATATTGAACTTCTGTCTTGAATCTTTCGGATCTGAATATTCATACCACAGTTAAGAAGAATTACATTGAAATTATGCCAAGTAGCATTCCACATCAAAAATTTTGTTTTTATCATTTACCTACTCGAGGACGAGCAGGAATTAAGCTTGGGGATGCTTGATACGTCTCCAACGTATCTATAATTTTTTATTGTTCCATGCTATATTATATCCTGTTTTGGACATTATTGGGCTTTATTATACACTTTTATATTATTTTTGGGACTAACCTATTAACCGGAGGCCCAGCCGAGAATTGTTGTTTTTTGCCTATTTCAGAGTTTTGCAGAAAAAGAATATCAAACGGAGTCCAAACGGAATGAAACCTTCGGGAACGTGATTTTCGGAACAAACGTGCCATAGGACTTGGACCCTACGTCAAGACATCAACCAGGAAGGTATGAGGTAGGGGCGCGCCTACCCCCCCTCCAGGCACGCCCTCCACACTCGTGGGGCCCATGTTGATCCACCGACGTACTCCTTCCTCCTATATATACCTACGTACCCCCAAACTACCAGATACGGAGCCAAAACCCTAATTCCACTGCCGTAACTTTCTGTATCTACGAGATCCCATCTTGGGGCCTTTTCCGGAGCTCCGCCCGAGGGGGCATCGATCACGGAGGGCTTCTACATCAACACCATAGCCCCTCCGATGAAGTGTGAGTAGTTTACTTCAGACTTTCGGGTCCATAGTTATTAGCTAGATGTCTTCTTCTCTCTTTTTGGATCTCAATACAAAGTTCTCCCCCTCTCTTGTGGAGATCTATTCAATGTAATCTTCTTTTGCGGTGTGTTTGTTGAGACCGATGAATTGTGGGTTTGTGATCAAGTTTATCTATGAACAATATTTGAATCTTCTTTGAATTCTTTTATGTATGATTGGTTAGCTTTGCAAGTCTCTTCGAATTATCAGTTTGGTTTGGCCTACTAGATTGATCTTTCTTGCAATGGGAGAAGTGCTTAGCTTTGGGTTCAATCTTGCGGTGTCCTTTCCCAAGTGACAGTAAGGGCAGCAAGGCACGTATTGTATTGTTGCCATCGAGGATAACAAGATGGGGTTTATATCATATTGCATGAGTTTATCCCTCTACATCATGTCATCTTGCTTAAAGCGTTACTCTGTTCTCTTGAACTTAATACTCTAGATGCATGCTGGATAGCGGTCGATGTGTGGAGTAATAGTAGTAGATGCAGGCAGGAGTCGGTCTACTTGTCTTGGACGTGATGCCTATATACATGATCATACCTAGATTCTCATAACTATGCTCAATTCTGTCAATTGCTCAACAGTAATTGTTCACCCACCATAATACTTATGCTCTCGAGAGAAGCCTCTAGTGAAACCTATGGCCCCCGGGGTCTATTTTCCATCATATTAATCTTCCAATACTTAGTTATTTCCTTTGCCATTTATTTTACTTGCATCTTTATTTATCTTTATCATAAAAATACCAAAAATATTATCTTATCATATCTATCAGATCTCACTCTCGTAGGTGACCATGAAGGGATTGACAACCCCTTTATCGTGTTGGTTTCAAGGAGTTTATTTGTTTGTGTAGGTGCGAGGGACTCGTGTGTGGCCTCCTACTAGATTGATACCTTGGTTCTAAAAAACTGAGGGAAATACTTACGCTGCTCTGCTGCATCACCCTTTCCTCTTCAAGGGAAAACAAACGCAGTGCTCAAGAGGTAGCGTGCATCTCGGCGTGGTCCGCCACTGCGTTCGCGATGGCGCGGAGCCTCTCAACGGACACGTCCGCCGACGGGGAGGCCGGGACGCGCGGCTCCTCGATCCATTCGAGCTTGAGGTTGAAGTTTTCCTGCACGGTGCATGTGTCAGAATTAATCTCCAGGTGTGGTTGAATTGACAACTCAACTGCTAATACCTTCAAATATTCTTTGGCTCCCCTTGTGTCGAATCTATAAATTTGGGTTGAATACTCTACCCTCGAAAACTATTGCGATCCCCTATACTTATGGGTTATCAGACTCTAGCTTTATTATTGAACCTATTGCTATGATCATATCTTGCTTATTATGTGTCTTACAATATTTGCTCACCAGGCCATTTCATGAGATCTAGGCACCGTTATAAGTTTATTATGTTGATCTCATGTCTTGACAATAGTGATCTTGGAGGAACCTCCTATGTGTGTACTTGATGCATTCTCAAGCATTCATTTTATCTGGGCACACATATAGGGGGAGCTACCATGATCACTATTTGTCCCATGGCTATTCAATTTTTTTTCTATCATCTATGCCATGCTCTAACCACGTTGTCATCAATGCACCAAAAAGGGGGAGATTGAAAGTGCAAGTGGCACTTATACTATATTTTGTTGTGATGACAATGTGGTTAGTTGAACTAATACCGGTTACTAAATTTTATCTCAGGATATTGGTTCCAAGTGCTTCGTGATGGAGATGTGCGACCCCCCAATTCAAAAAGGTCAAAGGCGTGGTCTTCCGACGAATCGAAGGTTTAGTTTTTGGTTTGCTTCGAGTCGTAGGAAAGACCGCACTATTAAGAGGGGTTTCTGTGGATGAAAGTTGTGTGGGAATGCCATTGCCGAACCATACACTAAGCCTACCCACTCCTACCACCTGAAATCCTAGTGTGTGTGCTTGTGGTACTCAGAAAGTTAGTGCGCACATGGTATTGTGTAAACTGTATGAGTACCCCGTGCGCACGGGGTCTTTTGACCCCCGTGCACATGGGGTGGTGTGAAAGTCTCTGAGCACCCATGCGCACGGGGTTGACTTAGCCCGTGCACACGTGGTCCAATGGGCAGAAATCCCCACCCGGCCAAGAACACTATATAAAAGCCCCTTCTTCCACCTCCAACCCCTAACCCTAATGTCTTGTTGAGCTCCACCATTTCTACAGCTCATTTTTCTCAATACTCTCAATCCCTCCACCCAAACTTGTTGAAACTTTGGGGACTAGGAGAGCAAGACCCGATATACATCTTGACCAAACCAAATCGCGTTCCCCGCAACATTTCTTCCCCATTGACTTGTTACTCTTGGAGCTTGGGCTCCTAGGTGGTTAGATGTTCCTCCGGAAGCTTCCTTGCTTGTGGTGTGCTCCGGAGAAATTTGTAAAGGTGTGGTGGTCGCCTTCAAAACCAACCCCGAGTGATTCGAGGCTCATCCGTTGGGGGTGACTCGAAGGAGATTACGGTGAGCCTTCGGTGGCATTCCGCAAGCTTTGGCTTCGGCACCGCTCCAAACGGAGAGTTGCTCTTCCCCAAGGAAGAGTGAACTTCAGGATAAAATCCGCGTCCTCATCTCACTTGGGGTTAATCCTTTCTCACATCTTACTTTTCTTTATATGCTTGTTGGCTTGCTACTTAGTTTGTTGCCTAGCATATTTAACTTGGAGCTTGCTTGTCATATAGGTTGCATTCACCTAGTTGCATATCTAGTGAACCCTATTTATCCGCTAAGCCTTAAAATTGACAAGAAAGATTAAAATTTGTAGTCTCCTATTCACCCCCCCTCTAGTCTACCGTATCGATCCTTTCAGTTGGCAAACCAAATTGTTTATGTTTGGCAAAGATAACTCCATACGGAGGAATATCGACAATGGGAACATATGCTTGGAATCTTATTATCTACATCATCAACGACTTGGTCACATATCTTGGAACTGGATCAAGATGCTTATTGATTCTAGAATTTTAAACTGTAGTGGGAGGACTATGGTACATGTGAAGCATATATGATTTTTTTACACCTTGTTTATTAAGGTGGAAGGTGATGAAAGGGCTTCACATCATTTCTTTATATATATACTGGCACGCTAGAGGTGGAAGGTGCACCGTGCACCGTTTATACTTATGGTATTTCTTTGGACATCCCCACTAGAGGTCAGATTATTTATCTCATCTCACTCTTCGATGATTACAGTTTTATATGGTTATGCTTATATTTTATTGTACAAGTCGGAATGTTTTATTGTGCTGGTCACATGTTATACTGAATTGGAAAATTAGTTGATTAAATAATATCATAGTTTTAACAACTGATTGGTGGGGAAGTACATCATTTATCATAAAGGTATAAGGCAATGAAAAGGCAAAGTAAAATAAAAGGCAATGAAAATAACTAAGTGTTGGAAGATTAATATAATGAAAGATAGACCCGGGGGCCATAGGTTTCACTAGTGGCTTCTCTCAAGAGCATAAGTGTTTTACGGTGGGTGAACAAATTACTGTTGAGCAATTGACAGAATTGAGCATAGTTATGAGAATATCTAGGTATGATCATGTATATAGGCATCACGTCCGAGACAAGTAGACCGACTCCTGCCTGCATCTACTACTATTACTCCACACATCAACCGCTATCCAGCATGCATCTAGAGTATTAAGTTCATAAGAACAGAGTAACGCTTTAAGCAAGATGACATGAAGTAGAGGGATAAATTTATGCAATATGATAAAAACCCCATCTTGTTATCCTCGATGGCAACAATACAATACGTGCCTTGCTGCCCCTACTGTCACTGGGAAAGGACACCGCAAGATTGAACCCAAAGCTAAGCACTTCTCCCATTGCAAGAAAGATCAATCTAGTAGGCCAAACCAAACTGATAATTCGAAGAGACTTGCAAAGATAACCAATCGTACATAAAAGAATTCAGAAAATCCAAATATTGTTCATAGATAAACTTGATCATAAACCCACAATTCATCGGTCTCAACAAACACACCGCAAAAGAAGATTACATTGAATAGATCTCCACGAGAGAGGGGGAGAACATTGTATTGAGATCCAAAAAGAGAGAAGAAGTCATCTAGCTAATAACTATGGACCCGAAGGTCTGAAGTAAACTACTCACACTTCATCAGAGGGGCTATGGTGTTGATGTAGAAGCCCTCCGTGATCGATGCCCCCTCGGGCGGAGCTCCGTAAAAGACACCAAGATGGGATCTCGTGGATACAGAAAGTTACTGTGGTGGAATTGGGGTTTTGGCTCCGTATCTGGTAGTTTGGGGGTATGTAGGTATATATAGGAGGAAGGAGTACGTCGGTGGATCAACATGGGCCCCACGAGTGTGGAGGGCGCGCCGGGGGGGGGGGGGGGGGTAGGGGCGCCCCCTACCTCGTGCCTTCTTGGTTGATGTCTTGACGTAGGGTCCAAGTCCTTTGGATCACATTTGTTCCGAAAATCATGTTCCCGAAGGTTTCATTCCGTTTGGACTCCGTTTGATATTCTTTTTCTGCGAAACTCTGAAATAGGCAAAAAACATCAATTCTAGGCTGGGCCTCCAGTTAATAGGTTAGTACCAAAAATAATATAAAAGTGAATAATAAATCCCAATAATGTCCAAAACAGAAGATAATATAGCATGGAACAATCAAAAACTATAGATACGTTGGAGACGTATCAAGCATCCCCAAGATTAATTCCTGCTCGTCCTCGAGTAGGTAAATGATAAAAATAGAATTTTTGATGTGGAATGCTACTTGGCATAATTTCAATGTAATTCTCTTAGTTGTGGTATGAATATTCAGATTCGAAAGATTCAAGACAAAACTTAAATATTGACATAGAAATAATAATACTTCAAGCATACTAACTAAGCAATTATGTCTCTTCAAAATAACATGGCCAAAGAAAGTTATCCCTAAAAATCATATAGTCTGGCTATGCTCCATCTTCACCACACAAAGTATTCACATCATGCACAACCCCGATGACAAGCCAAGCAATTGTTTCATACTTTTAATGTTCTCAAACTTTTTCAATTTTCACGCAATACATGAGCGTGAGCCATGGACATAGCACTATAGGTGGAATAGAATGGTGGTTGTGGAGAAGACAAAAGGGAGAAAATAGTCTCACATCAACTAGGCGTATCAACGGGCTTTGGAGATGCCCGTCAATAAATATCAATGTGAGTGAGTAGGGATTAACATGCAACGGATGCACTAGAGCTATAAGTATATGAAAGCTCAAAAAGAAACTAAGTGGGTGTGCATCCAACTTGCTTGCTCACGAAGACATAGGGAATTTTGAGGATGCCCATCATTGGAATATACAAGCCAAGTTCTATAATGAAAAGTTCCCACTAGTATATGAAAGTGATACCATAGGAGACTCTCTATCATGAAGATCATGGTGCTACTTTGAAGCACAAGTGTGGTAAAAGGATTGTAGCATTGTCCCTTCTCTCCTTTTCTCTCATTTTTTTATTTGGGCCCCTTTTTTGTGGCCTCTATTTTGTCGTCCGGAGTCTCATCCCGACTTGTGGGGGAATCATAGTCTCCATCATCCTTTCCTCACTGGGACAATGCTCTAATAATTATGATCATCACACTTTTATTTTCTTACAACTCAAGAATTACAACTCGATACTTAGAACAAGATATGACTCTATATGAATGCCTCTGGCGGTGTACCGAGATATGCAATGACTCATGAGTGACATGTATGAAAGAATTATGAACGGTGGCTTTGCCACAAATAGAATGTCAACTACATGATCATGCAAAGCAATATGACAATGATGAAGTGTGTCATAATAAACGGAATGGTGGTAAGTTGCATGGCAATATATCTCAGAATGGCTATGGAAATGCCATGATAGGTAGGTATGGTGCCTGTTTTGCATGATACCGGCGAAAGGTGCGCGGTATTGGAGAGGCTAGCAATGGTGGAAGGGTGAGAGTGCGTATAATCCATGGACTCAACATTAGTCATAAAGAACTCACATACTTATTGCAAAAATCTATTAGTTATCGAAGCAAAGTATTACGCGCATGCTCCTAGGGGGATAGATTGGTTGGAAAAGACCATCGCTCGTCCCCGACCGCCACTCATAAGGAAGAGAAACAATAAATAAATCATGCTCCGACTTCATCACATAACAGTTCACCATACGTGCATGCTACGGGAATCACAAACTTCAACACAAGCATTTCTCAAATTCACAACTACTCAACTAGCACGACTCTAATATCACCATCTCCATATCTCAAAACAATTACCAAGTTTCAAACTTCTCATAGTATTCAACACACTCATAAGAAATTTTTATTTATTTAATCTTGAATGCCTCAAATAATTAAAGAAAATTACCATGCTGTTTTGTTGGACTCTCAACATAATCTAAGTGAAGCATTAGAGAACAATGGTTTCTATAAAAAAATCCACCGACGTGCTCTAAAAGATATAAGTGAAGCACTAGAGCAAAAACTATATAACTCAAAAGATATAAGTGAAGCACATAGAGTATTCTAATAATTTCCGAATCATGTGTGTCTTTCTCAAAAAGGTGTGTGCAGCAAGGATGATTTTGTAAAACTAAAGAATAAAGACTCAAATAATACAAGACTCTCCAAGCAAAACACATATCATGTGGTAAATAAAAATATAGCTCCAAGTAAAGTTACCGATAGAAGTAGACGAAAGAGGGGATGCCTTCCGGGACATCCCCAAGCTTTGGCTTTTTGGTGTCCTTAGATTATCTTGGGGGTGCCATGGGCATCCCCAAGCTTAGGCTCTTGCCACTCCTTGTTCCATAATCCATCAAATCCTTACCCAAAACTTGAAAACTTCACAACACAAAACTTAAAGTAGAAAATCTCGTGAGCTCCGTTAGCCAAAGAAAACAAAACACCACTTCAAGGTACTGTAATGAACTCATTCTTTATTTATATTGGTGTTAAACCTACTGTATTCCAACTTCTCTATGGTTTATAAACTATTTTACTAGGCATAGATTCATCAAAATAAGCAAACAACACACGAAAAACAGAATCTGTCAAAAACAGAACAGTCTGTAGTAATCTGTAGCTAGCGCAAGATATGGAACCCCAAAAATTGTAAAATAAATTTCTGGACATGAGGAATTTATCTATTAATCATCTGCAAAAGGAATTAACTAAATAGCACTTTCCGAATAAAAATGGCAGCAGTTCTCGTGAGGGCTAAAGTTTCTGTTTTTTACAGCAAGATTAACAAGACTTTCCCCAAGTCTTCCCAACGGTTCTACTTGGCACAAACACTAATTAAACACAAAATACACAACCAAAATATAGGATAGATAAATTATTTATTTAATAACAGCAAGGAAAAATATTGGGTTGTCTCCCAACAAGCGCTTCTCTTTAAAGCCTTATAGCTAAGCATAATATTTCAATGATGCTCACATGAAAGACAAGAATTGAAGCACAAAGAGAGCATCATAAAACACGTGACAAACACATCTAAGTCTAACATACTTCCTATGCATAGGCATATTATAGGCAAACGAATTATCAAGGCAAGCTAAAACTAGCATATGCAAGGAAGCGGAAAGAAACAATAGCAATCTCAACATAACGAGAGGTAATTTAGTAATATGAAAATTTCTACCACCATATTTTCCTCTCTCATAATAATTACATGTAGGATCATAAGAAAATTTAACAAAATAGCTATCACATAAAATGGTTTCAACACGATCCACATGCATGCAAAGTTGACACTCTTCCAAAAAAGTGGGATTAACATTAACTAAAGTCATGACCTTTCCAAACCCACTTTTATCAAAAATTTCATAAGATTGAAAATTCTCCAAATATGTGGGATCTAAAGTTGACACTCTTCCAAACCCACTTTCAATAATATTGCAAACACTATTATCAATCTTATATTCATCATGGGGCTTGAATAAATTTTCAATATCACAAGCAGAATCACCCCAATCATGATCATTGCAAAAAGTAGAGGACAGAGCAAAACTAGCATCCCCAAGATTAGGGTTTTGCATATTATTAGCATAATTTACATAAATAGAATTTGTAATAAAAGCATTGCAATCATGCTTTTTATTCAAAGATCTATCGTGAATCGCTTCATAAATTAATTCATCACACTTTCCAGATTCACGCATTTCAAGCAAAACCTCATAAAGATAATCTAGTGCACAAAACTCAGTAGCAATTCGTTCATCATAATTGGATCTCTTAAAAAGATTAGCAAGCAGATGAGGATCCATAGATCTTAGGTTCTCTGCTTAGCAATAAATAAATAACTATTCCAACCAAACGAGCAAACGAGCCAAGTAAGACATTAAAGCAAATGGAAAAAGGGCGAACGGAAAAGAGAGGGCGAATAAAACGGCAAGGGTGAAGTGGGGGAAGAGGAAAACGAGAGGCAAATGGCAAATAATGTAATGCGGGAGATAAGGGTTTGTGATGGGTACTTGGTATGTTGACTTTTGCGTAGACCTCCCCGGCAACGACGCCAGAAATCCTTCTTGCTACCTCTTGAGCACCGCGTTGGTTTTCCCTTGAAGAGGAAAGGGTGATGCAGCAAAGTAGCGTAAGTATTTCCCTTAGTTTTTGAGAACCAAGGTATCAATCCAGTAGGAGGCTATGCGCGAGTCCCTCGCACCTACACAAAACAAATAAATCCTCGCAACCAACGCGATAAGGGGTTGTCAGTCCCTACACTGTCACTTACGAGAGTGAGATCTGATAGATATGATAAGATAATATTTTTGGTATTTTTATGATAAAGATGCAAAGTAAAATAAAAGGCAATGAAAATAACTAAGTGTTGGAAGATTAATATGATGAAAGATAGACCCGGGGGCCATAGGTTTCACTAGTGGCTTCTCTCAAGAGCATAAGTATTTTACGGTGGGTGAACAAATTACTATGAGCAATTGACAGAATTGAGCATAGTTATGAGAATATCTAGGTATGATCATGTATATAGGCATCACGTCCGAGACAAGTAGACCGACTCCTGCCTGCATCTACTACTATTACTCCACACATCGACCGCTATCCAGCATGCATCTAGAGTATTAAGTTCATAAGAACAGAGTAACGCTTTAAGCAAGATGACATGATGTAGAGGGATAAATTTATGCAATATGATAAAAAAACCATCTTGTTATCCTCGATGGCAACAATACAATACGTGCCTTGCTGCCCCTACGTTCACTGGGAAAGGACACCGCAAGATTTAACTCAAAGCTAAGCACTTCTCCCATTGCAAGAAAGATCAATCTAGTAGGCCAAACCAAACTGATAATTCGAAGAGACTTGCAAAGATAACCAATCATACATAGAAGAATTCAAAAAATCCAAATATTGTTCATAGATAAACTTGATCATAAACCCACAATTCATCGGTCTCAACAAACACACCGCAGAAGAAGATTACATCGAATAGATCTCCACGAGAGAGGGGGAGAACATTGTATTGAGATCCAAAAAGAGAGAAGAAGCCATCTAGCTAATAACTATGGACCCGAAGGTCTGAGGTAAACTACTCACACATCATCAGAGAGGCTATGGTGTTGATGTAGATGCCCTCCGTGATCGATGCCCCCTCCGGCGGAGCTCCAGAACAGGCCCCAAGATGGGATCTCGTGGATACAGAAAGTTACGGCGGTCGAATTAGGGTTTTGGCTCCGTATGTGATCGTTTGGGGGTACGTAGGTATATATAGAAGGAAGGAGTACGTTGGTGGAGCAACAGAGGGCCCACGAGGGTGGAGGGCGCGCCCGGTGATGAAGCTATGTACCTAGGGTAGGGTCATGGACCTGTCCCAACTGCCCTACCCAAGGACATCTCTAGAAGAAATCACCTTTCAATCGACTTGGAGGTGTTCCACTCGACAGACTCGAAGACACTCGACCAAGAAGCAATCACTCGACCAAGATCCAACCACTCGACGGCCAGGAGACCTAAAGGCACTCCGCACGCTAACGGTCGGTTATTAAGTAGCTTTTATGGTCATCATAGCACTTTATTAGGGGCGTTACCAGTAACGCCTGAGCTTAATGTATTTAAAACCCTGCACAACTGAGGGCCGGAGGGGTCCGGCGAACTCTATATAAGCCACCCCCCTCCTCAGTGTAAAGGGTTCGCACCCCTGTAATTCATACACGCATAATCCATTCGACCGCCTCCGGGCTCCGAGACGTAGGGCTATTACTTCCTCCGAGAAGGGCCTGAACTCGTAAACCTCGTGTGCTTACAACTACTCCGTAGCTCCATACCTACCCCCCTACATTACTGTCAGACTTAGAACCACGACGGTGGGCGCCCACCGTGGGGCCGGTGTTTTAGCGATTTGTTGGAGGAGTTGCAATCTTTTCCGATCCAAACCATCATGGTTTCTAGCGGAGTTTTGGTGGAGGGCCGCGAGATCCGTCTCGGCGCGCTCACGTTCATCGCCGACGACTCCGCTTGGCTTCAGGAGGCTCCGCTTGACGTGGACCCACTCCCTGTCCGCGGGGCAACGCACTTTCGCGCGTGCGTCCACGGCGTCCTCTTGCGGCAACCGTCGACCCATTATCGGTCGGTTCCTGTGTTGTCCTCCCTCCCTGTTTCCCGCCGGCGCAAGCGCTCCGGTCGGTCGAGACTTCAGCGGTGGGTGAGACACGCGATGGCACGCCAGTCGGCCACCCCTCAAGTCACGGCGATCGAGCCCGTCGAATCCCTCTACGGCCTGTTCGACCCGTCGACTGGCTCCGCAGAGACCGCATCCGAGTGCGACAACAGTGATCCGGCGGCGGAGATTCTGATGGTCGATGGACCGCCCAGTCCTCCTGGTTTTCCCCACACCGACGGAGGCGCAGGTGGAGGCGACCCATCGCATCCCCATGAGGAATATCTCCCCGAGCCTCTCACGTCGCTGTAGAGAGAAGAACTTCGTCGCCGGAACATGGATGCACTGCACACTCCTATCGTTGGAGAAACCCCCGAGGCTCGTGCCTTGGAGGACGCGCACCTGGCAAACTTGGCCGAGCGCACTCGACTGGAGAACCTCCAGCGAGCACTCGACGAGCGTGCGCGACAACGGGTTCCAGAATCCAGTCGACGTCAGCTCTTTCTGCCCCGCAGGTATATCGAACTCCGATTCAGAATTAAGCAGCTGCAGCCCGTATAGCAGAGTCGATTCAGCCTTCCCAGTCGGAGGCCGGCAGAGGCTTGTTGCAGATCAGAGTGTTACTCCGGGCATCAGGAGTCCAGAATTCCGCTGTTTCTCAGTCGCGGAACAGGATTCATAGCAGATCCATTGCTGCAGACACAGTCCAGTCGGCTCGTAGCCCGAGATCGCCCCCGAGCCGTGAGGGACGTGGGGACCGGCACAATCAGTACGGGAACCATGAGCAGTATGATCACCGATTCGATCGTGACGATCGATGTCGAGTGCCCACCCCTCCCGCGAGGAGCGGGTTGTATGTGCCTCGACAGCAGGATGATAGGCGCCCTCATAGTGTTGGGCGAAGGATTCCAGTCGACCCCGGGGAACCAGGCTTTGATGCGAGATCCATTCTCGTTCAAGGTTTGGTCGACAGGAACAGATCTCACCAAGAAGGTCACGACAGAGATGCACCTACCAGCAGCAAAGTACATGTTTCGGGGCCATAGTGCTTTAGTAGAGCCATCAGGGCCGCTGTGATTCCTCCCAACTTCAGGTTGGCGACTGGAGTCAGTAAGTTCACTGGTGAGTCCAAGCCCGATACTTGGCTTGAAGACTACCGAGTTGCCGTTCAGATTGGCGGTGGCAATGATGAAGTGGCCATGAAGCACCTGCCTCTCATGTTGGAGGGCTCGGCCAGAGCGTGGCTGAATCAGTTAGCACCCAGCAGCATTTACACTTGGGAAGACCTCGCGCGAGTGTTTGTCACCACATTTGAAGGAACATGTGACCGGCAGGGCTGACGGAACTGCGGTCTTGCGTGCAGAAGCCGAATGAAAGTTTGAGGGATTACATCCAGAGATGGATCACGTTACATCACACGGTAGAGAATGTGCCTGACCACCAAGCAGTCTGTGCCTTCAAAGAAGGCGTCAAGTACAGAGAACTGAATCTGAAATTCGGTCGAACCGGAGACATGTCTCTGAATCGGATGATGGAGATTGCCACCAAGTACGCTAATGGTGAAGATGAGGATCGACTCAGGTGTGGCAAGCTCAAGTCAGTCGCTCAAGAAACCGGAGGAGGAAATTCCAATCGGAAACAGAAGCGGAAAGCCGAGCCAGCTGCTCCTGGGGAAGCCTTGGCTGTAACTTAAGGAAAGTTTAAGGGGAAACCCAAAGGACCTTGGAACCCCAAGAAAGTTAAAGACCAAGACAGAAATGATGTGTTGGATTTGCCATGTCACATCCACACCAAGAAAGATGAAGAGGGTAAGTTCATTTACCCGAAACATACCACTCGACAGTGTCGGCTCTTGATCCAGCAGTTCCAGAGCAAGCAGCCCAAAGATAAGGAAAAGGAGTCGGACAAAGTTGAGGACAAGGAAGACAGTGATGATGGATACCCCCAGGTCAATTCCACCCTGATGATTTTTGCTGATGTTGAAAGCAAAAGTCGACTGAAAGTTATCAACCGTGAGGTGAATATGGTTGCTCCGGCAACACCCAGTTATCTGAAGTGGTCTCAGACTGCCATCACATTCGACCAGTCCGATCACCCAACGCACATTGCCACCCCTGGGAGGCAAGCTTTGGTGGTTGACCCAGTTGTTGAAGGCACTCGACTGACCAAAGTCCTGATGGATGGTGGCAGTGGTTTGAACATACTGTATGCTGAGACGTTGAAAGGGATGGGCATTCCGATGTCCAGACTCAGTACCAGCAGCATGAGTTTCCATGGAGTCATTCCTGGGAAGAAGGCTGAGTCACTCGGCGAGATTGCTCTTGATGTGGTTTTCGGTGATTTCAAGAATTACCGCAAAGAAAAGTTGACGTTCGAAGTTGTAGATTTCCAGAGTGCTTATCACACTATTTTGGGCAGGCCGGCTTATGCACGCTTCATGGCTCGACCATGTTATGTGTATCTCAAATTGAAGATGCCTGGTCCCAAAGGTGTGATCACTGTTACGGGCAATCGGAAGAAAGTAGAAGAGTGTTTTCAGAAAGGTTCAAAGATCGCTAATGCTCAGATGGCAGTGGTGGAGCTGCAGGAATACCAGAAGACTGCAAACTCGAGTGATTTATTGCGAGCCAAGAAGCCCGCTACAGAATCAGCTTTTCAGTCGTCTGGCAAAATGAAGCCGGCTCACGTTCACCCGACCGATCCCAGTGCTCCTCTGACTCATATCTCAACAACACTCGACTCCAAATAGGAAGAAGCGCTCATCCAGTTCCTCCGTGAGAACTGGGACATTTTCGCATGGAAGCCTTCTGACATGCCGGGTGTTCCCAGGGGGCTGGCTAAGCACTGCCTATGAGTCGACTCAAAAGTAAAACCTGTCAAAGAACATCTCCGATGGTCCGCCGTCCAGAAGAGAAATGCTATTGGTGAGGAGGTGGCTCGGCTCTTAGCAGCGGAGTTCATCCGAGAGATCTACCACTCCAAGTGGCTCGCCAACGTTGTCATGGTCCTGAAGAAGGACAAGTCACTTCGCATGTGCATTGACTTTAAACATATCAATCGGGCCTGCCCGAAAGATCATTTTCCTCTCCCCCACATCGACCAGATAGTCGACTCGACCGCGGGATGTGAGCGACTGTCTTTTTTAGACGCCTATTCCGGGTGCTTTCATCACTCCATTCGGGTGCTTCTGTTATGTTACCATGCCGTTCGGCCTCAAGAATGTCGGAGCCACATTCATGAGGATGATTCAGAAGTGTCTGCTCACTCAAATCAGTCGGAATGTGGAAGCATACATGGATGATATTGTGGTCAAGTCACGGAAGGGTTCCGACCTGCTGACTGACCTTGCTGAAACCTTTGCCAACCTCAGGAGGTATGATATCAAGCTTAATCCATCAAAGTGCACATTCGGAGTTCCTGGCGGAAAGCTACTCGGTTTTCTTATTTCTGAATGGGGAATCGACGCCAATCCAGAAAAAGTCGGTACTATACTCCGAATGAAAAGTCCTGTGCGAGTGCACGACGTCCAGAAGCTTACTGGTTGCTTGTCCGCTTTTAAGTCGATTCATCTCTCGTCTCGGTGAAAAGGCATTGCCTCTTTACCAATTGATGAAGAATTCTGACAAGTTCGAGTGGACTCCTGAAGCTGATGCAGCGTTTGCAGAGCTCAAAGCTCTGCTCTCCACCCAGCCGGTGCTTGCTGCCCCAATCACGGGACAAGTCATCAGTACGGTACTTACGGTCGAGCGGGAAGAAGAAGGAAAAGCCTTCAAAGTTCAGCGCCCAGTATATTATATTTCTGAAGTTTTGACCCCGTCGAAACAAAGATATCCTCATTATCAGAAGCTTGTATATGGGATTTATCCACAAAGAAGGTTGCTCACTACTTCTCTGATCATTCCATTACAGTCGTCAGCGATGCTCCATTGTCAGAGATCCTGCATAACAGAGATGCAACTGGTCAAGTGGCAAAATGGGCGATTGAACTCCTTCCTCTAGATATCAAGTCCCAGGCAATAGTAGATTTCGTCGCCGAGTGGATTGAACAACAACTGCCGACTCAGGTTCACTCGGAGCATTGGACCATGTTCTTCGACGGTTCCAAAATGCTGAATGGTTCCGGTGCCGGGGTGGTATTGGTCTCCCCCCGAGGAGATAAGCTTAGATATGTTATTCAAATCCACTTTGATTCCTCCAATAATGAGGCGGAATATGAAGCACTTTTATATGGGTTGTGCATGGCCATTTCACTCGGCGTCCGTCGCCTCATGGTCTATGGCTACTCAGATTTGGTGGTTAATCAGGTGATGAAGGAGTGGGACGTCAGAAGTCCAGCCATGACTGGTTATTGCAATGCAGTGAGAAAGCTGGAGAAGAAATTCGAGGGGTTAGAACTTCATCACATACCCCAACTGACAAATCAAGCAGCTGATGATTTGGCAAAAATAGGTTCCAAAAGAGAAGCCATTCCCAGCAATGTGTTTTTGGAACACATCCACACACCATCAGTTCAGGAGGATCCCTTCACTGAAGAAGCCCCGCAGCCAAAAAGTGCCACAGATCCGACTGAAGTTGAAGTTCCAGCTGTGGTCGACCTGATCATGGAAGTCTTGGTCATCACTCCCGACTGGACAATACCGTACATCGCGTACATCCTAAGGAAAGAACTCCCAGAGGACGAAGAAGAGGCTCGACAGATCGTCCGTCGATCCAAGGCCTTTACAGTCATAAAGGGACAGTTGTATAGAGAAAGCGCGACTGGAGTCAGTCAGAAGTCTATAACACCAGAAGAAGGTCAGATGATCCTTGATGATATCCACTCGGGGACCTGTGGTCATCATGCGTCCTCTCGGACCGTTGTGGCTAAAGCATACCAAGCGGGATTCTACTGGCCAAGAGCGAATGAAATGGCGAAAGAGATAGTCGACAAGTGTGAAGGATGCCAGTTTTACTCCAATATGTCGCACAAGCCCGCGTCAGCCCTGAAAACCATTCCACTTGTCTGGCCCTTCGCCGTTTGGGGACTGGACATGGTTGGACCACTGAGAATGGGCAGGAGCGGCTTCACTCATGTGCTAGTAGCAGTCGACAAGTTCACCAAGTGGATTGAAGCTAAGCCTATCAAGAATCTTGATGCTTGCACGGCTATCAGTTTCATCAGAGAGTTGATATTCAGATATGGAGTTCCGCACAGCATCATCATTGACAATGGGTCAAACTTTGATTCCGACAAATTCAGAGCCTTTTGCGCCTCTCAGGGCACACGAGTCGACTACGCTTCGGTTGCTCAACCCCAGTCGAATGGACAAGCGGAAAGAGCAAACGGCTTAATTCTCAAAGGATTGAAACCCCGATTGATGCACGATCTCAAGCACGCAGCAGGTGCATGGGTCGATGAGCTTCCATCAGTTCTTTGGGGATTGAGGACAACCCCGAACCGATCGACCGGAAGAACCCCATTCTTTCTGGTCTATGGAGCCGAAGAAGTTTTGCCGAGTGACCTGCTTCACAACGCCCCCCGAGTCGAGCTCTACTCTGAAGATGAAGCAGAACAAGCCCGGCAGGATGCAGTCGACCTCCTAGAAGAAGAAAGAGAAATGGCCATGATCCGATCGACCATCTATCAGCAAGACTTGCGTCGATTCCATGCCAGAAATGTGAAGAGTCGAGCCTTCCAAGAAGGAGACTTGGTCCTCCGAGTGGATCAACAGAAACCACACAAACTCGCTCCTAGTTGGGAAGGCCCCTTCATAGTCACCAGAGTCCTCCACAATGGAGCGTACCACCTTTATAATGTCGATCGCCAGATTGATGAGCCACGAGCCTGGAATGCGGAGCTGCTCCGCCCCTTTTATACTTGAATTCTCACTCGGATGAGATGTAATAAGAAAAACTCATGTAGTTTATTTATCAAAGACAAGAGCGTTATAATTTTCCCAGTGATTGTTATTGTTTTTGTTTGCGTGAGAAATCCCCCAATGGGTGGCTTAGCTGTGAATCCGTTTCACCTAAGTTTGTAAAAATAATTTCCTACCGAGTGGTGAGCCAGCCTCTCACTCGGAGGCTTAGCTGCGAACCCGTTTCGCCTAAGTGTTTGAAAATCCTACCGAGTGGTGAGCCAGCCTCCCACTCGGGGGCTTAGCTGCAGTCCAGTACTCGCCTAAGTATTTGAAAATCCTACCGAGTGGTGAGCCAGCCTCCCACTCGGGGGCTTAGCTGCAGTCCAGTACTCGCCTAAGTTTGAAAAATCCTACCGAGTGGTGAGCGACCCTCCCACTCGGAGGCTTAGCTGCAGTCCAGTGCTCGCCTAAGTATTTGAAAATCCTACCGAGTGGAGAGCGGCCCTCCCACTCGGGGGCTTAGCTGCAGTCCAGTACTCGCCTAAGTATTTGAAAATCCTACCGAGTGGTGAGCGACCATCCCACTCGGAGGCTTAGCTGCAGTCTGGTACTCGCCTAAGTTTGAAAAATCCTACCGAGTGGAGAGCGACCCTCCCACTCGGGGGCCTAGCTGCAGTCCAGTACTCGCCTAAGTATTTGAAAATCCTACCGAGTGGTGAGCGACCCTCCCACTCGGGGGCTTAGCTGTAGTCCAGTACTCGCCTAAGTATTTGAAAATCCTACCGAGTAGGGAGCCAGCCTCCCACTCGGGGGCTTAGCTGCAGTCTAGTACTCGCCTAAGTACGAAACACATCTCAATCCACAAGGACGACGAGGTGCAGGTCGACTACCACCTTCTCCTTGGGAGCTTCGCCACAAATACAACGTGCGCTCCATCTCAATCCACAAGGACGACGAGGTGCAGGTCGACTACCACTTTCTCCTTGGGAGCTTCGCCACAAATACAACGTGCGCTCCATCCCACCCCGCAAGGACGACGAGGTGCAGGTCGACCGCCACCTTCTCCTTGGGAGCTTCGCCACAAATACAACGTGCGCTCCATCTCAATCCACAAGGACGACGAGGTGCAGGTCGACTGCCACCTTCTCCGTGGGAGCTTCGCCACAAATACAACGTGCGCTCCATCCCACTCCGCAAGGATGATGAGGTGCAGGTCGACTGCCACCTTCGCCTTGGGAGCTTCGCCACAAATACAATGTGCGCTCCATCACTGACCCGCAAGAACGACGATGTGCAGGTCGACTGCTACCTTCTCCTTTGGAGCTGCGCCACAAATACAAAAGTTGTCTCGAGTGAAGAACGAGTTCCACTCGACGGAGGATTCATGAAGATATTCAACGATAAACCAAGTTAAGATAAATCCTAAAGGTTCCGGACCACAGATCGAAGTGCTCGGGCATTCAGCCCGAAAGAGTTTAACGGTTACAAAAACCACTCGGCATTCCGAGGCAAATTTAAGGTGGGGCATAAAAGTTTGTTCACTCCGCAGGAGGAGGACTGGCAGGCTCGACGAACTCGTCCAGGTCGACGCTGTCGGCATCTGAGTGGCTGCAGCGATGAAAGTCTCCATAAAAGATCGAAGGTCATGCTTCTGGGTGTTGGCGACCTTGATTGCTGCCAGCTTATCTTGTCGCACCTCCTTGCAGTGGACACGAACCAAAGACAGAGCCACATCAGCACCACACCGGGCAGAAGATTTCTTCCACTCCTGCACTCGATCAGGGATCTCGTTAAGTCGAGTCATCAGGGACTCAAGATCATTCTGGAGCGTGGCCTCTGGCCAAAGTGCCGTGTCGATCCGTGACGTGGCGACCTTCAGTCGAGCCAAGTAGTCCACAACACCGTCGATGCGGGATTCCAGTCGAAGCAGATTCATGGCCGTTTCATCTTTCACGGGAGAATTGATTGGGTCCAAACTTGGCTCAATCCGCCCAGTCTCCTCCTCGAAGTTCTGGCAAAACTCTGCATTCACGATCCAAGGATAAGTCAATTTTCGTACGCTGAGTCGACAAAAAACATCAGTCGGAACAAAATGTATACCTTCAAGCTTGATGAACAACTTCTTGGCAAGGCTCCTCAGATAGCTCTCCAGATCGTCCCTCCTGCGAGCGATGCCTCCCATCTTCTCGTACAGGTTGAGATTGTCCTTCAAGCGCGTGCACTCCTTGTTGGCTTCGTTCAGAGCAGATTTCATCTTGGTGTTCTCTTCTTCCAACTGGCCGACTGAAGCCAGTTTCTGTTCAGCCAGAGCGGTTCTGTCGTCAGCTTCCTTTTGAGCAGCAGCCAAATCCTGATCCTTCTTCGCCAGAGCTTCTGTCAGTTTTTCTGCAAAGAAATGGTACTTGATTCAGAAAGAGCAGAAGGGTACTCAAGCCTAAGACAAACCAGTCGACAAGCTCGTCTTACCATTGGCGTCGTCCTTGGCCTTTTGCAGCTCTGTCTTGGCCAATTCCAAGTCAAGGTTCAGTTGGATCTGCTGTTTCTCCAAGTCAGCAAAGTGAGCTCCAAGATCACAAGATTTCTGCAATCAGGGAGGAGAAGTTATTTTACAGCGAAAAACGACAAAGACAATAAATACTAAGACTACGGTCGACTGCCCGCGGTCCATAATAGTCTCGGGGACTACACCCAGTGGGTGCACTTTGCGTGCCCCCACCGGTTATGATCCCACTCGACCGGCCCGCCGGAGTCTAGTGCAGGGAGTAAAAAAAAGGAGAGAAAGAAGAACTCAGACCACAGTCGACTGCCAGCAGTCGACCACGGTCTCGGGAACTACAACCAGTGGGTGCACTTGGCGTGCCCCCACCGGTTCTGATCCCACTCGCCCAGACCGAGTAGAAGAGACAAACTACCAGTTCAGTTTACACTTGATGCGGCCAGACCACATCGAGCGAAAGAATCAAAATACAAAGACTACAGTCGAGTGCCAGCAGTCCACCGTAGTCTCGGGGACTACACCCAGTGGGTGCACTCAGCGTGCCCTCACTAGTCCAAAAATTCAATCGACGCACCCAGTGGGTGTACAGATGCAAAGATTTTCGGAAAGAGAGTCTTCAGATAGCATATCCTAACAGAACAAGCGGTGACCAACTAACCTGAATGTTGCTTTGGAGAGCTGAGCTGGCATCGTAGGCGGCCTGACTGGCGTCCCGCACCGTCTTCATCTTCTCCATCATAATGCCCGCCTGGCGTATGGCTTCCTTGGCAGCATTCACTTCGTCCTCTGGGACATGATGGGTCGCAAAAATTGATGGTGGGTCGACAGGGGCCTGAGCAGTCGACGAAGAAGGCAAGGCACTCGACAATGGCACGGCGAAGGTGACAGAACCCTGATTGGCATCACCGGCGTCCTGAACGACTGGTTCGGCCCTCGGCGTCGACTGTGGCACCTTGCTTGCAGGAGCTTACCTATTTTTCCTCGTCAAAGGCCTCTCGGGCTCTTCATCATCATCATCGGGGAGGTCAATAACGTTAGGAGCTGTTCAAAGTTCAATCGCCAAAATCACATCACCCAATGGTACACATTGCAGTTGAGTCGACCAAATAAAGACAGAATGGCAGAAATCATACCCAGATTGGAAGTGACCACATCCTCCATTACCTCATCCTCGTCCCTGTAAGCTGAGGTCCCAGAAGTAGCAGCGCTGCCAGTTCCAAAGTTAGTCTGGTTAAATCAAGAAAAACTAACAGCACGGGGTGTCGAGTGAATACAAAGGGAGACACTCACGCAGAAGCGACGGGGATGTCAATCTTAATCTTCGGCAACGCCTTCCGAAGCTTTGGCTCTGCAACTTTGGGATGCTTTGACGCTTTTTCAGTTGGGGTTGGTGAAGAGGTCCGAGGACGCTTTGAAGACTGACCAGCCTAAGCAATCGCCTTTTCACGGGCGCTCGGTCGTTCTTGGTCAAGCTTGGATCGCCTCTCCCTGCGAGGAGGCGACTCGACTTCTTCTTCGTCACTTGAGTCGTCCTTTCTTCGTCCCCTTCACCGTCAGAACACCATTCGCCACTGTCGCCGCCGCTCGCCTCTCCTTCCAGGTCTTGCTCTTGCTCTCCGTTGGGCATTGAATACATTTCGATAAGGGCCTAAAAGAAAGCAGGAAGAATAAAGTCAATCGACGCAGTATAGACAGCTGCGCGAGTGAATTCAGATTACAATCAAAAGCTCAGAATCGGACCTTCTCTGGTACATGGGACTGGTCGAATGGAGGAACTCTCCTGGCTCCCCTGGGGTTGTCCTTGTTTCCGGTCATGCCCGACAGTCACTTCTCCAGTGTGTCATCATCGACCTCCTCCGGGTGAATCCGAGTGGAGTCGTCAAGACCCGAATACATCCACATCGGATGGTCTCGGGCTTGAAGAGGCTGGATGCGCCGCTGAAGGAAAACCTCCAAGAGATCCATACCGGTGACCCCGTCACAGATAAGCTGGACCACTCGTTCGACCAGCACCCTAACCTGCGCCTTCTCCTCCGGGAGCACCTTCAAAGAGGAGGGTTTCCTCACTCGGTCCATGGTAAAAGGAGGGAGGCCAGTCGATTGCCCTAGCGTCGGCTGGTCTTTGCAGTAAAACTAGGCCGACTGCCATCCGCGAACCGAGTCAGGAAGAATCATGGCTGGAAAGGAACTTTTCCCTCTCATATGAACTCCAAGACCCCCACACATCTGAATCACTTGTATTCTCTTATCACTCGGATTGGCCTTTTTCACCGTCTGAGAACGACAGGTGAAAATGTGCTTGAAAAGACCCCAATGAGGCCGACAACCCAGGAAATTCTCGCACAAAGACACGAAGGCAGCGAGATACACGATTGTGTTGGGAGTGAAGTGGTGGAGTTGTGCCCCAAAGAAATTCAGAAATCCCCGAAAGAAAGGGTGGGGAGGCAAGGAAAATCCACGGTTGACGTGGGTGGCAAGGAGAACACGCTCACCCTCCCGAGGTTGCGGCTCGGATTCCTTCCCCGGAAGCCGCGCCGATCCATGGGGGATCAGCCCGCCTTCGGCTAGGTCGTCGAGGTCTTCTTGGCGGATCGCCGAGCGGATCCAGTCGCCCTGGATCCAGCCCTTTGGCAGGCCGGCTCGCGAGGAAGATCCACCCCGACTGGTCGCCTTCCCCTTCGCCTTTGCTGTCGCCTTCTTCGCCCACTCCAGAGCCGCCGTCTTCTCCTTCCCCATTGTCGCCGGCGAGACGCATACGGAGCGGTGGCACTGGGGCGAGAGCGAGCGCGACGGAGAAGCCTGAAGAGGAGAAGAGGAAATGGGAACGCACTGTTCGAGAAACCCAGGCCCGACGCTTTATATGAGGTCGCTTCCGAGTGGCTGACTGGTAGGCCCAGGCGGTCCTGTCAAATCCTGTAACAACCGCGCGCGCGATACGTGGCGAAAAAGGTGGCACGAGGATCGAGGCGGCTCCGCCCTATCCCATCCGATTACTGCGGCCTCCCCCGTCCCGCGCGCTTCCTGAAATTCAAATCCCGCGAAATCTGCGGGCAGCAGAACAACTTGTCAGATGGAAGATCTCCTCCACGCCGTCACTCAGAGCCTTTCAAGTAAAGAAACTCACTCGGCAAAAAACTAAGAATTGATCAAGGCGACTAAAGAGGAAGTTGCTGTCACCACTCAGGTTCATTGATCCGAAACAAGATATGCTCATGGCATGAAAAATGAGTCGGAGAAGTTCTCAACTCCTTCCCCACTCAAACCTCGATCCATTCAGGGGCTAATGACGAAGCTATGTACCTAGGGTAGGGTCATGGACCTGTCCCAACTGCCCTACCCAAGGACATCTCTAGAATAAATCACCTTTCAATCGACTTGGAGGTGTTCCACTCGACAGACTCAAAGACACTCGACCAAGAAGCAATCACTCGACCAAGATCCAACCACTCGACGGCTAGGAGACCTAAAGGTACTCCGCACGCTAACGGTCGGTTATTAAGTAGCTTTTATGGTCATCATTGTTGGGTTTCGTAGTAATTTCAAAAAAATTCCTACGCACACGCAAGATCATGTGATGCATAGCAACGAGAGGGGAGAGTGTTGTCTACGTACCCAACGCAGACCGACTGCGGAAGCGCTAACACGACGTAGAGGAAGTAGTCGTACGTCTTCACGATCCAACCGATCAAGCACCGAAACTACGGCACCTCCGAGTTCGAGCACATGTTCAGCTCGATGACGATCCCCGGACTCCGATCCAGCAAAGTGACGGGGAAGAGTTCCGTCAGCACGACGGCGTGGTGACGATCTTGATGAACTACAGCAGCAGGGCTTCGCCTAAACTCCGCTACAGTATTATCGAGGAATATGGTGGCTGGGGGCACCGCACACGGCTAAGGAATAGATCACGTGGATCAACTTGTGTCTTTCTGGGGTGCCTCTGCCTCAGTATATAAAGGAGCCAAGGGGGAGGGGGGCGCCGGCCAGGAGGAGGGCGCAGGAGGAGTCCTACTCCTTCCGGGAGTAGGACTCCCTCCCCCCCAATCCTAGTTGGACTAGGATTCCCCGAGGGGGAAAGAGGGAGAGGGGGGCCGGCCACCTCTCCTAGTCCTAATAGGACTAGGGGAGGGGGGAGGCGCGCAGCCACCTTGGGCTGCCCCTTTCTCCTTTCCACTAAAGCCCATTAAGGCCCATATGGCTCCCGGGAGGGTTCCGGTAACCTCCTGGTACTGCGGTAAAATCCTGATTTCACCCGGAACAATTCCGATATCCAAACATAGGCTTCCAATATATCAATCTTTACGTCTCGACCATTTTGAGACTCCTCGTCATGTCCGTGATCACATCCGGGACTCCGAACAACCTTCGGTACATCAAAATGCATAAACTCATAATATAACTGTCATCGTAACCTTAAGCGTGCGGACCCTACGGGTTCGAGAACAATGTAGACATGACCGAGACACGTCTCCGGTCAATAACCAATAGCGGGACCTGGATGCCCATATTGGCTCCTACATATTCTACGAAGATCTTTTATCGGTCAGACCGCATAACAACATACGTTGTTCCCTTTGTCATCGGTATGTTACTTGCCCGGGATTCGATCGTCGGTATCCAATACCTAGTTCAATCTCGTTACCGGCAAGTCTCTTTACTCGTTCCGTAATACATCATCTCACCACTAACATATTAGTTGTAATGCTTGCAAGGCTTATGTGATGTGCATTACTGAGAGGGCCCAAAGATACCTCTCCGACAATCGAAGTGACAAATCCTAATCTCGAAATACGCCAACCCAACATGTACCTTTGGAGACACCTGTAATGCTCCTTTATAATCACCCAGTTACGTTGTGATGTTTGGTAGCACCCAAAGTGTTCCTCCGGCAAACGGGAGTTGCATAATCTCATAGTTATAGGAACATGTATAAGTCATGAAGAAAGCAATAGCAACATACTAAACGATCGGGTGCTAAGCTAATGGAATGGGTCATGTCAATCAGATCATTCAACTAATGATGTGACCTCGTTAATCAAATAACAACTCATTGTTCATGGTCAGGAAACATAACCATCTTTGATTAACGAGCTAGTCAAGTAGAGGCATACTAGTGACACTTTGTTTGTCTATGTATTCACACATGTATTATGTTTCCGGTTAATACAATTCTAGCATGAATAATAAACATTTATCATGATTATAAGGAAATAAATAATAACTTTATTATTGCCTCTAGGGCATATTTCCTTCAATCATAGCACTTTATTAGGGGCGTTACCAGTAACGCCTGACCTTAATGTATTTAAAACCCTGCACAACTGAGGGCCAGAGGGGTCTGGCGAACTCTATATAAGCCACCCCCCTCCTCAGTCTAAAGGGTTCGCACCCCTGTAATTCATACACGCATAATCCAGTCGACCGCCTCCGGGCTCCGAGACGTAGGGCTATTACTTCCTCTGAGAAGGGCCTGAACTCGTAAACCTCGTGTGCTTACAACTACTCCATAGCTAAGATCTTGCCTCTCCATACCTACCCCCCTACATTACTGTCAGACTTAGAACCACGACACCCGGGGGGGGGGGGGGGGTAGGCGCGCCCCCTACCTCGTGGCTTCCCTGTTGGTTGCTTGACGTAGGGTCCAAGTCTCCTGGATCATGTTCATTCTGAAAATCACGTTCCCGAAGGTTTCATTCCGTTTGGACTCCGTTTGATATTATTTTTCTGAGAAACTCTGAAATAGGCAAAAAACATCAATTCTGGGTTGGGCCTCCGGTTAATCGGTTAGTCCCAAAAATAATATATAAGTGAATAATAAATCCCAATAATGTCCAAAATAGAAGATAATATAGCATGGAGCAATCAAAAATTATAGATGCGTTGGAGATGTATCAGTACACTTCAGGAATATATCGTTTGTATGTAAAGCACATGGAACTATTCACCATTGTAATATACCGTAAACTCCACAATATAATGGAGGAATTGATTGTCTTTTATACTCCCTTGTTTCTTTGGAGAGAAGCATTGCATACTCTCGTTTGTTGAATCATTCTAGATTTAGCACAGCCACTTGATTGGAAGGAAATCTTCTATTTTGGCATGAAATTCTCAGTTATTACAAAGCGCAGACCATGAATTTTTCATGGTTATTCTAGTGGATCAAAGGGTGTTTTCTCCTTTATCTGGAAAAGGAACACTGGTGGAAAGTAGGAAAACAATCATTTTTATAATCAAGGGTGGAATTATTGACAATCATACCGGAATATAATCTTGACACCAAGGAAACTACAAGTGACACTCCCAACATGACATGCTTAGGATAAGTGGGAGGAATTAACTTGGAATGTAATCTCTGGATAATTGTTATGTGATTTTTGGGGGAAGTCACTCTAAATAGTAGAGGAAGAATCCTAAGAAGGCTTAAAAATTTTCATCATTGTCAACTATGGGTGGAAGAAATGCGGGAAGGAATAAACTCAATGAGGAATTATATAGTTTGGGAACTTATTATCATACCAAAGAACCACACATCCATTGTTTGTAAGTGTATTTTTATTTATTTGTGAGGAATTTTATCTCATTAGAATATTATAATGTCACACTTGCTATTAAGTTCTTTGCACAAAGGAAAATATACTTTATGGAAACTCTCTCTCCTGGAATATAGGGAAGAGGAACTAAAGACATGGTTTGCTAATTGAATATATTCATGTATGGTCTTATAGCAAGCTTCACATCAATGGAATAGTTGGTCATATGGTTTTCTAAATGAAGTAAGGCAGTCATCTACAAATGTAAGTGTAAAGTATTTTGCATTGTTATTGTATACGTTAACATTGTTTTGTTGTTTGCAAGGGTAAATTCACATTGATGGAAGTGAAAGTTGGTCATCTTTTAACTTTCATATGAAAGGAATATTTGAAACATCCTATGTTTTACAAGTGGAAATACATAGAAAATATTTTGAAGTGTTTCTCTATGGAAAATTGCAAATATATTAAAATACCTTTGATAAAGGGAATCATACTCAATGAGGAATTATATTTCAACTCCTAAGGGAAGATGGACTAATGAATGCTACTGGAATAGATATGTATCTTCATTATATTATCATACTTTTGCTACCAGAATGTATGCTGCACTCAAGCAGTGGAAGGTTAGACGAGCAGCTAAGGGAATCTCACACATCATATAAGATTGTGGAAAGTGCATCACAATCTGTCACTTGTTCTGAAATTTATATTAAAGGTAAACACATTGAGGAAGTTATTACTGTATCTACGAGATGAGAAATAAGTCCAGGTACGCGTATTAAATTATTATTTTTAGTACTAATATGGTGCAGGTTCACTGACCGAAGTTAGGGAATTCTTTTCAAACATGGTTACTGATGGAACTTCATTTACTGATTGGATTTGATATTTATGTGGTTTTGAAAATTTATTCAACACGGTTGTCATATATTTTGACTTAATGTGGAATTATTCATATTATTGATATATGTGACTGAAAATAATTGATGCGAAATTTCACTTGAGGAAACAAAATACTTAAGGTGCCTATAAAGGTGGAATTACACTCGAGGAAATAATACTCTATGCTGGAATAATTAGACGAAAACTAAGGTCTCTAGTGATCTTAAGTGTCACGGCAAGGAAACATACTAACGGAAGGTATCACTATATATTTCTTTGGATTTTCAATGTAGTGTTAACCTGGTTGCTGGCTCCTTGACTAAGCCTATTAGTCATGAGGTATTTGGTAAGCATGTTAAGGCTATGGGTTTACGAATATTTGAATGATCGTTTTGGACAAGTGGGAGATGCTGGAATTATGTGTCCTGCAACTATATTCAAATTGCTTGGAATTGTTAATATTCGAAATACCTTATTATGGAACTATACATGTATTTATACATGGAAATGATTTACATGTTTAGCATGGAATTGTTACTTGCTAGAATGTACTTAAGTAGTATATGCTTAAGGAAGCTGGTTGATTATCAGTGGAATACAATATACTCCCTCCGTTCCTTGATATAAGGTGTATAGATTTTTTAGAAAAAAAACTCAAAATATAAGGTGTATTGTGTTGCACCACTCGTTTGGATAATTTGTTTAGGGATTTTATTACATTTTCATACATTAGGCAAGCTCCTCTATTTTCTCATGCCAATTAGTCAGGTGTAATCTCGCCCAAAACTTGTGAAATTTTCCCTCCACATGCGTTCTTTAATTTTCGTGCCGAAAACTATACACCCTATATTTAGGAACGGAGGGAGTACTATTTATATTGGAAAGACTACCCGGGTACCCTGATGATTGGAAGGAGCTAGATGATGTAATTAGATTACAACCCTAATGTTGATCTACATAATTAGAGTAATTTACATTCTATTATGGTGCGTTGCTCACAAGCGCGTGCTTCGGGGACATAATGGGTAGAATTCGTTAACAGACAAATATGATCGTGGTTAGTAATTTGATCTGAAATCTATCCCGGAAATTAGTGAAAAAACTAGGAATCTTATATTTGTATAAGAGAGGGACTATTTGAAAACATAGTATAAGAAGGTCCCTACCCACTAATCTCAGACATGCGAATTGTGAGCGGCATCATAGATAAACGAATAGGGGTAGACCGCAAAGCTTCCCTTTCTTTTGTTTTCTGGGAGGACGTAGAATACAATTTTTTGTATTTGTTATTCATGGAACTAGGAAGCCATACAATATTTCTTGGCTGTCGATCGCTTTCTGAAGGAAAAGAAGTTGCATGGCTCCTGCTCATCTGCCGCCCGGACGTTATTAATTATAGCAGAGAATTAGTCCAGTGAGCTATTATCACTCTTTGCTAGTGTCGTGATCAGAGTTATTGTTTCTTTCAATAGTAAAAAAAAAAGACCTGTCTAATTAGATAGAATCACGATTTTTTTTAAAAGGGACGACATTTTAGAGATGATCATGGGCTAGCCCCAGCAGGCGTATGCACCACCGACGGATACGAGTTACTTAAATTGGTATGAAAAGAAACAAGTCTAAAATGGTGTCTGACCTTAGATCAAAACACGAGAAAAAACAAGCATACAATACGACCTCAAGGTTAGGTGGCGCCGCGCAAACCTTCGGCATTTAGCTTGGGCTCCGCTCCAACCCCGTCGGTTTATATCAAGGACGCCCATGTTCTTGTGCATGTGGACCGCATCTAAGGCCAACTCCAACGCGTGACATCATTTGGTCCTGACATGTCTATTTGAAACGAAACAGACACAAATCGTGCCCCAATGCACGGAGCAAACGAACACCAGTGTGTTTTTTGTCTGTCGTCAACGCATTTCTGGCTAAAATTTGGGTCACGTTTGTGTCAAAACGAGTGTGAGGCCTTCTCCTCCCCTGGACCGCGCGTTGGTGAAACAGTCCCTCTTTTCTCTTTCCCTATGCGGTCGGCCCCTCCCCCCTGCCCCCGCCATAGTCGCCGCTCATTTTCTGTCCGCTTTCTCGCTGTCCATCCTGGCCGCCCAAACTCAGTCCATTGCAATAACCGGTAAGGCCATTTGCAGAAAAGTGCAAGCTCAGTCCAAACTTCAAAACCGCGGGCAATCTTGGTTGGAGCTGTGTGGCGACTACGATGTTCCTCAGTAGAAATAATGTTTCCCACGTATTATCCCCGTCCTGATGGTGCTCTACTGTCGTCGTAGGGCGTGGGGAGGTCTGTCTCCATCGGACCTTGCGGAATTCGGTCGATCTTCAGTGGATCTATTTGGTTCCAGTCTTTGTTCGTCTTCGCTTGGGCGTTTAGAGACTTGATCCTTCGGATCTACAACTTTCTTCATCGGCGATGGTTGCTGCTCTGGTGTGCTTGTCCTATCGGGTCTTAGCACGATGACTTTCCGACTGTCTACTACAACAAGATTTGCCCGGCTCCGACGAGAGAGGGGCGATGACAGTGCCTCGCCTTCGGCTTGCTCCAGTGTCAGTAGTCGTCACTAGGTGGTCCACGGACCTGGTTGTAATTTTATTACCTCCGGTGTTCTTTGTACTGCTATGATTAATGATGAATAAATTGAAAATTTCTCATGCAAAAAAAAAGTATGGCCCAATGATTAGGGAGTGTTGAACTATCCGCTTTGTTTCGAAATATTTGAAGTTTTAGATTGTTTGCTCAAGTCCATAGGAAAATACATCAACATTCATAACACCCACCGTGAGTATTATATATGATTTTATGGGTTTTTGCAAAAGAAAAATTTATAACTTGATCAAACTTCATCGCAAAAAAATCATCAGAAAAAAAAACTTGAAAAATTTGACTAGACGAACTGGGGCTTCAAATATTTTGAAACGAAATAGATACTTTGTCAAACTGCCATCTCTTGAGCAGTTGACAGAAACGGTCTCTCGTCCGATCTTGTGTGGATCAAACATCAAGACGCACACACTTGACACTTGAAACCACAATTCTCGGCAAGGGAATTGACCCAGACCCAGACTCAGACCAAGCACAACCCGTGCTCGGTCAAATCCATCACCCACTCCTCCGCGGCCGCCCGACCTATAAATACCCAACTTGGTCGGTCCATGGCTTCCATCCCCAACCACCTTCGTCAGTTCATCAACACGACACGGGAAGCAGCAAAACCTTGGAGCCACTTCGCCTTCGAAACCCGCTGCAGTCCAGTCGCCAGCCTCCAGGGAAGCATGGCGGCACTCCGGGTCCAGCGCCTCTTCTTGGTCCAGTCTTCCTCATCCCCTTCCACTTTCACAGCGCGGCCACGACGGAGCAGCGCTGCCACCTGTCGCGCCGCCCTGCGCGTGCCTTCTGGCATTCGCACAACGCAGGACGACCTCAGCCTCAAGCTTGAATGGATTGAGCCGCAGGCGACGCGCGCCCCGGCCTCCCCGTCGGCGGACGTTTCCGTCGAGAAGCTCCACGCCATCGCGGACGCGGCGGCGGACCGGGCGGAGATGCACGACATTGTTGGAAATATGAGCAAATTACTATGAGATTTAATCCGAATAAATAGAAGATAAATCATGACCACAACAGCAGAGATTAAACTAATCATGCGAAGTAGCATAGCAGATGAACATATCACATCTAGGGTACATACTATAAGCATGAATTCTACCACGATCTCGAACAGGAAGGATAGAATCACATACGATGCAGCGGGTGCAGCACCGCCGGTGTTGACGTTGTCGCCCATGTCGTCGAGGACGAGGTTGCCGAGGTCGGGGAAGAAGTCATCGTTCGCGAAGTCGTCGCTACCAGCAGTCGCGGGAGTGCGCTCCCTAAAAACCTGATCGCCCCTCTCCCGTACAGGATCACGAGAGGCGGGGTTCCGGAGGCCTGCTGTCCCTTCTCGGGGTGCACGCCGGAAGGAGGGATGGAGAAGACTTGCTTGACGGCGCAATGATCTGGAATGGTGGTGAGAAACCATACGAAGCGGCGGCGGCTAGGGTAGACGTCTGCCTGACTAAATAGTGCGGGCCGGGTAGGTCGTGGGAGTAAACCCCACGTCCGAGTCGTCACGATCCAAAAGAATCGGAAACGGTTCAGTAATTAACGCGTCCGTAAATATAGACAACGTGCATAGCTCTGTCCTCGACTCGGCTCAACCCCACAACCCGCGGCGCGGCGCGGCGAGGCGAGGCGTGGCGTGGCGAGCGAGGAGGAGGAGCGCGCGTGTAGGTCTCCTCTTCTCATGCTCATACAAGTGGTAGAAGAGCTCACCTTATAAAGAGGTGCAACTCTCTCTCAACTTCCAGGGTGGGACTAAACTTTAGCCTCACTCACTCCACTCACATGTGTGCATGAATGGGCCAAGAGAATTTCAGAATTTTAGTTGGGCTTTGGGCCAAAGGCCTGCTAGCAAAATTCCAACAATCCCCCACAAAGTCTCATTGGCACATCTCATCATTTAGTTCCAAAACATTGTTTTATATATCGGTGCTTAGTGGAGACTGTGAAGTTGAACTTCCACTTAGAAATTTATGCTACACTAGATCACAACTTGAATAGTGGACTATGCCTTGAACTACAAGTTTTCTGTGAAACTAGTTTCACACAAATTTTTGACCGATACTGGGCTGCCGCAAGGCTTCCCCGCGGGTGGAGCGTATACGTCATACTCCAGGGCCTTTCATGAATTTATTAGAGAACACCCAATTCTCACAGACTGCGATGTTAATAGTCAAATTCATATAGGTGTGTTCCTCACAAGATGTTGTGAAGGACAACATCTCTACTTACCCGAATAAGCCACTTGGAACACATTAAGATAAGTATCAACCTGCCATGCAGATCAGGAGAGTATTGCATCTTCACGGAGTGGGATAATTAATATAGGGATACTCTCCTCCCAGCTGACCAACAGCTTGTCTCCCACTTCTACTTCACGGGATCTCCGATCACATAGAGTGGTTTACCACTATGTACAACTCATGCGGTGGGTCTCAAACCCATCTCCATCGATGCATTATCTATCACATTACGTGATAGACCCTTTGTAAAGGGATCTGCCAAGTTTTTCGACGTTTGGACATAATCCAACGTAATAACTCCGGAGTTCCTCAATTTTCTGACAGATTTTAGTCTCCTCTTCACATGCCTTGAGGACTTCATATTGTCCTTAGAACTGTTTATCTTGACGATCACAGTTTGATTATCACAGTTCATCAGGATAGGGGGTATTGTTTTTCAACCATAGGTAAGTCCATCAAGAGTTCACGAAGCCACTCTGCTTCAACATTGGCAGTGTCTAATGCTGTGAGTTCTGCTTCCATAGTTGACCTCGTAAAGATGGTCTGCTTGCAAGACTTTCAGGAAACAGCGCCACCAGCAAGTGTAAAAACATAACCACTTGTGGCCTTAATCTCATCATTATCAGATATCCAGTTTGAGTCACTATAACCCTCCAATACCCTTGGATACCCGGTGTAGTGAATCCCATAGCTCGCGGTGCCTTTCAAATAGCGCATAACTCTCTCAAGCGCATGCCAATGATCATCTCCCGGTTTTGACACAAACCGACTCAGCTTGCTCACAGCAAAAGAGATGTCAGGCCTCGTGGCACTCGCCAAATACATAAGCGAGCCAATAATCTGAGAATACCTCAGTTGATCTCTAGCAATCCGTCGATTCTTTCGAAGCAACACACTAGCATCATATGGAGTTGGAGAAGGCGTGCAGTCGCTATACCCAAAACGACTCAAGACCTTTTCCACATAATGAGACTGAAGCAGTGTGATCCCACCATTCTCATCTCTCAACAGCTTGATGTTTAAGATAACATCAGCTACTCCTAGATCCTTCATCTCAAAACAGCGAGATAAGAAATCCTTAACCTCCTTGATTAAATCAAGTTTGGTTCCAACGATCAATATGTCGTCGACATACAGACAAAGAATAACTCCTTCGCCCCCACCATAGCGATAGTACGCGCACTGGTCACCATCGTTTACTACAAAGCCGGCAGTAGTTAATGTTCTTTCGAACTTCTCATGCCACTCCTTAGGAGCTTGTTTAAGGCCATATAAAGACTTTAATAACTTGCACACCTTTCCTTCTTGACCAGGTACTACAAAACCATCTGGTTGATCCATGTAAATTTCCTCCTTCAACTCTCCATTGAGGAAAGCCGTCTTAACGTCCATTTGATGAACGAGAAGACCATGTGAGGCAGCCAATGATAGTAGCACCCGAATTGTGGTCAGTCTAGCCACGGGTGAGTAAGTATCAAAGAAGTCTTCACCTTCTTTCTGGGTATAACCCTTGGCCACAAGCCGTGCCTTATACTTTTCAATCGTACCATCAGGTCTAAACTTCTTCTTGAACACCCACTTACATCCTACAGGTTTGCACCCATAAGGACGGTCAGTGATCTCCCAGGTACCGTTAGCTAAGATGGAATCCATCTTGCTACGTACAGCTTCCTTCCAGTAGTCAGCATTAGGAGATGCATAGGCTTCTGAAATAGTCCTGGGTGTGTCATCCATGAGGTACACAATGAAATCATCACCAAAAGACTTTGCAGTCCTCTGTCTCTTACTCCTCATAGGAGTTCCATTGTTACCCTCAACAGGATTCTCAACGTGTTCCATCGCAATGGTGGGTTCAGGAATTACAGTGAATTCCTCACTAGATGGAGTAGGTATCTCCTGATTTGATGAACTCGACATATCCTTCATAGGAAATATGTCCTCAAAGAAAGTTGCATCATTTGATTCCATAATCGTACCAACATGCATGTCAGATACCTCAGATTTTATTATCAAAAATCTATAGCCGATGCTATGAAAAGCATAGCCCAGAAGAACACAATCCACGGGTTTTGGTCCAAGCTTGTGCTTCTTGGGAATTGGTATATTGACTTTCGCCAAACAACCCCAAGTACGTAGGTAAGAGAGTTTCAACCTTTTCCTTTCCCATTCCTCAAATGGAGTCATGGTCTTATGCTTTGTGGGAACTCGGTTTAGGACATGACATGCAGTCATTAGCGCCTCCCCCCACCATTCCTTGGATAGACCCGAAGTGTCTAACATGGTGTTAACCATATCAGTTAGAGTTCGGTTCTTTCTTTCGGCTACCCCATTTGACTGGGGTGAGTAGGGAGGCGTCATCTCATGGATTATACCATGTTCCACACAAAACAGATCAAATTCATTGGAAAAATACTCTCCACCACGATCGGACCTAAGCCGTTTAATTTTTCGATCAAGTTGGTTCTCTGCCTCAGCTTTATAGTTTTTAAAAAAAGTCAAAGCCTCATCTTTTGATTTCAGAAGATACACATAACTATATCTAGTGGAGTCATCAATCAACGTCATGAAGTATATCTTTCCACCTTTTGTCAACACGCCATTCATCTCACAAAGATCAGAATGTATAAGCTCAAGTGGCGCCAAGTCTCTTGCCTCTGCAGTCTTATGGGACTTGCGAGGTTGCTTAGCTTGCACACATACTTGGCACTTGGAGCCTTTGACAGTAGAGATTTTCGGAATTAAATTCATATTGGCTAACCGCGTCATGCAACCAAAGTTAATATGACAGAGTCGTGAATGCCAAATATCAGACTCATTATTGTGGCAAACATTATTAATAACTTTAGTGCAAATATCTGACAAAGATAGGCGGAACAAGCCTCCGCACTCATAGCCTTTTCCAACAAATTGTCCACACTTAGAAATTACAACTTTATTGGATTCGAAAACCAACTTAAAACCATCTCGACATAAACGGGAACCGCTAACGAGATTTTTATTGATGGACGACACATGATGAACGTTCTTCAGACGCACAGTCTTCCCCGAAGTAAACTTCAGATCGACCGTACCAACACCTCGAACGATGGCATGTGACCCGTTCCCCATCAGCATGGGTGAAGTCCCTGTTGCCTGGTAAGAAGAAAACATGGAGGCGTCAGCACAAACATGTACATTGGCACCAGCGTCAATTAACCAATCAGGGGATTGAAATACTGAAAGGATGGTAGGAAAAATACCGTACCCTGATTCCTTCATATCAGTATCACCGATGACAACATTAGCGGACTTGCCGCTCTTCTCATGTTCGCGCTCCTCAAAGCGGTTAGGACACTTCGGAGCCCAGTGATTAGGATCACCGCAGACATGGCAAAGTCCCTTCCCCTTCTTATGAGAATTCTTCTTGAAGTTGGTAGAATGTGATGGCTTGTTCTTTGTATCAAACTTGCCTTTGCCCTAAGTTTTGTTCTTATTGTTTTTGAACTTGTTGGGCTGGGAGTTCTTCTTCTGTACCATGTGGGCACTAGAACCTCCCTCAGCAACTCGAGCACGTGTGTCTTTTGCTCTCGCCTTCTCTTCAACATCAAGAGTAGCAATGAGATCCGCAACGGAAAACTCCTGTCTCTTGTGTTTCAGGGAAGTAGCAAAATTGTTCCACGAAGGTGGAAGCTTGGCAATGATGCCTCCGGCAACAAATTTGTCCGGCAACACACACTTGAAGTACTCAAGTTCTTTTGCGAGCGACTGTATCTCATGAGCCTGCTGTACAACAGGGCGCTCATCAGTCATCTTGTAGTCATAGAATTGCTCCATGACGTACAACTCACTGCCGGCGTTCGAGGCACCAAACTTGGCCTCGAGCGCAGCCCACATGTCCTTGCCGTTGTGAAACGACATATACGAATCCACAATGGAGTCATCAAGAACACTCAGAAGAGCGCCTTTAAAGAGGGTATCGATCTTCTCAAAAGCTTCCAGCTGTGCTGGATTAAGATCGCCCTCAGGCTTGCCCTTGGTGGCATCATAGCAGCCCATGGTCTGAAACCAGTAGACTACTCTCGTGCGCCACCTCTTATATTGCGCCCCCTTAAAGGCAAGCGGCTTCAGATGCGCAGCAAAACCACTCGGAGTAAATTGCCTATAATCAGGTTTTTGGATTGTTGGAAATATGAGCAAATTACTACGAGATTTAATCCGAATAAACAGAAGATAAATCATGACCACAGCAGCAGAGATTAAACTAATCATGCGAACTAGCATAGCAGATGAACATATCACATCTAGGGCACATACTAGAAGTATGAATTCTACCACGATCTCGAATAGGAAGGATAGAATCACATACGATGCAGCGGGTGCAGCACCGCCGGTGTTGACGTTGTCGCCCATGTCGTCGAGGACGAGGTTGCCGAGGTCGGGGAAGAAGTCGTCGTTCGCGAAGTCGTCGCTACCAGCAGTCGCGCGAGTGCGCTCCCCAAAAACCTGATCGCCCCTCTCCCGTACAGGATCACGAGAGGCGGGGTTCCGGAGGCCTGCTGTCCCTTCTCACGGTGCATGCCGGAAGGAGGGATGGAGAAGACTTGCTTGGCGGCGCAATGATCTGGAACGGTGGTGAGAAACCATACGAAGCGGCAGCGGCTAGGGTAGACGTCTGCCTGACTATATAGTGCGGGCCGGGTAGGTCGTGGGAGTAAACCCCACGTCCGAGTCGTCACGATCCAAAAGAATCGGAAACGGTTCAGTAATTAACGCGTCCGTTAATTATTAATTAATGACTCATTAATTTTCCCATGCAGCAAAAATATAGACAACGTGCAAAGCTCTGTCCTCGGCTCGGCTCAATCTCGCAACCCGCGGCGCGGCGCGGCGCGTCGTGACGAGGCGTGGCGTGGTGAGGCGAGCGAGGAGGAGGAGCGCGCGTGTAGGTCTCCTCTTCTCATGCTCATACAAGTGGTAGAAGAGCTCACCTTATAAAGAGGTGCAACTCTCTCTCAACTTCCGGGGTGGGACTAAACTTTAGCCTCACTCACTCCACTCACATGTGTGCATGAATGGGCCAAGAGAATTTCAGAATTTTAGATGGGCTTTGGGCCAAAGGCCTACTAGCAAAATTCCAACAATCCCCCACAAAGTCTCATTGGCACATCTCATCATTTAGTTCCAAAACATTGTTTTATATATCGGTGCTTAGTGGAGACTGTGAAGTTGAACTTCCACTTAGAAATTTATGCTACACTAGATCACAACTTGAATAGTGGACTATGCCTTGAACTACAAGTTTTCTGTGAAACTAGTTTCACATAAATTCTTGACCGATACTGGGCTGCCGCAAGGCTTCCCCGCGGGTGGAGCGTATACGTCATACTCCAGGGCCTTTCATGAATTTATTAGAGAACACCCAATTCTCACAGACTGCGATGTTAATAGTCAAATTCATATAGGTGTGTTCCTCACAAGATGTTCTGCAGGAGAACATCTCTGCTTACCCGAATAAGCCACTTGGAACACATTAAGATAAGTATCAACCTGCCATGCAGATCAGGAGAGTATTGCATCTTCAAGGAGTGGGATAGTTAATATAGGGATACTCTCCTCCCAGCTGACCAACAGCTTGTCTCCCACTTCTACTTCACGGGATCTCCGATCACATAGAGTGGTTTACCATTATGGACAACTCATGCGGTGGGTCTCAAACCGATCTCCATCGATGCATTATCTATCACATTACGTGATAGACCCTTTGTGAAGGGATCTGCCAAGTTTTTCGACCTTTGGATATAATCCAACGTAATAACTCTGCAGTTCCTCAATTTTCTGACAGATTTTAGTCTCCTCTTCACATGCCGTGAGGACTTCATATTGTCCTTAGAACTGTTTATCTTGACGATCACAGTTTGATTATCACAATTCATCAGGATAGGGGGTATTGGTTTTTCAACCATACGTAAGTCCATCAAGAGTTCACGAAGCCACTCTGCTTCAACAGTGGCAGTGTCTAATGCTGTGAGTTCTGCTTCCATAGTTGACCTCGTTAAGATGGTCTGCTTGCAAGACTTCCAGGAAACAGCGCCACCAGCAAGTGTAAAAACATAACCACTTGTGGCCTTAATCTCATCAGCATCAGATATCCAGTTTGAGTCACTATAACCCTCCAATACCCTTGGATACCCGGTGTAGTGAATCCCATAGCTCGTGGTGCCTTTCAAATAGCGCATAACTCTCTCAAGCGCATGCCAATGATCATCTCCCGGTTTTGAAACAAACCGACTCAGCTTGCTCACAGCAAAAGAGATGTCAGGCCTCGTGGCACTCGCCAAATACATAAGCGAGCCAATAATCTGAGAATACCTCAGTTGATCTCTAGCAATCCGTCGATTCTTTCGAAGCAACACACTAGCATCATATGGAGTTGGAGAAGGCGTGCAGTCGCTATACCCAAAACGACTCAAGACCTTTTCCACATAATGAGACTGAAGCAGTGTGATCCCACCATTCTCATCTCTCAACAGCTTGATGTTTAAGATAACATCAGCTACTCCTAGATCCTTCATCTCAAAACAGAGAGATAAGAAATCCTTAACCTCCTTGATTAAATCAAGTTTGGTTCCAAAGATCAATATGTCGTCGACATACAGACAAAGAATAACTCCTTCGCCCCCACCATAGCGATAGTACGCGCACTGGTCACCATCGTTTACTACAAAGCCGGCAGCAGTTAATGTTCTTTCGAACTTCTCATGCCACTCCTTAGGAGCTTGTTTAAGGCCATATAAAGACTTTAATAACTTGCACACCTTTCCTTCTTGACCAGGTACTACAAAACCATCTGGCTGATCCTTGTAAATTTCCTCCTTCAACTCTCCATTGAGGAAAGCCGTCTTAACGTCCATTTGATGAACGAGAAGACCATGTGAGGCAGCCAATGATAGTAGCACCCGAATTGTGGTCAGTCTAGCCACGGGTGAGTAAGTATCAAAGAAGTCTTCACCTTCTTTCTGGGTATAACCCTTGGCCACAAGCCGTGCCTTGTACTTTTCAATCGTACCATCAGGTCTAAGCTTCTTCTTGAACACCCACTTACATCCTACAGGTTTGCACCCATAAGGACGGTCAGTGATCTCCCAGGTACCGTTAGCTAAGATGGAATCCATCTCGCTACGTACAACTTCCTTCCAGTAGTCAGCATCAGGAGATGCATAGGCTTCTGAAATAGTCCTGGGTGTGTCATCCACGAGGTACACAGTGAAATCATCACCAAAAGACTTTGCAGTCCTCTGTCTCTTACTCCTCATAGGAGTTCCATTGTTACCCTCAACAGGATTCTCAACGTGTTTCATCGCAATGGTGGGTTCAGGAATTACAATGAATTCCTCACTAGATGGAGTAGGTATCTCCTGATTTGATGAACTCGACATATCCTTCATAGGAAATATGTCCTCAAAGAAAGTTGCATCATTTGATTCCATAATCGTACCAACATGCATGTCGGATACCTCCGATTTTATTATCAAAAATCTATAGCCGTTGCTATGAAAAGCATAGCCTAGAAGAACACAATCCACGGGTTTTGGTCCAAGCTTGCGCTTCTTGGGAATTGCTATATTGACTTTCGCCAAAGAACCCCAAGTACGTAGGTAAGAGAGTTTCAACCTTTTCCTTTCCCATTCCTCAAATGTAGTCATGGTATTATGCTTTGTGGGAACTCGGTTTAGGACATGACACGCAGTCATTAGCGCCTCCCCCCACCATTCCTTGGATAGACCCGAAGTGTCTAACATGGTGTTAACCATATCAGTTAGAGTTCGGTTCTTTCTTTCGGCTACCCCATTTGACTGGGGTGAGTAGGACGAGGTTGCCGAGGTCGGGGAAGAAGTCGTTGTTCGCGAAGTCGTCGCTGCCAGCAGTCGTGCGAGTGCGCTCCCCAAAAACCTGATCGCCCCTCTCCCGTACAGGATCACGAGAGGCGGGGTTCCGGAGGCCTGCTGTCCCTTCTCGCGGTGCATGCCAGAAGGAGGGATGGAGAAGACTTGCTTGGCGGCGCAATGATCTGGAATGGTGGTGAGAAACCATACGAAGCGGCGGCGGCTAGGGTAGACGTCTGCCTGACTATATAGTGCGGGCCGGGTAGGTCGTGGGAGTAAACCCCACGTCCGAGTCGTCATGATCCAAAAGAATCGGAAACGGTTCAGTAATTAACGCGTCCGTTAATTATGAATTAATGACTCATTAATTTTCCCATGCAGCAAAAATATAGACAACGTGCATAGCTCTGTCCTCGGCTCGGCTCAATCCCGCAACCCGGAGCGCGGCGCGTCATGACGAGGCGTGGCGTGGCGAGGCGAGCGAGGAGGAGGAGCGCGCGTGTAGGTCTCCTCTTCTCATGCTCATACAAGTGGTAGAAGAGCTCACCTTTATAAAGAGGTGCAACTCTCTCTCCACTTCCGGGGTGGGACTAAACTTTAGCCTCACTCACTCCACTCACATGTGTGCATGAATGGGCCAAGAGAATTTCAGAATTTTAGTTGGGCTTTGGGCCAAAGGCCTACTAGCAAAATTCCAACAGACATCATCGGCAAGCAGCGGGACAACTGGAACCACCTGCTGCTCCACTCCACCAACTCCCTCACGCTCGCCGCCTCCGTCATGGCCGCGCTCGCGCCCGCCGCGCCAACCGTGGTCGCGCTCAAGGCATCCGCGGGGGTGCTCCTCGCCATGGCAGCGGTGACCATGGCGCCCGTCAATAAGATCCAGCCCTCGCAGCTCGCCAAGGAGCAGCGCAACGCCACGAGGCTGTGGAGGGAGGTTGAGCGCGACGTCCGCGCCGCGCTCGTGCTCGAAGCGCCCACGACCAAGGCCGACGTGCAGGAGGCCATGGACTGGGTGCTCGCGCTCGATGCCGCCTACCCGCTGCCGCTGCTCCCCGCCATGCTGGAGAAGTTCCCCAAGGCCGTCGGGCCTGCGCGCTGGTGGCCGCGCCTGAAAGTATGTTATATCGACTAGAGGGGGGTGAATAGGCGATTTTTATGAAAGTCTTCAAAACGTGGAAGTTATGAAGACAAACGATAGAAATAAACCTATTACCCTGCAGCGGAAGGTAGACTACACTAGGCAAGCCATAGTCAAGTATTCAGTAGAGTGAAAGCACAATGACTAATAGCAGCAATGTAGTAAGGATCAGGTAGGAAGATATTATGAAGCCAAACAGAAAACGCAGTCACTCAGTGAAGATAAAAGATAGTGCAATCATACAATGACTTCACAAGGAGTAACAGTAAGTAAAGGGAAGGGAAGATGAAACCAGTGACTTGCTGAAGACAATGATTTGTTGGACCAGTTCCAGTTGCTGTGACAACTGTACGTCTAGTTAGGGCGGCTAGGTATTTAAACCTTAGGACACACAGTCCCGGACACCCAGTCCTGAACACGCAGCTCAGGACACCCAGTCCTCACCGTATTCCCCTTGAGCTAGGGTCACACAGACCTCGCCCAATCACTCTGGTAAGTCTTCAAGGTAGACTCCCAAACCTTCACAGACTTCGTTCACCGGCAATCCACAATGTCTCTTGGATGCTCAGAACGCGACGCCTAACCGGCTGGAGGATGCACAGTCCTCAAGTGTAATAAGTCTTCAGATCACACAGACAAGAAGACTTAAGTGATGCCTAATTCTCTTTGGCTCTGGGTGGTTAGGGCTTTATCCTCGCAACGAATTCTCTCTCAAAGGCTTCGAGGTGGGTTGCTCTCAAATGACAAAAGCCGTACTCTGAATCTGAGCAGCCAACCGTTTATGGTTGTAGGGGGTGGGCTATTTATAGCCACTTGGCAACCCGACCTAATTTGTCCGAAATGACCGTGGGTCACTAAGGAACTGACACGTGTTCCAACGGTCAAATTTCAAACTCACACGGCAACTTTACTTGGGCTACAAGCAAAGCTGACTTGTCCGACTCTGGACAAGATTTGCTCTCATAGTCTTCACTCGAAGACATAGGTTTTGGTTAGGCATCACTTCAGTCATTCTTACTGGTTCTCTTGGACCCCACTTAACAGTATGGTAGTTCCTATGACTCAACACAGAAGAAAGAGAACTACGAAAGATCTAAGTCTTCGAGCTCCATAGGATTCATGTGGTGTCTTCTCTTGTCATGGTCTTCAATGTGAATATCTTCATATACCACCTTTGACTTCAATGTCTTCATACATTTTTAGGGGTCATCTCTGGTAGGAAAACCGAATCAATGAGGGACTTCTACCTGTGTTATCCTGCAATTCTCACAAACACATTAGTCCCTCAACTAGGTTTGTCGTCAATACTCCAAAACCAACTAGGGGTGGCACTAGATGCACTTACAATCTCCCCCTTTTTGGTGATTGATGACAAACTAGTTGAAGTTTTCAACGGGGAATATAATCTGTGAAATTGTAAAGGATAAGGAATTGTCTTCATAAGTTGCAAGGGCTCCCCCTGAAGATGTGCATATAAGTAATTTGCTTTTGGAATGCAAATGCACATGGCAGGTTGTACTTGTGGAGATCCACTTCAACTTATGATGACAATCCACTATGCATGTGAAAGTATATGAAGATAATGACATGCATAATGGAAAATGGATGTCTGCAGAATGATCTAAGTGCGGAATTTATCGTCGCACATGCAGAATTTATCATCGCAACACAAGGTGGCAGATAAGTAGCAGACGACCATCGAGTTTAAGTGTTACAACTCAAAGAACCAAATGTAAAAAAACGAGAGTTGTAAGCACAAAGCAAAATATAAAGCACCCGCCCATATGGACCCGCTTGAAGACTATCAACCTCATATGCTTCTCCCCCTTTTGTCAGTAAGGACCAAAAAGGTTTGAAGACATAGAGCATTTACTCGTTCCCATGAGAAGTAGGTGAAGCAGCAGGGTCGTTGGTGGTGTTTGGCGGTGCTGAAGAGCTTGGAGCAGAGTCGAAGCGTGCTGAAGGAGGTGGCGGTGAAGTAGCATCGTCTTCATCCTCGATCACTCTGGCAGTCACAGTTGCAGCAGAGGAAGAGAACTCAGAGTCTTCAAGGGATGGAGTTCGTCGCAGCACTGCCCTTCGAGGAGGTTTGGAGTCAAACTTGAATCGCTCAGTGAAGCCATCCTCTTGAAGATCATCTTCAGAACACATCAGCGTTAGCCCTTTCCATGTGCTGCGAGAGGTTTCATGGGCAACAAAAGCATTCTTGGTGGCAAGATTGCGAATGCAATTAACATCCACCAAGAGGCTTTGCATTTGACGCTTCAGCCAGTCATGATGCCTATCCTGTTTCTGATGAAGAGCCACAAGAAGCTCTCGGTCATTGAGAACACGAGTGCACTTCTTGGTTCGTGGAGCAGTTGTACTGTCAGTGGCTTCAGTGAGAGCAGGATGCGGTGCATGTGTAGTGCCAGCCAAAGGATACACACGAGCGACTGCTTCAACTCCTTCACTGTTCTGAGAAAAACTCTGATGCTCTGCATTCTGAAGACTTAGAGGTTCCTTGGCAGGCTCAGGATAGATGGCTTCAATAGACATATCCACATAAGGCAGAAAAATCCGTTGATTGCGAGCAGATGGCTGATATGAGATAGCGGAGTGAAGTTTGATCAGTCGCATTACCCATGGGGCGTAGAACTTCAAGCCAAACAGATCAGAGCCTGATGCAGCAAGTTGGCGAATGAAGAAGTCCTGTGCATTGAAGCATTTTCCATGAAGAATATAGAAGACCAAAGTCTTCATTGCACCTTCAAGCTTGGCATGTGGAGAGTGTCCTATGATTGGCCAGAGAGTTCGGCTTATGATGTGATAAATGGTTCTTGGCAGATACTCAAGGTCTTCAATGAAGAACTCCGTGGGATAAGCAGCATCTTGGGGCAATGGCTTCATCATACTGAGCATCTGACTCATATTAGGTTCAGTCTTCTGAAAGATGCTCTCAATAGCTTCACTATGAAGCTGACAGCCATGCTCGTAGAGATCGCCAGGAGTGGGCAAACCAGTGAGCTCAATGATGTCAAAGGCTTTGGCTTCGTGATGAACGTTTCCTGTCATCCACTCCAGGACCCAAGTCTTCGGATCTCTGCTATAACCGCGGATGTGAAGTGTGGCATAGAATTGGAGCAGCAACTCTTCATTCCAATGCTCTTGGTCAGTGACGAACGGCAGCAATCCAACTTCTTTGAAGCAATCCAGAGCTGCTTCTAGACAGGGCAGACCAGCTATAGCTTCAATGTCAAGACGCTTGTGGGGGAAGATGCGACCTTGATTGTATAGAATGCAGGAGTAATAGCTTCGCTGCGGATAGCTTCAGAACCGATCAAATGATATCATTTCCCTTGAGTAGGGGTTCCTGGAGCTATTGAAGAATGTGTTGTCTGCTCTGAAGCCATTGATATTGAAGGAGCCAGGTGCTGATGCAGGACCTGAGAACCTTGGCAATCTTGGGATTGGCTTCTGTACCTGAGGTCTGTGCTCAACATGATAGTCAAACTGGGGACCGGCAGCAGACTCAGGAACAGAAGTGGCGGGATCAGTGGCTTTGCTGACTTCTGGTGCTTTTGTTGGTGAGGGCTCCACATTAGCTTCAGCCATGACAACGTCAGTGGTGTTGGTGGTGGCAGCCTCAAGATGTTCAACCTCCACTTGACGAGCAGGAGGATCGGTCACGATCACGTTCTCCACGTGAACTACTTCTTGGTGGGACAGGGGAGTGGCAACTTGTGGGGCTTCTTCTTCCGCGGTTGATGTAGCCGGATTGTCTTCAGCAGAGACTTGAGGCCTTGGACCTTTGCGAAGCCTGCGCAATGCGGGCGACGCCTGTGGAGTTGCTGTTGGCTGGGCCTCAAAGTCTTCTTCCTCTTGTGAGCGATCAGCCCATGAAGCATCCTGAGCGATTGGCGTCAGAGGACTACCAATGCTGATGAGTTTGCTGTTCTCGAGCTGAGGAAGGACTGCACCATCTTCTACATGGTCATGAGCCTCTGTGAAAGCAGGCTCATGGATTGTCAGTTGGCGTTCAACGTCAGGACGAACCATGGAAATGGGTTCAACTATCAAAGGCTCTGTGGGAGCAGCCCGATCTTTCTTTGTCTTCCTCTTCTTCTTGGAGGGGGTAGTAGGAGAGGCTTCAGGATGTTTCCTCTTCCTGGCTTCAGCCTCAGCAGTCCTCGTCTTCTTGAGCTCTAAAGCGGTTGACCGGCTTTTTGGCTTCGAGCCAGTCATTCTAGTTAGGAAGACAATGGGATCTGCTTCCTGCCTTGGTGCGTCAGGTTCAGCCGTAGCGGGCTTCTTCATCTTCTTTGCTGCCATCCTGGGGTCGATGCCAGGACGCCCAAGGGCCTTGTGCTTCTCAGCCTCATTGTAGGCTTGCACACATCTGTCAGCCAGAACCTTCATGCGCTCACGCGAACCCTGAGCTTCTGCACGTTTCTTGAGAAAGGCTTCCTTGAGCTCATGCAGCATAATCTTGAAATTTTTCACGTCTTGCATGCTGAGCTTGGCCATATGCTTCTTGAACTGAGATTTCTCAAAGTCAATCTTCTGCTTCAGTTCAACAATGCGCTGGGCGATAACTAACTCTGAAGCAATGGCGCCATGGAAGGCGACACTGAGGCCAATGTGTAGCTGCAGATCTTCAAAGCTGATGTTTGGCGTGTCAAACCACTCGTCAATGAAGTTGTGGATGATGGTTACATCAAAGAGAGGCAGATCATTGAAGATTTCTGCTTCTTCTTTGCTCTTGATGAGTTGCTCAAGAGCGTCATCTGCAAGATCTTCATCACTTGACAGATCAATGGCATCATTGCGCAGAATGGCAGTAGCTGTTAGCTCTTGGCCGGTGTGTGGCAGAGGCATCTTGACCTTCTGGGGCTTGTAGATGCGTGATAAATCTTCGGACTGCATACTGTCTTCAGGAGGTGCAGTTGCCAGTGGCTTCGCCCGTGAGATTTTTGGTGAAGGGGCAGGCTTTGAAGCTTTAGGCTTCTTCAACTTCTTTGGCTTCGGCGCTGCAGGCACTTCATCTGATTCAGCGTCAGCTGCAGGCTCATTCACTGCAGTCCCTTGAACCAAGATATGGGTGATGAGGCCTTCAAGGTTGTAGAAAGGACCGACGACATTGGGTTCTGCATCACGTGTGCCATCTACCCTTGGAGCTGAGGGACCAGGGTTGAAGTCTAGTCCCAATGTTTTCTTGTTTTGCTTCGCTGAGTTCCGGGCAAACTGGAAGTTGCGCTTGAACAGAATGCCATCACGACACCATAGTAGTGACGATGGGTGTGCATCAACAGGCTGTGGCCCACGGACCATGCAGGGATAGAAGCCTTGTTCAATGGCTTCATCTCTTGACCTGGGTTGAAGATTCTTGTATAGGATGTCTCCCCACGGTCTCTTGATGGCATTTTTCTCAGCACATTCCTGGGTTACAAATCGGTATTTGAACCATTGTTCTGCCCAATATCTTCGAATCCATTGGATTCGGGTCTTGCACTGATTGTAATCCTCTTCAGGATCTGTCTTGTACAGTTCTGAGAGGTCATCTGGCAGATCTCTAGATGTTTCTCCATGATGCTTTCTGCCACCCTTTCTTGCTGATTTCTCTGAAGCCATGAACTTTAAACTGAAAGGCTTCAACATTTTAAAGGCTTCAAAGATTTTCGCTTGCTGGACAAACAAGAATTTGCTTCGGGAGAATTTATATGATGCTGTAAAAATTCTGCAAATGAATGCAGACTATGAGAACCAAAGGATTCTCCCACGGACATGTACCTGTGACAGCATTAAGGTGCGAGGGAAGGGGAAGAGGTCATATGCATTCTCAGAAGATTTTGAAGATAAATCAATTTAGAAGACATTGACCTCATCGTGCGAAGACATTCACTCATAGATAAGGAGTTGGTTCCAGATTTGTACGAATCCATAGATCAGTACAAGTGAGGAATCTAACTACTTTGTGAAGCATAAGTGAATATACTAGGCATGTTATGAGATGCAGTATGAGAGAGATCTAACTTGTGTGAATAGAAACTGCTTGTGGTAGAAAGTGACAAAGCCATAGGATCAATGGTGCCGTAAAAAGGAAGTTTTATTTACCACACTAAGAACTGCTAGACGGAGTGGAAGATGAGGCCGAGCAGTTCGATCTTCCGTGCCCTAACTTGGCGACGGAGGACACCTACGGCGACGGCGGAGAGGACGATGTCCGCGGTCGGCGTGAAGACGGCGTCGGAGAGGTTGCGGCAGCGAAGCGCTTTGTCGCCGGCGTCGTCGAGGGCTAGCGGTGGCGCTAGGGTTCGTGCGAGAGTGGAAGAAGAGATAATGACCGTCGTGAAGTGTGTATTTATAGGTACAGGGGCGGCACTGTGTTATTACACAGGTGCCCTTGGCGATTCGCATCTGAGGAACACATGGCCATTATGCGAAATTTTGGGGTTTGTTCCACGTCCCACGCATGCCTGGATTGTCGGGTGGTCGTTCCTACTTCTCCGAGTTTCATGTGGAGGAATGAGCATTGAAAACGGACATAATGGTTGTCTCTGTATCTTCTGCTGACAAAGGCGCAGAGAAGACATTCGACAGTTTCAATAGAATGCATATGATTTGGAGAGATAGAATTTGAGATAGAAAGCATAGAGAGGTTAGGGTCCGATCACATTCACTTAGTTCAAAAGATTCAACAAGAAGACATAGCTATAAGTGAATGTTGTAGAGGACAGAACACCAGTATATATATATATATATAATCAACATAGTGAAGATAATCATGAAGACATGTTGAGATTGAAGCCAAACCAAATGTGAAGACATAGCAAGGTAACGCCATGAGTGAAATACTTCAAAATAGAACATTTGGTGGTGGCGTTACCCACCGTATAGGAAGTATTAGACCCAGACACGGCGCAAAATTATCGTGGCGCTCCGAAGTCAAATTCCACATTAATGTATTCACACTTAGAATGTATGTCTTCATTGATTGAAGATATACTTTACTTCGTGTGTTGCACATCTAAGTCATCAATATGCATAAGGGTTAGGATGTGTGCCTGATCACAGGACATTTGAGGATTCTAGGATATTTAGCTCACACGGTAACTTGCAAAATCTCTTCACATCCAAGGGCTTGGTGAAGATATCTACCAATTGCTCTTCAGTGTTGACGTGTATGGTATCAATATCTTCCTTCACAACATGATCTCTGAGAAAGTTATGACGAATTTCAATGTGCTTTGTCTTCAAGTGCTGAACTGGGTTGTTGGAAATCTTGATGGCGCTTTCGTTGTCGCAGTAGAGTGGCACTTGCTTCAGATGAATGCCATAGTCTTTGAGCGTTTGCTTCATCCACAGAAGCTGAGCGCAGCAAGATCCAGCAGCAATGTATTCAGATTCAGCAGTGGAGAGAGATACACAGTTCTGCTTCTTTGAAGACCAACATACAAGTGATCGTCCCAGAAAGTGACATGTGCCTGATGTAGACTTGCGATCAACTTTGTCACCAGCATAATCAGCATCCGAGAATCCAATCAGATCAAACTCTGAGCCCTTTGGATACCATACTCCTAGAGTTGGGGTGTGAGCCAAATATCGAAGAATTCGCTTCACAACTAAGTGATGCGACTCCTTTGGTGCCGCTTGAAATCGAGCACACATGCAAACACTAAGCATAATATCTGGCCTAGATGCACATAGATAAAGTAAAGAACCAATCATGGAGCGATATACCTTTTGATCGAACTCTTTACCATTGTCGTCAGGACCCAGATGATGCTTGGCTGGCATTGGCGTCGTGAAGCCTTTGCAATCTTGCATACCGAACTTCTTCAGGCAATCTTTCAGATACTTCTCTTGAGATATGAAGATACGGTTGTGTTGCTGTCGTACTTGAAGACCGAGAAAGAACTTCAGCTCTCCCATCATAGACATTTGATATTGCTCTTGCATCATATATCCAAACTCTTCACTGTACTTCTGATTGGTGCAGCCGAAGATAATGTCATCCACATATATTTGGCACACAAACAGTTCACCATCATATGTCTTCGTGAAGAGTGTGGGGTCGAGAGAACCAGGTATGAAGCCTTTGCTCTTCAGGAAGTATTTGAGTGTGTCATACCAGGCCCGAGGGGCTTGTTTGAGGCCATACATTGCCTTGTTGAGCTTGTATACCATGTCAGGATGTTTTGGATCTTCAAAGCCAGGAGGTTGTGCAACATACACTTCTTCTTCAATCTTGCCATTGAGGAAGGCGCTCTTCATGTCCATTTGATAAAGAAGTATGTTGTGATGATTTTCATAGGCCAGCAGTATGCGTCTGGCTTGAAGTCTAGCCACATGAGCAAATGTTTCATCGAAGTCAATGCCTTCCACTTGAGTATATCCTTGAGCAACGAGACGAGCTTTGTTTCTGACAACTTGACCATGCTCATCTTCCTTGTTGCGGTATATCCATTTGGTGCCTACTATATTGTTCTTCCATGGATCGGGACGCTTAACCAGTCCCCATACATTATTCAGCTCAAACTGTTGAAGCTCTTCTTGCATACCTTGAATCCATTCAGGTTCCATGAAGGCTTCTTCAACTTTCTTGGGTTCTGTTATTGAGACGAATGCGAAGTGCCCACAGAAATTTGCTAGCTGAGTTGCCCTTGAATGAGTGAGTGGACCGGGTGCATTGATGCTATCAATTATTCTTTCAATCTGCACTTCATTGGCAACGCGAGGATGTACAGGGCGAAGATTTTGCTCTTGCTAATCATTGTCGTTGTTAGAAGGAATGTCTTCAGGCTGAGCATTTCTTCATGTTGATCAGGTGATGAGATGATAAGTTCTTCTTCAGGATGAGCTTCAGAAGGTATAATTTCTCCAGTTCCCATTAGCTTGATTGATTCACTGGATGGAATTTCATCTAGCACATTTGGCAGTTGCTCTCTTTGTGAACCGTTGGTCTCATCAAACCGCACATCCACTGTTTCAACCACTTTGTAATGAAAGAGATTGAAGACTCTATAGGAGTGTGAATCCTTTCCATATCCAAGCATAAAACCCTCATGTGCTTTTGGTGCAAACTTTGAGGTGTGATGTGGGTCCTTGATCCAGCACCTGGCGCCAAATACTCTGAAGTAACTGACATTTGGCTTCTTGCCGGTAAGGAGCTCATAAGATGTCTTGTTCAGAAGCTTCTAAAGATAAACACGATTGATTGTATGGCATGCAGTATCAATGGCTTCAGGACAGAATTTTCTTGGAGTCTTGTATTTATCTAGCATCGTTCTGGCCATCTCAATGAGTGTTCTGTTCTTGCGTTCGACGACCCCATTCTGCTGTGGCGTGTACGGGGCTGAGAATTCATGTGTGATGCCCATGGTATCAAGATATGTATCAAGGCCAGTGTTCTTGAATTCAGTGCCATTGTCACTTCTGATATGCTTTATCTTGGCGCCATAGTTGTTCATTGCTCGATTGGCGAAGCGTCTGAAGACATCCTGCACTTCAGTCTTGTAAAGGATTATGTGCACCCAAGTATATCTAGAATAATCATCAACAATGACAAAGCCATAGAGACAAGCGGTAGTAGTAAGAGTTGAGTAATGAGTGGGACCGAAAAGATCCATGTGAAGTAGTTCGAAGGGTCGAGTAGTGGTCATGATTGTCTTCGAGGGATGTTTGGCCCTCGTCATCTTTCCTGCCTCACAGGCATCGCATAAGTGATCTTTCTTGAACTTGACGCCCTCGATGCCTATGACATGATTCTTCTTTGCCAGGGTGTGGAGGTTTCTCATGCCAGTATGCCCAAGCCTCCGATGCCAGAGCCAGCATTCTGAAGCTTTTGCTAGAAGACATACGGCAAGCTGTGGTCCTGCTAAGAAATCTACCACGTACAAATCATTTTTTCGATACCCTTCAAATACTAGAGACTTGTCAGATTCCATTAGAACAAGGCAACGATATTTTCCAAATATTACGATCATGTTTAAATCGCAAAGCATTGAGACAGACATTAAGTTGAAGCCAAGGGATTCAACAAGCATGACTTTATCCATGTGTTGATCCCTTGAGATTGCAACTCTACCTAGACCCAATACCTTACTTTTACCAGTGTCAGCAAATGTGATGTGGCTCTTATCGGATGGACGTAAGGTTGAGTCCATAAGAAGGCTTCTTTTGCCAGTCATGTGATTTGTACACCCACTATCAATAATCCATTCTGAAGACGCTGGTGTCGTACCCTACAGTGCAGTTAGGGGGGTAGGCTTCACGAAGAGCATTGTGAAGCAAAAACATTTGACGAACCAGTGGGTTATGAAAGCTTAGATCCAGATTAGGACTAATAGGGAGAGTAGCAAGCGATTCAGGAACGAAGTACATAGTAAGACCATTCGGGCATTTGATCTTGCGCCCTACAAGATGTTTAAGGTCCCCAGCAATAGCGTCAGACGATTTTGGTTTTCTGCTGGAGACCTTTCCCTGCAAAAGAGAGTTAAGCTTTCTTAGCCACCCACATCTTCAAGGGTGGCTTAGAAGCAATAAGTCTAAGTGCAGCATCTGAGAACTTTGGCTTTGGAGCCCTAGCAAACAGTCTTGCAAGCGGACAATAGTACTCATAAGAATAAGCAGAATAGTTCTTGGTCTTATGAACATGGCGGTTTGATGAACCGCTCTCATGTTCATATGCCTGAGCATGGTTTCCCTGCAAAACATTTGTGTTAGTGCGAATCAGGTGAGTCCTCTGTCTGAATGAAGCCTTTGGACTGAGGTTTGTCTTCTTCATGTGAGGTGTCATGATGACATTCACAGGAAGATTCTCCAGACACCTTTTCGGAACCCAGATCTTCTCCATAGGCGGTCCATTCCTGCAGTTAGTACCAATGTACCTGGCAAACACTTCACCTTTCTGATTCTTAAACAGTTTATAGTTTGCATCAAGGGATTCATCAATGATAATGGGGTTAGCACAAGTGAAGCCAGATAGATTGGATGGATCTGCTAAAGGTTCCTTTGCAGCAACCCACGTGGTTTTGGGGTACTGCTCAGGTTTCCAGTAAGAGCCATCAGCATTCATTTTCCTTACAAACCCAACACCCTCTTTCCTCGGGTTTCGGTTCAGAATCTGCTTTTTGAGGACATCACATAGTGTCTGATGCCCTTTAAGACTTTTGTACATCACTGTTTCAAGCAATGTCTTCAACCTAGCATTCTCATCAGCAATAGCAGTGGTATCCTCAGCAGAGGGGTTAGTTACCACATCAACAGTTGAAGATATTGCAACAGTAGTAGCAGTAGAACATTCAGCAACAGAAGTAGCATTATCACGCTCAATGCATTTAAGACATAGTGGTTCAAATCCTTCCTGAGCGGAACTGGTCTGTTTGGCGTGAAGTGACTCGTTTTCCTTTTGAAGATCTTCATGAGCTGCTCTCAATTTCTCAAGATCTTGCTTCCTTTGAAGATAATCATAGGAAAGCTTTTCATGAGTTGTTGAGAGAGTTTCATGACGACTTTCAAGTTCCTGATACTTAATGTGAAGATTTTTTTATGTCTTCAATTAAGGATTCAGATCGAGTCATTTCAGCACCTAACAGATCATCGCTTCTGTCTAACAGTTTTTGTATATGTTCCATAGCTTTCTGTTGTTCAGTTGCAATTTTAGCAAGTGTTTTGTAGCTGGGTTTTGAACCACAATCAGAGTCATCGTCACTAGATGTTTGATAGTGAGTAGTGCGTGTGTTTACCTTGCCACCGCGTGCCATGAAGCAGTAGGTAGAAGCGGAGTAGTCCTTGTCATTTGCTGTCGGTGATGAAGTCATTGTCTTTAGTGTTGAAGATGGACTTGGCAACGTATGTTGTAGCCAGACTTGCGACGTCTGAATCGGACTCCTCCTCAGACTCCACCTCCGCCTCCTCAGAAGCGGACTCCTCCTCTGAATCCATTTCCTTGCCAACAAACGCATGTGCCTTGCCAGATGAGCTCTTCTTGTGTGATGAAGACTTTGAGGAAGACTTGGAAGAAGACTTTGAGTATTTCTTCTTCTTCTTGTCGTCAGAGTCATATTCCTTGCTCTTCTTCTTCTTTTTGTTCTCATTGTCCCACTGTGGACACTCAGAGATGAAGTGGCCAGGTTTCTGGCACTTGTGACATGTTTTGTTCTTGTAGTTGTGAGCAGAAACTTCATCATTCCTTGAGCTTGATCGGGAAGACTTTCTGAAGCCTTTCTTCTTGGTGAATTTTTGGAACTTCTTGACAAGCATAGCAAGTTCCCTTCCAATGTCTTCAGGATCATCAGAACTGCTGTCAGATTCTTCTTCAGATGAGGAGACAACTTTTGCCTTCAAGGCACGAGTTCGCCCATAGTTTGGACCGTAGATATCTCTTCTCTCAGAAAGCTGAAACTCATGTGTTTTGAGCCTCTCAAGTATGTCAGACGGATCGAGTGTCTTGAAATCAGGACGTTCTTGAATCATCAGGGCCAGGGTGTCAAACGAACTGTCAAGTGATCTCAGCAGCGTCTTGACGATTTCATGTTTGGTGATCTCAGTGGCGCCGAGGGCTTGAAGCTCATTTGTGATGTCAGTGAGCCGGTCAAATGTGTGCTGGACATTCTCATTGTCATTTCGCTTGAAGCGGTTGAAGAGGTTGCGAAGAACACTGATTCTTTGATCTCTCTGGGTTGAGACGCCTTCATTGACCTTGGAGAGCCGGTCCCAGACCAGCTTAGATGTTTCCAAAGCACTCACACGGCCATACTGTCCTTTGGTTAGATGACCACAGATGATATTCTTGGCAGTAGAGTCCAGTTGAACGAACTTCTTGACATCAGCAGCAGTGACACCTTCTCCAGCCTTGGGAACGCCGTTCTTGACGACATACCATAGGTCGATTTCAATGGCTTCAAGATGCATGCGCATCTTATTTTTCCAGGGATATTCAGTTCCATCGAAGACGGGGCACACAGCGGAGACTTTAATTATCCCTGCAGTCGACATAGCTAAAACTCCAGGTGGTTAAACCGAATCACACAGAACAAGGGAGCACCATGCTCTGATACCAATTGAAAGTGCGTTATATCGACTAGAGGGGGGTGAATAGGCGATTTTTATGAAAGTCTCTAAAATGTGAAAGTTATGAAGACAAACGATAGAAATAAACCTATTACCCTGCAGCGAAAGGTAGACTACACTAGGCAAGCTATAGTCAATTATTCAGTAGAGTGAAAGTACAATGACTAATAGCAGCAATGTAGTAAGGATCAGGTAGGAAGATATTATGAAGCCAAACAGAAAACGCAGTCACTCAGTGAAGATAAAAGATAGTGCAATCATACAATGACTTCACAAGGAGTAACAGTAAGTAAAAGGAAGGGAAGATGAAACCAGTGACTCGCTGAAGACAATGATTTGTTGGACCAGTTGCAGTTGCTGTGACAACTGTACGTCTAGTTAGGGCGGCTAGGTATTTAAACCTTAGGACACACAGTCCCGGACACCCAGTCCTGAACACGCAGCTCAGGACACCCAGTCCTCACCGTATTCCCCTTGAGCTAAGGTCACACAGACCTCGCCCAATCACTCTGGTAAGTCTTCAAGGTAGACTCCCAAACCTTCACAGACTTCGTTCACCGGCAATCCACAATGTCTCTTGGATGCTCAGAACGCGACGCCTAACCGGCTGGAGGATGCACAGTCCTCAAGTGTAATAAGTCTTCAGATCACACAGACAAGAAGACTTAAGTGATGCCTAATTTTCTTTGGCTCTGGGTGGTTAGGGCTTTATCCTCGCAAGGAATTCTCTCTCAAAGGCTTCGAGGTGGGTTGCTCTCAAACGACAAAAGCCGTACTCTGAATCTGAGCAGCCAACCGTTTATGGTTGTAGGGGGTGGGCTATTTATAGCCACTTGGCAACCCGACCTGATTTGCTCGAAATGACCGTGGGTCACTAAGGAACTGACACGTGTTCCAACGGTCAGATTTCAAACTCACACGGCAACTTTATTTGGGCTACAAGCAAAGCTGACTTGTCCGACTCTGGACAAGATTCGCTCTCATAGTCTTCACTCAAAAACATAGGTTTTGGTTAGGCATCACTTCAGTCATTCTGACTGGTTCTCTTGGACCCCACTTAACAGTACGGTGGTTCCTATGACTCAACACAGAAGAAAGAGAACTACGAAAGATCTAAGTCTTCGAGCTCCATAGGCTTCATGTGGTGTCTTCTCTTGTCATAGTCTTCAATATGAATATCTTCATATACCACCTTTGACTTCAATGTTTTCATACATTTTTAGGGGTCATCTCTGGTAGGAAAACCGAATCAACGAGGGACTTCTACCTGTGTTATCCTACAATTCTCACAAACACATTAGTCCCTCAACTAGGTTTGTCGTCAATACTCCAAAACCAACTAGGGGTGGCACTAGATGCACTTACAGCGCCGTCGCCCCTCGAAGCAGCCCAGGAACTCAACGAGCTTCGGCCGTCGTGCCGTCGCTTCCGGCAACGGCTGGACCCAGGATCTTGAGGACGAGATGCGAGGCATCCTGAGGGTCATCAAGGCCAAGGACGAACAGGAGTTCCTGACGGTGGGCAAGCTGGTGCTCAACCTAAACAAGGGCCTCGCCGTAGCCGGTCCGGCGCTGGCCGGCACAGCAGCGCTCGCCACGGTGTTCATCGGCTCCGACGAGACCGGGACATAGGCGTCGAGCGCGGCTGTCTTCGGCGGGGCGCTGGCGGCAGCGGTGAACACGGTGGAGCACGGCGCGTAGATGGGCATGCTGTTCGAGCTGCTCCACAACTGCGCCGGGTTCTACTGCAAGATCCAGGAGGACATCGAGGCTAACCTCGCCGAGCCCGACGTGGAACGGAGGGAGGGCGGCGAGGTGTTTGCGACCAAGGTGGCGCTGAAGCTCGGGCGGAGCCTCTCAGACCTGAAGCAGTTCAAGAAGATGGCCTCGCCGTTCGTCAGAGACGAGGACATCAAGGAGTTCGCCAGGAAACTCTTCTAATCAACCCACCATTCACTGACTCACTCACTCTCGAATAGCGGACAGATGAATTCATGAAATGTGTATAGGAATTCCCGGTTCCATTACTAGTTCTTTTGTAAAGGTAGAAATTGAGATCACAATTATTTGATTCTCATTCATTCTTATATTTTCAATCCCAATTTGCACAGTATACACTCGCGAGTTTGAAGTTTAGACTGGGATTACAATTTTTGCAAGAAATGGTCTGACCGGCAAAGATGCTGTCAACACGCACAAGAACATGGGCGTGCTAAATGCCGAAGGTTTGCGCGGCGTCACCTAACCTTGAGGTCGTATTGTAGTTGTTATATGCTTGTTTTTTCCCCTGTTTTCATCTGAGCTGAGCCAGCCAGCATTTCACACTAGCTTGTTTCTGTTCATACAAATTTAAGAGCATCTCCAACAGCCGCGTCAAAAGACGTGCGCACGGTAAATTGGCTTTATAGCGCGCGCGGGATGTTTACGCGTGCTCCAGCGGTGGCGCGAAACTAGCGCGCGGGAAACGATTGCGCGCGCGGGAAAAGGCGGCCGCTCGCGCGCTACATTTGGCGCGCCGCGTCCGGCGCGCCTATAAATTGCAGCGCCTCCATCGCCCTTTGCCGCTCTCTCCGTCTCTCCATCGCCCCCTGCCGCGCTCTGCCGCTGACACGCCACCACCGCGCCACGATGCCGCCTCGGCGCCGGGGAGATACGGGCTACCGCGGCGTCCGCGTGCGTCCGTCCGGCACCTACTCCGCCGAGATTTGGTCGGGCGGCGGCATGTGGCTCCGTCTCGGAACTTTCGACACCGCCCAGGAGGGCGCCCGCGCGTACGACGCTGCGGCGTGGCGCCTCCTGCGGTCCCGTCAGGACATGAACTTCGCCGACGTGGCGACGCGGGAGCGCGCACAGGAGTTGGCGCCTTTCCCGCGGCTTCTCACTGACGAAGATCATCGCAAGCATCGGAGGCGGGAGCATCGTCTCAGGCTGGCCGAGATGGACGAGCAAGCCATGGCGCTGTGGAGTCATCGCTTCCCGGAAGACACCAACGAGGAACAGTTCTTCGCCCAGAGGAAGGCGGGGAGGGCGAAGAGGAGAGAGGAGCGAGCCGACTATCGCGAGGACAAGCGAACGCGGAAGGCGGTCGCTAAATACAACCAAGCGCTAGGAGATGCGTCCTCCTGGAACTCCAACAACGAGCGGTTCCTTGACGCCTACGCTCCGATGTCGGAGGAGGACATCACTGAGACAGAGTCCGAGTCGGACGAGTAGTAGTAGGAGAACTATCTATGAAATCAAATATGTAGTAGGAGAACTATCTACGAAACCAAATATGTAGTAGAAAAAACTGAAATATAGCGCGCCTGCTGGAGCGGCGTGGGCGTGCTTTAATTTGCGGCGGCCGTTGGAGCCAGCGCACCGCTGCGCGCAAAAGCTGGCTAACCCGGCGATGTATCGCGACTTTTAACGCGGTTGAAAATGCTCTAAGTAACTCGTTTCCGTCGGTGCATACGCCTGCCGGGGTTTAAGCGATCATCTCTGAAATGCCGTCCTTTTATTTAAACTGTGATTAGATCTAGTTATAGACAGGTCTTTTTCTTACTATAAAAGAAAACAATAACTCCGATCACGACAGTAGCAAACTGTGATTTAGTACCTCACTGGACTAATTCTTTGGTATAATAACGTCCGGCCGGCAGATGAGCAGGAAACATGCAACTACTTTTCCTTCAGAAAGTGATCGACAGCGAAGAAATGTTCTACGACTTCCTAATCCCATGAATAAGAAATACAAAAAAGATGCATTCTACGCTTCTCCCAGAAAACAGAAGAAAAGGAAAGCTAATCTAACGACCCAATAATCAACCTGTTGGAGTTGGAATTTTTCAGAGCCGTCTGACGTACGGCAACGGCAGGGTCAATTCAAGGCCAAGAAGTTTTCAAGTTCAACATTCCCAAGTTGACGGCTGATGAATATGGGTGCCACTTCCTACGATTGCAGACACCAGGAAATAGCAAACCAGATTCAGATTCTGCGTGTTTCGACACAATAACGTCGGTTGGGTTTCACGTATTTTGGCATGGATTCGGTTTGTAGCGAAACAGCAAAGGAAAATGGCTTCAGACAATTTTATAGCCGATGCATCCTTTTTTGTAATCACCAAACTACCTTTTGGCAGACTGTACTCGTGTGTATACTTGTTGGCAGCGTGGCAAACCTCGAATCGCAAACCTCTAGAATGTGTTTCTTTCTCGTTTATTTGCTGCAGAGATTTTTCAGATCAGATGGATAATCATATGTCAAGCTCTGAACTTAGAGAGGGGTTCAGAGATGATTAAAATTCGAAAATCTTCAGATATTTAGCCCGAAATTCAGATGGGGTTTGCTAGGATTTGTATTAAGCCCGACCTACTCCAGCGGGCAGCAGCGACTAGGGTTTGTACCTATTACGACTCGATGCCTCTCTCAGTGACCATGAAGATTAGTCTGACATGCAAACTTCTGAAAGAAAAGCATCAGAATTCCTAATTCCATTTTAAGCAAGCGGCCGTAAGTTGGTCTCTACTCTCTACAATTTCGAAAACTGTTTGGCCTTTGCCAGCAGTCCTGAATTTTGAACCGAAATATGATTCATGTGAACAAATATCTGGTCCAAGCAAACTAACCAAAATATATGATTCATTGACAAATCTGACTCATAAGTTAAAGAAATGAGTAAAACGAAGCAAAGTTTGATTTTGAGTCAAAAACTACAAAATCTGATTATTGAATTTGTAGGGCCTTGCCCTCTCCGAGAAGGAGAGGGGGCCCTTTCAGAAATTCTCAATGACCCGTGAGGGCCAAAGAGGGGGTTTGGAAATAGTTTTCAACCAGCAATTGACGCGCCTCGGTATTACCTCACTAGCTGCGTCATTGCCCCAAGCGCAAAGATGCCTTTTTCAATTCGACCAAGGACCCTTCTTATACCCAGCTCCCCCCTTGCCACCTCCCTCCGTGAGCGAGGTGGGACTAATCAACCGGCAAACAAACTGCCGCTATCAAACAGGGCCCAAGTGTGAAAATACAAATCCTTGTTTCCTTCAAATCCGTTGGCATGGCCTCTGAATCCCCGACCTCTCCCCATCCATATGTGCCCTCGTAGACCCCTAGACTAGATCCATATGTGCCGAGGTGGTACAAGCAGTGTTGCTCGCAGGGAACCCGGCGCTGCGGTGTACGTCCGGCACCTTCGTCCCCAGATCCACCGCGCTCCCGTTGGCAGATTAAGAGCATCACCTTCTCTGTGTCTCCATCTGTCTGGTGTAAGCAGCCCCCTTTTTTAGGATATATATACTACTCCCTACGTTCCCAAATACTTGTCTTTCTAGAGATTTCAACAAGTGACTACATACGGAGCAAAATGAGCGAATTTACACTCTAAAATATGTCTACATGCATCCGTATGTTGTGTCCATTTAAAATGCCTAAAAAGACAAATATTTAGAAACGAAGGGAGTAGTTTGATGGCGTCTATTCTGTTTCTTCTTTCTTGAACAATTTAACATAATAATTTTTGAACAATGTCTATTCTGTTTCTGTCACATTGCGACTGTGATATGTTTCCTTCTCAACCTTTTTAGGATATATACTCTATGTGCTCTGCTATGGACTTGTAAGAAAGCAGATTAGCCCTCGTAAACCTTTTTATTGTGTTAAGCTGGAGGAAGATTTGGTAAAAACTGTCTTTTACTTGAAATAAAAAGGAGGAAACATTTTACTATATATAGTTCTTATACTATGTGCAGGTGCTGGTATACACTATACAACATTTCCACATTTTCCTATGTGAAATCACCCTAGTCTTTGATATGTTCTGTGATGTACTCCCTCCGTTCCTAAATATTTGTCTTTCTAGACATTTCAAATGACTACTACATATGGATGTATGTAGAGATATTTTGGAGTGTAGATCACTCATTTTACTCTGTATGTAGTCACTTGTTGAAATGCCTAGAAAGACAAGTATTTAGGAACGGAGGGAGTAGTAGCCATCCAACTTGGAGTGTGATCTGTTTCTTATGTGATTTTGATGTTGGTTTACTACATTATAAAAATATACCTGATTCATTTAATTTGGTGACCTGTAAGTACTTACTACAGTATGTGCATTAGGACATGAGAAGTCGGCATTCTTGCCTGAGAGTGGCTTGAGACTATTTTATAGGTGATGCATCCTTTTTTTGTAACCATCAAACTATCTTCTGGCGGACTCTACTTGCATGTATAGTTGTTGATCGCGTGGTGAACCTCCCACTGACAAATAGTTGAACACACCACAGCATTTATAATCTCTAGAATGTGTTTCTTTCTCGTTTATTTGCTGCAGAGTATATCCGGATCATAAAATTAGTTAGATCAGATGGATAATGATATGTCAAGCTCTGAACTTCGAGGGGTTCAGTCGTTCAGAGGTAAGCAAAGTTCAGAAATCCTCAGTGATTTACCCCTAATTCAGAGCGGGGTTGCTTGGGTTTGTATTAAACGAAGAGGAAAGTAGAGCCCGACCCATTCCAGTGGCGGCGAAGGTTTATTCCTATTACAATTGATGCCTCTCTCGGTTGGAAACCCATGGCTTTATAGCCATTACAGTCCAAGAGTTGGTAAAGTAAACAAGAAGAGATGAAAATGACAGTTGAAGGTACACTAATTGGCGCCTAAAGGGGTAATTCAATCGTAGCCGTCCGATTCTATCTGACACCAGCTACTCTGCTTCATTTCAGTTGGTACTTCTTCACCAGGGCTTCTCGACCATTGATTCTCGAAATGGACGATCTCGTTGGTTGTAGCTCAGGGAAACAATAACTGAAGGTGTCATATCCGTCAGATATTCAGATGAGTCCTGACATGATATCATTAATCTTTTGGTTTGTATATGAAGAGATAAAATGATCTACCTGTAGAACTGGTAAGCAGTCTGTTGCTCTGTCATCGAATCATACTGATTTTATTTTAAGGTCGCTAGTTCATACTATTCTTTTGTTCCAAATTACTATTGATGGCAGCATAAACAAAGATACTACACTGCCATGGTACTACAAATAATATGTGTTCAGATCTGAACAAGATTCCTCACAAAGTCACACTTGTCGTTGGTAAGTCTTTGCAATTAGCCCGAACAAGGTTTCTTACTCATGCAACAACAACTGATTACCCCATGGTCCTACTATCCGACATCCGTCCATTGAAATTGCTGATGTTTGGTGCTCCCATTCAACAGATGCAGATCTTCGTCAAGACCCTTGCGGGCAAGACGATCACCGTCAAGGTCGATCCTAATGTTGATTGTAGGACCATCGGTGCGACGCGGCCATCGCACGGCTGTGCGTGAGCCCCCTCCCGCTGCGGATTTTCTCTCAAAAAAAAAAACAGAATACAGATCCTAATGCTGATTGCCGTCTGTATGGATACATCCCTTATCCACATCCCTCTCCTGGGTCGGAACTCAAGCTCAGCTGAAGCTTTCCATGTCCTCTGCTGCTCCTGCTCCTCGAGCCTCCAACCACTTCCTGCCCATCGAGCGGATCTCGTCGCGCTGCCGTGCAGCTTCTACTCGGGCGTGCGCACTCACGCATCTCACCCCATCCCGGTTCCCGGCTGGCCGCCGCCCGCGTGCGCCTGCTGAATCAGCATCCCCGGCTCGGCTGGCCGGCACCGTGGTCCGCCTGCTGAATCAGCGTCCCGGCTCGGCTGGCCGCCGCCGTGGTCCGCCTGCTCGACCTAGTCGCACAACAGTTCCATGGGGACGAGATCCTCCACGGCGCCGTCCTCGCTGGTCTGAGATGCGGAGCCTAGCGGGAGCATGTGGGACGGCCACGCAAGGGGTTGGCGTGTCCTTGGCGGGTGCTCGGGCTTGTGGAGGAGGGGCCGAGTATAGAGGGGAAGGACGTCGAGAATCAGCATCGGCGCCATCAAATTGGTACTCAGATAGGAAGAAGAAAGGAACTGCAGCTCATACATGGAGTATTACCTCCGCATAACACAGGTAATTTCCTCTTCTTCTTGTGTCATTTCAGTCTCATGCGTGTTAAATTCAGAGAAGGATGACATTCAGTTAAGATGACAATTACTCTGCTTTCATTCAGTTAAGATGCATGTTAAATTCAGAGAAGGGAGGGCTAATAGCAATTCCAGTACTCTGCTTTCATTCAGTTAAATTAAGATTCCTTACATGCTAAATTCGGACTGATTGTCAATTTGTTTTCTGCTCGCTCTATGCCTCTAAGCATGACATTCAGATAGATGGTTCAGTGTACATATATTATGCATAATTGAAATGGATCATTGGGATCCCGGTCATCGTAACTTAAAATGAGACAAGGATAGCTTAGAGGCTCATATGAGAACGATGCTTGTGGAAAATTGTTCACAGCTAATTCTATGAATTAGTACGCAATTAAAAAATATATGTGAACTAGTATATTTGATTGGGGACATTTAGTAGCATTCAGTTGATGGTACATACAAGTTCTAATAAAAATTATTTGCAACTTTGAAGTCAAAACACACATGAGATAAAACTCGCGACAACAAAATAGATCATGTTGGCTTCGGTTGATTGAGGCAGGCTTGGTTTTGTCCTGTCGTCACACTAGAGATAGAGGTTCCAATGGTCCTTTGCACTGAGGGATTCTGCGCCGATTGTTGCTGCTGTAAATAGGTAGACATGTGATTTTTCGGATGTCCCTGGGCAGAAAGGTAGCAATTTCAGTTTCATTGAAGTTGAGAAATTGGAAAACTTGGAAGTATGGAATGTTATACCACTGGAGTATAGTGTGGGTCTTGGGTCTGTGGTGGCATCAGGATGGTGTGACCAACTGATGGCTGCATTGTAGCATTTACAATAGATGTCGCCTTCGGTTGAAGAAGGAGGCCTTGATTTTCTCCTGTCATCGAACTATAGTTAGAGGCTCCAATGGGTTCTATCAGGCAGGGATTCAGAGCAGAGTTCTTCTGTTGTAAAAAGGTGTACTTGTGGTTTGTCGGATGACCCTGTGCACAACGTAGGAACTTTCAGTTTAAATGAAGTTTAAAATGCTGGAAAACTCAAAAGGGGGGAATGTTTATACCACTGGAGTATTGTGTGGTGCTTGGGTTTGTGGTTGCATCGGAAAGCTCAGACCAGTTGATGGTTGCATTATAGCATTTAGGATAGGTGTTGGTTGAGCAGAGTTATGCTTTTGTATATAGGTGGACATGTGGTTTGTCGGATGACCCTGTGCACAAAGTAGCAACTATCAGTTTCAGTGAAGTTTAAAAACTGGAAAACTCGAAAGGGTGGAATGTTGTACCACTGGAGTGTTGTGTGGTGCTTGGGTTTGTGGTTGCATGGGGAAGCTCAGACCAGTTGATGGCTGCATTGTAGCATTTTGGATAGGTGTTGGCTGAGCAGGGTTCTGCTGCTGTAAATAGGTGGACATGTGGTCTGTCGGATGACCCTGTGCACAAAGTAGCAAAGTTCAGTTTCAATGAAGTTTAAAAAAATCGTAAACTTGAAAGAGTGGACTGCTTCTACCACTGTTGTGTTGTATGGTTGGAATCCCGCCAACAGTTGTTGGGTATGCAGTGGCATCGGGATGGTATTATCAATTGATGGTTGCATTGAAGCATTTAGGATAGTGTTGTAGTCTAATTGATATGCACCCATTTGGTTACCGAAAAATTCCAAAGGACCCTGTTGAAAATGATAGAGAAAGGTCAATACAATTGAGTGTTTTATAAGAAACAAGCAACAGCGTTATACCGTTGAGAGGCCATGAGGTTGTAGTTGTACAATAACTTTTTTGTTCTTTTTCTTCTTTGAAGTTGGTTTCTCTGAAGGGGCCTATCAAAAATGATTCAAAAGGTTAATAATGTTGAAGGTTTTATAAGACACAAAGCGACGAAGTATAATACCTTTGAGGTGCCATGAGGCTCTAGTTGTACAATATCATCTGTGTTCCTTTTCTTCTTTGAAGTTGCTTTCTCAAATCCACCAACAGGCCTTTTTGATCCTTTGACAGTCTTCTCCTTGACCTTCATACCTTTTGGCTTTGCAAGCCCATCATTATGTTTTGAAATTCTGCTACAGGGGATGTTCACTCCTGCTGCCACTGTAATGGTAAACATCAGTCTTTGTTTGTCAATAGTCTAGGAAATTATTATTAGTATAATATGCACCTTCTTTAGTACACGAGTCTCCCAAATCTGGATCAGCTCTAATCTTCAAGCATTTCTCCACATCTTGTGCTAATTGCTCTGCAAATTTAGCAGCCTTATTGTATGAGTCTTCTGACTCAGCGGCACGAGCAGCTATTTTCAAGAACATTCTGCACAGTTCCTTGTAGCGATTGGACATTCTTGCTTTTAGGTTCTCATGCGGGTTGCATTTGCTTGTTATATCTAGAACTTTGGCATCAATTGTCCATCTTTTCAAGATATATTCTCCAGGGATATGCTTGATATTATTAATATCAAGTACCTTCAAGCAATGAGAGCAAAGGATTCCAGAAAACTCAAACCTTTTGCAGCTGCAACTAACCTTTTCTTCTTTTGGAATGAATCTAACAACATGCTCCCGTTGTGTGCCATGAAATTTTACTACATAAATCTTCAACTCTGTGTCACTTTCATCACAAAGCAATGTGTCGTAGTTCAGAGTCCGAAGCACTTGATCTTGAAACATCTTGAATATTGCTAGAGTATATGTAGCTGCAGCTTGTGTTAGCATATAGCTTGATTCAGCCTTCAACTTCGGAGTAGTTTGTGTTGCTTTAAAGTCATACTTCACCTCTTCACATCTTTTATCTGAAACTAGCCGTTCAAAATGCTCAAAGAAAGTAAGCATGTCATATTTAACACTAATGTACCTCTTTAGTTTATTGTTCATGCTTTCACTTCGTTGGGTAGTGCTCATGTGGGCAGAGAACGTATTTTTACCATATACTAGTGCCCACTGTTCTTTCTTCTCAAATAGCCTTTGCAACCATGCATTGTCACCTAGTCCATACTTGTCAATCATTTTATTCCATGCACTTACAAATTCATCTTCCTCTTCTATATCATATATACAATGTTGAAAATCAACATTGAATTTCTTATATTCATCAACTACTCCAGCGAGATGCTTGCAAGCATTTTGATTCATATGCCACACGCAAAGTCTATGGTGAGAATGAGGGAACACTTTACGGATTGCCTTTGCCATTGCTGCATCTTCATCGGTGAGAATTGTACGTGGATGTTTCCCAGACATAACTTTTAAGAAAGTTCTGAAAAGCCAAGCAAAGCTTGCAGCAGTTTCATCATAGAGAAGTGCGGCGCCAAAGACAACAGTTTTTTGATGATTATTCACCCCAACAATCAAAGCAAATGGGCGTCCATCATCTAGTTTCCTGTATGTGGTGTCAAAGCATATAACATCGCCGAATAATGCGTAGTCTGATACCATTTTCGAGTCAGTCCAAAAAATATTAGTTATCAACTCATCTTCATCAACTTGAATTGAATAGAAGAAGTTGACATCTTCTGAGACCTTCTTCTCCATGTACTCTAATACTCCCCCTGTGTCACCATTCTTTGCTTTTATTGTTCTCTTTGAGTACAAACGATTTTTCAAATCTTCACGTATAAAGCCAAGGTTTTCACTTCCACATGCTTCCTTGGCCATCAAATCGAATGTTGCTTTATTTGAAATGCCTACTGACTTTGCAACCTCAGCATTTGCTATATGTGCTTCTGTTACTTTTCTCTGGGATCTCAAGTACTGGTCCATGATTCCATGAGCAAGAGTGTGGTTATGTGATGCCTCGAATTCATACACACAATAAAAAGCATTTTTAAGACTTATCTTCATACGAGCATTATAACCACATCGTGTTTCAGGCCTACTGTAACTGAATGTGTCCTCTCTTTTATCTTCTTGCCGGTGGCCTGTGAGTTGTAGTACTTGTCTTAGAGCATAAATAAGTGGTTAGAATCAAAACAAATTAGAAGTAACATGTACCTTGACGAGAGCATGTAAATGTGCGTTGCTGAAATACAGAAGAGTTCTTCACTTTATGGCCACTACTTCTTCTGATGCTGAAACCGATAGTTTCAGCATACTTGTTATAAAATAAATAAGCTTCCTCTTCAGATAAAAATGTCATGCCAAGCTTTGGTACCCTTTCATCACTGTGATCTGCCGTGGTTTGTTGCGAATCCTGTATCAGTTAGGATTCAATTTAGTTAATCCACAGACATGGCAAATGGCAATCATATTTCCCTACCACAAGTTTTGATCAACCCATTCATGAATCATATTTATCTGTCTTGCAATCATATTTGTCTTGGGAAACATGCAGTGCATTGAGGGATCAATACTGTAGTAGTCTTAAGGTTTAGAGGAAAAATTAAGATGCACTCTGCAATCCTTGTTCTATTTTATACGGTTTGTGCAAGAACGTCTTTTCATCCAATTAAATGTGAAATTGGGGTACTGTACATGCTCCTAATTTGTTTTTTCAAATGCAACAGAACCAGAATTAACTTCTTGTCGTTGTTTCGCATCTCCAGATTGTGGTCACTAGTCATGGTTTCCTGTACAAGTTCTAAAACGGTACAACAGGAGAATTTGCCGGTGATTCATCGTGAAGAACATAGTGCGATTTCTTACTTTTGGTGACTGGGAATCATCGGGAGCATCTTGGTTCCCTGGACCACTTCTTGGAGAAGCCACCGGGGACGTGAGACTCGAAGAAGACATCAGGGACGGGATTCCTTGGCTGCCCAATTTAAGAGGAGATTTTACCTGTGCTTCCTTGGTCAAGCCGCCATTGATTGTTCTGCTGAGGTTGTAGGCCTCTCTCGCCTTCAGGAGTATATTTTGGCGTGCTTTTCTGCATATGCGGATCTGTTTCGCGGGCATTTTGTGGATATGTTTCACAGACGATGAGTTTTTTTTTCACTTGATTTTTGTTTAGTCTTAATGGTGCGAGAGTATTACGGAACGAAATAGGTATCACGGGATGTCCGGTATTAGGATCTGTATTCTGTTTTTTTTTGAGAGAAAATCCGCAGCCGGAGGGGGCACACGCACAGCCGTGCGATGGCCGCGTCGCACCGATGGTCGCACGCCAAGGCCGCAGGCAAGCCGCGTCCGATTAACTCTGGCTGATTACAACATTGAGGATGAATGCACCCTTCACTTTGACCTGCGGCCCTAGAGAAGGAAGATGCTAATCTTGATTAAAATGTTGACAGCCAAGATCTTCGCTCCTGAGGTCGATAACTTGGAAACAGTCGACAGTGTCAAGGCTAAGATCCAGGTTGAGGAGGGCATTCCTGTGGGCCAGCAGAGGCTCATCTTTGCCGGGAAACAGATGGAAGACTTTCGCACCCTGGGGGAGTATGGCGTCAAGCAGCAGGACAAGATTCACCTCGTGCTCCGCCTCCGTGCCTGACTAGCGAGTGCTACCGAGACATTCTTCCCAGTATGCTTCAGATCCTTTCTGTTTTGCAAATTGTCCAGCCATGCAGAAACCTGGCGTAAGAATGCACGATAGTATGTCAGAATTATTTGCTACCTACAGGCTACAATCAGTATACTCGAAATGTATGTCATGCGCCTTCTCGCACATCGTCCTGTGGTGCCAGTGACAAACTAGACATGGCCCAAGAGCCCGGGTTAATGTTGTTTGAAGTATTTGCGCGAGCACTCTGATATCAAGAATCGAAGCTTTTGCTACTGCATGCACTACGTTTTTCAGTATCTGTTACGTACTCTGCTTTTTTCGCGTGCTCTACTTTGGTTGCATCCAAAGAAGAATTATGCGGCTGACTGCTGAAATTTATCCTGCTAATTTCTTTATAGCATGGAGTAGCTTCCTTGGCTTGCTTATTTTGCTCGAGGGTATTTCATGAATTTACACAAGTCTGCGGTAATGGTCCAAGTACATTACCACATTCACTCAGAATTTCAGAAACACACACGAGCATTGCATATGTTTCTAAATTTTGTCAACCATATTCATGTAAAACAGCGCTCACAGTACTATATTGGACAGTGTCTCTCTCTAAACGGCACAGGGAGTATTTCTTACAGGAAACTTGAGAGGCTTTAGATCTTTGTGTGTAAAAAAAAATAAAAACAACCAACTCAGCAACTTACTCTTCACTGCTAGAGATGAGAAGGCCTCAAAAGCGTACACCAATACACAAGAGTTTTAAACTTCAATCAACTTCTTCCCCTCACTGCCGCGCAATGCTCCTCGCGCAACCAGGGCAATTTGTACCACGCAGACGGAGTAACACATCGAGGCACGAGTTCTCCAGTCCACCACGCCACATTCCGCTAGGGTGAGACCATCCTTCAGCTGGCTTCCCCGGAAGATGATGCGCTGCTCGGACGCGGTAATCCCCTTCAATTCTTGGAGCTTCTCCCTGAATATGTCGACGGTATCTGAACTCTGGACCATAAGAGGAATTATGGGGTTCTTGCGGGCAATAGGCAGCCTGACAGAAACGAGCATCCACCCCGACCCAGGAAGGGCGAGGTGGAGGGTGGACCCCTCGCAGACTCCATAGCCATCTAGTCCATGCCCATCCTCTAGCTGCCTCCCGTCAAAGACAAGGGCCAGCTGGGATGGCGGCGGGATGCCCCACGTAACATGCATCCTTTTCTTGACGTCCTCTACGGTGTCTGAGCTCTCGACCTCGAGGGTTAACCAGCCATTCGGCATCTTCAGAAAGATTTGCATCGGTCCTCGTGTCGGCTTCGGGAGAAGGGCGAGTTGGACGACAGATTCCTTGTCAATGCCGTAATCTGCAATGGTGCGTCCTTCCTCCAGCTCCTTGCCATCGAACATGAGGCGGTGGTCGGACATGGGATCACCTGACTCATCGTGGATCCTCGTCTTGACATAGTAGATAGTGTCCAATGGATCGGCGTTTACCGGTATGGTCTCGCCGGCGAGTGTCCTCACAAAGAGTTGCATCTGCTGCACACAACAAATATCAGCAATTTCGATGGATCAAAGGGCAACAGAGGAAGCAGCAAATAATTTCACACCAGATCGACAGTCTTGACCTACGTGTATGTTGCACAGGTGATCAAGACATCTTGTTCAGATAAGTCTGTCTGGTTTAATGCCTGCAACGCTACAACCGCCCACCATTTTTTTAATAAAAGAAGGGCTTCACACCCCTCCGATTTTCATTAACGAAAACCACAGCATTCTCGGGCTACAAAGAGCCAAACTGCCCCCCCCCCCCCCCCCCCCTACCGCCAGCAAATTCCTACTCTTAACATTCGAGCATATCAAGTTATTACATTCATTTAGGCTAAAGGCCTCAAACTTTGCAAAATACAGGGCAAAAGAAAACAAAGAAACAGGTAGAATAAGCAGTCTAGTCGCCCTCTAGGAAGAGATCTTGTCATTCGAGCCGCACCACATTTATTCTCCATCCTTGAGAGGCCACATAACCTCACTTGCTAGCCGTTCTAGTAATCTTGCCCCCAGCTCCAACACCTTTTTTTGCTGCTCCTTTATCTGCAAAATAGACCAATCCACCATCCAATGTGTCATTGCTTTAATTATAGTCATAGGGTCAGAGACTTTTTTCATTTAAAAAATAATCCCATTCCTGGCTTTCCATAAAGCCCAACATATAGTAGACACCCCCACCAACACTAGTATTTTAATCATCTTTCTTGAAAGAATCTAGCCAAGAGCATTCTTGCGTTGACGAAGGTGTTTTTCTCAAACCAAATGTGCATTTGATTAAGCTCCAAATCAGGGAGGCAGCTGAACAAGTAAAAAATAAATGATCAACTGATTCATCTTTCCCACAAAATACACAATTTTTTCCCCTTTCCACCCACTCTTCAATAACGAATCCCTCGTGAGAATGCTTTTTTTTGACGCCTAGCCAAAGAAAAACTTTAATTTTGGCTGGCACTTTGATTTTCCATAGGAATTTCTGTGGGAATCTAAGTTCATCAGCCACCAGTTTCCTATACATTGATTTAACTATAAATTTACCATATGCATTAAGAGACCATTTGATTTTATCTTTATCACCCTTCATTTCAATTTCCTCACACCTACTTTTTAGACTATTCCATAGTTCTAGGGTTTCCCCATATAAAGTCCTCCTAAATCTAAATCCCCTCCATCCTTTTTGAATGGCTTCAGCTACTGTAATGTTATGATCAAAGCACAAGTCATAAATTCTAGGATAAGCTTCTTTAAGGCTTTTATCATCAACCCAAATATCTTCCCAAAATCTAGTATTTTCCCCATTTCCCAGTTCTTTTCTCAGAAATCTGTAAAAGGTTTCTTTAATTTTCATCAAACTGGACCATAACTGAGAATCTCCATGTTTTTTAGTGCCCCTGGATAGGCATCTATCTCCCCCATATTTTCTCTTTATGACACCTTGCCACAGTCCCTCACCTGTCTCCATTTTCCAGAACCACTTAGCAAGCAGAGCTATATTCATCATTTCTAAATTTAGGATTACTAAGCCACCCACATCTTTGGGCAAGCAACAAGTTTCCCACTTAACCAAGTGATACTTCTTAACATCTTCATCCTCTTGCCACACTAGCCTAGCTCTATAAAAATCCACTTTTTTAATCACTCCTTTAGGTATAGGATAGAAGGACATCATAAAGAGAGGTATATTAGTCAGGCAAGCCCGCACTAAAGTAATTCTCCCAGCTATGGATCCAAGCAATTTACCTTGCCAACATCCACATCTTTTTCCTACCTTCTCAGTCACACAATTCCAATGAACATTTCTGAGTCTGGATTCAGAAACTGGCAGTCCTAAATATTTCAGAGGGACTGTCCCCATTTTGCATGTCAATATTTCCTGGTATAAATTTTGCTTCTCTTTTGCTTTTCCAAACAACATTAATTCACTTTTATGAAAATTAATTTCAAGTCCAGACATTTGTTCAAATGCTCCCAATACAAATTCCAGATTCTGCACACTTTCCACATCATCTTTAAGCAGAAAGATTGTGCCATCTGCATATTGTAGCATGTTTACTCCTTTATTTTCTCCATTCCCTAGGGTTCCTTTAATAAAATCATTCTCTAAAGCATTATTCATTAATATGGCTAACGCATCAGCAGCAAGATCAAATAACAGGGGAGACATAGCATCTCCTTGCCTAAGTCCTTGAAAGGTTTTAAAGTAAGGTCCAATTTCATCATTCACTTTCACCCCAACATGCCCTACCCTCATGGTTTCCATTACCCAATCACACCACTTGTCAGGAAAACCTTTGGCCCTCAACATCTGAATCACAAAAGGCCATTTGATTTTGTCATATGATTTTTCAAAATCTACCTTAAAAATTAGTGCATCATGTTTCTTGCTATGAAAAGTGTTCAAAGCTTCATGCAGGTTTACCACCCCTTCCATGATGTATCTCCCTTTAATGAATGTTGTCTGGGTTTTGGATATAACAGGGGACACACACATTGTTAACCTATTCATTAGCACTTTTGTAATGATTTTGAAACTAACATTCAGCACACATATAGGCCTGAATTTTTAAATTTTTTAGCATCTGTAGTTTTTGGCACTAATGTAATGATGCCATAATTCAACCTGGCAATATTAATTTTTCCTCTAGAAAATTCTTCTATGAGAGCTTTGAGATCCCATTTCACCAAATCCCAGAATTCCTGATAAAAATCAGTAGGAAACCCATCTGGTCCAGGGCTTTTATTTTTTTTCATTCCAAACACCACTGTTTTTTTCATTCTAGTGAAGGAAATATTCCCTAGAGGCAATAATAAAGTTGTTATTTATATTTCCTTATATCATGATAAATGTTTATTATTGATGCTAGAATTGTATTAACCGGAAACTTAGTACATGTGTGAATACATAGACAAACAAAATGTCCCTAGTATGCCTCTACTTGCCTAGCTCGTTAATCAAAGATGGTTAAGTTTCCTAGCCATGGACATGTGTTGTCATTTGATGAACGGAGTCACATCATTAGAGAATGATGTGGTGGACTAGACCCATCCGTTAGCTTAGCACTATGATCGTTTAGTTTATTGTTATTGCTTTCTTCATGACTTATACATGTTCCTATGACTATGAGATTATGTAACTCCCGAATAGCGTAGGAACACTTAGTGTGCTATCAAACGTCACAACGTAACTAGGTGATTATAAAGATGCTCTACAGGTGTCTCCGATGGTGTTTGTTGAGTTGGCATAGGTCGAGATTAGGATTTGTCATTCCGATTGTCGGAGAGGTATCTCTGGGCCCTCTCGGTAATGCACATCACTATAAGCCTAGCAAGCAATGTGACTAATTAGTTAGTTGCGGGATGATGCATTATGGAACGAGTGAAGAGACTTGCCGGTGACGAGATTGAACTAGGTATGATGATACCGATGATCGAATCTCGGGCAAGTAACATACCGATGACAAAGGGAACAATGTATGTTGTTTTGCGGTTTGACCGATAAAGATCTTCGTAGAATATGTAGGAACCAATATGAGAATCCAGGTTCCGCTATTGGTTATTGACCGGAGATGTGTCTCAGTCATGTCTACATAGTTCTCGAACCCGTAGGGTCCGCACGCTTAACGTGCGATGACGATATGTATTATGAGTTATGTGATTTGATGTACCGAAGGTTGTTCGGAGTCCTGGATGAGATCACGGACATGACGAGGAGTTTCAAAATGGCCGAGACATAAAGATTCATATATTGTAAGGCTACATTCGGACACCAGAATGGTTCAGGTCATTTCGGATAAGTTTCGGAGTACCGGGGGTTACCGGACCCCCCCCCCCCGGGGGAAGTTATTGGGCCTCATGGTGGAAGAGAGGAGGCATGCCAATGTGTGGCGCCCCCCCTAGCCCAGACCGAATTGGACTAGGGCTAGGGGGGCCATCCCCCCTTTCCTTCTCTTCTTCCTCTCCTTCCTTCTTCTCCTACTAGGACTAGGAAAGGGGGAAACCTACTCCTACTAGGAGTAGGATTCCCCCCCCTTGGGCGCGCCCCTTGTGGTCGGCCCTCCTCCTCCTCCCCTCCTTTATATACGGGGTGGGGGCACCCCTTAGACACACAAGTTGATCTTTAGCCATGTGCGGTGCCCCCCTCCACAGTTTTGCACCTCGGTCATATTGTCGTAGTGCTTAGGCGAAGCCCTGCGTCGGTAACTTCATCATCACCATTGACACACCGTCGTGCTGACGGAACTCACCCTTGGCCTCAGCTGGATCAAGAGTACAAGGGACGTCACCGAGCTGAATGTGTGCAGATCGTGGAGGTGTCGTGCATTCGGTACTTGATCGGTTGGATTGCGAAGACGTTCGACTACATCAACCACGTTACTAAACACTTCCGCTTTCGGTCTACGAGGGTATGTAGACACACTCTCCCCTTGAGGGAGTCCTGGACTAAGGGGTCCTCGAGCGTCCGGCCTGTTAGCCATGGGCCGGACTGATGGGCTGTGAAGATACGAAGACCGAAGACTGCACCCGTGTCTGGATGGGACTCTCCTTGGCGTGGAAGGCAAGCTTGGCGACCGGATATGTAGATTCCCTTCTTTGTAACCGACCTTGTGTAACCCTAGATCCTCCCGGTGTATATATAAACCAGAGGACTTAGTCCGGATAGGAGAGACTCATGATCATAGCCATACAAGCTAGACCTCTAGGGTTTAGCCATTACGATCTTGAGGTAGATCAACTCTTGTAATACTCATACTCATCAATATCAATCAAGCAGGACGTAGGGTATTACCTCCATAGGGAGGGCCCAAACCTGGGTAAACATCGTGTCCCTTGTCTCTTGTTACCATCGACCTTAGACGCACAGTTCGGGACCCCCTACCCGAGATCCGCCGGTTTTGACACCGACATTGGTGCTTTCATTGAGAGTTCCTCTGTGCTGTCGACAACAAGATCGATGTCTTGCCTTGTTCTCAAGGATAATATCACCACCGGAGGAACGCTGGCTCCAGGCCAAACCCTCCTGTTGGGCAACTTTACCATGACTGCCCGTTCGGTCATTAAGCCGACGATGACCTCTCGGGTCATCGAAAACCCCCTTCTTATCAACTCTGAACACTCCAAGCAAATGGATCCAGCGGAGCTTTCGTCTTTAAACGAGCTCCTAGATCGCATCGCCGCCCTGGGGGTCGCTACGGACTACGATCGGATTGGGCTTAAACCCGATCAGAGAGAAATCAACTCTCCGTCGATCACCCACCAGATAGTAGTAGTCGAGGAGCGAGTCGATAACTCTTCCTCCATATTAAGGACTGACTATGTCCGGATCTCCGGTCTCGAAGAGCCGGACACCTACCCGCGAGGTGAAGCATCCTGCCCTCCGAACATAGAATCGGACGACAAGCCTAAGAAATTAGTGGACATCCCGGAGCCCAACCTGCTAAGTTCGCAAGACCTTCAGACTCCGGATCCAAAACTGGGGCAGGATTCAGATTTAAATCCACCCACCCACTCGAATACAAGCGCTCTCATGAGCATAAAACAGCAGTCTCAGGAAACGGTCCACCACTTCTGGGCCAGATTCCTTCTTGTCAAAAACAAGATTAAAGATTGCCGCCACGAGGAAGCGATCTCAGTGTTCCGCAACAATTGCAGGGACGAAGGAATCCTCAACGCCATCAACCGCCGTCGCATCCTACACTTCGCTGACTTGGCAACTATCGTACAAAAGTACAGTGCAATGGAAAACACCTGGAAAACTCAAGCAACTCATTGGGAATCATCGTTCCCCACTCAACCCCTCATTCAGGCAAAAAGGGCGCACCCTTGCAACACGCCCGGTGTTGGGGATATTACTACGGGAGGTAAACCGGCCTTGGATAGCCGGGTTGACTCTTTGAAGATTAGAAGCCCATGAAGATTTAAAGATGCTGGCGCTTTACGGAGGGCCCAAAGGCGAGTTACAGTATGTAAATGTAAACCGGCCCAGTCATGTAACTTGTATAGTAAGATAGAAAGAGAGAGGCCGAACCGGATACGTTTATAAACCGGCTTCGGGACTCTGTAGCCCGGCGGGCGTCAACCTATGTATATAAAGGGACGACCCGGCCGTGGTTTAGGGACAGAGAACAACAACTCGAAAGCCAGACAAAGCGGATTCGCTCCCTGGCCTTCAAAACCCTAGCAATACCAATCACAACTAGACGTAGGCTTTTACCTTCATCGAAGGGGCCGAACTAGTATAAACTCCTGTGTCCCCTTGTCCGGTTTAACCCCTTTAAGCTAACCCGTTGCGATGGCTCCACTACTAAGTCCTTTCACGAGGACATCTGCCGTGACAAACCCACGACAGTTGGCGTCCACCGTGGGGCTATCGCACGATGGTTTCGAGTTCTTGAAGGGCAGCTTTGATGGACTTAAGGGATACACTATGGGCCGGATGACGAAGTCACCGCGGCAAGCTCTACATCGACAATGCAGGATGGGGTCCCGAGGCCGATTCAATCGAATACGGGTACCGGGTCCCCTTTGGTGGGATTCACGTCTTCATCGGCAAGATCGGCGAACCGGCCCCCGAGCCGGACATCTGCACCGACATCATCGAAACGGCTCGACGTGCAAGTCCTTCGCCGGTTCAGCCCGAGGCAAGGCATGTTTTCGTAGGTGTCGTCCATGGATCAGGGCATGAGGACGGACCGGTGTCCGAAGGAGAAACCATAGTCTTCTCTGATGACGAGTCTTCTAGAGAAATCGAATCGTTTTACCAGTTGCAGGACGGCCGGATTGAGGAAGGATCCGAGGGCAACAGTATTCCGGATTCCCCCGGTCTGCCAAACCGGGCCACCATCTTCATGGTCGGCACACAATCGGCGCCTCATTCATCTACCGCCGCAGCAATGCTCTCCGATTCAACGACGGCCACACCAGCAGGGGCAGGAATCTCGGCGCCACCTCCGGCCCAAGTCTTATATGATTTGTTCGACGCTCTGGCAACATTGATGTCTGCGGAGGTAGACGCAGCAGCCAGGGATCAGCACGATGCGGAGATTGCAAAGGTGAAAGATCAGATAGCCCAGGCCAAGGCAGACCTGGCAGCAGAGAACGCCAGGATGGCTACGGAGCGGGCCGAGTTGGAAGCACAGGCTTACCGGATTAGACTGGATCAGAATGCTTCAGAGGAAGTCCTGAGAAGAAGGTACCAATCACGTCTCCCATCGGTTTATGAGCCGCAGAATCTTTTCAACACGCCAGGTGCAGGAGCTGGTAACCAACCCACACTAAACCAGGTGGGGGCGCCGGGAGCAGGAGCGCCGGTTCAGCCGCGCACAACGGACCTGCCTCACCGGAACAACGTTGTACCATCAACGCTGCCCGGGCATTATTCCAACCCGTTGGACAACATTGTGGCCGTTGCGTCACGCCTGGCGGCCCTCCCAACGGACAGCCAGTCACCAGTTGCAGTGGAAGCACGTCGGGCCAGGGATCTCCTTCAGACATCACTAAATCAACAGCAAGCATATTCACACAACCGTGAGAGGATTCACTCCACTCCCCGCCCAAGCCGGAGTTATAGCAGACACGTGGAAGATGAACCGGCCGTGTCCAGTAGTGCACGCCGTCGAAATTCGCCACGAGGGAACAACCCGGCTGGGGGAGATGCTAATGCGCAAGATGTTGTGGATCATGGCCGCGCACGTCGAGAGGCCGAGTTGACAGCTCGACACGAGGCAGACAGCATACTCCGGTTCACCCCGCTGCCTCCGTGGAGCCAGGGGCGATGTTCAGTTCCTTAGGGGTACCGTGTTTATCTCCTGCTTTGCTTAATGTGCGACTACCCAAGGATTTCAAGGGACCTCGTAAGGTACCAAATTATACCGCCGATTTGCAGCCAGAGGCATGGGTAGAGAGCTATGAGATGGCAATGGAGATGTTAGATGTGGACGAGGCGGTGTGTGCTAAATATTTCACCATGATGTTGGAAGGAACAACTCGCACTTGGTTGAAGAGCTTGCCGACCAACTCTATTGGATCATGGGCCGAATTGAAGCACCGGTTTATCCACAACTTCAAGGATATGTGTAAGCAGCCGATGTCAATTGTAGATCTGGCCGCTTGTGTCCAAGAGGAAGGGGAGTCCACGACCCATTGGGTCAAATGGGTCTCAGCGGTTTTGCATTCGTCAGATCGTATCAACGCAGACACCGCAGTGTTAACATTAGAGGGTAATTGCGGTTTCAAACCGTTGAAACAAAAGTTGGGAAGGCTCAAACGTCACTGCAACGACATGTCAACACTCATGGCCGCTTTGGTTAAATACGCCGATTCAGATAATACCAAGGATCCAGATTCAGAGGAGGACAAATTGGAGAAGGGTAAGAAGACCAGCAATGCCAAAGGCCAGCAACACAATCCGGCAGGCCATGGAAACGCTGGTAAGCGCAAGGCCGACAGTGGTTTGGACTTTGTCGCAAATACCAACGCGCAGGAGAATGGCCAACACCGTAAAGGCAAGCAGCCCCAGAGGGGTGGAGGTCCGGGCAACAATTTGGAGCGTTTGTTAAATCAGCCCTGTCCAAAGCATGGATCAAAGGAGAAACCGGCATCACATCTCTGGAAAGATTGTTATATCATGCGGGATTTCAAGAATTCCAATATGTTCCAATATGACAACGGCCCGCCCGGCGGTTCAGGAGGAGGTTTCCACAGGCCGGGTTACGGAGGCGGTGGTTCCGGTTCAGGGTTTCCAGGCAGTCAAACCGGACATGTCAATCAAGGACACCAAGGCAACCAGGGAGGTTACAACCATCAGGGGAGTCAGCAGCAGCAGCAGTAGTCGGGTTATCAGAGCAATCCCAAACAGCTGAACAGCGGGCAATATCATGTCTTCACTACTAGTTTGTGCAAACGTGATCAGAAGCTTCACAAAAGAGTAGTCAACTCTGTTGAGACGGCAGTACCTCAGTATTTACGCTGGTCGGAGCAACCTATTTTGTGGAGCAGAGAGGATCACCCGCCCCGGGTTGATAATCGAGGTCATTTGGCCTTGGTGGTAGCCCCTCAAGTTGGGGGATACAAGTTCACTAAAGTGATCATGGATGGGGGAAGTAGTATCAATATTTTGTATTATGATACATTCCGCCGTATGGGGTTGACAGTTAAGGATCTTAAAGCATCGAATACGGTATTTCATGGTGTGGTTCCTGGTAAGTCTGCATATCCTGTTGGTAAGATAGCTTTGGAGGTAGCTTTTGGAGATGACTACGATTCAAGGTCAGAAACAGTGACATTTGAGGTGGTGAAGATCAAAAGTCCGTACCACGCTCTGTTTGGGCGGCCGGTTTATGCTAAGTTTATGGCAAGGCCATGTTATGTTTACCTGCAGCTTAAAATGCCAGGTCATAAGGGGACTATCACAGTACATGGAAGTAGAAAGATTGCTTTGGTGTGTGAAGAAGGCGATGCGGCTTATGCTGAGTCGGTTTGTGCCACGGAGGAGTTAACATTCTATAAGGAGCAAATTGATCCGACAGACATGACCTCCTTAAAAAAGCCAACCACGGAACATGATCCAGCATTGAAGTTCAAATCAGCTACAGACACTAAGATGGTTGACTTTGTCCCTGGCGATTCATCCAAATAGTTCAGCGTCAGCGCTAACCTGGATCCCAAATAGGAAAGCGCGCTCATCGAGTTCATCCATGAGAATCGGGACATCTTTGCATGGAATCCTTCTGACATGCCGGGTGTACCGAGAGAACTCGCTGAGCACACACTCAACATTGATCCGAAATTCAAACCGGTCGGACAGTTCCTCCGCCGCTTCAACGAGGAAAGGCGCAAGGCTATAGGTGAAGAGGTCGCCCATTTGTTGGCTGCTGGGTTTATTGTTGAAGTTTTTCATCTAGAGTGGTTAGCCAATCCGGTGCTGGTTCTTAAGAAAAACGGCACTTGGCGCATGTGTGTGGACTACACAGATTTAAACAAGGCTTGCCCTGCAGACCCCTTTGCTCTCCCTCGCATTGATCAGATAATTGATGCCACGGCGGGTTGTGACCGTTTGTGTTTTTTGGATGCTTACTCTGGTTATCATCAGATCAAAATGGCAGTTAAGGACCAGCAGAAGACAGCCTTTATAACTCCCTTTGGAGCCTTCTGCTATGTTTCCATGCCCTTTAGACTCAAGAGTGCCCAGGCAACTTGCCAGCGATGTGTTCAGAATTGCCTTCATAAGCAAATTGGGCGCAATGTCCATGCATATGTAGATGATATTATGGTCAAATCCAGAAAGGAGGAGACGTTGATAGATGATCTACGGGAAACTTTTGACAATCTCCGGGTCTACAAGATGATGCTCAATCCGGAGAAGTGTGTTTTCGGTGTCCCGGCAGGCAAGCTCTTAGGCTTTCTGGTTTCAAACAGAGGCATTGAGGCTAATCTGGAAAAGATTGCAGCGATTACGTCCTTGGCTAAACCGGCGTGTATTAACGATGTGCAACGTCTGGCCGGCCGGATTACAGCCTTGAGCCGGTTTATCAACCGCCTTGGAGAGAAGGCCATTCCCTTATATTAGATGCTCAAGAAAACGGATAACTTTGTCTGGAGTGAAGCAGCTGATAAGGCGTTTGAAGATCTGAAGAAACAGCTCGTTGAACCGCCCGTACTGGCAGCACCGATCGATAAAGAGCCCTTATTATTATGTGTGGCTGCTAATTCTTGGGCTGTCAGCGTAGCCATTGTGGTAGAGCGCAAAGAGCCTGGCAAAGAGTATCCGGTTCAACGGCCGATTTATTATATCAGTGAGGTGCTCATTGAGTCAAAGCAGAGGTATCCGCATTGGCAGAAACTGGTGTATGAGGTGTTTATGGCAAGCCGGAAGCTCAAACACTATTTTCAGGGCCACCCTATCACAGTAGTCAGTTCAGCTCCTCTGGGGGACATCATTCAAAACAGAGAGGCAACTGGCCGGATTGCCAAGTGGGCCATTGAGCTTGGACCCCACGGGCTCAGATATATACCCCGCATGGCGATCAAGTCCCAAGCACTCGTAGATTTCATCAACGATTGGACGGAGATACAGGCACCTGAGGAGAAACCAGATAATACATATTGGACTATTCATTTTGATGGGTCCAGACAGCTAGAGGGTTCGGGGGCTGGAGTCGTATTAACGTCCCCACGATGTGATAAGTTTTTTTATGTCCTCCGTTTAATGTTCCCTTGTACTAACAATGCAGCCGAATATGAGGCTTTACTCCACGGTCTTCGGATGGCTAAAGAGATTAATTTGAGCCGGGTTAAGTGCTTCGGCGATTCAGATCTAGTGGTTCAGCAAGTGTCTGGCACTTGGGATTCTAAGGACCCACTCATGTCTGCATATCGACGAGAGGTGGACACAGTGGCTGGTCACTTTAAAGGTTATCAGGTGGACCATATAGACCGGCGGAAGAATGAAGCGGCGGACGCTTTAAGTCGTCTTGGTTCCCAACGTAAACCGGTTCCGCCCAATGTCTTTCTTGATGTGTTGCACAATCCGGCAGTCAAAATACCAACCGAAGAAGATTTGGCTGTTCCTCATCCGGAGGCTCAATTGGTGGCAGCTTTGCATGCCATACCGGATTGGACGATCCCATATCTGGATTACATGAACCGGGGCTAGTTACCAGCTGAGGAAACGTTGGCTCGACAGATAATCCAGCGTTCCAAGTCCATGACCATACTCAATGGGGAGTTACATCGTTACAGTGTTTCAGGAGCGATTCAACGATGCGTTTCTCCTCAAGAAGGTTGTGAGATTTTGCGAGAAATTCATGAAGGGGATTACGGTCATCACGCCAGTTCAAAGTCATTGGTTGCTAAAACTTTTCGCCATGGTTTTTACGGTTGACGGCCCATGCTGATGCGGATGATTTAGTCAAAAGATGTGATCGATGTCAAAAGTTTGCCCGCCGTGCGCCCGTTCCGGCTCAAGAGTTGCGGATGATTCCAATTACGTGGCCATTTGCCACTTGGGGGCTGGATATGGTTGGACCCTTCAAGCGCTCCAAGGACAAGAAGACCCATCTGTTAGTAGCAGTTGATAAATTCACTAAATGGGTAGAGGCAGAGCCAGTCAGCAAGTGTGATGCAGCCACATCGGTTCAATTCATCAAAAAGGTGATATTCCGGTTTGGCTTTCCACATAGCATTATAACAGATAATGGCACTAACTTGTCAAAAGGAGAGATGGAAGAATTCTGTCAACGTGAGCACATCCGGCTTGATCTAGCATCAATGGCTCACCCCCAATCTAATGGTCAAGCGGAAAGGGCAAATCAAGAAATTCTGCGGGGTATCAAACCAAGGCGTATGGTTCCCTTAAAACGGACGCCGGGTTGTTGGGTCGAGGAGCTACCTTCTGTGTTATGGAGCATCAACACCACACCCAATAGATCTGGTTACACGCCTTTCTTCATGGTTTATGGAGCAGAGGCAGTTCTTCCTAGTGACATCCATCATGATTCGCCCTGTGTGGCAGCTTATGTTGAAGCTGATAATGAGAAGGCACGTCAGGATTCTCTGGACCTGTTGGATGAAGAGCGGGATATTGCAGCAGCGCATTCGACGATTTATCAACAAGATCTTCGACGTTATCACAGCCGCCGGGTTAAAACTAGAACCTTTCAAGAAGGTGATTTGGTGCTCCGGCTCATCCAGGATCAGACTGATATGCATAAGTTATCCCCCCTTGGGAAGGACCCTTTGTGGTCAGCAAAAATCTCCACAACGGATCCTACTACCTCATTGATGTTCGAGAGCATGAAGACTCACGTCAATCGGAGGAGGAGACAAAGCGGCCATGGAACATAGCTCTCCTTCGGCCTTACTATACTTGAAGCCATAGGCTCTTTCACCTGTACATATTTATGACAGTGTATATACCATATAATAAACCGGAGCCTCCGTTATAAGCGGGGTATTTGTTCTTTCTTATATCATATGTGTGCTTTTACAAGTTAACGGTCAAAGCGGAGTCTTTGTTAAACCGGATTTAGCAACTGCATAAAGATAAAGAAAATCACTAGGGGGCTTGGTCATGTTTGAACCACAGCTACACCTCTTGATAGGCTTTTCAGCCACACAATGACAAATTTGTGGAGCCAAAGAGAGTATTGTGCACTGTACAAACTCAAACATAGGCACACGCTGAGCATCGCTCACAAAGTTACTTGGGGGCTCTTTTTTGCAAAGCAACAAAGAGTTTGAAAGGACCCTCGTAATTGGCTATCAAGCCACGGCTTGGAAGCCTGGTGTATTCACCTAAAACCCCGGGTTAACCTGCCTTCATCAAGTAAGCCACTCCTATCTAGGTAATCCTGGCATGACCCATCGAACGTTTGACAAGTCAATCTTTTACAGACCCTGAACTTGTCATAGTTAAAATGGTGATTGGTTAATTGGAGGCCCATCTTAAAAGGCTTTGTTAAATGGTTTAACTCAGAGGCCTGGAAGCCCATGAAAAGCCTCGATTTGGAGCCTGGCAGCTCGTAAAAAGCCTCGCATATTTTCCTATTTGTATTTTGTTTGTTGACAATCATAAGTATTTTTTGATAAACTGGCATCCTTGATCCGGCTTGCTTTCCAACCACCAGCTGTTGGCTCATGATCAGTTTTAAACCGGTGGTCACTGACCCGGTATGGTTTGACTAAATCACCAGTGTTATAAAGAAAATACGGTAGGTATACCGGTCCGGTTTAATAGATAGACCGGCATTTTGAAGATGAGATTATCAAACGTATCGGGTTGGTGTTAAACACCTTTGCTGTATACATGTTTGTTCACTCAATGAGGTATGTTCTGTACATTATTTTTTGTACAAACACTTGGTTATTCAGCTCAAGTACTATATACTTCTTGGATATTATGACATGTTTAGCGGTAAACCACTAGACACTTTTAAGTTTTTTGTACCCAGGAAGGCAAGTCATCATAGACTATGGATAAACTATATCCTGAAGGGCGGCATAGATTGTCACAAAGGGATATGAAGCATGCTCGATGGCATGGCACATAAACAAAGTTTCAGCTGTCCTATTACATGAAGCTTTAAAGCGGCTCAACAGTGCCATTGTTTTTCACAGTAGCCATATAAACCGGCGACCGGATCAGGACTCTTCATCACGACGGTTTGACGATTGCGGATCAGTTGGTGCACGCACTTCTTCATCCCTCCCCAGCCGCTGGAAATCAGCCATTGACCAATCGATTCCGGTTAAAGCTCGGAATACTGCTTCTTCATGGATTAGATCAGAAGGGTTAATATCAGGGGCATAAGTGTGCTTACGAATCGGAGGCACAAGTTCTTCGACTTCATGGATCTCGGCCGGCTGTCTTTTCCCTTCTGCATCATAAAACGGTTGAAAATGGGACAAATCGGTGTCTTTAGCTAATTTGCTGGCCGCTGGCCGCATCTGTTTGGTCAACCGCCGAAGATCATCATTGTCAAAGTTTGAGCCGTCTTCTTTAACGCCTGGATACCCTTTAATGATATCCTCCACTTCAAGATCTGGAATCCAGGCCTTGGCTCGAATAAGGGCAGTTAATGCTCCGGCTCTTGCAGCGGCTCTTTTCAACTCGGCAATACGCGCCGGTAACATGCCCAGCTTCTCAAGTGTTTCCATAATCAATGTTGGTGCCGGTTTGTTATAAGCTGCTGTACTAATGGCTCGCTGAGATCCAGAGTATAGCTGCTCAACCAATGTGTATGCCGCTTTGAGCTTCATCCGCATATCTGCACCAAGATGAGTGATCCGAGTTTCTGGCAAAGATTTTTTCAACATCGTGGTTAGTTTTAAGATTCATTGGCTGATGCAACATACATAAGCAGATACTTACCAAAGATAGCAGAGGTCATAGCATTGATTTGGCGCTTCAAACCGGCTAGTTCTTCAGCCACCGGTTTCAGGGCTTCCTCGGCATCTACGGCTCTTTTGGTCAAACCGGCTTTTTCTGTTTCCCATGCAGCACGATCTTGATTGAAGGATTCTTTCAATTTTTCCATTCCGGCCAGGGCCTGGGTCAGCTCCTCTTTGGCTTTTGCAGCTTCGGCTTGGTGCGACTTCACATTTCTTGCAAGTCAGAGTTTTTGGCATCTTTGCTTCTCAGTTCAGCCTGCAACATTGAAGGTATCTTCAACAAAACAACATATATATGCACTAAGTATAAAGCATATAACAAGTTATCCACTTCATACTTGGGGGCTAATGCTTATTTGCTCTCAAATACTACCTTCTATGCAAGTCTCCAGAACAATGCAAGCATTATCCTTGACACTTGGGGGCTAATGTATGTTTGTTCTAAACTAGCGGTGTGGATTAAAAACTGGATTAACTTGCCAAGTTAAACCGGCCTTTAGGGGCTATGCTACAGAATGTTATCTCATTTTTCAAACATGAGTTTTATTTATGATTGAAGACACGCCTTGGCAAGGATTAATGATGGGATGCTTAAAGTGTTACAAAGACCCGGTTTATGATTGACAATCATAAAACGGCTCTTGGGGGCTACTTGGAATAGTATTTCAACTATAAATCAATGTGCAAGGGAGAAGAATTTACCTCATATCATTCTTTCATCAAATTCACCAAACCGGCTTCATAATCCCGGTTTGAGTGTAGATGGTTCAAGAAGCCGGAATGAAGCTCAACAGCGTTAAGATGGGCATAGTTTGATAAGTCGCTGCTCCATTTACCTTTATCCCTGGCAATTTGCTCTTCTTTGGCACTATGCTGAGCCAAAATGACGGGATGACCAGGAGAACTGTGGCCAGCTCCAGTAATAATAACATCATCTCCTTGGCCTTCAGGATTTTGGGCGGATGATGGTGGAATTTCAATGTCTTTCATTGGATTAGCCCGGTTTGGTTCTGCCGGTTCAGCATCAGGGGCGGCAGGCTCAACATCTGTGGGTTCGTCGGTATGTTGGCCATCAAGGGGCAGATCATCAAACGTTGTTTCAGGATGGAGGCCTTCCGGTTCACCTGTTTGCTCCGGTTCAACTCTTGGTTCTTCTTCTTCAGCAACAGGGTCTTCTGGCGGATTGGTGACCCGAGATTTCTTGCTAGGTCTGGCTTTGGCCCTGCAAACAGAATAAAAAGGGTTAACATCATGTTCAAAAGATGTAGGGCGTATTGAAAGGAAAGGTTTTTCGTAACTCACCCAGCCACAGTTTTCAAAGGGGGGAGTTGAGTTGCTGTCGATTCACCAGAAGAGGAAGGAGGTGTCACCTGATAATTTGAATCAGACGGATTAAGAGGCTGTCTGAAATAACCTACCTTGGGGTAAGAATGGTCAGAAGTAGGAGAGACCTCAGAACGACGCTTCCGAACCGGAGTATCAGGTAAACCGGTAGAGGTGATCTGTTGGCCACTGTGCCGAGTTGTCTGGCAAGCCTCATGCTGTTGAGTCTTCAAAATAAATGTTGGATCCAAGTGAGCAAGAGGATGAGAAAATCTTACTTTCCGGATTGTTTGGCGAGGTTTTGTGTTGGCATAGAGTCTGAACCGGAGGAAAGGGTAATTACCTCTACGTCCTCAGCCTGACTAGCTTCGGCCTCCTCCTGAGGAAGATTATTGTTAACAAGATGCATAAAAAGGGAGCCAAGTGAGTCAAGTTCTACCTCAGTTTCTGGGTCATCAGTATCATCATCAAGCTCCATATTAATCCGGTCAGCCGTTTTCCGCTTTGACGTCCGTTTTACGGCTTTGGTCTTCAGGCGGGTTGGCTTGGCCACTTTGTCTCCAGTTGGCTTTGCCGCTTTTTCTATGGATTTCCGTTTCCAGAAGGGGTCATCACCCTATACATATAAAAAAGAAGGGTTACAGCTTGTATAAGTCAAAGATATTAGAGATGAAGAGGAAGTGTAATGCTTACAGCAGGCGGTTTGTTCTTGGTGTAGAAGGGACTCAGGCCAGTTTGACTACAGACCAGTTCCGATTCATTCAGAATCTTCTTTACACCTTCAGTAATTTCTTCCTCAGATAATTGGATGTTGAAGTGGCGTTGAGGATCGTCAACCTCACCGGTATATTCGCACATTAAACCGGAACGCCGGCTTAGCGGCAAGATACTCTAGGATATCCAACAGCGTACAAAATCCACACCTGTTAAACTGTTTGCCATAAAGGCCCAGAGCTTGGTGATTTGAGGAGCATATTTTGCCCTTTCTAAGGAGCTCAGGCGTTGTGGCATTGGGTGTGTATTGGATAATCTATGATCTCGGAAGCCGGGGAGGGGATTCTCATCTTCAGGCGAAGTGTCTCTACAATAGAACCATGTTTGGTTCCATTCCTTTGGGTGGCTATGGTGTTTGGCATGAGGAAATTCCACTTCTTTCCGCTTTTGAATCGAAACACCACCGAGCTCTGTATTCGGGCCATTCACAAACTCTGTGCGCCGGTTTAAGTGAAAGAAATCCCGCAACAATTCTGCAGTTGGTTCTTCCTGTAAATAGGCTTCACAGAGACTTGGAAATTGCATAAGTTGGAGACTGAATTTGGACCAATATCTTGTGGATGCAGTTGGAAGCTGGCAAGCACATCTCGATAAAATTTTGACCCTGGCGGTTTGAAACCACGGCCTATATGGTCAACAAAGATTACCACTTCGCCTTGTCTTGGGGTTGGAGGATTCTCAGTTCCTGGGACTCGCCATTTGATCTCCGTTTTCTTAGGAAGAGAGCTGATGCTAACCATCTCATCCAGTTGAGCCTCAATAACCCGGGAACGAGCCCAGTTGCAGGCAGTGAATTGTTTGGCCATTGCAAAGCAAACAAACTGAAAATGAAAGGCCGGTTTATAAATTATGCATGATCATACACAAGAGACAAGGGAGTAAGAAACGTGCTAATATAATAAATGGTACAACCCGGAGACTAGTAGGATGAGAAAGAAGGTAATGCTGGCGCAGGATTGATCAGACACTGTTAAACCGGAGCGTAATTGTGAAGGTAACATGCTCTTCCGGTTTATCAGAGGGATAATGGCATAGACTATTTATCCAATATCAAATCGCTTATATTGGTGCAAGGAGAAACATATTTCACAGTGATGTATAAAACTTTCAGATCTAGAGATAAGACAGAAAAGCAAAAATAATTGGATCATGAAGGGGTGCAGAACTGAAGCAATTTTTGACAGACAGATCAGTTCTTTGCGCGTAAACATTTGTGATGATCATGGTAGGTAAGCTACGGTAAGAGATGTATCAAGCATGAAGTGTCCATCTATTAAAGGAAGAACATGGAAGAATAAGCACTGATGAACTTCGGAAGAACTGCGAGGAAATATCGAAACCCTAGAACAGATCTATGGTGAAAAAAGCAGAGAACTTACCAGAGCTAGTGAGGAAGCGGAAGGGCGCCGTAGTTCTCTGGTGCGTTCAGGGCGATGCAGCGGCCGAGGTCGGAGCAGAAACAACGGTCGACGGTGGCGGCGGAGTTCCAGAGGCTGAGCGGCGCGAGGAAGATGACGCGAAGAGGCATGGGGGGGGACGGTGAAAATGACCCCTCGGTCCTATTTATAAGGCGAAGTGAAAAATGGCAAGTGCGGGAGTTGAGGAGTCCAAAAAATGGATAAGTTAATAAAGGTGTCGCCTCGACAACTGGATATATATTAAATAAAGAAATCTCCGATATCAACGGATGGATGACGTCAGGACGGTTTATCGTAATTTTGAAGTATGACGTCACGGCAGTTTACAAGATCAAAAACGAAGACAAGAGAGAAGATTTTTTCTAAAGTGTGGAAGATTGACATGAACAAGTTCAAACCAATCTGGGGCCTAATGTTGGGGATATTACTATCGGAGGTAAACCGGCCTTGGATAGCCGGGTTGACTCTTTGAAGATTAGAAGCCCATGAAGATGTAAAGATGCTGGCGCTTTACGAAGGGCCCAAAGGTGAGTTACAGTATGTAAATGTAAACCGGCCCAGTCATGTAACTTGTATAGTAAGATAGAAAGAGAGAGGCCGAACCGGATACGTTTATAAACCGGCTTCGGAACTCTGTAGCCCGGCGGGCGTCAACCTATGTATATAAAGGGACGACCCGACCGCGGTTTAGGGACAGAGAACAACAACTCGAAAGCCAGACAAAGCGGATTCGCTCCCTGGCCTTCGAAACCCTAGCAATACCAATCACAACTAGACGTAGGCTTTTACCTTCATCGAAGGGGCCGAACTAGTATAAACTCCCGTGTCCCCTTGTCCGGTTTAACCCCTTTAAGCTAACCCGTTGCGATGGCTCCACTACTAAGTCCTTTCACGAGGACATCTTCCGTGACAAACCCACGACACCCGGCTCAATAGTAAAGAAATGCAAGTCCAGTATAGGGCGCGGAACCGTTCTGGAAGGATGGCTCGATGGGCCATGCAAAATACACGCAACACCGGATAACATACCAACACATAGCCTTAGAGCATGTTGGATACTCCGGCAAGTGGCCAAGAGCGGCGAGGATATCCTCACCAAGAATAACCCAGAACAACAGCCCCCAGAGGATAACGACCCCAAAGTACTGACGGTCTTCAAGACATTCAGCTCAAACAATAGGCGCAAAAGAGCACTACGCGGACTCGCCGAAGTCTATCAAATAGTAGCGATAAACCCTTGGAACGATACGACTATAACTTTTAATGCCGGCGACGAACCAAAATACAGGACAGTCCGAGCACCAGCCGCCTTGGTCCTCAGTCCAATCGTGGATGGCTTTCGGCTCACCAAGGTCCTCATGGACGGCGGCAATGGACTAAACCTCATCTACGAGGGTACACTCCGCAAAATGGAAATAGACAGGAGCCGCATTGAACAAAGCAGCACGACCTTCCGAGGAATTATTCCCAGTCGGGAGGCGCGGTGTGCGGGAAAAATTACACTCGACATGGTATTCGGCACGCCGGAGAATTATCGGTCCGAAGAAATAACCTTCCAAGTGGCCCCTTTCAACAGCGGATATCACGCCCTCTTAGGGAGAGATGCATTTACGCGCTTCCAAGCGGTACCCCATTATGGATACATGAAGCTTAAGATGCCTGGGCCCAACGGTATAATCACTCTAGCTAGTGATCCGGACATAGCACTCTTTCCTGAGAATAAAACCGCATCCTTGGCCCTTGAGGCATTATCTGAAGACCTCGGGGTCGAAGAATTAACCGCGCTGCGCTCCACGGTGGATAGGGATGATGTGGTCCTAGACAAATGACCCAAATCCACCTCCTTCAAACTAGCAGAAGAAATAGTCAAATTCCAAGTCCATCCAACGGACCCCAAGAAGACAGCATCCATCGGAGCACAATTAGACCCAACGGTCGGCGCCGCGCTACGAGAGTTCTTGCGCGAGAATTGAGATATATTCGCCTGGCACCCTTCTGGTATGCCAGGAATCCCACGCGAGTTGGCCGAACACAGCCTCAATATATTAAAGGGATACAAACCGGTCAAGCAAACACTGCAGCGCTTTTCCGAACCCAAACGTCAAGCTACGGGGGAGGAGCTAGCCAAACTAACTGAGGCTGGATTCATCAGAGAAATAAAACATCCGGACTGGCTAGCAAACCTGGTGATGGTACCAAAGAAGGACAAATCCTGGCGGTTGTGCGTCGATTTTAAAGACCTCAATAAGGCTTGCCCTAAGGATCCCTTCCGCCTCCCCTGCAGTGATCAGATCATTGATGCTACCGCTGGACACGACTGACTGTGTTTTCTTGATGCATATTCCGGATACCATCAAATCAAAATGAAGGAGTCCGATCAAGCTGCAACAACATTCATTACCCCATATGGGCCATTCTGCTTCAAGACCATGCCCTTCGGGCTCAAGAATGCCGGTACCACATACCAACGCATGATTCAAACATGACCAGAGAAACAGATCGGCAAGACAATTGAAGCTTATGTGGACGACGTCGTCATAAAAACTAGGCGCGTCGAAACATTAATAGACGATTTACGTCACACATTCTATAACCTCCGCACGTATGACATTAAGCTCAATCCTGAAAAGTGCGTTTTCGCGTCCCCGCCGGAAAACTGCTGGGCTTCATTGTTTCCAACAGAGGAATTGAAGCAAATCCAGCCAAAATCCGAGCTCTATCACAATTGGCTATGCCAACAGACCTTAAACAACTCCAAAAACTCGTGGGTTGCGTGGCAGCTCTAAGCCGCTTTATGTCCACATTGGGAGAAAAGGCACTGCCACTCTATCGCCTTCTACGGCGAACCGATCACTTCGAGTGGACGGACATGGCAATAGCCGGACTGGAGGAAATAAAAACCCTTCTTGCGAGCAACCCAATCCTGGCCGCGCCAAACGTCGGTGAACCGATGTTGTTATACATATCGGCAACACATCAGGTGGTGAGCGTCGTGCTCGTCGTCGAACGAGAACAGGACGGACACAAATTCCCTCTTCAGAAACCAGTATACTACGTATCCACTGTCCTTACACCACGCAAATCCCGGTACCCCCATTATCAAAGGATAGCATACACGGTCTTCATGGCATCCCGAAAGCTCCGTCACTACTTCCAGGAGTGTTCGATCACGGTGGCTTCCGAAGTACCACTCAACGACATTATAAACAACCGCGATGCCACGGACCAGATCACCAAATGGGCCATTGAGCTCCTTCCATTTTATATTACATACAAATCACGTCGAGCTATTAAAACCCAAGTACTGGCTCACTTCGTTGCCGAATGGACAGAGGCCGAACTCCCTAAAGAGTACGACGCATATTCCAATTGGGTTATCTATTTCGATGGCTCCAAAATGCTGGCAGCGCTAAGGGCGGGCGTCGTCTTAACGTCACCAATTGGAGACGTCGTTCAATACGTACTCCAAATACTATACACAGACTCCAACAATGCAGCCGAATACGAGGCCTTATTGCATGGTCTCCGGATGGCTGTCTCCATGGGCATACAATGCCTAGAAGTGCGCGGGGACTCAAACCTTGCAATAGCTCAAATAAATGGAGACTTCGACGCCAAAGATCCAAAGATGGCAGCTTACCGTAATGTCGTCATAAAAATTTCGGCCCAGTTCGAGGGGCTCAAGTTCCACCATGTGGCTCAAGAAAGTAATCAGGCGGCGGACGTCCTCGCTCGTATCGGTGCTAAGCGCGACCCTGTTCCACCCAATATATTTCTGGAAAGGCTTTTTAAGCCATCCGTGGTATGACAGGGGGAAAACGACAACACTAGTCCAGATCCAAACATAACCCATATTCCAAAAACACCGACATCATCAGAGGCTCAGCCGCCGACATAACACCGTCGACGCATCTCATCATTGCAGTCATTGCTCCATGGACCGAACCCTTCGTGGCCTACCTTAACAAGAAGGAGATTCCCGAGGACCAGAATGAGGCCCGCTGCATCGTCTGGCGATCAAAGGCCTACAAGGTTCATGATGGAGAGCTCTACAAGAAAAGCGCTACCAGAGTTCTTCAACGATGTATCTCCGAGGAAGAGGAGAGGCAGCTCTTGGCTGAAATTCACGCCGTACTCGGCGGTCACCACGCCGCAGCTCGGGCCCTTGTTAGCAAGGCCTTCCGTATAGGGTTTTATTGGCCAACGGCCCGAGCAGATGCATCGGACCTTGTCCAACGTTGCGTTGGATGCCAACTGATAACCCACAAGTATAGGGGATCAATTGTAGCCTCTTTCGATAAGTAAGAGTGCCGAACCCAACGAGGAGCAAAAGGTAGAACAAATATTCCCTCAAGTTCTGTCGACCACCAATACAACACTACGCACGCTTAACGTTCACTTTACCTAGAACAAGTATGAAACTAGAAGTACTTTGTAGGTGTTTTTGGATAGGTTTGCAAGATAATAAAGTGTGACGCCCGGATAATTAGGCTACAGTACTCCCACGTTAATGATGCCACGTCACCACGGTTACTGTTGTTAATCTCGAGTTAGTTCAAAATCCATTCGAAATTCAAACTTAAAATAAAGTCAAATGGTAAAAGTTTTCGAAAATTAAAACTAAAATGTTCGGAGTGAACCAAGTAAAGCATAGATAATTATGGTGGAGAAACCACATTTTTTATAAAATGTTTTACTACACTAAAAATGATTAAAATAGTAGTTAAAATGATTAAATAAGTGCCTTTGATATTTTAAGAAATGCTAAACTATTTTTATTTTGAGGTAAAACTTCTTAGAACAGTGGATTATTTTGAAACACTATTTTTGGAGCTATTGTCATATTTTACTAAACTAAAAAAATAAAGTATAACTAAAATAAAACAAAAAAAACAACAATAGAAGAAAATAAAAGCCCCCCTCGCTGGGCCTCGGCCCAGCTGGCCATTGGGCTTGCCAGGCCGGCCCAGCCGGCGCCCCACTCCCCTCCTCCATATCCCCCACCCCGATCGAACCCTAGGGCAACCACCCCCCACTTCCCCCATCGATCCAGATCTGGATCGGGATCATCCCCGTTGCCCCGCATGAACCCCCCACTCCTCCCGCACGAACCCCCCCCACTCCTCCTGACCGAGACACCCACCCTCTCCCGTTCTCTGCCGTCGCCCGCCTCCTCAACCTCCCTCTTGTGTGGATCCGGTCGGGGGCAATCGACGCCCCCGAAGACCTGCGCCGACGCCGGACCACCCCCGCCGGAGCCACCCCGCCACCCGCCGTCGTCGACGCCGCCTCCCCATCTACGTCGCTCGTCCCCATCCTCCTCCTCGCCCCGTGCCGAGGCCGTCGTTCCTGCGCCGCGCCCTTGACCCCGTCGCCCCGCCGCACTCGTCGCCGGCAACCCGGATGCCACCCCTTCCTCGTCCTCCTCCTCGAGCATGCCTTGCTCAACTACAGGGCTATGTGAGCCCCCTTCCCTTCCCCTCTTCCTCCCTGGCAGACCCGCCGTCGTGCTTGTTGCCGCTGCTGTAGTGCTTCTCTGTCTCAGGCAAGCACACCACGGTGCTTCTGCCATCGCGTGGGAGCTGCCTAGCCCTTCGGTGTTTTGCGTGCGTGCTCCTCGCACCGGCCCCCTCAAGTTCTTGCTTCGGCTGCCGCCTCGCACCGTCCTGCTGCCTTCGCTCCCCCCTGCTCGCCTTGTCGCGCTGACCCTTGCGCCGTCCCCTTGCCCTGCACGCCCCGCTCTCCCACCGCCCACCGCTGGGCGCAACTCGGGCCGGCCGGCTCCCCGCGCCCGCTGGTCGCAGCCAGATGCACCCCGCCCCGCGCACCCCTGGGTGAGCGCCGTGGCGGGCGCCCACGCGCCGCATCCACCGCCCGGTGCCCGCTAAGGCCCCAGGGCCCTATGACAAAGGGACCCCACCCCTGGAACGTAAAAAAATAGATATAAAAAAAGAGAGTTTAAATAATTAATAAATAAAAATATTAATTAATTAATTAATTAATCGATTAAAGAATTAATTAACTTAATTAACTCTGTATTAGGTTAACCTAATCATTTAGTTAACTATTTAACCATGTTTAATTAACCCGAGACTATGACGAACGGGCCCCATGTGCCAGGGTTGACCTAGTCAACCTGTAGAACTGCTGACATCATGCTGATGTCACGTTGACCCAATAATTACCTTTTCTAATTAATTAAAATCTGTTAATTCCAAAATTGAGTTAAAAACTTTAAATATTAATATAAAATAATCCGTAACTCGGATGGGAAAACTTTGTACATGAAAGTTGCTCAGAACGACGAGACGAATCCGGATACGCAGCCCGTTCGTCCGCCACGCATCCCTAGCATAGCGAACACGCAACTTTCCCCCTCCGGCTCATCTGTCCGAAAACGCGAAACACCGGGAATACTTTCCGGATGTTTACCCCCCTTCACCGGTACCACCTCGTACCGCGTTAGGGCACACCTAGCATCACGATTTGTCATGTCATGCATCATTATGCAGCTGTTTGCATTATATTTATTGTTTCTTCCCCCTCTTCTCTCGCTAGACACCGAGACCGACGCCGCTGCTACCCAGTACGACTACAGTGTTGACGACCCCTCTCTCTTGCCAGAGCAACCAGGCAAGCCCCCCCCCTTTGATCACTAGATATCGCCTACTCTTCTCTATACTGCTTGCATTAGAGTAGTGTAGCAGGTTACTGCTTTCCGTTATTCCTATCTTGATCCATAGCCTGTCCTTGCTACTACTGTTGTTACCTTTACCTGCAATCCTAAATGCTTAGTATAGGATGCTAGTGTTCCATCAGTGGCCCTACACTCTTGTCCGTCTGCCATGCTATACTACTGGGCCGTGATCACTTCGGGAGGTGACCACGGGCATATACAATATACTTTACACAGTTACCTTACCTGTGATACTGTTCGGAGATGGGGGCTGAAGGGGCAGGTGGCTCCATCCCGGTAGAGGTGGGCCTGGGTTCCCGACGGCCCCCGACTGTTACTTTGAGGCGGAGCGACAGGGCAGGTTGAGACCACCTAGGAGAGAGGTGGGCCTGGCCCTGGTCGGCGTTCGCGGATACTTAACACGTTTAACGAGATCTTGGTATTTGATCTGAGTCTGGCTACTGGCCTATACGCACTAACCATCTACGCGGGGACAGTTATGGGCACTCGACGTCGTGGTATCAGCCGAAGCCTTCGTGACGTCAGCGACTGAGTGGCGCGCGTCGGATTGGACTGGAACGCCTACTAGGCTAGGTCTGCTTCCGGCCACGTTCGCAACGTGCAGGTGTGCAAAGGGCGATGGGCCCAGACCCCTGCGCCATAGGATTTAGACCGGCGTGCTGACCTCTCTGTTGTGCCTAGGTAGGGCTGCGACGTGTTGATCTTCCGAGGCCGGGCATGACCCAGGAAAGTGTGTCCGGCCAAATGGGATCGAGCGTGTTGGGTTATGTGGTGCACCCCTGCAGGGAAGTTAATCTATTCGAATAGCCGTGATCTTCGGTAACAGGACGACTTGGAGTTGTACCTTGACCTTATGACAACTAGAACCGGATACTTAATAAAACACACCCTTCCAAGTGCCAGATACAACCGGTGATCGCTCTCTCACAGGGCGACGAGGGGAGGATCATCGGTTAGGGTTATGCTATGCGATGCTACTTGGAGGACTTCAGTCTACTCTCTTCTACATGCTGCAAGATGGAGGTGGCCAGAAGCGTAGTCTTCGACAGGATTAGCTATCCCCCCTCTTATTCTGGCTTTCTGTAGTTCAGTCCACCGATATGGCCCTTTACACATTTACCCATGCATATGTAGTGTAGCTCCTTGCTTGCGAGTACTTTGGATGAGTACTCACGGTTGCTTTCTCCCTCTTTTCCCCCTATCCCTTCTTCCTAGTTGTCGCAACCAGATGTTGGAGCCCAGGATCCAGACGCCACCGTCGACGACAACTCCTACTACACCGGAGGTGCCTACTACTACGTGCTGCCCGCTGACGACGACCAGGAGTAGTTTAGGAGGATCCCAGGCAGGAGGCCTGCGCCTCTTTCGATCTGTATCCCAATTTGTGCTAGCCTTCTTAAGGCAAACTTGTTTAACTTATGTCTGTACTCAGATATGGTTGCTTCCGCTGACTCGTCTATGATCGAGCTCTTGTATTCGAGCCCTCGAGGCCCCTGGCTTGTAATATGATGCTTGTATGACTTATTTTATTTGTAGATTTGTGTTGTGATATCTTCCCGTGAGTCCCTAATCTTGATCGTACACGTTTGCGTGTATGATTAGTGTACGATTAAATCGGGGGCGTCACATAAAGAGCGCATAAATAAAAAGTAGGGGCTGTTTAGATAAAGACACAATAAAGTAAATACAACGAGTGTGGAAAAGTGGTGGTAGGAGTTGCGAAATTGTCCCTAAGCAATTGACTACTTTACTAGACCGATAGCAAGTTTTATGTGGGAGAGGCCACTGCTAGCATGTCATCCCTGACTTGGAATTCTATGCACTTATGATTGGAACTATTAGCAAGCATCCGCAACTACTAACGTTCATTAAGGTAAAACCCAACCATAGCATTAAGATATATTGGTCCCCCTTCAACCCCGTATGCATCAATTTCTATGATAGGTTGAAGCTTCTGTCACTCTTGCCCTCCAATACATAGTCCTATCAACATACAACTAACCCTATGGTGTGATCCACGCGCGCGCTCATATGATGAGCACCAAACAATAGCAACATAACCACAAGCAAATTAAATCAATCATAGCAATTCATCAACCACCGATAGGACAACGAAAATCTACTCAGACATCATAGGATGGCAACACATCACTGGATAATAATATGAAGCATAAAGCACCATGTTCAAGTAGAGGGTACAGCGGGTTGAGGGAGAGTGGACCGCTGTAGATAGAGGGGGGAAGGTGATGGAGATGTTGGTGAAGATGGCGATGGTGTTGGTGAAGATCGCGGTGATGATGATGGTGGCCACGGCAGCGTTCCAGCGCCACCGGAAGAGAAGGGGAGAGGGGGCCCCTTCTTCTTCTTCCTTGACCTCCTCCCTGGATGGGAGAAGGGTTTCCCCTCTGGTCCATGGTCTCCATGGCATGGGAGGGGCGAGAGCCCCTCCGAGATTGGATCTGTCTCTCTATCTCTCTCTGTTTCTGCGTTCCCCCTCGGCTTCCCTTTCACCGTTTCGTATATATATGGAGATCCGTAACTCTGATTGGACTGAAATCTTCGCCGAGATATTTTCCTGAAAATTAGCTTTCCTGCGGCAAAAGAATAGAAGCAACTGCCTTATGAGGGGCCCGCGAGGGCCAGGGGCGCGCCCAGGGGGGTGGGGCGCGCCCCCTGCCTCATGCCCCCCTAGGGAACCATCTCGCGTGGATTTTTCTTCCCATATTTTCCAAATATTCCAAAAATAATCTCCATCTGTTTTTATCCCGTTTGGACTCCGTTTGATATGGATTTTCTGCGAAACAAAAAACATGCAACAAACAGGAACTGGCACTGGGCACTAGATCAATATGTTAGTCCCCAAAAATAGTATAAAAAGTTTCCAAAAGTATATGAAAGTTGTAGAATATTGGCATGGAACAATCAAAAATTATATATACGACGGAGACGTATTAGCATCGCCAAGCTTAATTCCTGCTCGTCCTCGAGTAGGTAAATGATAAAAAAGATAATTTTTGATGTGGAATCTACCTAGCATAATCTTGATCACATATCTAATCATGGCATGAATATGAAGATATGAGTGATTCAAAGCAATAGTCTATCATTTGACATAAAAACAATAATAATTCAAGCCTACTAATAAAGCAATCATGTCTTTTCAAAATAACATGGCCAAAGAAAGTTATCCCTACAAAATCATATAGTCTGGCTATGCTCCATCTTCAACACACAAAATATTCACATCATGCACAAACCCGATGACAAGACAAGCAATTGTTTCATACTTTTTAACGCGCTTCAGCTTTTTCAACCCTCACGCAATACATGAGCGCAAGCCACGGATATAGCACTATAGGTGGAATAGAATATGATGATGGGGGTTATGTGGAGAAGACAAAAAGGGAGAAAGTCTCACATCGACATAGCTAATCAATGGGCTATGGAGATGCCCATCAATTGATGTCAATGCGAGGAGTAGGGATTGCCATGCAACGGATGCACTAGAGCTATAATTGTATGAAAGCTCAAACTGAAACTAAGTGGGTGTGCATCCAACTTGCTTGCTCATGAAGACCTCGAGCATTTGAGGAAGCCCATCATCGAAATATACAAGCCAAGTTCTATAATGAAAATTCCCACTAGTATATGAAAGTGATAACTCAAGAGACTCTCTATATGAAGAACATGGTTCTACTTTGAAGCACAAGTGTGGTAAAAGGATAGTAACATTGCCCCTTTTCCTTTTTTTTGTTTTTTTGAATGGGCTTCTTTGGCCCCCTTTTTTTATTTAAGCTTATTTGGCCTCTTTTTTTTGGGGGGGGCAATGCTCTAATAATGATGATCATCACACTTTTATTTACTTACAACTCGATACTAGAACAAAGATTTGACTCTATATGAATGCCTCCGGCGTTGTACCGGGATGTGCAATGATCTAGCGTAGCAATGAAATAAAAAATGGACAAGCTATGAAAATATCATGCTAGCTATCTTACGATCATGCAAAGCAATATGACAATAAATGCTCAAGTCATGTATATGATGATGATTGGAGTTGCATGGCAATATATCTCGGAATGGCTATGGAAACGCCATGATAGGTAGGTATGGTGGCTGTTTTGAGAAAGATATAAGGAGGTTTATGTGTGACAGAGCGTATCATATCACGGGGTTTGGATGCACCGGCAAAGTTTGCACCAACTCTCGAGGTGAGAAAGGGCAATGCACGGTACCGAAGAGGCTAGCAATGATGAAAGGGAGAGAGTGCGTATAATCCATGGACTCTCATTAGTCATAAAGAACTCATATACTTATTGCAAAAGTTTATTAGCCCTCGAAGCAAAGTACTACTACGCATGCCCCTAGGGGGATAGATTGGTAGGAAAAGACCATCGCTCGTCCCCGACCGCCACTCATAAGGAAGACAATCAATAAATACCTCATGCTCCGACTTCGTTACATAACGGTTCACCATGCGTGCATGCTATGGGAATCACAAACCTCAACACAAGTATTTCTACAATCCACAACTACCCACTAGCATGACTCTAATATCACCATCTTTATATCGCAAAACTATTGCAAGGAATCAAACATATCATATTCAGTGATCTACAAGTTTTATGTAGGATTTTATGACTAACCATGTGAATGACCAGTTCCTGTCATCTCTCTAAATAGATATAAGTGAAGCAAGAGAGTTTAATTCTTTCTACAAAAGATATGCCCACGCTCTAACAAATATAAGTGAAGCAAAAGAGCATTCTACAAATGGCGGTTTTCTATGTAAAGAGAAACAGGCAATCCAAACTTCAAATGATATAAGTGAAGCACATGAAGCATTCTATAAAGCCATACTCAAAACATATAAGTGAAGTGCATAGAGCATTCTATAAATCAACCAGGGACTATCTCATACCAGCATGGTGCATAAAAGAAAAATGAAAACAAAATGCAAAAGATGCTCCAAGATCTGCACATATCACATGAATGAAATGAATCCGAAAACATACGATACTTGTTGAAGAAAGAGGGGATGCCTTTCAGGGCATCCCCAAGCTTAGACGCTTGAGTCTACTTGAATATTTACTTGGGGTGCCTAGGGCATCCCCAAGCTTGAGCTCTTGCCTCTCTTCCTTCTTCTCATATCGAGACCTTCTCGATCATCGAACACTTCATCCACACAAAACTTCAACAGAAAACTCGGTAAGATCCGTTAGTATAATAAAGCAAATCAATACTCTAAGTACTGTTGAAAACCAATTCATATTTTGTTTTTTGCATTATAGCTACTGTATTATAACTTTTCCATGGCTTAATCCACTGATATAATTCGATAGTTTCATCAAAACAAGCAAACTATGCATCAAAAACAGAATCTGTCTAAAACAGAACAGTCTGTAATAATCTGAACATTCACCATACTTATGGTACTCCACAAATTCTACCAAAATTATAAAAATAAAAAAATTGTATAGAAAGACAGTGCAAAAAGAATCAGAACCATTTGATGTTCCAGTAAAAAATTTAAAATCGCACACTACAACCAAAGTTTCTGTCCTGCACCGTACAAACCAACAAGCAAACTAAACATCCTAAAGGCAAACCTTGGCACATTATTTTTATTTTAAACTTTATAAAAGCACATAACATAAATAAATGACTCTCTAAAACTTCTGGGTTGTCTCCCTGGTAGCGCTTTCTTTAAAGCCATTAAGCTAGGCATATAGTGCTCAAGTAATGAATCCACCCGGAGCCCAAGGTATATCAAAGCCAATTTTAATTAACAATGAATTGTAATTTAGTAGTGAGCACAAAGTAACATATATCATGCAACAACGAAGTCTAACTCTCTTCCTATCCATCGGCATGTCATCAAAGAACAATTCATGCACACATAGTAAAGGCCAATGCATAGTATAAACAATTTCTTGCAATTTTATCGTATTGGAAACATAGAGAGGTGGAGATATAGTTCCTCTCTCATAATAATTGCAAGTAGGAGCAGAAAGCACATGCATATTATATTCATCAAAATCATCATGTGTAATAGTACAACGCAACCCATCAATATAACCCTTAATAAGTGCAAACTTCTCCGATATAGTGTAGTCGAGGGAATCCAAAAGGATAATAGGACTTTCATGTGCGGGTGCAATAGCAACAATTTCATGTTTAACATAAGGGACTATAGCAATTTCATCTCCACGAGCATAATTTATATTTGCATCTTGGCCACAAGCATAGCAAGCATCATCAAAAAGGGATATTTCTAGAGAATCAACGGGATCATAACAATCATCATAGCAATCATCCTTCGGTAAGCACGAAGGGAAATTAAACAATGTATGAGTTGAGGAGTTACTCTCATTAGAAGGTGGGCACGGGTAGCTAATCCGCTCTTCCTCCTTTTGTTCTTCGCTCCCCTCATCATATTTTTCATTCAATGAGCTCACAGTTTCATCAATTTCTTCTTCCATAGACTCCTGCAAAATATTAGTCTCTTCTTGGACAACAGAGACTTTCTCAATAAATGCATCAATATCGGCATTGAATTCATAATTCTCATAGCAATATTTAAGGATAGCTAAATTTTCAGGTCTATAAACTGAATCATCAAAAAATTCACACTCTTTAAACAAAGATTCAATTTCATAAGCACCCATAAAAGCAACAAATTCTTCTATTTGTTCCACATCATAGTAATCATATATACCATTAGCATAAGAAGCCAAGGTTTTATCATCATTAAATTTGCATGAAAAGGGAAGGTGTGGAGCCTTCATCCTAGAGCAACAAGTATAGTCATATCTCAAGCAAAGTTGCCGAGCATACCAATGCAACATATGAATTTGATCGCATAATAGTTTCCCTGTTTGTGTCAAGAGATAATCCCTAAAGTATTCATGTTGATCCAACGTGTCTCCCGTTATATAATTGAATGGGGTTTTCTCAGGATTATCAAAGTAGTACATGATATCTTTCACATAATGAGCATCGAGGGTTTTAGGAGGTTCCCCATCTCTATGAGTAGCAAGTAAACCTATTTTTTTGGTATTTCGTGTTCCATATCCATAACTAAAGATAGAGAACAACTTAGAACAGCAAATAAAAATTACTTAGTGATAAAGCAAACAAGCACACACGAGAATATTCACCCCATGCTATGACTCCCCGGCAACGGCGCCAGAAAAAGGTCTGGATAACCCACAAGTATAGGGGATCAATTGGAGCCTCTATCGATAAGTAAGAGTGTCAAACCCAACGAGAAGCTAAAGGTAGAAAAAATATTCCCTCAAGTTCTATCGACCACCGATACAACTCTACGTACGCTTAACGTTCGCTTTACCTAGAACAAGTATGAAACTAGAAGTACTTTGTAGGTGTTTTTGGATAGGTTTGCAAGATAATAAAGAGAGCGTAAATAAAAAGTAGGGGCTGTTTAGATAAAGACACAATAAAGTAAATACAGCGAGTGTGGAAAAGTGGTGGTAGGAGTTGCGAAATTGTCCCTAAGCAATTGACTACTTTACAGACCGATAACAAGTTTTATGTGGCAGAGGCCACTGCTAGCATGTCATCCCTGACTTTGAATTCTATGCACTTATGATTGGAACTATTAGCAAGCATCTGCAACTACTAACGTTCATTAAGGTAAAACCCAACCATAGCATTAAGATATATTGGTCCCCCTTCAACCCCGTATGCATCAATTTCTATGCTAGGTTGAAGCTTCTGTCACTCTTGCCCTCCAATACATAGTCCTATCAACATACAACTAACCCTATGGTGTAATCCACACGCGCGCTCATATTATGAGCACCAAAGGACAGCAACATAACCATAAGCAAATTAAATCAATCATAGCAATTCATCAACCACCGATAGGACAACGAAAATCTACTCAGACATCATAGGATGGCAACACATCACTGGATAATAATATGAAGCATAAAGCACCATGTTCAAGTAGAGGGTACAGCGGGTTGCGGGAGAGTCGACTGCTGTAGATAGAGGGGGGAAGGTGATGGAGATGTTGGTGAAGATGGCGGAGGTGTTGGTGAAGATCGCGGTGATGACGATGGTGGCCACGGTAGCGTTCCGGCGCCACCGGAAGAGAAGGGGAGAGGGGGCCCCTTCTTCTTCTTCTTCTTCTTCTTCCTTGACCTCCTCCCTAGATGGGAGAAGGGTTTCCCCTCTGGTCCATGGTCTCTATGGCATGGGAGGGGCGAGAGCCCCTCCGAGATTGGATCTGTCTCTCTGTCTCTGTCTGTTTCTGCGTTCCCCCTCGGCTACCCTTTCATCATTTCGTATATATATGGAGATCCGTAACTCCGATTGGACTGAAATCTTCGCCGAGATTTTTTCCTGAAAATTAGCTTTCTTGCGGCAAAAGAATAGAAGCAACTGCCTTATGAGGGGCCCACGAGGGTCAGTGGCGCGCCCCCTGCCTCGTGCCCCCCTCGGGAACTGTCTCACGTGGATTTTTCTTCCCATATTTTCCAAATATTCTAAAAATAGTCTCTGTCCGTTTTTATCCCGTTTGGACTCCGTTTGATATGGATTTTCTGTGAAACAAAAAACATGCAACAAACAGGAACTGGCACTGGGCACTGGATCAATATGTTAGTCCCCAAAAATAGTATAAAAAGTTGCCAAAAGTATATGAAAGTTGTAGAATATTGGCTTGGAACAATCAAAAATTATAGATACGATGGATACGTATCACCAACTCTTCGTCAACCAAAGCCATATGCCCCCCACCGCCTTACAAACAATCCCCATCACTTGGCCTTTTGTGGTCTGGGGACTCGATATGGTCGGACCCCTTAAAGGAGGAAGCCATAAGAGAACGTATCTGTTGGTCATGGTGGATAAATTCACTAAGTGAATAGAGGCCAAACCAGTCAAAATGGCTGAAGCGGGGCCAGTGATAGATTTCATATCCGGCGTGGTACACCGTTATGGTGTCCCGCACAGCATAATCACCGACAATGGCTCTAATTTCACAGCCGATGAAGTGAAAACCTGGTGTGCTAATCTAGGCATTAAGCTCGATTACGTCTCGGTCTATCACCCGCAGACAAATGGTCAAGTCGAACGGGCTAATGGTCTTATTATGAGAGGCATCAAACCTAGACTAGTGCGGTCTTTGAACGAATCAGACAAGCACTGGGTGGAGGAACTTGACTCCGTACTCTGGGGGCTGTGGACCACGCCCAACCGCACTACTGGATATACATCTTTCTTCATGGTGTACGGTGCAGAAGCAGTGTTACCCTGCGATATTATTCATGACTCACCTCGAGTGCGCATGTACGAAGAGAGAGCAGCCGAGCTTGATCGGCAGGACAGCCTAGATGCCTTAGAGGAGGAGTGCGATGTCGCAAAAGCCCGTTCCACATTTTATCAATAGCATGCTCGCAGGTATCAAAGAAGAGAAGTGCGGGCCCAGACTTATAACGTTGGTGAACTCGTTCTACGCCTGCCAGAGAAGAAAATGGACAAACTCAAGCCCAAGTGGGAGGATCCCTTCATCATTGACGAAGTTCTCACCGGAGGAACGTACCGCCTGCGTGATGCGTCAGACAATCACCTAGAGCCGAACCCCTGGAATGCGGCTAGACTACGATGATTTTACGCCTAGCGCCGAACTCTGTGTTCGTCTCCTCCCTCCTGTTATTAACGTTATTTTTTCTCTCTTTTCGTTTTTTATCATTTTTTCATTTTGCTCTTTAGCCTTACGGTTTTAGTACGGCTAGACCGTCCTTACCTAATGCGTACATCTCTACATATGTACGTTCTTTATACCTAGGGGCTTCTCGTATAGGAGCTTGCTATTATCCTTTGAGCATCAAGCTCACCACATCTGCGTTTTTCCATATGTACCTTTTCTTCGCCATTATATGCATCAATATGACTTAAGTTTTGGCCAAGCTGGGTTGCCTGGCTCTTGTGCTTATGCTCTACGCTCCCGTTTGTTCGGCTAGGGCATAAAGGGAGCACCTCTGCGATTGTTACTGCCGGGTCATCCGGATGTGTACCTCAGACTAGGTGAAGCCGAAAGCTAGCATTCTTAAGGGAATATTCGGTCGGCAAATTAAAGATGTTCCCGCATTCATTCCATTATGAAACCCCAGAAGTTACTTACTCTGTGATTTTTTCAATCACAGTCCGGACATGCACATTAAATGCATGCACACCCAGGGAAAAGAACCCTTAAAGGAACTATTCTCTCTGGAAGATGTTTCTTACATAATGTAATATAACATAACTAGCCAGATACACATTGTCTATTCTGTAGGAGATATGCCCTAGAGGCAAGAATAAATGCTATTACTTATCTCCAACTTCATAATTATGTTTATGTTCCATGCTATAACTGCTATGGTTCTCGAGTCTGCAATAACACGAGGCTTGGAGGAAGACTCATATGCACGTTTGGAATAATAAACAATAAGAAGTATTCCTAGTCTGGCCTCTAAGACTAGATCAAGTGTTGCATGATGATTCTGTTTTCCCGGTCATGGGCATGTCTATGCCAGCAACTTTGAGGGCACAATGTTAAGAATACATTTGTGTTGAATCGACCCGGATTGATGTTATGCTATGAGATTCGTTCGTCACAAGTTAATGGTACATAACACAAAGATGGTTAACGTTTGCATAATTCCTTAGACCCTGAGAGTATCGAGTTTCTTCATAGTTGCTTCATGAACTTTGGGGTTTGCTAAACGTCATCCGCAAATAGGTGGCTATTACGGCAGCTTACGGGTTCATGCAAAAGTGTGTCAAGTAACTTGATAGCTCAAGATTGGGATTTGCTCCTCCGACGATGGAGAGATATTCTCGTGCCCTCTCGGTGTTACGGTATCCATCATTCTCTGGCCAGACACAATGTGATTTGATCACAGGGATGCCGCAACACGGAAATGAGAAAAGATAACAAAACCGGTAACGAGGTAACTAGCATAGTGGACAAGTCGTTGATCCACGGGGATGCAAGTAAATCTCACCTCGGGTATTTGTAACATATCACGAAGCAACAGTAATAGCACATGGCAACTGGAGGTTCACTCGAATATTCATTCGTGTGGGTATAGGGGTCAATATGGGTGTCCATGGATTCGATGTTGATGATTGATCGGAAGGGGTTCCAGGTCATGTATATACTTCACCAAACCTATAGGGTCACACGCTTAAGGGTCATCTATCTGCTGAATACTAGACAGGGAGTCTGAGAGAAAGTCACCGGAAAAGTTTCGGAGAGAACGGAAGAGCTCTGGAGAGAGAACACCGAAAGAGTTTCGGTAAAACTGAAAAGTTGTTTTGGAATATATTATTAGGTCAAAATGGTTTCGGTAGTCGTATGGAAATTCTTAGAGGGCCCCAGAATTGGTCTGGGAACTTTTGGGAATTTTCGGAGAGAAAAACCGAAAATGTTCCAGAGCTGTCGTAACCGCCGTTGTTGCTTTTCGCTGATAAAAATCACCACACCGGAAATGTTTCGGATCATGCCCAGAAGAATTTTAGAGGGTGCCAGAAATGTTCTGGGACCTTCCGGAATTTTTCAAAAAAAATTGTTTCATGGAAAACATCTTGTCTCAGCACGAGGGGACAAGATCCCACGAATCGGGGGTTACATGTTTGGTGGCTTTTTGTCTAGGGAGCACCCATGTTTCTAGGAGACATGTTGGTGGCTTGTTGGAGGGCCCCCCATGGGAGGGGACAAGGTTGTGGCTGGCCAAGGGGGTGCCTCCATGGTGTCCCCTTGGTGCCCCACTTGAGTTACCATTTCACCCTTCATGTGGGACATGTAGCATGGGTGTTTTGGTATTTCCTCCACCACCCCACCCCTTGCCTTGGCCTATTAAAGGAGGAGAAGGGGCTGCCATTCTCCTCATCCCTTCTCACATACAAGTGCCATGCAATGATCTGGCTTCTCTCTCCCTTCCCACGAAATAGTTTCGTAGAGCCGAAAGGCTGTCTGGGTTCCGACAAGAACTAGTTCCGACAGGAAGCCCTGCCGGATAGATGACACCGTATGTGTGCAAATCTGTAGAGAGATCGTAGTTTCGGTCTTAGTACGTGAGTGCCTCCCGAAGGGCTGTCCGTGCGACCGTCCGAGTTTCGATGGTCCTCCCGAAGGGCTGTCCGAGTGACCGTTCGAGCTTCGAAGGTCCTCCCGAAGGGCTGTCCGCGACACTGTCCGGGGGCTATTCGACCGCCTCCCGTAGGGCTGTCTGAGGAGCAGATGAGGTATACATCCTTGCGGTTGGGAGGTTGTAAATCCTAGCTGCGGTGATCTGAACCGCCGATCGTCATCGACTCTACTTCCCACTTCGCTACGAGTCGGTAATGAAAAAGATCAAACCATGTATGCAGTCTCCATAGTGGTCCTAGGCTGGTGTGTAAGTCGGAAAATTTTTGTTTTCTACTGCGTTACCCTATAGTGGCATCAAGAGCCGTGCTATGCGTAGATGCAGGTTTCGATCTAGAATACATGGATATGTATGGGTATTGCATAATATAATTGGGTAGTAGATGAGATCTATTGCGGAAAATTATTTATGCGGGTGACAGATGAAATCTGTTACCCGGCATTCTTGTTGCTTCCCTAGAATTTGCGTTTGCTCAATCTCGAGACAGCATGGTGGAATTTGACAAAGTTCTTGCAATCCGTGATCCTGATTGATCATGGAAGTGCTATCAGTTCTTTGGGTTCTGCCGTAGTCAAAAGAAAGATGAAATTCGCAGATGAAAGGACATTGCAGATATGATCTGCACGGGGGTCACGCATATGACGAAGTTTAGTATGGGGCTCGAGATTTAATTATCTCGTGTTTCATACACCCCGAGATGTTAATCTAGCAACTTGAATAATCATACTTGATGATAAAACGTTGGTAGCTGCGGTTTAAGTCAAAACCTTAGAAGCCACGTAAAATAAAATTTTGCACAAACCGGTTAGAGGCGTCTAACTTGGTTTTGCAGGATGTGCATGTGATGTGGTATAGCAATGCTCATATTCAATTTGATTATGTATGAGATGACTATATGATGTAATTAACATGACCTGCGTGTCATGATTCGACATGATGGTTGGAGCCATATGATTATCACTTTAATGACCTGCGTGTCAACCTTAAGTAATGCACTTATTTTATTAGCTACAGAGATAGCAATATTATCTGGTTCATCGACAAGGTGGTGGCAATCTTCATGAAGGTGAACAGTGACGCGAATGCCAAAGACGAAGAAATGAAAGACTTCTTCGTCAGAAAGGGCTATACCATATCATGCTATTATGAATTGCCTGAGTTGTTTATCCCTTATGATGCACCCTTCTTGATTACACGGTAGTTGCTTTTTATTAGGGTGATCTCTCACTGAAATATCAAGTAGTTAGTGTTCTCCCAAGTGTAGCACCGTCACGGCACCTATCTTTTCGGGGTGCGCCATGGATGCATGGTTACGAACGATTAGAGAAGTGTGAGGCGGGTGAGGTCAGACTTCACAGCAAGATCACTTGGTTGTCTTGACGTTCATGGCAGGATCGTCCTGAGCTTGGAACACACACATCGAAAGATGAGCAAGAGTCACATAGAGATGTGATCGGCAAGTTGGCCTACCGATTAAAATTCTCGTTATGAGATGATGATTCTATGGCGATGAATTGAAGGCTGGATCTTGTATTACTCAAAATTAATTATGAGAGATATTGATTTGAGTGGGAGCGCACTGTTGAATTAACATGTTTAATTCTCAGTGCAATTAATTATGAACATTGTCTAAGTGTTTCTTGCAAAGTAGTTGTACAATAATGGCTCGCGTTTCCACGTTCCCTGTTAAAATTGAATAGCTGTTAAATATCTGGTTAAAACTTTACGATTGGTAACGTAATGTGAGGATTGTCCCCAAAAGTTCCGAGAAGGACTTTGTCCTATCGCATGCTTTCCATATCCTCCCGCTAATACTATGGATCATGTGACTCTCGTCCTTCGATCCAAAAGCTAGAATTATGTTACGGTCAAGTGGAATATGTTTGCTTCCATGAAACCCAAACTTCGAAAGTTGGGATAGTTATATGATATTCATGGAACTAAAAATTATTTTCAGATACAAACAAAGCAATGTTTGTTTGCAAGTATTAGTAAAAGTGTTTACTATGCATTTGACTGTTGGGAAAGGGATCCAAAAGAACGCCTGTCATATAATGAAAGGTGAATAAAACAACAAGTTAAAGAGAAAGGAAGTGTCCAAAGGGTGTTAGTATGACTTACACGCATAGTAAGTTTGGGGCTAACGCCACTCTTAAGTTGGGTGCTTCTTTTGCCAGTAGGATAAATACTAAAAGTTAAACTATTAGAAGTATAAAGGCAGAAAGAAAGATGACTGGAATATCCAGCTCATGTATGAGTGTCATACAAGTTTTTGATGTATAGCAGGCTAGCCAAAGATATAGTTCTTGGGAATTATGGTTAAACATGTTAATCACTAATTCTTGGGTATTGTGAGTTAATCACAAAGATACCCGCTCGATTGCATTCTGTTGCGAATCAATGTAAGAGCTACTATGGCCTAAAAAGACTAGCCAGAAATGAGGTTAAGGTATACATAGGGAACATAGTAAATGTTACTATACCTTCCATCGGTGTATTGCCATCTGTATTTATTTTCATAATTCATTTAGATTTTTACAAACTCTAGCCCATTGCATAAGGTATCTTGCAAGAAGGTTGTTCATAAGATAAGTTTTTATGTTCGATGTTATGAATAACACAAGGGCCATACTTTCATTATGAATGAGATGTATGTTATGAATATTGATAATAATACAATACCTTTGGGTTTACTTTCATAATTCATTTTAGAGTTTCATACACTCTAGCCCATTGCATAATGTTTGTTGCAAAAGAGTTGTTCATAAAACCAACAATTGTTGTTAAGTATTATGAATAACATGAAGGGTCATGCTTCCATCCAAGATGGGATGTATGTTATGAATATTGATAGTAATATGATACATCCATAACGCTGACACTAAATGTCACGAGACTATGAGAATACCACACATGTGTGGCACTGCATTTGGTCACATTAGAGAAACCCGCATGGAAAAATTCCATTATGATGGATTTTGAAGTCGTTCGATTTTGAATCATCTGACACTTGCAACTTTCCTCCGAAAAGTGAAGTGACTGAAATACCGTTCACAGGCCATAAGGAACGAGCAACAAACTTATTGGTGATCATACATTTTGATGTGTGTAGTTCAATAAATGTTGTTGCAAGTGGTGGATTTATTTATCTTCAGAAATGACTCAAGTAGATATATGGATATTTACTTTATGAGATGTAAGTCTGGATCTTTTGAAATCATTCGAAAGGTTTTCAAAAATGAAGTAGAAGTTATTGTAACAAGAAAATTATGTTTCTGCAATTTGATTGCATAAAGGAATATTTGAGTTACATGTTTAGCGAATGTCTGATGAGTTGTGAAAGGGGTTCCATAACTTGCACCTCCTGGAACAACACTACAAGTGGAAAGTCCGTGGAGATGTAATCTCACCATTTATGACATGGTAAGGTCAAAGATGACATTAATAAATGTGCCATTATCCCTTTTAAAGTGATGCTTTAGAGACTGCGGCTTTTACACTGAAAAGAGCTACATCGGGTCTGTTGAAATGAAGCCATGGTATGGTACGCCCAACCATGTTATATCTTTTCTTAACATTTGGAATATGGGGCTTGTGTAAAACGTTACAAACCTAATCCAATTTAGACAAGTGCTACTTTGTAGGTTATACCAAAATGTTGGGTATTCCTCCCTCACTATACCGAGGAAAATAGTTTTGCCACGAAAAGGTGTGCTTTTAAAGAGAATGTTTCTTTCAAAAAGGTGAGTGGGAGAATAGTGCAACTCGACGAGATAAACAGTATCTTCGTCATCAGATCAAAGGAAAGAGATCTTGGAAGTAATTCCAGAGTTTCCTACTGCGACTGATACGGAAGTCTCTACAATAAAATGTATGAACTTCAGTCGAACTTGCAGCTGAACCACGTAGGCAAGGCTCGTGCAAACCTCTCAGGTGCGCAAACGAGATATTGTTGTTATACAACATTATACCTACGATACACAAGGAAGCATTGATGGGCCCTGACTCCGGAATTGGCTAAATGCCAATACAACCCGAGTTAGTTTCCATATAAGTGATTCAAGATTAAAACCTTGATACACCTTTCGGAAGACTTAGAGTCTAACGAATATTTATGGAACTTAAAACTGATACGGATAAAAATGTTTTATCCATAAAGCTCGACTTATTGAAATAACAAGTTCAAGAGTTGACTACAATGAGGTTGTTTTCATCGTAGCGATGCTTAAAGTCGGTTCGGGTTGAACTAGCAATTAATACATATTTCAATCATGAGATATGAAACATGGATGACAATAGGATTTCCATCTGATGGAAATGAAACCAAGGACTTGCATGTGTTACAGTCCAAGGCATTTTGTCTATCCAGGGGATGCTAGTAAGGGTGCAAACTTCAGAGTTCCAGTGATGGATAGAAGAGAGCAAAATGGAGTTTGAATATTCATGCTTTGATGAAATGGTCAAAGGGTTCTGACTTCATCAATGGGTAACGAAGATGCTTGTAATTCAAGAAAGTAAGTGGGAGCGTAATAATATTTCTAAAAACCTTGTGTGCTTGACACATTGTTAATTGGAAATAAATTTCTTAACATGAATTAGAACTTCATTTGAAAATATTTTTTTGATGAAGTGCTTAGGCTAAATAGCCTCAATATTAGGCATAATGATCTATGGCGATAGATTTACCTAATAGGGCTAAGCAATGAATACATATTGACAAGGTGCTAAAACCTTTTAGCATTTAAAACCGCCAAGGAGTGATTCTTGCCGGAGTCACATGGAAGAGTTTTTTGCAAGACTCGGTGTCCCAAAACACTGATGAGCGAAATACATGATGCAGATTCCACACACTTTTGTGTTTGGATTAATCATGTACTCCATGGTATGTAAAACAACCAGATATGTCCGATACTCCCAAGGTGTTGCGAGTATGGATACTAAAGTGATCAAAGTACTGATCGTGGGACAACAGTGAAAGATGTCATAGAGTACTAGAGTAAGTACTGATGATATGTTTTCTCACAAGCGGAGATCATGAAGAGTTCGTTGTAAAATGTTACATCGATACAGTCTTCATCTTTTCTCCATGCGATTTTCGATTTAAGTTAAGGGTTTTGTGTAATACACAATATGGTGGCACGGTAGTTGGAAATTGTTCCCAACAGGATACTGTGACGAATTCTACAACAAATGACTAAGTATGTTGACGGTTTAGAAGCGATAAACAAGATGTTGAATCATATAGTTCATTCATGAACTTAGTATGGTTCCAAGATGGCTTTTGTCAATGGGACACTACTGGAGGTAGTTTCTCCATAACTCAGTCTGAGGAATCCAGGTTCGACCTGTGATTCACATACATAAAAGCCAAGTCCGCACAAAATATGAATTTTGTGAAAGCGTGAAAACGCGAGGATATGCAGAGATAGACGCGGAACTGAAGTTGTCAGATCCGATGGAAATCAGGCTATACCACATGCGAAGCAATTTTTACACCGGTATGCCATAGGTGTAAAGTGTATTAGCATTAACTAGATTATTGACTCTAGTGCAAGTGGCAGTCTGTAGGAGATATGCCCCAGAGGCAATAATAAATGCTATTACTTATCTCCATGTTCATAATTATGTTTATGTTCCATGCTATAACTGCTATGGTTCTTGAGTCTGCAATAACACGAGGTTTGGAGGAAGACTCATATGCACGTGTGGAATAATAAACGGTAAGAAGTATTCCTAGTCTGGCCTCTAAGACTAACTCAAGTGTTGCATGATGATTCGGTTTTCCTGGTCATGGGCATGTCTATGCCAGCAACTTTGAGGGCACAATGTTAAGAGAACATTTGTGTTGAATCGACCCGGATTGATGTTATGCTATGAGATTCGTTCGTCGCAAGTTAATGGTACATAACACAGAGATGGTTAACGTTCGCATAATCCCTTAAACCATGAGAGTATCGAGTTTCTTCATACTTGCTTCATGAAATTTGTGGTTTGTTAAACGTCATCCGTAAATAGGTGGCTATTACGGCGGCTTATGGGTTCATGGAAAAGTGTGTCAAGTAACTTGATAGCTCAAGATTGGGATTTGCTCCTCCGACGATGGAGAGATATTCTCGGGCCCTCTCGATGTTACGGTATCCATCATCGTCTGGCCAGACACAGTGTTATTTGATCACAGGGATGCCGCAACACGGAAACGAGAAAAGAGAACAAAACCGGTAACGAGGTAACTAGCATAGTGGACAAGTCATTGATCCACGGGGATGCAAGTAAATCTCACCTCGGGTATTTGTAACATATCACGAAGCAACAGGAATAGCACACGGCAACTGGAGGTTCACTCAAATATTCATTCGTGTGGGTATAGGGGTTAATATGGGTGTCCACGGCTCCGATATTGATCATTGATCGGAAGGGGTTTCAGGTCATGTCTATACTTCACCGAACCTATAGGGTCACACGCTTAAGGGTCATTTATCTGCTGAATACTAGACAGGGAGTCTGAGAGAAAGTCACCGGAAAAGTTTTGGAGACAACGGAAGAGTTCCGGAGAGAGAACACCGAAAGGGTTTCGGTAAAACCAAAAAGTTGTTTTGGAATATATTATTAGGTCAAAATGGTTTCGGCACTCGCCTGGAAATTCTTAGAGGGCCCCAGAATTGGTCTGGGAACTTTTGGGAATTTTCGGAGAGAAAAACCGAAAATGTTCCGGACCTGCTATAACCGCCGTTGTTGCTTTTCGCTGATAAAAATCACCACACCGGAAATGTTTCGGATCATGCCTAGAAGAATTTTAGAGGGTGCCGGAATTGTTTTGGGACCTTCTGGAATTTTTCAAAAAAAATGTTTCGCGGAAAACATCTTGTCTCAGCACGAGGGGACAAGATCCCATGAATCGGGGGTTACATGTTTGGTGGCTTTTTGTCTAGGGAGCACCCATGTTTCTAGGTGACATGTTGGTGGCTTGTTGTGGGGCCCCCCCCATGGGAGGGGACAAGGTTGTGGCTGGACAAGGGGGTGCCTCCATGGTGTCCCCTTGGTGCCCCACTTGAGTTACCATTTCACCCTTCATGTGGGACATGTAGCATGGGTGTTTTGGTATTTCCTCCACCACCCCACCCCTTGCCTTGGCCTATAAAAGGAGGAGAAGGGGCTGCCATTCTCCTCATCCCTTCTCACATACAAGTGCCATGCAATGATCTGGCTTCTCTCTCCCTCCCCGCGAAATAGTTTCATAGAGCCGAAAGGCTGTCTGGGTTCCGGCAGGAACTAGTTCTGGATGGTGAAGCCCTGCCGGATAGATGACACCGTATGTGTGCAACTCTGTACAGAGATCATAGTTTCGGTCTTAGTTCATGAGTGCCTCCCGAAGGGCTGTCTGTGCGACCGTCCGAGTTTCGAAGGTCCTCCCGCAGGGCTGTCCGAGTGACCGTTCGAGTTTCGAAGGTCCTCCCGAAGGGCTGTCCGCGACACCATCCGGGGGGCTATTTGACCGCCTCCCGGAGGGCTGTCTGAGGAGCAGATGAGGGTATACATCCTCGCGGTTGTGAGGTTGTAAATCCTAGCTGCGGGGATCTGCATCGCCGATCGTCATCGACTCTACTTCCCGCTGCGCTACGAATCGGTAACGAAAAAGATCAAACCATGTATGCAGTCTCCATAGTGGTCCTGGGCTGTGCGTAGGTCGGAATATTTTTGTTTTCTGCTGTGTTACCCTGCAGTGGCATCAAGAAACGTGCTATGCATAGATGCAGGTTTCGATCTAGAATACATGGAGATGTATGGGTATTGCATAATATAATTGGGTAGTAGATGAGATCTATTGCAGAAAATTATTTATGCGGGTGATAGATGAAATCTGTTATCCGACGTTCTTGTTGCTTCCCTAGAATTTGCGTTTGCTCAATCTCGAGATAGCATGGTAGAATTTGACAAAGTTCTGGCAATCCGTGATCCTGATTGATCATGGAAGTGCTATCAGTTCTTTGGGTTCTGCCGTAGTCAAAAGAAAGATGAAATTCGCAGATGAAAGGGCATTGCAGATATGATCTGCACGGGGGTCATGCATATGACGAAGTTTTGTATGGAGCTCGAGATTTAATTATCTCATGTTTCATACACCCCGAGATGTTAATCTAGCAACTTGAATAATCATACTTGATGATAAAACGTTGGTAGCCGTGGTTTAAGTCAATACCTTAGAAGCCACGTAAAATAAACTTTTGCATAAACCGATTAGAGGCGTCTAACTTGGTTTTGCAGGATGTGCATGTGATGTGGTATAGCAATGCTCATATTCAATTTGATTATGTATGAGATGACTATATGATGTAATTAACATGACCTGCGTGTCATGATTCGGCATGATGGTTGGAGCCATATGATTGTCACTTTAATGACCTACGTGTCAACCTTAAGTAATGCACTTATTTTATTAGCTATAGAGATAGCAATATTATCTGGTGCATCAACTAGGTGGTGGCAATCTTCATGAAGGTGAACACCGACGCGAATGCCGAAGACGAAGAAATGAAAGACTTCTCCGTCGAAAAGGGCTATACCATATCATGCTATTATGAATTGCCTAAGATGTTTATCCCTTATGATGCACCCTTCTTGATTGCGCGGTAGTCGCTTTTTATTAGGGTGATCTCTCACTGAAATATCAAGTAGTTAGTGTTCTCCCAAGTGTAGCACCGTCACGGCACCTATCTTTTCAGGGTGCGCCATGGATGCATGGGTACGAACGATTAGAGAAGTGTGAGGCGGGTGAGGTCAGACCTCACAGCAAGATCACTTGGTTGTCTTGACGTTCATGGCAGGATCGTCCTGAGCTCGGAACACACACATCGAAAGATGAGCAAGAGTCACATAGAGATGTGATCGGCAAGTTGGCCTACCGATTAAAATTCCCATTATGAGATGATGATTCTATGGCAATGAATTGAAGTCTCGATCTTGTATCACTCAAAATTAATTATGAGAGATATTGATTTGAGTGGGAGCGCACTGTTGAATTAACATGTTCAATTGAAGTCTGGATGCAGCTTGGAATATCATGTTTTTACCATGGCCCAGGCTTCCCACGCACCCTCTCAGCAGGCCGATATCTTCCACAGTCGGATATGCCGCCGCGCTCCCTTGAACAGCTCTACAAGCTTCTCCATACTTCCTGGAGGGGAGTCGGATGGCCATAAGGCCTTGGCTACACTCCGCATTGCCTGTCGAGCTTGCTCGTGCAACTGCGACAGCCCTTGCAGAAGATCTCTTGATGATCCGGACACCTCCTCTTCGGGGCGGCCCATCAACACACCTGCAATCACAGCTATATCAGCTACTGTTACTTCCAAACTGTTATAAGATAAATGCGGCCACATATTGAATATGCCGCCTCGCAGTTTTTTGTTCTCCTTCACGGAGTCAGCTAGCTGAGCTCGCACATCTTTCAGTTCTTCGCCCTGTTTGGTGTTCAAATCCTGGAGCTTCTTTTTCTCCTGAACGACTTTTGTTAACACACGCTCACCCGCTGCTAGCAGTTTTTTTGGCTCCGTTTTCTTCGCTTCAAGCGGCGTCCAGCTGCTCTCGCAGTTGGTCTAACGATCCAATACAAAGATAAGCAATCAGATTAACAATATTAGTGTACAATTAGGATTTCTCGATGGAGGAAAACATTACTAGGGAATGCCTTCTTGGATTTCTCAAGTTCGGCATTGGCAGCAGACAGCTGGCTCTGACACTTTTCTAGTTCCTGAGTTAACAGGGTGTTCTTCTCCGTAAGCATCTGGTTGTACATTGATCCTTAAATCAGTTGTTTCAACTACTTTAAGTCTCGGGGGCTACTGGCATATGGTTATCATAGTCAGATAAAACAAACTTACCTGGACATCTTTTAAATGTTGTTTTGTGGCTCTGTTAAGCCCATCTCGAGCAGCTCGGATATATGCATCAGCCGAGCTGAAGGCGTTAAATGCCTCCTCTGAAAAGCCAGGGTCTTGATTCATGGCGCTCTCCACTTCCGAGTTGGTGACGGATACGTCATCCGAATCCTCGGCTGGAGGACAGTCCGACGTCACCCCCGCATCAGCCCCCGTCTTCACGGTAGGATCTGGATCCTGGCTGCGGGAAGTATGGCCGGCCGGACCCCCGAAAATATTCCGACACACCTTTTTCCTGATACAGGGTAAACGGAAATATCACAGTTAGATGTGACTGCCAAGGTGCATACTTACAAATCCATACCTCTTTGATGAAGGCTCGGCCGTATCTTCGTTTGCCTTCCTCTTAGAAGGCTTGCCTGGTATGGGGGACGCTCTCTTCGGAGATGCTCCCGGGGTAGCATGGCGCACCGAACGCTTCCCCTTCTAAAGCACATGACAGTGCGGTGGGTAAGGGGGGATGAGAAAACTCTTTTGGATAAGGTGTCTTCGGATTGCTTACACGTGAAGCAGGAAGGAGGTCGGGGTAATCAGCGATAATGGTTACATATGTACCATCGTAGCTCATTTGATAGAATATTCCATCCTCAAGCTCCACAAATATGTCCGGATCTTCCTCATATCCGGGGTCAAGATCCCGGTTGCGATTCTCCGGCTGAGGGGCAGGGTCATGGATCCCCTCGACAGCCTTTTGCCATTCCTGTTATGAGCAGATAAGATGCTGCCTGCCTAGAATGATTCAGGGACAAAAGTAAAATAGTGAAGCTGAACCTTACCCAGTTGGGAGGATTATACATGGAAAATCCATCTCGATATTGGAGATGGGAAAACTCATCCTTCTCCCCTTTATACAGCTCGGCTAGTATTTTAGCCAGGGCGGCGGGGGTCTTCGGGCCCTTCCGACCATAGCATGAGACGTCATCTTCCCCGTTATAATGCCACATGGGCAGCCCTCTGTATTGGAGTGGTTGGACCCTCCCCCCCCCCCCCCCCCCCCCCGCATGCGTTATAGAGATCGCCATTACCTCGACTATTGACAATCCGGACTGGGCAAGCGCCTTAATCTTGCCCAGCAGCAGGCTGACCTCCGCACTATCCTCTTCCTCGAGGCTCCGAGGACGCCAATTATGGCGAGTGGAGCATTTGAAAACTCGGGGAGGCCCATGCGGACAGGGTCGGGTAGAGCGACGTCGTCGATGTAGAACCATTCGGAAGGCCACTATTCGGGAGCTTTCTACGGCGTGCCGGACAGGTATCTGGTCCCGGCGATGCGCCACACTTCGGCTCCTCCCACTTCAAAAATTGACCCACCTTGATTGCGAGGGACGAGGCAAAACAGTCTACTCCAGAAATCGAAATGGGCCTCGCAACCCAAGAATAGTTCGCATAAGCGACATAACCCGCAATATGCAGGACAGAGGCCGGGTAAAATTATGCCGCTGGAGGCAATAGTACTCCAGAAGCCCTCAGAGGAATGGGTGAATTGAAAATCCCATGCCCCTCAGCAGATAGGGGACGAAGCACACTCGTTCTCCCACACACGGATTGGGGAAATCCTCCGCCTGGGTTTCGCCGTTGAAGGAGGCCAATCCTGCTCGAACAGGGACCAGGTCTGCATGGGGAGAAATCCCTGCATTTGCAGCTTCACCAATTGGCTGTGGGACATGGAGCACCTCTCACACTCGCCTCTCTCTAGGTTGGAACGGGAAGAGGAGTTGGGAATGTTGGCCATGTTGGAATAGTTTTGCCTGGCAGTATCTGAGGATTTTTCTCCGTGTGGTGCCGAAAGGATCTGAGATCCAATCTCTTTAAATAGACACTCTTTCTTGCAGGGCTAGGGTGTTGTTTGCAAAAAATGCCCTGAACGTCCACATTTGCCCGACACGTGGAGGACGAGGTCATAAATGCACAAAAGCCGAGGGGTGCGGCATTGAATTGAAAGCCGAGCACATTACTTGGAAAACGCCGGAGGAGGAACCCGCCTTGCAATGCCGAAGATAGTCTGTGCGCCGAACACCTCGTCATTGAAGCCTGGTTCGGGGGCTACTGAGGGAGTCCTGGACTAAGGGGTCTTCGGGCGTCCGGCCTGTTAGCCATGGGCCGGACTGATGGGCTGTGAAGATACGAAGACCGAATACTGCACCCGTGTCTGGATGGGACTCTCCTTGGCGTGGAAGGCAAGCTTGGCGACCGGATATGTAGATTCCCTTCTTTGTAACCGACCTTGTGTAACCCTAGATCCTCCCAGTGTCTATATAAACCGGAGGACTTAGTCTGGATAGGAGAGACATATGGTCATAGCCATACAAGCTAGACCTCTAGGGTTTAGCCATTACGATCTTGAGGTAGATCAACTCTTGTAATACTCATACTCATCAATATCAATCAAGCAGGACATAGGGTATTACCTCCATAGAGAGGGCCCGAACCTAGGTAAACATCGTGTTCCTTGTCTCCTATTACCATCGACCTTAGACGCACAGTTCGGGACCCCCTACCCGAGATCCGCCGGTTTTGACACCGACACCCCTCTCGTTGCTATGCATCTCCTAGATAGATCTTGTGTGATCGTAGGAAATTTGTTGAAATACAACGTTCCCCAACAATTAGTTTCCATGTCTCACACTGAGATATGGGCTTCTTCAGGATGTCCAAACAAATTTTTGTAAAAGCTAGTAATATATTTCTTCAGTTCCTCCTCTCCTTCTATTACTCATTCCTCTTGCTCTAGGGATATTATTCTATTTTTTCTCCTTCTCCCATTAACCTTGGCCTGATAATATCTTGTATTTCCATCCCCTTCTGTGATTTCCTTATCCTTATATCTTTGTATTATTTTAATCTCCTCCTGCATCATCACCCTTTTCAGTTGTTCTCTTAGCTCTTTTTGCTCTTTTCTGTCAGCCGCAGTAATTCCCCTAATTTTAGTATTTTTATCTATTTCATCTAATCTTTTGACAATATCTATTTTTATCTTTCTATACCAGGCATCCACATTCCTATTCCATCATTTTGCCTTCTTCCTTAAATTTCTCATCCTGAGTTGCCATCTTTCTAATATATCTCCATAATATCTTTCATTCCAAGTTTTCTATACCAATTCCTTAAACCCGTCCCTCAAGGCCCAAGCATTCTCATATCTAAATATGTATTTTTTTTGGTTGTTCATCTCCTGTGTCCAAATAAAGAGGTGTATGATCAAACACCTCCCTGGCAAAAGCTTGAAGTATAGTGAGGGGATATTTCTCTTCCCACATTGGGCACATTAAAACCCTATCCATTTTTTCATAGGTCGGATCAGCCAAATTATTAGCCCAGGTAAATCGTCTTCCATTTAAGGGAAGCTCTCTTAGTCCAGCCTGTTCAATGATTGCATCTATTTATATCAAAAAGTAAATGATGGGTTAACCACAAAAAAGATAATTAGGCTAGAAAATCCCACAAAAATTAGAAAGATCCGATCGTTTATTTAATATATTAAAATTTTAGAGCCATTAGATGAGTTTGAAGTGAAAAAATTACCCATCATTGCCATTAATAAAGAAAAAACTGTTCGATCACTTTTGCCTTATTTAAAAGAGGAAAGCAAAACAGCCATCGTTACTAGATTTCGTTAAAATATCAAAGTCAAAGCTCAAAAAAAGTCCACGTAAAAAAGATCTTCAATAAAGAAAATATCACGTAAAAAAGACCTTCCATAAAAAGATAGCCTAGGACTAGGATTACGTGAAGGACATGTTGTTATTATTAAAAAAAAGGGATGTGGCAGTAAGAAAAACTAGCGTAGGCCACGTCTTCTTTCCAGAAAGGACGTGCCATTGTCTTCAAAAAGAAAAAAAAAGATATTTCATTTATCTAATATTTAAAAGAAGGTGGCATTTATCTAATATATAAAAAACGTGGCCGTTAGAGACTAGCGTAGGAGGCTAATTCCTTGATTATGCAGGCATACATACACACTTTTTTTTAAAACTTTTGAGGGTACAATCAGGTTTCTCTTAATGTATAGACGCCTTATAAAAAAACAAACATGCATGCATTGGGCCCAAAGAAACACACGCACACACTGGCTGACCACGGTCAGATGTACTCTCTCTCCGTATTTAAATATAATTTTTTTGGAGATTTTAATATAGACTACATACGAAGCAAAATAAGTGAATCTACACTCTAAAATACATCTATACACATTCATATATAGTCTACATCACGTACAAGTACACAACTAGCAAGGCATTATCAATCCACCAGGCTTCTAGCTTGTGCAACTAGCGAGGCAGTAAGCTTGTACGTGCTATATATTTCGCAACCAAAAGCATCAAGCTAGAAATCGTGTCGTACAAAATACATCGGAAGGAACACCACATACGGACCCGGCAAAAGAAAAAAGAACACCACACATGGGACTTTCACCAATAATCTCTAAATATTTCTGATATTCTTTTTCTAGAATACGCACAAGCATGCGTATCATATATTTATAGGAGAAAGGATAGATTACCCATCGCAAGTTACAACTAAGCCCAAGGCCTACCACTCTTGCATCTTTCATCTTATTGTGCATTGCGAGGAGAATATAATATGTTCAAGAGGTGTGTACTGCATAGAGGTTACAAAAATGATACTTATGTCTTGATTTTGCAACTATCAAAAAATTTAAACAAGATATTTGCAGTTCAACCTTGAACTTGAACAATCAAAATACATAGTGAACTTTCTAACGAGTGTATTCAATTATCCTATTTCGGATTTTATCATTATATTACAACATATATAAGTGCTTAAAGTGATTCCCTAAAAAATAATGCTTGAAGTGATGTGTAATGGAGATCAAGAAACTACCAAAGTGGCAAATTTATAGAACCATAAGGATTCAAAATTGTTAGAGCAAAAGATCATTATAAGGTGTTGGTATTAATCGGAGAATCGTTATAATATATGGTGCACACATACGGGTGTGTAAAGGATCAAGTTGAATTACTATGTCTCAGTTATGTAGATGCAATTGGAGGACATTTTTTCGTACCCCGAGTGGAATGAAAATAATTACAAGGGCAAAAACAGATAGTAAAATCATGCCACTTGGACAACAAATACATCCAAGAGAGGGGCATACCATGTCTACATTGAAGAGGAGGATGTATCGGTGACAAATTTAAGGGAAATAGACAAAAAGAAGTAGTACATGCATTACCACATTAAACAATAGAAGAAATATCGAGAAGAGTGTCATGAAACATGTTTACCTTCACTAAATGTTAAAACAAAATAACGTGATTATATGTTAAATGAAAAATAAAAACAAGTGGAGAAAGTTAATTTGTTAGGATTCGTATACAAAATAACTATCAAATTTACATTTTGGAGATTATATCAATTTCTAGAATGTCTTGAGTAAATGAGACATGATGAAGATCAAATATGAAATATTATTATTTTTATCTACCACACAATCATGATGAATGAATTGTTTTATTTCACACACTTCATTAATAATGTTTATTATTACAGGATTCACAATATAATTAATTTGTTACCATTCATGTACAAAATAACTATCAAATTTATATTTTCAATATTATATCGGTTTCTAGAACATCATGTGTAAACGAGAGAGGAAGAAGAACCAAATATGAAAACGAATATATTTTTATCTAGATAGACAATCAACATGGGTTAGTTGTTTACTTTTATACACTTCATTAATCAATGTTTATTGTTATTTGATTCAAAATATAATACGATTATTTAGTTGGTATAATTGGCACCTGTACATTAATATATTATTTCATTATGTTATTTTTATATTAAATTATTTTTTCTGTATTCATGACATATACCATATTTATTATAAGTTATAGGCTTACGAAAAACAATGCCAAACTAGCATCATACATATAGCCCATAGTAAAGCTAAACACAAAGATATTAATTAGGTACACCCCAAAAATGATAAATCTTGATGATTGTAAATAAACTTTGTACTACCATCTGCTTGATAGTATTACTCCTTTTTTGTGTGATGTTAATTCTATTTCTTTCTAAGAGAAATTATAATTTATTAGGTTTATTTATTTTCTTTCCTTGAATTGCCGATTCTACCCCAAATCCTCCTTTATCAAATGTCTTTGTTATTGTGTCATGCTTGATCCAAACTAATTATTAATAGACATCAATACATAAATATTCACATTTTTACATCTAGTGTAGTCTAACAACTATATAAAATCTAAATTGAGTTATAGTTGCACAATTGATATAATATGTGTTACATACAAAATAGTGTTTATCCCAATATTTGAGGTTCAATTCTTTGCACTAAAGTAAGATCATGCACAATCGACACATAAAACCATTAATTAATATGTTGTATTTAACAATAATTTGTACACAAATTATTTATGTTATTGATGCTAATATGTATTTCATAAATGGGATGGTTATAGAATGATCACACCTAATATGTATTACAGGTTTGTTTTCGGTTTATTCTGCAAGCCAATCCTTTGTTTTGTTTTTGTTGTGGTATTCGAGTTGCTTCGAAGTCAAATGTGGATTCCATACCCTTTCTAAGCGGTGTTCTCATATTTCTTTGGGAATATTAATCCTTCTTGATCATTGAGTTTGTCATCTCAATTTCTTCTCAACCGTCGTGTTTTCTCTTCAAGTGGATCTGATCATTTCAACATCTGCAAGATCACCTCTCGGTTTTCCCAATGTTGTTCGTTTCATCTGTCCCCAAGTTGCCTTTGTTTTTCCCGCCCACCCACCCTTTTTTCTTCAAGGAATCTGATTTCTTATCCAAGTATCCTTTTATTGATGGGAAGTCTCTCCATTCTTTTCCGCCAATGTTCTTATCCGGTGATTCTCAGGAAGATATACAAATGGAGCTTCAAGATCATCATTCATCATTCTTTTCTTCTCCGGTGGATTTAATTCAAGCTTTGTCGATCATATCTTTTCCTCGGTTCAAATGCTTTCTCATGCCGGTGCACCTCTTAATCTTTCACTTCTCGTTATTCAATTGTTCCGGAGTGCTGAAGATATCTCAGAAGATTCACGGTTACATTCTCGATCCATTCAAGTTATTTCGAGGTTGTTATCTCATTCAAGACAGTTAATTCAACCGGTGCAATTTCTCTTCAAAATCATTCCAACGGTGTTTCTCTTGAGTGGGCCCTAACCCACAGGTATTTTCCCAGGACCTTACCTGACTCTTCTAATCTTCCTGGAGTTACTCTCAAATTATTTTCCAAGTTTGACATGAGAATGAGTTATCATCAGTCAAATGCCTTCTCCAGGATCTTTCACATTCTTTTCATCATTGGTTCAACCTTTCTATTTTCCATTCCGGAGTTCCTCAACAATTCAAGGTGGTGTTTCTCATCATCATTATCAACATTTGAAGACCGCAGAAGAGTTTCCTCCAAATCATATCCGTTCTCTTGAAGATTCATGGCTCTAGCTTCGTGCCATCCTCCCATAATTGTTTTCGATTGTGAGATTTCTTTTCACCCATCCGGAGCAATTCAGGAGTCTTTTCAGTTTGATTCTCCGAAGGCCATCATTTCAGGTTTATTCAATCTCAGCTTTCAGCTCTCATTCTCTAAATCTTACTGGTACATCGTTCAAGTATTCTCTAATCAACTCGGGATCTCTTCGTTCACTTGCATCTAAATTCTCTCAAGTATCTTCATTGGTTTTTCCAATTCTTCCCGGTGAATTGTGCCTTTGCTACGTTCATTTTCAATTCTTACGGTGGTTCGTTCAATATTTCTCTTTCTTCGTTATCATATTTGTTTATTCGTTGGTTAAATCCTACCGGTGCCTCGTCGAGACCTTCCCAAGTTTACGCAATATCTATCTTAATCCTTTCTACGAGAATAAGTAGTATGCCAAATCCGTGCTTGTCATCAATCTAAATTGATGAAGGATAAGTATAATGTAATTCTTATTCTTGTTTCATTGAGTAATTTCAATTCCTTATTCCGGAGGTTCATCAAAATTCTTGATTTCATTTGTTCATCTTTTCCTTCCGGGTGCCAAGTTTTCTTGGTTATGTCATTGCAAAGCTCCATCTAATCATTGCAATGCTTCAATCTTATTCTTTTCATCCTCCACTTCTTTTTGATCATTCTTTTATTACCGGAGTTCTTCGAGAGTATCTTCATGGTGGCTCATCAAGGATTTAATTCCTTCTCGAAGCGTTCATCAAGATTATTTTCAGAGGAGCTCAAGTATTCTTCATCTTGCATTCTGAAGTGCAATTCGTTCTACCTTATCTTTTGAGGTGGTGTTAACTCATTTTTGACAATTGCTTGGTGTTTCATGATTCACAAGTTATTCGGGATGACATATTGTAAACCCATCATTTCCAATTCATTCATGAGATCCTTTGCAATCCATTAATCTCTTCATAGGAATTATCTTTGGTTATATTTCACCTAAAGCTTTCCCTAAGGATTGTTGCGATTTATGGTGCTTATAAATGACCCAAGTTCTTCATTTATCCTCCCGGTGAAATAAGTTTCTCGTCTCCTTGTTCATATCAATCCAATCTTTTGTTTTCGTTAGTGGCAGAATTTCAACTCAAGATTTCGAGATGTTTTCCATAAGCCCACTACAAGTTTATTCGTTTCGTTGTTGGTTTTCCAACAACTCCATTATAACCTGCTTGGAAGGGTGCTCTCCAAACTCATTTGTGGCAGAAGTTGGCATTTCTTTTCCATTCTATTATTGCTATGTTATATCTTCTATTCTTCCTTCCAGAGGCATTGTGATGTTTCTCTCTTCTCTCATTATCTCGGATGGTGAGGATCGTGTTCTTTTCATGCTTATCCATTTAACCGGAGGGTTGTGTCCTTTGCCCAAGTTCTTTTCATCTTATCAAGTCTTGCATCTCTTTTCATCCGGAGTGCTGTCCGAATTTGTTCTTCCTTATTCCTCTTTTCTAACTGAGTGTTTTAAACTTTGTTCATCTTTGTTGTATTATTTCTTTCAATTTGTTCAACCTCGTAAGATTCTTTGGTTTCACTCATTTGTCAAAGAAGCAACTTAGTTTTACCTCTTCTCTTCCTCTTCCCTTTCCCTCCGGTGCCATCCTAGATCTTGGGACGAGATCCTCTTGTAGTGGTGGAGTGTTGTAACGCCCCGAGACCGATGCGCCAGGTGTCTTCCAGTTATTCGTTGTTTTTGCCTTGCCATTCGCTTGCGTGTCGCATCTTGTCATGTGATACGTCTCCAACGTATCTATAATTTTTGATTGCTCCATGCTATATTATCTACTGTTTTGGACTATATTGGGCTTTATTTTACACTTCTATATTACTTTTGGGACTAACCTATTAACCAGAGGCCCAGCCCAGAATTGCTGTTTTTGCCTATTTCAGTGTTTCAAAGAAACGGAATATCAAACAGAGTCCAAACGGAATGAAACCTTCGGAAACGTGATTTTCTCACCGAACGTGATCCAGGAGACTTGGACCCTACGCCAAGGCATCAGAGAGGCGGTCACGAGGGTGGGGGGCGCGCCCCCCTGCCTCGTGGGCCCCTCGGAGCTCCACCGACATACTTCTTCCTCCTATATATACATACATACCCCCAAACGACCAGATACGGAGCCAAAAACCTAATTCCACCGCCGCAACTTTCTGTATCCACGAGATCCCATCTTGGAGCCTGTTCCGGAGCTCCGCCGGAGAGGGCCGTCATCACGGAGGGCTTCTACATCATCATAGCCTCTCCGATGAAGTGTGAGTAGTTTACCTCAGACCTTCGGGTCCATAGTTAGTAGCTAGATGGCTTCTTCTCTCTTTTTGGATCTCAATACAAAGTTCTCCCCCTCTCTTGTGGAGATCTATTCGATGTAATCTTCTTTTTGCGGTGTGTTTGTTTAGACCGATGAATTGTGGGTTTATGATCAAGTCTATCTATGAATAATATTTGAATCTTCTCTGAATTCTTTTATGTATGATTGGTTATCTTTGCAAGTCTCTTCGAATTATCCATTTGGTTTGGCCAACTAGATTGGTAGTTCTTGCCATGGGAGAAGTGCTTAGCTTTGGGTTCGATCTTGCGGTGTCCTTTCCCAATGACAGAAGGGGCGGCAAGGCACGTATTGCATCGTTGCCATCGAGGATAACAAGATGGGGTTTATTTCATATTGCATGAATTTATCTCTCTACATCATGTCATCTTGCTTAAGGCGTTACTCTGTTTTTAACTTAATACTCTAGATGCATGTTGGATAGCGGTCGATGAGTGGAGTAAAAGTAGTAGATGCAGAATCGTTTCGGTCTACTTGTCACGGACATGATGCCTATATACATGATCATGCCTAGATATTCTCATAACTATGCTTAATTCTGTCAATTGCTCAACAGTAATTTGTTCACCCACCGTAGAATACTTATGCTCTTGAGAGAAGCCACTAGTGAAACCTATGGCCCCCGGGTCTATTCTCATCGTATCAATCTCCATCACTTTAATCTTGCTTTGCTTTTTTACTTTGCCTTTACTTTTCACTTTGCATCTTTATACCAAAAATACCAAAAAATATTATATCTATCAGATCTCACTCTCGTAAGGGACCGTGAAGGGATTGACAACCCCTAATCGCGTTGGTTGCGAGTAGCTATCGTTTTGTGCAGGTATGAGGGACTTGAGCATGGCCTCCTACTGGATTGATACCTTGGTTCTTAAAAACTGAGGGAAATACTTACGCTACTTTGCTGCATCATCCCTTCCTCTTCGGGGAAAACCAACGCAAGCTCAAGAGGTAGCAAGAAGGATTTCTGGCGCCGTTGCCGGGGAGTCTACGCAAAAAGTCAACATACCAAGTACCCATCACAATCCCTATCTCTCGCATTACATTATTTGCCATTTGCCTCTCGTTTTCCTCTCCCCCACTTCACCCTTTCCGTTTTATTCGCCCTCTCTCTCTCTATCCTCCCTCTCTATTTGCCTCTTTTGCCCGCTTGCCTTTTTGTTTGCTCGTGTGTTAGATTGCTTGTTTGTCGCGATGGCTCAAGATACTACCAAATTGTCTGACTTCACCAATACCAATAATAATGATTTCCTTAGCACTCCAATTGCTCCTCTTGCCAATACTGAATCTTGTGAAATCAATACTGCTTTGTTGAATCTTGTTATGAAAGATCAATTCGCCTGCCTTCCTAGTGAAGATGCCGCTACTCATCTGAATAGCTTCGTTGATTTATGTGATATGCAAAAGCAAAAAGATGTCGATAATGATGTCGTTATATTGAAGCTATTTCCTTTTTCGCTTAGAGATCGTGCTAAAGCTTGGTTTTCGTCTTTCCCTAAAAATAGTATTGATTCTTGGAACAAGTGCAAAGATGCTTTTATTTCTAAATATTTCCCTCCCGCTAAGATCATCTCTCTTAGAAATGATATTATGAACTTTAAGCAACTTGATCATGAACATGTTGCACAAGCTTGGGAGAGAATGAAACTAATGATACGTAATTGCCCTACCCATGGTTTGAATTTGTGGATCATTATACAAAAAAATTATGCCGGATTGAATTTTGCTTCTAGAAATCTTTTAGATTCGGCCGCGGGCGGCACTTTTATGGAAATCACTTTAGGAGATGCTACTAAACTCCTAGATAATATTATGGTTAATTATTCTCAATGGCATACTGAAAGATCTTCTAATAAAAAAGTGCATGCGATAGAAGAAATCAATGTTTTGAGTGGAAAGATGGATGAACTTATGAAATTATTTGCTACTAAAAGTGTTTTTTCTGATCCTAATGATATGCCTTTGTCTACTTTGATTGAGAATAACAATGAATCTATGGATGTGAATTTTGTTGGTAGGAATAATTTTGGTAACAAGCTTATAGAGGGAATTTTAATACTAGGCCATATCCTAGTAATCCTTCTAATAATTATGGGAATTCCTACAACAACTCTTATGGAAATTATAATAAGATGCCCTCTGAATTTGAGAATAGTGTTAAAGAGTTTATGAATTCACAAAAGAATTTTAATGCTTTGCTTGAAGAGAAATTTCTTAAAGTTGATGATTTGGCTAGGAACGTTGATAGAATTTCTCTTGAGATTGATTCTTTAAAGATTAGATCTATTCCTCCTAAGCATGATATCAACGAGTCTCTCAAAGCCATGCGAATTTCCATTGATGAGTGCAAGGAAAGAACCGCTAGGAGGCGTGCTTCCAAAGATGCCTTTATTAAAGCGTGTTTTTCCAATTCCTGTGAAAATCAATATGAAGATCTAAAAGTTATTGATGTGTCACCTATTAAATCTTTGTTTTGCAATATGAATCTTGATGAAACTGAATATGATCTTCCTTTACCTAGAAGGCGTTCTAAAAATTCGGAGTATTTAGATGTTTATGATGAAATTGATGAAAGTGGGATTGAAAGAAATAAAAATCTAGATGTTGCTAAACCCACTATTTGGATTTCAAGGAATTTAATTATGAAATTTGTTCTTTAATTTATTGTATTTCCTTGTTGCAATCCGTGCTAAATTCTCCACATGCTTATAATCAACATAAAGCCTTCACCGAACATATTGTTGATGCCTTGATGCAATCTTATGAAGAAAAACTTGAGTTGAAAGTTTCTATCCCTAGAAAACTCTATGATGAGTGGGAACCAACTATTAAAATTAAAATTAAAGATCATGAGTTTTATGCTTTGTGTGATTTGGGTGCTAGTGTCTCTACTATTCCCAGGACTTTGTGTGATTTGCTAGATTTCCGTAATTTTGATGATTGCTCTCTAAACTTGCATCTTGCGGATTCCACTATTAAGAAACCTATGGGAAGGATTAATGATGTTCTTATTTTTGCAAATAGAAATTATGTTTCCGTAGATTTCATTGTTCTTGATATAGATTGCAATCCTTCTTGCCCTATTATTCTTGGTAGACCTTTCCTTAGAACGGTTGGTGCGATTATTGATATCAAGGAAGGGAATATTAGATTTCAATTTCCATTAAAAAAGGGCATGGAACACTTTCCAAGAAATAAAATAAAATTTCCATATGAAACTATCATGAGAGCCACTTATGGATTGCCTACCAAAGATGGCAATACCTAGATCTATCCTCGCTTTTATGCCTAGCTAGGGGCGTTAAACGATAGCGCTTGTTGGGAGGCAACCCAATTTTATTTTTATTCCTTGCTTTTTGCTCCTGCTTAGAAATAAATAAATTATTTAGCCTCTGTTTTGGTTGTGTTTTTTTGTGTTTAATTAGTGTTTGTGCCAAGTAGAACCATTGGGAAGACTTGGGGAAAGTCTTGTTGAACTTGCTGTAAAAAGCAGAAACTTTAGCGCTCACGAGAACTGCTGTAATTTCTATTTGAAGAGTTCTATTTAGTTAAATGTTTTTGCAGATGATTAATAGACAAATTCCTCACGTCCAGCAATTTATTTTAGAATTTTTGGGATTCCAGATCTTGCGCTAGCTACAGATTACTACAGACTGCTCTGGTTTTGACAGATTCTGTTTTTCGTGTGTTGTTTGCTTATTTTGATGAATCTATGGTTAGTAAAATAGTTTGTAATCCAAAGAGAAGTTGGAATACAGTAGGTTTAACACCAAAATAAATAAAGAATGAGTTCATTACAGTACCTTGAAGTGGTCTTTTGCTTTCTTTCGCTAACGGAAGCTCACGAGTTTTCTACTTTAATTTTTGTGTTGTGAAGTTTTCAAGTTTTGGGTGAATTCTTTTGATGGATTATGGAACAAGGAGTGGCAAGAGCCTAAGCTTGGGGATTCCCATGGCACCCCCAAGAGAATCCAAGGACACCAAAAAGTCAAAGCTTGGGGATGCCCCGGAAGGCATCCCCTCTTTCGTCCACTTCCATCGGTAATTTACTTGGAGCTATATTTTTATTCACCAACATGATATGTGTTTTTATTGGAGCGTCTTGTATTATTTGTGTATTTGTGTCTTAGTATGCCACAATCAACCTTGCTGTACACACCTTTTGAGAGAGCCATACATGAATTAAAATTTTATAGAATACTCTATGTGCTTCACTTATATCTTTTTGAGCTAAGTAGTTTTGCTCTATGTGCTTCACTTATATCTTTTGAGCGCTATAATTTTGCTCTATGTGCTTCACTTAGATCTTTTAGAGCACGGTGGTGGATTTGTTTTAAAGAAACTATTGATCTCTCATGCTTCACTTAAATTATTTTGAGAGTCTCTTAATAGCATGGTAATTTGCTTAATAATAATATGCTTGGTATTCAAGATTTGTGAAACTTTCTTTTGAATGTGTTGAATACTAAGAAAAGATTGAAGCATGATCGCTACTAGGGAAAAGCCTAGCACCAGCGCGGGTTTTCGGCCTTTTAGTAGCGCGGGGGCCGGCGCTACTAATAAGGCGCTACAGCTAACGTATAGCAGTAGCGCCGGTCCACCCGCGCTACTGCTACACAAGTGTTGCAGCAGCGCGCTTAAAGGAACCTAGCTGCTGCTAATAGCTATAGCGCTCTTCCCCTGTGCGCGCTACTGCTAACTTTTCTCCACTCGCTACTGCTAATTTTAGTAGTTTTTTGTTTTTTCGGCATATTTGTTTTGTATTTGAACAGGCTTTATAGAAGAATCTTTAGCACATACAAATGTCATCATGATACACATACAAATGCCTGCGAGACCACAAATGTAATCATAGCATATACATACAAATAGTCTCGTCATAATCATCATCCAACACAAAGTGGTATCTTGTCATCATCTTGAAAATAGCGATACATGCAAGTCTCGAATAATTGCAACTACAACATCATCCATCTAAACAAAGGTATACGCGAGAAGAGCTATCACTATGAGTGAGAGCGGAACTATGCAGTACATGAGATGGCGGTTACGAGTCCTCTCTCGCGCTAGCGTGAACCTTAAGTAACTAGCTTCTCCTTCTTGTCTGCTTTTGAAGCCTTTATGGCTGGTGTCCGAAAACCCATTCACTTGCGCCTGACACTCATGCCACTCGTTGTAGACCCCCGGAACCTTCCCTTTGTACACGACATAGCAGTTCCATCTCGCCATCAAGAAACTAGGTACCTGTTAGAGATGCATGTTCATGAAGAGGATGTACAATCATATATATGCAACAAAATATACTAGAGAACACCAAAAAGAAAGGGTTAGCAACTAGATGCAACATACGGTACGCAAATTAATTAACTAGAGGTATGCAGGTCATCGTACGCAAACTAACAAAGTAGCGTTACGCAAGTTCGGCAGGGATCATGGACATCACAAAGTTGCATCGCTACAAATAGTATAAAAGTTCAACCGACACATATCATCATCATCGGCATCATAAATCACTAGAAGTTCCATCCTTCCATATCATCGAGGATGGACCCTAGCTTCTTGAACGTCGTGAGGTCTAGACGTTGCATGCCTATGCGAGTTCGGACGTCAGCTCGCGATATAGGGCCGTGGTGGAACATCCCCTTCTCATCGACGACTTCTTTTATGATGATCGTCGCAATGTCGCTTTGGATGCGAAAGAAGTCATCTCTAAGTTTATAATCCGCTTCTCCATGAGATTCTAGCCACTTGTGGATATGATCATCATTTCTGCTTCTCATGCGAAGCTTTTGGTGATCCGTGTTGAATTGAGTCATGAGATGGACGATGTAGAATCCATCCTTCTTGCTTGGTTTTGGGACATGGATGCAGGAGAAGTAACTTTTATGCGTGAAACCCATCTTCTTGTTCCTTTGTTTCCTGATCTGCATGTGGCCACCTCTAATGCTGAAGCCTTGGAGAGCATCATCTAGAATATTCATTATGTGGGTGTAGTCTTTTTTCTCGTAGTCTCTAGAAGGGTCAAAATACACGGCGTGGGAGACTTGCGGATAAAGAACGATAAGGACGGCGCGCCCGTTGCTGCGGGGAAAAGACACCTCAAATTATTCCCCATAGAGAGAGAAGGAATGATTGAAATGTATGAAAGGGTTGTTCCAAAATGACATACTTTGGATGATAAGGCACGAGGCTTATTCGGTACCATGAAGTTTTGGAGGTAGTCCCTAGCAGTTTCACGCTCAAAGTCGCCGAGACTCAAGAAAGACTCGTGCATGTAGTACGGATCCGCCACACAGATTTGCGAGACTTCTTCACTGTTCATGACAGAGCTCATATGTAGCGCAAAAAGGCGGACGATTGTAAAATCGAGCCGCCTTGTCAGAAACATCTCAAAGATATGGTCAAACCGCAGGAAGAACACCTCCGCGGGCCGTGTCTCGACGTAGCACTTCCCCTCAGGCACACGAGCCGTGTATGTCGGATATCCTGGATCCTTTGAGGCTAGTAGGCTTTTCTCAGTCGACAGCACATGGTCGTGCAGTCTCCTGAGATCCCCTGATAGTGCCTCCAGCGGTTTCGGCGGTAGCATCGGCTCGCCCGTGAGATGGAACATGGCCGCACCTTTCACGGGTACACGCTCTTCAAAATGTATCGTTTGGCTGCTATGTGCTCTGGCTTGTTTGGAGGCAGCTATCTTCCCTGATCTCTTTCTCTCCTTTTTCTTGGGCACACCTTCTAGACCCTTCCTTAACCCATGCCCCAGTGTTCCCGGGCTAAGTACTGTACGACCCTCGCGCTGGGATAGTTGAGCCTGTGTTGAGGCGGCATCTTTAGGCGTGTCCTGTGAGGATTTCATGAAGAGAGACTTTTTGCAATCCCTGCTACGACCTTCCTGCCCGGGCATATCATCCATATCCTCATTAGCAAGCTGATAGCCCGATTCGTCATATGGTTGACTCATCAATTCTATGTCACAGTCATATGCGTTTGTATTGAGGAAATCCATAGGGTCGACCTCCGTCTCATCATCCATTCTCTGTTCTACAGGACAAATTACACCAGCCAGCACTATTGCACCCCCTTCATCATGTCGTCCGCCGCTCTCACCCGGCACTACAGGAGCTGGTAATTGCGTAGGCGGGGTGGTGGTCTCCGCACATGCTTGTTGATGTGTGGTTATTGGTGTGCTCTCGGCCGGCTCCAGTCGAATAAGATTCTTCGGCCATAGTAGCACCCAACCCTTGCAGCTTCCAATCCGTGGCGGGGTCTCGTCATCCGCTCCCACATGCTGTACTGGAGGAGGCAAATCCTCGTGCCCCGATTTCACACTGGACAAGCTAACCCTGAAGTGCCCAGCAGGGATCGGCTGGTTGTGGAATGTGGGTTGCAAGGGGTCCATTATCATCCCCTTTCCCACGTCCACCTTCTGGCCTTTCATCAAGTAGAGTATGGTGCACGGGGTTTCTTTCGCCTACAAACACATATGTCTGTGGCATAAAACATCCGAAAGGCAACAAAAATGGAATATTATATATATATATATATATTGGTGCGACATGTAATTACCATGACGGCGTCGAGCTCAACCAAAGACGAAGGCCCACCAAGCACGCCAGAGACTGAGGACGGGCTGCTATGAGCGGGAGCGGCTGCGAGAGGAGGCCCAGTTGCGTGAGCAAGTGATGGTGCGATGGTGTTGTTGTTCATGGAGTTGCTCCTGACGAAACTGGGTAACGGGAAATCATGTACCGTCTTGTCTGGATTTTCCTTCGTCCAGTTGATGATAACTGGAACCAAGTTAGTAGCAAAATCATTTCTGTAGAGAGTTACAGCTGCATTGACTGCCTGCTGTAGCAACTCATATTTGTCCTCGGCTGCTTTTTTCGCGTCCTCAGCTGTTTTTTTCTCGACCGCAAGCTTCACCTTCGCGTCGATGTCCGCCTGACTAAACTTCTTTTTCTGCTTCTTGGCCTCCGAGCCCTCGTTGTAAAACACCTTCCATGTGGCGCCATCTCCGACGCTGTGCACACCACCATATTGCGGCCACTGGCCTAAAGGGAGTCCCTTAACTTCGTTCAAGGCCCGGTTGAGAGGGGTGTCCCACTTGGGCCTCATCGGAGAAGTAGGGTTTTCGGCTGCAACCTAGTGTTGCTTCTCCAGTAGTCTAATCAATTTCCTCGTGATCTTGTCCGTGTAAAAAACCTTTTTCTCCTTGTCCCACTTGTAGCGGGCCCTGATGAAGTCATGCTCCAAGGGGTTGGTGAACTTCACGAAGGGGTCTGGGAGACCCGCGGCTTCACGTTCCGCGTCCTCCTTATCCCATATGGGCCTTTTACCGAGGTAGCCACGGCTTCCAAGGCGATGCTTCCCCGTGTTCCTTTGCTGAAGGCTCTTGAATTTCGCAGCCTTAGCCTTGGCGTCCTCGGTAGCGCAAGTGTCCTTGAACTTTTCGGACTCCTCTTCCGTAAGTGTCGGATTTTCCTACAGAATCTTGGACAAGGGTTCCTCAGCCTCAATAGCTCGTTTCACCCTCGATTTCTAGGAGGCCAAATCATTGCTGAACATGCCCATGGCTTGATTGTTAATCTTTTTCATCTTCGGATCATCCCATGGTTGTTCTATGTTATCATCCCGATCGGGGAACTTGAATCTCTTGTGCAACTTCGTTAGGAGCAACTGCCTCAAATGTTCTTTACTCCTTAAGTCATCGTCATTGATGCTCGCGCATTCCCGTAGGATGCATCCTACTTGGTTCCCATAGCACTTGCGAGGTTCTTCCGGCTCTAACGGCTCAAACTTGCCAGGTGCCATCTTTGTGATCACAAGTCGTCCAATCCCTAGTTTGTTAGGTTTTCGTATCCTCTGCTTCTTATGCCTCTTTTCGGTACCGGCATCGGCGCCGGTATCTTCCCCGGCGGTACCTTCCCCACCGGTCTCGGCGCCACCATCGGTGCCAGCGCCGTCGGTGTTGGTGTCGGCGTCAGTACCATCATCGAGGCGGACCTGCAAACCTTGCTTAGCAGTCAAAAAGTCGAGGTAGTCTTGTTCACCCTCATAATCCATCTCGTCTGCATCTTGGTCAGAAGGCCCAGTTTCTTCGTTGTTTCGACATGTTTCCTATGATTAAGTGTCCTCATTTATTTCTAAAAGTATGAATAAATGAGAAATGAGATAAAAAAGAAATCTATGTGCCAGCACTCGATATGCCAACTATGTAGCACAAATCATGCCTTTATTCACGGGAAATTTCGGCATGACCTTTGCTAAAAAATGGACATATCGAGCGCCTGAATTCACCGGAACGGAAATGAATCAACATTCCGGCGTAACATAGGCAACTCGGATCATTTACCAAAACATGACATGTCCAAAACATGACATATCCACATATCACATGTCCAGTTCAAATTTGCATATAAATTCAGCAAATTTTGAAACCTATCTAAATTCATAACTAAATAGATAACCTAATTAACATAACTAAAACCTAAGTAAATTAACCCTAGCTAGAAGAGAGAGAGGGGGGTTTACAGAGGGTGCAGGGTGAGGAGGCAGGCCCGACGACGGCCGAGGTTGGGAGGGGAGGAAGTAGAGGAGGGAGGCGAGGGCCGACGGGTCGGGGGCGAGCGCGCCTGGGTTGGGGGCGGCGGGGTCGGGGGCGAGCGCGCCGGGGTCGGGCACGGCGGGGTCGGGGGCGAGCGCGCCGGGGTCGGGGGCGAGCGCGCTGAGGTCAGGGGCGGGCGCGGCGGTGCGACGGGGCCGGGGAAGAGAGAGTGGGGATTTGGGGGAAAAGAGGCGGGATGAAGCAGGGAGAGGGAGAATTTTGGGTTAAGTGGACGTAGCAGTAGCGCGTTTACACGAAACGCGCTACTACTATTACGAGCAGCTATAGCGATTTTCTGCAGAAACCGCTACTGCTACCTTGACTAGCTGTAGCTCTTTTTCACTAAAGCGCTACTGCTATAACCAGTTTCCCTTTTTTCTTTTCCTCGGCATAATAGGAACATATATATTACATCATTGGACCCTTGCATAATAATGGCTAAGTGTGTATACAAAACAGGAACATATATATATTACATCATTGGACCCATGCATAATAATGACTAATTTAGTGTGTATACAAAATAGGAACATATATTTCCATTTTGCAAAAGCATGAAATATTAATCACACCTCTATCTCGAGATTGAGCACACGGTGGAGATGATGATGTAGGGAGGTCAAAAGTGCACAAAGCTCTTCTTGACAAAGAAAGGTCTAGTTAGGGGGCAAATAGGTCACTTAACTAAATGCTACATCTACCTAGCTAGCTAATTTGGGAGGAGACAACTTCAACTAGTGGAGGGGGGGAAAGGAGAAAGGAGATGAATTAATGGAGGTGGTGTAGTTATAGCTAGGAGTAATGAATAAAGAGAAAGGTAGGTAGAAGAGGGAGAGTAATGGGGGGAGAAGTATTGAGGAAGAAGAAGAGTGAGAGAGGGAGGATGTGGGAGGTAGGGGAAAGGGAGGAGAGGAGATGGGGAGGGGAGGTGGAAAAGGTGGTGGGTGCTGCATCTTAGCAGTAGCGCGGGAGAGAAAGCGCGCTGCTGCTAAGAGCATAGCAACAGCGCGCTTTCCTGTCACGCGCTACTGCTAAACGGGCCAACCCTGTGCACAATTTCAAAATTAGCAGCAACGAGGTGACAAAAAAGCGCGCTGCTACTATGGCATTAGCAGCAGCGCGCTCCATGGCGCCGCGCTACTAGTAAACTTATGCCGTTGTGTACTATCGGTGGATTTTTGTAGCAGCGCGGTTTAAGCGTCACGCGCTACTGCTAAGTTTGCACCAGTAGCGAGCTTTCCGTAGCCGCGCTGCTACTACTTAGCAGCAGCGCCTGTTTTTATGTCGTGCTGCTGCTAAGATTCTGTGTATAAGGTTTTCCCTAGTAGTGGATAATTGTTTTGAGATATGGAGGTGATAATATTAAAGTCATGCTAGTTGAGTAGTTGTGAATTTAAAGAATACTTGTGTTAAAGTTTGTGATTCCCGTAGCATGCACGTATGGTGAACCGTTATGTGATGAAGTCGGAGCATGATTTATTTATTGATTGTCTTCCTTATGAGTGGCGGTCGGGGATGAGCGATGGTCTTTTCCTACCAATCTATCCCCCTAGGAGCATGCGCGTAATACTTTGCTTTGATAACTTCTAGATTTTTGCAATAAGTATATGAGTTCTTTATGACTAATGTTGAGTTCATGGATTATACGCACTCTCACCCTTCCACCTTTGCTAGCCTCTCTAATACCGCGCACTTTTCGCCGGAATCATACACCCACCATATACCTTCCTCAAAACATCCACCATACCTACCTATCATGGCATTTCCATAGCCATTCCGAGATATATTGCCATGCAACTTTCCACCATTCTGTTTATTCTGACACACTCCATCATTGTCATATTGCATATCCCGGTATACCGCCAGAGGCATTCATATAGAGTCAAATTTTGTTCTAAGTATTGAGTTGTAATTGTTGAGTTGTAAGAAAAATAAAAGTGTGATGATCATCATTATTAGAGCATTGTCCCAGTGAGGAAAGAATGATGGAGACTATGATTCCCCCATAAGTCGGGATGAGACTCCGGACGAAAAATAAAAAAAAAGAGGCCAAAGAAGCCCAAATAAAAAGAGGCCATAAAAAAGAGAAAAGGCCCAAATAAAAATAAAAAAATGAGAGAAAAAGAGAGAAGGGACAATGTTATTATCCTTTTACCACACTTGTGCTTCAAAGTAGAACCATGATCTTCATAGTAGAGAGTCTCTCATGTTATCACTTTCATATACTAGTGGGAATTTTACATTATAGAACTTGGCTTGTATATTCCAATGATGGGCTTCCTCAAATTGCCCTAGGTCTTCATGAGCAAGCAAGTTGGATGCACACCCACTTAGTTTCTTTTTGAGCTTTCATATACTTATAGCTCTAGTGCATCCGTTGCATGGCAATCCCTACTCACTCACATTGATATCTATTGATGGGCATCTCCATAGCCCGTTGATACGCCTAGTTGATGTGAGACTATCTTCTCCTTTTTGTCTTCTCCACGACCACCATTCTATTCCACCTATAGTGCTATATCCATGGCTCATGCTCATGTATTGCGTGAAGATTGAAAAGGTTTTGAAAAAGTTAGAGTATGAAACAATTGCTTGGCTTGTCATCGGGGTTGTGCATGATTTACATACTTTGTGTGGTGAAGATAGAGCATAGCCAGACTATATGAATTTGTAGGGATAACTTTCTTTGGCCATGTTAATTTGAGAAGACATAATTGCTTTGTTAGTATGCTTGAAGTATTATTATTTTTATGTCAAAATAAACTTTTGTCTTGAATCTTTCGAATCTGAATATTCACATCACAATTAAGAAGATTTGCATTGAAATTATGCCAAGTAGCACTCCGCATCAAAAATTCTCTTTTTATCATTTACCTACTCGAGGACGAGCAGGAATTAAGCTTGGGGATGCCTGATACGTCTCCAACGTATCTATAATTTTTGATTGCTCCATGCTATATTATCTACTGTTTTGGACTATATTGGGTTTTATCTTCCACTTTTATATTATTTTTGGGACTAACCTATTAACCGGAGGCCCAGCCCAGAATTGCTGTTTTTTTCCTATTTCAGTGTTTCGAAGAAACAAAATATCAAACAGAGTCCAAACGGAATGAAACCTTCGGAAACGTGATTTTCTCACCGAACGTGATCCAGGAGACTTGGACCCTACGCCAAGGCATCAGAGAGGCGGTCACGAGGGTGGAGGGCTCCCCCCTAGGGCGCGCCCCCTGCCTCGTGGGCCCCTCGGAGCTCCACCGACATACTTCTTCCTCCTATATATACATATGTACCCTCAAACGACCAGATACGGATCCAAAAACCTAATTCCACTGCCGCAACTTTCTGTATCCACGAGATCCCATCTTGGGGCCTGTTCCGAAGCTCCGCCGGAGAGGGCCATCATCACGGAGGGCTTCTACATTATCATAGCCTCTCCGATGAAGTGTGAGTAGTTTACCTCAGACCTTCGGGTCCATAGTTAGTAGCTAGATGGCTTCTTCTCTCTTTTTGGATCTCAATACAAAGTTCTCCCCCTCTCTTGTGGAGATCTATTCGATGTAATCTTCTTTTTGCGGTGTGTTTGTTGAGACCGATGAATTGTGGGTTTATGATCAAGTCTATCTATGAATAATATTTGAATCTTCTCTGAATTCTTTTATGTATGATTGGTTATCTTTGCAAGTCTCTTCGAATTATCCGTTTGGTTTGGCCAACTAGATTGGTAGTTCTTGCCATGGGAGAAGTGCTTAGCTTTGGGTTCGATCTTGCGGTGTCCTTTCCCAGTGACAGAAGGGGCGGCAAGGCACGTATTGCATCGTTGCCATCGAGGATAACAAGATGGGGTTTATTTCATATTGCATGAATTTATCTCTCTACATCATGTCATCTTGCTTAAGGCGTTACTCTGTTTTTAACTTAATACTCTAGATGCATGTTGGATAGCGGTCGACGAGTGGAGTAAAAGTAGTAGATGCAGAATCGTTTTGGTCTACTTGTCACGGACGTGATGCCTATATACATGATCATGCCTAGATATTCTCATAACTATGCTCAATTCTGTCAATTGCTCAACAGTAATTTGTTCACCCACCGTAGAATACTTATGCTCTTGAGAGAAGCCACTAGTGAAACCTATGGCCCCTGGGTCTATTCTCATCATATCAATCTCCATCACTTTAATCTTGCTTTGCTCTTTTACTTTTCCTTTACTTTTCACTTTGCATCTTTATACCAAAAAAACCAAAAAATATTATATCTATCAGATCTCACTCCCGTAAGTGGCCGTGAAGGGATTGACAACCCCTAATCGCGTTGGTTGCGAGTAGCTACCATTTTGTGCAGGTACGAGGGACTTGAGCGTGGCCTCCTACTAGATTGATACCTTGGTTCTCAAAAACTGAGAGAAATACTTACGCTACTTTTCTGCATCATCCCTTCCTCTTCGGGGAAAACCAACGCAAGCTCAAGAGGTAGCATCATGTCATCATGTGCATTGCATCATCATGGTTTCAAAACTTGCATCCGTCTGGGTTTCCTAGTTCTCCCCGTTGTCCGTTCTGAGCCAAGAGACACTTGCACGCGCCCGCGGCATGTCCGAAATATTATTTTATAAGTGGCCAGAAAATGTTCTCGGAATGGGTTGAAAGTTGGCATGCGGTGTTGTTATCTTGTCAGTAGGCCTGGCAAGTTTCATCGCATTCGGAGTCTGTTTGCCGCCCCAACGGTTAACTATAGCGGCAATATAGCCGGTCAAACGTCGGACATTTTCGGTCTCCGAAAAATGTTGCTGGGCTTTCCCTCTCTTTCCTCCCTACACCGTCTACACAGTCCACTACCTACCGCCAGGCCCAACCTCTCCTCTCTCGACAGCCCGCGGCTCTCCTCGTGCGCGCATCCGTAAACTCCCCCGAACCCAACCCGGACAGTCGTCACCGTTGGGTCTGGATCATCCCCAAACATCTATAAAACATCATCAATTTCTATTTTAGACTCCCTAACCCATTTATCTCGAACCGTCCGGTTACTATCGGAGGGACCAGGTGACCCTAAACCTTACCAACTTGCTATATAGACGGAAACCTGTTGGGGAATGTAGTAATTTCAAAAAAAAATCCTACGCGAACGCAAGATCATAGTGATGCATAGCAACGAGAGGGGGAGAGTGTGATCTACGTACCCTTGTAGATCGACAACGGAAGCGTTAACTTGGTTGATGTAGTCCTACGTCTCCACGGCCCGACCGATCAAGCACCGAAACTACGGCACCTCCGAGTTCTAGCACACGTTCAGCTCGATGACGATCCCTGGACTCCGATCCAGCAAAGTGTCGGGGAAGAGTTCCGTCAGCATGACGGCGTGGTGACGATCTTGATGTACTACCGTCGCAGGGCTTCGCCTAAGCACCGCTACAATATTATCGAGGACTATGGTGGAAGGGGGCACCACACACGGCTAAGAATATGATCACGTGGATCAACTTGTGTGTCAAGGGGTGCCCCCTACCCCCGTATATAAAGGATCAAGGGGAGGAGGCCGGCCGGCCCTCTATGGCGCGCCAAGGAGGAGTCCTCCTCCTAGTAGGAGTAGGACTCCTACTAGGAGGGGGAAAGAAGTGGGGAGAGAGAGGGAAAAGGGGGGCGCCGCCCCCCTCTCTCCTAGTCCAATTCGGACCAGGGGGGAAGAGGCGCGCGGCCCACCTTTGGCTGCCCCTCTCTCTCCACTAAGGCCCATAAGGCCCATTACTTCTCCCGGGGGGGTTCCGGTAACCCTCCGGCTCTCCGGTTTTCTCCGAAATCACCCGGAACACTTCCGGTGTCCGAATATAGCCGTCCAATATATCAATCTTTATGTCTCGACCATTTCGAGACTCCTCGTCATGTCCGTGATCACATCCGGGACTCCGAACTAACTTCGGTACATCAAAACTCATAAACTCATAATATAACTGTCATCGAAACCTTAAGCGTGCGAACCCTACGGGTTCGAGAACAATGTAGACATGACCGAGACACGTCTCCGGTCAATAACCAATAGCGGAACCTAGATGCTCATATTGGCTCCTACATATTCTACGAAGATCTTTATCGGTCAGACCGCATAACAACATACGTCGTTCCCTTTGTCATCGGTATGTTACTTGCCCGAGATTCGATCATCGGTATCTCAATACCTAGTTCAATCTCGTTACTGGCAAGTCTCTTTACTCGTTCCGTAATACATCATCTCACAACTAACTCATTAGTTGCAATGCTTGCAAGGCTTATGTGATGTGCATTACGAGAGGGCCCAGAGATACCTCTCCGACAATCGGAGTGACAAATCCTAATCTCGAAATACGCCAACCCAACATGTACCTTTGGAGACACCTGTAGAGCTCCTTTATAATCACCCAGTTACGTTGTGACGTTTGGTAGCACACAAAGTGTTCCTCCGGCAAACGGGAGTTGCATAATCTCATAGTCATAGGAACATGTATAAGTCATGAAGAAAGCAATAGCAACATACTAAATGATCGGGTGCTAAGCTAATGGAATGGGACATGTCAATCAGATCATTCAACTAATGATGTGATCCCGTTAATCAAATAACAACTCTTTGTCCATGGTTAGGAAACATAACCATCTTTGATTAACGAGCTAGTCAAGTAGAGGCATACTAGTGACACTTTGTTTGTCTATGTATTCACACATGTATTATGTTTCCGGTTAATACAATTCTAGCATGAATAATAAACTTTTATCATGATATAAGGAAATAAATAATAAATTTATTATTGCCTCTAGGGCATATTTCCTTCAAAACCTAGATCTTAAGAGCTTGTCCCATCCATCCCCTCGGTCGCCGCCGCATCCTCCTCGTTTTCCTCAGCCACCAACCAGATCCACTCCTCTTGTCTTCCTCGAGATCCACCTCCCTAGATTTCAGCGCCACCCAATCGCCGCCTCCTTCCCTCCTCCCTTTCATCCACCACCAAATCCATCCTTCAAGCCATCCTCTGCTCCCTCCGCAGCTGTGATAGCCTCGCTTAATAGGGATGATAGAATACTCATATCAATAAGGAATTTCCTTCTTTTCCAGAAGCCCATTCGGACAGAACTCCAAAGTTAAGCGTGCTCGGCTTGGAGTAATTTCAGGATGGGTGACCGACCGGGAAGTTGCTCCCGGGTGCGCACGAGTGAGGACAAAGTGCACAGAAAAGACTAGCATTGATCTGTGGGGCCAGTCTAGATCCCGCCAGGAGTAACGACCACCGGCGGGTGTGTCCGGGGCATTACAGCAGCCGGTGCAGCCTCCTTGTTCCGTGCAGCTCGGGGACTCCAAGCCCCTTGATCCAGCCGTCCGGGAGGACGTCGGACCTCGCCGTCGTGTCGTTCTACCTTCTGCGGACCTGCATCCCTTCATCGACAACCCTGCCTTGACCGCCCCTCTCCTCCTTGAGCTCCTCTTCGGTGACCCTCGTCGACAGCGAGCTCCACCAGGACCCCGCGGCCTCCTCTGCCCTCTGCGCGAGCCGGCCGCAAGCAACGCCACCAGCAGGAGCTCCACGCCCCGCCATCCTCCGCCTCGCCTGCGGCCTCCTCTATACAGGGTCCGACCCCAACGCTCCATCCCACGACCACCTCGAGCACCCATGCCCGCTGCCGACGAAGGTCATGGCCAGGTCGTCCTCGCTGCACCTGCTCCCTTCCCCTGTCTCTGTTTCGCTGAAGCTTCCGATGTCTCACTGACCCCCTCTCTCGCTGCTCTCTGTTACAGTGCCGGGTTCCGCTCCTCCTCGACCTCACATGACCAGATTCAGCCGCCATGGACCCCAACGAGGGAGTTCGTCATTGGCCATCCTCGTTTTCCGTGCTTGGATCCCGTCGCCCTCGACCAAAACCCCCACCCCCGCGCCGTCTTCTGCATCGCCAGGCTTCTGCTGCTGTTTTCTGTTCTTTAGAAACGAGACCGGTAGAGTCGCTCATCCCGAGCGTTGACCGCGCTCCCCTGCTTCGATCGGCCTGCGAGGCCCAGCACCGCTCTAGGCCTACCAGGCCTCCTGTTCCACCGTCTGGGCCCAACCCATGGTGAGCAACCAGCAGCTCCCCGCGGCCCAGTTTGCCTCAGATCTGGCCCGTGATGTTTTTTCCCCTGCGAGGATGATTTTTTTCTAATTTCCAGAGACGGCAGTTTTTACAGAAAAACCCTTGTTGATCATGCATTTAATAATTCCACAATCGTGCATCGGATTGAAATGTTTTATATATGAAACATGCTTAGAATTTTGTCTAGTTTCATAATTTCCAACTTTCATGCATGTTTAAAATGTTTAAACTGCGGTTTGCATTAATTTGCTTAAATGCCATGTTAAAATGATTTATTTCATAACTAAATAACCGTAGCTCGGTTTTAAATAATCTTTATATGTAAATGGGGTAGAAAAACGCCTAGTTTAACATGGTGGCATTACTTTGCATGTTTAACAACTCTAAAATTGTGTTTAGGGCAGAACAGTACCAAATCTAATATATGCTCATGAGGTTTTTCTGGACTTGTTTCTTGTTGATCCGGCCTCATTTAAACTTGCCTAGATAGGTAGTTTTCATATGCTTCACCTCTTGCCATGCTAACCAACATTTAATATTGTTGAGTACATAAATGGGAGAGAACTAAATAAGTCATGTGGTGTTCCGTCAATATGCAACTCGTTGCATATGGAGCTCCACTTAATTTGTAGTATTGTTTGTGCACTTTGCCATGCCATGCTTCATTAAATTGTATATGCATCATACTTGGTTGTGCATCATGTCATGTTTATGTGATGGTTGTTTACTATGTTGCTTGCTTCTTTCCGGGTTGCTTCTCTCGTTAGCTTCTGTTCCGTTCCCGAGTTGTGAGGATTCGTTCGACTACGTCCATTTGTCTTCTTGATGGACTCGTTCTTCTTCCTTGCGGGATCTCAGGCAAGATGACCATACCCTCAAAATCACTTATATCTTTGCTTGCTAGTTGACCACTCTATTGCCATGCCGCGCTACCTACCACTTGCTATATCATGCCTCCCATATTGCCATGTCAAGCCTCTAACCCACCTTTCCTAGCAAACCGTTGTTTGGCTATGTTACCGCTTTGCTCAGCCCCTCTTATAGCGTTGCTAGTTGCAGGTGAAGATGAAGTTTGTTCCATGTTGGAACATGGATTTTGTTGGGACATCATTATTATATCTTATTTACTCTAATGCATCTATATACTTGTAAAGGGTGGAAGGCTCAATGTTATGCCTGGTGTTTTGTTCCACTCTTGCCGCCCTAGTTTCCGTCATACCGGTGTTATGTTCCTTGATTTGGCATTCCTTACGCGGTTGGGTGTTATGGGAACCCCTTGACAGTTCGCTTTGAATAAAACTCTGTTGGGTAATGTAGTAATTTCAAAAAAATTCCTACGCACACGCAAGATCATGGTGATGCATAGCAATGAGTGGGGAGAGTGTTGTCTACGTACCCTCGTAGACCGGCAAAAGAAGCGTTGACACAACGTAGAGAAAGTAGTCGTACGTCTTCCCAATCCGACCGATCCATGTACCGAACGTACGACACCTCCGAGTTCTGCACACGTTCAACTCGGTGAGGTCCCTCGAGCTCCGATCCAGCCGAGTGTTGAGGGAGAGTTTTGTCATCACGACGGCGTGATGACGGTGATGATGTTCTACCGACGCAGGGCTTCGCCTAAGCACCGCTATGATATGAACGAGGTGGAATATGGTGGAAGGGGGCACCGCACACGGCTAAGGAACGATCACGAAGATCAACTTGTGTGTCATGGGGTGCCCCCTGCCCCCGTATATAAAGGAGGGAGGGGGAGGTGCGGCCGGCCCCTAGGGGTGCGCCTGGAGGAGTCCTACTCCCACCGGGAGTAGGACTCCCCCCTCTTGCCTTGTTGGAGAAGGAAAGGGGAAGGGGGAAAGAGGAAAGGGGGGCGCCGCCCCCCTTCCTTGTCCTATTCGGACTAGGGGGAGGGGCGCGCGGCCTGCCCTGGCCGGCCCTCCTCTTCTCCCTTAGGGCCCATGTAGGCCCATTAACCCCGGGGGGATTCCGGTAACCCCCCGGTACTCCGGTAAAATCCCGATTTCACCCGGAACGATTCCGATATCCAAATATAGGCTTCCAATATATCAATCTTTATGTCTTGACCATTTAGAGAATCCTCGTCATGTCCGTGATCATATCCGGGACTCCGAACAACCTTTGGTACATCAAAACACAAAAAACCCTAATTACGATCGTCACCGAACTTTAAGTGTGCGGACCCTACGGGTTCGAGAACTATGTAGACATGACCGAGACACGTCTCCGGTCAATAACCAATAGCGGAACCTGGATGCTCATATTGGTTCCTACATGTTCTACGAAAATCTTTATCGGTCAGACCGCATAACAACATACGTTGTTCCCTTTGTCATCGGTATGTTACTTGCCCGAGATTCGATCGTCGGTATCTCAATACCTATTTCAATCTCGTTACCGGCAAGTCTCTTTACTCGTTCCGTAATACATCATGCCGCAACTAACTTATTAGTTGCAATGCTTGCAAGGCTTGAGTGATGTGTATTACCGAGAGGGCCCAGAGATACCTCTCCGACAATCGGAGTGACAAATCCTAATCTCGAAATACGCCAACCCAACAAGTACCTTCGGAGACACCTGTAGAGCACCTTTATAATCACCCAGTTACGTTGTGACGTTTGGTAGCACACAAAGTGTTTCTCCGGTAAACGGGAGTTGCATAATCTCATAGTCATAGGAACATGTATAAGTTATGAATAAAGCAATAGGAACAAACTAAACGATCAAGTGCTAAGCTAACGGAATGGGTCAAGTCAATCACATCATTCTCCTAATGATGTGATCTCGTTAATCAAATGGCAACTCATGTCTATGGTTAGGAAACATAACCATCTTTGATCAACGAGCTAGTCAAGTAGAGGCATACTAGTGACACTCTGTTTGTCTATGTATTCACACATGTATTATGTTTCCGGTTAATACAATTCTAGCATGAATAATAAACATTTATCATGATATAAGGAAATAAATAATAACTTTATTATTGCCTCTAGGGCATATTTCCTTCAGTCTCCCACTTGCACTAGAGTCAATAATCTAGATTACACAGTAATGATTCTAACACCCTTGGAGCCTTGGTGCTGATCATGTTTTGCTCGTGGAACAGGCTTAGTCAGCGGGTCTGCAACATTCAGATCCGTATGTATCTTGCAAATTTCTATGTCTCCCACTTGGACTAAATCCCGAATGGAATTCAAGCGTCTCTTGATGTGCTTGGTTCTCTTGTGAAATCTGGATTCCTTCGCCAAGGCAATTGCACCAGTATTGTCACAAAAGATTTTCATTGGACCCGATGCACTAGGTATGACACCTAGATAGGATATGAACTCCTTCATCCAGACTCCTTCATTTGCTGCTTCCAAAGCAGCTACGTACTCCGCTTCACATGTAGATCCCGCCACGACGCTTTGTTTAGAACTACACCAACTGACAGCTCCACCGTTCAATGTAAACATGTATCCGGCTTGCGATTTAGAATCGTCCGGATCAGTGTCAAAGCTTTCATCTACGTAACCATTTATGATGAGCTCTTTGTCACCTCCATATACGAGAAACATATCATTAGTCCTTTTCAGGTACTTCAGGATGTTCTTGACCGTTGTCCAGTGATCCACTCCTGGATTACTTTGGTACCTCCCTGCTAGACTTATAGCAAGGCACACATTAGTCCTGGTACACAGCATTGCATACATGATAGAGCCTATGGCTGAAGCATAGGGAACATCTTTCATTTTTCTCTCTATCTTCTGCGGTGGTCGGACATTGAGTCTTACTCAACTTCACACCTTGTAATACAGGCAAGAACCCTTTCTTTGCTTGATCCATTTTGAACTTCTTCAAAACTTTGTCAAGGTATGTGCTTTGTGAAAGTCCAATTAAGCGTCTTGATCTATCTCTATAGATCTTAATGCCCAATATGTAAGCAGCTTCACCGAGGTCTTTCATTGAAAAACTCTTATTCAAGTATCCCTTTATGCTATCCAGAAATTCTATATCATTTCCAATCAGTAATTTGTCATCCACATATAATATCAGAAATGCTACAGAGCTCCCACTCACTTCCTTATAAATACAGGCTTCTCCAAAAGTCTATACAAAACCAAATGCTTTGATCACACTATCAAAGTGTTTATTCCAACTCCAAGAGGCTTGCACCAGTCCATAAATGGATCGCTGGAGCTTGCACACTTTGTTAGCTCCCTTTGGATCCACAAAACCTTTCGGTTGCATCATATACAACTCTTCTTCCAGAAATCCATTCAGGAATGCAGTTTTGACATCCATCTGCCAAATTTCATAATCATAAAATGCGGCAATTGCTAACATGATTCGGACAGACTTAAGCATCGCTACGGGTGAGAAGGTCTCATCGTAGTCAATCCCTTGAACTTGTCGAAAACCTTTCGCAACAAGTCGAGCTTTGTAGACAGTAACATTACCGTCAGCGTCAGTCTTCTTCTTGAAGATCCATTTATTCTCAATTGCTTGCCGATCAACGGGCAAGTCAACCAAAGTCCACACTTTGTTCTCATACATGGATCCCATCTCAGATTTCATGGCTTCTAGCCATTTTGCGGAATCTGGGCTCACTATCGCATCTTCATAGTTCGTAGGTTCATCATGATCTAGTAGCATGACTTCCAAAACAGGATTACCGTACCACTCTGGTGTGGATCTTACTCTGGTTGATCTACGAGGTTCGGTAGTAACTTGATCTGAAGTTTCATGATCATTATCATTAGCTTCCTCACTAATTGGTGTAGGTGTCACAGAAACCGGTTTCTGTGATGTACTACTTTCAAATAAGGGAGCAGGTACAGTTACCTCATCAAGTTCTACTTTCCTCCCACTCACTTCTTTCGAGAGAAACTCCTTCTCTAGAAAGGATCCATTCTTAGCAACGAATGTCTTGCCTTCGGATCTGTGATAGAAGGTGTACCCAACAGTCTCCTTTGGGTATCCTATGAAGACACATTTCTCCGATTTGGGTTCGAGCTTATCAGGTTGAAGCTTTTTCACATAAGCATCGCAGCCCCAAACTTTCAGAAATGACGACTTTGGTTTCTTGCCAAACCACAGTTCATAAGGTGTCGTCTCAACGGATTTCGATGGTGCCCTATTTAACGTGAATGCAGCCGTCTCTAAAGCATAACCCCAAAATGTTAGCGGTAAATCAATAAGAGACATCATAGATCGCACCATATCTAATAAAGTACGATTACGACGTTCGGACACACCATTACGCTGTGGTGTTCCGGGTGGCGTGAGTTGCGAAACTATTCCGCATTGTTTCAAATGTAGACCAAACTCGTAACTCAAATATTCTCCTCCACGATCAGATCATAGAAACTTTATTTTCTTGTTACAATGATTTTCAACTTCACTCTGAAATTCTTTGAACTTTTCAAATGTTTCATACTTATGTTTCATTAAGTAGATATACCCATATCTGCTTAAATCATCTATGAAGGTGAGAAAATAACGATATCCGCCACGAGCCTCAACATTCATCGGACCACATACATCTGTATGTATGATTTCCAACAAATCTGTTGCTCTCTCCATAGTACCGGAGAACGGCATTTTAGTCATCTTGCCCATGAGGCACGGTTCGCAAGTACCAAGTGATTCATAATCAAGTGATTCCAAAAGTCCATCAGTATGTAGTTTCTTCATGCGCTTTACACCGATATGACCTAAACGGCAGTGCCACAGATAAGTTGCACTATCATTATCAACTCTGCATCTTTTGGCTTCAACATTATGAATATGTGTATCACTACTATCGAGATTCATCAAAAATAGACCACTCTTTAAGGGTGCATGACTGTCGGTGTCAAAACCGGCGGATCTCGGGTAGGGGGTCCCGAACTGTGCGTCTAAGGCGGATGGTAACGGGAGGCAGGGAACACGATGTTTTACCCAGGTTCGGGCCCTCTTGATGGAGGTAAAACCCTACGTCCTGCTTGATTTATTCTTGATGATATAGGTATTACAAGAGTTGATCTACCATGAGATCGGAGAGGCTAAACCCTAGAAGCTAGCCTATGGTATGATTGTATGTTTTTTGTTATGTCCTACGGACTAAACCCTCCGGTTTATACAGACACCGGAGAGGGTTAGGGATACACAAGATCGGTTACAAAGGAGGAGATATCCATATCCGTACTGCCTAGCTTGCCTTCCACGCCAAGTAGAGTCCCATCTGAACACGAGATGAAGTCTTCAATATTGTATCTTCATAGTCCAACAGTCCGGCCAAAGGATATAGTCTGGCTGTCCGGAAACCTCCTAATCCAGGACTCCCTCAGTAGCCCCTGAACCAGGCTTCAATGACGATGAGTCCGGCGCGCAGTATTGTCTTCGGCATTGCAAGGCGGGTTCCTCCTCCGAATACACCACGGAAGAATTTGAATACAAGGATAGTGTTCGACCCTGCAAAATAAGTTCCACATTCCACCGTAGAGAGAATAATATTTCCACAAATCTTAATCTGCTGACACGTTTTGGCAACATGACATCATGCCACGGTTCGGTGATTATTCGAACCGTTTTTCTTCAACCAGCTCCACACATAACGCGAGGCGGTTTCTTGACACGTCTTGTCAAAGCAAAGATCGTGTTCCCCTAATTATGGGATTCTCATCAATACGGTCGTGGGTAACCCAACCGTGTCTATGACTCCTAGATTATAGGCAAGTCCCAAAGGGCTACAAAGAGGACGCTTGATATTCACCCTGTTTATAAAGGGACAAGGCTTACTTTTTTCCCTCCCGTGCTCAATCGAATCCTTCCCCCGCCTCGAGTTCTAACACCCAAAGCCCAGGTCAGGTGCTTCGGACCTTCAATCATGTCCGGATCTAGCCTTCAAGGCTGGTGGATGCCCTCCTCCGTTACGGAAGAGGATATAAAGAAGTTGAGGGAGGCCAGATACCTGACCGCCGAGGTTTCGCATCGGCTGCCTGCCTGAGGGCAGGTCGTCCCTACTCCTGAACCCAACGAGAACGTTGTGTTCATCTCCCACTTCCTCCGAGGTCTAGGCCTCACCCTAGATCCCTTTGTTAGGGGTTTGATGTTCTATTACGGGCTAGATTTCCACGATCTAGCCCCGGACTCCTTTCTCCACATCTCGGCATTCATTGTCGTGTGTGAGGCCTTCCTCCGCATTACCCCTCACTTCGGCCTGTGGCTCAAGACTTTTGACGTGAAGCCGAAGATGGTCGAGGGGCAGTATGCAGCGTGCGGAGGCGCATTAATAAGCAAGATAGCAAGAGCTATGTGGCCAAAAGGTTCCTTTCCAGAGGTGTCCAGATTATGGCAACGGGAGTGGTTTTACATCACAGCTCCCAGAAGTGCCAAGTGGGTGGTTGCCCCTGCTTTTCGCTCGGGCCCTCCACCACAACTGATATCATGGATTAGCAGAGGACTGAGCTGGGGTCCAGCCAAGGACGTGCCTATACTGCAGAGCCGCATTCAAGATCTCTTCGAAGGAGATTTCAGTCTGGTTACGGTGGTGCAAGTCATGCTGGTTCGTCGAGTCCAGCCTTGCAAACGCTGGCCCCTCCGCATGTGGTAGTTCAACCTAGAAGGGCCGCGCACTATTCAGAATTTCCTTGGCCTGACGCACGAGGAGATGTACAAATCATTCTTCGGACCCCAAGTAGAGTGTCCGGATACTACCGAGGACGTGGGCCTGAGCAGCAACCATACCGCCGACCAAGTAAGTAATCCTTTAGCCGAGCACACCGTCTTTCATTTACCATGACGTCGTTCTGATAAATCGCTCTTTGACCAGGACTGGCTAACAAGGGCAAAGATGATTCGGTGTTCGGCCCCCCTTCCTGAGGGTTTGGAGAATCTGGTACTGCAAAAGATACTCGAGCTAGCACCTTGCCCGGAGCCCTCAAAGGAAGATAAAGGGGGGAACAATGGGGTCGAAAGCGGGCCCCCATCGCTACCAATTCCAACCGAGGGAATGAGCGCCTCCGTGAAGGAGGATAACCAAGGGGAAGGATCTGACCTTCTCTCGCTTCGGGGAAGGAAGAGGACTGCCTCTGAAGATCCGGAAACCGAGGCTTCCAAACGGGAGAAGAAGTCTCCACCAGAGGGTCCTGCCTTGGAGGGTGCTTTTGCCGCACAAGGTCCACGCGAGGATCAACCCTCCAACAAGTTGTAAGTAATCAAAAAGTACTTCAATAGTGGAGATATACTACCTTAGCTCTGAGGAAAATAACCGAAGCGTTTATCTTGCAGTTCGGATCTTAGCCCTTCTCAGCAGAGCTCGTCTTTGGGGGATCTTCTTCCAGAGATGATGGAGAGCGAAACGCCTCCCCCGGACTCCCCCGCTCAAGAAGCGGGCGACCTTGAAGTGTCGTCGCGGAGGGCCTCTCCGGATCCGGTGAGGCCAGAAGATAATCCTATAGTCACCCGAAGTCCCCAGCGTCCGGCTCTTGAAGAGAGCAAACAAAAGAGTCCGGCACCGTCTGGTATGCGGTCGGACGTACTGAGGGAGCTGTTGGAGCGAGCGGCCATCTTAGAAGAACACCGTACGTTGATGGGTACAATGATGGAAAGAATTTCATCTGCCGAAAGCGGATTGCATGAAGCCTTTATGAGTCTACTGACGGGCTTTGAGGTACGTGAAATGATATACTTTTTGATAGTACCACACTTTTTTAGGTGTGCCCTGTGTAGATAGCAGCCCCTGAGACTCTGGTTATCGTCAAGAACGGCGGCGAACAGAGGATCGTAGTCCCAGGTAATAACCAAACCGCCTTTATGTGCAGGTGGTGGAAGCTCCGGTGGCTAGCCGGACTAATGAGTTTGCCGAGCTAAAGCGGCAACTGGATGCGGCAGATGCCGACATCGAGCTTGTTAACAAGCGGCTTGACGAGGCACAGGGTAAGTAATGTTTTCTGGTGAATGTCACATAGTAAGAGCAGTGTAACGCCAGTATCTTTAATATGTTGTGACTGCAGATGGAGCTACCACCGTGGAGACCCTTCGGGCGGAACTTGCCCGAGCCAAGGAACAAGCAAGAATTAGTAATGCGGCCGCTTTAAAGGCGGCCGAAGAGTTAAGGGCCGAAAAGGCTACACATTGCGAGAGCAAAGATAAAATGGCCAAGATGGTTGTAAAGTTAAAAGACACTGCCGACCGCTGCCAGCTCCTTGAAGAAGAAAACCGAGCGAAGGCGACTGACCTTGAAAAGGCCGCGGTGGCGAGCAAAGACACCCGCTCTGCTATGAGGGCAAAGAAGGAAGAGTTGCGTGAAGCTGGGGATATTGCGGCTGGGAAGTCCTTTTTGCTGCGAAGGAAGTTTGGAGATCCGCGGTATGCCCCGCTGGATCGGCCGTGGAGTTCGGCAGACGCATATATGGACTTGGCGGCGAGCGCTGTCGATGCGGCAGAATACTTCCGAGATCAAACAGATCGTGAAGTGGACAAGCTGTTCTGGTCGCAGTTTAACGTTCCAGAGCGTCCGCTTCCATTGACTGATCACCTAGCCGAATGGGCCGAACTCAACAGGTTGTCCGGACTCGCCATGAGGTCCATCGTAGATCATCTGTGGCCGGAAAAACCGAAGCCGAACAGCTATTTCAGCTTAGTGCAGCAATTCCTTGGAGCGGTGCCGCGCATCAATGCGATGAAGAGGTCGGCGTGTATAGAGGGCTCGAGGATGGCCCTTGCCTGTGTCAAAGCATACTGGGCGGAGATGGATGCTACCACTGTTGCGGCGCAGGGTTCGACCATAGGCCGAGTGGCTGCCGAGCACTATTTCGAACAAGTTCTCGAGGGCGCTCGTTTGATAGAGGCTCAGTGCTCGAAGAATATTATGTTTGAGTGACATGTATTCCTATTGTAAACACAATGTTTTTATGAACTTTATTAAGGTTGTATTTATACTTTTGCCCGAAAGTAATATGATGCCTCCTGTGCGGCCGTTTATGTACACATGTGTATAACCTGAAAGATTGCAGTCGTCGGCTTCAGCCCCCACGCATATAATGCGGGGGTGTTCGCAGAAAACGCGTATTCACACTTAATCCAATGTCTTGGTCCTAATAAGAAGGTGATGGCGCAGCGAACTAGGCAACTGGACTATAATGTTTTAACACTTTCACTTAGCCATAGGAGTTTGACAGTGGGGCTACTATATAGCCCCTGGTGGCTCCGCATTCATCCGAATTCTAGGTGCGTATATGCCTGGCCGTGAAACGGCCCTTCGTTAAAGCGAAGGAATTCTAACATTCCGATAGGTCATCGAGTGGTTGACCAGTCTCACGCTATATCATGACAGTCAGTTTTCGGCTTTCTCTATTGAGGTGCTCGTCCGGATGAACCAGGGCACAATCGCAGTAGTTCTCCTGGTGCCGCCTTAGCCGATAGAGCGGAACGTAAGGCAGCAAAACACAGGAGCCGGACAAACCCAACATTTGACCAAAGACATGATTCAGAGCTGATGCATATAAGGCCAAACTCGCGACGCCGAACACTCCCTAAGGTATTCGGTCTTTTACAGTACTAGTAAGCTTGCACGTGCAATGCACGTTTTGATAGAAATTCATTAGAAAATAATATTTAAATATATGAACTTACATTTTTAGTTTACATAAAGCAATATCTTACATGAGCAATGGTTTACCATACATCTCACATACTCTATGAATTTAAATCTTGATGTAATATGTACTTAACAGATTTTCCTAAAGCATATTGAAATTAAATCCGCCATCGCAGTTCACCAATCAAGAATAATCTTAATGAACACCCGAAACATTCTTCCTTCTTAACCCAGAAAAATACCTATTACAATCCAGACACCTATATGGGGCCTATCAGATCATCGCAATGAAAAAAATCGGATAGGTAAGTAAAAATTAATCATAATATATTTCTCAAAATATTACGACAGCTACAGTTCACCATCATATAGCTGCTGAGACCATCGTCGGTGTTGCCCGAAAAAACACCCTCATAGCTCAATGTTCTCCTTGATAACAATCTGCGGGCCTAATCCTCTTTTTCTGCATCTTTTATCTCATATCGTTCCTTCTTTCCAGGCTACATGTTATTTCTAATCATAATCAGCAATTATAAAACAAATAATGTAAGCTCACATACATGCTATAGCATACATATTTCAATTGCAGCTTCATACACAAGGAATATAGTAAGCGTGCACAAGCAATGCACGCCTCGACTGATGTTACAACCAGATATGCAAATTCTAAAGATATTATGATTACACTAGAAAATATGACAACCAACCTATAATTTAAATGATTTTCAAGCAACTCTACAATTTAGCATCATATGCATGGAGTGAAGACACCTGATTACCTTAGTATGTCTTAATACACTAACCAATTCTTGTACAACATAAGGGGTGCATGTTGTATGCGGCTTCATTCTCAGTGTAGTTGATTAGATGCACCAAAATTCTTATCTCACAACTATACTTTAGGAGAACCACAGGTCATTATCTTTAGAGTTTTCATGAGGTAGAATAAAAAAATGAAATATTAAATATTCACCCTGCAAATTGGTTGGTTCAATTCTTTCTCGTTCCATGAGTGCACAAACCAAAAAGCAAAATAACCAGATAGACATGCTACGTACATTGGAAACCAATTGAAATCATGCAGTGTTGATTGCATGCTTGTTTGTCTATGGAACATCCGCCTTGAAAGCAATTCAGTGACAATTGTTCTCTGCAAAGTCAACAGTTTGCTCGCTCCTTGTCTCAAGAGACAAAAATGAAATCAAATATATCTTGAGATAAGTAAATATAGAAATTTCTTCTAAAAATATAATATAAAACCGATATCAGCCACATGAGAGTTCCATTTTGATTCCTACGACCTCATTTGAAATCTCAACAAATGAAAGTACATTATGCATATTCATCAATGACAAAATAATTCAAGTCCGTGTATGCTATAAAGGAACGAATCCAATCTATCTAACTATCATGAATAGAGAATCACAAACTGCACACCCGCAAATATAGTATTTACAACAATAATTCCAAGGGAAAACAAGCTTTAATAAAAAAAAAGGCTCCATCATATTTATCCTTCAAGTTCAAACAGAATCACTATATCAACACATGAACAAATAATCACTTCCTTTCAGATTTGCCATTCTGATTCATCACCACAGAACAAGCATATATTTCCAACATACGTGACCAAAACTACACTCATGAAATGAGGCAAAGTAGCATACGAATATTTTGCCAGGGTGTTTTTTGTGAAGGAGTATAAAGTCCTAATGTATAAGATTGTGCAAAACAAGCACCGGCATGGTGGATATATGAATTCCTCTAAGGTTAGCTGATGGATGCAACTCCAAAAACCAAGCATGCTTTATTTTGAACAAAAGGTACATGCCAACTTTATTATAGACAGACATCAAGACAAGTGAATGATATGCAGACATTCATTGGAAAATAACTGCCAGTATGACAAGGCTTTTTGTCACTAGAATTTAGTCTTTAAACTTTATAAAGATTGGCATATAATTGGCTGCTGCTAACAAATGGCCCAGTACAGCTGTATAAATAATAATGTCGTCATCAAGTGTAGGTCCTAGATTGTTTAAAATGGCAGTACTGTTCATGAAACAGGCAACCCGCGGTTCAGTAAATCACCTAATTTACATTAAATCGAAGATCGGATGTGATTGATCTCTCTATATCTTACGGCTGAGCTGATCATAATTACTGAAAACAACATGGAATAATTTTTTAGTCTGGATCGAACACCACCAAATGATCTTCAGCAACGATAGCTAGAATGGATTTTATCTCCAGTAATATTGGAACAATGACTGCAAACAGAGGAGATGGAGCGGGACTTGCATTACCAGAATAATGCCGGTGTTGAGCTGCTGCCCCAGTGAGACGATGCCAATGTCATTCAACACGTCGTGCTGGTGACGGTTGGGATGTTGACGGCAGCTGCCACATCCAGGCCGTTCGTGACGAGATGAGAGGACGTGTGCGGCATCACTAAACACGCAGATTGCTACCACAAAATAGTTCATCAATCTAAATTATCCTGTCTAGAGCTAGCTCCGAATGTCCAGTCAATTGCATCTAAGGCGAGCAGTCTTACACCAACCTGAATATCATGGAAGAGGCGTCCACTACTACATCTCAAACTGCCTTCCGTTGCAGTCTGTTCTCTTCTCCTGCGTGCATCCTTTCCACCATCTCATATCTGGCCTTCTTGTACCCACAGCCAGTCCCTGCCCACAACGCCTTACTTCTCCTCCTCTCCCTGCCAGCACAAGCACTGCAAGGACTTTAATAAAAAAATTGATTGGTTCAGCATAAAAACATTTTTTGTTAATTCATCATAGTCAGAATATCCTCACTACTTCAATCAACCACTGAAACGGTACCATAAACATCACAAATTTGCAAATAAAAATTGGAAGGAAGGATAAGTGGAATACCAGTTGTGTGGCAGTGGAATAATTGAAAGTTATGGACCAAGAATAATCCAAATCGACCTTCTATCGTTCGTCATGTTCATCTCTGAATCCATACACCATCTAGTTTTCCAGACCGGGATCCTGAATAGAAAGACCAAACACACTGAAGCAAATCAACTGAAGGCGCAAAAATAAGTATGAGTCGGCTACTCAGAGTCAGAATTCAGAAAGTAACTTGTCTAGGGAATTTCAACGAACCTATAGACATGCTGTTTGAATTAGCACCTAAATAATTCTCTCAATTAGAAAAAGACTTGCCACCAGGATTTGGGCGTCACACTGACCGGCGGCATCCAAAATTTGCAGAGAACAAGAAGTTCGCAAAATACTGTTTAATGGAAATCAACGTCCATGGAAGCCTGATTAACAAACAACTTCAAAGTATGAATTAGTTCTACTATTTGAAATCAACATACATGGTTTAGAAGGAGGGCTTGCCTCGCTGCCGGCCACAACAGATGTAGCCGCCGTCAATTGTCGAGCTAGATTGGGGCACCGGTTGTAGGTGCGGCTGACAGATAGGAAACAGGAGAAGAATGGAATGATGATGGAGGGAGGCACCTTGTTGCAGTACACCGCCTAATATAAAGCCTCTCACTGCCTTATTATTTGAATATGTGTGTGATTCGCGCAATTGTCTCTTTGCATGCTTGCGCTGCAATTTGTTTTTCTGGTTTTGTACAATCAGTGACTTTCTGCAGTATCAGTTTGTTTGCATGACATAGCTGCATGCTTGCTGCTACTTGGCCTCTCCTCTCCATGTCGTAAGATCAGTAAGCGGCAACATAAAAAAATCAGAAAATACCCTGATAAGTAGTTACAGATTGAACATGACAATTGTTAAGGATGATTACATGGGAAAGCATGTATATGAGTAAGAAGACATAGATATAGATGTAAGGGGGACATAAAATGCACCACGGGAGTAATTCAGAGCATAGAGTAATTTAGGATTGAATAAATGATGTGTACAACTATCTCTAGGCTTAGAAGGGAATTATTATAGATCATTGTTGTGCAGGCAAATGTTCAAGAGCTCATAATACAGAACAATATTAGAACTCAAAAGCTTGGAGAAATGAAATATTAGGAGTCAAGCATTAAAATGAAAGAGGCCCAGCTGGCATAAAATTCACAAATCTATGGTTTGAAGGCTGCATATTATAGGGAGAGGAGTTTATACTTCACTACATCATATAGTTACCTTGATTCACGTCACATGCAGCCTGCTTGGATACATGATACATAAAAGGTCTTCAGAATTAACATGAGAGATGGAAATGGTTAAGTTGGCAAATGGTAATAATAAGGGTAAAACAAGAATCAATGTCCAAAATCATTGTAGATGAACCGCAGCAGCAGTAATCGCTTAGCCAAGTCTGTACCTATCCTGTGAAGAGGACCAGCACTTTTTATCCTCCTTCTCTCCCTACAAGAAAAAATATCACCATGATGTAATCAGAATTTTCAATTTTGTGCCATATTTAAAAAAAAAACTTATTTGGAGTTAACTTATAGCCATAAGCATCAGAAAAATGAAAATAACTAAATATTAGGAAGGCCATCACCCAGGGTGATCTTTGTGGATACCGAGGATAGTTTTGTGTCAGTCGCATCACGGGGAATTAACTCGAGTGAAGTCATGGAGGGGTGGAGCATAATCCATATCAGCCATCTACAAGATGTGGTCTACACATCTGTCTGCGCAAGAACAAACCGACCCGTGGCAAGACGACTCAAGGGAAAGGAAACTTGCTGAGCATGCATGAAGCATCAACCCGATGAAGCAGATGTAGCTTGCTGAATTGTTTATGTAGCCATCGTATCAACGATACAAAATTGGCTACCCCAATCCCATAGGTTCAAACGTTCAGGAAGATTTCATAGGTTGTAACTACCCTGATCTGACAGGTTATAAATTCAGCAATATATCAGAGGTTGAAATAGTAGGCCATTCATCAGCAAGATTAAAAAAATCAAGTCTTATCAATCAGAGTTGGATTCAAATTTTATACTCGACATCTGTCTATTAGATAGAAGACCAAATAATTAAGCTACCAACAACCAAAGTCACAAGTTTGTTCACCCAGGGATATTGAATGACACAACCAAACAGAATCTGAAATCTTTGGAATTTCTTAACAAACCCCAGCAAATAAATCGTTAAAGAATGCATCCTACCGAGATATAAGAGGGAGAGGACTTTACCAGCAAATATGTCACTGAGGTTCAGATTTGTTTTGTTGTGTGTCCTGAACCAGCGATGTAATGGGCTTGGCGAACATTAAGATGCAGGCACGAATCCTCCTCGAAGGCAGCGACGGTGGTAGAGGTGTCAACCGTACAGGCACGACGACTCCGCACATCTTCGAAGAGCGTGGTGGCAGCATCCTCCCTGGCACACGCGTGTCCGATCCTCCCTTAACACACACCTGGTGACGGCTGAACCAGAAGGAAGGGACGATCAGTGGCGATTTTTTCTCCTTCTTACGGAATGAATGGAGCAATCTGGAGTGGGTTCGTGGAGAAAGGGTTGGATGCCTGGATCTTGTATGGGCGGCGGGCGGCGAACGGCGCGACGGCGACCTGGGCGGCTCCCGCGGGGCGCGACGGGCGGTGAATGGCGGCGGCGAACGGCGCGCCGGCGGGGCGGCGACCTGCGGCGGGGCGGCGACCTGCGGCGGGCGGCTCCCGCGGCGGGGGCGGGCTCCCGCGGCTGGGGAGGCTCCCGGCGACCCGCGGCGGCTTCCCGTGGCTCCGGCGGCGCGAGGCGGCGGTGACGGGCGCGGCTTCCTGTGGCTCGGCGCGAGGCTGCTGCGAAGGGCGCGGCTGCGGGAGGCAAACGGCGCGGGAGGAGGAGGAGGTCGTGCAGGAGGAGAAGGAGGAGGTCGTGCGACGGTTTTCTCTTTTTTTTTACCGCGAGACAGATTAGCCACGATCCCGTGGTTGGTAGCGTTAAACACAGAAAAATTAAGGGCTATTAGATTTTGACGATGGATGGATGTGATTGTTTGGATCTGTCTCTCTCTTTTCTTTTATAGTGGTAATAGATGAGGATTGTAACCCAATGGCATTGGTGGGTAATTAAAGTATAAAACGTGTTTGATGTTTTGGAGGAATGTAGGTCTTCAGATTGCAGGTTTGGATGGATAGGATGACTTAGTTCTTCGCCCTCTCTTTCTTTTATAGGGGTAGTAGATAAATCGGGCCTAAACAGTGCCCTTTGTAAGAAGCACCTGGTGTCCAGGTACGTGCATTATTCTGACGTGGCCACATGCCAAGACGTCAGCATCCTTCTCAAGAGTACTGAGAATCCGAGGGATGTGTATCAACAAGAGACAGTAAAAAAGGTTTACGCAGGGTCTTAATCTAAAAAGAATCCTTGGAACGGGTCCCTGCTGCACGTCTGCGCCTGTGTCTCCGTTGTGCCGTATCCTGGATGGCTGTAGCACGATGGTCATCTGTAAAAAAGAGAAACTTAGGTGAAAAGTTGTCGTGTAAAAAGGTAGGTTTAAAGAAACCATGTACAATTCAAGATGAGTAAAAATTGCCACTTGTCTGCGCGTGTTGAGCCCCTTGTATTTGTAATAAGGGTGTGGCCTATCAAACCTGTGTGAATGACATATAGCTGCGCCGGACTTGTCTAACCGTGTCCGTGGTCTTGACGACCTATCAAATGCTTTAGCTGGTGAGGCCATTTTTAGTGTGCCTCTCTTCGGCGCGCAAGGATCGCTCAATATTTCCGTTCACTTTAATGGTGCCACGTGGACCGGGCATCTTAAGCGTGAGGGAAGCGTAATGCAGTATTGCATTAAAGCGAGCGAAAGCTTCGCGTCCAAGTAGTGCTTGATAGCCACTTTGGAATGGAGCAATGTGGAATATTAAATTTTCGCTACGGAAGTTATCGGGGAAGCCGAATATAACCTTAGTAGCAGGGAGCCCGTGCAATGAGCCCCTGGGCCTGGCGTTGCTCTTTTAAAGGTAGTATTGCTGTGGCAAATTTTCGTTAGGTCTATCCTCATTTTACGGATTGTGTCTTGATATATCAGATTTAGACTGCTGCCACCGTCCATCAGGACTCGTGTGAAATGGTATCCGTTAATTATTGGGTCTAATACCAAGGCAGCCCATCCTGCACGCCAGATACTTGCTGAGTAATCCAGATGGTCGAAAGTGATCGGTTGAAACGACCAGTGGCAGGACTCCGCGGTGATAGGCCCTTGGGCATATTTCTCTGGGAGTGCCGCTTTGTTTCTCCCCTTGATCACGTGTAACACGTTTACTGTTTTGACTCTGATGGAAATTTCTTCTGTTCCCCAGTGTTTTGCTTGAGAGGCTCATCCTCGTCTTCGGTTGGTGTATCCTCCCCTTGTGTACGGCGTTGAGCTTGCCGGACTGCTTGAAGACCCAACATTCTCTGTGGGTATGGTTAGCGGGTTTACCAGGGGTGCTATGGATCTGACATATTTGGTCCAGAATTTTGTTTAAGCTGGACAGTTCGTCTCTGCTGCCTTTAGAGGGCGGCTTTTGCTGACCTGGCCGAGAGCTTCTGAATCCAGCATTTACTGTCGTGTTCTTCGGGTTGTCTTCTTTATTCCGGCGCATATTATTTTTGCTGCGTCTTGATTTTCCATTTCCATCTCTAACTTCGGATGTACTTGGGTCGCTGGTGCTGCATCTGGCTAGCCAGCTGTCCTCACCTGCAAAAAGCGGGTCATGAGGCTTGTTAATGCTGCCATTGTTCTCGGTTTTTCTTGGCCGAGGTGTCTGGCAAGCCATTCGTTGCGGACGCTATGCTTAAAAGATGCCAAGGCTTTGGCGTCCGGACAGTCGACTATTTGATTCTTTTTAGTAAGAAACCTGTTCCAAAGCTTTCGGGCTAACTCTCCGGGCTGTTGAGTTATATGACTCAAATCGTCCGCGTCCGGAGGTCGGACATAAGTCCCTTGAAAATTTGCCCGAAAAGCGTCTTCGAGCTCTTCCCGGCTTCCAATGGAGATTTCGGGGAGGCTTTTAAGCCAGTGCCGAGCTGGCCCTTTGAGTTTGAGGGGTAAATACTTGATGGCGTGGAGATCATCTCCTCGAGCCATATGGATATGGAGGATATAGTCCTCAATCCAGACCCCAGGGTCTGTTGTTCCGTCATATGCCTCTATGTTTACGGGTTTGAATCCCTCTGGAAATTCATGGTCCAGCACCTCATCGGTGAAACATAGGGGTGTGCGGCACCCCTGTATCTGGGTGTACCGCGTTGTTCGGATGTTTGTTGTGTTGCATCGTATGCTGGAGCGCGCTTGCGTGGTCCATAGATGGATCTGGTTGCGCCATCCTTTTGATGCGAGCCCTCGCGTATTGATTTATGTGCGGCGTTGTTTGCCGTTCTATGTTGGCCGTGAGGTCGTCTATCCGGCCAGATGGCCATTTTAGTTTTTGGTTGCGGGGGATCTAAGGCCTCCTCATCGAATTCAGGTAGCAACTTCCGCTTCGGGTAGCTCTTGGTGGGGTGATTACCGCCGTACTTCGCTGCTATGTTGAGCACTTTACTCCATCTAATTCTGAGTGTGTCTTGCGCAGCCTTGAGTCATTGCTTCTGCTTTTTTAGACTCCTCGTGGTGGCAACGAGACTTTGATGGGCATTCTGTTGCTCTGGGTGTCTGTCCGGTGTGATGTCGTCCGGACTATTATCTTTGACAGAGTCGGGTTGTTCGGTTTGATTCTCCGTGTTGCCGTGGTCCGGCAATGGTTCACCCTGCTCTAACGCTGGGTCTATATGATCGTTGTTTCTGCCGAGGCAGGATTTGGAGCGGCGCTTACGCCGCCGCTTTGACTGCTTCTCGAGGGGACAACCCTTCGTTGCGTCCTTCCGTTCCTCGTCGTCGTCTTCTTTTGGCGTGTCCACCATGTATACGTCATGTGATGAAGTGGGCGTCCAGTGCCCTGTGGGCAGTGGTTCCTGTTCGTCTCCTGCATCTTCGTCCATACCGTGGATGTCTTCGGAGTCGGAGTCGAGCATGTCGGTTAAGTCATCGACAGTGGCTACTAAATGGGTGGTGGGTGGGCGGCAAATTTCTTCGTCATCCGCATCCCAATCCTGCCGGACATATTTCGGCCAGGACTCTCCTGATAAGGAGAGAGACTTTAATGAATTCAGTATGTCGCCGAAGGGCGAGTGCTGAAAGATATCGCGGAGGTAAACTCTATGATCGGTGCCCAACCGGATTCGAAAGGAACGGGTGCAGGCGGTTCGGAGTCCGTGGCTGGAGAAGTATCCGGCAGTTCAACAACACGGCTCTCGCGAAGGGTAAGATCGATATTCGGCTCGATCGCCATTGGGGATGCGGCCTCTGTGGCGGGGTCTATCCACCCATCCATGGGAGGCGCAACTGGCTCCGAATAAAGGGTCGGAGCGGCTGTCAATGTGATTTCTCGAACACTGTCCGATGGCAGAGCTAGATCGTACTCATCGTGACCGCGTGACGCACAAGGCAGAGGCTCGAATCCGTCGAAGATCAAGTCTCCGCGGATATCGGCCGTGTAGTTTAAACTTCCATACCTGACCTGGTGGGCAGGGGCGTAACTTTCGATCTGTTCTAGAAGGCCAAGCGAGTTGGCCCGCAGTGCGAAGTCGCCGAACACAAAGATCTGTCCGGGGAGAAAAGTCTCACCCTGGACTGCATCGCTATCGATGATAATAGGAGCCATCAAGCCTAACGGCGACGACACAGAGGAACTAAGCACCAATGTTGGTGTCAAAACCGGCGGATCTCGGGTAGGGGGTCCCGAACTGTGCGTCTAAGGCGGATGGTAATAGTAGGCAGGGAACACGATGTTTTACCCAGGTTCGGGCCCTCTTGATGGAGGTAAAACCCTACGTCCTGCTTGATTTATTCTTGATGATATAGGTATTACAAGAGTTGATCTACCACGAGATCGGAGAGGCTAAACCCTAGAAGCTAGCCTATGGTATGATTGTATATTTTTTGTTATGTCCTACGGACTAAACCCCTCCGGTTTATATAAACACCGGAGAGGGTTAGGGTTACACAAGGTCGATTACAAAGGAGGAGATATCCATATCCGTACTACCTAGCTTGCCTTCCACGCCAAGTAGAGTCCCATCCGGACACGAGACGAAGTCTTCAATCTTGTATCTTCATAGTCCAACAGTCCGGCTAAAGGATATAGTTCGGCTGTCCGGAGACCCCCTAATCCAGGACTCCCTCAATGACCATAAAAGATATTACTCATATAAATAGAACAACCATTATTCTCTGATTTAAATGAATAACCGTCTCGCATCAAACAAGATCCAGATATTACGTTCATGCTCAACGCTGGCACCAAATAACAATTATTTAGGTCTAATACTAATCCCGAAGGTAGATGTAGAGGTAGCGCGCCGACTGCGATCACATCGACTTTGGAACCATTTCCCACACGCATCGTCACCTCGTCCTTCGCCAGTGTTCACTTAATCCGTAGTCCCTGTTTCGAGTTGCAAATATTAGCAACAGAACCAGTATCAAATACCAGGTGCTACTGCGAGCTCTAGTAAGGTACACATCAATAACATGTATATCACATATACCTTTGTTCACCTTGCCATCCTTCTTATCCGCCAAATACTTCGGGCAGTTCCGCTTCCAGTGTCCAGTCTGCTTGCAGTAGAGGCACTCAGTTTCAGGCTTAGGTCCAGATTTGGGTTTCTTCTCCTGAGCGGCAACTTGCTTGCTGTTCTTCTTGAAGTTTCCCTTCTTCTTCCCTTTACCCTTTTTCTTGAAACTGGCGGTCTTGTTGACCATCAACACTTGATGCTCCTTCTTGATTTCTACCTCTGCAGCCTTTAGCATTGCGAAGAGCTCAGGAATCGTCTTATCCATCCCTTGCATGTTATAGTTCATCACGAAGCTCTTGTATCTTGGTGGCAGTGATTGAAGAACTCTGTCAATGACACTATCAACAGGAAGATTAACTCCCAGTTGAGTCAAGTGATTATGATACCCAGACATTTTGAGTATATGTTCATTGACAGAACTATTCTCCTCCATCTTGCAGCTATAGAACTTATTGGAGACTTCATATCTCTCAATCTGGGCATTTACTTGAAATATTAACTTCAGCTCCTGGAACATCTCATATGCTCCATGACGTTCAGAACGTCGTTGAAGTCCCGATTCTAAGCCGTAAAGCATGGCACACTGAACTATCGAGTAGTCATCAGCTTTGCTCTGCCAGACGTTCATCACATCTGGTGTTGCTCCAGCAGCAGGCCTGGCACCCAGCGGTGCTTCTAGGACGTAATTCTTCTGTGCAGCAATGAGGATAATCCTCAAGTTACGGACCCAGTCCGTGTAATTGCCACCATCATCTTTCAACTTTGCTTTCTCAAGGAACGCATTAAAATTCAATGGAACAACAGCACGGGCCATCTATCTACAATCAAATATAGACAAGCAAGATACTATCAGGTACTAAGTTCATGATAAATTTAAGTTCAATTAATCATATTACTTAAGAACTCCCACTTAGAAAGACATCCCTCTAATCTTCTAAGTGATCACGTCATCCAAATCAACTAAACCATAACCAATCATCACGTGAAATGGAGTAGATTTCAATGGTGAACATCAATATGTCGATCATATCTACTATATGATTCACGCTCGACCTTTCGGTCTTAGTGTTCCGAGGTCATATCTGCATATGCTAGGCTCGTCAAGTTTAACCTGAGTATTCTGCGTGTGCAAAAACTGGCTTGCACCCATTGTAGATGGACGTAGAGCTTATCACACCCGATCATCATGTGGTGTCTGGGCACGATGAACTTTGGCAACGGTGCATACTCAGGGAGAACACTTTTATCTTGAAATTTAGTGAGAGATCATCTTATAATGCTACCGTCAATCAAAGCAAGATAAGATGCATAAAAGATAAACATCACATGCAATCAATATAAGTGATATGATATGATCATCATCATCGTGTACTTGTGATCTCCATCTCTGAAGTACCGTCATGATCACCATCATCACTGGCGCGACACCTTGATCTCCATCGTAGCATCGTTGTCGTCTCGCCAATCTTATGCTTCCACGACTATCGCTACCGCTTAGTGATAAAGTAAAGCATTACAGCGCGATTGCATTGCATACAATAAAGCGACAACCATATGGCTCCTGCCAGTTGCCGATAACTCGGTTACAAAACATGATCATCTCATACAATAAAATTTAGCATCATGTCTTGACCATATCACATCACAACATGCCCTGCAAAAACAAGTTAGACGTCCTCTACTTTGTTGTTGCAAGTTTTACGTGGCTGCTACGAGCTTAGCAAGAACCGTTCTTACCTATGCATCAAAACCACAACGATAGTTTGTCAAGTTGGTGCTGTTTTAACCTTCGCAAGGGCCGGGCGTAGCCACACTCGATTCAACTAAAGTTGGAGAAACTGACACCCGCCAGCCACCTGTGTGCAAAGCACGTCGGTAGAACCAGTCTCGCGTAAGCGTACGCGTAATGTCGGTCTGGGCCGCTTCATCCAACAATACCGCCGAACCAAAGTATGACATGCTGGTAAGCAGTATGACTTATATCGCCCACAACTCACTTGTGTTCTACTCGTGCATATAACATCAACGCATAAAACCTAGCTCGGATGCCACTGTTGGGTAACGTAGTAATTTCAAAAAAATTCCTATGCACACGCAAGATCATGGTGATGCATAAGGATGGCAATTTTACCCATGGACATGGATACCCATGGATATCCGACCCGAATGGATAGGATTTGGATATGCTTTTGTGCCCATGGGCAGCGCCCAAACCCGACCCGATTGCTCGTGGATAGGGCATGAATCTAATCTTGTGCCCATGGGCATAGCCAAACCCGACCCGATAGTATGATTTAATGGGCCAAAATATGCTATCCCTACCCCACAGTCACATGTCCCACTACAATTTTCCACTTTGTTATCTAAAACATGCAAACGAAATTACATAATCCCCGCTGTAACTTCTATTAGTTGTCATTCAATCCCCGTCGTAACATACTACATGGTACCTTCCCTTATTTTTATCTCCTTGTTAAATGACTCGTCATTCTCATCTTTTAGAAAAACACTAAATTATATTAGGTTGTCAGTGGACGTTGATTTGCCACAAGTTGATGTTTACCATAAGTGAAGCCTCACCTGCCACGAGGTGAAGAATGGAGGACCTCATGTTAACACTGTGTTATTTCTTATTTATATGTATTGAGAGGACCCAGTGGATATCCAGCGGGTATGGATATCCATCGGGTTTGGACATGGACACAATTTTTCACCCGTGGATTTTTTCATGGGTGGGCAAAGACAGTCTTCATGGATATGGATATGGATTTGATATTGTTCAACCCGATCCAAACCCGACCCATTACCATCCTTAGTGATGCATAGCAACGAGTGGGGAGAGTGTTGTCTACGTACCCTCGTAGGCCGGCAACGGATGCGTTGACACAACATAGAGAAAGTAGTCGTACGTCTTCCCGATCTGACCGATCCAAGTACCGAACATACGGGACCTCCGAGTTCTGCACACGTTCAACTCGGTGACGTCCCTCGATCTCCGATCCAGCCGAGTGTTGAGGGAGAGTTTCGTCAGCACGACGGCGTGATGACGGTGATGATGTTCTACCGACGCAGGGCTTCGCCTAAGCACCGCTACGATATGATCGAGGTGGAATATGGTGGAAGGGGGCACCGCACACGGCTAAGGAACGATCACGAAGATCAACTTGTGTGTCATGGGGTGCCCCTGCCCCCGTATATAAAGGAGGGAGGGGGAGGTGCGGCCGGCCCCTAGGGGTGCGCCTGGAGGAGTCCTACTCCCACCGGGAGTAGGACTCCCCCCTCTTGCCTTGTTGGAGAAGGAAAGGGGAAGGGGGAAAGAGGAAAGGGGGGCGCCCCCCCCCCCTTCCTTGTCCTATTCGGACTAGGGGGATGGGGGGCGCGGCCTGCCCTGGCCGGCCGTCCTCTTCTCCCTTAGGGCCCATGTAGGCCAATTAACCCCCGGGGGGTTCCGGTAACCCCCCGGTACTCCGGTAAAATCCTGATTTCACCCGGAACGATTCCGATATCCAAATATAGGCTTCCAATATATCAATATTTATGTCTCAACCATTTCGAGACTCCTCATCATGTCCGTGATCACATCCGGGACTCCGAACAACCTTCGGTACATCAAAACACAAAAAACCCTAATTGCGATCGTCACCGAACTTTAAGCGTGCAGACCCTACGGGTTCGAGAACTATGTAGACATGACCGAGACACGTCTCCGGTCAATAACCAATAGAGGAACCTGGATGCTCATATTGGTTCCTACATATTCTACGAAGATCTTTATTGGTCAGACCGCATAACAACATACGTTGTTCCCTTTGTCATCGGTATGTTACTTGCCCGAGATTCAATCGTTGGTATCTCGATACCTAGTTCAATCTCGTTACCGGCAAGTCTCTTTACTCGTTCCGTAATACATCATCCCGCTACTAACTTATTAGTTGCAATGCTTCCAAACAGCTGCAGGTGTCGATGATACCAGTGCAGGTGATGCAACCCAGCTCAAATGGGAGCTCGATGAAGATCTTGTTCGTTCTTTTGTGTCTTTCCGGTTGATCAGTAGTGGAGCCCAGTTGGGACGTTCGGGGATCTAGCATTTGGGGTTGTCTTCTTTTATTTTGGTTCTGTAGCCGGACCTTGATTGTATTCTGGATGATGTATGTTTAACTTGTTATTTGTGTGAAGTGGCGATTGTAAGCCAACTCTTTATCCCATTCTTATTCAGTACATGGGATTGTGTGAAGATTAACCCTCTTGCGACAAACCTACCATGTGGCTATGCCTCTAAGTCGTGCCCCGACACATGGGAGATATAGCCGCATTGTGGGTGTTACAAGTTGGTAATCAGAGCCATCCCCGACTTAGGAGCCCCCTGCTTGATCGAATCGCTGACGTTGTTGAGTCTAGAACAAAATGTTTTGAGTCTTAGGATTATATATATCGGAGAGTAGGATTATTTTTACTCCTCAGTCCCTTCGCCGCTCTGGTAAGGCCTCCTAACGTAGAAGTTTTGACTCTTCTCTCCTCAAATTTCACTAAAAAAATTAGGATCACGCGGATATCTTGGAATCGTTCCGATGGTTTTGTGACGAGAACATTGTTCTTGGTGCCTCCTGACATTTAGGGGTTGTGGCAGTGTCCCGGGGAGTTGAGCTCCGAGGTGTTGTCGTCACAATTTTATCGTTGCAGTTCTGGAATACCTGAGTTCGCCGACATCGAAAATCTCTTTTATGCAGTTGTTGGTGAGATAACCTCGACGCCACCCAGTACTGGGGCGGGAGTTCGGGAGTATTGCCATAACTCGTATAACGGATGCTTTTCGAAGGCTGAGGTAAATGATTTTCGAAGGTTTCTTGGTTATGTGTTGAAGGATGGATACAGCTGGATGTAGGATTTGTTAGTTTTGGTGAGATATTATGCTTCCCCTGTATCCCCAACACCTGATTGCATAACCAGAAAGTTTCGGGAGTTTATAAGTGGGAATTCAAGTATCACATAGGAGTTCTTTCCAACAGACACATGATACGATATGGGATCTATCATATGTTTGTTTTCGGTTTATTCTGCAAGCCAATCCTTTGTTTTGTTTTTGTTGTGGTATTCGAGTTGCTTCGAAGTCAAATGTGGATTCCATACCCTTTCTAAGTGGTGTTCTCACATTTCTTTGGGAATATTAATCCTTCTTGATCATTGAGTTTGTCATCTCGATTTCTTCTCAACAGGTGTGTTTTCTCTTCAAGTGGATCTGATCATTTCAACATCCGCAAGATCATCTCTCGGTTTTCCCAACGTTGTTCGTTTCATCTGTCCCCAAGTTGCCTTTGTTTTTCCCGCCCACCCACCCTTTTTTCTTCAAGGACTCTGATTTCTTATCCAAGTATCCTTTTATTGATGGCAAGTCTCTCCATTCTTTTCCGTCAATGTTCTTATCCGGTGATTCTCAGGAAGATACTAACGGAGCTTCAAGATCATCATTCATCATTCTTTTCTTCTCCGGTGGATTTAATTCAAGCTTTGTCGATCATATCTTTTCCTCGGTTCAAATGCTTTCTCATGCCGGTGCACCTCTTAATCTTTCACATATCGTTATTCAATTGTTCCGGAGTGCTGAAGATATCTCAAAAGATTCACGGTTACATTCTCGATCTGTTCAAGTTATTTTGAGGTTGTTATCTGATTCAAGACAGTTAATTCAACCGGTGCAATCTCTCTTCAAAATCATTCCAACGGTGTTTCCCTTGAGTGGGCCCTAACCCACAGGTCTTTTCGCAGGATCTTACCTGACTCTTCTAATCTTCCCGGAGTTACTCTCAAATTATTTTCCAAGTTTGACGTGAGAATGAGTTATCATCAGTCAAATGCCTTCTCCAGGATCTTTCACATTCTTTTCATCATTGGTTCAACCTTTCTAATTTCCATTCCGGAGTGCCTCAACAATTCAAGGTGGTGTTTCTTATCATCATTATCAACATTTGAAGAACGCAGAAGAGTTTCCTCCAAATCATATTTGTTCTCTTGAAGATTCATGGCTCTAGCTTTGTGCCATCCTCTCATAATTGTTTTCGATTGTGAGATTTATTTTCACCCATCCGAAGCAATTCAGGAGTCTTTTCAGTTTGATTCTTCGAAGGCCATCATTTCGGGTTTATTCATTCTCAGCTTTCAGCTCTCATTCTCTAAATCTTACTAGTACATCGTTCAAGTATTCTCTAATCAACTCAGGATCTCTTCGTTCACTTGCATCTAAATTCTCTCAACTATCTTCATTCATTTTTCCAATTCTTCCCGGTGAATTGTGCCTTTGCTACGTTCATTTTCAATTCTTACGGTGGTTTGTTCAATATTTCTCTTCCTTCGTTATCATATCTGTTTATTCGTTGGTTAAATCCTACTGGTGCCTCGTCGAGACCTTCCCAAGTTTACGCAATATCTATCTTAATCCTTTCTACGAGAATAAGTAGTATGCCAAATCCGTGCTTGTCATCAATCTAAATTGATGAAGGATAAGCATAATGTAATTCTTATTCTTGTTTCATCGAGTAAATTCAATTCCTTATTACAGAGGTTCATCAAAATTCTTGATTTCATTTGTTCATATTTTCCTTCCGGGGTGCCAAGTTTTCTCGGTTATGTCATTGCAAAGCTCCATCTAATCATTGCAAGGCTTCAATCTTATTCTTTTAATCCATCACTTCTTTTTTATCATTCTTTTATTACCGGAGTTCTTCGAGAGTTTCTTCATGGTGGCTCATCAAGGATTTAATTCCTTCTCGAAGCATTCATCGAGATTCTTTTCAGAGGAGCTCAAGTATTCTTCATCTTGCATTCCGAAGTGCAATTCGTTCTACCTTATCTTTTGAGGTGGTGTTAAGTCATTTTTGAAAATTGTTTGGTGTTTCATGATTCACAAGTTATCCAGGATGACATATTGTAAACCCATCATTTTCAATTCGTTCATGAGATCCTTTGCAAACCATCAATCTCTTCATTGGAATTATCTTGGGTTATATTTCACCTAAAGCTTTCCCTAAGGATTGTTGCGATTTATGGTGCTTATAAATGACCCAAGTTCTTCATTTATCCTCCCGGTGAAATAAGTTTCTCGTCTCCTTGTTCATATCAATCCAATCGTTTGTTTTCGTTAGTGGCAGAATTTCACCTCAAGATTTCGAGATGTTTTCGATAATCCCACTACAAGTTTATTTGTTTCGTTGTTGGTTTTCCAACAAATCCGTTATAACCTTCTTGGAAGGGTGCTCTCCAAAATCATTTGTGGCAGAAGTTGGCATTTCTTTTCCATTCTGTTATTGCTATGTTTTATCTTCTATTCTTCCTTCCGGAGGCATTGTGATGTTGCTCTCTTCTCTCATTATCTCGGATGGTGAGGATCGTGTTCTTTTCATGCTTATCCATTTAACCGGAGGGTTGTGTCCTTTGCCCAAGTTCTTTTCATCTTATCAAGTCTTGCATCTCTTTTCAACCGGAGTGATGTCCGAATTTGTTCTTCCTTGTTCCTCTTTTCTAACGGAATGTTTTCAACTTTGTTCATCTTCGTTGTATTCTTTCTTCCAATTTCTTCAACCTCGCAAGGTTCTTTGGTTTCCTTCATTTTTCAAAGAAGCAACTTAGTTTTACCTCTTCTCTTCCTCTTCCGTTTCCCTCCGGTGCCGTCCTAGATCTCGGGAAGAGATCCTCTTGTAGTGGTGGTGTTGTAACACCCCGAGACCGATGCGGCAGGTGTCTTCCAGTTATTCGTTGTTTTTGCCTTGTCATTCTCTTGCGTGTTGCATCTTGTCATGTCATCATGTGCATTGCATCATCATGGTTTCAAAACTTGCATCTGTTTGGGTTTCCTAGTTCTCCCCGTTGTCCGTTCTGAGCCAAGACACACTTGCACGCCCCCGCGGCATGTCCGAAATATTATTTTTATAAGTGGCCAGAAAATGTTCTCGGAATGGGTTGAAAGTTGGCATGCGGTGTTGTTACCTTGTTAGTAGGCCTCCTGCCATGTTTCATTGCATTCGGAGTCTGTTTGACGCCCCAACGGTTAACTATAGCGGCAATATAGCCGGTAAAACGTCTGACGTTTTCGGTCTCCGAAAACTGCTGCCGGGCTTTCCCTCTCTTTCCTCCCTAGACCGTCTACATAGTCCACTACCTACCGCCAGGCCCAACCTAACCTCTCTCGACAGCCCGCGGCTCTCCTCACGCGCGCGTCTGAAAACTCCCCCGAACCCAACCCAGACAGTCGTCACCGTTGGGTCCGGATCATCCCCAAACATCTATAAAACATCATCGATTTCTCTTTTAGACTCCCTAACCCATTTATCTCGGACCGTCCGATTACGATCAGATGGACCAAGTGACCCTAAACCTTACCAACTTGCTATATAGATGGAAACCTAGATCTTAGGGGCTTGTCCCATCCATCCCCTCGGTCGCCGCCGCATCCTCCTCGTTTTCCTTAGCCACCAATCAGATCCACTCCTCTTGTCTTCCTCGAGATCCACCTCACTAGATTTCAGCGCCACCCAATCACCGCCTCCTTCCCTCCTCCCTTTCATCCAACACCAAATCCATCCTTCAAGCCATCCTCTGCTCCCTCCGCAGCCGGTGCAGCCACCTCGTTCCGTGCAGCTCGGGGACTCCAAGCCCCTTGATCCAGCCGTCCGGGAGGACTTCGGCCCTCGCCGCCGCGTCGTGCTACCTTCCGCGGACCTGCAGCCCTTCATCGGCGACACTGCCTCGACTGCCCCTCTCCTCCTCGAGCTCCTCTTCGGCGACCCTCGTCAACAGCGAGCTCGAGCAGGACCCCGCGGCCTCCTCTGCCCTCTCCGCGAGCCGGCCGCAAGCAACACCACTAGCAGGAGCTCCACGCCCCGCCTTCCTCCGCCTCGCCTGCGGCCTCCTCTGTACAAGGTCCGGCCCCAACGCCCCACCCCACGACCACCTCGAGCACCCACGCCCGCCGCCGATGAAGGTCACGGCCAGGTCGTCCTCGCTGCACCCGCTCCCTTCCCCTGTCTCTGTTTCGCTGAAGCTTCCGCTGTCTCACCAACCCCCTCTCTCGCTGCTCTCTATTACAGCGCCGGGTTCCGCTCCTCCTCGACCTCACATGACCAGATTTAGCCGCCATGGACCCCAACGAGGGAGTTCGTCGTTGGCCATCCTCATTTTCCATGCCCGGATCCCGTCGCCCTCGACCGAAACCCCCACCCCCGCGTCGTCCTCTGCATCGCCAAGCTTCTGCTGCTGTTTTCTGTTCTTCAGAAACGAGACCAGTAGAGTCGCTCGTCCCGAGCGTTGACCGCGCTCCCCTGCTTCGATCGGCCTGCGAGGCCCAACACCGCTCTAGGCCTGCCCGGCCTCCTGTTCCACCGTCTGCGCCCAGCCCATGGTGAGCAACCAGCAGCTCCCCCCGGCCCAGTTTGCCTCAGATCTAGCGCGTGATGTTTTTTCCCTGCGAGGACGATTTTTCTAATTTCCAGAGACTGCAGTTTTTATAGAAAAACCATTGTTGATCATGCATTTAATAATTCCACAACCGTGCATCGGATTGAAATGTTTTATATATGAAACATGCTTAGAATTTTGTCTAGTTTCATAATTTCCAACTTTCATGCATGTTTAAAATGTTTAAACTGTTGTTTGCATTAATTTGCTTAAATGCCATGTTAAAATGATTTATTTCATAACTAGATAACCGTAGCTCGGTTTTAAATAATCTTTATATGTAAATGGGGTAGAAAAATGCCTAGTTTAACATGGTGGCATTACTTTGCATGTTTAACAACTCTAAAATTGTGTTTATGGCAGAACAGTACCAAATCTAATATATGCTCATGAGGTTTTTCCGGACTTGTTGCTTGTTGATCCGGCCTCATTTAAACTTGCCTAGATAGGTAGTTTTCATATGCTTCACCTCTTGCCATGCTAACCAACATTTAATATTTTTGAGTACATAAACGGGAGAGAACTAAATAAGTCATGTGGTGTTCCATCAATATGCAACTCGTTGCATATTGAGCTCCACTTAATTTGTAGTATTGTTTGTGCACTTTGCCATGCCATGCTTCATTAAACCGGACATGCATCATACTTGGTTGTGCATCATGTCATGTTTATGTGATGGTTGTTTACTATGTTGCTTGCTTCTTTCCGGGTTGCTTCTCTCGTTAGCTTCGGTTCCGTTCCAGAGTCGTGAGGATTCGTTCGACTACGTCTGTTTGTCTTCTTCATGGACTCGTTCTTCTTCCTTGCGAGATCTCAGGCAAGATAACCATACCCTCGAAATCACTTCTATCTTTGCTTGCTAGTTGATCGCTCTATTGCCATGCCGCGCTACCTACCACTTGCTATATCATGCCTCCCACATTGCCATTCAAGCCTCTAATCCACCTTTCCTAGGAAACCACTACTAGGGAAAACCCTATACATAGAATCTTAGCAGCAGCGCGGCTCAAAAAGGAGCTCTGCTGCTAATTAGCAGTAGCGCGGGTGTGGAAAACCCGCTACTGACAAGTGCTTAGCAGTAGTGCGCTCGGCGTAACCCGCGCTGCTACAAATATGGACCGACAGTGCCCACCCAACTCCATTTAGCAGCAACGCGGTGCCGCGAGCCGCGCTACCGCTATAGTTGTAGCAGTAGCGCGGTTTTTCTGAGGTCGCTGCTGCTAATTTTCATATCGGGCACACTTTTGGTCCCGGTTAGCAGTAGCGCTTGTACCGAAAGCGCGCTGCTGCTACTTTCTTAGTAGCAGCGCGTTTTAAGTCCCACGCTACTGCTAATCCGCACCCACCACCTTTTCCCCACCCACCCTCCCCCTCCCCCTCCTCTCCCTTTCCCCTACCTCTCCCACTCTCACTCTTCTTCTTCCTCAATACTTCTCCCCCATTACTCTCCCTCTTCTACCTACCTTTCTCTCTCTTCATTACTCTTACCTAACTACACCACCTCCATTAATGCATCTCCTTTCTCTTTTTCCTTCCTCCTCCACTAGTTGAAGTTGTCTCCTCCCAAATTAGGTAGCTAGGTAGATGTAGTATTTAGTTAAGTGGCCTATTTGCCCCCTAACTAGATCTATCTTTGTCAAGAAGAGCTTTGTGCACTTTTGATCTCCCTACATCATCATCTCCACCGTGTGCTCGATCTCGAGATATAGGTGATTAAAATTTCATGCTTTTGCAAAATGGAAATATGTTTATGTGTGTGTGATATGTTTATGGAAATTGTGTGTGTGGCATGAGTTGATGCCAAATTGTGCTTTTGAGTTGCCTATGTTTTGCCGAAATGTCGATTTATTTCCGTTTCGGTGAATTCTGGGCAAACTCTAGATCTATATATGTCCTATTTTTAAGGAAGGTCATGCCGAATTTTTGCATGACTTTGATGCATGCACGCATTTTTATAATCAATTTGTTTATTATTACCATGCAGAGTTGACGATGGTCAGTGGAACGATGGTGGACAGGTGGTTGCGGTCGGCGGTCCAGGACATGAAAGAAAATAACCGGACAGAGGTTTTATGTCCGTGTCGAAAATGCAAAGGAATATTTTGGCTCGAGCCCCATGATGATGGTCGTGTCGAAGCACACCTGCTCATGAATGGTTTCATGGATGGCTATACTCGGTGGATAATTGATGATGAGTATGACGATGTTGAGGATGCCGACGGGGCAGGCAATGATGACACGGGGCAAGACGAAGAGATGATCGATAATGGCGGCGGGGAAGAGGCCGGGCATGGCGGCGGAGAAGGGGCCGGACATGGCGGCAGAGAGAACGACATGGACTCCACGCAGCAGAGTTCGTCGGTACTAAGTTCAATCGTGCGGGACCCTCATGTTCAAGCATTGCTTCGCAAGGAGACGAGTACTGAGAGAGCTGCTTCTAGAGAGGAGGCTAAGCTGGAGCAACTGGTGGTAGACTCGAACACTCCATTGTATGATGGTTGCAATCCTGAGGTGACCCGCTTGAGTTTCACGCTCCAACTCCTGAAGACGAAGGCTAAAAACAAATGGACCGACACTAGCCTCGATGAGCATCTCAAGTACCTAAAGGATGTTCTTCCCGCGGGTAATCTATGTCCTAGTAGTGTTGATGAGGCCAAGAAGATCGTGTGCCCTCTTGATCTGCCACACATTAGATACCATGCATGCATCAACGATTGCATAATTTATCAGAAGGAGCACGCGGAAAGAACAAGCTGTCCGGTGTGCAATGCTTCTCGATACAAGAAGGCCAGGAAGAAATGTCCCCAGAAAGTGGTATGGTACTTACCGATCACTCCCCATCTCTAGAGGTATTTTGTAGATCCCAAGGAAGCAAAGCTAATGCGCTGGCACACGGAGAGGAAGAAGCCCGACGATGGAGATGATCCGAAGCTGAGACACGTCAAGGATGGAAGCTAGTGGAGAGCGTTGAACAGCTTCTATCGGTATTTTGAATGTGATGCAAGGAACATCGTGCTCAGTGCATGTACCGATGGCATGAACCCGTTTGGCAACCAGAACACCAACCATAGCACATGGCCCGTGTTTGTGTGGATGTACAACCTCCCCCTGGTTGTGCATGAAATCGAAGTACATTCACATGAGCATGCTTATTCAAGGGCCGAAACAACCAGGAAATAATATTAATTTGTATCTGGGGCTACTTCAAGAGGAGTTATACACGTTACGGAAAACACCGGCCAAGACATGGGACGCCAGCAAAGGCGAGTATTTCAACATGAGAGCCGCGCTGATCACGACAGTGCAGGACTATCTCGGTTACGGATATGTGGCAGGCCAGGTGTGCCATGGATATTGCGGATGCATGCGGTGCATGGATGATACGACGTCTCAGCAGCTAACATCAAGGAAAGATGGCGGGTCTGGGAAAATCGTGTACATGGGGCATCGAAGATGGCTCGAACAGGACGACCCGTGGAGAAACCGTGGAGATCTATTCAATGGTCATGCTGAGCATCGAGGACCTCCACGTAAGCGGAGCGGTGCCGAAATCGATGAGCTGTTGAAAAACTAGAAGGAGGCCCCGCGCCGGGAAAGACGATGAGAAAGGCGCCGGAGCCGCTGCTGAAGGTATGGAAGACGAGGTCTGTGTTCTGGGACTTGGAGTACTGGCACAAACTCGATACACCTCATTGCCTTGATCAAATGCATATCTGTAAGAATGTCCTTGAGAGCTTGCTCGCAACACTGATGAACATGCCGGATAAGACCAAGGATGGGCCGAAGGCAAGAAAAGACTTGCAAGATTTGAAAATCAGGGAAGATCTGCACATGCCGCCCCGTAAAATGTCAGACGAGACAGAGACGGAGACAGAGGCACGGGAGAAGAAGGTAGTAGCAGCGCGTTTTGTCTAAATGCGCTACAGCTAGTGAAGGTAGTAGCAGCGCGTTTTGTCTAAACGCGCTACTGCTACGTCCACTTAACTCAAAATTCTCACTCTCCCTGCTTCATCCTGCCTATTTTCCCCCCAAATCCCCACTCTCTCCCCCGTCGCACCGCCGCGCCCCGGCGCTCGCCCCCGACCCCGGCCGGCGCTCGCCCCGACCCGGCCCTCGCCCCCGACCCCGGCGCTCGCCCCCGACCCGTCGGCCCTCGCCTCCCTCCTCTGCTTCCTCCCCTCCCAACCTCGGCCGTCGTTGGGCCTGCCTCCTCGCCCCTACACCCTCTATAACCCCCCCTCTCTGCTAGCTAGGGTTCTTCGATTAATTTACTTAGGTTTTAGTTAGGGCAGTAGGTCAATTAGGTTATCTATTTAGTTATGAATTTAGCTAGGTTTTAAAATAGGACAAAAATTTAGGGTTAAGCAATGTAGTTAAAAGAAAAGGCAGCATTTAAGCAATTGTCCAAATCAACATCCCTTGTTAAAGCAAATTTAGGTAGGCTAAATTTATATGCAAATTTAAACTGGACGTGTGATATGTGGATATGTCATGTTTTGGACATGTCATGTTTGGAATTTGAACATGTCATTTGGACATGTGATGTTTTGGTTCAATTTTGGTAAATGATCCGAGTGGCCTATGTTACGCCGGAATGTTGATTCATTTCCGTTCTGGTGAATCTCAGGCGCTCGATATGTCCATTTTTTAGCAAAGGTCATGTCGAAATTTGCCGTGAATAAAGGCATGATTTGTGCTACATAGTTGGCATATCGAGTGCTGGCACATAGATTTCTTTTTTATGTCATTTCTCATTTATTCATACTTTTAGAAATAAACGAGGACACTTAATCATAGGAAACATGTCAAACAACGAAGAAACTGGGCCTTCTGACCAAGATGCAGACGAGATGGATTATGAGGGTGAACAAGAGTACCTCGACTATTTGACTGCTAAGCAAGGTTTGCAGGTCGGCCTCGATGATGGTACTGACGCCAACATCGACACCGATGGCGCCGCCACCGATGGCGGCGCCGAGACCGGCGGGGAAGGTACCGGCGGGGAAGATACCGGCGGGGAAGGTACTGGCGCCGATGCCGCTACCGGAAAGAGGAAGCATAAGAAGTAGAGGATACGAAAACCTAACAAACTAGGGATTGGACGACTTGTGATCACAAAGATGGCACCTGGCAAGTTTGAGCCATTAGAGCCGGAAGAACCTCGCAAGTGCTATGGGAACCAATTAGGATGCATCCTACGGGAATGGGCGAGCATCAACGACGATGACTTAAGGAGTAAAGAGCATTTGACGCAGTTGCTCCTAATGAAGTTGCACAAGAGATTCAAGTTCCCCAACCGGGATGATAACATAGAACAACCGTGGGATGATCCGAAGATGAAAAAGATTATCAATCACGCCATGGGCATGTTTAGCAATGATTTGGCCTCCTGGAAAGGGAGGGTGAAACGAGCTATTGGGGCCGACGAACCCTTGTCTAAGATTCTGGAGGAAAATCCGACACTTACGGAAGAGGAGTTCGAAAAGTTCAAGGACACTTGCGCTACCGAGGCAGCCAAGGCTAAGGCTGCGAAATTCAAGAGCCTTCAGCAAAGGAACACGGGGAAGCATCGCCTCGGAAGCCGTGGCTACCTCGGTAAAAGGCCCATATGGGATAAGGAGGATACGGAACGTGAAGCCACGGGTCTCCCAGACACCTTCGCGAAGTTCACCAACCCCTTGGAGCGTGACTTCATCAAGGCCCGCTACAAGTGGGACAAGGAGAAAAGGGTTTTTTACACGAACCAGATCACGAGGAAATTGATTAGACTACTGGAGAAGCATCACTAGCTTGCAGCCGAAAGCCCTACTTCTCTGACGAGGCCCAAGTGGGACACCCCTCTCAACCGAGCCTTGAATGAACTTAAGGGACTCCCTTTGGGCCAGCGGCCGCAATATGGTCGTGTGCATGGCGCTGGAGACGGCGCCACGTGGAAGTTGTTTTACAACGAGTGCCTGGAGGCCAAGAAGCAGAAAAAGAAGTTTAGTCAGGCGGACATCGATGCAAAGGTGAAGCTTGCGGTCGAGAAAAAAGCAGTTGAGGATGCGGAAAAAACAGCCGAGGAGAAAAATGAGTTGCTACAGCAGGCAGTCAATGCAGCTGTAACTGCCTGCAGAAATGATTTCGCTACTAACTTGGTTCCAGCTATCATCAACTGGACGAAGGAAAATCCAGACAAGACGGTACATGATTTCCCGATGCCCAGTTTCGTCGGGAGCAACTCCATGAACAACAACAACAACAACACCGCACCATCACTTGCTCACGCAACCGGGCCTCCTCTCGCGGTCGCTCCCGCTCATAGCAGCCCGTCCTCAGTCTCTGGCGCGCTAGGTGGGCCTTCGTCTTTGGCTAAGCTCGACGCCGTCACGGTAATTACATGTCGCACCAACATATATATATAGAATATTCCATTTTTGTTGCCTTTCGGATGTTTTACGCCACAGACATATGTGCTTGCAGGGTGAAGAAACCCCGTGCACCATACTCTACTTGATCAAAGGCCAGAAGGTGGACGTGGGAAAGGGGATGATAATGAACCCCATGCAACCCACGTTCCACAACCAGCCGATCCCTGCTGGGCACTTCAGGGTTAACTTGTCCAGTGTGAAATCAGGGAATGAGCATTTGCCTCCTCCGGTATATCCCGTGGGAGAGGACGACAGACCCCGCCACGGATTGGAAACTACAAGGGTTGGGTGCTGCTATGGCCGAAGAATCTTACTCGTCTGGAGCCGGCCGAGAGCACACCAATAACCACACATCAACAAGCATGTGCAGAGACCACCACTCGCCTACGCAATTACCAGCTCCTGTAGTGCCAAGTGAGAGCGGCGGACGACGTGATGAAGGGGGTGCAATAGTACTGGCTGATGTAATCAGTCCTGTAGAACAGAGAATGGATGATGAGACGGAGGTCGGCCCTATGGGTTTCCTCAATACAAATGCGTATGACTGTGACATAGATATGATGAGTCAACCATATGACGAATCAGGCTATCAGCATGCTAATGAGGATATGGATGATATGCCCGGGCAGGAAGGTCGTTGGAAGGATTGCAAAAAGTCTCTCTTCATGAATTCCTCACAGGACACGCCTGAAGATGTCGCCTCAACGCAGGCTCAACTAGCCGGGGGTCGTACAGTGCTTAGCCCGGGAACCCTGGGGCAGGGATTAAGGAAGGGTCTAGAAGGTGTGCCCAAGAAAAAGGAGAGGAAGAGATCGGGGAAGATAACTGCCTCCAAACAAGCCAGAGCACAAAGCAGCCAGACAATGCATTCTGAAGAGCGTGTACCCGTGAAAGGTGTGACCATGTTCCATCTCACGGGCGAGCCGATGCTACCGCCGAAACCGCTGGAGGCACTATCAGGGGATCTCAGGAGACTGCACGACCATGTGCTGTCGACTGAGAAAAGCCTACTAGCCTCAAAGGATCCAGGATATCCGACATACGCGGCTCGTGTGCCTGAGGGGAAGTGCTACGTCGACACACGGCCCGCGGAGGTTTTCTTCCTGCGGTTTGACCATATCTTTGAGATGTTTCTGACAAGGCGGCTCGATTTTACAATCGTCCGCCTTTTTGCGCTACATATGAGCTCCATCATGAAGAGTGAAGAAGTCTCGCAAATCTGTGTGGCGGATCCGTACTACATGCACGAGTCTTTCTTGAGTCTCGACGACTTTGAGCGTGAAACTGCTAGGGAGTACCTCCAAAACTTCATGGTACAGAATAAGGACCGGGAAATTGTCCTCGTGCCTTATCATCCAAAGTAAGTCAGTTCCGGACAACCCTTTCATACATTTCAATCATTCCTTCTCTCTCATATGGGGAATAATTTGAGGTGTCTTTTCCTCGCAGCAACGGGCGCGCCGTCCTTATCGTTCTTTACCCACAAGTCTCCCACGCCGTGTATTTTGACCCTTCCAGAGACTACGAGAAAAAAGACTACACCCACATAATGAATATTCTAGATGATGCTCTCCAAGGCTTCAGCATTAGAGGTGGCCACATGCAGATCAGGAAACAAAGGAACAAGAAGATGGGTTTCGCGCATAAAAGTAACTTCTCCTGCATCCATGTCCCAAAACCAAGCAAGAAGGATGGATTCTACATCGTCCATCTCATGATTCAGTTCAACATGGATCACCAAAAGCTTCGCATGAGAAGCAGAAATGATGATCATATCCACAAGTGGCTAGAATCTCATGGAGAAGCGGATTATAAACTTAGAGATGACTTCTTTCGCATCCAAAGCGACATTGCAACGATCATCATGAAAGAAGTCGTCGATGAGAAGGGGATGTTCCACCAAGGCCCTATATCGCGAGCTGACGTCCGAACTCACATAGGCATGCAACGTCTAGACCTCACGCCATTCAGGAAGCTAGGGTCCATCCTCGATGATAAAGAAGGATGGAACTTCTAGTGATTTATGATGCCGATGATGATGATATGTGTCGGTTGAACTTGTATACTTTTTGTAGCGATGAAACTTTGTGATGTCCACGATCCCTGCCGAACATGTGTAACGCTACTTTGTTAGTTTGCGTATGATGACCTGTGTACCTCTAGTTAATTAATTTGCGTACTGTATGTTGCATCTAGTTGCTAACCCTTTCTTTTTCGGTGTTGCTCTAGTATATTTTGTTGCATATATATGATTGTACATCCTCTTCATGAACATGCATCTCTAACAGGTACCTAGTTTCTTATTGGCGAGATGGAAGTGCTATGTCGTGTACAAAGGGAAGGTTCCGGGGGTGTACAACGAGTGGCATGAGTGTCAGGCGCAAGTGAATGGGTTCTCGGGCGCCAGCCATAAAGGCTTCAAAAGCAGACAAGAAGGAGAAGCTAGTTACTTGAGGTTCACGCTAGCGCGAGAGAGGACTCGTAACCGCCACCTCATGTACTGCATAGTTACGCTCTCACTCATAGTGATAGCTCTTCTCGCGTATACCTTTGTTTAGATGGATGACGTTGTAGTTGCAAGTATTCGAGACTTGCATGTATCGCTATTTTCGAGATGATGACAAGATACCACTTTGTGTTGGATGATGATTATGATGAGACTATTTGTATGTATATGCTATGATTACATTTGTGGTCTCGCAGTCATTTGTATGTGTATCATGATGACATTTGTATGTGCTAAAGATTCTTCTATAAAGCCTGTTCAAATACAAAACAAATATGCCGAAAAAAACAAAAAAACTACTAAAATTAGCAATAGCGAGTGGACAAAAGTTAGCAGCAGCGCGGTAGTAGCAGTAGCGCGCACAGGAGAAGCGCGCTATAGCTATTAGCAGTAGCGAACTTCCATTAAGCACGCTGCTGCTAAACTTGTGTAGTAGTAGCGCTGGTGAGCACGCGCTACTGCTACGTCTTAGCTGTAGCGCCTTATTAGTAGCGCCGGTCCCCGTGCTACTGATACACATAAAACCCACGCTGCTGCTAGCCTTTTCCCTAGTAGTGAACCGTTGTTTGGCTATGTTATCGCTTTGCTCAGTCCCTCTTATAGCGTTGCTAGTTGCAGGTGAAGATGAAGTTTGTTCCATGTTGGAACATGGATATTGTTGGGATATCATTATTATATCTTATTTACTTTAATGCATCTATATACTTGGTAAAGGGTGGAAGGCTCGGCCTTATGCCTGGTGTTTTGTTCCACTCTTGCCGCCCTAGTTTCCGTCATACCGGTGTTATGTTCCTTGATTTTGCGTTCCTTACGCGGTTGGGTGTTATGGGAACCCCTTGATAGTTCGCTTTGAATAAAACTCCTCCAGCAAGGCCCAACCTTGGTTTTAACATTTGCCACCTAAGCCTTTTTCCCTTGGGAGACGCGCACCCGAGGGTCATCTTTATTTTAGCCCCCCCCCCCCCGGGGCCAGTGCTCCTCTGAGTGTTGGTCCAACCTGTCAGCCGCCGGTGGCCACCAGGGGCACCTCTGGGCTGGCCTACCGGAAGTTTGGACAATCCGGTGTGCCCTGAGAACGAGATATGTGCAGCTCCTATTGAGATTTGTCGGCACATTCGGGCGGCTTTGCTGGTCTTGTTTTACCATTGTCGAAATGTCTTGTAACCGGGATTCCGAGTCTGACCGGGTCTTCCTGGGAGAAGGAATATCCTTCGTTGACCGTGAGAGCTTATGATGGGCTAAGTTGGGACACCCCTGCAGGGTTTGAACTTTTGAAAGTCGTGCCCGCGGTTATGTGGCAGATGGGAATTTTTTAATGTCCGATTGTAGAGAACTTGTCACTTGACTTATTTAAAATGCATCAACCGTGTGTGTAGCTGTGATGGTCTCTTTCCGGCGGAGTTCGGGAAGTGAACACGGTCTTGTGTTATGCTTGAACGTAAGTAGATTCAGGATCACTTCTAGTTCACGATCGTTGCATTGCTTCTCTTCTCGCTCTTATTTGCGTATGTTAGCCACCATATATGCTTAGTGCTTGCTGCAGCTCCACCTCATTTCCCTTTTCCTACCCATAAGCTTAAATAGTCTTAATCTCGCGGGTGTGAGATTGCTGAGTCCTCGTGGCTCACAGATACTTCCAAATAGCTACAGGTGCCGATGATACCAGTGTAGGTGACGCAACCCAGCTCAAATGGGAGCTCGATGAAGATCTTGTTCGTTGTTTTGTGTCTTTCCGATTGATCAGTAGTGGAGCTCAGTTGGGACGATCGGGGATCTAGCATTTGGGGTTGTCTTCTTTTAATTTGGTTCCGTAGCCGGACCTTGATTGTATTCTGGATGATGTATGTTTAACTTGTTATTTGTGTGAAGTGGTGATTGTAAGCCAACTCTTTATCTCATTCTTATTCAGTACATGGGATTGTGTGAAGATTACCCCTCTTGCAACAAACCTACCATGCGGCTATGCCTCTAAGTCGTGCCCTGACACGTGGGAGATATAGCCGCATTGTGGGTGTTACACTTCATTAATCAATGTTTATTGTTATTTGATTCAAAATATAATACGATTATTTAGTTGGTATAATTGGCTCCTATACATTAATATATTATTTCATTGTGTTATTTTTATATTAAATTATTTTTTCTGTATTCATGACATATACCATAATTATTATAAGTTATAGGCTTACGAAAAACAATGCCAAACTAGCACCATACATATAGCCCATAGTAAAGCAAAACACAAAGACATTAATTAGGTACACCCCAAAAATGATAAATCTTGATGATTGTAAATAAGCTTTGTACTACCATCTACTTGATAGTATTACTCCTTTTTTGTGTGATGTTAATTCTATTTCTTTCTAAGAGAAATTATCATTTATTAGGTTTATTTATTTTCTTCCCTTGAATTGCCGATTCTACCCCAAATCCTCCTTTATCAAATGTCTTTGTTATTGTGTCGTGCTTGATCCAAACTAATTATTAATAGACATCAATAAATAAATATTCATATTTTTACATCTAGTGTAGTCTAACAACTATATAAAATCTAAATTGAGTTATAGTTGCACAATTGATATAATATGTGTTACATACAAAATAGTGTTTATCCCAATATTTGAGGTTCAATTCTTTGCACTAAAGTAAGATCATGCACAATCGACACATAAAACCATTAATTAATATGTTGTATTTAACAATAATTTGTACACAAATTATTTATTTTATTGATGCTAATATGTATTTCATAAATGGGATGGTTATAGAATGATCCCACCTGTAACATGAATCCTACTTTTAACACACTAAAGACATTCACTCACAGAGAATTATCACACCCATAACACAAAACATACTTTAATGCACTAAAGTGATACCCTCGCATTTGCGAGGGCCACTGTGCTAGTTGAACATAAAGGTCCATTGCTCATTGTGTATAGGTTTGTTCTTTTCCTTCTCATTTCTAGTGATGTTAAAATCTCCCCCTACCAAACAAGGTAATTGGTTATCATGATAAACTCTAGCTAACTCTGCCAGGAAGCTGGCTTTTCCCTCAATCTGTGCATCTCCATAAACAGTAATCAAATTCCAGTGCATTTTGATAATTCTATCATATATCAGCATCCTCACAAAGTAAACTCCTTTCTCTATGTGTTCTACATTAAACCTATCTTGATTCACTCCCATCAGGATCCCTCCTGACATCCCCCTAGGCTCATTCCAGCACCAATCAAAATTTCTCCCCCCACAAAGATTATGTAATTCATTTTTTGAAATATTTTGCTTAATAGTTTCTGAAATCAAGTCTATGATCCACAATTAATTCTCTCACATATCTTTTTTGTGATCTTTCCCCAAAATCTCTCACATTCCAAAAAATTCCTCTCATTTTTGTTTTATTGAAATATTTTTTTGCTATTGCTATTCTACCCTTCTCCTTCTCTTTTTTCAATCCTTTGCTCTCTTTTTTCTTCCGAGCACACCAATCCCAACAGTTTGCTTCACACAACTTGATGCTGGTGAGCCATTCTTTTTTCTCCTTTTTTCCCTGAGAATATATTTCTCAGTTTCTCAAATTGTTGTTCTTCTAGATCAGCATCGGAGTGCTCTAAGTTTGAGCATAATTCATCTAAATCCACATCCCCAGTGTGAATATACACTGGTGTGTTGCCTTTTTCTCCCCAATGTTACTGTTATTTTCCTCCTTTCCTTACTCTCCTTCAGATTTTGGAAATATATTTCTCTTCTTGCTATCTCCATTCTCCTAATGATCTCTAAGTTTTTGTCTATCATATCGATGGAACACCCTAAATCAATCCCAACTAGAGAACAACTAATGTGTAACAATGAAAAGTTTGCACAATTTAGATCAGAGCCCTTACCATAATTATCTCTTTCTTCAGCCCTCATCTTTGCCATTTCCTCCACTTTTTGATCTACATTTCCCCTGTTCCTCAAGCTTCTTTTCAGTTCAATTTCTTTGTCTTCATCATTTTTTCTATCACCTCCATCCCATGTAACTCTGCCAATCTCTCTCCCAAAGCCCCTACTGATTTTTGGCTTGCATTATAATCAGTCGGTTCATTATACTTTCCAGATCCAGTTTCCTCTTTCTTAGCTTGAGCTTATTTTTCAAAGTCTTCAACCTCTAGATTAGCCAGTTCCATCTCATATTGCTCTCTGTTTGCAGCCTCCTCTTCCAACTTCAATATATCTTCCTTTTGTTTTTCAATCATGCTCTCTAAACTTTTTTGTGTGCTCTCTAAGTCTTTTATTCTCTTATCAACCTTGTACCACAAAGCATTTTCTCTGGCTTTCTCCTCCTCTAAGTTCTGGATTTTCCTGAACATAATATCAATTTCTTTTTGCATTTTCCCTCTTTCGGCAGCCATACTTTTGTCCAAGTGTCCAATGATTTCCTTTATTGAGTTTTTCATCATTTCATTCTCTTTGTCAATCTCTTCAATTTGTTTGAAAGATAAACTGCGCAATGACATCCCTCTTCTATCAGCTCCAGTCAGCTTTGCTCTTTTTCTCTTTTCCTCCTCATCATCTCCATCTTCCATTTCAGATACAACATCAGATTTTTTTCTCTTTATACCAGCCCATCTCAGTCACCTTATCAAGCTTTGCCCCAATCCTGAATATCAACAAATTTGGAGAGGTTATTTCCACCTAGGAAGGGATGTTCCCCACATCCCTAACCCCGCACTTCACTTTCACTTTCTCTTCATTAATAGTGTCCATGTCTATTTCTAACATAGGCCCTACAGCAGCAGTCACTTCACACATCCCAAAGAAATGTCTAAAGCAATCTACTACTTTCTCAAATTTCACCCAGGCAGTATGCATTTTCCCAATTGCCAAATGATAAAGAGACCAGGGTTGTACCTTTATAATGATACTAGTCCCCAACCAGGGGCGGATCTGGAGCTAATCTTACCCTGAAGCACCACTTAACTATGGCATAAATTTTTCAAGCGAGGATGCAATGAATAAAGAAATGTTTCAGATCTTGTAACACGAATTACAGAACATAATATAAGTCGGTTTATAAAAAACAAAATGTAAGAGGTAAACGGCTTAATAAAACAGTAAAACAAATGACAATTTACTTCAAAAGGATGTCTTGCATTCTCAGATTCCAAAACACCTCATCACATACCAAGACTCAATAACCTACAGTATAAAAACTAGTTTTGAATTTTCAAGTAGAAGTGTGGAACATAATAAAATGCACAAATGAAAGTACGTTAATTTGCTTTTTTATGAATTACCTTCAGTAAACTCTTTTCCTTCTAGCCATGAAATACTCAACCACTTGATCATTGGTGACCTTTTCCATCTCTTATTTCTCCACATAACAAATAACATCATCACTCAAGCTGTCATCATTGAGGCGACTGCGCAAATCAGTTTTGACCAATTTCATTGCTGAAAAGCACCTCTCAACTGTAGCAGTAGCAATAGGCAACACAATTACTAGTTTCAACAACCGATAAAACAAAGGATACATAATATGTCTCCTTGTTTGCACCATTTTTTTTGAAAGCTCGGTGATTGTTGCTATGCTGGAAAAGCTATCATCTGTGCGCACATCAGCAATATAGAGACGTAGATCCTTATCAAGATCCCTCAAATCCCCAGAATTAAAATCCTCGGGGTATAGTTTAGCCAAACTCATGAGATTATCCAAATTGAAATCACGAAATGAGTCTCTTGGACTCAAAGCGGCTAACAAAACAAGCAAATTAGAGGATGCCTCACTGAACCTGCAGTCAAGCTCTTGAACTAGCCAATCAAAAACACCGTTGAAGCAATCAAGCTGATAGTGATGTTTGGTGGTAATTCCAGTTACCTGCCTTCTCTTTTTTGGATTAACATATGCTTCTTCCATGTCCAACTCTACAATATCATGTTTCTCACAAAACACATGAACATCACCTAGCATAGATTCCCATCCATCTTCTCTAAGTTCATTCAAAACTGTTCTAGTTGACTTGACACATTTCATGGCATTTACTATGTCTTGATCCTTCCGCTGCAATGCTAATGACAATGTGTTGGTAGTACTGAGGATTGTCAACATGAGATGCAAGTAGAAGACAAAGTCAAAAGATTGAAAGTACACTAGAAGACCGATTACTTGGTCTCTATTTGTTCTGTCAGTGTCTTCTTCTTCAACATTCAAGAACTTTAATAACTGACCTGAACATGGCAACCAAACTCTTAAGTGTTTTAGCATGTGAACCCCAATGAGTGTCTCCGGGTCTTTGAAGACACAACTCTTGATTCTGACCTATTCCTGTTGTAAGATGCCCACACCCTAAAGCCTTGCTCACTTCTTCAAGATTTATATCTCTAATCATGTCTCTTCTCTTGGAAGAACCACCCACAACATTTAACAAGGTAGAAATCATACCGAAGAAATTACTAGTTCCTTTATGCTTTCTTACAACAGCCACAACAACTAACTGGAATTGGTGAGCAAAGCAATGAACATAATAAGTTGTGCTACTTTCTCTCATGATTAACGATTTGAGACCATTAAACTCACCTCGCATGTTGCTGGCACCATCGTACCCTTGTCCTCTAACTTGATTGTAGCTCAGCTTATATTTTGCAAAAAGAGAATCAATTGAAATCTTGAGGTACGAAGAAGTTGTTTCTTTCACATGAACAAGACCAACAAAGCTTTCTTTAGAATCTCCGGAACTATCAACATACCGCAAGGCCACAGCCATTTGTTCTTTGCAAGAGGCATCTATGGACTCATCTACAAGCAAGTAAAACACATTATTCTAAACTTCTTTGAGAATAGATTGGACTATCACATGGGCAAAACCTTCAGCAATATCTTTCTGGACTTGAGGAGCAGCCATAACAGCATTCTTTTCAGCATCTTTTCCCATAACCTTGCCAACAACTGGATCATGCTCAGCTAAGAAATCACGAACTTCCAAGAAATTACCTTTATTGTGCGAGTTCTTTGACTCATCATGGCCCCAGAAAGGCAACCCTTGCTTCAACAATAGTCTAGCCGTGTCCATTGCAGCATTCAGTCGAGTAAAATATGCAACCTTCGAAGCTTCACCTCGAAATTGCATAGCAACATCAATGTGTTCATCTCTTTTTAGTAGAGCGGTACATTTTTTCATTGCTTGATCATGGACACTACCTGGCTCGCCAACATGATCTTTTAGCCTTGATGGAACGCTACAGGTATCCCAACCATTCAGAACAAATGCCTCATACCCAGCTTCTTTCTTGTGGCCACGATCCCTAAATAAGAAACAACAAAAGCAATATGCTTTTTTCTTATCTTTGTTGTATTCAAGCCAACTCTCATGATCATCAAACCATTCAGGATTGAACCTTCTCCTCTTAGTCCCAAAGTTTGAATATGGAAAATCGTTATCTTTTGGCTGACAAGGTTCATTAAGCAAATACTTTCTTCTTACCAAGTCTTTCAAATTTGGATGATAATGTTCTATCAATTTCCTCTTGCCTGGATCATATTGAATCTCCTCCTCCCAATTCATGTCTTCTGGAGCATCTTGTGATGGTTCCTTTCTTTTGAGAAGAAACTTGTCCATTGTCTGCATTTAACAAATAAAATTACAACAGAGAACAAAAATTGATCTACTAGCTACAAGTTAATACATACAATTGTTTGCAACTTATAAAAGCATTTATGAAGAACGACACACAAATGGGGTACCAAGCAGAATGCGAATCAAGTATGACTAATTGACTACAATTAGGTAAAAATACTCAAAGTGATGTTGCTACTTCGCTAAGGCAATAATAAGGCCTAAAACAGAGGGGTTCCGAGGAGGAATATTTTTACGGCATGCGGCGTAGTCGGCTAGTCGCGTCTCGCGTTGGAGGAGTTCAGCGTCCGGCGTTGTGCCGTTGATCGGCGGCCTTCTGGTTGCCGGCGCCCGGCTGGCCGCTGCTGCACGAACGCCGGCCGCCCAGCCGCCAGGAACAGATCACGGGAGATGAGAAGACTATAGGATTGGGATCTAGGGTCGCTGTTTTTTTTTCTCGAGTAGAAAACTGAAAAGTCACGATCACGTACTAGAAGACCGAACGCCCAGCCGCAGCCGTACATGAATCCGCGAGTTGGGCTGCGAGAGCGTACGCACGTGCCTCGGAGCTGGTTCGGCTTGGTTCATTGGTTTCATGGGCCACCCTGATGCACACTCGATGGGCCACCCTGTTGCCTCGGGCCATATACCTTATAATTAGCACTAAATTTTCTTTTGGACCCTGTAGCACAGGCTACAGGGTTGGCCCATTGGGCTCCACCCCTGTCCCCAACAAGTTGAAGTCGTTGACTTTGCCAATTTCACCAACTTTGCTTTATTGGGAAATCTCATCATATAACAATTTTTTCCATATTCCTTTTCTCTCCACTGCCATCCCAGCAATCATTGAGAGCTTTTATCAACTCAGTTTCATTGATTTGTCCATCCCTAATGATCACCACCGCCATCTCAAATTAGTCCACTTGTCTTTTATATATTTTATTAAGTGTAATCTCGCAACAGATCTGCGGAAGTAATCACAAGATCGATTATAACGTATGCTTGACATGTGCATGGATTGAAACACAACAACCAAATACGTGGTATGCTACTCCCACAAAATCAACAAAACAGAACAAAAAATCGTCCTCGATTGATGCATCATGGTCATGGTCATGGGCGCCAAGAAATATCGTAGAGATAAGCAGGGGCGGATCTGGAGCTAATCTTACCCTGAAGGACCACTTAACTATGGCATAAATTTTTCAAGCGAGGATGCAATGAATAAAGAAATGTTTCAGATCTTGTAACACGAATTACAGAACATAATATAAGTCGGTTTATAAAAAACAAAATGTAAGAGGTAAACGGCTTAATAAAACAGTAAAACAAATGACAATTTACTTCAAAAGGATGTCTTGCATTCTCAGATTCCAAAACACCTCATCACATACCAAGACTCAATAACCTACAGTATAAAAACTAGTTTTGAATTTTCAAGTAGAAGTGTGGAACATAATAAAATGCACAAATGAAAGTACGTTAATTTGCTTTTTTTAGGAATTACCTTCAGTAAAATCTTTTCCTTCTAGCCATGAAATACTCAACCACTTGATCATTGGTGACCTTTTCCATCTCTTCTTTCTCCACATAACAAATAACATCATCACTCAAGCTGTCATCATTGAGGCGACTGTGCAAGTCAGTTTTGACCAATTTCATTGCTGAAAAGCACCTCTCAACTGTAGCAGTAGCAATAGGAAACACAATTACTAGTTTCAACAACCGATAAAACAAAGGATACATAATATGTCTCCTTGTTTGCACCATTTTTTTTGAAAGCTCGGTGATTGTTGCTATGCTGGAAAAGCTATCATCTGTGCGCACATCAGCAATATAGAGACGTAGATCCTTATCAAGATCCCTCAAATCCCCGGAATTAAAATCCTCGGGGTATAGTTTAGCCAAACTCATGAGATTATCCAAATTGAAATCACGAAATGAGTCTCTTGGACTCAAAGCGGCTGACAAAACAAGAAAATTAGAGGATGCCTCACTGAACCTGCAGTTAAGCTCTTGAACTAGCCAATCAAAAACACCGTTGAAGCAATCAAGCTGATAGTGATGTTTGGTGGTAATTCCAGTTACCTGCCTTCTCTTTTTTGGATTAACATATGCTTCTTCCATGTCCAACTCTACAATATCATGTTTCTCACAAAACACATGAACATTACCTAGCATAGATTCCCATCCATCTTCTCTAAGTTCATTCAAAACTGTTCTAGTTGACTTGACACATTTCATGGCATTTACTATGTCTTGATCGTTCCGCTGCAATGCTAATGACAATGTGTTGGTAGTACTGAGGATTGTCAACATAAGATGCAAGTAGAAGACAAAGTCAAAAGATTGAAAGCACACTAGAAGACCAATTGCTTGGTCTCTATTTGTTCTGTCAGTGTCTTCTTCTTCAACATTCAAGAACTTTAATAACTGACCTGAACATGGCAACCAAACTCTTAAGTGTTTTAGCATGTGAACCCCAATGAGTGTCTCCGGGTCTTTGAAGACACAGCTCTTGATTCTGACCTATTCCTGTTGTAAGCTGCCCACACCCTAAAGCCTTGCTCACTTCTTCAAGATTTATATCTCTAATCATGTCTCTTCTCTTGGAAGAACCACCCACAACATTTAACAAGGTAGAAATCATACTAAAGAAATTACTAGTTCCTTTATGCTTTCTTACAACAGCCACAACAACTAACTGGAGTTGGTGAGCAAAGCAATGAACATAATAAGTTGTGCTACTTCCTCTCATGATTAATGATTTGAGACCATTAAACTCACCTCGCATGTTGCTGGCACCATCGTACCCTTGTCCTCTAACTTGATTGTAGCTCAGCTTATATTTTGCAAAAAGAGAATCAATTGAACTCTTGAGGTACGAAGAAGTTGTTTCTTTCACATGAACAAGACCAACAAAGCTTTCTTTAGAATCTCCGGAACTATCAACATACCGCAAGGCCACAGCCATTTGTTCTTTGCAAGAGGCATCTCTGGACTCATCTACAAGCAAACAAAACACATTATTCTAAACTTCTTTGAGAATAGATTGGACTATCACATGGGCAAAACCTTCAGCAATATCTTTCTGGACTTGAGGAGCAGCCATAACAGCATTCTTTTCAGCATCTTTTCCCATAGCCTTGCCAACAAATGGATCATTCTTAGCTAAGAAATCACGAACTTCCAAGAAATTACCTTTATTGTGCGAGTTCTTTGACTCATCATGGACCCGTAAAGGCAACCCTTGCTTCAACAATAGTCTAGCCGTGTCAATTGCAGCATTCAGTCGAGTAAAATATGCAACCTTCGAAGCTTCACCTCGAAATTGCATAGCAAAATCAATGTGTTCATCTCTTTTTAGTAGAGCGGTACATTTTTTTTCATTGCTTGATCATGGACACTACCTGGCTCGCCAACATGATCTTTTAGCCTTGATGGAACGCTACAGGTATCCCAACCATTCAGAACAAATGCCTCATACCCAGCTTCTTTCTTGTGTCCACGATCCCTAAATAAGAAACAACAAAAGCAATATGCTTTTTTCTTATCTTTGCTGTATTCAAGACAACTCTCATGATCATCAAACCATTCAGGATTGAACCTTCTCCTCTTAGTCCCAAAGTTTGAATATGGAAAATCGATATCTTTTGGCTGACAAGGTTCATTAAGCAAATACTTTCTTCTTACCAAGTCTTTCAAATTTGGATGATAATGTTCTATCAATTTCCTCTTGCCTGGATCATATTGAATCTCCTCCTCCCAATTCATGTCTTCTGGAGCATCTTGTGATGGTTCCTTTCTTTTGAGAAGAAACTTGTCCATTGTCTGCATTTAACAAATAAAATTACAACAGAGAACAAAAATTGATCTACTAGCTACAAGTTAGTACATACAATTGTTTGCAATTTATAAAAGCATTTATGAAGAATGACACACAAATGGGGTACCAAGCAGAATGCGAATCAAGTATGACTAATTGACTACAATTAGGTAAAAATACTCAAAGTGATGTTGCTACTTCGCTAAGGCAATAATAAGGCCTAAAATAGAGGGGGTCCAAGGAGGAAAAAATTTACGGCATGCGGCGTAGTCAGCTAGTCGCGTCTCGCGTTGGAGGAGTTCAGCGTCCGGCGTTGTGCCGTTGATCGGCGGCCTTCTGGTTGCCGGCGCCCGGCTGGCCGCTGCTGCACGAACGCCGGCCGCCCAGCCGCCAGGAACAGATCACAGGAGATGAGAAGACTATAGGATTGGGATCTGGGGTCGCTGTTTTTTTTCTCGAGTAGAAAACTGAAAAGTCACGATCACGTAGTAGAAGACCGAACGCCCAGCCGCTGCCGTACACGAATCCGCGAGTTGGGCTGCGAGAGCATACGCGCGTGCCTCGGAGCTGGTTCGGCCTGGTTCATTGGTTTCATGGGCCACCCTGATGCATACTTGATGGGCCACCCTGTTGCCTCGGGCCATATACCTTATAATTAGCACTAAATTTTCTTTTGGACCCTGTAGCACAGGCTAGAGGGTTGGCCCATTGGGCTCCGCCCATGGAGATAAGAGATCACCTTAAGGAGCGGGCGACTCCTTGGGCCGGCAAAAAGCTCGAGGGGTATTGAAGGAACGCGATGAGTTGTCGTCGGCAATTCCTATTTAGCGCCGCAGGCGCCGGTTTCTACTGTGTTTGCTAACCGGCGCATGCAGCAGGATCTCGTGGGCCGGCCCATCTTTCATTTTCTTCCGCTCTCTAAACTCTATGGCCGCTGCTGCAGGAACGCCGGCCGCCCAGCCGCCAGGAACAGATCACGGGAGATGAGAAGACTATAGGATTGGGATCTGGGGTCGCTGTTTTTTTTGTCAAGTAGAAAACTGAAAAGTCACGATCACGTACTAGAAGACCGAACGCCCAGCCGCAGCCGTACACGAATCCGCGAGTTGGGCTGCGAGAGCATGCGCGCGTGCCTCGAAGCTGGTTCGGCCTGGTTCATTGGTTTCATGGGCCACCCTGATGCATACTCGACGGGCCACCCTGTTGCCTCGGGCCATATACCTTATAATTAGCACTAAATTTTCTTTTGGACCCTGTAGCACAGGCTAGAGGGTTGGCCCATTGGGCTCCGCCCCTGGAGATAAGAGATCACCTTGAGGAGCGGGCGACTCCTTGGGCCGGCAAAAAGCTCGAGGGGTATTGAAGGAACGCGGTGAGTTGTCGTCGGCAATTCCTATTTAGCGCCGCAGGCGCCGGTTTCTACTGTTTTTGCTAACCAGCGCCTGCAGCAGGATCTCGTGGGCCGGCCCATCTTTCATTTTCTTCCGCTCTCTAAACTCTATGGCCGCTGCTGCACGAACGCCGGCCACCCAGCCGCCAGGAACAGATCATGGGAGATGAGAAGACTATAGGATTGGGATCTGGGGTCGCTGTTTTTTTTCTCGAGTAGAAAACTAAAAAGTCACGATCACGTACTAGAAGACGAGCTAGGATTCGAACACCGCATCGCTGGTTATCAGTGCTCGTGGCATGACCAACCCGACTACCTCACTAACTGTGATAACAAAAACGTTTTTCGTCCATTTATACCTTCCATTTTTCCTTTTTTCTTTCTTTTTCTTTTTTCTCTGTTCTTTTCTTCTTTCTTTTTCCAAATTCGTAATTGTTTTCTTCAAATAGATGAACTTTTTTTCAAAATCCATGAACTGTTTTTTGGAAACTCTTGAACCTTTTTCAAAATCAATGAACTTTTTTTTCCAATTTGATGAACTTTTTCATTTGTTTGAAATTTTTCTCAAAATCGATGAACTTTTCTTCAACGTTGATGAACTTTTTTCAAAACTGATGAACTTTCTCCAAATCCGATGAACTTTTTTCGAATTGATGAACTTTTTTTATTCTAATCGATGAACTACTTTCATTGTTCGATGAACATTTTTGAAAATCGATGAACTCTTTTGAATCTGTGAACTTGTTTTTGAATACATGAACTTTTTTCAAATTCGATGAACTTTTTTTTATTCAAATTGATGAACTTTTTTTATTCAAATTGATGAACTAATTTTGTTGTTCGATGGATATTTTTTGAAAATTGATGAACTCTTTTGAATCTGTGAACTTTATTTTGAATACATGAACTTTTTTATTTGTTGAACTATTTTTTGAGTACGCGAACTATTTTTGCATAAGCATGAACTTCATTTGTAATATGTGCACATGTTTTTAAATAATTGGAAAATCTAAATGCTACCGTGTAATGCGAAATTAATAATGCGTCTTTGTTTCTATTCTTTTAAACTTCACGCTCTAAATAATCACTACAGTTTGGCTAATCAAGTGGTTAGCCTCGTTCTTTGGAAGCGAGGGGGCGCGAGATCGATCCAAACTCAACTTAGGGTTGTTGGTTTGGACAAGCTGAGTACGAATCACGAGGCGTCGGTCACCTACAGGGTTAAACATGCAAGTACGTAAGTTTTTTGAAGGGACTAGATGTGCAGTTAAGGGCTAATATGAAGGTTGGTTAGAACAAACTATACCTCAGCTGCCCGCAAGGTCGATGATAGAAAAAAACAAAGGTGCATATGGGCCAAAGCGTCACCCTATGCCGACAAGAAAAGAACAATTCTTGCTTTATTCAAAGCACCTCCAAATGGCAAAAGGGGAGTAGGGGTTGGGTGCATCTCACTCCCGGCAAGCCATCCCAAAGAGAGCTCATCTGAGGGAGGAAAACTAACAACGCCACTATTATCACACATATTATGAAATCCTAGACACAAGTACGTCGGTGGATCGGTATCCGACCATGAACCACGTACGCTCATCCTCCACGGCGGAGACATGCGCGCAGACGTACAGCTTCCTCCCCTGCACCACCACTGCGCTTGGCAACCTCTTCCTGGTTCTTGCCTACGGCATCCTGAATTACAAGGTGCGAGTTTCCTTCTTGACGGCCGGGAGCGACTTGCTGCTGGAGACCATCGGCCCTGGCTATGTCGGCCACGGCCACATCGTCACGCTCCTGCTCCCGATGCTCGGCGCCCTCCCCGACGCGCTCCTCGTGCTCGGTACGTCCCCGTTTTGCTTCCGCCTGCTAATGAATGGATCTGCTGGGTTCCCGTTGAACCCGAGGAGGCACATCTCACCATTGCGCTCTTTTGTCGGTGCCATTGCTGAATAGTGTGTCTTCGCTTTTTCTTTTAACCGAGCATTAACCCCTTTCCATTCATTTCTTAATGGAAAAAATTCCGAGTCAAAAGTAAAGAACACAGGAAAGGAGCTAGTCGTAATGGTACTATCATACCAAGTATCATGCATGTCAATTAGGCAATTTTAAAAAGGTGTCATAGAATTAAATGAAGAAAAAGAGGGTTGAGTATCATATCATGATACCATATCATAATAAATGCTATGCTAGTAGAATTATGTGTCATGCATGTCAATAACTAAAATACTGCATGATACTAATATAAAATACTACGCATTAGGAAGGTAGTATTATATACTGATATCATATGCATGATACTAATATATGATACTCCTCATTACAACCAGCCTAAGCTAACAGAAAACACTGCTCGCGCCCGCAATCGAAACTCAAGCAATGAGACTAAAACCTGTTAGCACCTAGATAGAACTATCCTACCACGTTCACTAGCTAGTACCTATGCTGAATATATAGTGTGTCTTCGCCTTTTCTGAAAGTACATGTGTATGTCTAAACCAGGATTCCGAACTAGTCTCAGTTCTATTTCATATATAAACAGCATCTGGCCTCTCGGGAAGCGGAGAAAAGGCACAAAATCAGGTTCTGGTCGGAATGGGTCTGCTTGCTGGCTCCACGATCTTTCTTCTCACCGTCGTTTGGGGGACTTGTGTTTTTGCTGGCAAGTGTGACATTGGGCCCAATGGTGCTGCCATTGATTTAGAAGACAATAAAGGGTGGTTCAGTTTTACTGGTATGATATCTTCAACTACTCTTATACTTACCCAGCTTTTACAAGAAGCATACGTGGTTAATTTGTTTTACAATAAGCTGGCGCGTCACTCTTGTTGATTGAGTTTTATATTGGCCATGCTTCCTTTTGCTTACCTTGTTTTTGCTTTAGCTGCATGGTTCCACGCATCCCCGTGCTCTAACCATTATGCTGACCGTGGAAAATTGAGATGCCCATAACTTGCAATGGATTAGTAGAATCTTATGCTTACCAAACATATTATGGTTTAGACATGACCAAGTCGACCAACATAATGCAGCAGCCCCAGTAAGAACATATCTACATCTAAATGTCAACCACATCACATAAATCAATCTCCAAACATCCGAGCTATGTGAGTTGGTGGTGCTAGCATGCTAGATTGGATGGAGTGTGAATGGTTAGCCACTATGCTCCAAGGGGAAAATTGCATTTTGTTTTTAGAACGAAGACGCCAGGTGCGTCCGGCTTTAAATTAATAAAGCCCCAACGGCAGAGTCATAGCAATAAGTCTTACAACACCCAAAAGCCACATCGGGCCACGCACAGGATCAAGCTGAGAGAAAAAGTTACTATCGCGTTACAAGGCATCGCCCGTACTGAGCACGCAGGCTCGTCAAGCACTCAAAAGAGACTACGTATACCACCGTAGTCATGACTCCCTAGCTGCCGCGTACACTTGCAGAATTCGTTGTTGCGCTGTCTTGATCAAATCAGCATCCTTGCGCCTCCCCAACGGACTCCACTGCTGCAAAAGAAGATTGCATTTGAAGATGATATTAGCCGGATGTGTTGGCAAGGTCCCCTCAATCGTGAGTTTATTCCTAGTTAGCCACAAGGACCAGAGAAGTGCCCCGACACAGCTCCACACGACCCGTTTCGTTGAGCCTTGCAGCGCGCCTAAAATGTGAATGAGTTCTGCAGCCGAGCGAGGGTCCCACTGGACTCCAGCCGCGGACCGCACTGCGCTCCACACAAACCGCGGTAAGGGGCACCAAAAGAAGACGTGATTCGCGTCCTCTGGATCCCCGCACAACGCACATGGCCCATTGGCCGGTCCATTTCGTTTGGCCATGTTCAGGGAAGTGGGGAGCTTATCACGGAACATTTGCCAAAGAAATAATTTGATCTTCAGTGGCAACCGCGCGCTCCAAAGCCCTGCAACCACAAGCTGCGACGGCCCCTGGCACAGCTTTCGGTATAGAGATTTGACCGAGAACTTCCCAGAGCTGGTGAGCGCCCAGCTCACCGCGCCCGGTTGGTCCGAGAGCACCACCCGATCAATTAACTGCCGCAGGGCTACTAGGCTGGCCTGCTCTGGCCCCTGGAGTTCACGTTTGAAATGAATCTCCGAAGGGGTCGATCTCAGCGCATCAGCCACCGACATGCCTGGATCCACGGCGATGTCGTACAGATCGCGGAATTCTTCCCATAGGGGGCGGGAGCCTATCCAAAGATCTGTCCAGAAACACGCAGAGCGCCCATCTCCAATCGAGAACTTAGCCCCCAAGGCAAAGGCCGACTTGACCGTCTGGAGATCATTCCAAAAAGGCGAGCCCCTTGCCCTACCTTCAAAGAAATTCCCGTTGGGGAAGTACTTGGCATTAAGGAGATCAACCCAGAGTCCGGATGCCCCCTGGACAATTTTCCAGATCCACTTGCACATCATTGCGATGTTAATCAGTCTAGAGTTGGTGATCCCGAGGCCCCCCAAGTCCTTGGGTCGACACACCCAAGCCCATTTAACCATATGGTATTTACGGTTCGGGCTAGTTCCTTCCCAGAAAAATTTAGACCGCGGCGTGTCAAACTTTGCATGCACCCCCTCTGCAAGCAAAAAAAGGCCCATAGCAAACATAGGCAGGGAAGAGAGGCTTGAGTTCGTGAGAACTAGCCTGGCCGCTTTTGAAAGGAATTTACCCCTCCAAGGGCACACCCTACCCCTCACCTTAGCACATAAAGGTTCCCAATCCTCTATCGCCGGCCTTTTGATGTCAACTGGAAGGCCTAGGTATGTCAGCGGGAATTTGCCCACCTTGCAGTTGAGCAGGTCCGTTATACGCTTACCCTCCTCCGGCTCAACCCCCATCGTGAGCACCTCGCATTTATGAAAATTTATTTTGAGCCCTGACATGAGCTCAAAACAAATAAGAATCACCTTGACCGACGCAATGCTGTGGTGGTCTGGGCGAAACAAAAGCAGCGTGTCATCTGCATATTGCAGATGCGTCACTCCCCCTGGAATGAGGTGGCCTACCAACCCTTGGATATGGCCAGCTTCGGCTGCTTTCCGAAGCATTGTGGACAGAGCGTCCACAACAAAGTTGAATAGGAGAGGGGACATCGGATCACCCTGCCTGAGCCCGCGTTTGTTCCGGAAGAAATGCCCTATTTCTCCGTTCACCGAAACTACAGTTTGGCCTCCCGACACCAACTGCATAATACAATGGACCCAAACGGCAGAAAAGACTCTACCGATAAGCACTTGCCGCAAGAAATCCCAATTCACACCGTCGTATGCTTTTTCGAAATCAAGTTTCAGCAACACCGCTGTTTCCTTAGTGCGCTTTAGTTCATGAACGATCTCTTGTAGGGCGAGCGGTCCCTCTAAGATGTTGCGGCCTCGGATGAAAGCAGATTGGTTACGATTAATCGAGCGGTGAGCGATCGGACCTAGCCTATTGGCGCACGCTTTTGCACAAATTTTAAAAGGCACGTTAATGAGCGCGATCGGTCGGAATTGTCTAATATTGCCTGCCCCTTGAACCTTCGGGATGAGCGTTAAGACGCCAAAATTGAGGCGCGAGATGTCAACCATCCCCCGCATAAACCCGTTGCAGATCTCGAAAATAGGGCCCCTAAGCATAGGCCAGAAGCGCTTGAACATCGCCACCGGCCACCTGTCTGGGCCTGGCGCCGTGTCCACTTTCATACCGAGAAGGGCGGCGTCGATCTCTTCTGGCAGAAACGCAAGCCCTAGCGCTTCGTTTTCACGGTCCAACACACGTTGCGAATCCTCCCAAATGTCCGCGCGGAGACCCGCCCCCTGGGCCTCACGCGAGCCCATCAAATTGATGTAGAACTCGTAAATGTGTCGGGAGATATCCTCCTGTCGCAACAGAAGCCCCTGCTCTGATTGCAACCTTAGGATGGAGCACTTCCAACGACCCCGTTAGCATAAGCCTGGGAATACTTAGTATTGGCGTCGCCCTTCAGAACCCATTTCAGACCACTTCATCGACGCCAGTATTCTTCCTCCGCGTGAAGTGAAGCTTCGACCTGACCCTCCAGGTCATAGCGATGAGCCCATTCCTGCTCCGAAAAGGCCCTAGCATCAGCCATTGCATCAATCCTTGCGATTTCCACAAGGATCGTGGCGCGGCGCTCTCTGTCAGTCCTCCCTAGGTTTGCGCCCCATCCCTTGAGGCTAGCCCTGAGACGACCCCCAACCGCGTTCCAAAACTCCATCGGGCCTCTCTAGGGCCCTAACGAATCAACGCACGCCCACCACTTCGCTCTGAAAATCTCCTCGAAGCCTGGAACCTCGAACCAGGCTGTTTCGAAGAAGAAGCGTGAGCTGCGTCGCACCCTGTCCTCCCCCGAGGAATAGACGAGCAGTACATGGTCAGAGCCTATGCGCGTCTTCGCGACCAATGTACAGAGAGGGAAGCCCATTTCCCACTCCGGCGACATGAACACCATGTCCAGCACTGACCGCACCGGATCGAGTTGTTTATTAGTCCAAGTGAACCTCGCGCCCGACCTGGCCACCTCCCTAAGGGCCATGGAAGCAATGGCGGAGTTAAACATGGCCACCCTAGGCCAGTTTATATTGCTGTTGTTCTTGTCGGCTCCCGATCGGATAAGGTTGAAATCTCCACCCACCAGAACAGGGAGCGTGGCCGCGGTCACCGTGGTGACTTTGGCCTGGAGTTCTGCCAAGAACTCCGTCGAACGAGAGTGATCGGCCGGTCCGTAGACTTGTATGACTACTAACTCACGAAGCGAGGCACTAATACGAAAATGTGTCGCGGTATAAAACGAGCCTACGTCCCAGTCAATAATCTCGTACAGGGCTCGGCTCAAGCCTAGCAGCATGCCACCTGAGTGCCCTACCGCAGGTACGTGCTGCCACTCGAAGCGCTCCAAAGGGTCGATCGCAAGCAGTTCGTGGAAACGAAAGTCCGCCTTAATCGTCTCTTGAAGCCCTACGATGTCTATGTCTTCTTTGCGCATGTATTCTTTAAGTTGGGTGCGGCACCCCGCGTGGCCGAAGCCACGAATATTCCAGAACAAGGCTCGCATCTAAATCACGCGATTCCGGAGCCGGACACCCCTGGAGGTGACCGCTTTTGCCACTCGCCTCGTCTTGCCCCTGCAAGGCGCGGGAGAGGGGGCAACCCCTGTTGCATGTCCCCCCTCTTCGGGCACAGAGATCACCACGGCGTCCCCTCCCTCGGGTACCCGGGGTCTCTGCTCAGCACGCTCTGCAGCGGCGGCCGCGAGCGCGGACTGCGCTAACTCCTTAGCGCGCACAAGCGAAATTAACTCTCTAACCCCTCCTACACAGGTGGGATCCACACCGCTCGCATCTAACACCTCATGCAAATGATCGTCCGAGAAATCATCAAGAACCATAAACCGAGGGGTGGATTACCTGAGATCTCCATGTTCTTCGGGGCTTGGAGGAGTTGCGCCCTCTGCAGCGACGGCATGTTGCCCTTGGCCCCCTTCGAACGCGAGCTGGTGCACACCGGCGCCACTAGCACCGTCTTGGTGTGCTTGGCCTTCGAGATCATCCCCGTCTTGGAGGCGTCCTGCAACAGCTGGTCCACTGGGGGAGGCGCCATCGAGGCCACCAGCGCCATGACCGACTGCCTTGGAGTGACAGGCGCCCCCAGCGTCTCCATCGCGCGCACCGCCTCCGCGCTGACCTTGCGCACCGCCGTCTTCTTCATGAGCTTCACCGAGCCGCTAAGAGGAGAGCCGCGGCCACCAGAGGTAGGAGTCCCGGCGGGGCGGGGGCGCGAGGGAGCAGGGGAGAGGCCGTGCGGGGATAGGCCACCATCCGCACCCGCGGCCGCCATGGGGGGGAGAGGAGACCGACCCCAGGTTGGATCCATATTGGTTGGGGATCGAGACCGTCATCCCAACTGATCCCCCAGCCTCCGCCGCCCTCGCCGTCATTGCCCCATCCACCTGAGCAACAGGGCCCGGCGCGGAGATCCCCAGCTTGTCCCACGCCGCCATGTCAACGGAGTCGTCCTCCTCCATGCTCGCATCCTGCTCTTGATCCTTGTCCTTTTGCTTGTCCTTGTCCTGCTCGTCGGGCCCGCGGCCACTGGAAGGAGGCGGAGGAGGTGGGAGGGCAGGGGCCGCCGGGCGAGACTCCAACTCCGGCTCGAGCTTGACGTTGTACCCTTCTCCGTTGAACCAGATCTGCACGGAGCCCCGGAGCTTGGCCGGCACATGACACGCGAAACGCATGCGCACCGGCCCGGATCGAATCAGGGACAGCTCATCCACCACGAGGGGCCGCCCGATCATGGTCGTGGCCGCCATCAGACGCTCCGTGCGCCGCTGCTTCGGGGGGATGCCCCACATCTTAACCCACACTTCCGGCATCGACAGCGCCTTGGGCTCGGCGAGGACCGCGTCGCGAATGTTCGCCGTGATGTTGTTGATGGGGAGGAACAGCTTGCCGCTGTGCGTCGCCATCCTCAGCAAGGCCGGATCTGGGAACGCCACCGAGAAGCAGTCCACGTCGAACGGAGCAACCTGCCAATCCCACTCCCCCTCAAAGAGGTGGGGGAGCTCTGCCTCCAGGATTTCTTTCGACAGGACGCCGGGCGCGGCCGACACCAACGCCGCGTTGACCCCCAGCAGATCCGACGCCCCCGCGTCCGCCTCCTCTGGGTACGGCAAGCAGAAGAAGACGCCCCCCGCGAAGGCGTGGCCCATGGTCTGGAGCACCAGCTGCTTGCCACGCGTGGGGCAGTACGCCGACGCATGGCCCTCCATGCTGCAGAGCACGCACAGTTGCTGGAAGGCGCACTCGTTCTGGTAGTGGCCCGTGCGCCCGCAGCGGAAGCACTCCGGCCCCGCCAACTCCTCGACGGGGATTGGCTCCGCCGCCGTGCCTTTGGAGGAAGAGGGCTTCCGCCTTCATCGCCGGCTTGTGCTTCTTCATCTTCGGCTTGTTGAACGGGTCGCCCACCCGGTCGTCGCAATGGGGATGGAGCTATTCCTTGCGCTTGAGCTCCAGCCCCTTCTTCTTGTATACCTCCTTCCTTTTCTTCTTGCGCTCCTGCTCCTTGAGCCACCAGGCAGGGGGAGGCCCCCAGCCGCCCTCCTCGCCGGCGCGCTCCGCCGCCCGCACCTTAGCTTGCTCGCGCAGATCTCGCTTGCGCCGCCGTTCCGCCTCCGGATCCGGCTCTGCCCACTTGTCCGCCTGCCGATCCGCCTTGGATCCCATGGCGACGACCTCCGTGAAGGAGCGATCCAGGGGTGGGGGAGGGGGAAGTGGGGAGAGAGAGCGAGTGACATGACCGAAGCGCCGCACCTCTGCGGGAGTGGCTGGAAACCCTAGGACGCAGTCAGTGGCGCCCCGGCGGATCCATAACCACTTAAGGACTGGCCGCACCACAGCGGGGGCGGGCCTGGGCCGCACTAGGCAGCCCACGACCGCCCGTGTCGCTTCCGCAACTGCCCCGTCCCCCTGGGCTACACACGGCACGGATGGGCCCGACTGGCCCGGAATCAAGGACCGGCCCATCAGCCCAGCCTCACCAACCTCGCCAACCCTAGGCCAGGTCTCGAGCGGCTCCGCCGCCGCCTCCGCCGCCGCCACCCTTGGCCCCGCGGCCGGTGCTACCCCACGTGGTGTATCTGCCGCCATGGCCGGCCCCATGGCCGGCAAGGTAGCAGCTGCCGCCGCCACGGCAGGCACGACCTCGTCGTCCCTCCGCACCGAGCGGGCGCGCGACGCCTCCACCGCACGCGACGACGGCGCCCGTCCCGACACCCCTGGTCTGCGGACGCCCCGACCGCCTGGTGCAAAAGCACCGCGTCGCCCAGCTTTGAGGGAGCCCCCAAGCTCCTCCGCCAAGGCTACGAACGCACCCACCGACGGCCTGGACCCTGCACCACGCCGACCGGCGGAATCGCCACTACCAACACACTCCTCCTCCTCCGAGACCTTGTCGTCACTTATCTCAGACGGCGCCCAGAACCGACTCCCTTCCCAGCGCGGGGACGGCCCCACGCCCAGCGCCGCCGCCGGGGCCACGCGCACCGGCCGCCCCGACGACCTCACCTCCGACCAGCCCGCCGACTCACCTGACACACTGGGGCGCGGCGCGTCGCCCGCCCCATCGCCACCCACGTCGCCAGGCCATACAGGAGCCGTTGGAGGCATCATCCCAGTATATATGACTGTATGACCCTCCTCCAAAACTGCATTTTCTAGTGGAAGATGTATGTAACGGCAAGCATCCATCGTTCAACACTTTTTTTTTTTGAGATCTGTGCATGTGTATGAGTGTTATGTTGGAAAGGAGTGAGGCGTTTTGGCTCCAGGAGCATCTGCGCCTGCGCTGAATAAAAAAATCAAAACAAATAGTAGAAAATTTTAAAAAAAATCTAATTTTTTTTGGCATGGTAGATAATTTGGTGCATGATGTCCGATCCAAATTCAAACCATTTGGAAATATGAGTAGCTCTCGGCAAAAAAGACAAATTTGGGGTCTGTTAAATAGTGTACTGTTCGTATACTGTTCTGACCCAATTTGTCTTTTTTTGCCGAGAGCTACTCAAATGTCCAAATGCTCTGAAATTTGTAGTGCACCTCAAGCACCAAATTATCTACCATGCACAAAAAATTTGGATTTTTTTATATTTTTTTATGAATTATTTCTGACAAGGTGCAGATGAGCCCGGGCTCAGAATTAGATATACGGAATACAAGAGAATACCTGTGTATGTCAGTGTTTTGTCGTCTTGCCAGAAAAGAGAAAGAGAGAGCACAGAGAACGACGATGCATGAATGTTTTATATTTTTCTCTCTCCCATGCAAAAAAGCAATCCTTTTATTTCTAAGTGATATATTAAATAATTCACTTCTTCTAAACCGAAAATTCATTTTCTAACATGACTTAAAATGAAATTAATTTCCAATATTTCAGTTTCACATTGATAGTTGTGATGTGAGATTCAATTTCATATTGATAGTTGTTACAAATCAATGTTTTGAAAATAGTTTTAAAATATTATTGAATTTGAAATATGTGCATTTTATTGAAATGGATGCAATACTAAAATTGGTCCGGAAATTGAAATGCAACTGCTATTGAAAATCATATGCTAACAAGGTGATATGGTAGTGTGGCATACAATATTGAAATGCATTCGGTAACAATGTGAGCTGGTATAGAAATGCATCTAGTATTGAAATGCATTTGGTACTGAAATTTATAATTTATATTTCACTTTATAGTATTGAAATAGAATAAAAACTGTATTTAATTTGAAATATGTGGAAGTTATTGAAATGGATTGGGTACTGAAACTGGTGTGGAAATTGAAATGCAGCTGGTATTGAAATTCATATGCTAAGAAAGTGATATGGTTGTGAAACATAGAGTATATGATATTGTTTGAATATATGGAATTCATTTCAATTTTCAAATTCAATTATTCAAATATATGAAATTAATTAACATTCATTTAAATTTCAATTATTGAAGCATACGGTGTGAAACTATGTTACTGATGAAATGTATGGCATAATGTTATAGATGGAATTCATTTCAATTTCAATCAATCGAAGAAATAATTTAAAAATATTAAAGTAATTTCAGTTCCAATCAATTTTGTGAAACAAGAAAATTTAAATGAGTTTTAAAAATATTCAATATTGATCATATTTGAAAGATCTTGGCGTCGGGATTCGAAATATGTATAAACAAATCAAAAAAATTCTAGTTTGAAAGATGGATCATATAAAGAAACAGCAAGAAAAATAATGCTAATGTTTTCCATGGGAGAGGGATGGTGAATGGCAGAGTCATGCATGCACGTACGTCCTCCTCTCGCACACGAAAGGTGATGTGACCCTCTGATGTGCCTTTAATATTTCTATACCACCTAAGAGGAAAAGCAAATACATAGAATACCACATGCATATGAGTCCAAAATGCACAGATCTTGAAGCGAATGAAATTTAGATATTTATCCGGTACATACGTCATCCGTTAGAAAAGACTTTGGCATGCCAAGGGGCAATTGAATAAAGGATGTTGAATAAGCAATTGTTGTACATCCAGTGGTATCTCAATTTCAACAAGAGCACATTAATAACTGGGCTATTTGTTGCCATTGGTGGCATACATAGCCTTCATAGTGCCTAACCTATGCTCCCTGAACATATATGGCTATATATTTTGCGGATCAAATGTAATCGAACGAAATCATGGTGCTTGTTTGGTTATTTTGCAGATCAAATGCTACCGAACAAAATCACGGTGTCTGTCTAGTTATTTTGTAGATTAAATGCCACAGAACCAAATCATAGTGCTTGTTTGGTTCGTGACTAACTTCTCCCTTGTTTGCCAACCTATTTTTTTTTACCAAATTTGCCTAACTTTAGTTGAACATATTCTAAGCCACACTTTGACTTGCCTAAAAAAATCTTACCACATTTGTTTGTACTACATGTGGGGCTCATCTTGACAAAAAAAATTCTTCCCTTAGGTGTGGGCGTGTGGCTAGAACCAAACACACGTGTAAGTCAAAGTTTGTCTAACTGGAGGTGCAATAAAACGTTGCAATGTGGCAAAATAATTAATCTGAAAGTGTTGTTCTTACGAGCTCCTCTGCATGCACTTCCCCAACAGTGTGGTTAGTAGTTAATCATGTGTTGCATCCACATTGTTTCGCTTCGCAGGCAGTGGTATTTCAACCGACGACGAAACCAGCTGGACGGCACGAATCATGGCGATTTGTGTTATTCCTTTCGCCATTGCACTTTTCCCAAAAATGTTGAGAACCCAGCCCGGGCATCGCCTACCAATCTTGCTGGCTAGCATTGTATCATTCTTGCTTGCACTCTCCTACTGCATGTTTCAGGTACATCCATTCCATCTGATGTTCTTTTGCACGTTCAAATAATGATGGCTACATTGGTACATACGTGTACATCTAGGTTACAAAGATCTACTTGACAATGCTAATTTTCTCAAATTATAGATCTTCCTACCCTGGATCCAGCGGAGGCGACTCGCGTTTGCAAAACATAGGCATGTAATCTCTGGCATACTAAAACATGCCCAAATGCAAGCGCTCGGACGTCTGCTAAACGACGATGGCACGCCTAATGAAAATGTGATAAGAAAGTATTATGCTTCAACTTTGTTTTGTTCTTGATATGCCAATGGAACACTCATGAACATGATGTACTCCTCTGTGCCAATGCGCAGATTGTTCTACAAGATTGACAATGATGGTAGCCGCGACCTGTCACGAGCTGAGCTGCATGCCCTTATCATTGGAATCAACTTTGAGGAGATTGATTTTGACAAGAATGACGTCGTGGACAAAATCATGGACGACTTCGACACATCAGGCAATGACACAGTAGATGAGGAAGAGTTCCTCGCAGGAATGAAGATATGGATAAATGAGGCCAAGAGAAAGGTGCAGGCTTCGGGTGCGTATGCTAACAAGTTCATCAACGACTACCATGAGGTAATTTGCATTAAATTACTATGAGCCAATGATTCTCACGCACAAACTGAATAATTTAGAAAATCAAATGAAGTCTTACTAAAAACTAAATAATGTTTTAATAATTGTCCAATCAAAATTCTCTAACTTTGGTGAATAAGTTTTTCGATAAAGGGTGCTATTATTAACTCAAAATGTACCATCAAAGGCAAATAATAGATCAGAACACAAATATGATAAAGAATAGACTCGGGGACCGTAGATTTCACTAGCGGCTTCTCACAAAAAATAGCACACGATGGGTAAACAAATTATTGTTGGACAATTGATAGAACCTCAAATAATTATGACGATATCCAGGCAATGATCAATATCTAGGCATCATGTCCAAGATTAGTAGATCGACTCCTGCCTGCATCTACTACTATTACTCTACACATCGACTGCTATCCAGCATGCATCTAGTGCATTAAGTTCATGTAGAAACGGAGTAATGCAATAAGAACGATGACATGATGTAGGCAAGATCTATTCATGTAGGAATAGACCCCATCTTGTTATCCTTAATAGCATCAATACGTGTCTTGCTGCCCTTCTGTTACTGGGAAAGAACACCGCACGGTCGAACCCATGACAAAGCACCTCTTCTGGCAAGAAAATCGATCTAGTCGGCCTAACTAAGACAAAGATTCGAAAAAGAAACATGAGACTATAAATAATCATGCATATAAGAGATCAAAACTCAAATAACTTTCATGGATATATAGATCTGATTATAAACTCGAAGTTCATTGGATCCCAACAAACACACCGCAAAAAGAGTTACATCAGATAGATCTCCAAAAGACCATTGTATATTGATAATCAAAAGAGAGGGAGAGGAAGCCATCTAGCTACTACCTATGGACCCGTAGGTCTATGATGAACTACTCACGCATCATCGGAGAGGCACCAATGAGGATGATGAACCCCTCCGTGATGGTGTCTAGATTGGATCTCATGGTTCTGAAACTTGCGGCGGCTGATAACCTACAAGTATAGGGGATCGTTTGTAGACTTTTTCGATAAATAAGAGTGTTGAACCCAATGAGGAGCTAAAGGTAGAACAAATATTTCTTCAAGTTCTATCGACCACCGATACAACTCTACGCACACTTCACGTCTGCTTTACCTAAAACAAGTATGAAACTATTTTGCAAGAATAAACCTATGAATACTTTGCGAGAATAAAACTACAAATAAATTGCAAGATAATAAAAGTAGATAGCTTTTGTCAACAAGAAAGTCATTTTTCCCTAGGCAATCGATAACTAGACCGGTAATAATTCATGCAATTTTATACGAGGGAGAGGCATGAGCTAACATGCTTTCTCTACTTGAATCATATGCACTTATGATTGAAACTCTAGCAAGCATCCACAACTACTAAAGATCATTAACGTAAAACCCAACCATAGCATTAAGTATCAAGTCCTCATTACTCCCATACGCAATAACCCACTTATTCGCGTTCACATTTCTGTCACTCCGGCAACCGACAATAAGAAAATTATGAACATATTGCAACACCCTACAGCGGGGACCCCTCACGTTTGCGTGAGACGATGGGCACCGTAGGAAAGCACCACAAAAAATATACACTCAAACCAACCACGATCATCAATTAGCCCATAGGATAAAACAGATCTACTCAAACATCATAAGGTAGCCATAGACCATTGGGAAATAATATATAGCGTTGAGCACCATGTTTAAGTAGAGATTACAGCGGGGAGAAGGGGTGTTACACCGCTGCATAGAGGGGAAGAAAGTTGGTGTTGACGGTACCAAGATTGATGATATAGATCGTCGTTACGATCCTTGCCCCGGCGGCACTCCGACGCCACCGGGAGAGAGGGGGAGAGAGCCCCAATCCTCCTCCTTCTTCCTTGGCCTCCCCCTAGATGGGAGGAGAGTTCCCCCTTTGGTCCATGGCCTCCATGGCGGTGGAGGGGCGAGAGCCCCTTCGAGATTGGATCTATCCCTATGTTCTCTTCTGTTTCACGTTCCTGTTTTCTAGCCCTTCACCGTTTATTAAATGCCTGGAGATCCTTAACTCCGATTGCCCAGAGATTTTAACATGATTTTTTTCTAGATATAAGCTTCCTTGCGCCTAAAGTAGAGCTCCAACCGACGTACGAGGTGAGCACAACCCACCACCACGTGCCTGGCCCCTGGGGCACGCCCTGGTGTATCTTGGGGGCTATGGGCCCCCGTTTGCGTTGATTCCAAGTCCCAAAAATCACATCTATTCCAAAATAATTCTTCCTAAATTTTTATCGTGTTTGTACTTCGTTTGATATGGATATTCTGTAAAACAAAAAATATGCAACAAATAGGAATTGACACTGGACACTGGATCAATAGGTTAGTCCAATAAATCATATAAAATGTTGTGAAAAGTATGTGAAAGTTGTGTAATATTGGCATGAAATAATCAAAAAATTAGATACTATGGAGATGTATCAACGGCTGGAATTGTGTTTCGTCGACTCCCCTGGGGTTTCTGGAATATTTGGGGATTTATAGGGCGAAGAGGCGGTGGGGGGGCCACCGAGGTGGGCAAAACCCACCTGGGCGCGCCTGGGTTGGCATGTACTTAATCTCTAGACATCTACTCAATATCTGCATCTGACTTAGGACATAAAGGTGATGAAAATTTGAAGTGTGCAGCTAATGGAGTACTCACCGGCTTGGCATTATGCATATTAAAACGACGAAGAACTTTATCAATATAACTCTTCTGACTTAGATATACTTTTCCAGACGGTCTATCTCTAAATATTTCCATACCAAGTATTTTCTTTGCTGCACCCAAATCCTCCATCTCAAACTCATTACTCAATTGCTTCTTTAGTTCATTAATCTCTGACATACTCTTTGCAGCAATTAGCATATCATCAACATAAAGGAGCAAATAAATAGTTGAACCATTGACAGTTTTCAAATAGACACAACTATCATAATTAGACCTTTTGAAACCTTGAGAGAGCATAAAGGTGTCAAATCTCTTGTACCACTGTCTAGGGGATTGCTTCAATATCCAGACAAGCTTTTGTTTTCCAGGAATAATAAAACCTTCAGGTTTTTCCATATAAATATCCTCTTCTAATTCTCCATGTAAGAATGCAGTTTTAGCATCCAATTGTTCAAGCTCAAAATCATGCATGGCAACAATACTGAGTAAAGTGCGAATAGAGCTATGCTTCGTTATAGTCAATACCTGGAATATGGCTATAACCTTTAGCAACTAACCTTGTTTTATATTTTGTCTCATCATTAGGAGAAACACCTTCTTTCCTCTTGAAAACCCACTTGCAACAAATAGGTTTCTTCTCTCTGGGTCATTTTACTTAATCCCAAGTGCCATTCTTTTCAAGTGATTCCATCTCATCATGCATAGAGGTCATCCACTTATTTCTATCACCAGAAATAATAGCCTCGGAATATGAAGAAGGCTCAAAATTACCTTCAATTTCTTTGCAACAGATGAAGCAAAAGAAACAATATCGCACTTTTCAATTAACCTGTCAGGTTATTAGTACCCGCCTAACTCTGTCACGTGCAAGATTCCAACTGGGTGGAACAATATGCCGATTTGGAGTGGGAGTGACATGATCATCATTAACTACGGGTTCATCATGTGCATCAACAATTTCATTACCAGATGTATCACTTGAATCAATAACATGCTCCTCTTGAAAAGTAGGCTCCTGAACAATAGGCTGCTTCACTCTCAACAGGAACTTTAGTAGATGAAACATCACGTAGCATAGCAGATTCATTAAAGATAACATTTCTGCTAATAACCACCTTCTGGGTTTTAGGACTCCACAATTTAAAACCTTTAACACCATATTTATAACCCAAAAAATGTACTTAATAGCCCTAGGCTCCAACTTCCCATTATCAACATGAGCATAAGCAGTGCAACCAGAAACTCTCAATTGTGAATAATCAGCAGGTGAACCAGACCATACCTCAATAGGAATTCTCTTATTAAGAGCAATAGATGGTGAACGATTAATCAGATAACAAGCAGTGGAAGCAGTCTCAGCCCAAAAAACACCTATGCAAATCTGCATTGGACAACATGCAATGGGCTCTGAAAATAATGGTCCTGTTCATACGCTAAACAACACCGTTTTGTTGAGGAGTATAAGCAACGGTGTAGTGTCTGACAATGCCTTCAAACTTGCAAAAATTCTTAAATTGGTTAGAACAGAATTCCATACCATTATCAGTGCGAAGTATTTTTATCTTCTTTTCAGTTTGTCTCTCAATCATAACCTTCCACTCCTTAAATGCTGAGAATGCTTCATATTTATGCTTCAGTAAATAAGGCCAAACTTTTCTCGAATAATCATCAATAATAGTCAGCATGTAACTAGCACCACCTAGTGACTTCTTGCGAGATGGTCCCCATAAATCAGAATGGACATAATCAAGAATACCTTCGGTTGTATGAGTCGAAGTGTTGAACTTCACCTTTTTGTGCTTGCCGAAGATACAATGCTCACAAAATTTCAATTTATCAGGTTCATATCCATCAAGAAGACCTCTCTTATTTAACTCTGCTAAACCAAGTTCACTCATATGTCCAAGACGCATATGCCAAAGGTTAGCAGCATCACAATCAGAATTCTTTGAAATAACTGGAGTAGCGTTACCTGAAACGGTAGAACCTCGAAGGTAATAAAGACCATTGGTCGAACTTAATTCACCTTTCATCACAATAAGGGAACCTTTGGTGACTTTCAAAACACAATCTCCACCTGAATACTTGTATCCCTTTGCATCAAGGGCCCTCATAGAAATAACATTTCTCTTCATCTTCGGAATATACCAAACATCTGTCAAAATTCTAATTGTGCCATCAAACATCTTGTTTCGAATAGAACCTATGCCTTCAATCTTGCATGGTGAATTATCAAAACCCAAAACGGAACCAGTAGTAGTGGAATCAAAAGTAGAAAATCAATCTCTGCGGGCACATATGAAAAGTACATGCAGTGTCAAGTATCCACTCATCATTGGTCTCAGCACATCCAGCAATAACAACAAGGGCATTATCGAAACTATCATCACAAGAAACATTAGCAGAATTTTCACCTTGTTTGTTACCTTTCCTCTTTTCCTTGTTCTGTAATTTGAAACACTTTGAGATGTCATGCCCGTCTCTCTTGCAATATCTACAATATTTGTTGTCTCTGGATTGCGACTGGACCCTGTAGCCATTTTTGCTTTTGCCTCTGTTTCCATTATTGGAGTTCTTCTCCTTTGTCCTGCCACGAACAGATAATCCCTCGGCTTCAGATGAACTCGAACCATCATGAGGCATCATTAATTTCATCTTCTCCTTAGAGTTCAAAACTTCATAAACTTCATTAAGTATGAGAGTATCACGACTGTATAATATGGTGTCTCTAAAATTGGTATAAGAACTTGGCAGTGAACAAAGTAACATTAAAGCGGTATCTTCCTCTTCATACTTAACCTCCATTGTAGCTAGATCAGATATGATCTCTTTAAATTCTAAAATATGATTCAAAACATTACCTTCCTCGGGTAACCTGTGTAGAAATATGATTCAAATCCCTTCCAGCTTTAACCATAGAGCGGCGTCAGTTTTCTTGCTCAAACTTCCTGCAAAATATTCTTCCCAAAGACTTACAATCAATTCTTTTCTGCTCATCAGTCCAGTCCTGAGTTCTATTCTTTCCAAAACTATCCAGTGCTTCATCATAGTAGGACTGTGCCAACAACGCCCGCATCTTGACTTGCCATAGGGTAAACTTTGTGTCATGATCCAGCAGCGGAAGATCGTACTTCATTGATGCCATGAGTCGATAAAATATGTGTTCACAATGTAGTATAAACCGGTAGAAAAATTCTGGACATAATTAATTTGCGGTCAAACGGAACTAGAAACAGTAGCACCTGATAGCTTTGGAATAGATGTAGCGATTAGCGATGACAGAGATGTAGCTTTCTCCGTCACCGTGCGAATCAACCTAAAATCTTCAAAGTGCACGTGCACATTTTGGAGAAAACGAGCGGCCACGTTCTGCCACGCACATGCATGCGTAGGATTTGTCTGCTAATGCATATGATTGATCATTAAATGTAGTCAGATTTATTATATTCAATGGACAACAAAACAGATTCACGGGTATTTATTCCGGATCTTCAATTTTTAAAGAGTCATATCTTTCAAACCACGTGTCGGAATTCAAATCCGTCTTCACCGTTGGGTTCTTCATGACGAGATCTTTGAAACTAGATCTCATATGGGTATGTTTCAATGAAATTTTTTTGGTGCCAACTTGGATGATATATTGTGCAACTTTAGTACTGTATTGTGTAACTTTATTACTACATCGTGCAACTTTTTTCAAAACTAATGTTTGAAGCTGCACCTTCGTATGAGGTTGCAACCTAGAAACCACGAGAACTTTGATCTGCAACTAGTCTATTACCCCGACGAAAGTCGATGTGCAACCTCCTCTTGTAATGTAGTCTAGTTGCAGGTACATTAATGTTTAGTTGGCTTGTAATGTAGTCTAGTTGCACACATATTGATGCTTTGTTGGCTGGAATACTAGTTGCACACACATATGCTCAGTTGGCTTGTAATTTAGTCTAGTTGCACACACATTGATGTTTAATTGACAGGACACTAGTTGCAGATATATTCTCAGTTGGCGCGGCAATGTAGTCTAGTTGCACACACATTGATGTTTAGTAGACATGACTATTGGCACACACATATGCTCAATTGGTACGGCAATGTAGTCTAGTTGCACATGCATTGATGTTTAGCTGGTAGAAAAACTAGTTCGTCGAAACATCCAGATGCAGGATCTACTTTTGAAGAGCATGTCGCGAGGGTTTCAACGGCGAAAACGGATCTAAATTTCGACGCATAGTTTAGAAGATATGTCTTCTATAATTTTGAAAACAAAAAACTAATGCACAAAAGACGAACATAAGAAACATTAATGCAGCGGCATGCAAACGTCATTCATCACGTGAGGATAGACCACATAGGATGATTAATTAGCAGTATCCCGCCTTTCATGAGACTAAGGCTAGCTATAGTGGGGATAGACCACATAGATAGTAACTTAATTAATCATAGATAGTAACTTATTTAATGAGGAGAGAGGTGTTTGGAGTAACATAGCGCTTCCCGAGATAAAATGAGTCTATAAGGCAATAAATGAAACAATATATGACACTACTACTAAGATATTTTGCATTATGAAGATAGTAACTTAGACTAGTATCATATGCATGACACTAGTATAAATTACTTCTCACTATGATCAGCCTAAGGAGACGGACACTTACTTTATTTGGCCGGCCGCTAGCAAGCCCCCGGCCGCCAGCTAGACGGGTCCGCGAATCAATTAGTAGTTCCTTCCTTGTGCGATGACCTGGAGCGGGAGGAGAAGTAGTACTTGCAGGTGTGACGCCGTTGTAGCTCCACGCGCGACCGATCGAGAAGAAGCAGAATGCACGGATTGGACTGCATGCCGGACTTGGCGAAACGATCTAATAATCGTGTACGGCCGCGCACAGAATAAATCTGCCTTCAAATTGACAGATCGCCACGACGCGTGCAAGCGGCGCGAACAGAAACTCTAATTCTCTCGTCTTAAAAAACTTGCAGGGGCGATTTTACCGTACGGGCACTCTGGGCATGTGCCCGGGCTCGACGCCGTCAATTTCCCAAACTTTCGAGAGCTTCCGAAACCACAAGAATCGCAAAAGTTGCTCATATAGGCTGAAAACTCGTGAAAATACGCTGCAAACTAGAAACTGCTATATAACTGGGCCAACGTGCTCATTTTCTTGTCTATTGGGCTTTCTTAGAACAACCAGGAGGTCATGCACCCGTTCGTAACGTGGGCCACAACCAACTCGAGAAAATCAGGAGAGGAATCGATCGATTTGTTGCCTGTCGAGTAGAGACGAGGAACTCGGGGAGATGGGAACGGGCGCTCGCGCGGCACGCCCAAACCCTAGCTCGTTACTCCATTCTCGAAGACGATCTGGCCACTGGTGGAGGGCGGACTGCCGGAGGGCACGGTGAGCTGCAAGAGTGTTGGCGCGCGGCGGGGCCACTACTCTGTTGGGCAGATCACGTATAATCAAAAGTGCAAGCGCCGAGGCGGCGGCTCCTCCTGTGAAAATTTCATTCCGTCTCCGGCGGACGGTGGCTCTTTGCCGTCCGCAGTAGCCGTGCCAGCAGCACTGCCAAGTGTTCGACCAAAACAAAGCCGCGATCAAGAGGCAGCTAGCACCAAACTGTCAAAGAGGGCTACCGCGGCACATGATAATTAGGTGAGTCATTCTCTGTAGTTTTACGAAAAATTATGCAATTTAACATTGATTGTGTCGATTCAAATTATGTTTGTTCAAATTTCAGAATTGGGCATATTTTGATAGATCAGATATGTGATACTTGTGATTTTCGAAAAACCAAAATATTCTTTAGCTTACATTGTGCCCGGGCTTTAGCAATTCGCTAGCTCCGCCACTGAAAACTTGTATTTACAACTTGGCTCTGTATACCATTTGTTAGATAAAACGAGATAAAATGAGACACGAGAGACACAAATTTTTACGTGGAAACCCTTGAGGGAGAAAATCACGGTCGCAGGAAGGCACAATCACTATGAGAAGGAGTATTACAAGCACGAAATGACAGGCCGTCTTAGATGTGACTACATGAAATATATATGAGGGCAATACATGAGAGTCCTTAAAGGACAAATAAACAAATTGTACTCGTACGCGTCGGTACTAACGGAAAGGTCCATACTGTTTGTATTACGTCTAGTCCAATACGATACTAAAATTTGGATTATAATTTAACAGTGTACATACCGCGTGGTCCATACATTTAAAGGTACTTCGGTGCACGGCGTTGGAGTTTCGTTCCCCATGCCTTTAACTGTCTCTGCTGATCTTTTTTTAATCAAGAACTGTACCTGCCGATATCTGAAATAAATAACGAATGAGCCCTCTTATAACGAAAACCTAAATGATAGCTTACCAGTTCTAATAACGAATGAGCCCTCTTATAAGGAAAACCCAAATGATAGCTTACCAAATGGTCCAGACATTTAAAGGTACTTTTAATAACAAATGTTGTACAAACAGAAAGATTGTAGGAAAACAGTATATCAATTCTAAAATCTTGCATTTGATTGCCAAGCTTTAATTATGTTTTCTATTGTGACATTTTCAGAATATTTATAATTGCGAATATAAATTAGGGGATTTTCATTCATGATTCTTTGGCTACGAATTTGTACTATATTTGAACTCGTACGAACGTTTTGGTTACTGGGCGGTAAATTCAGTTACCAGACATTACCACATTTCCTAACACCCCCGCAGTAAACGTGCTTACCAAGATAAAAATAATGAAAATTTTGAATTCAATCACTTAGTGAAAACTAAACAAGTTGGTCTCTCCACAACAATATATGAGACGGTTCAGTCGTAACTATGTTGTCTTCACTCCTCGAGGTAGACTGATTGATATCCTTGCCATTTTTATGAGTTCAGGACCTACTATTTGTGCCGTATTTAACTGGATATCGCGTCTAACTGTAAATCGCAGTCCCCTATGTAAATATTGTCTATTTGGTGACCAAACATTGACTTCTACTCCCTTCGTTTAAAAAGGATCGCATCTTAGTTTTCCCCCACATTGGAACGCGTATTAGGAAACTGAAGTGCATCGAGCCAGTGGATCCATGGCTATATATATGAAATTGCCATGTCATATATAGTCACCATTTATAGTTACTCATACAATAAAATTAGTTATAAGGTTGGCTATTTTTCACTTTCTCTCTATCTCTTTCTTTATATTTATTGCAATTGTCTAGAAGTACGCATATAGCTAGGCTTTTTCATGAGAGCCCACTCCCACTATTTTTTTCATGTCTCTCTCCTCCACATAATTAAAAGTGCCATGTAAGCGGGTTACAAGTCCATTATTGTACTTGCTCTAATAGGGAGGAAACTAGAAACAAAACCCAATGGTGTAAGCTATGTAGCAATGGTGTCATCTATGCCATTTAGCATTGATTAGTACGAGATTAGTGAAGAAAAATAAAAAAATTACTGGTCTCAGCTGACACCAGTGCCTCTATGGCAGCTACGTCTCCATTTCTTAACTCCTTATTGTACGAGTTGTCGTTTTTTCTTGAAAATGATGCTTTTATTGACTTGATATCACATCAGTGGGATATAAGCAAAATTTGTTCAGGTCACATCTCACTCAGTCACTCTCACCTTTGCATAGCTAGGAGCCTAGGATGCACATAGCCAAAACACATTCCAGTTGTTGCTGAGATGTATTCCTTTTTGAAAACGAAGTTTTTGAAAACATATACGAATGGGATGTTTGAAATCAAAACATATACCTTCTTGGTTTTCCGCTAACGTTTGATGCATGATGTTGGATGGCAAAAGGTGTTGGGACCGTGTGGTCTGGATATTTAAAGGTGTTTCGGTGCACGGTGTTCGAGTTTCGGTCCCCATGCCTTCAACTATCTCTAATGATCTTTTTTAGTACCCACCGATATACGAAATAAAGAACGAATGAGCCGGCTTATTAAGGAAAATCCAGCTATAGCTTTCCAAGCCATTCTCATTTCAAAAGTAAAAGATCAGCATCGCAGATTTGCCCTAACTTCTGAGAAAGAAATGCACTCCCAACAAGCGGTCTTGATCCTGCAGAGAACACGGGAGGAACACGATCAGCTGGCGGTAAGCGATGAAGAGGTGGAGCCTGTGGAAAACCCCGGAAGAATGATTGTCAAGGCCGTGGGTCTCATGCTTGTGGGTGCTGCCATCCCTGCCGCGTTTGCGGACCCACTTGTCGACGCCATATACAGCCTGTCCAAGGCTACACACGTATCGTCCTTCTTCGTCTCCTTCGTTGTGCTCCCGCTGGTGAACAACTCCAGCGAGGTCGTCTCTGCCGTCAGGTCCATGAGAAAGAAGAAGCGAAGGAGCGCTTCCCTCGCTTTATCGGAGGTGCCTCACCTCCACCATGAAATCACCATGATGCATGCATGCAACCTTTGTAAACTGGACACTAATTGGGGTAATATTTACTACCACCGTACTTTGTTAATTTGCAGGTGTACTGTGTTGTGACTGTGAACAACCTGATGTGCTTGGGCATGTTCCTGGCGCTGGTCTATGCCCGGGACATAACGTGGGACTTCTCCTCTGAGCTGCTCATCATTTTGCTTGTCTGCATCGTCATGGGCCTCTTCACGAGCTTCCGGACCAACTTCCCTCTCTGGACGTGCCTGGTGGCATACTTGCTCTACCCACTGTCTCTCGTCCTCGTTCACATTCTCGACTCGGTTTTCCATTGGTCGTAAAACGAACGTCTCTGTCCCAGAAACCAACCGCGATATGTACTCTTAGTCTTATTGTGACCTTGACTCATTATTGGTTTATCACGGCTGAATTCAGAGTTTTACTGAAGCTCAGCAACACTCAGCTGTTGGTGTGATCAACCGGTTACATAATGAGTAGTATTTTAAGAAGATAACTTGAGTTAATCATCACTCTAAGTCATGTTATCGATCATAAATTTCTTATCTAACTTGCTTTTTTGTATGCTTGTTGACGATGACTTGTTGCTCCAAATGGACCATCTGTATGTGCTTCTATGACTCTATTTGGTTATGTGCTAGTACGTACTACATCAGATATGTTCATGAGATTCTTATATGCGGTAGTTACTGTAATTTGATACGTGGTGCTTCCTAGAACGTATTGCTGCCTGAATTGCTGGCAATGTATTGCTATCGTTCTTCATTTTATGTGGTAGTCACACACACACACACACACACACACACACACACACCCTTCCAGCACTCATTCTCTCATTCTTCATTCTTCATTATGTCCGTTAATAGGATTATTTAACTAGCATCAGTTAGTCATAGGGATTTTTAGTAAGTTATTAGGATATTTAGAATTTATTTGTTTAAAGAAAAAATGAAACTCTGTTTCTATTTCTACAAAACAAAAGTAGTGTTAGGTCAATAGTTTGAAAATTTTCATATAAGCACAAAGATAACAACTTTGTAAAGGGTTGCAAAGGCATGCACGTTGTATCGGCAAACGGCAACCTTGGGCAACTAAATTTGGGTTGAACCGCTTGTCCTAGTGGGCCAATGACAACTGGCTCCACTTACCCAATTTTCTGATGAAGCCTATACAGAGAAGACCCATCGTTCTTGAAACTACGGGCCGAACCAGTGTCCTAATAGGTAGCGCATTCCCATCATGAGTTGGTTTTACAGGGCAAAGAAGGCTTCGGTGCCCAATAAACATGAACACATGGAAAATCCAAGAAATTACAGAAAATTTCTCTTCTTCTATTGCATGATGGTAAAAAATAATTATTCTTGATTTCAATATATCTTTTCTTAATTTTCCATTAAACGTACAAGCAAACCAAAACAAGAAGTGGATCAAACCACAAAGATCAACAGGCCTAATGCGAATAAAAGGTCCCAGTTGCACCAAGTTTCAAGGCCTTGAGATTCAAAATATGCATACATCCGCAGATCCACTACTGAGACACGCGACGAATGGGAGACTAGGTGAGAAGAGCTGAAGAAAGAATGAAGGTTTGGATGTGGTTTTGGTAAGATTTTTTAGTTAGATTTTTGTTACCAGTTCATGATGGTCTCAACTATTAAGACGGAGAGTCCTCTTTCTAGTGTGGCTGACACGATTGGATAGCCTGAGGTGTTTTGGTCCTATCCATCTTTCTCTCTATCTAGGCGTGACGGATTGTCGTCTACCGCTTCTTGTTGTGTTGACGTTTTTTTTTGAGAATCACCACCGGGGGAGGGGGGCAAGTACAGAATTACATAGGCATGATATAGCATACAGCGAGCTCCTGACGTGTTGACGATTGTGTGCTGAGTTTTGTTTGTGAAGTGATTGACCCATTTTTTTTCTTCTCAAACTCCTTGTTTTCGTACATGGCAATGAAGCACTGGTTTGAAAAAATGTTTAGTATTGTCTTCATTTTGGCGATTTGGAGAATAAAAAAGATGAAGCCAACTTCAAAGAGTTTCAATGTAACTTCTGGTTTCATCAAAAATCTTTGTTGTCCATGTGTGTTTTAGCTTCTTCGATTTATATACTCTGTTTTCGATAAAGGGTGGATTTTATTGACTCGTTATGAAGCATCAAGAGGGTACAAACATAATGAGAACACACCCGACCTCTGCATAGCTATAATGCACACAGCCAACATCAACACACGCAAAAAAAAAAACACACCGGCAAATGACAAAGTCATACAAGACCAAAGCTATGCCTATGCATGAAAAAAAAAACAAAGCGATCAAATCCGCAATGGACAAACTATGACAGTGACCTTGTCTGCACCAACTGTCTCGTGACACCACAAGGACGAGATGATTCTTCTACATCAACGCCTTTAGGAAGGGGAGCGGCGATCAAGCACCACCATCACCGGATCTAACCATCAAAGGATAGATTCTAGGTTTTCACCCTGAAGAATCGGTCTGAGCGTATTCTAGATTTATATACTCTGTATTGTCCACTACTTATTTGTCACATGCTTCACATTCTATTCGAAAAATCACAAGAAAAACTTGACATAAAATGCAACAGATCATACTTAGCTACTCAATAAATTACTCGTCACTGCCAGAGAAGAGAAGACCTCAGAAGCGTATCTCAATCCACCAGAGGTCAAAACTTGAATTAACTTCTCCTCGCCACCACGCAATGCTCCTCGCGCAACCAGGGCAACTAGCACCCCGTTGTCCAGGCAAGCGGATAACCACAGAGAGGAACAATCCCTCCACCACCCCGTAGTCCGCTTGGGTGCAGCCGTCTTCCAACTCTCTTCCCCAGAAGATGATGGTCTGATGGGACCGCGGAATGCTCTTCATGTACCCAATCATATATCTGAGTATGTCAACTTTGTCAGAGCCTTGGACCATGAGGTCAAGCTTAGTGTCCTTGTCGATAGTCGGCACCCTCAAAAAGATCAACATCCATCCAGACCCAGGAAGGGCGAGGTGAAGGGTGGACCCCACGTATCGTAGCCCTCTAATTTGTGTCCATCCTTTAGTTGCTTCCCGTCGAAGACAATGGCCTGCTGGGACAGCGCGATGCTCCGCATTTCATGGACCTTTCTCTTGACATCATCGACATTGTTCGAGCTCGAAAGATTCAAAGAGAGCACCTTAAGGAAGGGGCGGGAATTCCTTCACTTGGCCGAAAGAGACGAGAGAAATGTCAATCAAGGGGAATTGAAGGAACATGGTGAATTGTCAATTTTTGTAACTCGAACTCTGTCCGTCCAGATCTTAGCAAATTTGAAGGCAACATGATTTTAGAACCAAAGTCTACGTACTACTACAGTTGTTGATTTGGATGTGGTGAGTACGAAGCATGAGGAGTCGGTTACCTAGAGATCGCCATTTTATTATGTCTGGTAAAAGTTAAGGAGCGCGATAAAACTATCTGGAACAAAATAATCTCCTTTAAATTACGGGGAGGTCCCTCGGAGAAACAAAACCACAAACAAGCCCAATAGGTGTGAGGTTTGCAATTTTCTTCGTTGAAGCTCGTCATCAAAATTAAAGTTGCCATATCTCCTCGACGCTTCAGCCGACTGTTTAGCAGGAGCCAGGAGGGAGGCGTCCGGGCGTGGTGGCGCTGCCCACACGAGGCAGGATGAGGTGGAGTGGAAAGGGTGAGGTGCTGGGTTTCGGGTGAGGGGTGAGCGGCAAATTCCAGACGAACGATGGGCTGCCAGACGACATTTGCATGTACATATAGCGTCCATGGTCTAGAATTATCAAATGAATTCCTAAATCGATTCGGCGGCAGCCAAACAAATCATTCTCTGATTCTGTCAAACGTGGTGCAGAGACAGCTGACAAGAATGCCTGTCTATACATGTCCATGAGAGCTGCTTCTCCCAGCGAAATCAGCCACCTATGAGGGCCACCGAGACGGAGGATCACGCTGAGCGTCGACTCCTTCGTCACGTTGTACTCCGCCAAGCTGCGGCCGTCCTCCAACTGCTTCCCGGCATAGACGACGCGCTGCCGGTCGAGCGGGACGCCCTCCCTGTCGCGGACCTTCTTCATGACGCTCCCGACGGTGTCCGATCGCTCGACCATGACGCTGAGGGTACTGCCGCTCGGCACTTTCACGAAGATCTCCATCCATCCGGGACCCCAGCGGCGGACGGCGAGGTGCAGGCGGCAGTAGGAGGACCCCGCCTTCCCGGCGACGCCGACGCCGTAGGACGCCAGGGTGCGCCCGTCCTGCAGCACCTTTCCGTCGAGGACCAGGCGCTGCCAGGGCGGGGGCACGCCGAGCTCGCGGTGGATGCTCGTCTTGACGTGGCCGACGGTGTCCGTGGTCCGGACGTCAAGCGCCAGGACCTTGCCGGGCGTCGTCATGACGGAGATCTGGACACTACGGCTCACGGCGACAGCGTTACCCATGGATAGATCGATGGACGTGTTTTGAGCTCGCGGGGCCGCCGGCCGACGACGAGTCGATCTGGACCGGTGGAGCTGGCTGTCGTCGGGAGGTGTCCGTGCGTCTGAAGAAACCGCTGTGCGTACGTATGTGCTACGTATCACGATTTAGGGCTTCTTCGATTCAAAGGAATTTTATAGGATTTTTGAAGGATTGAAATCCTTAAATTTTTTTCCTATGTTGGTTCTTTGGTTTATAGGATTGAATCTCATAGGAATTTTTTCTATGGAATTTTTTGTACTACATTCCATAGGAGATTTAACATTCACTCCAACCACTTTTTACAATTTCTTTGTTTTTCTCGTGACATGAAACAATCATTGCTAATTTTATAGGATTCAAGTGGACATGCCACTCCGACCTTACACTTTTCCTATTCCTACATTTTCAAAATCCTATGAATCAAAGAGGCCCTTACTATCCATCTCGGAGACAGATCAAGGCGAACCGCTATCCTGCTACGAACTGGCTGCTGCCCGGTATATCTGTCTGGGTCTGGCCGTGTCGTCCGTCACCATGGGACGAAATATACGGGCCCGTGGACGTGACGAGAGCTGCATATAGGATTCCTACTAGCAAATATGTCCGTGCGTTGTAACGGGAAAAAACAACTCTCACACGCCTTTTGTCCACTGAGCATGACTAAATACATCACCCTCATGCCCATAACATAATAAACATGACTAATGCCTCATCCTCGGGTCAACATCCTCCATTTCAATATAACACTAGACACATGTTTCCGCTTGTTGTCTTTGTCGTCTCATCGCCGGTGGTCGCAATACCAGTTGTCTCTAACCAAGGTTGGCCAGGTCCAATAGTTGGATTGTTGAGCCGCCTTCGTGTCCGGCGAAGAGCAAGAGCGTTGAACAAAGTTTTTTTTTATCATCGGGCTAATATAATAGGGAAAAGCACTACACATAATATATGTCCGTGTCATCATCTAAATTGATTAGTTTGTGCCAATAGACCATGAAACCTTGGTTGGACTCCTAATGCATTTTGACGGGAGCCACTGGGCCAAGTGAGACTAGTTGTACCTGAAGACGCGACAGAGAAAAAGATTCCTTCCATATTTCTAGTTTAATAAATTAAACTAAAACAATGCGTCAGGGTGGCATATTTCAAAAATTTGCCAAGTTTCATTAATAGGTATAGATTAAAGCAATTTAGCTACATTACCTCCCAGGTTTATTTAAAAAAAATCATGTTTGAAAAAAGTTTGCCTTTTCAAATTTAAAGTTCAAAAAATATTTGTGTTTTTAGAATGTTTGTAATTTCGAAAAATAATCATAAGAGTACCTCCTATTTTTACAAATTGTTTGTGTTTTAAAAACTACTCGGTTTTTAAAAAATAAAAGAGAAATATTGTTTTTTTTAAGTTTGAGTTTAAATTTTCTATTAAAAAGTTTGCGTTGTCAAATATATCCTGAATTCTTAAGAACGCAGCTGCGCTTGTTTGTTGTCTCAAGTGCACACTCTTGTCCACTGTCTCCCTCCCTCGTGTGGTCCCCTAACAGATACTAGAAATAAAACCAACCCAAGGGGCCCATAGAGAGGACATAACGCGTAGAGAAAAGCACATGGTCACTGTGTTTCCGCGTGTCTTTCCATCCTTGACTTATCAGCAAGTTTCCACGTGCATGCATTTAGTTTACGTTTTTCAATTTTCAAAAAGCTACAACTTTTAAACCGAACATCGAAATCAAGATCTGTTTTCACCATTAGGTTCCCCGCGACGAGCTCTTCAAAACTAGATTCCATATGAGTATGTTTCAACTAACTTTTTTTCTCGAGCAACTTTGGGTGCTAAGGAAGCAACTTTAGTGCTCTATGAAAGCAACTTCTTGTTAGTGTGTGCAGTATGACTGCCTATCATCGAAGACCCCTTCAAAGTTGGCTATCATGACTACCAAGTTAACTAGATTCATCTCTAAGTTTCGAACCATAACTAGCAAGTACTCTACCATAAGTAACTTCACCTCCAAGTTTATAGTATAGCCGGCAACTTAGTTTTTCGAGCTAGGCTTACATTTACACTAATCTTGTTGCTATGACTAGCGAGTAGCTTAATGGAATCCTTAGTTGCTTACAATACTTTTAGGTATGGTAAGCAACTTGGTTTCATAGATAGGCAACTTAGCAACACTAATGTGCAACTTTGCTATGTATTGTAGGCAACTGAAATAGTAATTGCAAGCAACTAATATAAGTATCACTGGTAATCAACTTCAGAGTGTTGTAGGCAACTTAGGAAAGCAATGATAAGCAATTTCACACTATATGTATGCGACTAATTGATGACCCATAAGTATAGGGGATCTATCGTAGTCTTTTCGATAAGTAAGAGTGTCAAACCCAACGAGTAGCAGAAGGAAATGATAAGCGGTTTTCAGCAAGGTATTCTCTGCAAGTACTGAAATAAGTGATAACAAATAGTTTTGTGACGGGATAAATTGTAACGAGCAACAAGTAACAAAAGTAAATAAAGTGCAGCAAGCTGGACCAATCCTTTTGTAGCAAAGGACAAGTCGGAACAAACTCTTATAATAGGAAAAGCTCTCCCGAGGACACATGGGAATATCGTCAAGCTAGTTTTCATCACGCTCATATGATTCGCGTTCGATACTTTGATAATTTGATATGTGGGGGGACCGGTGCTTGGGTGCTGTTCTTACTTGAACAAGCATCCCACTTATGATTAACATCTATTGCAAGCATCTGCAACTACAACAAAAGTATTAAGGTAAACCTAACCATAGCATGAAACATGTGGATCCAAATCAGCCCCTTACAAAGCAACGCATAAACTAGGGTTTAAGCTTCTGTCACTCTAGCAACCCATCATCACTAGTAGAAAAGGGGGCTTTGGTCGAGGCCGGGTAAGCCCATTAGTCCCGGTTCAGTCCAGAACCGGGACCAATGGGTGCATTTATCCCGGTTCGTGCGGCTAAGGCATTAGTCCCGGTTGGTGCCACGAACCGGGACTAAAGGGTGCGATGCCCATTGGTCCCGGTTGGTGGCACCAACCGGTACTAAAGGTTAGACCTTTAGTCCCGGTTGGTGCCACCAACCGGGACTAATGGGCTTTGAGGCATTAGTACCGGTTCATGGCACGAACCGGTACTAAAGGTCCCATTTTCAAACTCCCCCCCCCCCCCCCCGTGGACCGCCTTTTCAGTTTTAGAAAAAACAAAAGAAATTGATGGAAATGTCAATAAAAATAAAATAAAATAAGTTTTCCATGTGATATGTGGTCTAGTTGTTGGGAAAATTTACAAATATGAATTTCGACTTTATTTACAAAATCTCTCTGGAATTTGTAAAATGGGCATAATTTTTGCATACGAACTCGGATTAAAAAGTTTTTTATATGAAAAATCATCTACTCGAAAAGTTACATCCGATGGAGACCGCCTATGGCCTGTTTGCAAATTTGTAGAATCCTCAAATTCCAAAAGGAAAAAAAGTTATGCTCAAATTTCAGTTTTTTTAAATTTTCAGTAAATCTGGTCAAACTATGGTCAAACTACTTATTCAAGAAGTATTAGTGTTACTAAATAATTATTCAAGAATATTAGTGTTATTAAATAATTATTTCACCTTTTTTGAATTTTGGTCAAATCTGGTCAAACTATGGTCAAACTGTGGTCAAACAATGGTCAAACTACTTATTCAAGAAATATTAGTGTTACTAAAAAATTATTGTTTTTTAGAACAATAGTTTTAAACTCAAACAGTGAAATATGTGACTTCATGCTCAAGCTAAATTCCTGAGGGTTAATAGGATTGACATCTTACTATTGTCAGGAAAACAACAAGTGCAGACTTGGAAACGAGGGAGAATAGAACCCGGAAGTTAAGCGTGCTCAGGCTGGAGTAGTGAGAGGATGGGTGACCGTTCGGGAAGTTAGATAATTTGGAATGATGAGGGGTGATTAGAGATTAAATTGAGCAGTGATGAGGGGTGATTAGAGATTAGAGGTTAAAATAATTCAGAAATTTGAAAATAAAAAAAATCAAAAAAAATCAAAAAAAAATCAAAAAAAATCAGAAAATTTCCTTTAGTACCGGTTGGTGTTACCAACAGGGACTAAAGGTGGACCGGCCACGTGGAGGGCCTTTAGTCCCGGTTCTGGATTGAACCGGGACTAAAGGGTCAGGGCATTAGTACCGACCCTTTAGTCCCGGTTCCATAACCGGGACTAAAGGCCCTTACAAACCGGGACTAAAGGCCCTTTTTCTACCAGTGCATCTACTTATTACTTCCCAATGCCTTCCTATAGGCCCAAATAATGGTGAAGTGTTATGTAGTCGATGTTCACATAACACCACTAGAGGCTAGACAATATACATCTTATCAAAATATCAAACGAATACCAAATTCACATGACTACTCATAGCAAGACTTCTCCCTTGTCCTCAGAAACTAATGTAATTACTCACAAAGCATATTCATGTTCATAATCAAAGGGGTAATAATACGCATATAGGATCTAAACATATAATCTTCCACCAATTAAACCAACTAGCATCAACTACAAGGAGTAATCAACACTACTGGAAACCTACTAGCACCAATCCCGGACTTTGAGACAAGAATTGGATACAAGAGATGAACTAGGTTTTGGAGATGAGATGGTGCTGGTGAAGATGTTGATGGAGATTGCCCTCTCCCGATGAGAGGAGCGTTGGTGATGACGATGATGATGATTTCCCACTCCGGGAGGGAAGTATCCCCGGCAGAACAGCTCCGCCGGAGCTCTAGATTGGACTCGCCAAGGTTCCGCCTCGTGGCGGTGGAGTCTCGTCCCGAAAAGTTCCTTACTATTTTTTTTCTCATCGAAAGACTTCATATAGGAGAAGATGGGTGTCGGAGAGCCACCAGGGGGCCCACGAGGTAGGGGGACGCGCCCCCCACCCTCGTGAGCAGGGTGTGGGCCCCCTGGCCTTCATCTTTGGCGTGGATTTTTCTTTATTTCTTTTAAGACGTTCTGTGGAGTTTCAGGACTTTTGGAGTTGCGCAGAATAGGTCTCTAATATTTGCACCTTATCCAGACCAGAATTCCAACTGCCGGCATTCTCCCTCTTTATGTAAACCTTGTAAAATACGAGAGAATAGCCGTAAGTATTGTGACATAAAGTGAAATAACAGTCCATAATGCAATAAATATCGATATAAAAGCATGATGCAAAATGGACGTATCAACTCCCCCAAGCTTAGACCTCGCTTGTCCTCAAGCGAAAAGCCAATAACAATAAATATGTCCTGATGTTTAGAGGTAGAGGCATCGATAAAAATAAAATACGGACATGAAGGCATCATGCTTATTCTCATAACAGCAACATATATAGATTTTATCATATGATTACTTATGTTCAAGTGATGATGTATTCACAATGCAAAATTATAAATCATAAACCTTATTGGGCTCCGACAAACTATAATCCCAGTCATTGAAGCAATTGCAATTTATCATAACATTGGAAAGAGTCTATGTCAGAGCTAAAAAGCAAGTCCACATACTCAACTATCATTTAGTCTCCCATAATTGCTAACACTCACGCAATACTTGTGGTTACGGAGCTTTAATCGGACATAGAGAAAGATAGGGGCTTATAGTTTTGCCCCACAACCTTTTACTTCAAGGGTAACGTCAACAATAATGGTTCATGCTCTCCTACATCCAATTAGATATATATATATATATATATATATATATATATATATATATATATATATATATATCATGTTCTTTCCAACATGCTGAGCTTGCCAAAGGATAAAATGACAAAGGAAAGGTGAGGATCACCGTGACTCTTGCATAAGGTAGAAGATAATAGTAAAGGATAGACCCTTCGCAGAGGGAAGCAGAGGTTGCCATGCGCTTTTATGGTTGGATATATAAAATCTCAATGCAAAAGAACGTCACTTTATATTGCCACTTGTGATATGAACCTTTATTATGCAGTCCGTCGCTTTTATTACTTCCACATCACAAGATCGTATAAAGCTTATTTCTCCCACACCAGTCAATCATACATATTTAGAGCAATTTTTATTGCTTTGCACCGATGACAACTTACTTGAAGGATCTTACTCAATCCATAGGTAGATATGGTGGACTCTCATGGTAAAACTGGTTTAGGGATATTTGGAAGCACAAGTAGTATTTCTACTTAGTGCTGAGAATTTGGCTAGCATGAGGGGGAAAGGCAAGCTCAACAAGTTAGAGGAACCATGACAACATACTTTATCTCAGATATAAGAAAGACATAACTCATTACGTTGTCTTCCTTGTCCAACATCAACTCTTTAGCATGTCATATTTTAATGAGTGCTCCCAATCATAAAAGATGTCAATGATAATATATCTGTATGTGAAAACCTCTCTTTCCTTATTACTTACTATTAATTGCAACAATGACCAAAGCTATGTCTGCCAACTCCCAACAACTTTTAATCATCATACTCTTTCTATGTGAAGTCATTACTCTCAATAAGATCAATATGAACTTTTTATTTCTTTTTATTCTTTTTCTCTTTTCTTTTATTTACCCAAGATCATGGCAAAATAATCAAGCCCTTGACTCAACACTAATCTTTATTATATATAACTCACGGACTCGATTACATAGAGAGATCATAAAGCAAAACTCAAAACTAGATCATGCCATAAACTTTATTCTACTAGATCAAGATACTACTAATAGGATCGAACTTCAGAAAAACGGTAAAAATAGGAGTTGTGATTGTGATACGATACCGGGGCACCTCCCCCAAGCTTGGCAGTTGCCAAGGGGAGTGCACAAACCTGTGTGATTATGTCTCCTTCTTTGTTGTCGGTGTAATATGCTTGGTGATGATTCCCCTCAGGATGCGGTTCTCCTCCTCGAGCTTATTAACTTGCTGTTTGAGATCCATTATTTCCTTACGAAGCTTTCCTGTGGCAGCTAAAGCTCCTTGCACCCAAGGGTGTTGCATAGCTGCGGGAGAACAAGTGACACTCCTCTTCATATTTTCATAAGAAAGAAATCTAACATTAGAAGGGATAACCGAGTTTGGGATAGTTGAGCTCTGTAGTTCCCCCATCGTGAATCCATCTCGGAGGCGAGAGGTGACTTCTTGATCCTCCATAGCATCTACTCTCATCAAGTCAGCCTCAATCTCTTCCTCCGTTGCTGGCCCAAAGTGGTCAGCGTCACTGTTTGCCCTTGGTTCCGGTGCCGGATTAGATACCCAGCTCTCCCCGATTGACTCTTGAGAAGACATCTTGCTCTAATCTGTAGCAGCAACAGCTCGAAAACAAAAATAGAGGAAATTTGCATGATACTGGAGTCAAAACCTCCGGGAGAATATATAATGAATTTTTACAGACCAAAATACGTATCGTGCAAGAAAACGGAGTCTGGAAGGCACACGAGGTGCTCACGAGGTAGGGGGGCGCACCCAGGGGGAGGGCACGCCCACCACCCTCGTGGGGCCCTCGTGTCCTTCCCGGACTGCTATTTATTTTTATATTTTTCTAAATATTCCAAAACGGAGAAATATTGCCTTGAAAATTGTTTTGGAGTCGGTTTACTTACCGTACCACATACCTATTCCTTTTCGAAGTCTAAAGCGTTCCAAAAAGTGTCTCTTATGTATTCCTTCGGGGTTATGGTTTCAATAATATTGGTTTCAATATTTATGGGATTACCTGAGATATAATGTTTGATTCTTTGATCGTTTACCACCTTCGGATTTGTGCCCTCGAAGTTGTTGATTTTTATGGCACCGGAACGATAGACCTCTTCGATAACATAGGGGCCTTCCCATTTAGAGAGAAGTTTTCCTGCAAAAATTTTTAAATGAGAGTTGTATAGCAATACATAATCACCTACATTAAACTCACGCTTTTGTATCCTTTTGTCACGCCATCTTTTAACTTTTTCTTTAAACAACTTGGCATTTTCATAAGCTTGGGTTCTCCATTCATCAAGTGAGCTAATATTAAATAACCTCTTCTCACCGGCAAGTTTAAATCATAGTTGAGCTCTTTAATAGCCCAATATGCCTTATGTTCTAGTTCGAGAGGTAAATGACATGCTTTTCCATAAACCATTTTATACGGAGACATCCCATAGGATTTTTGTATGCAGTTCTATAGGCCCATAATGCATCATCAAGTTTCTTAGACCAATTCTTTCTAGACCAATTATTTTCTAGACCTATTAACATTCTTTTGCAAAATTAATTTGAGCTCTCTATTGCTCAACTCTACTTGACCACTAGACCGTGGGTGATAAGGAGATGCAATTCTATGATTAACATCATATTTAGCAAGCATTTTACGGAAGACACCATGAATAAAGTGTGAACCACCATCAGTCATTAAATATCTAGGGACTCCAAACCTCAGAAAAATAACTTCTTTAAGCATTTTAATAGAAGTATTATGATCAGCACTACTAGTTGGAATAGATTCTACCCACTTAGTAACGTAATCAACAGCAACTAAAATATGTGTGTATCCATTAGAGGCAGGAAAAGGTCCCATATAATCAAAGCCCCAAACATCAAATGGTTCAATAACAAGTGAATAATTCATAAGCATTTCTTGACGTCTACTAATATTACCAATTCTTTGACATTCATCACAAGACAAGACAAACTTACGGGCATCCTTGAAGAGAGTAGGCCAATAAAAACCAGATTGCAATACCTTATGTGCAGTTCTATCTCCAGTGTGGTGTCCTCCATAAGACTCGGAATGACACTTGCGTAAGATCTGTTCCTGTTCATGCTCAGGTACACAACGTCTAATAACACCATCTACTCCTTCTTTATAGATATGTGGGTCATCCCAAAAGTAATGTCTCAAGTCATAGAAGAACTTTTTCTTTTGCTGGTATGTGAAGCTAGGTGGTATAAACTTAGCAACAATATAATTAGCATAATTAGCATACCAGGGAGTACTACGAGAAGTACTTAAAACATTTAATTGTTCATCAGGAAAGTCATCATTAATAGGTAGTGGGTCATCAAGAATATTTTCTAACCTAGACAAGTTGTCTGCAATGGGGTTCTCAGCTCCCTTCCTATCAACAATATGCAAATCAAATTCTTGTAGCAAGAGAACCCATCTAATAAGTCTAGATTTACCATCTTTCTTTTCCATAAGGTATTTAATAGCAGCATGATCAGTGTGAATAGTTACTTTAGAATCAACAATATAAGGTTTGAACTTATCACAAGCAAATACAACTGCTAAAAGCTCTTTTTCAATAGTAGCATAATTTCTTTGAGCATTGTCTAGAGTCTTACTAGCATAATTAATAACATTTAATTTCTTATCAACTCTTTGACCTAGAACAGCACCTACAGCGTAATCACTAGCATCACACATAATTTCAAAGGGTAAATTCCAATCAGGTGGCTGAACAATAGGTGCAGAGACTAATGCTTTCTTAAGTATTTCAAATGCTTCTACACAATCATCATCAAAGACAAATGGTATATCTTTTTACAATAAATTAGTCAGAGGCCGAGAAATTTTTGAGAAGTCCTTAATGAACCTCCTATAAAATCCAGCGTGACCAAGGAAACTTCTTATACCTTTGATGTCCTTGGGACATGACATCTTTTCAATAGCATCAACCTTGGCTTTATCAACTTCAATACCTCTTTCAGAAACTTTGTGTCCCAAGACAATACCTTCATTAACCATAAAGTGGCACTTCTCCCAATTCAAGACAAGATTAGTTTCTTCACATCTCTGCAAAACTCGATCAAGATTGCTCAAGCAATCATCAAAAGATGAACCATAGACGGAAAAGTCGTCCATGAAAACCTCACAAATCTTTTCACAAAAGTCAGAGAATATAGCCATCATGCATATTTGAAAGGTAGCAGGTGCATTACATAAACCAAAAGGCATACGTCTATAAGAAAAAGTACCAAAAGAGCATGTAAAAGTAGTCTTTGATTGATCTTTAGCCGACACAGGTATTTGAGAGAACCCAGAATGACCATCTAGAAAGCAATAGTGTGTGTGTTTGCATAATCTTTCTAGCATTTGATCAATAAAACGTAAGGGGTAATGATCTTTCTTAGTAGCTTTATTTAATTTGCGGAAATCAATTACCATCCTATAACCTGTGATAATTCTTTTTGGAATCAATTCATCTTTATCATTAGGAACAACAGTAATACCTCCCTTCTTAGGGACACAATGGACAGGACTTACCCACTCACTATCGGCAACGGGATAAATTATACCTGCCTCCAAAAGCTTGAGTATTTCTTTTCTTACCACTTCTTTCATTTTAGAATTCAGACGTCGTTGGGGATCACGAACTGGTTTGGCATTTGCTTCCAAATTTATTTTATGTTGACATAGAGTGGGACTAATGCCCTTAAGATCATCAAGAGTATATCCAATAGCAGCACGATGCTTCTTCAGAGTTTTCAATAATATTTCTTCTTCATGCTCTGAAAGGTTAGCACTAATAATTATAGGATATATTTTCTTTTCATCAAGATAAGCATATTTAAGATTATCAGGCAACGGTTTAAGCTCCAACACGGGATCACCCTTGGGTGGAGGAGGATCCCCTAAAATTTCAACAGGCAAGTTGTGTTGCAGAATAGGTTCCTGTTTAAAGAATACTTCATCTATTTCCCTTCTTTCATTCATGAACATATCATTTTCATGGTCTAGCAAATAGTGCTCTAAAGGATCACTAGGAGGTACGGCAATAGAAGCAAGACCAATAATTTCATCCTTACTGGGTAATTCTTCCTCACGATGTTGTTTACTAAATTTAGAGAAATTAAACTCATGAACCATATCATCCAAGCCAACAGTAACAACATTCTTTTCACAATCTATCTTAGCATTAACAGTGTTCAAGAAGGGTCTACCAAATATGATGGGACAAAAGATATCTTGTGGGGAACCAAGAACAAAAAAATCAGCAGGATATTTAGTTTTCCCACACAAGACTTCAACATCTCTAACAATTCCCATTGCTGAAATAGTATCTCTATTGGAAAGTTTAATTGTAACATCGATGTCTTCTAACTCAACAGGTGCAATATCATGCATATTTCTTTGTATAAGTCATGAGGTATAACACTAGCACTAGCACCCATATCACATAAGCCATGATAACAATGATCTCCTATTTTAACAGAAATAACAGGCACGCCTACTACAGGTCTATGTTTATCTTTATCACAAGGTTTAGCAATTCTAGCAGTTTCACCTTCGAACTGAATAACATGCCCATCAATATTATCAGACAAGAGATCTTTAACAATAGCAATATTAGGTTCTACTTTAACTTGCTCAGGAGGTGTATATGTTCTAATATTGCTTTTACGAACAACAGTTGAAGCTTTAGCATGATCCTTTACTCTGACAGGGAAAGGTGGTTTCTCAATATAAGAAGTAGGAACAATAGGATCATTATAAGTGACAGTCTTTTCTTCAACTTTAACAGGTGCAGCTACTTTTACTTCTATGGGAGGATGATATTTAAACCACTTCTCCTTAGGGAGATCAACATAAGTAGCAAAAGATTCACAGAAAGAAGCTACTATCTCAGAGTCAAGTCCATATTTAGTGTTAATTTTACGGAAAATATCAGTATGCATAAAAGATTTAACACAATCAAACTTAGGTATCATACCTGACTCCTTACCTTCGTCGAGGTCCCAATCTTCAGAGTTGCGTTTAATTCGATCCAATAAATTCCATCTGAATTCAATAGTCTTCATCATAAAAGAGCCAGCACAAGAAGTATCGAGCATGTTGCGATTGTTTTCAGAAAGCCGAGTATAAAAACTTTGCATAATTATTTCTCTCTGGAGCTCATGATTGGGGTATGAATATAACATTGATTTAAGCCTCCCCCAAGCTTGAGCGATGCTTTCTCCTTCGCGAGGCCAGAAATTATATATATAATTGCGATCACGATGAACAAGATGCATAGGGTAATATTTTTGATGAAATTCTAGCTTCAATCTTTTATAGTCCCATGATCTCATATCATCACATTGCCTATACCATACCAATGCGTCTCCCTTCAAAGATAAAGGGAAGGCCTTCTTCTTAGCAACATCATCGGGTATACCTGCAAGCTTAAATAATCCACAAACTTCATCCACATATATTAAGTGCTCATCAGGATGCTTTGTTCTATCTCTTGTAAAAGGGTCAGCTAGCAGTCTTTCCATCATACCCGAAGGAAATTCAAAAGGAGTTTTATTTTCCATAGGTTCAATAGGTTGAGGAGCAACTCTTTGCTCTACTGGACGGGATGAAGATACCCCGAACAAGCCCCTCAGAGAATTACTTTCCATAGTAACAAGTGACAGTAAATTTCAGCACACTATATAAATTTTTCCTTACCAAATTCCACTTACCAAAGGCGCTACACTCCCCGGCAACGGCGCCAGAAAAGAGTCTTGATGACCCACAAGTATAGGGGATCTATCGTAGTCCTTTCGATAAGTAAGAGTGTCGAACCCAACGAGGAGCAGAAGGAAAAGATAAGCGGTTTTCAGTAAGGTATTCTCTGCAAGTACTGAAATAAGTGGTAACAAATAGTTTTGTGACGGATAAATTGTAACGAGCAACAAGTAACAAAAGTAAATAAAGTGCAGCAAGGTAGCCCAATCCTTTTGTAGCAAAGGACAAACTGAAACAAACTCTTATAATAGGAAAAGCGCTCCCGAGGACACGTGGGAATATCGTCAAGCTAGTTTTCATCACGTTCATATGATTCGCGTTCGATACTTTGATAATTTGATATGTGGGTGGACCGGTGCTTGGGTGCTGTTCTTACTTGAACAAGCATCCCATTTATGATTAACCTCTATTGCAAGCATCCGCAACTACAACAAAAGTATTAAGGTAAACCTAACCATAGCATGAAACATGTGGATCCAAATCAGCCCCTTACAAAGCAACGCATAAACTAGGGTTTAAGCTTTTGTCACTCTAGCAACCCATCATCTACTTATTACTTCCCAATGCCTTCCTCTAGGCCCAAATAATGGTGAAGTGTTATTTAGTCGACGTTCACATAAAACCACTAGAGGCTAGACAACATACATATTATCAAAATATCAAATGAATACCAAATCCACATGACTACTCATAGCAAGACTTCTCCCTTGTCCTCAGGAACGAACGTAATTACTCACAAAGCATATTCATGTTCATAATCAGAGGGGTAATAATATGCATATAGGATCTGAACATATAATCTTCCACCAATTAAACCAACTAGCATCAACTACAAGGAGTAATCAACACTACTAGCAACCTACTAGCACCAATCCCGGACTTTGAGACAAGAATTGGATACAAGATATGAACTAGGGTTTGGAGATGAGATGGTGCTGGTGAAGATGTTGATGGAGATTGCCCTCTCCCGATGAGAGGAGCGTTGGTGATGATTTCCTCCTCCGGGAGGGAAGTATCCCTAGCAGAACAGCTCTGCCGGAGCTCTAGATTGGATCCGCCAAGGTTCCGCCTCGTGGCAGCGGAGTCTCGTCCCGAAAAGTTCCTTACTATTTTTTTCTCATCGAAAGACTTCACATAGGAGAAGATGGGCGTCGGAGAGCCACCAGGAGGCCCATGAGGTAGGGGGCGCGCCTTGGGGGGCGCCCCCACCCTCGTGAGCAGGGTGTGGGCCCCCTGGCCTTCATCTTTGGCGTGGATTTTTCTTTATTTATTTTAAGACGTTCTGTGGAGTTTCAGGACTTTTGGAGTTGCGCAGAATAGGTCTCTAATATTTGCTCCTTATCCAGACCAGAATTTTAGCTGCCGGCATTCTCCCTCTTTATGTAAACCTTGTAAAATAAGAGAGAATAGCCGTAACTATTGTGACATAAAGTGAAATAACAGTCCATAATGCAATAAATATCGATATAAAAGCATGATACAAAATGGACGTATCACTAATTTGTAAAGTTGGGAAACTAAGCGGCAATGGTAGGCAACTAATTACCAATAGCAGGCAACTTTATAGTGTTGTAGGAAACTTAAAAAAGCAATGGTAAGCAACTTCAAACTATATCTAGGCAACTATTTTGTAAAGTTAGGCAACTGGGCAGCAATGGTATGCAACTAATTACCAATTGCAGGCAACTAAGCATCACTGATAGGCAACTTTATAGTGTTGTAGGCAACTTAGAAAGGCAAGGATAAACACCTTCACAATATATGTAGGCAACTGGTCAACAATGGTAGGCAACTAGACATCAATGATAGGAAATTCCATAGTATTTACAGACAACTGAGCAGCTACGATAGGTATTTTGGGATAATGTTAGTAAATTAACAGGTGCACGTAGTGCAGTGAAGTTGCTTGCATGTAGCACTACCTCATGTTTCGTGTGATTTTTCTCATTCTTTTTACACAAACCAACCTAATTGGTAGTCCTACTAGGCAAAAAAGAAGGAGCTACTTCCCTATAGTGCTACTTAGAGGTGAAACTAATCATTGTTGGTCATGGTAACTAATTTAGAAGGACTCCCGACTCATAGGTAGTCATATTAGGCAATAAAAAGGAGTTTCTCTCCTACAACACTAAAGTTGCCTCTATAGTATCCAAAGTTGCTCTAAAATAAAATTTGTCGAAACCTACTCATATGAGATCTAGTTTTGAAGAGCTCGTCAAGAGAAACCCAGCGGTGAAAACGGATCTTCATTCGGATGCTTAAATCAAAAGTTATAGCTTTTTAAAAAATTTGAAACCCAAAAATTAATGCACATGGGCTCTTACTGAGGCAACGTGAGGTTGAAGGCTCATGTACTTTCCTTTTTTCACAGAATAGGATGACGTGGCACACAGGTTTTCTAATATAGAGGATATGCTCGGGCACTCCATCTAGCGCCCGCGCGCTGCCTATCCACGTCATATATTCACTTAAAAAACAAATATTTTCCTCTCAGTATTTCGCAGGACTGTGAGCTTAATTTAAAATCTGCGCTGCTAATTGAACACCAACAGTTGTTTAGTCTAGTGGCTAGCATTTTGAGCGCTCCTGCCTCAACAACATGGTTCGATTCCTCGCAACACAGTATTTTCCTTGGAAATTTTTGAACTGTTGCGGGTTGTTGGTACGCTAATGGGCCGGTCCATTATGGCCCTGTGTGTCCTGTGAAATTATTTAGGACCCATCATAAATCAAAAAAATGGAGAAACAATCTTTCCTTTAATATTAGATAAAGATAAAGATAAGGATATCTATTCTATCCCTAATATTAAAGTATGGATTGTTTTCCACTTTTTTCGTCCACAGTAACTTTTTTCGTCCGTCGCTGGCTCGCAGCGAACGCTGACTTGGACTCGCTATCTCTTTGTAGGTCGCTCCTCTTCTCTCACGTACGATTCTAAGCGCGTTCTGTGGCCCAATGTAGTTATGGGCCAAGCGACGCGTGTGGGCTTACTGGTTCTTTGGGTGCGAAAAAATTAAGGATGGCATGCGGATAATCTAACACGCCTTCTCACCCTGGTCCATGCCCTGGCAACAAACGAAAAACAAAAGCGCGCGAGAAGATCTAGCGACTGAGTATGGCAAAATACCAGCGTAAAATTTAAAGTAATATGTGCAACCACAGATCTGTTTATTTTTTCAACAATTCTTGGGAAAAAATGTGAACGATTTTCCTTCAAATATTTAAATAATGTTAGAAATTTGAGTAACTTTTAAAACCTAAACATTTTCTGGAAAACGTGACCAATTATTGAAAATATGAATAAAATTTGAAATTACAAATAATTATTGAAATTTTTATATATGATGAACAATTTCAAATATACATTGAATTTTTTATATACTCTGCACAATTTTTAAATAAACACTGAACATTTTTGTGATATATGTGGAACAATATTTAAATACTTATTGAACAAATTTGAAATGTAAGTCGAACATTTTCGTAATATACAGTGAACAATTTTTAGATACACATTGAACATATATACGTTGAACAATATGTAAAGTTACATTGAATATTTTGTGATATACACTGAATAAATTTTGAATTGTAAAGAAAATTTTAAAAACATGAACAATTTTCCAAAATAGAAATATTTTATAAAATGCAAACAATTTAGGAAATTATTAACATCTTTTGAAAGGAGGACATTCTTTGGCATTCCGAACAATATTTTAAATTTTAGAACAACTATTTGAAGAAAAAAAGAAGAAAAGAAAATGTAAAAGGAAACAAAAAGTAAAAGAAAAACAACAAGACCTACGTGGGCCGGCCCAACTAGGAGTGCCTTGAGCGAAGCCTCGGCGTTTTGATGCTACCCTTTTTTTTTGCATCGTTTTGATGCTACCCTTGATATACGTTACTAGCCGATAGAAGCAACATTATACATACACGATGCACGTATATACACTGTTATGAATTATACATACACAAACCATGGTTGCCGCTCACTATGTCAATGTCAATGTGGCACTACACATCCTCTCCTACAAAGGGAAGTAGGAACACCCGCGTCACATGTTGCCGTGCAACTCACCGTGTGATATCCGGCCTCTACATACTTCCCTCTCATTTCGCAATTGACGTGCCTTTCATCTCAGGTGATGTGTCGCGGCCACCTCCTTGACCGGGCCAACACTGATTCATAATAATAATTGTTTGATCGTACAAAATAGAGTAGAAGTATGAGGTGAGGTGTATGGACCAGTTGCAAGGAGTAGCTTGCCGAGATAAGTTATTGATGTTTTGAACATTTCTTTGCGTGGGCACAATGATTGGTGCGACATGCGGTGGCGAACCCATCGCCTTAGGATTGACCATATTTGAAGCATTGTCATCAGGTGGGCATCATGATGGCCGTTTACAGGGTCAGAAAAAGGATAAGCGATGACACGGCCGGGTGTCATGTCGAATTAGAGGTGGATCTATTAGGAGTCCTGAGCCATGCTTATTAGGATAGAGTCATGATATTTTTTTCCTCCCGTTGTAATGCACCGGCATGTTTCCTAGTACTATTGTGGTACTGTACTCTACCCTACCACATGCAGTGCAGCCACGGGAGGATGCAGGTCTTGATCGGGTAGATGTGTTGTATGACAGGCAAATTTATGTCACCACGTTACTGTGTTTATTGTTGTCTTCTTCCTTTTCTTGGCAAACTTGAGTCCTCGCACGTGTGTGCGTTTATTGTTGTCTTCTCTAAGCTTCTCTTCTCCAAGCTTATGTGTGCCTATTTATGCCATCGCCCAGAGTATCCAACTTCAGCGTCTGTATTTTTTTTCTGTGTGCATATGTATTTTTTTGCACGGACGAAAATCACGGTCTAAAGCGGTGATGCAGACGAACGGATGTCCGCTTTGGCCCATTCAGACCAATTTTAGATCAAATTTGCATCCGTGCGGACATGTTGCGGACACCCACGGCGCCTCACTTTGTCCTTCCCTGTCTGTAGGTGCCAACAGGCCATTCCTCCCATCCCGTCGAGTTCGACCTCTTCAGCCTCTTCGCCCTTGTTGTCGCCACCTTGTTTCTGGCCTCTTGGCCACCCTCAATATACAAAATCATTTCGCATGGTCCATAACCTCCACAAAGTGATATCATTTGAAACAACATTGTTCAAAACAACATTTCGTTTACACGTTACCAATGTTTTGATAGGTCATCCAAGGAACGTGGAACAATAATACCAAAAAATCGAGAGGCCGCGGATGATGGAGGCCGGTGGTTGGGGTGGGTAAGTTGGAGGCGTGAGGAAGAAGAGAGGTGTAGGTTGAAGATGAATAGTGTGATCTGTTTTGGGCCGTTTGATCAAGATCAGACGGTCCATGAGGAAAGTGAAAACGTTTTCACGCATCTGACAAATAGAGAGTTCCAATATTTTATTTAAAAAATGAAAAGGTTAAAAATAGATACTCTAGTACTGAGAGAGAGAAAGAGAGAGAGAAAGAGAGAGGCTCTGACGTATTTGTAGGCAGCAGTACATCTATTTTAACTACAGTCGTCCACGCAGCTCACATGCGGCTCACGGCGTGCTGCGCCGTCTCGGTGGCCGCCAGCTCGCCGCGGCGGCGCGTGACGAAACTGAGCCGCTCGGCGGTGGCCGGTTTGAACACGGCCTCCGGGTCGGCGTCCACGGCGTCGGCGAGCCGCGGCCACATCCTGGCGGTGACCAGCCACGACCCGTCTCCCGCGGGGCTCCGGATCACTGTCATGGCCGCCGACCCGAGCCTCCCCGGCCGCACCCACGGCATCACCAGCCGCGGCGGGCCGAACCCAAAGTCGCCCTCCACCCTGAACGGCACGAACGCCGACACCACCAGCGCCGGGCTGCCCGTGCCCAGCCCCACCGCCTCCGTCCACTTGCCGCCCTCCGCAAACACCCCCTTGTGCGCTTCCATCCAGTCCATCAGCTCCTCGTACCGCTCCTGCCGGAACACCTCGGAGATTGCCGCGGCGGCCATCGTCGCCACGTCGGCGAGCGGGGAGGAGCGCACCGTGTCCACGACCGCCTCCCGGGACGCGTAGGTGACGACGTTGCCAAGGTAGTTGTTGACGTGGGTCTTGTTGTACTTGGCGGGGTCGAGGCGCCGGCGGCCGTCGACGAGCCACGCCATGCGGCAGTGCGTGTCGGAGCCGCCCACGGCCGCGGCGAGCAGCTTCCAGACGTGCGCGGAGAGGGCCTCGAGCCGCGTGACCCGGCGGGCGGGGCCGCTGGCCGCCCCGCGGAGGCGGTCGACGTCTGCGGCGTCCACGACGTAGTTGCGGCGCACGAGGGCCGCGGCAAGGAGGGCGTTGGGGAGGGTGCCGGGGTCGTAGCGCACGAACTCGGCGTCCAGCGACGGGCCGTACCGCGGCGGCGAGCGGGGCCGGAAGAGGGAGGCGCGGTCGTGGTGGGGCTCCCACGAGAGGCCGCCCGCGACGAGCATCTCGGCCCAGGCGTTGGGCAGCGTGGTGAGCCCGTGGCCGTCCACGAGCAGGTGGTCGGTGCCCCAGGAGAGCGAGAACCCACCGCACGCGAACCGGACGAGCTGCAGTGACAGCGCGAGCCCCCGCTCGAACGGCAGCTGGATGCGCCCCAGCGAGGCGTCGGCGTCGGCGAAGTCCACGTTAGACACTGCTGGTTTATCTAAGGCATGGTGGGGGAGGCTCTATTGACTTCATGTCATGTCCTGAATAGAGTTCCCAACAATAATAAAGAGAAAACCCCTTATGAGGAGTGGGTTGGGAGAAAACCATCACTTTCTTATTTGCGCACTTGGGGATGTTTGGCAAAGGTCAATATTCCTATTCCTAAGAAACGCAAACTTGGACCAAAGACAGTGGATTGTGTCTTTCTAGGGTATGCTCAACGGAGCATTGCTTATAGGTTTTTAGTGGTAAAATCTGAAATATCTGATATGCATGTTGATACTATAATGGAATCTCGTGATGTAACATTTTTTGAGAACATATTTCCTATGAAAGATATGCATAGCATTGCTAGATTTTCTTCTGAGATAATTCCTGAATCTAGTACAACTGATGAATATTTCGAACAATCACATGAGGAAGTCCTTGAGAAGGATAACAATAAAGTTCCTAGAAGGAACAAGAGACAAAGGATTGCAAAATCCTTTGGTGATGATTTCATTGTATACCTTGTGGACGACACACCCAAGACGATTGCAGAAGCATATGCATCTCCGGATGTAGATGATTGGAAAGAAGCTGTTCATAATGAGATGGACTCAATTCTTTCTAATGGAACTTGGGAACTAACTGATAGACCATATGGTTGTAAACCTGTGGGCTGTAAGTGGGTGTTCAAAAGGAAGCTAAAGCCTGATGGTACTATTGATAAATACAAGGCGCGGCTAGTGGCCAAGGGCTACACTCAGAAAGAAGGCGAAGATTACTTTGACACCTATTCACCCGTTGCTAGAATGACCACCATTCGAGTGTTACTTTCCTTGGCTGGCTCTTATGGTCTTATCATTCATCAAATGGATGTAAAGACAGCTTTTCTCAATGGAGAGTTGGAAGAGGAGATCTATATGGATCAGCCTGACGGGTTTGTGGTAAAGGGTGAAGAGAGAAAGGTGTGCAAATTGTTAAAATCTTTGTATGGTCTGAAACAGGCACCTAAGCAATGGCATGAGAAGTTTGAAAGAACTTTGACTTCTGCAGGATTTGTCATTAACGAGGCTGATAGGTGTGTTTACTATCGCCATGGTGGGGGCAATAGTGTCATATTATGTTTGTATGTGGACGACATACTGATCTTTGGTACAAACATTAATGCAATTAATGAGGTCAAGTCTTTTCTATCAAAACGTTTTGACATCAAAGATCTGGGAGAAGCCGATGTAATTCTAAACATCAAACTTATTAAGGATGAGAGTGGGATTACATTAACGCAATCTCACTATGTTGAGAAGGTCTTGAACCGATTCGGTTTTATGGATAGCAAGCCTTCTCCAACACCTTATGATCCCAGCGTGACACTTAGAAAGAACAAGAAAGAAACGAGAGATCAATTAAGATACTCTCAAATTGTCGGTTCACTCATGTACTTAGCTAGCGCTACAAGACCAGATATCTCTTTTGCTGTGAGCAAACTGAGTAGGTTCATGTCCAACCCGGGTGATGATCATTGGCATGCACTAGAAAGGGTCTTGCGCTATCTGTGAGGTACTATGAGTTACGGAATTACTTATTCAGGGCATCCTGCTGTGCTAGAAGGATATAGTGATTCAAATTGGATCTCCGATGTTGATGTACTTTACGCAACAAGTGGGTATGTATTTACTCATGGTGGTGGCGCAGTGTCATGGAGGTCTTGCAAGCAAACCATATTGACGAGGTCAACTATGGAAGCAGAATTAACTGCTTTGGACACAGCTACTGTTGAGGCAGAATGGCTGCGTGAGCTCTTGATGGACTTGCCGATTGTTGAAAAACCTGTACCGGCTATTCTTATGAATTGTGATAACCAAACGGTTATCGCTAAAGTGAACAATTCTAAAGATAATGCAAAGTCATCAAGACACGTGAAAAGACGTTTGAAGTCTGTCAGGAAGTTGAGAAACTCCGGAGTAATAACTGTTACGTATATACAAATAGACAAAAACCTGGCAGATCCCTTTACAAAGGGACTATCACGAAATGTGATAGATATTGCATCGAGGGAGATGGGTATGAGACCCATAGATGTTACACCATAGTAGTAACCCAACCTTTGTGATCGGAGATCCCATGAATTAGGATCTGGGAAGAACAAGCTATTGGTTAACTGAGGAGAGTAATAACTTATGATCGTCTCCAAGTGAAGATGCAAAACTCTCAGAGCTGTAAGGCTCAGATCTGTAAGGCAGGTCGGCAACATGCCTTAATGTGGTTCTATTGGCTATAATTAGCAAAGATGCTGTCCTACAGAGCAGTCTTGAAAGAACACACCTATATGAGTTCTGACTGTAAACGTCGCAGTCTATGAGATTTGGGTGATCTCTAGTAAACTCACGAAGAGACCAGGGAGTATGACGTATAAGCTCCAAACCGCGGGGTAGCCTACTGGTTAAGACTTTGAGTGAAACCTGTTCACACAAAACTAGCAATTCAAGGCATAGTCCATTGTCAAGTTGTGAATGGATGTAGCTTAAAGTTCTAGGCAGAAGTTCAACTTAACAGTCTCTGCTGAAACACTGGTATATTAAACAAGTGGTGAGAGAAGGCAAATCTCTAAATGGGTATTTGAGATCTGGTGGGGGATTGTTAGAATTAATGGGCTAGGCCCATAGCAATTTCTGAAATCTCAAAGCCCATGTGTAAAATGGCAAGTGGTGGTGCTAAGTTTAGTCCCATCTTGGAAGTTGAAGAAGAGTTGGACCTCTTTATATAGTGGGTTCTCTCTACCACTCTAAGTGGTGTGTGAGAAGAGAAAGGGAAAACCACACGCGCGCGCTCGCTCGCCTCGCCTCGCCTCGCCTCGCCTGGCCTGGCCGGGCCGGGCCGTGGCGAGGCGAGGCGAGGCGGCGCGTACATGCGACATGCGCGTGAATGGTCCGCCGAAATCCGGTCCGTCTCCTTGCAGGAGCGCAGCTTCCTTTTGCCGTTTTATTTTTATGTCTGGGCAGACAAGTTTTTTTTTTGATTTCTTGTCCGGTAAGTATACGAATTAGAAACCGAGTCGGTTTGGGATTGTGGTCGCGACACAATACCGCCTCTGGTCCTAAGATATATACAGCTACCGGCTGCGGCCAGAGATACACCGAAAAACACCTAGGGTTTTGCCTCATCTCACAACTTGCACCGCCATCGTAGTCTACTCCATCCCAAACGCCGGCGTGCATCGGCGCGTGGGAGAGCAGGTCTCCGGAACCGTTCGTCTTTGCGATCCTGCACCGGTAGAGGACGAATTAGGTTTTTGGGAAGCGCTGTGCGCGACTGCTCAAGTTCGTCATCACGGGTCGTCTTCCGTCCAAGTCGGGCGGTGCTACTCATCGTCGTATTCATCGCCGTCAGCAGCAGATCGTCGCCAACATCGTCATCAACACTGTCGCACCCATAATAGCTAACGATCAGTACGTCCAACATCCTCTGTTCATGTCTGTTTCTACAGCTACTGTTACGTGTTTGCTGCTGTTATGCATGTCTTGCTGTTCTTCTAGTTTGCTAGATTTTTGCATGCTAGTATCTCTTCTAGTCATGAATTATTTACTGGAATTAATCATGAACTTGCCTAATATTCCAACAATCCAAAAACCTAACTATAGGCAATTTCCTGAGTTAACTATGGCTGGATTCGCTGATGCACTGAGGCCGGATAAGTTTACCGGTGTGCACTTTAAGAGGTGGCAGGTGAAGACCACGCTCTGGCTTACTGCTCTGAAAGTTTTCCACGCTAGTGTTGGTGCTCCAGAGGGAATGACCGACGAAGATCGGAGAAAATTCCAGGAAGCCAATACTATGTTTGTGGGATGCATTCTGAGTGTTCTTGCTGACTGTCTGTGTGATGTGTACATGCACATAAACGACGGAAAAATTCTGTGGGATGCACTGAATGCAAAATTCGGTGCAACAGATGCAGGCAGTGAACTGTACATCATGGAGAGTTTTCATGACTACAAGATGGTGAATAACCGTTCTGTGGTTGAACAAGCTCATGAGATACAGTGCATTGTGAAGGAACTTGAACTCCTTAAATGTGTTCTACCCGACAAATTCGTGGCTGGGTGCATGACTGCAAAGTTGCCTCCTTCATGGAGGAATTTCGCCACAACTCTGAAGCATAAGAGACAGGAGATATCAGTTGAAAATCTGATTGCATCTCTTGATGTTGAAGAAAAAGCTCGGGCTAAAGATACCACTGAAAAAGGAGGTGAGGTTCAGCCTACTGCTAACATGGTGCAGAGGTACCCACAGAACAAGAACAAAGGGAAGAACAAACCTGTTTTCAACAAGCCTACCAAGACTACTACCTTCAAGAAGAAGAAGTTCAACAAGGCTGAGCTAGAGTGCTACGCCTGTGGGAAGCCTGGACACTTTTCCAAGGAATGCCCTGAACGTGCAGACCGCAGAGGGAAAACAAGCTCCAAGACTGTCAACATGGTGACCGCTAGCAATACTGATGGGTATGGTAATTTACCTATTGTGCTTTCAGTATTTCAATCATCTTCGTGGTGGATTGATTCGGGTGCTAACGTTCATGTGTGTGCTGACATCTCCCTGTTTACTTCTTATCAGGTCGCAAGGGATTCTTCCGTCCTAATGGGGAATGGGTCACATGCTTCTGTTCGTGGCATTGGCACGGTGGATCTGAAGTTTACTTCAGGAAAGATCGTGCAACTAAGGAACGTGCAGCATGTCCCTACTATGAACAAGAATCTAGTTAGCGGCTCCCTTCTATGTCGAGATGGATTTAAGGTAGTTTTAGAGTCCAATAAAGTAATCGTGTCAAGATTTGGACAATTTATAGGAAAAGGCTATGAGTGCGGAGGCTTGTTCCGCTTTTCTCTTTCAGATTTTTGCAATAAGTCAATAAACCAAATTTGTGCTAGTGTTAATGATGATGCAAGTATTTGGCATTCTCGTTTATGTCATATTAATTTTGGTTTAATGTCTCGGCTATCCAGCATGAGTTTAATTCCGAACTTCACAGTTGCCAAAGGTTCTAAGTGCCATAGTTGTGTGCAATCTAAGCAACCTCGAAAGCCTCATAAGGCTGTCGAGGAGAGAAACTTGGCACCTCTAGAACTCATACATTCTGATCTTTGTGAGATGAATGGTGTGTTGACAAAAGGTGGAAAGAGATATTTCATGACTTTGATTGATGATGCGACTAGATTTTGCTATGTTTATTTGTTGCAAACTAAAGATGAAGCATTAGACTACTTTAAAATCTATAAAGCTGAAGTTGAAAATCAACTAGAGAGAAAGATCAAGCGTCTTAGGTCCGATCGTGGTGGAGAGTATTTTCCAAAAGTTTTTGATGAATTTTGTGAGGAACATGGTATTATTCATGAGAGGACGCCTCCCTATTCACCTCAATCAAATGGAGTGGCCGAGAGGAAAAACCGCACATTGACTGACTTGGTGAATGCCATGTTAGACACTGCTGGTTTATCTAAGGCATGGTGGGGGGAGGCTCTATTGACTTCATGTCATGTCCTGAATAGAGTTCCCAACAATAATAAAGAGAAAACCCCTTATGAGGAGTGGGTTGGGAGAAAACCATCACTTTCTTATTTGCGCACTTGGGGATGTTTGGCAAAGGTCAATATTCCTATTCCTAAGAAACGCAAACTTGGACCAAAGACAGTGGATTGTGTCTTTCTAGGGTATGCTCAACGGAGCATTGCTTATAGGTTTTTAGTGGTAAAATCTGAAGTACCTGATATGCATGTTGATACTATAATGGAATCTCGTGATGCAACATATTTTGAGAACATATTTCCTATGAAAGATATGCATAGCATTGCTAGATTTTCTTTTGAGATAATTCCTGAATCTAGTACAACTGATGAATATTTCGAACAATCACATGAGGAAGTCCTTGAGAAGGATAACAATGAAGTTCCTAGAAGGAACAAGAGACAAAGGATTGCAAAATCCTTTGGTGATGATTTCATTGTATACCTTGTGGACGACACACCCAAGAAGATTGCAGAAGCATATGCATCTCCGGATGTAGATGATTGGAAAGAAGCTGTTCATAATGAGATGGACTCAATTCTTTCTAATGGAACTTGGGAACTAACTGATAGACCATATGGTTGTAAACCTGTGGGCTGTAAGTGGGTGTTCAAAAGGAAGCTAAAGCCTGATGGTACTATTGATAAATACAAGGCGCGGCTAGTGGCCAAGGGCTACACTCAGAAAGAAGGCGAAGATTACTTTGACACCTATTCACCCGTTGCTAGAATGACCACCATTCGAGTGTTACTTTCCTTGGCTGGCTCTTATGGTCTTATCATTCATCAAATGGATGTAAAGACAGCTTTTCTCAATGGAGAGTTGGAAGAGGAGATCTATATGGATCAGCCTGATGGGTTTGTGGTAAAGGGTGAAGAGAGAAAGGTGTGCAAGTTGTTAAAATCTTTGTATGGTCTGAAACAGGCACCTAAGCAATGGCATGAGAAGTTTGAAAGAACTTTGACTTCTGCAGGATTTGTCATTAACGAGGCTGATAGGTGTGTTTACTATCGCCATGGTGGGGGCAATAGTGTCATATTATGTTTGTATGTGGACGACATACTGATCTTTGGTACAAACATTAATGCAATTAATGAGGTCAAGTCTTTTCTATCAAAAAGTTTTGACATGAAAGATCTGGGAGAAGCCGATGTAATTCTAAACATCAAACTTATTAAGGATGAGAGTGGGATTACATTAACGCAATCTCACTATGTTGAGAAGGTCTTGAACCGATTCGGTTTTATGGATAGCAAGCCTTCTCCAACACCTTATGATCCCAGCGTGACACTCAGAAAGAACAAGAAAGAAACGAGAGATCAATTAAGATACTCTCAAATTGTCGGTTCACTCATGTACTTAGTTAGCGCTACAAGACCAGATATCTCTTTTGCTGTGAGCAAACTGAGTAGGTTCATGTCCAACCCGGGTGATGATCATTGGCATGCACTAGAAAGGGTCTTGCGCTATCTGAGAGGTACTATGAGTTACGGAATTACTTATTCAGGGCATCCTGCTGTGCTAGAAGGATATAGTGATTCAAATTGGATCTCCGATGTTGATGTACTTTACGCAACAAGTGGGTATGTATTTACTCATGGTGGTGGCGCAGTGTCATGGAGGTCTTGCAAGCAAACCATATTGACGAGGTCAACTATGGAAGCAGAATTAACTGCTTTGGACACAGCTACTGTTGAGGCAGAATGGCTGCGTGAGCTCTTGATGGACTTGCCGGTTGTTGAAAAACCTGTACCGGCTATTCTTATGAATTGTGATAACCAAACGGTTATCGCTAAAGTGAACAATTCTAAAGATAATGCAAAGTCATCAAGACACGTGAAAAGACGTTTGAAGTCTGTCAGGAAGTAGAGAAACTCCGGAGTAATAACTGTTACGTATATACAAACAGACAAAAACCTGGCAGATCCCTTTACAAAGGGACTAACACGAAATGTGATAGATATTGCATCGAGGGAGATGGGTATGAGACCCATAGATGTTACACCATAGTAGTAACCCAACCTTTGTGATCGGAGATCCCGTGAATTAGGATCTGGGAAGAACAAGCTATTGGTTAACTGAGGAGAGTAATAACTTATGATCGTCTCCAAGTGAAGATGCAAAACTCTCAGAGCTGTAAGGCTCAGATCTGTAAGGCAGGTCGGCAACATGCCTTAATGTGGTTCTATTGGCTATAATTAGCAAAGATGCTGTCCTACAGAGCAGTCTTGAAAGAACACACCTATATGAGTTCTGACTGTAAACGTCGCAGTCTATGAGATTTGGGTGATCTCTAGTAAACTCACGAAGAGACCAGGGAGTATGACGTATAAGCTCCAAACCGCGGGGTAGCCTACTGGTTAAGACTTTGAGTGAAACCTGTTCACACAAAACTAGCAATTCAAGGCATAGTCCATTGTCAAGTTGTGAATGGATGTAGCTTAAAGTTCTAGGCAGAAGTTCAACTTAACAGTCTCTGCTGAAACACTGGTATATTAAACAAGTGGTGAGAGAAGGCAAATCTCTAAATGGGTATTTGAGATCTGGTGGGGGATTGTTAGAATTAATGGGCTAGGCCCATAGCAATTTCTGAAATCTCAAAGCCCATGTGTAAAATGGCAAGTGGTGGTGCTAAGTTTAGTCCCACCTTGAAAGTTGAAGAAGAGTTGGACCTCTTTATATAGTGGGTTCTCTCTACCACTCTAAGTGGTGTGTGAGAAGAGAAAGGGAAAACCACACGCGCGCGCTCGCTCGCCTCGCCTCGCCTCGCCTGGCCTGGCCGGGCCGGGCCGGGCCGGGCCGGGCCGGGCCGTGGCGAGGCGAGGCGAGGCGAGGCGGCGCGTACATGCGACATGCGCGTGAATGGTCCACCGAAATCCGGTCCGTCTCCTTGCAGGAGCGCAGCTTCCTTTTGCCGTTTTATTTTTATGTCTTGGCAGACAAGTTTTTTTTTTGATTTCTTGTCCGGTAAGTATACGAATTAGAAACCGAATCGGTTTGGGATTGTGGTCGCGACACAATACCGCCTCTGGTCTTAATATATATACAGCTACCGGCTGCGGCCAGAGATACACCGAAAAACACCTAGGGTTTTGCCTCATCTCACAACTTGCGCCGCTATCGTAGTCTACTCCATCCCAAACGCCGGCGTGCATCGGCGCGTGGGAGAGCAGGTCTCCGGAACCGTTCGTCTTTGCGATCCTGCACCGGGAGAGGACGAATTAGGTTTTTGGGAAGCGCTGTGCGCGACTGCTCAAGTTCGTCATCACGGGTCGTCTTCCGTCCAAGTCGGGCGGTGCTACTCATCGTCGTATTCATCGCCGTCAGCAGCAGATCGTCGCCAACATTGTCATCAACACTGTCGCACCCATAATAGCTAACGATCAGTACGTCCAACATCCTCTGTTCATGTCTGTTTCTACAGCTACTGTTACGTGTTTGCTGCTGTTATGCATGTCTTGCTGTTCTTCTAGTTTGCTAGATTTTTGCATGCTAGTATCTCTTCTAGTCATGAATTATTTACTGGAATTAATCATGAACTTGCCTAATATTCCAACAATCCAAAAACCTAACTATAGGCAATTTCCTGAGTTAACTATGGCTGGATTCGCTGATGCACTGAGGCCGGATAAGTTTACCGGTGTGCACTTTAAGAGGTGGCAGGTGAAGACCACGCTCTGGCTTACTGCTCTGAAAGTTTTCCACGCTAGTGTTGGTGCTCCAGAGGGAATGACCGACGAAGATCGGAGAAAATTCCAGGAAGCCAATACTATGTTTGTGGGATGCATTCTGAGTGTTCTTGCTGACCGTCTGTGTGATGTGTACATGCACATAAACGACGGAAAAATTCTGTGGGATGCACTGAATGCAAAATTCGGTGCAACAGATGCAGGCAGTGAACTGTACATCATGGAGAGTTTTCATGACTACAAGATGGTGAATAACCGTTCTGTGGTTGAACAAGCTCATGAGATACAGTGCATTGTGAAGGAACTTGAACTCCTTAAATGTGTTCTACCCGACAAATTCGTGGCTGGGTGCATGATTGCAAAGTTGCCTCCTTCATGGAGGAATTTCGCCACAACTCTGAAGCATAAGAGACAGGAGATATCAGTTGAAAATCTGATTGCATCTCTTGATGTTGAAGAAAAAGCTCGGGCTAAAGATACCACTAAAAAAGGAGGTGAGGTTCAGCCTACTGCTAACATGGTGCAGAGGTACCCACAGAACAAGAACAAAGGGAAGAACAAACCTGTTTTCAACAAGCCTACCAAGACTACTACCTTCAAGAAGAAGAAGTTCAACAAGGCTGAGCTAGAGTGCTACGCCTGTGGGAAGCCTGGACACTTTTCCAAGGAATGCCCTGAACGTGCAGACCGCAGAGGGAAAACAAGCTCCAAGACTGTCAACATGGTGACCGCTAGCAATACTGATGGGTATGGTAATTTACCTATTGTGCTTTCAGTATTTCAATCATCTTCGTGGTGGATTGATTCGGGTGCTAACGTTCATGTGTGTGCTGACATCTCCCTGTTTACTTCTTATCAGGTCGCAAAGGATTCTTCCGTCCTAATGGGGAATGGGTCACATGCTTCTGTTCGTGGCATTGGCACGGTGGATCTGAAGTTTACTTCAGGAAAGATCGTGCAACTAAGGAACGTGCAGCATGTCCCTACTATGAACAAGAATCTAGTTAGCGGCTCCCTTCTATGTCGAGATGGATTTAAGGTAGTTTTAGAGTCCAATAAAGTAATCGTGTCAAGATTTGGACAATTTATAGGAAAAGGCTATGAGTGCGGAGGCTTGTTCCGCTTTTCTCTTTCAGATTTTTGCAATAAGTCAATAAACCAAATTTGTGCTAGTGTTAATGATGATGCAAGTATTTGGCACTCTCGTTTATGTCATATTAATTTTGGTTTAATGTCTCGGCTATCCAGCATGAGTTTAATTCCGAACTTCACAGTTGCCAAAGGTTCTAAGTGCCATAGTTGTGTGCAATCTAAGCAACCTCGAAAGCCTCATAAGGCTGCCGAGGAGAGAAACTTGGCACCTCTAGAACTCATACATTCTGATCTTTGTGAGATGAATGGTGTGTTGACAAAAGGTGGAAAGAGATATTTCATGACTTTGATTGATGATGCGACTAGATTTTGCTATGTTTATTTGTTGCAAACTAAAGATGAAGCATTAGACTACTTTAAAATCTATAAAGCTGGAGTTGAAAATCAACTAGAGAGAAAGATCAAGCGTCTTAGGTCCGATCGTGGTGGAGAGTATTTTCCAAAAGTTTTTGATGAATTTTGTGAGGAACATGGTATTATTCATGAGAGGACGCCTCCCTATTCACCTCAATCAAATGGAGTGGCCGAGAGGAAAAACCGCACATTGACTGACTTGGTGAATGCCATGTTAGACACTGCTGGTTTATCTAAGGCATGGTGGGGGGAGGCTCTATTGACTTCATGTCATGTCCTGAATAGAGTTCCCAACAATAATAAAGAGAAAACCCCTTATGAGGAGTGGGTTGGGAGAAAACCATCACTTTCTTATTTGCGCACTTGGGGATGTTTGGCAAAGGTCAATATTCCTATTCCTAAGAAACGCAAACTTGGACCAAAGACAGTGGATTGTGTCTTTCTAGGGTATGCTCAACGGAGCATTGCTTATAGGTTTTTAGTGGTAAAATCTGAAGTACCTGATATGCATGTTGATACTATAATGGAATCTCGTGATGCAACATTTTTTGAGAACATATTTCCTATGAAAGATATGCATAGCATTGCTAGATTTTCTTCTGAGATAATTCCTGAATCTAGTACAACTGATGAATATTTCGAACAATCACATGAGGAAGTCCTTGAGAAGGATAACAATGAAGTTCCTAGAAGGAACAAGAGACAAAGGATTGCAAAATCCTTTGGTGATGATTTCATTGTATACCTTGTGGACGACACACCCAAGACGATTGCAGAAGCATATGCATCTCCGGATGTAGATGATTGGAAAGAAGCTGTTCATAATGAGATGGACTCAATTCTTTCTAATGGAACTTGGGAACTAACTGATAGACCATATGGTTGTAAACCTGTGGGCTGTAAGTGGGTGTTCAAAAGGAAGCTAAAGCCTGATGGTACTATTGATAAATACAAGGCGCGGCTAGTGGCCAAGGGCTACACTCAGAAAGAAGGCGAAGATTACTTTGACACCTATTCACCCGTTGCTAGAATGACCACCATTCGAGTGTTACTTTCCTTGGCTGGCTCTTATGGTCTTATCATTCATCAAATGGATGTAAAGACAGCTTTTCTCAATGGAGAGTTGGAAGAGGAGATCTATATGGATCAGCCTGATGGGTTTGTGGTAAAGGGTGAAGAGAGAAAGGTGTGCAAGTTGTTAAAATCTTTGTATGGTCTGAAACAGGCACCTAAGCAATGGCATGAGAAGTTTGAAAGAACTTTGACTTCTGCAGGATTTGTCATTAACGAGGCTGATAGGTGTGTTTACTATCGCCATGGTGGGGGCAATAGTGTCATATTATGTTTGTATGTGGACGACATACTGATCTTTGGTACAAACATTAATGCAATTAATGAGGTCAAGTCTTTTCTATCAAAAAGTTTTGACATGAAAGATCTGGGAGAAGCCGATGTAATTCTAAACATCAAACTTATTAAGGATGAGAGTGGGATTACATTAACGCAATCTCACTATGTTGAGAAGGTCTTGAACCGATTCGGTTTTATGGATAGCAAGCCTTCTCCAACACCTTATGATCCCAGCGTGACACTCAGAAAGAACAAGAAAGAAACGAGAGATCAATTAAGATACTCTCAAATTGTCGGTTCACTCATGTACTTAGCTAGCGCTACAAGACCAGATATCTCTTTTGCTGTGAGCAAACTGAGTAGGTTCATGTCCAACCCGGGTGATGATCATTGGCATGCACTAGAAAGGGTCTTGCGCTATCTGAGAGGTACTATGAGTTACGGAATTACTTATTCAGGGCATCCTGCTGTGCTAGAAGGATATAGTGATTCAAATTGGATCTCCGATGTTGATGTACTTTACGCAACAAGTGGGTATGTATTTACTCATGGTGGTGGCGCAGTGTCATGGAGGTCTTGCAAGCAAACCATATTGACGAGGTCAACTATGGAAGCAGAATTAACTGCTTTGGACACAGCTACTGTTGAGGCAGAATGGCTGCGTGAGCTCTTGATGGACTTGCCGGTTGTTGAAAAACCTGTACCGGCTATTCTTATGAATTGTGATAACCAAACGGTTATCGCTAAAGTGAACAATTCTAAAGATAATGCAAAGTCATCAAGACACGTGAAAAGACGTTTGAAGTCTGTCAGGAAGTAGAGAAACTCCGGAGTAATAACTGTTACGTATATACAAACAGACAAAAACCTGGCAGATCCCTTTACAAAGGGACTAACACGAAATGTGATAGATATTGCATCGAGGGAGATGGGTATGAGACCCATAGATGTTACACCATAGTAGTAACCCAACCTTTGTGATCGGAGATCCCGTGAATTAGGATCTGGGAAGAACAAGCTATTGGTTAACTGAGGAGAGTAATAACTTATGATCGTCTCCAAGTGAAGATGCAAAACTCTCAGAGCTGTAAGGCTCAGATCTGTAAGGCAGGTCGGCAACATGCCTTAATGTGGTTCTATTGGCTATAATTAGCAAAGATGCTGTCCTACAGAGCAGTCTTGAAAGAACACACCTATATGAGTTCTGACTGTAAACGTCGCAGTCTATGAGATTTGGGTGATCTCTAGTAAACTCACGAAGAGACCAGGGAGTATGACGTATAAGCTCCAAACCGCGGGGTAGCCTACTGGTTAAGACTTTGAGTGAAACCTGTTCACACAAAACTAGCAATTCAAGGCATAGTCCATTGTCAAGTTGTGAATGGATGTAGCTTAAAGTTCTAGGCAGAAGTTCAACTTAACAGTCTCTGCTGAAACACTGGTATATTAAACAAGTGGTGAGAGAAGGCAAATCTCTAAATGGGTATTTGAGATCTGGGGGGGATTGTTAGGATTAATGGGCTAGGCCCATAGCAATTTCTGAAATCTCAAAGCCCATGTGTAAAATGGCAAGTGGTGGTGCTAAGTTTAGTCCCACCTTGGAAGTTGAAGAAGAGTTGGGCCTCTTTATATAGTGGGTTCTCTCTACCACTCTAAGTGGTGTGTGAGAAGAGAAAGGGAAAACCACACGCGCGCGCTCGCTCGCCTGGCCTGGCCTGGCCGGGGCGGGCCGGGGTGGGGCGGGGCGGGGCGTACATGCGACATGTGCGTGAATGGTCCGCCGAAATCCGGTCCGTCTCCTTGCAGGAGCGTAGCTTCCTTTTGCCGTTTTATTTTTATGTCTTGGCAGACAAGTTTTTTTTTTGATTTCTTGTCCGGTAAGTATACGAATTAGAAACCGAGTCGGTTTGGGATTGTGGTCGCGACACAATACCGCCTCTGGTCCTAATATATATACAGCTACCGGCTGCGGCCAGAGATACACCGAAAAACACCTAGGGTTTTGCCTCATCTCACAACTTGCGCCGCCATCGTAGTCTACTCCATCCCAAACGCCTGCGTGCATCGGCGCGTGGGAGAGCAGGTCTCCGGAACGTTTCGTCTTTGCGAGCCTGCACCGGGAGAGGACGAATTAGGTTTTTGGGAAGCGCTGTGCGCGACTGCTCAAGTTCGTCATCACGGGTCGTCTTCCGTCCAAGTCGGGCGGTGCTACTCATCGTCGTATTCATCGCCGTCAGCAGCAGATCGTCGCCAACATCGTCATCAACACTGTCGCACCCATAATAGCTAACGATCAGTACGTCCAACATCCTCTGTTCATGTCTGTTTCTACAACTACTGTTACGTGTTTGCTGCTGTTATGCATGTCTTGCTGTTCTTCTAGTTTGCTAGATTTTTGCATGCTAGTATCTCTTCTAGTCATGAATTATTTACTGGAATTAATCATGAACTTGCCTAATATTCCAACACCGCCGGGAATCCCCGCGGCGGGTCGGAGGCCTGGACGAGCGACCGCGAGAGGACCTCGACGGCGAAACTCTCGGCCGGCGGCATCCCGGGTGCGCACGGCCGGACGCGGCGCAGGGAGGAGCAACACGTAGGTAGGAGCTCGCGAGCGGTGGAGAGAGCACGAGGCGTTATGACAGTGATCAAACCGCAGTCGGACTCGTCTCGTTTTGGCACGCGGCACGTTGCGTGGCGTTGCGATCGAGCAACATCAACACGGCGGTTTGCTTCAACTTTGGAATGGCAAGCAGCACTTTTCCTTCTTGCTTTGGCGATTTTTCAATGCGAAGCAGACTCACGGATGTGACAAGCCATCCAATACAATGCATTTGGCCATCTTCCCCAATGCGGAATTAGAGCAAACCCAACAGGTTGATCCAAACGGACGGCGATTTCGTTCGCTTTTTATTTGTTTGGGTCGGCCGTCCGCCCAGTGTCCACCCTGTTTTTTATATCGAATTTGCTAAATCACATCTAGATGAAATTTAGTGATATCTGGGAATACTTATTTATTATCGACGTCTTACCATTGCGGAGTGGAAGCATGTAGAGGAGTGGCTAAAGAAACGGTTGAGCAGTTGGAAAGGCAAGTTGCTCTCAGTTGGAGGACGACTGGTTTTGATAAACTCTGTCCTCACAAATATGGTTCTCTATATGCTTTCTTTTTTCCAACTCCCAAAAAGGGTCTTGCAAAGATTGAACTATTTTAGATCTAGATTCTTTTTGCAAGGAGATGATGAAAAGAAAAATACCGGGTGACCAAATGGAGCGTGGTTTGTAGGCTGAAAGACCAAGATGGCCTTGGAATTCATGACCTGCAGGTCAAGAATGAGGCTCTACTTAGTAAACGGTTGTTCAAACTTCTTACTGAGGATGGTGTTTGGCAAACCATGCTGCGCAACAAGTATCTAGGCCAAAAGGCGGTGTTTCAGGCATATTGGAAACCTGGCGACTCACACTTTTGGGCTGGCCTAATGGCGGCAAAGAAACAACTCTTTCGCTTTGGGTCTTTCATGATAAAGGACGGGTCAGAGATTCGTTTCTGGGAAGACATCTGGCTAGGCAATGCCAGTCTCCGAGAACAATATCCAGCCTTGTACAACATTGCTCGCGATAAGAACAATACTATTGCGCAGGTGCTCGGCTCATCCCCGCCGAATATTTCATTCAGGCGGGATTTGGTTGGCGCCCGACTTATGTCATGGCATAATCTCTTATCCCGTCTGGATCTGATTAACCTGACGCAAGGCCGTGATGTGTTTCGCTGGAACCTTACTACATCAGGGTCTTTCACGGTAGACTCTATGTATCATGCGCTCACACATTCTAAGGTACCGGAGAGCAATAACAAGAACATCTGGAAGACAAAGATTCCACTAAAAGTTAAAATATTCATGTGATATCTTCGTAGAGGTGTTGTGCTAACTAAAGACAACCTTGCACGACGCAACTGGCCAGGAAGTAAGAAGTGTTGTTTTTGTACTCTTGACGAGACAATCAAACACCTCTTTTTTCAATGCAAGTTTGCGCGTTCTACGTGGTCAGTCATCCAAATAGCGTCAAATTTGTATCCGTCCACAAGTGTTGCCAATATTTTTGGTCATTGGTTGGACGGTATTTCAAATAGATTCGAAACGCTAATAAGGGTGGGAGCGTACGCCTTACTATGGTCGCTTTGACTATGTAGAAACGATTTGGTTTTTAATGACAAAATTGCTTCTCCTCTGCAGGTTATTTTCCGTTGTACGCACTCGCTTCGTACGTGATTTATGCTACAACGTGCGGAGTACCAACCGTTATTTAAGGCGGTGTGTACGCGATTGGAGCAGGTGGCTATGGAGGTTTTTACCCAACATGGGTGGCAGCATAATCTCCGGATCGGTCCACCAACCGTTTCGACATAGGCATAGTGTCGGTCTATAGGACTCTACTGTTGCCGAATTGTCGGTTTTTTTTTTCTTTTCAGATGTTTGATGGTTGGCTGTGTGCATTCTAGTTATGCAGAGGCAGGGTGGTACTCTAAATGTTTTGTATCGCTTGATGCCACATTTTAAGATAATAAAAACGCCCTTTATCGGAAAAAAAAACTCCTGAACCGTACAATCCTGCCTTAAGATTCGTGTCCTTTTTGTCGCTGCGTGCCGTGGATCGCGTCGCATGTGTACTCCCCCAGCGACTGTTCCTTTTTTCAATTCTGTGACTGCGTGGGCTGGCGGTGTTTTCTCTGTTTGTGGGCTTTGCCTTCACCCCTCCACGTATGGGCTGCTTTATCTTTTTTCCTTTTTCGATTGTTGTGCTGGCTGGATTGTCATTTTCCAGTTTGTATATAAGTTTTTGTTTACTTTTTTTGTTCACTTTACTTTTAATTTCGTTTCCTATTTTCCTTTTGTTTTATTATTTATTTATTTTAAGTTCATGATTATTTTTTAGTCAGTTGCATTTACATCACTAGACATGCAATTCCATGTTTTCAACACATCTGTAAACTTGGGGGTGAATGTGTTTTTTGATGGGAGAGATCATGAAAATTACATTAGATTCTTATCTAGATGAAAATTAACAATGTCACATCTCACGGTTGTATCTCCACTCTCCAGCTCCAGCTGATGCTATTTTTAACTGAGGCTGCTTAGTTTGTTTATTGCATGCATTTTTATCTGACCTTGACCCAATTGCATGTCTATTCTAGACACGTAATTTGTCTGGTCTGGACCCCTTTCTTCTCCTCAGTTCCAAGTTTCAATTTATTTGCTTCCTTTTCATTTTTTTCTTTTCCCATTTCTTTTTTAGTTTTTATTATTCCATTTCCTAAATTCATGGTTTTTTGTTTTTACTTTTATTTTAAATATTTCTATTTTCATTTTTTTCGGATTTGCTAATTATCATCTACTCCCTCTGTTTCTAAATATAAGTCTTTTTAGAGATTTTCTTAGGGACTACATACGGATGCATATATGCATTATTTTAGAGTGTAGATTTATTTATTTTGCTCCACATGTTGTCCATATTGGAATTTCTAAAAAGAATTATATTTACGAATGGAGGGAGTAGATGATTTTTAGCTGTCACACCTAAGTTGTTCACCACACGAATAACCACATTAGTTTCATAAAACAATGTTTCGTTCACAACTTCACATGCATGTGCCTTGTGCCGCGCTAGTGTTTGCGTTGTCGGGCCGTTTTTTCGTGTCGTGCGCTAGTGGCCATTTTTCTAGTTGTCTCCCTATTTGTGCATGTGTGAGTATATGAGCATCTGTTTCACATGAGTTATGACTCATTGGGATGAGATCTAGCAATGTCTCATCTAGGTTTTCAAATGTATGATCTTTTTGTTGTTGAAATTTTTGGGCAATGTTTTGATCCACATCACGTTGTCGACCCATTGTGTGGCTTGAATCTGTTGTTCGCCGGCTATGTGTCATCGCACGTTGGGGCCTATTTCATAGATGTGTCCATTGTTGGGGTTGTGTTCACACTTTATGTGGGATCGGCCTTTTTAACTCTGTGTTGTGGGTGTGGTTCAGTTTTTCTATAGAGTAACATGTCTCATTGCTCTTTCTTTTTCCCTCATGTTGAGCGGCGGTTTAGTTTTTTTTGTCATTTATATTTTCCTTTTCTTTTTTCATTTCCTTTTTATTTTTTAGTTTTGTGTAGTTTCCCACCTACAAGTGCAACACTTGAATCGCATTTGGGCCCGTAGTTTATTTCATTTCAGTTGCAAGTCCATCTTTTACTCGCAACTGGTTTGTAGTTGTCCCAGTTGCAAGTTCACACTCGACTCGCAACTCATATCATAGTTTTGTGTAGTTGTCCCATCCTCGACTCGCAACTTGTAATGTAGGTTTTGCGGTTGTCGTAGTTGCAAGTACCCTTAATTTGCAACTAGGCCCGTATTTTGTTTCATCCCAATTGCAAGCCCATACTTGACTCACAACTCGATGCATGTTTTGTTTTTCATCCTAGTTGCAGGTCCATTGTTGACTCGCAACTAGGCCCATAATTTGTTACATCCTAGTTGCAAGTCGACACTTGACCCGCAACTGGGGGAAGGGAGTGTGTTTGTACGGGCCCCAATTGCAAGTCAACCATTGACTCGCAACTGGTGTGGTGACATCTGTGTGTGTTTGTCAGGGGCACCAATTACATGTCAACCATCGACTTGCAACTAGGCGGGCGTATGTGTGTGTTTTGTCAGGGGCCCCAGTCGCAAGTCAACCATCAACGTGCAACAAGGGGAGGGAAGTGCATTTTGTACGTGCCCCAGTTGCAAGTAAACAATCGACCCGCAACTGGGGGTGGCATTTTTTTGTAGGGGCCCCAGTTCCATGTCAGCAGCCATTGACTCGTAACTACAGGGTGTTTTTGTAGGGCCCTAGTTGCAAGTCAACCATCGACATGCAACTGGGGGTAGTGTTTGTTTTTTGTAGGGGCCCCAGTTGCAAGTCAACCATCGACCCACCACTAGAGTGTCGTGTGTTTGTAGGGGCCCAGCTGCATGTCAACCACCGCCTCATAACTAGGGGAGGGGAGTGTGTTTGTACGGTCCCAGTTGCAAGTTAACCATCGACTCGCAACTGGCGAGGCAACGTCTGTGTGTGTTTGTCGGGGGCCCCAGTCGCATGTCAACCATTGATTATCAACAAGGGGTGGCGTCTGTGTGTTTCTTGGAGCCCCTAGTTGCATGTCAGTATCGACTTGCAACTAGGGAGTTATTAGTAGGGGCCCTAGTTGCATATCAACCATCAACTTGCAACTAGGGAGGCAAGTGTGTTCTTACGGGCCCCGGTTGCAAGTCTACCATCGACGTGCAGCCAGGGGAGGGGAGTGTGTTTGTATAGGCCCTAGTTGCAAGTCAACCATTGACTCGCAACTGACGTGGCGACGTCTTGCGTGTTCACGAGGGGCCCAATTGCATGTCAACTATCGACTTGCAACTAGGGGATGTCTGTGTGCATTTGTTAGGGGCCCTAGTTGCATGCCAGCCATCAACTTCCAACTAGGGGGTTGTTTGTGGGGGCCTAGTTGCAAGTCAACACTTGAAGCGCAACGAGGGGAGGGGAGTGTGTTTTGTACGGGCCCCAATTGCATGTCAACCATCGACTCGCAACTGGGGTGGCGTTTTTTTGTAGGGGGTACATGTGAGCCATCGACTTGCAACTAGGGGGTGTTTTTGTAGGGCCTTAGTTGCAAGTCAACCATCGACTTGCAACTAGGGGTTTGTTTGTAGGGGCACTAGTTGCAAGTCAACCAACAACTTGCAACTAGGTAGGGGAGTGTGTTTGTATTGGGCCCAATTGCAAGTCAGCCGTCGACCCCAACTAGGGGGCATGTGTTTGTAAGGGCCCAGTTGCATACCAACTATCAACTTGCAACTAGGGGAGGGGAGTGTGTTTGTACATGCCCCGGGTTCAAGTCAACCATCGACTCGTAACTGGGGGCTGCGTCTACGTGTGTTTGTTGGGGGCACAGTTGCACGTCAACCATCGACTCGCAACTAGGGGGGTTGTGTTTGTCGGGCGCCCTAGTTGCATGTCAATCATCGACTTGCAACTAGGAAGGAAAGCGTGTTTGTACGGGTCCTAGTTGCAAGTCAACTATCGACGCATAACCATGGGAGGGGAGTGTGTTTTATACGGGCCCCAGTTGCAAGTCAACCATCCACTCGCAACTCGGGGTGGGGTTTGTTTTTTTTGTAGGGGTCCCATTTACATGTCAGCCATTGACTCACAACTGGGTGGTGTTTTTGTAGGGCTCCAGTTACAAGTCAACCATCGGCGTGCAACTGGGGGTGGTGTTTGCTTTTCTGTAGGGGTCCCAGTTGCAAGTCAACCATCGATACACAACTAGAGGGGCGTGTGTTCGTAGGGTCCCAGATGCATGTCAACCACCAGCTCATAGCTAGGGGAGGGGAGTGTGTTTGTACGGGCCCTAGTTGCAGGTCAACCATCGATTCGCAACTGGGGGGAGATGTCTGTGTGTGTTTGTTGGGGGGCCCCTGTTGCATGTCAACCATCGACTTGCAACTAGGGGGTTTGTTTGTAGGGGGCCCAGTTGCAAATCAACCATCGACTTGCAACTGGGGGGGGGGGCGTTTGTAGGGGCCCCAGTTGCAAGCCAAACATCGACTTTTAACTGGGAAGGCGAGCGTGTTTGTACGGGCCCCAGTTGCAAGTCAAGCATCGACGCGCAACCACGGGAGGGGAGTGTGTTTTGTACGGGCCCCAATTGCAAGTCAACCATCGACTCACAACTGCGGGGGCGACGTCTATGTGTGTACACCCATCGACTTGCAAGTCCAACTCTGCATGCAAATGGGGGTTGTCTAAGTTTTTTTCCGAGTCACAAGTCCAACCATGACATGCAATTGAACTTGTCATAGTTTGTCCGAGTTGCAAGCCAGCTCTGACATGCAACTAGGGGATGTCCCACCCTATTTGTTTGTTCCCTGTTGCAAGTCCAACACTAATATGAAAATGGGCCCGCCTCTTATTAGTTGCAAGTGCATCATCGATACATAACTGTGGTTGTCCCAATTGCAAGACTAAACTTTGACACGCAACCGGGACCTGCCCAAGTTTGTCCTATTCAGAAGTCAAACTACGACACACAACCGATCTTGCCTTAGTTTGTCCTAGTCGCAAATCTAGCTTAGTTGTATTTTGACCCGTTTTGTACTTGTTTTTAAGTTTATGTTGCTGTCCTTTTTATTTTTAGTTTTTCCAATCATTTTCCATTTTTTGATAATCTTGAACTTTTTTGCTTTTTGCAAACATTTTTTTGACATTGATGAAATTTTTCAAATTCTTGAATGTATTTCAAATTCAATTTTTTTGTAGTTTCACATTCATGAACATTCGTTTCAAATTCACAAAAAAAATTCAATCCTCACACATTTTTAAGATCGATGAAGCTTTTAAAGATTATGATTTTTTAAATTTCATCATTTTTTTCAAAAATTATAAAAGACCGGTAGCCGTTTTTCTAGGCAGCAAAACAGCAATGAAAAGCGATAGAAAGAAAGCGTGGGCAAGCAAGCGAGCCCATGTGGAATGCACATAAGGGCTGTGAGTACCACGCACACCCCCGCTAGCCTCAGAAGAAAAAAAAACACGGCCCAGCCGTGTGTATGAAATTCATCTTATCCACGACCTGGCCCCACTTGTAACTTAAGACGCGATTGGTGACAAACAAACAACCTGGACCGATAAACAAACAACACCGCAGTTGATGGGATTGACGTTCTCGCTGATGTCAGGCCTTAGATGGGACATAATTATGTCTCATCTAGATGAGCCCTAGACGGACCCTTTTTATATGGGTCGGCAGCGCCCAACGCGCCAACCAATTGTTTCAAAGCCCGACACTAACTTTTCTCGGGCTAGGTTTCAAGGTTTTGGCGGCGATGGGATCGAAGGCCTCGGAGGCGTCAGGTTCCAACTCTGCATCCGAGGTAGAGAAGATGATGGCTGAACTTGGGCTTCTGGAGGAAGATCTGGACGACGTCGTCTTCGACGAGAAGGCGGCGCCACCGGACGCTACCAGATGGATGGCTGTGGCAAGGGTGCATATCGATAAACCTTACAGCCAGTACTGGTTTTTCAAGAATATGCGGGCTGCCTGGGATCTGGCACATGAGGTGAAATTCCGCCCTTTGGAAGATAACCTATATACCCTACAATTCTTTTGTCTTGGAGATTGTGAACGGGTGATGCAAGATGGCCCGTGGAATTTTCGAGGAAACGCTGTCATCATCACCCCCTACGACGGGATCACCAAACCGACGGAGGTAAATCTGGATAACCTGGATATTTGGATTCAGATCCACGATGTCCCTGACCTTTATGCACATCTTGTGACGCCACTCGCATCTAAGGTTGGAGAGGTTCTATTCACCGAACAAGTGACGCATGATTTTGCTGGCAATTTCTACCGAGTATGGGTTAAGATCAATGTGCATAAGGCCTTGAAGAATGCTATGTCCATGATCCGTGATGGTAAACGTCAGATTTATCGTGTCAAGTATGAGCGCTTGCCGGATTGGTGTGCAGTCTGCGGGCATCTTGGTCATGTGTATAAGGAACATGGCGATGGGATCCACGCCCCCTCTGCTCTTTACTTCAAAGATCTTCGAGCCACCTGGAACATGCGAGTTGGGACTGGACCTGGCCGTGGCAGAGGACGCCGCGGTGGAAGACGTGGTGGTCGAGCTTCTGGCCGTGGAAGGGCTTCTGAAGAACCTGAAGGTGTTGATGATGCAACCACTGTTGGCCTGGATGAAGTCATGGCCGACGTGGGAGATAGCAGGAAATGATCATCGGGGGAACAGAAGGATGCAACTCTGTCCCTCCCATCAAGTTCAGAGGATGGTTTGGCGCTAGTTGCTGCAAAGGTGCCGGCCAGTCCTTCGTCAAAACAGGATCCGAAGAGACTCCGTGTCATCCCGGACAAGAGTAACATGAAGAAGGGTGCTGCCCAAGAGAGAACTAATGATGCAAAAACGGCGACCTCCCGGGTGGAGGATCGCCGAGCACAATGAATCTCATATGTTGGAATTGTCGTGGTGCGGGCAAAGCCGCGACAATTCGAGAGCTTCGTGATCTAGCGAAGCAATTTGCCCCTACCGTGCTTTGTATCGTAGAAACTCAAATCTCAAAGGCACGAGTAGAAAGTTTAGCCGGTACTCTAGGTTTCAATCATGCATATGCAGTTGGTAGTTCTGGTCGTAGTGGCGGCATGGGTCTTTTTTGGAACGATGGAATAAAATTGGATGTTTTTGGGTATTCTGAGTACCATGTGGATGCAAAGGTGGAAATACCAAACTTTGCTGAATGGCGGCTTACGTGTGTATATGGTGAAGCAAATGTTGGGGACAGATACAAAACATGGGATACACTTAAAGCGATTTCCAGTGCTAGCCCTTTACCATGGCTTTGCATTGGAGATTTCAATGAAGTATTACATTTGCATGAACACGTCGGAGCAGGCCAGCGAAGAAGGTCCCAAATACAAGGGTTCTGCGACGCAGTTGATGTTTGTGCCCTTGTTGACCTGGGATATAATGGAAAGCCTTGGACTTTTGAGAAGAAAACGTCAGGAGGTGGTTTTTGTCGTGTACGGCTGGATAGAGCACTAGCCAACTCTGATTGGATGTCACCTTTTCCCCATGCAAATCTGGTGCACGAGACTGGCGCATCATCGGATCACTGTCCCATCCGGCTACTTCTGGAGCCACCGGATGCACCTCAACAGAGAAAAAAAGCTATTCCGATATGAATGCTACTGGGAGCGCCATGATGGATTTGGCGACTCACTTGAGGCCATGTGGAGCGGATCACCAGGAAGCCAATCAGCAGCAGAACTGAGTAGTAAATTGGAGAACCTGTCAGCATCTTTGCGGCAGTGGAGTGGGGACAACATAGGATGTGTATCTAGGAGGATAAAGAAATTGAAGAAAGAGTTGGCTCTTTTGCAAAATGACCCTCAACGTTTATCGCCATCACATGCAGAGATAAAAATTACAGATCAACTAGTTGAGCTCTATCATATGGAAGAGACCTTGCAGCGCCAGCGGTCCAGGGTCGACTGGCTGGTAGAGGGCGACAAGAACACCAAATATTTCCAGAGAAGGGCCAGCATGCGTAGGAGGAAAAATCTGATAAAGAATTTGCAAAAACCTGATGGAACACTTACACATGATCCGGCTGAGATGAGCTCTATGGCAACGTCTTTCTATCAGGACTTGTTTCACTCGGAAGGAACTTTAGGGATGGATGACGTACTACAGACAGTACCTGTAAAAGTTACAGCCGCAATGAATGATAATCTGACTGCCCCTTTCACTTCGGAGGAGGTAAAAACGGCTTTGTTTCAAATGTATCCAACAAAAGCTCCTGGTCCGGACGGATATCCAGCCCACTTCTTCCAACGACATTGGGAGCTTTGTGGAGGGGAAGTCACCAACGTGGTGCTCCGCATCCTTCGAGGGGAAGAAAGTTCGGAAGTTATTAATAAGATGTTGCTTGTTCTTATTCCAAAGGTAAAGGACCCGGTTCTGCTTGCACAGTTCCGTCCAATTAGTTTATGCAACGTGATCTACAAAATAGCTTCCAAGGTCCTGGCCAACAGACTTAAGATGATACTTCCAGATATAATCTCAAAGGAGCAATCTGCTTTTGTACCAGGACGTTTGATCACAGACAATATAATCACAGCTTATGAATGTCTCCATTTTATGAAAAGGAACAAGGCAAAGAGGAATAGGTTTTATGCGGTCAAGCTTGATATGATGAAGGCATACAACCGTGTCGAGTGGAATTATTTGGAAGCTATAATGCTTAAGTTGGGTTTTGCTCCATCTTGGGTAGCCTTGATCATGATAATGGTGAGCTCAGTAAGATTCTCAATCATGCTCAATGGTGGCCAGTTGGATGAGTTCATGCCATCACGAGGGATCCGTCAGGGAGACCCGATTTCTTCATACCTATTTTTGCTTGCAGCAGAGGGCCTTACGTGCCTTCTTAAATCACAAGATGAATCATCGCACCTCAGTGGTATTCGAGTGGCTCCATCGGCTCCCCCGGTAAGCCATTTGCTTTTTGCGGATGATAGTCTGTTGTTTGTCAAAGCCAGTGGAAGTGGTGCAATTGAGTTGTCTTCCCTATTGGATCGGTACTGTCAAGCTTCGGGGCAAAGGATTAATTTGGCAAAATCTTCGGTATTTTTTAGCAAGGGGTGTCCCAACCAATTGCAGGCCGAGGTAATGAACATTCTTAATATTGCTAATGAATCTCTTTCGGATAAGTATCTGGGTATGCCCACGGATGTTGGAAACAGCAAAAATGGTGCTTTTAAGTTCTTAAAGGATAGAGTATGGAACAAAGTAAAAGGTTGGTTGGAAAAACTCCTATCTTCAGGAGGAAAGGAAGTTCTTATAAAATCAGTGGCTCAAGCGGTCCCTGTCTTTTCCATGTCCTGTTTCAAGTTACCACGTGGACTGTGCGAACACATCAATACTCTTATTCACAAGTTTTGGTGGGGGAGTAAGGATGGTCACAGGAAGCCAAACTGGGTTTCTTGGAGCACAATGACCCGGCCAAAACATTGTGGGGGCCTAGGGTTCCGGGATATAGAACTCTTTAATCTTGCCCTGCTTGCGAGGCAAGCGTGGAGAATTTGAAGGATCCAGAATCGCTTAGTGCTCAAGTACTAAAGGCAAAATATTATGCCAATGCTGATTTTTTGCAAGCTGAACTTGGTTCGGCGCCTTCACAGATCTGGAGGGCCATCATTGAAGGACGGGATGTACTCACCCAAGGCTTGATCCGCCGCATCGGGACTGGATCAGATACTATGATATGGCTGCAGAAGTGGCTACCCAGACCGCACAATATGAGACCGATTGTAAGCAGGATCCAAAATCCACCTTCCAGGGTGGAGGAGCTCATACTACCGGGGGCGGAGTGGAACAGAACCCTAATTGAGGAGGTGTTCTTGCCCTCTAACGCAAGGGCGATATATGCTATTCCCCTGTGTACGAGACATATAGATGACTTTTGGGACTGGGTGCATGAGAAGAAAGGAATCTTCACAGTCCGGTCAGCTTATCGTATGCTTGTTGATACAAAGATGAGGAGAGAAGCCTGGCTAGAGGGACGGGCGGATGTATCGAACAATGAAGGTGAACAGAAATTATGGTCGAAGCTGTGGAAAGTCGATGTCCCGTCGAAGGTCAAGATCTTTCTCTGGCGACTAGCCCAAAATTCAATGCCAACCGCTGATCTTTTGCATGACCGAAACATGTCGACTTCCACCGCTTGCAAGCTATGTGGGGCAGAGGATTCTTGGCAGCATTCACTCCTTCATTGCAGTGTTGCAAGATGTGTTTGGGCCCTCCAAGATTCAGACCTCGTTGAAGTTCTCAATACCACTCAGGAGCCGGATGCCAAAAGATGGATCTTTGCCATCTTAGAACTTCTCTCACCCTTCGAATTTACCCAAGTTCTGGTGACTTTGTGGGCTATATGGTATGCGAGGCGCCAAGCTACCCATGAGAATATCTTTCAAAGCCCGTTGGCGACACATAGCTTCATTATGAAGTACCTCCGTGAGCTGAAGGAGTGTAAACCACATCAGCCGCCAAGAAAAGCAGCAGCAACACCAACTCGAAGTAGAACACGGTGGATCCCCCCGGCTCCTGGGGTAGCAAAGTTAAGAGTTGATGGTGCGGTGTCCAGAGATCTTAACGACGGATCTGTCAGCGCGGTGTGCAGAAATTCAGAAGGTACGTTCCTGGGAGCCTCTTGCACGAAATTTTGTGGTCTGACCGATCCAGCAACTTTGGAAGCGGTGGCATGCCGTGAGGCACTAGCGCTGGCTGCTGATCTCTATTTGGATAATGTGGTGATCGCTTCCGATTGCCAAGGCGTTGATCGAGATATCCAGGATGGAACAGGAGGATCGTATGCTACTATAGTTAAGGAGATTAATGAGACTGCTACTGTTTTTTAGCAGTGTTCCTTCATCTTTGAAGGGCGAGAAACAAATGTCGAGGCACATAGCCTTGCTAAGCATGCTTTTGGTCTGGGGTCCGGGCGCCACCTGTGGCTTTTAAACCCGCCAGACATCGATTGTATCCCTATGATTATTGAGTGAATAAAGTAAGCATGTTTAGACTCAAAAAAAATATGTGCAGACGTGGCCGGCTGGCCGTCCAATTTTACGCTGATTTGCATTCAAACATATTGTGAAATGAAAATGTTAACAAGCAAAATAATTTAGCCGCCAAATAAATAGTATAGTTTTACAAGCCAAATACAAATAAAAATGTTTCACATAGTTTTGCAAACGAATAAAAGAAGATACATCATTTTGCAGTTGCCAACATGAGTCCACATATGCTTAACCAAATCATTTTGCAGTTGCACGTGAGTTTTCCAATCACGCATGTCTTCATGAAATTGAGTGAACTGCTTAAATATTGCCGCTACTCCATGCTCAGGCACAACATTCTCACCCTGAAACTGAAAGCCTTGATCGTACAGACGTTCCGGGCGCTCGTCTTCTACAATCATATTGTGCATGATCACACAAGCAGTCATCACCTACCATAGTTTCTGTGTGCTCCAAGTATTAGCAGTATACTGAATGATGCCCCATCGAGATTGCAAAACACCAAAGACACGCTCGACATCCTTCCTAGCACTCTCTTGCTCTTGGGCAAATCTTTTCCTTTTCTCTTCGATAGGGTTGGGTATTGTCTTGACAATAGTGGTCCACTGAGGATAGATACCGTCACCCAAATAGTACCCTTTGTCGTAGTTGTGGCCGTTGAAAATAAAGTTCACCGGTGGGCTGTTGACTTCGGCAAGCCTAGCAAACACCGGCGAGCTCTAAAGCACGTTGATATCATTGTGTGATCCAGCCATGCCAAAGAAAGAGTGCCAGATCCAGAGATCTTGAGACAATGGTGGACTTGCAACCAGGACAAAAAAAGGTCGGCTCCCAGTTGTGAGTGGAGGGTGGACTCGTAAGTGGGGGAAAATGGGTCGGACCCTAGTTGCAAGTCGAGGGTGGGATTACAGTTGGGGAAAAATCGGGCTCTAGTTACGAGTCGAGTATGGACTTGCAAGTAAAAAAAGGTCAGCCCCCCAGATGCAGTCGAGGGTAGATTTGCAATTGGGACAAAAAAAATCGAACCCCACTTGCGAGTCTAGTGTGGACTTGCAACTTGGACAAAGAAAGTCGACCCGAGTTACGAGTCAAAGGTGGACATGCAACTAGGACAAAAAATGTTGGGCCGTAGTTGCGAGTCGAGGCCGGACTTGACCAAAAGTATGTTGGGCCGAGTTGCATGTCGGTGGTTTACTTGTAATTGTGACAATAACAAAGAGATGGGCTCCAGTTTGCATGTCGATGGACGACTTGCAACTAGGATAAAAATAAAAAGGGACATCTCAATTAGGAGTACACTTGCAGAAATAATCAGAACGGTTTGGACCCGTATGCATGTCGGTGATCGACTTACAACTGGAACAAGAAAAATAAAAAGAGACGAGCTTCTTACATATTAGGGTTAGATTTGTAAACAAAAATAAAAACAAGAAATGGGTCGTTGCCCGTGATTATACTGTTTAGAAACTTGGTCAGGTCACCTCTACTCCAAAGACAAAGAGCAATGGGATTGAGAGAGAGAGAGAAACATAACTGATGAGCCAACGGTCTCTTCGACTTATACAGAAAAATCTTCTCTTCAACTGCGACACAGAGAAAAAATAGACCACAAAAAATGGCCCCAAAAAGAAAAAAAGTGCAATGGGCCACAAAATGAACAATGACGAGCGATACCGAACGCGCCGGATAGAACAACCCTAATCAAAAAATTACAGGAAATTTATAACGATGGATCAAATGGAATGAAAATTAGATAAGACATCACACTCATATATACGAGTTTTAGCAATCCCGATACATGATTTACTGTTCCATGGACACGTCGCATACATGAATACAAATCAAAACAACAACAAAAAAACGTGCTTGATGATCACACGGTATACACATGCGCAAAGGAGACGCATGCACACAACATATGATATATACACACATCATACTATCGCAAGGGGGACAAAAAAAATGGAAAAACACAAAAGAACTCACAAACTACACCAGCTGCAGCCAGTGGCGAATCTTGGGAAAAAACAAAGGACATGCTCAAACTTAAAGAACGAAGAATTATGAACGAGTATAGATAGGATTGTGATTGTGTGGGCTTGATGGGCTGCCGCTGATTGCCTGGGCTGGGCCTAATACTAGTAGAAAAAAATAAATTGCATCCTGGAGGGGGGGGGGGGGGCTCAAGCCTGTTAAAGCCCCTCAGTAGATTCGCTGCAGCGAATCAAGACGGTACAACAAATAAAAAAAAACAAAAACAAAAGGGAAAGGCAGCCCAAGCTAGCACACAGATGGGCTGCACTCGAACGTAGACAACTGGCGAGATGCTACAGTAATCGCTAGATCAACTGTGCATGAATTTTAAAGAAAAAAACAAATCCAACAGTGAGGGACTTAGATGTGAAATAGCAAATCCAATTCGCTAATGACTATTGGTAATGATGTCAGTTCATTAATTACAGCATCATGGTGAAATCATTAATTAAGAAGTATTTTTCACAAAGGTCACTCCCACTTCTTCAAGTTGTGACAAGTGGTGCACCGTGCAACTACTTGTCGCAACATGAGAGTTTTTTTTGTAGATTCATTTATTTAAAATGTTTTATCTTTTAAACGACGCGTTCAAATCCTGAACTGTATTTATCGTTGGATTTCTCGTGTCAAGATCTTTGAAACTACATCCCATGTTGGTATGTTTTGATGAACATTTTTATCAAGAAAATACTTTTGTGCATTTTTTTCTTTGTACAAAAACTTAGGAAAAAACAAGCAAAAACCAAAAAAACAAAAAAATCATCTAAAACACGAAAACACATATGGAAACTAAAAAACAAAATCCCTAGGGAGTGTCGCGACCGGTGACGGTGGAGAGCATGGTTCTGTCCCTGTCCGGGGTTTTTTTTCGAGAGAAATTTCCAATATATTCAGCAATCATGGCAGTACAGAGAACAGAAGAGGTAATAAAAATTACAACTAGGTCTATGGACCACCTAGCGACGACTACAAGCACTGGAGCGAGTCGAAGGCGTGCCGCCGTCATCACCCCTCCATCACCGGAGTTGGGCAAACCTTGTTGTAGTAGATAGTCGGGAAGTCGTCGTGCTAAGGCCCCAAAGGACCAACACACCAGAGCAGCAACCATCACCGATGAAGAGAGTTGTAGATTGGAAAGATCAAACCTGAAACCACACGAACGAAGACGGACAAAAGCTGGATCCAAAGAGATCCACCGAAGACCAGCACCGATCGAATCCCATGAGATCCGACGGAGACACACCTCCACACATCCTCCGACAATGCTATTCGCACCATCGGGACGAAGATAGGACATGGAAGACATTATTGCTACGGAGGGACACCGCCACCGCCACATAGCCCCAACCAAGACGTTCGACCTAGAAACACGAGAATGTGGTCCCTCCCGCCGGCGGGGAGCCGAGATCCTCCACACCTCCATAGGCCAAAGGCCATCGGAGGCGGGGCGGATCCGCGGCGGCGCCGACGGGAGGAGGAAGGAGATGTTTCTTCTGTCCCTGTCCGGTTGCCTAGGTCACCTATTGATAGGCGTGGCGACTCATATTTTCAGCTTGGCTTCGAGTAGTTGGTGCTCTTTCCACCTGCTTATGTGGGGATTTTCTCATCATTTTGTATCAATTTGACGTATATGCTTTATATATAAAAGTTGAGTAGTGGCTTGTTCTGATTATAGCAAATGAGATAAGTAATCTGCTAGAGCGTTTTTTTTAGCACTTTGTGGTGATCAGATCAATTATAGACGTACTCAAGATCCATGTTTTTTGCAACATTGGAGAGGATGTAAAGGCCATGTATAGCATGTTCGATGCTTAGACTAATGAACGACTTTCGCTGAAGAAGCACCAAGTGATTACTTCTATAGCACGGATGTCAAACTAGGCATGTGCACCTCTAGTGAAATCATCACATGCGGCGAGTTTCCCCTCACACATAAACCAGCCATAGTTTGCACAAAAGAAACATATATACTCCAAGCAAATTAAGCATATTTTTAATCCAAGCTATCCTCCCGTAGCGTATGATATCCCACGCCGATCCAGTGTGGCGAGGTACGCCGCCCGGTCCATCTCGTACCCGTGCAAGTTTTCCCACGGATCACCGCCGCCGCCGCCGGCGTCGTGGCTCGCGACCTTCTGCACCTCCTGCTTATCGAGGCTCAGCGCGTAGACCTCGCTGCTCCCGTCACTGTACCCGGCCGTGAACAAGACGACGCCGCTCTTCTCGCAGAACCACCGCAGCTTCACCTCGGTCACATCGGCCGGCAGGTGCTGCTCCACCTGGATCAACTCAACCTCATCCTCCTCCTGCCGTTGATAAACGCTGGGGTTCAACTTGGAGACCCGTAGCGCCACGCACCTCGGCCAATCCCGGAATATCATCTGGACAGTACACAGTCTCCTCTCCGGCGACACGCCCAGTATGGTGTTGCCGTCGACGAAGGCGCGGCTCAGCACCTGCGCATGCAACGTGTCCAGCGAAAGCGCGAGCACGGCGTTCTTGGCAAACCAGCACGCCACCTTGCCGCCTTGGACCACCACGGCGGTGCGCGTCACCCCCATCCCCATCTGCTTCTTGCCCAGCCTCTCGCTCATTATGGCCTCCGGGCTCCACACGCCGTCCTCCGACGAGTAGCTCCTGAATGCGGTGTTGCTACGGCACGTGTTGTAGAAGAGGATGACGCGGTAGGAGGCAGGCGGCGGCGGGTCGCCCTCGCTGGTTTGGTCGTGGTCGTCGGCGGTGAGCACCGTGCATGCGTAGCGTACGATGCCGTCGTCTTCGCCGCTGAGGGGCGGGAGGATGTTCACCTGACCGGTCATGGGGTTGCAGACGCAGAGCTTGATGGCCCGCTCGCGTCTCCCGCGGCGGAGGTCGGCCACGATGAGGCCGTTGCGGGAGGCGACGAGCCGGGGGCTGTGGAACAGCCCGTTCTCCGGCCGTTCCACAAGCGCCTTCAGCGAGGGGGTTCGCAGGAGGCCGACGATCCGAGCGGCGGAAGCCGTTGGCGCGAACCGCAGCTCTGCGGCGCCCTGGTGGAAAAATCCGAGGGCGAGGCGGCGGACGAACCTCCCGGGCCACGGCCGCGACGTGGTGCGGCAGATGAATGCGGCCTCGCTGGACACGAGGCGGCACCAGCGACGGCAGGTGGCAGCGCAGCGCACAAGGTCGACGATCTCGGGGAGGCCGGCGAAGATGCCTACGAGGATCTCGTCCGTGAGTGGCGTGCCGTCCTCTGTCTCGGCGCCGCCATGGGAGGAGGAGTCGGCCCGCCTAGGTCGCTTGGAGGGCTCGCGCTGGGCACCTCTGCTGCTTGGATCCGCCACTGCGACGGAGGAGTTAGGACGGGACGAGAGGCGGGGTCGCCGCGCCGGCGGCATCGCGTACGCAGGAGATAGGTCTCCAAGGTGTAGTGGACTGGTTCTTTTTTAAGGGAAAAGGTGTCGTGATTTAAGGAGAGCTACATCAGCGGCTATAAAGTCGGGTCCGTTGTTCCAATCAACGCCGAACAAAATTATCCAAATTATACTTCTTCGATATCTGAAAATTAAGCAAGTTATGTACGGGTTTCCTCTTTTTTAAGAGCATCTCCAACGGAAACGACGCGGCGCGCGGGGTAAACCCAGCTTTTAGCGCGCGCGGGGTGTTTTGCCACGCTCCAGCGGCGGCGGGAAACTCTCGCGCGCGCGAAAACCACCGACCGCCGAGGATGATAATGATGATGATGATAGCGACTTAGAGTAGTTTTTTTATGCAATCTATCTCGTTTTTTATCGTTTGTTGTTTTTATTATTATGCAATCTATGTTTTCGATGTAAAATACCTTTGTATCGTTTAAAATCTATGCAATCTATCTAGTTTTTATGCTTCCAATGCCTACATTTCTAGTTTGTAGAATGAGCGCGCGCGCTGTATTTTTTGCGCGCTGCATTTTAGCGCAGTTGCTGGAGCGGTCGCTGCGCGTCGCGCCAAACCAGGCGATGGGCGCGCGCTAAAGCTGTTTTTTGCGCGCGCCGCGTTCGGCGCCTGTTGGAGATGCTCTAAGGAGACACCGGAAACAAGTAGTGTTAGAGTTATGGGCGCGCGCTAAAGCTGTTAAGGGAAAGATATCATGTGATACCATATGTTAGGTGATACCATGATACGGGCTTCTGGGAGCCGTTGGATCTCAGATCCGACGACTCCCCGGAGTTCTTGAGCATTTTGCAAAAAGTCATCTGGGAATCTTAAAATTTCGCGTAGGTACAATAGACTTCCGGAAGCCGTCGGATTTGAGATCCAACGGCCGAGAAGCCCGTATCATGGTATCACTTTAGTGTTGGTAGCACCTGATATTTTCCCTAGAGGGTGTCGCCCGCTAGGCTCCTACGGTTGATTTCTTTGTTGTGTGCTTCACCTGAAAGAAAAACCTGACTCGGGCAGGCTTTTAATTATCTTTATCTTTATCTTTACCTAATATATATATATATATATATATATAATTAATTACCTAATAATAAAGTAAATTGGGTTTCTTTCGTCCGTCATGGCATTTTTAGAAAAATCCCTCTATTTCACAGAATTCAACCCGCAGTCCTGTTTTAAGTCAAAATGAGTCGTTTTTTCGTATTTTACACAAAAGTCCCTGTGTTTTTTTAAATCAACCCGCCGTCCGGATTTAAGTCACACCCGAACCGTTATTTAAGTTTTTCAAAAAAAACCCTGACGGTTTAGGTAATTCATCCGCGGATCATATTTAAGTCAAACAGATACCTTTTAAAATCATCCATATCTTTTAAACCGTAACTCCGATTTGAACATGTTATATATAAAATTTGATAAAAAAATATTTAGAATATGAATATGAGATTATTTTTTACCTATTAAGTATTTTTAAATATTATTTTGGAATATATTTAAATAAAACAAATGGTTTTCTAAATTATATGTATCTTTTGAACCATAACTTCGATTTTAACTTATTATATATGAAATTTCATTAGAAAAATATGTGGAATCTAAATATGATGTTAATTTTACCTGTTAAATATTTTTAAATATTGTTTTGGAAGCAAACTTATAATTTCTAGCGCAAGATCCATTTTTCTTTCGTAACAGCGGCGATCCGGATTGCAAATTAACACCCCACTATAACCATATAGGGAAAAGAAAACATCGATAACTATACATGCATACCTCTGAAAAATGTCACAGAGGAAAACAACAGATTTCTCATCGCGAGAGTGAGAGAAAGCGAGCGAGCGAGAGAGAGAGAGAGAGAGAGAGAGAGAGAGAGGGAGGGAGGAGAGAGGGAGAGAGAGACGCTTTAGGATTAACCATATTCAACACACGTTTTTTGTTGTTTTGTGTGAACACCGAGGCCATCGCCGGCGAGGGTGAGAAGGAGGATAAGCGGCAACACAAATATGATGCCTCGCAAAAATAAAGGAGATGGACCTATTGTGGTCTTGAGTGATGGTTATTGAGTTAAGAGCGTGTCTTATGTTTTCAATCCCGTTGCAACACACGGGCTCTTTTGCTAATAGTGCTGAAATCAGTATTGCTCAATATAACAATGTAAAAAAGATCAAGATAGCCCCATGATATCAACAAGGTCTATTTGTAGCCTTCCCAAACATTTCCAGCATCACCAAGAGTTCATATTTGTAACAAAGTACATATACACTTCATAGATTTGGTTAAAATTTGTACCTTTCACAAACACTCACAATGTACATCACTATGGGTTTATAAGAGTGAAGTGCATTGTAGGTCCTCGAACAATTTCAGGGATGTCATGTAGGTCCTTGAACTACGAAAACGTCATCCAGGTCCTCGAAGTGCAGTAAGTGTGTCATTTAGGTCCAAAATCTGCCTAACCCCATCTGACTGGCCAGCTGGCGCCGCTGACCGCGACACGTACGCGATGAACAGTGCACCGTGAACAGTAAAATCGAAAAAAAAATCCCAATCAAAACAAAATTTGTCATGATCAATGGCGACAGCTGGCCAGTCAAATGGGGTTAGGCAGATTTTGAACCTGAATGACACACTTACTGCACTTCGAGGACCTGGATGACGATTTTCATAGTTTGAGAACCTACGTAACATCCCTGAAATAGTTTGAGAGGATCTACAGTGCACTTCACTCGGTTTAAACCATATACAAATATTGAAAAAATCAAAGTGAGGAAACAAGTTAGAGTTAGACTAGAAGGATTCGCGCGCTTTGTTGCGCCGGAAGCACATTGGGGATTGCAGTGACATCTTTCCTCATTTCAATGTGTTCGCTGAAATCTACTTACAAAATGTTTAATTGGTCAATAGGGTGAAGGACCACATTGCACAGTGGCAGCAAAACGACATCCCCTTAAAAGCATAGGAAAACAATAAGTAGTCGCTTATATGAAAATGCAGATCAATAAATAGTCGCTTTTATCTTGTTCTCAGATCATATTCTCCTGGGAGTTGCCCACGTACATCTTCTCTTTATAGAAGTCAGTCAAAACAGAATATAGTGACAGATTTTGAGTTTTTATTTAAAAATGTCTATAACACAATTTGTTAACCGAAGGACATAAAATAACTTTTCCGTATATTTCATCTTTCAATCAAGTATACGTGGATATGCAAGCTTCGCTGCGCTGGGAATTGCAGCGATAAAATTTAAGTTACATATATATACTATTTAGTCCATCTGAATGGCCAAAACAGAGTGCACAAGATTTTAGTAAACCAATCAATCCATTTTAGTAAACAGGCTGTGAACGCACAAAAAATGGAGTATGCTCGGAAGAAAATGCCACATTCTTAAAGCATTATCAACCCAGAATAATGGCTCGTCTCTGAGAATACATCATATAGATCAAACAGAGAACTATGTTGAAAATTCAAGCCACTTTTTTACTAAATACAGCAGTATTATACATGAGCTCTTTTACGGTGATTGGCGAGTTACGACTTGTAATTTCATGTAACTCCATCTCTGATTTTTTATGACCGTCGATTTAAACACGTAATAAAAATTATTAAGTTAAATTAGTCAAGGGTATTATTGTCTTTGTCCGTTCCGTTTTTTCTTCTGGACTGCCGTTCCGTCTTGGATCGGTCAACCCATCGTGTCGTCAACCCTAACCCACCAGCGCGTCTGCAATACCCTCCCCGTGCGGAGCCGCCGCGGCTACCATGTGGGCGGCGCTGCTCTCTTGTCCTGGTGGCCACCGACGAACCCTGACGTTGCATCAGCTGACCTGCCCCCACCGCCCGATCCCCACTCAATCCTTCCTCGCCGACGCCGCTGCCGCCGAAGACCTGGATGAGGCGACGCTAACTTGCGGAATGGACACCTCTGCGTCGAGGACACCGACCTCGAGCGGTCCACCAAGAATTCCGAGGAGGCCATCCTCGGCGACCTCTCCTCGCTCGGCCTTGACTGGGACGAAGGTACGTACATACGGTTACTGAACATTCATTTTCCAATCTGTACTATAGGGCAGCGATTGCTAATTGCAAGTAGATAATGAGAGATCTCCGGCGGGATCAAATACTATGGCTGATTGCAAGTTGTCATACTGCAGAATTCCTACAGCAAATAAAAAATGAGCATCACTGTATTCTACAGCAAACACTGTTTCTTACCCTGCAAATTCCCAACGCAAGACTTCATAATGCCACAAGGTTGCACTTGTGTGCTATTGCAGATACAAATCGGTGTCATCTTAATATGCTTAATGGAGGTGTACTGTAGGGAAAGGGTGTTGTTTGAAATGTACTGTTTAAGATCTTCCCGGTGCCCCCTTTACCTTGAGCATGCATATCACCGATTAATTTATTTATTTTGGTTCTTCTTTTTGAAGGCTTACACTGACGACTTGGCTATGCAGTGACAGCCTCTTGTTTTTGTTTTTACGCAAGATGCCTACTCATCAAATTATATAAGATATGAATTCTGAAGACAACTACACAGACAGTATTTGTGATGACACATGTAGTTTTATATAGCCCAATTCTGAATTTTCATGGCCACTACTGTGCTTTTATTCTTTGTCGATTGTTATCTGTCTTACATACAGTATTGGTTTTGGCTTATGGATTCATGATATGCTACTGGTTCTTGGTATGCTTAGATGTATATACAACCCTTGGGTAATACGGATATTATATTATGCAGTTGTTTCATCTTGGAAATTGTTTCATGTCTGATTCCATTTGTTACCGGAAAGGGACCACCTTCGGCAAATGTGCTTTTGCAGTTTTAGAATTTTATGAAGTTTTCAGCTATTAAATCATTTTTTTCTCGACCTGTAGCTGAATATGTCTTCTTGCCTGAAATGATTCAGTTTTTATTGTGTGCAGGACCAAGAATCAGAGAGGAAGGTCTGCCAAGAAAAGAGGATGTCACATGGAAAATGATATTGTACTTATTATGCTGAATTCTGAATTGTTGAAGATTGTACTGTATTTTAGCTATTAATCAGATTCTTTTTTTAGGAACGTGAAGATTATCACTCATTATTGAAAGAAAACTGTATACATTTGTACTATAATGATTTTTACTATTACTTTGAATTGGCTTCAGCGTAGGGCTATTAATTCGTATTCTGATAGACTATTATTATACATAAAACAACCACCAAATCCATACAACCAGTTCAATAGCAAGAAAATTAAAAAATAAGTCTGTTGGGGCAAGTGGCCTATTGATCAATGCCATAATGAAAAGGTAAAAAGAAGCCACCAAGTGGCCTATTGATCAATGGCGAGACAAAGCGACATGATGCTATAGTCATCGAGTCCATCATGCTGCCAAGCCGGTTCAAGACCTACTGCCCATTAAGTGAGTGTCAGTGTTGCGAAAAGGCAATTTGAATATAGAGTCGGTTGCCCCCCGTAAGAAGACACACTCAATAATCATCTTGTTATGCGTCATCTAGAAGTTCCAGGTCATCATCGCGAACAGTAAACAAAAGAGGCCTCTCATCGTCCCAGTCAGGCTGGCCTGAGTTAAGAAACTGTACCAGGTTCAGGTTATGGTGTCCTGGACTAGTGGGTACTCACCATGTCATCTCTCGGGCAGGTGGGCCGGGCCGAGGACCTCCATTCCGGTTCATTAACGGGCCATTCCAAAAGGCCCATGGCGTATAGACGGACTATTCTTGAAGACTTGGTGCATACTCAAAAGACTTAGATGTCGTCTACACCACGATCTACCACATACATAGTCGACTTATCTATAACCCTAGACCCCATGGTAACTATACAAACTTGGGGGTAGGGCTCGTAGACGACATCAACAATCTCGTGGTGGACAAACCTGTACTCTCTACTCCGTCATAAATTAATACAATAAAAAAGCAGGAGATAGTGTATTATCTCTTCGAGAGATCCCGAACCTGGGTAAAACAACCATCCAATTTTATCATTGCATCTAGGGTACTACCTTGGGACCCCTACTGAGATTCGCAGAATCGACTCCATCATTGGTGGCCCATGCAGGTCTCGCAACGTAGCCGCCGCGAATCAACGGCGATCAACATGGGTGAGCAGATGGGTTCTGGCATGACCTTTATGCCAGGCCTGATCTTTGTTTTCGGCGGCAGCATGCTCTCCACTGACTCGACTGGCCATCTAGGCCAGTTTGATAACCTTGCTCCGGGCTAGGTCATGGGATTTGGTAACTTGGAGTATACCACGGATTCTCGCGGGGAGCTGGCCTTCTCGAGTTGGGTGTCAGACCAGATCGAGGGACAAAAGACATGCCCGTGCGAACGCCGAGGTAAGCTAAGGCTCAGGACGAGTAAGAAAACCTTACATCATACCTGGTCACAATCTCGGATCCGACGACATAGCTTGGGTGCTCGACAACCGACCTGACATCGCAGGAACACCCCAGATCTATGTCAGATCGGATCTCGGGAAAACTTCCCCTGGCACTGATGTCAGATCAGGATTAGGAGGACTCACTACTAGGGAAAACCTTATACACAGAATCTTAGCAGTAGCGCTGGATAAAATGAGGCGCTACTGCTACTTAGTAGTAGCACGTGCCAGTAAGAGGCACTACTGCTATCTTGTTAGTAGTAGCGTGTTTTAGCAAAACGCGCTGCTGCTAAGTTTGAACTGGGCGCATATGGCTAGCCCCACTTAGCAGCAGCGCGTATCCCTATCCAGCGCTACTGCTATGCTCCGTAGTAGTAGTGCTTTTCTGCAACACGAGCTGCTACTATCACTACCTTATCGTCCCCGCGCGGCCGACGACCCCCTCACTCTCCCTCTCACTCACTCTCCCCCGCACCCCCGTCATCCGCCGCTGCCGCCGTTCCCCGATGACCGTCGTCATCGCCCGCCGCCGCTGTTCCTCCTCCACTGAGGTAGTCACTCCTCCCTCCTCCTTGATGTTATGAACCATGCCTCATCTGATGTTTCCGAAAGGTCGCCTTGATGTTATGAACTTACGGCCAGGTCATCGTCCTACGCATCACAGTTGTTCATACCAGATTTTTAAAACCGATGAACACATGACAATCAAAAATTGGAAAAAATATATGGTCACTCATAGGGAGCTACTTGGAAGCAACATTTTGCGAAGTGCAAGAATTGAAGACAGGATAATCTCCATTCTCCATAATGGAGAGTCGGGGCCTATCTTGTTTTATGCTATTTTATCTAAGAGAAGTAGGTCCTAGGTACAATATGATATTATGTGCTACAATGTGTTAGCTAGAGTTGATGATGATGATCATGAGGAGTTGTTATATGACAATGATGATCATGAGAAGTTGTTATATGATAGTGATGTATTATGATGATAAGTTGTAATGATATGATGATCATGATGATGATTATGATGTAAAAACAATCTCTAAATTGCTACTGTATGAAAACTTGTATAATGATGTATGAATATGACATAAAAAAGAGAAAATAGAATACGCAATAGTAGTAGTAGCGCGGGCACAAAGGCGCGCTGCTAGTACTTACCAGTAGCGCTTTCTACAAAATGCGCTACTACTAAGTACGCATAGTAGTAGCACGTGTAAGTCGGCGCACTGCTACCTTTAGCTGTAGCGCCCTATCAGTAGCGCGGCTTCGCACGCTACTGATAGGCCAAAAACCCGCGCTACTGCTAGGCTTTTTTCTAGTAGTGACTGCAACAAAACCCTTCTGAATGAGATGATAGATCGGATTCATAGGCTCGCAATATCAGATGGCCAGCCCTCTGTTTTATGATCGGATCTGGGAGTCATGTGGGAAGGTTGGATTTTTCGACCCACCAACCACCCACCTAGTTGCCAATGTTGAAGACCTAACCGAGGTCCTACTGACGGTGTTATACCATGCAACCAACTTAACCTCCTAGTTGGTGCGGCGGCAACCCTAGATTGGTTTCTCTCTGTAAAACCCTAGCTTCCTCGAGTATATAAGGCCGGGGAGGCTAGGGAGCTTTCATTCCCATCTACTCACGTAGAAACAACTCATAGTCCACTGCTCATAGTCATTCGGCCTTGCAAGTATTGATCATAGTCGTCCCGGCCCACAAGTACCAATCTTAGTCGTCAGGCCCTACAAATACTGATCATAGTCGTCTGGGTTCAGAAATACCAATATTAGTCTTCCAGGCCCGCGAGTAACGATCTTGGTTGCTCGGGCCGGGCCCACAAGTATCAATTATAGTCGTCCGAGCACACTAAAAGAAATTCTAATTTCTTGAAAACATTTCACATGCTTACGCCGAAAATACCATTTCCCTCTGTTTTTTCCAAAAATTTGTACCCTTGCTAGCCGATGGCGCCACCGGCGTCCGGTAAAAAAAAATCTCCCCCACGATCTTATCCCGCCCGTAGCAACCGCCCCTCAACCAAAATCTCCCGCTCCTCTCCCCATCCCCGATTGTCGCTAGTCGCTACCCACCAGATCGGAGGTCCTCCTGCTCCAGCCAGGTCGAACGCCGCCCCCTCCTCATCTGCGGTATCCCGGCGGCCGCCTCACTCACGACCTTCTCCGTGGCTTAGTCCGCTCGAACGCCTACGCGAACCCTAGGTCGACAACGGCGGCGGCGGCGGCCCCGGGGACGGAGGGCGCGGCATCGGCGGGAGAACATATTGGTGCGCCGCCTTGATGAGGACATCAATACCATTGTTACACCCACAGCCCCTACTATTACATATACTGGACCAATTACTAGAGCTCGCGCACGCCAATTAAATTACCAGGTACTTTCGTTTCTTGGTAATGATTCTAATGTTCATGAGATTATGATGCTGCCTAAATTGGATACATTTGTTTTGCTTACAAATGAAGGTCCTAGCTTGGAGAAGGATGAACATTGGAGCAAGAACACGAATGGAGTTGATGGCATGCGCAAGGGGATCAAGAACGGAGTTACAAGTGATGATTTCAGGACTTTGAAGCCGCCATAAGGAGTGCATGAAGCCTTGGACGAAATATACAAGATGCCACTTCATAATATTCGTCCATAGGCTATTCTAGGTGCTGCGTCACCTTATTAATGGGCCAGGCCCATGTAATTTCGAAATACTTAAGTATAGGCTATTTTTAGAGTCCGTATGTGTGGGGAAACAAGAGTTAGGGTTGGTTTCGGACCCCACCCTCAAGGGCCACGAAATTCCCCTCTCTTCCTCCATATATACAGCCCTTAGGGCGTCGTTTAGACTTGGGTTTTGTTTAGATTAAAAGTTCGCCATAGCTGCAACTTCGCGTACTTCGTTTGTGTCCAACGACCAGACCAAGACGTCACAGAACCCCACCTTGATCAATGAAGCTTTCATCTTATATTCGCAATATCCAGATTGCAATCTTAGCTTCTTGCTTGTTCTTCGTTTGCTCGCAGGAAACAGGCCCTCGTGGTCAGGTTGATCGTGCTCCGGCGTGGTCAATAACCCCTCGGAAGTTGGTTTAGCGATTGCTAAGGCGCGACGTCTCGCACGTTCGTAGTCGGATCGTCAAGGTCGACTCCCACAGAAAACGATAGCCACCATCTCATCGAAACATCGGGACACCTTTGCCTCTATCAAGTGGTATCAGATTTCCAGGTTGCTCGGTGAGATTTTACAGTTTTTCGTAGATTAGATTGAGTCTGTTCTTCATACCTACAGTCCACGAAAAAGCCACAAAAAAAAATTAGGGTTAGTTCATCATATCCGAACCAATCTGAGCCTTTGCATAATCTTTTTAGGGTTTTTGCTTTGTTGAATTTGCGGTTGCATCGTCGTGTCAAGTTGCTGGTCTTAGAGTCTAGTCTTTTAGAGTTTCGAGTTCTGGTCATAAGTTGTCACGCCGCCGCCGCACCATCATCATCGCCCATCTACCACTTTTGCTTATCCGCCACCGCTTTGAATCCATATCCATATACCACCACCAATCCGTATCCATATACCACCACCAATCTGTATTCATATACCACCACCGCTACCATATACCACCACCGCTGCCATATACCACAACCATATATACACCACCAATCCGAGTTCTTCTCATATTAGGTTTGTTCTTGAGATCAATCTCAATTCCGATTCGTGTTTCCTTGCCTGCATAGGTCTCGGAAAAAAAAAAAAGAGTCTGGAGACCCCCGGGCAGTTTTTAGGCCAAAATTTTCTCGGGCAAAATTTTTTTTCCCTATCCTATTTTTAGGCTTTTCTGAGTCTTTTGAGCCACGTGCCATCATAGTGATTTTTTGTCGCACTTTTTCGTCGTCGCTGCCCTGATTTCCGAAAAAAAAAAGTGAATTTTTTTTTTCGTGCCCATACTATCAGTTTGACGAGGGAAGAGTTTTGAGACACTCGCCGTTATAGTAATTTTTCGCAAAAAAAAAAAAGAGGAGCGCAAAAAAAAAAAGAGGAGCGCAAAAAAAAAAGAGCGCAAAAAAAAAGCGAAAAAAAAAAGTTCCAGAGTGTGCTTTTCCCTTATTTACGTGCAGCGCCGTGATTTTGTTAGTGTTCTAGGCTCGCGTCTCTAGCACGGTCTAGCCTAGGACCAGCACAGTACCGTCGTTGAGCGTTTATTCAACTTTGCATCTCTGAATTGATTATTGCTGACCCTTTTTGCTACCATACTATAAGCCTTCCCAGCTCCACATACCTCTACGTCGTGCGTTTGACTCTCCCTGGCAATCGCTCTATCCAAGCTTTTGAGAGTTTTGACTACAACGGTTGCCGATCACCGCCTGCTGCTGGGTAAGAACTGGTAAGAATTTGAGATTTGCTTGACGGATTTGTGACACCCGCCACCACCACCTCTTGTTAGTATTCTGTAGGATCATATTCTTGTGTGTTTTCTATTGTTGCTAACCATGGCAGGATCACAAGCCGACGAGACTGACTGGGAGAACATGACGAATCAGGAGTTGCATGATAAATTTCAGCAAATGATGAATGGACAGGTGCAGGATGTGCTAAACAGATTTGAAGAGGCCATGGAGAAGATAGATGACATGGAGAAGACGTTCGAAACAAAGCTCGATGACAGGTTTAATGAATTGCTCGCGCGTCTTCCACCACCACCACCGGCTGCACCTAACGCACCTCTACAACAACAACAACGACGACTACCTACACATCGTGAAACAGCCCTCCGCCGAGCGAGCCGTCTCCCTCTTGCACCTGGCCAAACTGTTGGTGCTGCTGTTGCTACTTCTGTGGCTCCTGCTGCTGATGCGGAGGAGGGTGATTTTGCTGGCGATTACGAGGATGAGGTTGATCAAAATCAGAACTACGTGCCACCACCAGCACAGCAACCATCAGGTCGTCCACATGCAAATAATGGCAATGGTAGGGCTCACCCTCAGGTACGAGATCATGACCATCTCCCTAAACTAAAATTGAATATTCCACCATTTGAGGGTAGATATGTTCCTGATATATATCTTACTTGGGAGTTAGAAACTGAACAACGATTTACATGTTTACAATATCCCGAGGAGAGACGTGTTCCTGCTGCTGTTTGTGCATTCACTAGTTTTGCATGTGTTTGGTGGTCTGAGCATTGTAGATTATATCCCATTCCTGCTACTTGGGCTGCTTTGAAAACTGCTATGCGTACTCGTTGGGTTCCACCATATTATCAACGTGAATTACTTCAAAAATTGCAGCGCTTAAGACAGGGAAAAAATTCTGTAGAAGAATATTATCAGGAATTACAAACTGGCATGATTAGATGTGGTATTGTTGAGGAGAATGAAGCTATGCTTGCACGTTTTATGGGTGGATTAAATAGAGAGATTCAGACGATTCTAGAGTATAAGGAGTATACTAATATCACTCGTTTATTCCATCTTGCTTGTAAAGCTGAACGTGAAGTGCAGGATCGACAGGCATTGGCGCGGACTAACTTTTCTGCAGGTCGACCTTCTTCATGGACACCACGTGCATCATCTATTTCCACACGTTCTGCTTCACCGGCGTCTCCGTCGGCTGCCACCTCCAACCGTGATACAATAAAGCAGGCACAATCACCACTATCGGCCAAGAGCACACCTTCTGGGCCTGCAAAGAGCTCTTCTTCATCCATGGCATCAACAGGGCAGACACATGATATTATTTGTCGACGTTGCAAGGGTGGAGGTCATTATGCGAGAGAATGCCCATCTAAGCGTGTGATGATTGTTACTGAGGATGGTGGGTATGAGTCCGCTAGTGACTATGATGAGGAGACTTTGGCTCTTATTACACGTGATGAACACGGTGGAGACGATTCTGATCATGAGACGCAATACATGGCTCCTGAAGATGCTGACAGGTATGAATGTTTAGTTGCTCAACGTGTTTTGAGTGTGCAGGTTACACAAGCTGAGCAAAATCAGAGGCATAATTTGTTCCATACAAAGGGAGTTGTGAAGGAACGTTCTGTTCGCGTGATCATAGATGGAGGGAGTTGCAACAACTTGGCTAGCATCGAGATGGTGGAGAAGCTATCTCTCACCACAAGACCACATCCACATCCTTACTACATCCAATGGTTCAACAACAGCGGCAAGGTTAAAGTAACACGTACTGTTCGTGTGCATTTTAGTATCTCTACATATGCTGATTATGTTGATTGTGATGTGGTACCTATGCAAGCATGTTCCTTATTACTTGGTAGACCATGGCAATTTGATAAAAATTCTATTCACCATGGTAGAAACAATCAGTATACTCTTGTTCATAAGGATAAAAATATTACTTTGCTTCCTATGACTCCTGATTCCATTTTGAAAGATGATATTAATAGAGCTAATAAAGCAAAACAGGAGGAAACTAAGAGTGAAAATCAGATTGTGGCAAAAGAATTTGAGCAACAAATGCAGCCTAATAATAATAAACAATCTAGTGTTGCTTCTGAAATTAAATTGAAAAGTGCATGTTTACTTGCCACCAAATCTGATATTGATGATCTAGATTTTAGCAAATCTGTTTGCTATGCTTTTGTGTGCAAAGAGGCATTATTTTCATTCGAGGACGCGCCTTCCTCTTTGCCTCCTGGTGTCACTAACATTTTGCAGGAGTTCGCCGACGTCTTTCCACAAGACGTGCCACCGGGATTACCACCTATTCGCGGGATTGAGCATCAAATTGACTTAATTCCCGGTGCATCATTACCCAACCGTGCACCATACCGTACCAATCCAGAGGAGACGAAGGAGATTATGCGTCAAGTACAAGAACTGCTCGACAAAGGTTATATACGCGAATCCCTTAGTCCTTGTGCTGTTCCTATCATTTTAGTGCCGAAAAAGGATGGTACGTCGCGTATGTGCATTGATTGTAGAGGCATTAATAATATTACTATTCGTTATCGTCATCCTATTCCTAGGCTAGATGATATGCTTGATGAATTGAGTGGCTCTACAATATTCTCCAAAGTTGATTTGCGTAGTGGTTACCATCAAATTCGTATGAAATTGGGAGATGAATGGAAAACAGCATTTAAAACTAAGTTTGGATTATATGAGTGGTTAGTCATGCCTTTTGGGTTAACTAATGCACCTAGTACTGTCATGAGGTTAATGAACGAAGTTTTACGTGCCTTCATTGGACGATTTGTGGTAGTTTACTTTGATGACATATTGATTTATAGCAAATCTTTGGAGGACCATTTGGAACATTTACGTGCTGTTTTTATTGCTCTACGTGATGCACGTTTGTTTGGTAACCTTGGAAAGTGCACCTTTTGCACCGACCGAGTATCTTTTCTTGGCTATGTTGTTACTCCACAGGGAATTGAAGTTGATAAAGCCAAGATTGAAGCTATTGAGAGTTGGCCGCAGCCCAAAACGGTCACACAAGTGAGGAGTTTCCTTGGCCTCGCTGGTTTCTATAGGCGTTTTGTGAGAGATTTCAGCACCATTGCTGCACCTCTCAACGAGCTTACAAAGAAGGATGTACCTTTTGTTTGGGGTACCGCACAGGAAGAAGCCTTCACGGTATTGAAAGATAAGTTAACACATGCTCCTTTACTCCAACTTCCTAATTTCAATAAGACTTTTGAGCTTGAATGTGATGCTAGTGGAATTGGATTAGGAGGTGTGTTATTACAAGATGGAAAACCTGTTGCATACTTTTCTGAAAAATTGAGTGGGCCTAGTCTGAACTATTCTACTTATGATAAAGAATTATATGCTCTTGTTCGGACCTTAGAAACATGGCAACATTATTTATGGCCCAAGGAATTTGTTATACATTCTGATCATGAATCTTTGAAACACATTAAAAGTCAAGCAAAACTGAACCGTAGACATGCTAAATGGGTTGAATTCATTGAGACTTTCCCTTATGTCATTAAACACAAGAAGGGTAAAGAAAATGTTATTGCTGATGCCTTGTCTCGTCGTTATACTATGCTTTCACAACTTGACTTTAAAATATTTGGTTTGGAGACCATCAAGGATCAATATGTTAATGATGCTGAATTTAAAGATGTATTGCAGAATTGTAAGGAAGGGAGAACTTGGAACAAGTTCGTTCTTAACGATGGATTTGTGTTTCGTGCTAACAAGCTATGCATTCCAGCTAGCTCCGTTCGTCTTTTGTTATTGCAGGAGGCGCATGGAGGAGGATTAATGGGACACTTTGGCGTCAAGAAGACGGAGGATATACTTGCTACACATTTCTTTTGGCCAAAGATGAGACGGGATGTTGAGCGTTTTGTTGCTCGCTGCACTACCTGTCAAAGAGCTAAGTCACGACTCAATCCTCATGGTTTATATATGCCTTTGCCTGTACCTAGTGTTCCTTGGGAGGATATATCTATGGACTTTGTTTTAGGTTTACCTCGAACAAAGAAGGGGAGGGATAGCATATTTGTTGTCGTGGATAGGTTCTCGAAAATGGCACACTTTATACCATGTCATAAAAGTGATGATGCTGTTAATGTTGCTGATTTGTTCTTTCGTGAAATTATTCGCTTACATGGTGTGCCATATACTATTGTTTCAGATCGTGATACTAAATTTCTTAGCCACTTTTGGAGATGTTTATGGGCTAAGTTGGGGACTAAGCTGCTTTTTAGTACTACTTGTCACCCCCAAACTGATGGACAAACTGAAGTAGTCAATAGAACATTGTCTACTATGCTTAGGGCTGTTTTGAAGAATAACAAGAAAATGTGGGAAGAATGCTTGCCTCATATTGAATTTGCTTATAATCGTTCATTGCATTCTACTACTAAGATGTGCCCTTTTGAAATTGTGTATGGTTTCCTACCTCGTGCACCTATTGATTTGTTGCCTCTTCCATCTTCGGAGAAGGTTAATTTTGATGCTAAAGAACGTTCTGAATTGATTTTAAAAATGCATGAGTTAACTAAGGAAAACATTGAGCGTATGAATGCTAAATATAAACTTGCTGGAGATAAGGGTAGAAAACATGTTGTGTTTGCACCTGGAGATCTTGTTTGGTTACATTTGCGTAAAGATAGATTTCCTAATCTGCGCAAATCAAAACTAATGCCACGTGCTGATGGTCCTTTTAAGGTTTTAGAGAAAATAAATGATAATGCATATAAACTTGAGCTACCTGCAGATTCGCAATATATTCGCAATATCCAGATTGCAATCTTAGCTTCTTGCTTGTTCTTCGTTTGCTCGCAGGAAACAGGCCCTCGTGGTCAGGTTGATCGTGCTCCGGCGTGGTCAATAACCCCTCGGAAGTTGGTTTAGCGATTGCTAAGGCGCGACGTCTCGCACGTTCGTAGTCGGATCGTCAAGGTCGACTCCCACAGAAAACGATAGCCACCATCTCATCGAAACATCGGGACACCTTTGCCTCTATCACGCCTCGTCCTCCACGAATCCGGCAGAGGAACATACTGGTGCGCCGCCACCTCCTGCCGGAGGAGACGGGCGCCACTGTCCTGTCGACGCCGTACTGCCTCATCCCTAGGGTTCGGGTGGCCTCGTCGCATCTTTTGCTCCGCCGGTGACGCCTCACGGTCTGGCCACATACCCCCATCCTTTACATCTTCCCCTTAGAATCCTCGTAGGTTTTTGTCTACCACTGAATTGCATGTCTGAACTCTGAACAATCGTAATTACAGTACCATCCAACTGTTGTCACATATCCTGTACTACAGCTTTGAAAGGAAACCACTAGTTGACTGAATTGCGTAGCTGATTGCAACTCCACATATCCATCAGCTGCTTGTTTCTGTTAGTTGGGAACTTTGATTATCTAAAGCATCAAATGAACGTGAAGTTACTTATTTACTGCTAATTATTCAACACTCATAAAGGTTCAGTTCATGTTGTTCTGCACTGATGGTGTAGGTGTTATGCATTGTGTAATTTTAATACCATGTCATTTCCTATAGTTCCCTTTCACTGATCCAATCATGCCATGATGCCTTCTTCTTTGTGCCATGTGTAAGTCCAGTACCAGAGTTATTCCTTTTAATCAAGCACTTGATCACAGCATATATTTTGCACTGTGTTTGCTTGATCCAGTGATATCAGATGCTACACTATATCGATGTATTGCAGATTGACTTAAGTCACAAGTACCCATCTTACTTGTCTGAGCTCACTAGTATCGCCTGATCTATTCCAATTCCTTCAGATTCCTTGATCGAGGTATTTGCTTTTGTATCAACTTCTCTTTGATTTTTTTCCAATTTCTCTGCCAACAGGAAATTCATATTCAATGATACTTTATTGACCTATTATTCCTGTTATTTAGTTATTTGATGTAGAAATTGTGGCTGAGGATCGTCCAATGGAGATTCCTGACCCCCAATTCTTCGGTATCGACAATAACACGAATCTCAAGTGCCACCACGGGAGCTACTGGAGAGGAAGGTAGCTTTCGACATGGCTGCGACAGGCAGGAGGATTTCTCGCAAATGAGGAGAGATCTTCAAAGAAATTATCATTCTATACCATTCTTAGATTAGGTTCTCTAAGTGTTGCCATGACTTTAGCCACTTTTGTCCTTATGTTTTGTGTATAATTTGATTGGTTGGTGGTTAATTTGTAAAAAGCTTGTATGATCGAATTATTACTATCCATTTCTATCGGCCTATAAATTGTCTGTCATGCTGCTTGAATTCTAACTTAGTAATTTATGGAGATATGTCAATGGCATGAGGCAACAACAGATATTGCCATTGTTATCGAGATGACGACAGATATTACTGGATGTACACGGCTTCTGTATTTTGCCAATCCTGTAGTTTGATACACCATTGGGTTCATCTGCGGCAGAACATCATTAAATTTAATGTGGATGGGGCCCATGTCTTGGGCCAGCAGCATGGAGCTTGGGGCGTTATTGCCAGAGATTCAGAAGGTCAAATTGTGGCTGCCAGGGCTGGGCATGCCTTGAATGTGTATGATGCATTTGCTGCTGAACTGCAAGCACTGGAGAAAGCTATCGATTTGGCAGTTGAATTAGGTGTGGTAAGGATGATGGTGGAGACAGAAGCACAGCTGGTTGAGCAAGCATTAAACAGGCATGCACTTGATTTCTCCAAGGAAGCCCAGGCGATAGAAGACATCAAAGTACAGGCCGAACTCTGGTTCACCTCATGTGAGTTTCTTCACTGTAAGCTTGTTGCAAATGTGCCTGCCCACTCTAGCGCAATTAGGTTTAAATCTCCATGATGGAGACGGTCTTGTGTTTGATGATAATGTCTCAGCCATTGTAGCTGATGCTGTATCGGGCGATGTAGCCCAGACTGTTTCGTAATAAAGCTTTGTGCTTGCCCTAAAAAAATTCCTGTAGTTCGATACATATTAGTTCCTTTCTCTAGTGTAATAACGATTAATGTTGTATCACCAATCGTTCAGTGCGCAACCTTGTTATGATAACATGATAATTCTGTAAACGAGCTTCTCAACTCCTTTTTTGGGTTTTGAACTTGGTCTACTACCTCTGTACAAAATATAAGACGTTTTTGTAGTTTAACTTGAACTGCAAAAACGTCTTATATTTTGATAGGGGAGTATTAAACTGGGGCCCAGCTGAATCTAGGTAACAGAGTAACAGTACAATTTGGAGCAGTGGCTTCCTGGAATCAATACGTAAACTCAGAGATTGTGTCTAGCTTTGCAAGCTCATGGGCAACATTGTTACAAGCGCGGAAGTATAAAAGCAACTGATCAAACTGACAGACTCATGATCCATCTAACATACAAATATACATGATGTACCGATATGTGAATAAGTGACAAGTTAACCATTTAGTCTTAGTGCAAACGATCCACGGCTAGGAGTATTGAAATGTGACAGAATTGGCAGCTGAAAGAGGAGGCGACGGCAACATAATATGCGGCAACAGGTCCCTGGCAGCAGCCACAACTGAAATGGCTGCGGCAGGCCAGGCACACAATTCCGGCATGAGACTAGCAGCGCCCCACACCGGCAGTAGGTGACAATGTTCCAAATCGTCCATTATGCGCGCAACATTTCGTGCACTTGGCTTGTAAGCTTCTTACCTGCTCAAGATACAAGAAAGTGCTATCAAAACTGCCACAAACCTGACAATATGCGAATATCATTTAACATAAATACGACAAATATGTCAAGGTGGTCTTTGAAATATCTTACAAACTGGTTATCATTCACACAGGGCAGCCGCAGTGACTCTGCATTAGCACATTCTTTCAATACAAGTCTCAAATCACTCTTAGATAAGACAAGACATTACATACCATCCCAGCCATTCTTGGAGGAATAGTACAAGACAAGAGTGAAGCACACCATTTCGTCCCCATAATTTTTGCTACTAAAGGCATGTACAATGGTGCTATCTTAGGAGTGCCACATAGGATAAACGATGAGGTGGAGGAGAGAGAACTCATAAGAGAAGGCTTGTCTTCTCTTATTTAAGATAAGACAAGAGATGATCTCTTAGCACAATATGTATCACCACATTTTTAGGAATTGCTAGTTATTGAAGATAAGGCTAAGAGATGACCCATTGTAAACATTTTTCTTTGTCATCTCTAAACTACATGCAAAACTTAAGATAAGACTATCTTATCAACCATTGTACATGCCCTAAGGGCATGTACAATGGTTCTATCTCAAGAGTGCCACGTAGGATAAATGATGAGGTGGAGGAGAGAGAAATCATAAGAGAAGGCTTGTCTTATCTTATTTAAGAGAAGACAAGAGATGATCTCTTAGCACAATTTGTCTCACCATATTTTTAGGAACAACTAATTATTGAAGATAAGGCTAAGGGCATCTCCAGCCGCGCCCCAGGAAGGCCTCCCCAGGCGATTTTTTCGCGCTGGCGCCAAAAAAACGGCCCAGTCACGCCCCCAGGAGCCCGATTTTTGCCGGCCTGGGCCGAAAACAGCGCCGGCGGACGCAGGCCGAACCGGGCGCTGAGGGGCGCCCGGGGGCGCCGGGGCGAACTGTTTTGGCGCGAAACAGCCGCGGGCCCGCCGCGTCAGCGACACGGCGCCTCGTCTTCCCCCAACGGCCTTGGTTCCCGCGGGGAATCAATGCCAAGGCTGCCGCCGGTCAGCCTTGCCATTGATTCCTCACGGGCGGCGCGTCATGGGATGGCGCGCCGACGCCTCCCCTCCCTCGCACGCGTACACACGGGTGCGGCGCGGCTATATAGCCGGTGGCCTGCACTCGTCTGTGCCCACACCAGCCCCGCCCCTCGCCCAGCTCCTCCCTCTCCCTACCTCTTCCGAGCGCCGCCGCCCAGCCCCTCCCTCTATCTCTCTACCTCTCCCGAGCCCGTCGCCATGGCGGAACGCTACCCCGGAGACGAGGCGGCAGCCAACGGCTTCGGCCGTCGTTCGCTCCGCGAACAGGAGTCCTGGCTCCTGTTCCAGGCGAACATCCCGGCGCCGCCGGACATGCGCGCCGGGCCGACGGGGTGGAGGCTCAGCGCCGGGGGAGTGCCCATTCCCCCGTTGCCCGACGTCGTGGCGAAGCCGAATTACTTCGCCGAGGAAGTCGAGGTCGTGCGCGCCTCCCTCACCGACGCCCAACTCTCCCTCACCCAGTACGCCGCCGACAACCACGCGGCTTGGGCAGCGTATTTCGAGCGCCGCCAGCAGCAGCGCTTGGCGTCCATCAACGGCGCGCCGGTGGTTGGCGGCCGGCAGAACAGCGAGGGGCGCCACCTGTGGTGGGGCGTCCCCGGCCGCACACTCGAGGGCATGCTGACGTACCTCGAGGGCGGCAACGACCCGCCGTTGGCGTACCTGGCGAGGGCGGCCGCCCCGGCGCAGCACCGACGCGCCGGGCCATGGGCGCCAAGGAGGTTCGGGTCCTCCTCCTCTTCTTCCTCCTCCCGATCTTCATCGCACTCCTCCGGCACTCCGGCCCTGCTCGGCGTCAAGGCCGAGCCCGCGGCGGAGACGCCGCTCGGCCGGCGCACTCGCAGCGCCGGCATCGTCATCAATGAGGGCGGCCGGCGCGCCTACTCGTCGGCTCCTCCTCCGCGCTTCGTCAAGCCAAAGACGGAGCCGGGGCTCGCGCCGGTGAAGACGGAGCCGGGGCTCGCGCCAGTGAAGGAGCCGGCCGCGCCGGTGACGACGGAGCTCGACGACTACGACGCGGCCCTGGAATGGGCGCGCAGGGACTCCATAGCGATGGAGAAGGAGCGCCTGGAGAAGGCGAAGGAGCGCCAGCGCGCCGCCCTGCTTCGCTTCGTGGAGCGTCGATGCGGCCGCGACGAAGGCGGAGTCGTCGTCATCTGCGACAGCGACGACAACGACGACGATGCGCCGCCACCAGTCCGTCATGGCGACGCCGGGCAGGGGTCCAGCAGGGGCACCAGCGTTAAGAAGGAGAAGACCGACGACGACGATGGCGGCGACGGCGGGGACTTCAGCCAATTTTTCCTTTAGATTAGTTTATGTATATGTGCTATGTAATGAAAATCCGCGAACTTCGGCGAAATGTGCCGAAATTTATTGTGTTTGGCCGAATTTTATCGTGTTTAAGCCGAACTTCGCCGAACTTCTTTTATTTTAAAACGTGCCTGGGGGCGGCCCTGGGGCCGGCGGCTGGAGACCAACTCGCCCCCAGGCCCAATTTTTGCGCCAGCTCACCCCCAGGCAGCGATTTTAGGCGCCCCTGGGGGGCCAACGGCTGGAGATGCCCTAAGAGATGACCAATTGTAGACATGTTTTCTTGTCATCTCTAATTTACATGCAAAACTTAAGATAAGACTATCTTATCAACCATTGTACATGCCCTAATGGTCGTCAAACATCTAGTAACTGAGTTAGGAATCAAATACATATGACGAAATTCAGCAGAAAATTATGTAATGATTTGTTCTCAGCTATTTATTCAGCATTTTGAATGTCAGGTTTGGCAGGAAGAGCAAAAACCATTATTACTGTACTTAAGAAAACAGAAGGCCAGACAACATGCTGTCCCAGTAGGATAAGAGATGTGTCTAAACGGTGACAATGCAAAGAATATTGTACTTACCTTGCAAAAGTTTAGATCAGGGGAAGGATGGACAGATGAACATGACTTCTTCCATCTCATTGTAAAACCAAGCTCTTGGGTGGCACTCGAAGAAGAGATCAAAAAACATGCCATGTACAAAGTGAATGAAAGCTGTTAAACTACTATATTGAAAACTATTCGACAGAACAAGAAATTATGTAGATTCAGTGAGCGACACTCATGATCCCATATACACTACTGTATTCATCAAGCAGCAGCAGCAACAACACGAACAACACTATTCGAAAGTATTGGTTATGACAGGAGATAAGATGACCTACTCTTTCAGTTGACAGACTCCCCATCAGTTGTGACATTTGTTCTTGTTCTGCAAATAAATAAAATAAATAGCACATAACTGAGTATAGTTTTGAGTCACAATTTGATGTTTAGTCAGCAACAAACGTAACTACCAGATAGGCAATTAAGTGTAGAGAAAAGCAAGAAACAACAACCTTTGGGTGCAAGCTCCCGTGCAGTCCTATAAGCTTTGCACCATCAGAACCTGAACAGAGCAACAGCGAGAACTCGGCTATGGCATCACTCGTCGCAGCGCCAGTAACACTATGGAGAGAAATGGTGATGCGAGGTAAGCCCTTTGCCTTGGTAGCCAGAAGCTTTGCACCATCAGAACCTGAACAGAGCAAAGGTGACGTTATCTATCATGCAATGTTTGCCACAAGCGAGATGAGTTTTTTGGGGAATTTGAAGTGGGCGGGTGGGTGGCATGCCGGGTGACTTGCGGAATTGGTCGGCGGCAAAGAGCAGCTTCACCTCGCCGGAGGACAAGGAGGACTTGAGGTAATCCACGAAGTCGACCATAGCGCAGCGGACGAGGAAGGAGCGGAGGACTTCAGGAGGTCGACCATGGAAGGGGAGGAGGAGGCCGGGGACGGGCATGTCCGGGCGAGGAGGAGCGGATCCCATCGACAGCGCGGGCGGAAGAGGAGCGGCGGTGCGGGAGTGGGGGAGCCATTTGAGCGTCGAGGGTGTGGTTAGAGGAGACGACGGGATCGGGTGAGGAATATTCCAAACTATATGACGGATCTACCCTTTGAAAAACTAACTGGTCTCATCAAAAATTTGTAATGGTCCCACAGTTATTTGTAATTTCCTGTAATTTTAGTTTTATAACTCTCTGTAACTCCTATTTTTCCACTGTCGGATTAGGGTGGATGGACGGCTCGTAAAATCGCCAATCACCATAACAGTTGTAATTATACATATATGACTAAATACTATAGAAACAAAAATAAAATCGCTCCGGAGATGAATAGCACATTTGGAGTAAATAAAAGATCTGAAACTTTAAATATGTAGATAATTGATTCATATGTATGCTCGTACATATCCATATGAAAATAATAATATTATTGCACCCCAAAGTAAAAGAGCTTTAAGCACTAAAAATCTGCAAGCCTGAACATTTACAAGTCTAGTTTTCATGGGAGAAGATTGATGTTTGTAAGATGTATTTTTTCACCACCTATGTATGCAGATCACAAGTCTAACTCCACACTTGCATGAAGAGGAAGTCAAATTAAAAAGCTTAGGATGCCCACCATAAATACTTAGTGGATGACCTGGAGAAAATGCAACATGCTAAGACCACTGTTGTAGCCTTCTCATACTTAAAGCTTGTTTCGGATGATACCGGCAATTCTATGGTGCTTTTATTCAGTAACATGTTTAGTGATCTCACTATACATTTGGGAATTGAGATGAATCACTGCATGCAGATAATGTGAGAATGTTACAACAATAAGTATCTTAATAATCTATGCTTACACTGTCACATTTCATAAGTATAGATGTCAGGTGTCACCATAAAATAACTACCTACAGAATGAGGGGTGGAAATTCATGTTCATTCAAATTACCTTACCATCCAGATAAATCACAAAAGGCTAATGCAACTGATTCCACAAAAAAATTGACAGGTAATTCATGCTACAGAGTACAAAATTAAGTAGAACTATTTAATAGGTAAGCTTGACTTTCCTGCAGTTTAGATCAATTGGGAGTCTCTTTCAGAAAGATTAATCGTTAATTGATATTAACTACATGTTTCGTCCCTAAAAATGTTACTAACTGTTTGAACATACATCTATGTGATGGACCACAAACAGATATAGTCCATCGCAGTATTTCTTTGAAAGGAAAGGAACTGCTGATACAAAGGGTTTCCCTTAGTTATAGTAGCACCATCAGCAACACACAGTAAGCATTGATTCTCGCTTTTTTTTATTTCACCTTTCCGGTAATGTTCGTTCAGTGTGAGGAGACGTTCTCATTGACTACGAGACTTCTGTGGTGACTTATTCAATTTGAGGATGTGATGTCGGCTCAGTATCTGGGAGGTGTTCTTAGTGACAGGGTGTGTGTGATGCGCTCATAGGATGGTTGTATGTCCGTATATATGAACATCTGTGATTATACCGTGTTAAAAACAATTTTATTAGTTTCAGAGACTTTGAAGGGTTTTTCTGTTCAATTTGCATCTTCCAAAAAAAAACCAGTGGACACATGTTTAATTTTGTCCGTGTGATCACCCAAATCATGATCGTTTGCATTTCTTTCCTTTTTTTTGAATGCCAAATCTGGGAATGTTGCCTGGAAGCATTTTCCAACGGACGCTGAAATTGCCATAACAATTTTACCGGACTTGCCATGATTGAAAGAGAAAGTTGTCACATAACGCAAAAAAAATACCCAGCGGTTTAATTTTTTTATTGTCCGCGTGATCCGGATCCAACGGCTGTTGGTGTCCTTCACTAGGACCTTCCGTGAGCGAATGTTCGCCAGTTAACTGTTGACGCTCAAAAGTGGCACGATCATAAAGCAGCATGCCGGGGCGGAAACCTTGGCGGAATAAAATCTTGCCGGTGTGAAAGCTTGCCGGCACAGAAAGATCGCCGATGTGGAAGCTTGCTGGTGTGAAATCTTGCCGGAGGAGAAACCTTGTCAGGGAGGAACCCTTATCGGAGTACAAACCTTGCCGGAGTGAAACCTTGCCGGTGTGAAAACTTACCGGGTAGAAACATTGCCGGTGTGGAAAGCTTACTAGGATGGAAAACTTGCCGGGTTGGAGGCTGTGATAGTCAATCGGACGAGAAGTTGAAGATCGGCTCAAAAGGTTATTCATATGATCTCGGATGGAAAAATGTTCTACACGGAAGTCATGCGTCTCGTCGAAACGATCGATTTTGATATAAAGATCGTCCCAATCCGAGGTCGTATGCAAAAGTTAGAGCCCACACAGCGCGATCCTCCAGTGAGCAAAATATGACGCCCGAAACCAGACACATATGTGGGTATGTCTGATGAGCTGCGTGAATAATTAGCTGTTTTGCGTGAGCGATTTGACCTTCAAGATAACCTCTGATGAAAAAACGTTCAACATGAAAGTTGTTCGTCTCGTTGAAACGTTCAAGATTGCTTTTGGACTCGTTTCCATCCGAAGTCATTTACCACCACAAAAAGACCCGCAAAGTGCAGCCAGTTTAAACCGAACAGTTTTGGAAAGTTTGGATAAAACCAATCCGAATTTGACTAGGGTTTTGGATGTGAATCCAAGCCTTTTTCTTGCATGGGAAGTCCAGCCGCCTCTTATATACCTATAAGGGGTGACGGCCGATTGAACAACACACAATCGAATAAATCAATATACTACTTTTTCATCTACGTTTTATCTCTCCACTGTTTTTCTCTCTCGTTCTTCGATGTTCTTCATGTTTGAGAGCTACGAATTCCGAGGCTCTAGGGGCGAGCGAATCGACCTAGGGCAGCCCATAGCCGCCGCACTCCCTGGCGGGGTCCCTCCCGGGGGTGTGGGGTTTTCGGGTCTGTAAAAGCGCCCGTCGACTGTCTTGCGTATCGCGCTGTCGGTCGGGTCTCCTTCGACGTGAGCTGCGGTGCATCACCCTCGGCGTCGAGGGTACACGTGACGTGTTCGTGTGTCAACACACTTTTTGGCGACTCCGCTGGGGACGAAGTTTCGAACGGTCTCTGGCCCGTTCTTGCTACGAAGAGATCGTCATCAAGTTGCTGAAATCTACAAAGGTAATATGAATACCGAATTCCCCTTTGTAGATGCAAATAATTCATATGTTGTTGCTGGATCACCTAATGAGCATAATGTATCGGCTAGCCCTAGTTTTATCAATCATGCATCTAATTATGCGCAAGGGCCGATGCAAAACAATTTTCATGTTTCAAATTCTTATGATTTTAGCAACGTACAACATATGTATCCAAACTCTCATGCATCGGCAACCCCACAAATCCATATGCCGATGAACAACATGATGGGTTTGGTTAATCAATTTGAAACACCTCATGTTAAAATTTCCAATAGCATACAAGAAAGTGTTTCACCTTTTTATTCATCGGCAACTGATTTGCAATATGTGAATCCAACCTTGCCAATAGATGAGAGAATTGGCCATTCTACTAATAGCTATTCGGCCAGTTACTCTCAACCATCATATGCTACACCTCATGTTAGTAATTTTTCAGCATCGTATGCAACTGTAGATGTTCATAATTCGGCCCCGCATCTTCATGGTCACAGCCGAATAAGTAAAAATTTTACAGGAACACATATGCCGTCATCAAACACTGTAGCATATAATGCATACTCTACACAATTCAAGAATTTCGGCAACACTCACGAATCATTGCCGTAAGAATCTGAAAGCGTTGCGGAGCAATCCCTTCCAGAAGCGGTTGTGGCTGCATTAAAAAAGAGCTTGGCACAAAACAAGAGGATTAGTGCTCTTTGCCTTGAACAATATGAAAAGAGGTTGTTTCCTGATTATGCTGCAATAAAAGCTAGAGTTTTACAAGAAGATGAATCTTTGCCAATTGATAAAATTGGCGAGCAAAAATATGATTTTACAACAATGCATATGCCTTCACCTAATACTACATCATATTATACAGCCCCTACACAATTGCAAAGTTTCGGCAACACCCGTGTGCCATTGCCGAAAGAATCTAAAAGCATTGGGGGCAATCGTACCCGAAGTGGGCTGAAATTGAGAAAAAGATTAAAGCCAATTTCACCGCTCGCCGCCAGAAACGAAAAGAAACATAATTGGCTCAAGTGAAAGAAGCATTGCCAATTGGTAGAAGCAATGTAAAGAAAGATGATTCAGAACATGAAAGTGCTCCGGTTAAAAGAGCCGAATCAAGAAGTATATATTCTGAATCCATCAAATGCAAAGAGGCAAGCATTATTGAGAAAGGGCATGGCAAGCATAGCAAAGCGACCATACTTGATTTTTCTAAAATTAATGGAACCTAGTTCCTGCCCTATGAGTTTCGTGCCAGAGAAATTGATGAACTTCAAGGACAAGAACAAGTAGCCGAACAAAATTCGGCCGACAAAAATTTTCAATGTAATGATGCACGGAATCAAGAAAAAGATGATGAAGATGCGTTGGGGAGCCATCCAAAGGCGGAGCAAGATATTGTTCAAGTCACACCACCATCGTGCTCTCCCAACATATTTAAAGAGGTATGTTTAGCAAGTAATTTATCTATTTTCAGATTTGGTCAGGACTTTATTGTTGATGCATCTATTAGAAAAATCCTCATAAGTAATTTTGAAAGACCAATGAAGAAGGGTAATTTACTTGCTAGCAATAAAGTTGTTATTGAGCATATCGGTCAACCCATTACGCCATTTATAAAGACCGATAGTGACTTATTATTACAGCCAAAGCTTTCCCCGTTGCTTTATCTAAAGTTCATATCTATTTGGGTAGCTTTGCTTATTTCATACTTGGCTTGCACTTGGTATCAATTGAGGCATGTATGTTCTAACTATTTTCGTTTTAGAAATTTAAAGCCAAGGTTAAATTCTGTTGAGAAAACCAATGCTAGTATAATATCTTACCCAAAGACATCGGAAATAGAGTGCAAAACACAATGCATAGCCAAATGGTGTGGTGCAAAATCTGAACCAATCGTTTGCTTAATTCCAAAGCCGTTCTCACATCAAGATCGGCTAGAAAATAAAAGGTTTACCTTTAATTCAAACATGTGTGATAAAATCTTTGATTTGTTGTTGAGGAATAATTATATTAGAATTCTTGATCACCATGTTGAGCCATCTGTCCAGGGACGAATGTATTGTAAGTTGCATGATTCGTCCAAGTATAATTTTGAGGATTGTAACATGTTTCGTAAAATAGTTAAATTGGCCATTGATAAAGGACAATTGAAATTTGTTGAGACACCAAGAGATGACCAGTCTATTCCGATTGGTCCCGATGGTAGAAAGTTTTTGCATCGGGTGCTTCAAGCCAATCCATTTGAAGAGAAGGTAAAAACTGCAGGTGATGGGATCAAGCTTTCAAGTAAAGAAGTTGTCGAAGAGCATAATGAACGAATTCCATCGAAGCTACAATGGAGACGCCAAGGACTGGGGGGCAGCAAGCAAATCCAATGATCGATGAAAGCAAACCAAAAGGAAACAAAGGCCGAAATAAGCGCAAGTGTAAGAGATCAAAAATCACCTTCGCTGAACTATTGGATAAATATCAAAAGAAGAGTGAAGAGAAGAATGCTTATCGGCCCAATCATGCAAAGAAACCAAGATCACCCCCAAGGCGCAAATATGAGGATCGGTATTGGCAAAGTGAGAATTTTAATGCAACATATTCATATCCTTATTTTGGGCTGCCAATGCCAATGCCGTGGATGCCTCCCTATGCTCATATAGATCCATATTCCTCATGGGACAGGTATGATACAAGGGCACATTCTCCATCTTATTTTAGACCATCTCACCAATGTTATGCAGCTCCAAGAAGATCAACATTTGAACAATCACATGTTAAAGACCATTTCAATCATAAGAAAACGGTGCAGAGCTTAAGGAAGAAGAAAGAGGTGGTCAAGCAAGTTTACCGTGTTAAAAGAGATGGTCGTAAGAGTGCAACTTCAGATTTGATCTCAAATGAAAAAGAGCCAGTTAATGTGTTGACATTGGCTACTAAAGACAATGAGACAAAGCAACCAATTATTGAGAGTCGAAGTGCCAAATCTGAAGAAAAGAAGTTGAGAGTGCATAAGGCCAAAAAGAAACTGCCATTGGTCAAAACAGAATTACAGCCGAGATGCCCACTCGGCTTAATGTATTGGCAAAAGAAGGAATTACAAAATCTTAGTGCACAAGAGCTGAGACAGAAGAACATGGCATGGGTTCCCAAGAGGATCATTCATAACAAAAATGATGTGCATGCTTCTATTGCAACAAGTACAATAAAAGTGAAGAAAGAGAAGAATGGAAGCAACAAACAGTTAAGCCGAAGGTGTGGATCACAACATCAAAATCTTCGGTTAGCACATCATCCATTTTCTTCAACAATGCCATTGATGCCTTTGCCATGGAATTCATCCACAGGTATGATCAGTTACCCTCCATGGACTTATTTTGATCCATGGATGCAACATAATTTTCTATATCATGACAGAGTATTACCAAATCACTATACATTTGGTTAGTTACATTTTTGTTCCTTATACAAAGGGGCCGAAATATCTTATTGCTATTTCATTTGTTTATTTCGGCTATACATACCTTGGTGGGTGAATACTACATGGACCTCTGTAACGCCCTCGATGCGGCTATATCTCCCACGTGTCGAAGCACGACTTAGAGGCATAACCGCATTGAAAGCAATGTCGCAAGTGAGGTAATCTTCACACAATCCATGTAATACATAAGGGAAAGAGATACATAGTTGGCTTACAATTGCCACTTCACACAATTACATGAATAAAGCATTACAACATCCAAATACAATCAAGGTACGACTACGGAACCAAAATAAAAGAAGAACCCCAAAAGCGACAAGGCCCCCGGTCGACCCCAACTGGGCTCCACTACTGATCAACTAGAACGAAACAACACAAAGGACAAGATCTTCATCGAGCTCCTCCTTGAGCTTGGTTGCGTCATCTGCATGGTTCAACGGCACCTGCAAGCTGGTTTTGGAAGTAACTGTGAGTCACGGGGACTCAGCAATCTCACACCCTCGCGATCAAGACTATTTAAGCTTATGGGTAAGGTAAAAGTATGATGTGGAGCTGCAGCAAGCGACTAGCATATATGGTGGCTAACATATTCGCAAAAGAGAGCGAGAAGAGAAGGCAAAAGCACGGTCGAACAACTATGATCAAGAAGTGATCCTAGAACAACCTACGTCAAGCATAACTCCAACACCGTGTTCACTTCCCGAACTCCGCCGGAAAGAGATCATCACGGTTACACACGCGGTTGATGTATTTTAATTAAGGTCAACTTCAGGTTTTCTACAACCGGACATTAACAAATTCCCATCTGCCCATAACCGTGGGCACGGCTTTCGAAAGTTCAAAAGCCTGCAGGGGTGTCCCAACTTAGCCCATCACAAGCTCTCACGGTCAACGAAGGATATTCCTTCTCCCAAGACATTCCGATCAGACTTGGCATCCAGGTTACAAGACATTTCGACAATGGTAAAACAAGTCCAGCAACACCGCCCGAATGTGCCGACAAATCCCGATAGGAGCTGCACATATCTCGTTCTCAGGGCACACTCAGATGAGCAGTCCGTACAACTAAAACCAGCCCTCGAGTTTCTCCGAGGTGGCGCTGCAAGGGGCTCTAGTTTGGACCAACACTTAGAGGAGCACTGGCCCGAGGGGGTTAAAATAATGATGACCCTCAGGAGCGCGACTCCCAAGGGAAAAGAAAAGGCTAGGTGGCAAATGATAAAACCAAGGTTAGGCATTGCTGGAGGAGTTTTATTCAAGGCGAACTGTCAAAGGGTTCCCATTATTACCCAACCGCATAAGGAACGCAAAATCCGAGAACATAACACCGATATGACGGAAACTAGGGCGGCAAGAGTGGAACAAAACACCAGGCATAAGGCCGAGCCTTCCACCCTTTACCAAGTATATAGATGCATTAATTAAAATAAGATATATTGTGATATCCCGACAAGTAAACATGTTCCAACAAGGAACAACATCTCCATGTTCCAACAAGGAACAAACTTCAATCTTCACCTGCAACTAACAACGCTATAAGAGGAGCTGAGCAAAGCGGTAACATAGCCACACAACGGTTTGCTAGGACAAGGTGGGTTAGAGGCTTGGTTTAACAATATGGGAGGCATGATAAGCAAGTGGTAGGTATCGCAGCATAGGCATAGCAAAAGAGCGAGCAACTAGCAAGCAAAGATAGAAGTGATTTCGAGGGTATGGTCATCTTGCCTGAAATCCCGCAAGGAAGAAGAACGAGTCCATGAAGGAGACAAACGGACGTACACGAACGGGTCCTCACAAACGCGACGTTACCAGAACCAACCCGAAGAAGCAAACACCGGAAAGAGACACACAACATAGTAAACAACCAACACATGAACATGGTATGATATGCGGGATGCGGTATGCGATGCATATGTATGATTTGACGAAGGATGAAAGAACCTGGCCTCAACTTGGAAATCCAAGTGTGCCACTGGAAAGGTGAGGTGATTTCGGTTGAAATCGATATAAAGATCACCGGAATCGGATGCACGGTTTGGAAATGGCAAGCAAAACAAATATGGCACCAGTCTGCGATAAACAACAAGTAGCCATCTAAATGCATCAAGCTAATTATGCTATAGCACTCAAACATGGCAACAGAATACATGGCAGGGATCCACTCCTAAAGCTTGACAAAAGATGAACACTGAGCTACGGCCAATTCATCCATTAACAGGTTCAAACAAGCATGGTAAAAGTGCAATTGATAAACAGATTTCAGACTTAGTGAATTTAACACAAGCCTGGAATTTCAGATCAGATAGCCAACTTTGGAGCGAGAAAAATAGAAGCTACAGGAACTTAACATGGCAAGGCAAGGCATGGCATGGAGCTACTCAAAGCACTTAACAAAAGCCCCTTAGTGACCTTGAGCCAAAAGGGATCAGAAAATACAATTGCAAGCATGCGAACATGACAAAAACATAATCAGGTTACACACTTAGAGAAAAACTGGAGCATGCAAATATCTTAACGAGTAGGCATGTTTACGAGCTCGATGCACTCACTACAGAGCATGGCATGACAAACTAAGCATACACCCCTCAAGAATACATATTATATAAGCTAGACATGGCAAGAACAACAACATAGCATGTACGGATCAATAACAACATCCTCGGCAAAATCGCTAACAAGTAGACAATCTGCCAGGATTCACGAAATAGCAAAAGTAGAGCTCGATTGACTCAAGCTAGGGTGATCCATAAATTCAAACAAAGAAATGGATGGATAGAGCACCACAAGATTAATAAATCATCCTTACTAATCATCCTCAAAAGAGGCACGGATCACTAGTAAACAACATGAACATATGGCATATTGATAAAAACAGATCAAGGACTTAGAGAAATTCTAAGTCCCTGAAATCAGCATTAACGAATGCACCACTTTGCAAGCTTGTGCTAGTCACCACACATATCACAAAAATACATGGATAGCACCTCTGTAAATATGGCATGGCATATAACAAAACACATGTAGAGCTCAGGAGCATATCATGCACACATTAATCATGGCAAAAATGACAAATAGCTATTTGGTCCAGCAGAACTGACAAATAACTCAAATAGCTCTCTTCCAACAGCATTCCGGGCATCAAGATGAGCTCAAATGAAAATTATGCGATGAGATGAAATGATGTGCTCTCCGAGACGAACATTTTGATATGCTACACGCCCAAAACGGAGCTACGGATGCAAAGTTACGACATGATGAACATGGGCATTTGAATCTGGAAATCTCGGGGACTTAGTGGAATTTTTACCCCGTGGGTAAAGTCAACCCGGGACGGGGTGGATCCGGTTTGGGATGGCGCCGTTTGGTTCATCTCCTGGTGGATCTCATCCATCTTCGTCTCCGGCGAGCTCGAGGAAGTCCGGCGAGGTCGGAGTTGGTCGGAGTTGGCGGTTCCGGGCCGGATCTGGCCGGATCCAGCCGGATCTCGACGAGGGCGGCGCGGGGAGGCAGCCTCCGGCTTGGGCGGCGCGAGTGGCGCGGTCTGCGGGGCAAGGTGGCCCGTGGCCCGCTCGGGAGGTGAGGCGGCGCCCATGGCGTCTGGCGGCAGCGGCGAACAATGAAGTGGCGGAGCTCGGCCGGAGTGGGAGGCGAGGCGCGGGAGGACGCTGCGGTCCATGCAGCGAGGCGGCGAGGAAGCTTGGTGGCGGGGCGGAGCTTGCGCGGTTCCGGCGAAGGGTCGCCGGAGATGGTGGCCGGCGGCGAGGGCCTCTGGCGGCGGCAGGACCCGGATCGGGCGGCGGCGGATGAGGGCAAGGGCGGCGAACAGCTCGACCCGGATCGGCCCACGGTGAGCCGCGGATGGGCTCCAGCGGGCCCGGCGAAGTGGGGAGGAGAGAGAGGGTGAGGTGGCAGCGCGTGAGTGGATGAGGGTGGTGGCGGCGGTGACGTGGCACGCTGGTACTGGTCGGAGTGAGGTGGCCGGCTGGGGTGGACGCGTCCGGCGCGGGGTCGGACATGTCCGGCGCGGCGCGGAGGGAAAATTAGGGTTTCGTCTGCGTGAAATTCGGAGGGGATCACATATATATAGGTAGAGGGATCTAGGAGAGTCCAAATGAGGTGCGGTTTTCGGCCACGCGATCCTGATCGAACGACCGAGATGATGGAGGAGGTTTAGGTGGGTTTTTGGGCCACTTTGGAAGGGTGTTGGGCTGCAACACACACGAGGCCTTTTCGGTCCCTCGGTTAACCGTTGGAGTATCAAACGAAGTCCAAATGGCACGAAACTTGACAGGCGGTCTACCGGTAGTAAACCAAGGCCGCTTGGCAAGTCTCGGTCCAATCCGGAAATGTTTAACCCCCACACACGAAATAAAGGTAGAAAGAGCCACCGGAGGAGATAGGAGCGCCGGAATGCAAAACGGACAACGGGGAAAATTCTCGGATGCATGAGACGAACACGTATGCAAATGCAATGCACATGATGACATGCTATGCAATGCATGACACGCAAGCAATGACATGGCAACAACAGCAAATAACTGGAGGACACCTGGCACATCGGTCTCGGGGCGTCACAACCTCATTGTAATGGCCGATATTTATCTATCGCCCTAAGAATATATCTAAGAATGGATGGTGTGGTATTCTAACATCGTCCTTAGTTTGAGATAAGTGCTTGCAAAGGAATTTGTCAAATTGATGTCATTGAAGATATTATGCATAGACCAATTCACCAAAATTGCAAAGTGAACTTATGTTTTGATTGGGTGTGCTTTGGCTTATTAGTATTCAGAATTTATGTGAGGCCAAATCATGGTTGATTTTATTATTGAGCATCATATTGACATCATGCATAATATTGATTTCAGCTTGATCTCTCTAGAACCATGGAGATTATATATTGATGGTTAAATTTGTAGCAATGGCCAAGGTGTTGGTGTTGTTTATATATATCCTTATGGTGCTATTTTGTGAAGCCTCATGCCGCTTAAAATATTTTTGCACAATGATCAAAGCCGAATATGCATTGTCATTCGGATGGGAGCTTTGCCTTGCTATAGGTCTATACATATTGAGGCTTCCGGTGATTCGTTACTAGTAGTGCAACAAATATCCAATGGTTATCAATGTTTTGACGAATCACTTTTAGTTTATCTTGAGGTATGTCTAGATGTAAAATTTACCCTGGGTTGTTTTAAGATTCTTCATATATCTAGACATGATAATTGGAGAGAGTTGGCATAGCAAGCATTTGGCTACCATGTTTGTCATGGTGTATTGCACATCTATCAATAGCCGATGCTTATTCTTGCCAACATAGGTAAGGCCGAATTGGAGTCCACAGCTTCGGCCACTAATGAAATTTTTATGCAGGCGAAAGTAAGGATTGGAGAAAGTTTATTGTTGATTTTCTACAAAATCCTAGCAAAAGGGTGAACAATATGGTTCGGAGGATGTCGTGGTTTTGTCATGGCAGATGTCCTCATGAAAGGACTTAGTCATGGAGCCATCGCGTCGGGTTAGCTTGAAGGGGTTAAAGCGGACACAGGGACGCAAGAGAGTTTATACTAGTTCGGCCCCTTCGATGAAGGTAAAAGCCTACATCTAGTTGTGATGGAATTGATGGGGTTTCGATGACTAGGGAGCAAACAAGCTTCGCCTAGGTCTCGAGTTGTTGCCTGTTGTCCTTGAACCGCCGCTGGGTCGTCCCCTTATATACACGGGTGACGCCCGTCGGTTCACAGAGTCCCAATACCGGCTCATAGATGTGTCCGGTTTGGTCTCTACTTATTCCTAACTTACAGTACAAGTTAAATACCAAAGCCGGTTTACGGCTACAAGCCTTGAACCGACTATGGGCCTTGAGCCCTCATCTGCCTTCTTGGGCTTTAACATACTTAACTACTGACAAAGTTAACCCGGCCCAAATAGGCCGGTTTACGCCCAGTAGTGATATCCCCAACATTAGGCCCCAGATTGATTTGAACAGGTTCATGTCAATCCTTAGCAAAAATCTTCATCTTCAATATCTTCTTGTAGTTTGTTGAACCGCCGTGATGTCATCTTCTCTGGTCGTTGTAAACCGGCGTGACGTCACCTGTTTAATAGGTCTGCGACAATTAAGGCGACAGATTCGTTTCCAAACCCACGGTCCCTTGCCTTATAAATAGGACCGAAGGGTCATTTCTTTTTCCCCTTCGTGCCCTTCTGCTTCGTCTTCCCCGCGTCGTCCAGCTTCGGAGCTCTGCCGCCGTCGATGACCTCTGCTCCAACCTTGGCCACTGCATCACCCTGATTGTACCAGAGCATCGCGGCGACCTTCTGTTTCTTCCTCGGCTCCGGTGAGTTCTTCACATTTTCCCCCGTAGATCCGTTCTAGGGTTTCCAAGTTCTTCAGTGTTCATCGTCTGCTTCGTACTCATATGATAGATCTTAGATGAACCTGTGAACCTTTGCTCTGTGTAGCGGTAGTTCTTAGCATCCGCCTTTACTTATATGCTTCAAGACCATAGATCTACCTGTATCTCTGCCCATTGATTCGGTACTGTTCTTTTTTGAACCTTGAATATTTTCCTTGTTTTCTGAACTTGCTTCAGATCCATCGCTGTAGAGAAATCTTGTGAAATCTGTTTCTGTACACTTATCCATCCGCAATCTCAACTGTTTCAATGCTTAGATCCGGCGGTTTAACTTTGTAGAAAAATTGCCAAACCGGTATATACCATTAGTCCCCTTGTTGAACCGCCGGATGCTGTTGCTTCATAAAACTCCGATTTAGATAGAACTGTCTCTGGTTTAACATTGTACATACCAGTGCACTTTAATCAATTCATTCTTGAACCGGAATCACCTATCTTGTAGATTTCATCATGGCCAAGCAAGTATATGAGTGCAACTGGGTTCCTTCTCGCGTCATAGAGACTCAACTGAACAATTTAGTCCTGATCGGCGCTTTAGGAAGCAAAAACACCATCCATTGGAGAGCCCCTGGCAAAGAATGTCCTCCCACACCTCAAGAAGGAGAGGTCGTCGTCTTCGTAGACCACTTAGCCCGGGGCTTTAAGCCGCCTGGTTCTAAATTTTACCGGGATGTTTTAGCCGATTTTCAACTCCATCCACAAGACACTGGCCCCAACTCTGTTACAAATATGTGTCACTTCCAAGTGCTCTGTGAGGTGTTCTTTCAAGAGGAGCCCATAGTGGAATTGTTCAGAGACTGTTTCCATCTAAACCACCGTACTGAGTTTTCTGACGGTTCCAATACGGAATTGGGCGGTGTGGCAATTCAGAAAAGGAAAGAGGTCACATACCCTCACGCCAAACTGCACAGCCACCCCAAAGAGTGGAATCAAACATGGTTCTATTGCAAAGACACCTCCCCTGCTGGTGAAAATCCTTTGCCTGGCTTTCGTCCGGAGCAGCTTAGCAATACACACCCCTTTCCGCAAAGGTTGACTGCCAAGGAGAGAAGCAAATACGCTCCTCAACTGTCCAAGCTCAGAGCCTTCATGGCCAATGGTTTAACAGGAGTTGATCTTGCTCACTGTTGGATATCGTGGAGCATACTGCCCCTTAGTCAGCGCTCCGATTTAATGTGCGAGTATACTGGCAGTGTTGACGACCCACTGCGACATGCTAACATCCAGCTAACTGATGAAGAAATCACATAGGCTGTGAATAAAATGCTGAACGAACCGGAACACGTCTGTGCTCGAACCGGCCTGCTTCCCTTCTGTGCCACCAACAAACCGCCAGCTGTAAGAATTTGATTTTTTTTCTTTTTACTGAACCTGTTATTGATATATCTGGTCATTGTTTCATATCAATGTCTGCTTAAACAGGGCAATGATCCGTTTTGGAGCAAGAAACTTCCACAGGAGAAGCCAGAAAAACCAGACAAACCGGAACGACCAACCCGGCCAAAGACTAAAGTCGTGAAACGGCCTGCTCCCAAGAAGAAAACCACTGCATCTTCTGATCCGGCCGCTGATGATGATGCGGATACTCCGGACCTTGAGGTAGAGCTTGACTCACTTGGCTTATTTTTCATGCATCTTATTGGTGATGATATTTGTCAGGATGATGCCGAAGCCAGCCATGCTGATGCTGCAGAGGTAATTATTCTCTCTTCCGATTCAGACCCTTTGCCTTCACTAAAAATCTGTCGGGCAAACCGGAAGGTTAAATTTTCTCATCCTCTTGCTTACTTGGATCCCAAATTTCTTATGAAGACCCAACAGCACGAAGCTCGCCGCACAACCCGGCACAGCGGCCAGGTAGTTACCTCCGCCGGTTTACCGAACAGTCCGGTTCAAAAACGCTGTTCAGAGGTCTCTAATTTGCTTGTCAGTGCTTGTCCTAAAGCGGGCTGTTTTCGTCAACCTCTTAATCCATCTGACTTTGATTATCAGGTTACTTCCCACTCATCCTCTGGCGAATCATCGGCTACTCAGCTGCCACCGCTCAAAACGGTGCTTGGGTAAGCTATACTTATCACAATATTTCCGGTACATCACCTTGGAACATACGCTGTATTTGACTTTGTTATTCCTTTCAGGGCCAAGCCTAGGCCTAGCAAGAAGGCTCGCCTAGATAAAACGGCCGAGGAGGATGCCGTCCCTGAACTGGGCAAAACACCAGATCTTGAAGCGGCTATTCCTGAAGATATACCCAATGATCCACCGCAGCGAGATGACGATCTTATTGCTGAAGAGAGGCCTATTGATACCTCAAGTCCTGTCAACCAGCCCACAAGCCCCATCCGGATTGAGAAATCCACCAATCCAACAAAGCCTACTGATAAGCCAACGGCCCCAGTGCAAACCGGCGACGCCAAGGATGATGAAGTTGTTATTACTGGCATTGGCCATACAAAGCCAAGCAATCATGTCGCTTTGTCTAAACATACTGCCAAGGAAGAATTTGCTGCCTTTGGCAAAGGCAAGTGGAATGTTGATCTGGCGACTTACGCTGCTCTGAACACCCAAGACATCCATTCCGGCTATCTGAACCGGCTGTATACCAGTCGTGACTATGAAGCCGGTCTGGTTAACATGATGAAAGATAAATATGAGGTAACTTCCATATGCTCTTTCCTACTTGTATGTTTCAATTCTTGCTGACTCTCTTAGCCCCCAAGGGCCGGTTTGTAATCTTCTTTCAAACCGGGACTTACTAATATAAATCTTAATGCCTCAAAATTCGCTGATGTAGCCCCCAAGGGCCGGTTCAACTTAGTGTAGTTAAACCGGGACTTAAATAATTAATATCGCCGGATCAGAACTTATTTGAACAAATAGCCATTAGCCCCCAAGTGCCAAGTTGAATACTTGTATTGAGCTTGGGACTTTGTAAGCAATTGAAATATGAAGATCGAATATGCATTAGCCCCCAAGTACCAAGTGCATAACTTGTTATGTGGTTGGTACTTCAATTCTTGTACCGTTTTGCTGAATCATATAACTGTCTGTATGCAGGCTGAGCTGAAGACCAAAGAGACCCAAATCGCCGATCTCCAAGAAAATCTGAAGTCCCAACAGACTGAAACCTCAAAAGCAAAAGAGGAGTTGACCAGCGCCTTAAGCGCCATGGAACAGCTTAAGAAGGATTTCAAGAAGGAGCGGGCGGATTGGGCTACTGAAAAATCCGCTTTAACCAAATGAGCAGAAGACGCCGAGGCTGCACTAAAACCGGTGGTGGACGAATTGACCAGCATAAAGCGGCACGTGCATGCCATGACCACTGCTATCTTTGGTAAGCTGGTTTGATTTCTGAATTGATTCTGCCATCTTACAGAGCTGCCAGTTTGTTAACCCTTTGTGATATTTCAGGGACACGCATTGGTCATCTGGGGTCAGATGTGCGGAAGAAATTGAAAGCTACCTATACGTTGATCGAACAACTGTACACTGGTGCACAGCGGATCATCTGTACTGCATCCCACAACAAGCCGGCGCCCACTTTGATTCAGGACACTCTGCAGAAACTGTCGGTGCTTCCTGCCCGGGTTGAAGAGCTGAAGAAATCTGCTACTCGAACCGGTGCGATCAATGCCTTAATCCGGGCAAAAGCTTGGGTGCCGGATTTTGATCCTATTGAAGTGGCTCAGGGCTATCCTAGCTTGAAGGAAGATCGGTCAGAATTTAGTGAAGCGGATCTGCGAGCAATAAACCGGGAGGTGCGTCTGCTGGCTTGTCAATTGGCTGAAGAAGCAGACTTGTCTCATTATCAAGCCCAATATGACAATCAAAACAAGCGAGTAGCTGCACCAATTCATGAAGCGGAAAATCTTATCCCTCCAATCTGTAAGCATACTTACGCTCCCGATATTGAACCGTCGTTGTTGATCCATGATGAAGTTGTCTTTCGAGCATTAATGGGAATCAACTAGACAACTGTTGATTTCTAGCCACTGGGTAGAGAAACTGAAGTTGAAGCGGCGCGGGATGACCCACAACCATCAGGCCAGGCTGGTGACCAAGCTTGAACCGGAAGCCGGTTTAAACTACTTCTCCTTTGAAAAAAACAATGATCTTGTTTTGGGCACCGTGTTGCCTTGTAATAGGCTAGCTGATACTCTCGATCTTAATATGCCTTCGTGCATAACCACTGCAACTTGTGCTTCCTTTGGGTGATGAACTTTCCAAAGTATTTTCTGCAACATAAAAAATCTTAAAGTGCCACCGCGGTTGTACCGTCAGGCGGAGTATGATGTCTGCATATATAAAATCAAAATATCTGAAATTTAAACATATGATCAAATCTTTGAGATACATGATACCTGCCATCGTTGGGCATGAAGTTGGTTTAACCAATCTTGGAGCGGAGGTTTCATAAACCCACACTGTTGGAGGAGATAGCAGCTCCCGTATATATATAATGCCGGTTTACCATGTAAACCGTGCCGGGTTATAATAAAACACCGTGTTACTCCGTAATAGGATGTTAACAAAAAATCAAACCAAGCAAATAGTCTCCGGATTAAAAATGGACCGTGTTCCGTCAATTGACAGTGTGAACCGGTTTAAAATTTTGTTGGTTTAAAAAACGCAACAAAAAGAAAGAAATATCTATCAAAGAAAATTGTGAAACAAAGGCAATGATAAAAACGTTTGCAAAAAGAGGCTTATTTGAGCCGATCAGATGGCGTTACCATGGTCGGACACGTCCAAGCTCCCGATAGGTGTAGCTATGGTTCAAGTCAGTCAGGTCCCCAAATGAAACCGTGGCATTTATGCCGATCAAGAGGCGTGGCAATGGTTCGGGTTCGACCAAGCCCCCAAGTGATTCTGTGGCCTTAGGCCGATCAAGAGGCGTGACTGGTTCAGACATGACCAAGTCCCCAAGTGATCTGGTGGCTCTCGCCTATCAAGAGGTGTTGCATTGGTTCGGACACGACCAAGCCCCCAAGTGATATAACATGATGCTTTTGAAAAGCTAACTCAAGGGGTAAACCGGAGGCCGCTTTAGAACAACTCCGTGTAACCACACATGATGTAAAAGAACAGATACCCCGCTTTAGCTGAGGTTCCGGTTTATTATATTTAATCATAATATATACATCGTCGTAATATGTACATAAGTAGAGCCAATGGCTCAGGTATAGTAAGGCCGAAGATGAGCTATGTTCCACGGCCTGTTGGTCTCTTCCTCTGATGTACGTGAGTCTTTATGCTCTCGAATATCGATCAGATAGTATGACCCGTTGTGAAGATTCTTGCTGACCACGAAAGGTCCCTCCCAAGGTGGGGATAGCGTATGCATATCAGTCCGGTCTTGGATGAGCCGAAGCACCAAATCTCCTTCTTGAAAGGCTCTGGTTCTGACTCGGCGACTGTGATAACGACGAAGATCCTGTTGGTAAATCGCCGAGCAGGCGGCTGCTATGTCACGTTCTTCATCCAACAGGTCCAAAGCGTCTCGCCGTGCTGTCTCGTTGTCCGCTTCAACATAAGCCGCCACACGAGGTGAGTCATGACGGATATCACTTGGGAGAACCGCCTCCGCTCCGTAGACCATGAAGAACGGCCTGTATCCTGTTGATCTATTGGGTGTAGTATTTATGCTGCATAACACAGATGGTAACTCTTCTACCCAACAACCCGGCGTTCTCTGCAAAGGAACCATAAGCCGGGGCTTGATACCTCTCAAGATCTCTGAAGGAAATATGCCCTAGAGGCAATAATAAAGTTATTATTTATTTCCTTATATCATGATAAATGTTTATTATTCATGCTAGAATTGTATTAACCGGAAACATAATACATGTGTGAATACATAGACAAACAGAGTGTCACTAGTATGCCTCTACTTGACTAGGTCGTTAATCAAAGATGGTTATGTTTCCTAACCATGGACAAAGAGTTGTTATTTGATTAACGAGGTCACATCATTAGTTGAATGATCTGATTGACATGACCCATTCCATTAGCTTAGCACCCAATCGTTTAGTATGTTGCTATTGCTTTTCTTCATGACTTATACATGTTCCTATGACTATGAGATTATGCAACTCCCGTTTGCCGGAGGAACACTTTGGGTGCTACCAAACGTCACAACGTAACTGGGTGATTATAAAGGAGCATTAAAGGTGTCTCCAAAGGTAGATGTTGGGTTGGCGTATTTCGAGATTAGGATTTGTCACTCCGATTGTCGGAGAGGTATCTCTGGGCCCTCTCGGTAATACACATCACATAAGCCTTGCAAGCATTACAACTAATATGTTAGTTGTGAGATGATGTATTACGGAACGAGTAAAGAGACTTGCCGGTAACAAGATTGAACTAGGTATTGGATACCGACGATCGAATCTCGGGCAAGTAACATACCGATGACAAAGGGAACAACGTATGTTGTTATGCGGTCTGACCGATAAAGATCTTCGTAGAATATGTAGGAGCCAATATGGGCATCCAGGTCCCGCTATTGGTTATTGACCAGGAGACGTGTCTCGGTCATGTCTACATTGTTCTCGAACCCGTAGGGTCCGCACGCTTAAGGTTATGATGACAGTTATATTATGAGTTTATGCATTTTGATGTACCGAAGGTTGTTCGGAGTCCCGGATGTGATCACGGACATGACGAGGAGTCTCGAAATGGTCGAGACGTAAATATTGATATATTGGAAGCCTATGTTTGGATATCTGAAGTGTTCCGGGTGAAATCGGGATTTTACCGGAATACCGGGAGGGTTACCGGAATCCCCCGGGAGCTATATGGGCCATAGTGGACCTTAGTGGAAAAGAGAAGGGGCTGCCCTAGATGGGCTGCGCGCCTCCCCTTTCCCCTAGTCCTATTAGGACTAGGAGAGGTGGCCGGCCCCCTCCTCCTCTTTTCCCCCTCCGAGGAATCCTAGTTGGACTAGGATTGGGGGGGGGGGGGGAATCCTACTCCCAGAGGGAGTAGGACTCTCCTGCGCCCTCCTCCTTGGCCGGCCAGCCCTCCCCCTTGGCTCCTTTATATACGGAGGCAGGGGACACCTCTAGACACACAAGTTGATCCACGTGATCTATTCCTTAGCCGTGTGCGGTGCCCCCTGCCACCATATTCCTCGATAATACTGTAGCGGAGTTTAGGCGAAGCCCTGCTGCTGTAGAACATCAAGATCGTCGCCATGCCGTCGTGCTGACGGAACTCTTCCCCGACGCTTTGCTGGATCGGAGCCCGGGGATCGTCATCGAGCTGTACGTGTGCTAAGAACTCGGAGGTGCCGGAGTAACGGTGCTTGGTTCGGTTGGATCGGGAAGAAGACGTACGACTACTTCCTCTACGTTGTGTCAACGCTTCCGTTGCGATCTACAAGGTGAAGGAAATATGCCCTAGAGGCAATAATAAAGTTATTATTTATTTCCTTATAATCATGATAAATGTTTATTATTCATGCTAGAATTGTATTAACCGGAAACATAATACATGTGTGAATACATAGACAAACAAAGTGTCACTAGTATGCCTCTACTTGACTAGCTCGTTAATCAAAGATGGTTATGTTTCCTTACCATGAACAAAGAGTTGTTATTTGATTAACGAGGTCACATCATTAGTTGGATGATCTGATTGACATGACCCATTCCATTAGCTTAGCACCCGATCGTTTAGTATGTTGCTATTGCTTTCTTCATGACATATACATGTTCCTATGACTATGAGATTATGCAACTCCCGTTTACCGGAGGAACACTTTGGGTGCTACCAAACGTCACAACGTAACTGGGTGATTGTAAAGGAGCATTATAGGTGTCTCCAAAGGTAGATGTTGGGTTGGCGTATTTCGAGATTAGGATTTGTCACTCCGATTGTCGGAGAGGTATCTCTGGGCCCTCTCGGTAATGCACATCACATAAGCCTTGCAAGCATTACAACTAATGAGTTAGTTGCGAGATGATGTATTACGGAACGAGTAAAGAGACTTGCCGGTAACGAGATTGAACTAGGTATTGGATACCGACGATCGAATCTCGGGCAAGTAACATACCGATGACAAAGGGAACAACGTATGTTGTTATGCGGTCTGACCGATAAAGATCTTCGTAGAATATGTAGGAGCCAATATGGGCATCTAGGTCCCGCTATTGGTTATTGACCGGAGACGTGTCTCGGTCATGTCTACATTGTTCTCGAACCCGTAGGGTCCGCACGGTTAAGGTTACGATGACAGTTATATTATGAGTTTATGCATTTTGATGTACCAAAGGTTGTTCGGAGTCCCGGATGTGATCACGGACATGACGAGGAGTCTCGAAATGGTCGAGACGTAAAGATTGATATATTGGAAGCCTATGTTTGGATATCGGAAGTGTTCCGGGTGAAATCGGGATTTTACCGGGTTACCGGGAGGTTACCGGAACCCCCCGGGAGCCATATGGGCCTTCATGGGCCTTAGTGGAAAGGTGAAAGGGCTGCCCATAAGGGCTGCGCGCCTCCCCCCTTCCCCTAGTCCTATTAGGACTAGGAGAAGGTGGCCGGCCCCCCTCTCTCTCTTTCCCCCCTTGGGAATCCTAGTTGGAATAGGATTGGGGGGGGGGAGTCCTACTCCCGGAAGGAGTAGGACTCCTCCTGCGCCCTCCTCCCTGGCCGGCGCCCCCCTCCCCCTTGGCTCCTTTATATACTGAGGCAGAGGCACCCCAGAAACATACAAGTTGATCCACGTGATCTATTCCTTAGCCGTGTGCGGTGCCCCCTGCCACCATATTCCTCGATAATACTGTAGCGGAGTTTAGGCGAAGCCCTGCTGCTGTAGTACATCAAGATCGTCACCACGCCGTCGTACTGACGGAACTCTTCCCCGACACTTTGCTAGATCGGAGTCCGGGGATCGTCATCGAGCTGGACGTGTGCTCGAACTCGGAGGTGCCGTAGTTTCGGTGCTTGATCGGTTGGATCGTGAAGACGTACAACTACTTCCTCTACGTCGTGTCAGCGCTTCCGCAGTCAGTCTACGTTGGGTACGTAGACAACACTCTCCCATTTCGTTGCTATGCATCACATGATCTTGCGTGTGCGTAGGAAATTTTTTGAAATTACTATGTTCCCCTACACAAGGGTACGTAGATCATACTCTCCCCTCGTTGCTATGCATCACCATGATCTTGCGTGTGCGTAGGAAATTTTTTGAAATTACTACGTTCCCCAACAGTGGCATCCGAGACTAGGTTATTTATTTATGTTGTTATATGCACGAGTAGAACACAAGTGAGTTGTGGACGATACAAGTCATACTGCCTACCAGCATGTCATACTTTGGTTCGGCGGTATTGTTGGACGAGACGACCCGGACCAACCTTACGCGTACGCTTACGCGAGACCGGTTCCCTCGACGTGCTTTGCACATAGATGGCTTGCGGGCGACTGTCTCTTCAACTTTAGTTGAACCAAGTATGGCTACGCCCGGTCCTTGCGAAGGTTAAAATGGAGTCTATTTGACAAACTATCGTTGTGGTTTTGATGCGTATGTGAGATTGGTTCTTGCTTAAAGCCCGTAGCAGCCACGTAAAACTTGCAACAACAAAGTAGAGGACGTCTAACTTGTTTTTGCAGGGCATGTTGTGATGTGATATGGTCAAGGCATGATGCTAAATTTTATTGTATGAGATGATCATGTTCTGTAACCAAGTTAACGGCAACTGGCAGGAGCCATATGGTTGTCGCTTTATTGTATGCAATGCAATCGCGATGTAATGCTTTACTTTATTACTAAGAGGTAGTGATAGTCGTAGAAGCATAAGATTGGCGAGACAACAACGATGCTACGATGGAGATCAAGGTGTCGCGCCGGTGACGATGGTGATCATGACGGTGCTTCGGAGATGGAGATCACAGGCACAAGATGATGATGGCCATATCATATCACTTATATTGATTACATGTGATGTTTATCTTTTATGCATCTTATCTTGCTTTGATTGACGGTAGCATTATAAGATGATCTCTCACTAAATTATCAAGAAGTGTTCTCCCTGAGTATGCACCGTTGCGAAAGTTCTTCGTGCTGAGACACCACATGATGATCGGGTGTGATAGGCTCTACGTTCAAATACAACGGGTACAAAACAGTTGCGCACGCGGAATACTCAGGTTATACTTGACGAGCCAAGCATATACAGATATGGCCTCGGAACACGGAGACCGAAAGGTCGAGCGTGAATCATATAGTAGATATGATCAACATAACGATGTTCACCGATGAAACTACTCCATCTCACGTAATGATCGGACATGGTTTAGTTGATTTGGATCACGTGATCACTTAGAGGATTAGAGGGATGTCTATCTAAGTGGGAGTTCTTAAGTAATATGATTAATTGAACTTAAATTTATCATGAACTTAGTACCTGATAGTATCTTGCTTGTTTATGTTGATAGATGGCTCATGCTGTTGTTCCGTTGAATTTTAATGCGTTCCTTGAGAAAGCAAAGTTGAAAGATGATGGTAGCAATTACACGGACTGGGTCCGTAACTTGAGGATTATCCTCATTGCTGCACAGAAGAATTACGTCCTGGAAGCACCGCTGGGTGCCAGGCCTGCTGCTGGAGCAACACCAGATGTTATGAACGTCTGGCAGAGCAAAGCTGATGACTACTCGATAGTTCAGTGTGCCATGCTTTACGGCTTAGAATCGGGACTTCAACGACGTTTTGAACGTCATGGAGCATATGAGATGTTCCAGGAGTTGAAGTTGATATTTCAAGCAAATGCCCGGATTGAGAGATATGAAGTCTCCAATAAGTTCTATAGCTGCAAGATGGAGGAGAACAGTTCTGTCAGTGAGCATATACTCAAAATGTATGGGTATAATAATCACTTGATTCAATTGGGAGTTAATCTTCCAGATGATTGCGTCATTGACAGAATTCTCCAATCACTGCCACCAAGCTACAAGAGCTTCGTGATGAACTATAATATGCAAGGGATGAACAAGACTATTCCCGAGCTCTTCGCGATGCTGAAAGATGCGGAGGTAGAAATCAAGAAAGAGCATCAAGTGTTGATGGTCAACAAGACCACTAGTTTCAAGAAAAAGGGCAAAGGAAAGAAGAAGGGGAACTTCAAGAAGAACGGCAAGCCAGTTGCTGCTCAAGAGAAGAAACCCAAGTCTGGACCTAAGCCTGAAACTGAGTGCTTCTACTGCAAGCACACTGGTCACTGGAAGCGGAACTGCCCCAAGTATTTGGCGGATAAGAAGGATGGCAAGGTGAACAAAGGTATATGTGATATACATGTTATTGATGTGTACCTTACTAATGCTCGCAGTAGCACCTGGGTATTTGATACTGGTTCTGTTGCTACTATTTGCAACTCGAAACAGGGACTACGGATTAAGCGAAGATTGGCTAAGGACGAGGTGACGATGCGTGTGGGAAACGGTTCCAAAGTCGATGTGATCGCAGTCGGCACGCTACCTCTACATCTACCTTCGGGATTAATATTAGACCTAAATAATTGTTATTTGGTGCCAGCGTTAAGCATGAACATTATATCTGGATCTTGTTTGATGCGAGACGGTTATTCATTTAAATCTGAGAATAATGGTTGTTCTATTTATATGAGTAATATCTTTTATGGTCATGCACCCTTAAAGAGTGGTCTATTTCTGTTGAATCTCGATAGTAGTGACACACATATTCATAGTGTTGAAGCCAAAAGATGCAGAGTTGATAATGATAGTGCAACTTATTTGTGGCACTGTCGTTTAGGTCATATCGGTGTAAAGCGCATGAAGAAACTCCATACTGATGGACTTTTGGAACCACTTGATTATGAATCACTTGGTACTTACGAACCGTGCCTCATGGGCAAGATGACTAAAACACCGTTCTCCGGTACTATGGAGAGAGCAACAGATTTGTTGGAAATCATACATACAGATGTATGTGGTCCGATGAATATTGAGGCTCGTGGCGGATATCGTTATTTTCTCACCTTCACAGATGACTTAAGCAGATATGGGTATATCTACTTAATGAACCACAAGTCTGAAACATTTGAAAAGTTCAAAGAATTTCAGAGTGAAGTAGAAAATCATCGTAACAAGAAAATAAAATTCCTACGATCTGATCGTGGAGGAGAATATTTGAGTTACGAGTTTGGTGTACATTTGAAAAATTATGGAATAGTTTCGCAACTCACGCCACCCGGAACACCACAGCGTAATGGTGTGTCCGAACGTCGTAATCGTACTTTACTAGATATGGTGCGATCTATGATGTCTCTTACTGATTTACCGCTATCATTTTGGGGATACGCTCTAGAGACGGCCGCATTCACGTTAAATAGGGCACCATCAAAATCCATTGAGACGACGCCTTATGAACTGTGGTTTGGCAAGAAACCAAAGTTGTCGTTTCTGAAAGTTTGGGGCTGCGATGCTTATGTGAAAAAGCTTCAACCTGATAAGCTCGAACCCAAATCGGAGAAATGTGTCTTCATAGGATATCCAAAGGAAACTATTGGATACACCTTCTATCACAGATCCGAAGGCAAGACTTTCGTTGCTAAATTCGGAAACTTTCTAGAGAAGGAGTTTCTCTCGAAAGAAGTGAGTGGGAGGAAAGTAGAACTTGACGAGGTAACTGTACCTGCTCCCTTATTGAAAAGTAGTGCATCACAGAAAACTGTTTCAGTAACACCTACACCAGTTAGTGAGGAAGCTAATGATAATAATCATGAAACTTCAGCACAAGATACTACTGAACCTCATAGATCAACCAGAGTGAGATCCGCGCCAGAGTGGTACGGAAATCCTGTTCTGGAAGTCATGCTACTAGATCATGATGAGCCTACGAAGTATGAAGAAGCGATGGTGAGCCCGGATTCCGCAAAATGGCTTGAAGCCATGAAATCTGAGATGGGATCCATGTATGAGAACAAAGTATGGACTTTGGTTGACTTGCCCGATGATCGGCAAGCAATTGAGAATAAATGGATCTTCAAGAAGAAGACTGACGCTGACGGTAATATTACTGTCTACAAAGCTCGACTTGTCGCAAAAGGTTTTCGGCAAGTTCAAGGGATTGACTACGATGAGACCTTCTCACCCGTAGCGATGCTTAAGTCTGTCCGAATCATGTTAGCAATTGCCGCATTTTATGATTATGAAATTTGGCAGATGGATGTCAAAACTGCATTCCTGAATGGATTTCTGGAAGAAGAGTTGTATATGATGCAACCAGAAGGTTTTGTCGATCCAAAGGGAGCTAACAAAGTGTGCAAGCTCCAGCGATCCATTTATGGACAGGTGCAAGCCTCTCGGAGTTGGAATAAACGTTTTGATAGTGTGATCAAAGCATTTGGTTTTATACAGACTTTTGGAGAAGCCTGTATTTACAAGAAAGTGAGTGGGAGCTCTGTAGCATTTCTGATATTATATGTGGATGACATATTACTAATTGGAAATGATATAGAATTTCTGGATAGCATAAAGGGATACTTGAATAAGAGTTTTTCAATGAAAGACCTCGGTGAAGCTGCTTACATATTAGGCATTAAGATCTATAGAGATAGATCAAGACGCTTAATTGGACTTTCACAAAGCACATACCTTGACAAAGTTTTGAAGAAATTCAAAATGGATCAAGTAAAGAAAGGGTTCTTGCCTATGTTACAAGGTGTGAAGTTGAGTAAGACTCAATGCCCGACCACTGCAGAAGATAGAGAGAAAATGAAAGATGTTCCCTATGCTTCAGCCATAGGCTCTATCATGTATGCAGCTGTGTACCAGACCTGATGTGTGCCTTGCTATAAGTCTAGCAGGGAGGTACCAAAGTGATCCAGGAGTGGATCACTGGACAGCGGTCAAGAACATCCTGAAATACCTGAAAAGGACTAAGGATATGTTTCTCACATATGGAGGTGACAAAGAGCTCATCGTAAAAGGTTACGTTGATGCAAGCTTTGACACTGATCCGGATGATTCTAAATCGCAAACCGGATACGTGTTTACATTAAACGGTGGAGCTGTCAGTTGGTGCAGTTCTAAACAAAGCGTTGTAGCGGGATCTACATGTGAAGCGGAGTACATAGCTGCTTCGGAAGTAGCAAATGAAGGATTCTAGATGCAGGAGTTCATATCCGATCTAGGTGTCATACCTAGTGCATCGGGTCCAATGAAAATCTTTTGTGACAATACTGGTGCAATTGCCTTGGCAAAGGAATCCAGATTTCACAAGAGAACCAAGCACATCAAGAGACGCTTCAATTCCATCCAGGATCTAGTCCAGGTGGGAGACATAGAGATTTGCAAGATACATACGGATCTAAATGTTGCAGACCCGTTGACTAAGCCTCTTCCACGAGCAAAACATGATCAGCACCAAGGCTCCATGGGTGTTAGAATCATTACCGTGTAATCTAGATTATTGACTCTAGTGCAAGTGGGAGACTGAAGGAAATATGCCCTAGAGGCAATAATAAAGTTATTATTTATTTCCTTATATCATGATAAATGTTTATTATTCATGCTAGAATTGTATTAAACGGAAACATAATACATGTGTGAATACATAGACAAACAGAGTGTCACTAGTATGCCTCTACTTGACTAGCTCGTTAATCAAAGATGGTTATGTTTCCTAACCATGAACAATGAGTTGTTATTTGATTAACGGGATCACATCATTAGGTGAATGATCTGATTGACATGACCCATTCCATTAGCTTAGCACCCGATCGTTTAGTATGTTGCTATTGCTTTCTTCATGACTTATACATGTTCCTATGACTATGAGATTATGCAACTCCCGTTTGCCGGAGGAACACTTTGTGTGCTACCAAACGTCACAACGTAAATGGGTGATTATAAAGGTGCTCTACAAGTGTCTCCAAAGGTACATGTTGGGTTGGCGTATTTCGAGATTAGGATTTGTCACTCCGATTGTCGGAGAGGTATCTTTGGGCCCTCTCGATAATGCACATCACATAAGCCTTGCAAGCATTGCAACTAATGAGTTAGTTGCGAGATGATGTATTACGGAACGAGTAAAGAGACTTGCCGGTAACAAGATTGAACTAGGTATTGAGATATCGACGATCGAATCTCGGGCAAGTAACATACCGATGACAAAGGGAACAACGCATGTTGTTATGCGGTCTGACCGATAAAGACCTTCGTAGAATATGTAGGAGCCAATATGAGCATCCAGGTTCCGCTATTGGTTATTGACCGGAGACGTGTCTCAGTCATGTCTACATTGTTCTCGAACCTGTAGGGTCCGCACGCTTAAGGTTTCGATGACAGTTATATTACGAGTTTATGAGTTTTGATGTACCGAAGTTAGTTCGGAGTCCCGGATGTGATCACGGACATGACGAGGAGTCTCGAAATGGTCGAGACATAAAGATTGATATATTGGACGGCTATATTCGGACACCGGAAGTGTTCCAGGTGATTTCGGAGAAAACCGGAGAGCCGGAGGGTTACCGGAACCCCCCCCCCCCCCCCGGGAGAAGTAATGGGCCATATGGGCCTTGGTGGAGAGAGAGAGGGGAAGCCAAAGGTGGGCCGCGCGCCTCCTCCCCCCTGGTCCGAATTGGACTAGGAGAGGGGGGCCGGCGCCCCCCTTTCCCTCTTCCTCCCCACTTCTTTCCCCCTCCTAGTAGGAGTCCTACTCCTACTAGGAGGAGGACTCCTCCTTGGCGCGCCATAGAGGGCCGGCCGGCCTCCTCCCCTTGATCCTTTATATACGGGGGCAGGGGGCACCCCTTGACACACAAGTTGATCCACGTGATCATATTCTTAGCCGTGTGCGGTGCCCCCTTCCACCATAGTCCTCGATAATATTGCAGTGGTGCTTAGGCGAAGCCCTGCGACGGTAGTACATCAAGATCGTCACCACGCCGTCGTGCTGACGGAACTCTTCCCCGACACTTTGCTGGATCGGAGTCCGGGGATCGTCATCGAGCTGAACGTGTGCTAGAACTCAGAGGTGCCGTAGTTTCGGTGCTTGATCGGTCGGGCCGTGGAGACGTACGACTACATCAACCAAGTTAACGCTTCCGTTGTCGATCTACAAGGGTACGTAGATCACACTCTCCCCCTTTCGTTGCTATGCGTCACCATGATCTTGCGTGTGCGTAGGAATTTTTTTGAAATTACTACGTTCCCCAACACGTAGTAATTTCAAAAAAATTCCTACGTACATGCAAGACTATGGTGATGCATAACAACGAGAGGGAAGAGTATCGTCCACGTACCCTCGTAGACCGTAAGCGTAAGCATTATGAGAACGCGGTTGATGTAGTCGAACGTCTTCACAATCCGACCGATCCAAGTACCGGACGCACGGCACCTCCGAGTTCAGCACACGTTCAGCTCGATGACGTCCCATGAACTCCGATCCAGGAGAGCTTCATGGGAGAGTTCCGTCAGCATGACGGCGTGTTGACGGTGATGATGTTGCTACCGACGCAGGGCTTGGCCTAAGCACCGCTACGATATGATCGAGGTGGATTATGGTGGAGGGGGGCACCGCACACGGCTAAGGATCAATGATCAACTTGTGTGTCTATGGGGTGCCCCCCTCCCCCGTATATAAAGGAGTGGAGGAGGGAAGGGGCTGACCCTCTCTATGGCGTGCCCTAGGGGAGTCCTACTCCCACCGGGAGTAGGATTCCCCCTTTCCCTAGTTGGAGTAGGAGAGGAAGGGAAGGAGGAGTAGGAGAAAAGGAAAGGGGGGCCGCACCCCCAAACCTATTCCTATTCGGCCTCCTGCCCAAAGGGGGGCGCACCAGCCCCTTGTGGGCTGGTGTGCTTCCTTCTTATGGCCCATAAGGCCCATAACTTCTCCCAGGGGGTTCCGGTAACCTCCCAGTACTCCGGAAAAATGCCCGAACCACTCGGAACCCTTCCGATGTCCAAACATAGCCATCCAATATATCGATCTTTACGTCTCGGCCATTTCGAGACTCCTCGTCATGTCCGTGAACTCATACGGGACTCCGAACAACCTTCGGTACATCAAATCACATAAACCCATAATACAAATCGTCACCGAACGTTAAGCGTGTGGACCCTACGGGTTCGAGAACTACGTAGACATGACTGAGACACATCTCCGATCAATAACCAATAGCGGAACCTGGATGCTCATATTGGCTCCTACATATTCTACGAAGATCTTTATCGGGCAAACCGCATAACAACATACATTGTTCCCTTTGTCATCGGTATGTTACTTGCCCGAGATTCGATCGTCGGTATCACCATACCTAGTTCAATCTCGTTACCGGCAAGTCTCTTTACTCGTTCCGTAATGCATCATCCCACAACTAACTCATTAGTCACATTGCTTGCAAGGCTTATAGTGATGTGCATTACCGAGAGGTCCCAGAGATACCTCTCCGACAATCGGAGTGACAAATCCTAATCTTGATCTATGCCAACTCAACAAGTACCATCGGAGACACCTGTAGAGCACCTTTATAATCACCCAGTTACGTTGTGACGTTTGGTAGCAGACAAAGTGTTGCTCCGGTAATCGGGAGTTGCATAACCTCATAGTCATAGGAACATGTATAAGTCATGAAGAAAGCAATAGCAGTAAACTAAATGATCAAGTGCTAAGCTAACAGAATGGGTCAAGTCAATCACATCATTCTCCTAATGATGTGATCCCGTTAATCAAATGACAACTCATGTCTATGGTTAGGAAACTTAACCATCTTTGATTAATGAGCTAGTCAAGTAGAGGCATACTAGTGACACTCTGTTTGTCTATGTATTCACACATGTACTAAGTTTCCGGTTAATACAATTCTATCATGAATAATAAACATTTATCATGATACGAGGAAATAAATAATAACTTTATTATTTCCTCTCACTAGCAGAAAGATGGTCTTTGGACTGAGCTGAAGGCAAATTTCACCCTACCGCCAGAGGAGGATCCGGAGAAGCCAATTAAAGAGCAATTAATCAAGTCTCATGCTCTTAAGAAGATGGCAGACCTATTCAGGAGGTGGAAGAATGAGCTGAAAACGTTTGTCGACAAAGAAGAGACACCAGAATTCATCGGCAGATATGAGAAGATCAGAGATCACTGGACCGCATTTGTGGTCTACAAGACATCGGAAAAGAGTAAGAAGATGTCGGCGAGAAACAAGAAAAATGCTGCAAAGAAGAAGCTTCACCATCGCACGGGGTCAGGTGGCTACCTCAAAGCCCGGCCTAAGTGGGCCAAGGCTGAGAATGATCTGCTTGATAAAGGGATCGAACCAGAGACAATGAACTGTCTAGACCGTTGCCGGACTTAGTTCTTCGGGGCTGGCGGAACCTTGGACCCTGTATCAGGGAAATGCGTTTGGACGGACGAGCAAATGAACATACCAGTCAAGAAGCTAAAGCACTATATCGATGCAGCGCAGCAAGGGACGTTCGTTCCATACAGAGAGAACAACGAGCTCACAATGGCCCTCGGGAATCCTGAGAACCTTGGACGGACACGAGGCACGCCAGGCTCCGTTCCGTGGAAGGCTGGTTTTCCCGACGCAGGCGGTTACAAATGCCAGGAGAGGAGGAAAAAAGTGGAGCATGCCCAAATTCAGACGCTGCACGAATGGGTTCAAGCGCTAGAGGAACGAGAAGTAGCTCGCAGCAAGCAACCTGCCGAAACTACCTCCGAAGCTACCCCACCATCTCAGCGGAGAAGCAGGGTGGCTTCCACCGAGCTGCTTCAGCCGGAGCATGTCTTGACGGCTCCTGCTAGCTACCCCGTGGATGCTATCACGGAGTCTCAACATTGCCACCTTATGACGCAATGGCAGAACTTCAAAGTCAAGGCGGTTGTCGGCTCTGTTCGACCTACTGAACCCGGCGCAACTTTTCACTGTAGTCCGATTCCAGAAGGATATGCCAGGGTGATGGTGGACGAAATAACGGAGGGATTTGAGGACCTCCAGCTTGACTACCCTACCGGTGAAGGGGAGACTCGGCTCGGTTCTTGTCTATTGACTCCATGCTTATGGCGGAAGGAGCTCATCAAGCTTCTGAACTAGACGCCTCCGCCTCCTCCTCCTCCTCTGGCGAGTCAGGGCACTCCGCCTCCTCCTCCGGTGAGTGATCAGGGCACTCAGCCTCCTTCTCAGGCGCGTGGCGGCACTCCGCCTCCTTCTCCGCCTGCGCCGGCGCGCCCGAGCAGCCAGCCTCCTCCTTCTCTGCCTCGTCAGCAAGGGCGGAAGAGAACCGCCACCGCTTCGGCTGCTCCGGCGCGTCATAGTCCTTCTCCTCCGCCTCGTAAGCAAGGAAAGAAGACATCCGCAGCCGCTCCGTCTGCTCTGCCAGTGTCTAGCAGTACAGCTAGAGGCGGGAGGCAATACCGATTTTGTCCTTCTCTGAAGACTCCATAGAAGTTACCATACGAGAGGACCCCGGAGGAGAACACCAAGATCGCGCGAGCCGAAGTAAGCAACTTCTTTGAAGGGGTGAAAGCAAAGAAACATCCACCTCCGGAGGAGAAGGTAGATCCGGTGAAAGCGAAGCGCACTGTGGCTGCCCTGAAAAAACCAGCAAAGTCTCCGCCGAAAGGCAACTATGACCGCATTATTGCAAAGTCATTTGTCGAAGCGGAGCGGTCGGGAAGTAATGTTGGTGATCAAAGGTTAATAGAACAACGAGCTGGGAAAAAAAATTCCCCAGCTCGGCGAACAAGCGAACCAATCGTGCCCCCCCCCCCCCCGCTCAAGGTGCCTACTAATGATCCGAGGATGGTGCCCGGTTATAGCAATCTTGGAGATTACCTGCCCGACGATGTACATTATGATTTCTGGGAGGTGGAGGAACACAAATGCAAGTACGGGAAGTCTCTCGTCAAAGATGAAAGATCTCTAACAACGATGATGCGAAGATTCCATGATTGGTACATGAAAACCTGCAGAGAGTCTGGGGGGGAGGAATACTTTGACGCTGAGAGTTAGAGAGGAGCATGACCTCGTTGGAATTGAACTGTTGAATGTTCCATTTGAGGAGTTCTTCTAGTTTTTCAATCAAAAGGCCCTCGATAAAGCAACAATCACTTGCTACTGTCTGTAAGTAGTACCACTTCTGTCATTAAGTCTCTCTATATAGGTCAGCTCTTTCATTGCATGTATTTATAATTATCCTGATTATATTATGTAGATTGAAGATCGCCAAATTGAAGAAAAGATAAATCGGTGATATTGGGTTCATTAACACAAATCTCATAGATGCAACTGAGGTTAAATATCGTGCCGAAGATACCGAGGCCAACTTGCTACAATCATTGGTAATAAATGAAAACAAAGATATAATGCTCTTTCCTTACAACTTCAAGTGAGTGTTACTGTCTTGTGCATATTCGGTTTCCCTTATTAGTCCAGGTTATAGGAATGTAATTGATGAGTTATGCATGCGTGCGCAGCTTCCACTATATTCTCCTAGAGATTAAGCTTGAGCAGGGACTAGTAACCGTCTTAGACTCGAGACGAAAAGATCCCCAGGACTATGCGGACATGACTCAAATGCTCGAGAAGTAAGTTAAATCGATCATTATCCACCATATCAGCAACTTTGTTCATTTCCTGATATATCAAGTAATTGTTTTCTTTGTCTGGCAGGGTTTGGAGAAAATTCACCAAAAAAGCTCCGGGACTGCCGAAGAAGCTGCAATTTAGACACCCGAAAGTAAGTACTATAGTAACATGTTCCACGCATCTCCTAGTGATTCAAGCGCTAGTTTCATCAATACCATTTATAGCATGCTTGCTTATCAGTTTGATTGACCTCTATTTCTTGTAAAGTGGTTGTGGCAGGAAGCCGAAAATAATTACTGTGGATACTACGTTTGCGAGTCCATCCGCCACACGACCTGTGAACGAGGGTACTCTGACGAACAATATGAAGTGCGTAAGCAATAATATTCACAATTTTATTTTATTACCACCATTTGTGTTGAGTTTCATTTATTCATATATATATATATATATATATTGACCCCCTTGTTCAAATTAGATGTTTCAGATGCGGGATGAACTCCTAGCACCAGATCGTATGCGAGCAATTCAAGGGGAATTGGCGGCATTCTTCCTTGACCATGTGATCGCTGAAGACGGAGAATACTATGTGGACCCTGTGCTCATATATAATTAGGAGATTATATTGTAAGAGATAATTATTGTATATATGTAGCCGGTAGTGTCGGATAGATATACGAGAACTTGTTGTTCGACCAATCCCTCGGAGAAGGAGAGGTGGTCGATATCACTTCTCTCTGTATGCATATGTTCATGACGATCTTCTGTTTCCTTTATTTGCTTACTAGCTAGCGTGTCTAGTCCTCTCTATATATACGTATATATAATGTCGTCCAAGCACGGACATAAGAGAGGAAACTTCTCTCTATTAATTAGCTAGCTAACACAATATATGAATCACCAATAAGTTCTATAGCTGCAAGATGGAGGAGAACAGTTCTGTCAGTGAGCATATACTCAAAATGTCTGGGTATAATAATCACTTGATTCAATTGGGAGTTAATCTTCCAGATGATTGCGTCATTGACAGAATTCTCCAATCACTGCCACCAAGCTACAAGAGCTTCGTGATGAACTATAATATGCAAGGGATGAACAAGACTATTCCCGAGCTCTTCGCGATGCTGAAAGATGCGGAGGTAGAAATCAAGAAAGAGCATCAAGTGTTGATGGTCAACAAGACCACTAGTTTCAAGAAAAAGGGCAAAGGAAAGAAGAAGGGGAACTTCAAGAAGAACGGCAAGCCAGTTGCTGCTCAAGAGAATAAACCCAAGTCTGGACCTAAGCCTGAAACTGAGTGCTTCTACTGCAAGCACACTGGTCACTGGAAGCGGAACTGCCCCAAGTATTTGGCGGATAAGAAGGATGGCAAGGTGAACAAAGGTATATGTGATATACATGTTACTAATGCTCGCAGTAGCACCTGGGTATTTGATACTGGTTCTGTTGCTACTATTTGCAACTCGAAACAGGGACTACGGATTAAGCGAAGATTGGCTAAGGACGAGGTGACGATGCGCGTGGGAAACGGTTCCAAAGTCGATGTGATCGCGGTCGGCACGCTACCTCTACATCTACCTTCGGGATTAATATTAGACCTAAATAATTGTTATTTGGTGCCAGCGTTAAGCATGAACATTATATCTGGATCTTGTTTGATGCGAGACGGTTATTCATTTAAATCAAAGAATAATGGTTGTTCTATTTATATGAGTAATATCTTTTATGGTCACGCACCCTTGAAGAGTGGTCTATTCTTATTGAATCTCGAGAGTAGTGATACACATATTCATAATGTTGAAGCCAAAAGATGCAGAGTTGATAATGATGGTGCAACTTATTTGTGGCACTGCCGTTTAGGTCATATCGGTGTAAAGCGCATGAAGAAACTCCATACTGATGGACTTTTGGAACCACTTGATTATGAATCGCTTGGTACTTGCGAACCGTGCCTCATGGGCAAGATGACTAAAACACCGTTCTCCGGTACTATGGATAGAACAACAAATTTGTTGGAAATCATACATACCGATGTATGTGGTCCGATGAATATTGAGGCTCGTGGCGGATATCGTTATTTTCTCACCTTCACAGATGATTTAAGCAGATATGGTTATATCTACTTAATGAAACATAAGTCTGAAACATTTGAAAAGTTTAAAGAATTTCAGAGTGAAGTGGAAAATCATCGTAACAAGAAAATAAAGTTTCTACGATCTGATCGTGGAGGAGAATATTTGAGTTACGAGTTTGGTGTACATTTTGAAAAATTGTGGAATAGTTTCGCAACTCACGCCACCCGGAACACCACAGCGTAATGGTGTGTCCGAACGTCGTAATCGTACTTTACTAGATATGGTGCGATCTATGATGTCTCTTACTGATTTACCGCTATCATTTTGGGGATACGCTCTAGAGACGGCCGCATTCACATTAAACAGGGCACCATCAAAATCCGTTGAGACGACGCCTTATGAACTATGGTTTGGCAAGAAACCAAAGCTGTCGTTTCTGAAAGTTTGGGGCTGCGATGCTTATGTGAAAAAGCTTCAACCTGATAAACTCGAACCCAAATCGGAGAAATGTGTCTTCATAGGATATCCAAAGGAAACTATTGGATACACCTTATATCACAGATCCGAAGGCAAGACTTTTGTTGCTAAATTCGGAAACTTTCTTGAGAAGGAGTTTCTCTCGAAAGAAGTGAGTGGGAGGAAAGTAGAACTTGACGAGGTAACTGTACCTGCTCCCTTGTTGGAAAGTAGTACATCACAGAAAACTGTTTATTCGACACCTACACCAATAAGTGTGGAAGCTAATGATAATGATCATGAAACTTCAGAACAAGATACTACTGAACCTCGTAGATCAACCAGAGTAAGATCCGCACCAGAGTGGTACGGTAATCCAGTTCTGGAAGTCATGCTACTAGATCATGATGAACCTACGAACTATGAAGAAGCGATGGTGAGCCCAGATTCCGCAAAGTGGCTTGAATTCATGAAATCTGAGATGGGATCCATGTATGAGAACAAAGTATGGACTTTGGTTGACTTGCCCGATGATCGGCAAGCAATTGAGAATAAATGGATCTTCAAGAAGAAGACTGACGCTGATGGTAATGTTACTGTCTACAAAGCTCGACTTGTCGCGAAAGGTTTTCGACAAGTTCAAGGGGTTGACTACGATGAGACTTTCTCACCCGTAGCAATGCTTAAGTCTGTCCGAATCATGTTAGCGATTGCCGCATTTTATGATTATAAAATTTGGCAGATGGATGTCAAAACTGCATTCCTGAATGGATTTCTGGAAGAAGAGTTGTATATGATGCAACCGGAAGGTTTTGTCGATCCAAAGGGAGCTAACAAAGTGTGCAAGCTCCAGCGATCCATTTATGGACTGGTGCAAGCCTCTCGGAGTTGGAATAAACGCTTTGATAGTGTGATCAAAGCATTTGGTTTTATACAGACTTTCGGAGAAGCCTGTATTTACAAGAAAGTGAGTGGGAGCTCTGTAGCATTTCTGATATTATATGTGGATGACATATTGCTGATTGGAAATGATATAGAATTTCTGGATAGCATAAAGGGATACTTGAATAAAAGTTTTTCAATGAAAGACCTCGGTGAAGATGCTTACATATTAGGCATTAAGATCTATAGAGATAGATCAAGACGCTTAATTGGACTTTCACAAAGCACATACCTTGACAAGATTTTGAAGAAATTCAAAATGGATCAAGCAAAGAAAGGATTCTTGCCTGTGTTACAAGGTGTGAAGTTGAGTAAGACTCAATGCCCGACCACTGCAGAAGATAGAGAATATGAAAGATGTTCCCTATGCATCAGCCATAGGCTCTATCATGTATGCAATGCTGTGTACCAGACCTGATGTGTGCCTTGCTATAAGTTTAGCAGGGAGGTACCAAAGTAATCCAGGAGTGGATCACTGGACAGTGGTCAAGAACATCCTGAAATACCTGAAAAGGACTAAGGATATGTTTCTCGTATATGGAGGTGACAAAGAGCTCACCGTAAAAGGTTACGTTGATGCAAGCTTTGACACTGATCCGGACGATTCTAAATCGCAAACCGGATATGTGTTTACATTAAACGGTGGAGCTGTCAGTTGGTGCAGTTCTAAACAAAGCGTCGTAGCGGGATCTACATGTGAAGCGGAGTACATAGCTGCTTCGGAAGCAGCGAACGAAGGAGTCTGGATGAAGGAGTTCATATCCGATCTAGGTGTCATACCTAATGCATCGGGTCCAATGAAAATCTTTTGTGACAATACTGGTGCAATTGCCTTGGCAAAGGAATCCAGATTTCACAAAAGGACCAAACACATCAAGAGATGCTTCAACTCCATCCGGGATCTAGTCCAGGTGGGAGACATAGAGATTTGCAAGATACATACGGATCTGAATGTTGCAGACCCGTTGACTAAGCCTCTTCCACGAGCAAAACATGATCAGCACCAAGGCTCCATGGGTGTTAGATTCATTACAGTGTAATCTAGATTATTGACTCTAGTGCAAGTGGGAGACTGAAGGAAATATGCCCTAGAGGCAATAATAAAGTTATTATTTATTTCCTTATAATCATGATAAATGTTTATTATTCATGCTAGAATTGTATTAACCGGAAACATAATACATGTGTGAATACATAGACAAACAAAGTGTCACTAGTATGCCTCTACTTGACTAGCTCCTTAATCAAAGATGGTTATGTTTCCTGACCATGAACAAAGAGTTGTTATTTTATTAACGAGGTCACATCATTAGTTGAATGATATGATTGACATGACCCATTCCATTAGCTTAGCACCCGATCGTTTAGTATGTTGCTATTGCTTTCTTCATGACTTATACATGTTCCTATAACTATGAGATTATGCAACTCCCGTTTACCGGAGGAACTCTTTGGGTGCTACCAAACGTCACAACGTAACTGGGTGATTGTAAAGGAGCATTACAGGTGTCTCCAAAGGTAGATGTTGGGTTGGCGTATTTCGAGATTAGGATTTGTCACTCCGATTGTCGGAGAGGTATCTCTGGGCCCTCTCGGTAATGCACATCACATAAACCTTGCAAGCATTACAACTAATGAGTTAGTTGCGAGATGATGTATTACGGAACGAGTAAAGAGACTTGCCGGTAATGAGATTGAACTAGGTATTGGATACCGACGATCGAATCTCGGGCAAGTAACATACCGATGACAAAGGGAACAACGTATGTTGTTATGCGGTCTGACCGATAAAGATCTTCGTAGAATATGTAGGAGCCAATATGGGCATCCAGGTCCCGCTATTGGTTATTGACCGGAGACGTGTCTCGGTCATGTCTACATTGTTCTCGAACCCATAGGGTCCGCACGCTTAAGGTTACGATGACAGTTATATTATGAGTTTATGCATTTTGATGTACCGAAGGTTGTTCGGAGTCCCGGATGTGATCACGGACATGACGAGGAGTCTCGAAATGGTCAAGACGTAAAGATTGATATATTGGAAGCCTATGTTTGGATATCGGAAGTGTTCCGGGTGAAATCGGGATTTTACCGGGTTACCGGGAGGTTACCGGAACCCCCCGGGAGCCATATGGGCCTTCATGGGCCTTAGTGGAAAGGTGAAAGGGCTGCCCATAAGGGCTGCGCGCCTCCCCCCTTCCCCTAGTCCTATTAGGACTAGGAGAAGGTGGCCGGCCCCCCTCTCTCTTTTTCCCCCCTTGGGAATCCTAGTTGGAATAGGATTGGGGGGGGGGAGTCCTACTCCCGGAAGGAGTAGGACTCCTCCTGCGCCCTCCTCCCTGGCCGGCGCCCCCCTCCCCCTTGGCTCCTTTATATACTGAGGCAGAGGCACCCCAGAAACACACAAGTTGATCCACGTGATCTATTCCTTAGCCGTGTGTGGTGCCCCCTGCCACCATATTCCTCGATAATACTGTAGTGGAGTTTAGGCGAAGCCCTGCTGCTGTAGTACATCAAGATCGTCACCACGCCGTCGTGCTGACGGAACTCTTCCCCGACACTTTGCTAGATCGGAGTCCAGGGATCGTCATCGAGCTGAACGTGTGCTCGAACTCGGAGGTGCCGTAGTTTCGGTGCTTGATCGGTTGGATCGTGAAGACGTACAACTACTTCCTCTACGTCGTGTCAGCGCTTCCGCAGTCGGTCTGCGTTGGGTACGTAGACAACACTCTCCCATCTCGTTGCTATGCATCACATGATCTTGCGTGTGCGTAGGAAATTTTTTGAAATTACTACGTTCCCCTACACAAGGGTACGTAGATCATACTCTCCCCTCGTTGCTATGCATCACCATGATCTTGCGTGTGCGTAGGAAATTTTTTGAAATTACTACGTTCCCCAACAGTGGCATCCGAGACTAGGTTATTTATGTTGTTGTTATATGCACGAGTAGAACACAAGTGAGTTGTGGACGATACAAGTCATACTGCCTACCAGCATGTCATACTTTGGTTCGGTGGTATTGTTGGACGAGACGACCCGGACCAACCTTACGCTTACGCTTACGCGAGACCGGTTCCCTCGACGTGCTTTGCACATAGATGGCTTGCGGGCGACTGTCTCTCCAACTTTAGTTGAACCAAGTATGGCTACGCCCGGTCCTTGCGAAGGTTAAAATGGAGTCTATTTGACAAACTATCGTTGTGTTTTTGATGCGTATGTGAGATTGGTTCTTGCTTAAAGCCCGTAGCAGCCACGTAAAACTTGCAACAACAAAGTAGAGGACGTCTAACTTGTTTTTGCAGGGCATGTTGTGATGTGATATGGTCAAGGCATGATGCTAAATTTTATTGTATGAGATGATCATGTTCTGTAACCAAGTTAACGGCAACTGGCAGGAGCCATATGGTTGTCGCTTTATTGTATGCAATGCAATCGCGATGTAATGCTTTACTTTATTACTAAGAGGTAGTGATAGTCGTAGAAGCATAAGATTGGCGAGACGACAACGATGCTACGATGGAGATCAAGGTGTCGCGCCGGTGACGATGGTGATCATGACGGTGCTTCGGAGATGGAGATCACAGGCACAAGATGATGATGGCCATATCATATCACTTATATTGATTACATGTGATGTTTATCTTTTATGCATCTTATCTTTCTTTGATTGACGGTAGCATTATAAGATGATCTCTCACTAAATTATCAAGAAGTGTTCTCCCTGAGTATGCACCATTGCGAAAGTTCTTCGTGCTGAGACACCACGTGATGATCGGGTGTGATAGGCTCTACGTTCAAATACAACGGGTGCAAAACAGTTGCACACGCGGAATACTCAGGTTATACTTGACGAGCCAAGCATATACAGATATGGCCTCGGAACACGGAGACCGAAAGGTCGAGCGTGAATCATATAGTAGATATGATCAACATAATGATGTTCACCAATGAAATTACTCCATCTCACGTGATGATCGGACATGGTTTAGTTGATTTGGATCACGTGATCACTTAGAGGATTAGAGGGATGTCTATCTAAGTGGGAGTTCTTAAGTAATATGATTAATTGAACTTTAATTTATCATGAACTTAGTCCTGGTAGTATTAGCATATCTATGATGTAGATCAATAGCTCGCGTTGTTGCTTTCATATGTTTATTTTGATATGTTCCTAGAGAAATTTGTGTTGAAAGATGTTAGTAGCAATGATGCGGATTGGATCCGTGATCTAAGGTTTATCCTCATTGCTGCACAGAAGAATTATGTCCTTGATGCACCGCTAGGTGACAGACCTATTGCAGGAGCAGATGCAGACGTTATGAATGTTTGGCTAGCTCAATATGATGACTACTTGATAGTTTAAGTGCACCATGCTTAATGGCTTAGAATCGGGACTTCAAAGACGTTTTGAACGTCATGGACCATATGAGATGTTCCAGGAGTTGAAGTTAATATTTCAAGCAAATACCCGAGTTGAGAGATATGAAGTCTCCAACAGGTTCTATAGCTAAAAGATGGAGGAGAATCGCTCAACTAGTGAGCATGTGCTCAGATTGTCTGGGTACTACAATCGCTTGAATCAAGTGGGAGTTAATCTTCCAGATAAGATAGTGATTGACAGAATTCTCTAGTCACCATCACCAAGTTAGTAGAACTTCGTGATGAACTATAATATGCAAGGGATAACGGAAACAACTCCCAAGCTCTTCGTGATACTGAAATCAACAAAGGTAGAAATCAAGAAAAACATCAAGTGTTGATGGTTGACAAGACCACTAGTTTCAAGAAAAGGCAAAGGGAAGAAGGGGAACTTCAAGAAGAACGGCAAGCAAGTTGCTGCTCAAGTGAAGAAACCCAAGTCTGGTCCTAAGCCTGAGACAAAGTGCTTCTACTGCAAAGGGATTGGTCACTGGAAGCGGAACTACCCCAAGTGATTGGCAGATAAGAAGGATGGCAAAGTGAACATAAGTATATTTGATATACATGTTATTGATGTGTACTTTACTAGTGTTTATAGCAACCCCTCGGTATTTGATACTAGTTCAGTTGCTAAGATTAGTAACTCGAAACGGGAGTTGCAGAATAAACAGAGACTAGTTAAGGGTGAAGTGACGATGTGTGTTGGAAGTGGTTCCAAGATTGATATGATCATCATCGCACACTCCCTATAAATTCGGGATTAGTGTTGAACCTAAATAAGTGTTATTTAGTGTTTACGTTGAGCATGAATATGATTTGATCATGTTTATTGTAATACGGTTATTCATTTAAGTAAGAGAATAAATTGTTGTTCTGTTTACATGAATAAAACCTTATATGGTTACACACCGAATGAAAATAGTTCGTTGGATCTCGATCTTAGTGATACACATATTCATAATATTGAAACCAAAAGATGTGAAGTTAATAATGATAGTGCAACTTATTTGTGGCACTGCCGTTTAGGTCATATTGGTGTAAAGCGCATGAAGAAACTCCATGCTGATGGGATTTTGGAATCACTTGATTATGAATCACTTGATGCTTGCGAACCATGCCTTATGGGCAAGATGACTAAAACGCCATTCTCCGGAACAATGAAGCAAGCAACAGATTTGTTGGAAATCATACATACTGATGTATGTGGTCCGATGAATATTGAGGCTTACAGCAAGTATCATTATTTTCTGACCTTCACAAGATGATTTGAGCAGATATGGGGATATCTACTTGATGAAACAAAGGTCTGAAACATTTGAAAAGTTCAAAGAATTTCAGAGTGAAGTGGAGAATCATCGTAACAAAAATGAAAGTTTCTACGATATGATCGCAGAAGTAAAATATTTGAGTTACGAGTTTGGTCTTCAATTAAAACAATGTGGAATAGTTTCACAAACTCATGCCACCTGGAACACCACAGCATAATGGTGTGTCCGAATGTCATAACCGTACTTTATTAGATATGGTGCGATCTATGATGTCTCTTACCGATCTACCACTATCGTTTTGGGGTTATGCATTAGAGACAGCTGCATTCACGTTAAATAGGGCACCATCTAAGTCCGTTGAGACGACACAATCTGAACTGTAGTTTGGCAAGAAACCAAAGCTGTCGTTTCTTAAAGTTTGGGGTTGTGATGCTTATATGAAAAAGTTTCATCCTAATAAGCTCAAATCCAAATTGGAGAAATATGTCTTCATAGGATACCCAAAGGAGACTGTTGGGTACACCTTCTATCACAAATCCGAAGGCAAGACTTTTGTTGCTAAATTCGGAGTTTTTCTAGAGAAGGAGTTTCTCTCGAAAGAAGTGAGTGGGAGGAAAGTAGAACTTGATAAGGTAATTGTACCTTCTCCCTTATTGGAAAGTAGTTCATCACAGAAATCTGTTCATGTGACTACTACACCAATTAGTGAGGAAGCTAATGATGATGATCATGTAACTTCAGATCAAGTTACTACCAGATCTCGTAGGTAAACCAGAGTGAGATCCACACCAGAGTGGTACGGTAATCCTATTCTGGAAGTCATGTTACTAGACCATGACGAACTTGCAAACTATGAGGAAGCGATGATGAGCCCAAATTCCGCGAAATGGTTTGAGGCCATGAAATCTGAGATATGATCCATGTATGAGAAGAAAGTTTGGACTTTGGTTGACTTGCCTGAAGATCGGCAAGCAATTGAGAATAAATGGATCTACAAGAGGAAGACGGACGCTGATAGTAGTGTTACTATCTACAAAGCTAGAATTGTCGCAAAAGGTTTTCGACAAGTTCAAGGTGTTGACTACGATGAGATTTTCTCACTCGTATCTATGCTTAAGTCTGTCCGAATCATGTTAGCAATTGCCGCATTTTATGAAATCTGGCAAATAGATAAACAAAACTGCATTCCTTAACGGATTTACTAAAGAAGAGTTGTATACGATGCAACTAGAAGGTTTTGTCGATCCTAAAGGTGCTAACTGAATATGCAAGCTCCAGCGATCCATCTATGGACTGGTGCAAGAATCTCGGAGTTGGAATATACGCTTTGATAAGTTGATCAAAGCATATAGTTTTATACAGACTTGCGGTGAAGCCTGTATTTACAAGAAAGTGAGTGGGAGCACTACAGCATTTCTGATAAGTATATGTGAATGACATATTGTTGATCGGAAATAATGTAGAATTATTCTGTAAAGCATAAAAGGAGTGTTTGAAAGGAGTTTTTCAAAGAAAGACCTCGGTAAAGCTGCTTACATATTGAGTATCAAGATCTATAGAGATAGATCAAGACGCTTGATAAGTTTTTCAATGAGTACATACCTTGACAAGATTTTGAAGTAGTTCAAAATGGAGCAGTCAAAGAAAGAGTTCTTGCCTGTATTACAAGGTGTGAAGTTGAGTAAGACTCAAAGCCCGACCATGGCAGAAGATAGAAAGAGAATGAAAGTCATTCCCTATGCCTCAGTCATAGGTTCTATAAAGTATGCCATGCTGTGTACCAGATCTATTGTATACCATACACTGTGTTAAGAGAGGGAGTACAATAGTGATCTAAGAGTAGATCAATGGACAGCGGTCAAAATTATCCTTACTGGAATAAGGATATGTTTCTCGATTACGGAGGTGACAAAAGGTTCGTCGTAAAGGGTTACGTCGATGCAAGCTTTGACACTGATCCAGATGACTCTAAGTCTCAATCTGGATACATATTGAAAGTGGGAGCAATTAGCTAGAGTAGCTCCATGCAGAGCATTGTTGACATAGAAATTTGCAAAATACATGCGGATCTGAATGTGGCAGACCCGTTGACTAAACTTCTCTCACAAGCAAAACATGATCACTTTTTGGGTCTTAATCACATAGCGATGTGAACTAGATTATTGAATCTAGTAAACCCTTTGGGTGTTAGTCACATGGAGATGTGAACCAATCACATAAAGATGTGAACTATTGATGTTAAATCACATGGCGATGTGATCTAGATTATTGACTCTAGTGCAAGTGGGAGACTGAAGGAAATATGCCCTAGAGGCAATAATAAAGTTATTATTTATTTCCTTATATCATGATAAATGTTTATTATTCATGCTAGAATTGTATTAACCGGAAACATAATAAATGTGTGAATACATAGACAAACAGAGTGTCACTAGTATGCCTCTACTTGACTAGGTCGTTAATCAAAGATGGTTATGTTTCCTAACCATGGACAAAGAGTTGTTATTTGATTAACGAGGTCACATCATTAGTTGAATGATCTGATTGACATGACCCATTCCATTAGCTTAGCACCCGATCGTTTAGTATGTTGCTATTGCTTTTCTTCATGACTTATACATGTTCCTATGACTATGAGATTATGCAACTCCCGTTTGCCGAAGGAACACTTTGGGTGCTACCAAACGTCACAACGTAACTGGGTGATTATAAAGGAGCATTACAGGTGTCTCCAAAGGTAGATGTTGGGTTGGCGTATTTCGAGATTAGGATTTGTCACTCCGATTGTCGGAGAGGTATCTCTGGGCCCTCTCGGTAATACACATCACATAAGCCTTGCAAGCATTACAACTAATATGTTAGTTGTGAGATGATGTATTACGGAACGAGTAAAGAGACTTGCCGGTAACGAATTGAACTAGGTATTGGATACCGACGATCGAATCTCGGGCAAGTAACATACCGATAACAAAGGGAACAACGTATGTTGTTATGCGGTCTGACCGATAAAGATCTTCATAGAATATGTAGGAGCCAATATGGGCATCCAGGTCCCGCTATTGGTTATTGACCAGGAGACGTGTCTCGGTCATGTCTACATTGTTCTCGAACCCGTAGGGTCCGCACGCTTAAGGTTACGATGACAGTTATATTATGAGTTTATGCATTTTGATGTACCGAAGGTTGTTCGGAGTCCCGGATGTGATCACGGACATGACGAGGAGTCTCGAAATGGTCGAGACATAAAGATTGATATATTGGAAGCCTACGTTTGGATATCGGAAGTGTTCCGGGTGAAATCGAGATTTTACCGGAATACCGGGAGGGTTACCGGAATCCTCCGGGAGCTATATGGGCCATAGTGGGCCTTAGTGGAAAAGAGAAGGGGCTGCCCTAGATGGGCTGCGCGCCTCCCCCTTCCCCTAGTCCTATTAGGACTAGGAGAGGTGGCCAGCCCCCTCCTCCTCTTTTCCCCCTCCGAGGAATCCTAGTTGGACTAGGATTGGGGGGGGAATCCTACTCCCAGAGGGAGTAGGACTCTCCTGCGCCCTCCTCCTTGGCCGGCCAGCCCTCCCCCTTGGCTCCTTTATATACGGAGGCAGGGGACACCTCTAGACACACAAGTTGATCCACGTGATCTATTCCTTAGCCGTGTGCGGTGCCCCCTGCCACCATATTCCTCGATACTACTGTAGCGGAGTTTAGGCGAAGCCCTGCTGCTGTAGAACATCAAGATCGTCACCACGCCGTCGTGCTGACGGAACTCTTCCCCGACGCTTTGCTGGATCGGAGCCCGGGGATCGTCATCGAGCTGTACGTGTGCTAAGAACTCGGAGGTGCCGGAGTAACGGTGCTTGGATCGGTTGGATCGGGAAGAAGACGTACGACTACTTCCTCTACGTTGTGTCAACGCTTCCGTTGCGATCTACAAGGGTACGTAGATCATACTCTCCCCTCGTTGCTATGCATCACCATGATCTTGCGTGTGCGTAGGAAAATTTTTGAAATTACTACGTTCCCCAACAATCTCTTGATTAGCCCTTTCTGCTTGACCATTGGACTGTGGGTGTCCCACTGATGAAACATCAAGCCGGATGTGCTCCCGTTCGCAGAACTCCTTCATGGCACCTTTGAACAAATTGGTACCATTATATGTGATGATACTATGTGGAAAGCCAAACCAGAAAATCACTTTTTTGATGAACTGAACCGCCGTGGCCGCATCACACTTGCTAACAGGTCCTGCTTCCACCCACTTTGTAAACTTGTCAACCGCCACCAGGAGGTGGGTCTTCTTATCTTTGGACCTTTTGAAAGGCCCAACCATATCCAGCCCCCAAGTCGCAAACGGCCAAGTAATTGGAATCATTCTCAATTCTTGAGCCGGCACATGAGCACGTCTTGAAAACTTTTGGCAACCGTCACATCGTCTGACTAGATCCTCCGCATTAGCATGAGCAGTTAACCAATAGAAGCCATGGCGAAATGCTTTAGCTACCAAAGATTTTGAACCGGCGTGGTGACCACAATCTCCTTCGTGGATCTCACACAAAATTTCACAGCCTTCTTCAGGAGATACACAGCGTTGAAACGCCCCTGATACACTGCAATGATGTAACTCGCCATTGACAATAGTCATGGACTTGGACCGCCGGATTATCTGTCGGTCCAGAATCTCATCCTCTGGTAACTCGCCCCGGTTCATGTACGCCAGGTAAGGAAGCGTCCAATCCAGAATGACATGAAGAGCTGCCACCAATTGAGCCTCCGGATCAGGAATAGCCAAATCCGCTTCAGCAGGGAGCTTGACCGACGGGTTGTGCAGCACATCCAGGAAAACATTGGGCAGGACCGGTTTGCGCTGAGAGCCCAGCCGGCTTAAAGCGTCCGCTGCTTCATTCTTCCGTCGGTCCATGTGGTCCACCTGATAGCCTTTAAAGTGACCTGCAACAATATCCACCTCACGACGATACGCTGCTATGAGTGGGTCCTTGGAATCCCAAGTGCCAAATACTTGTTGAGCCACGAGGTCCGAGTCACCGAAGCACTTAACTCGACTTAGATGCATCTCCTTAGCCATCCGGAGACCATGGAGCAAGTCTTCATACTCAGCTGCATTGTTAGTACGAGGGAACATTAAGAGGAGAACGTAATAAAACTTATCACCTCGTGGGGAAGTTAATACGACTCCAGCCCCCGAGCCTTCCAATTGCCTAGATCCGTCAAAATGGATGGTCCAATATGTGTGATCCGGCTTTTCTTCAAGTGCTTGCAGTTTCGTCCAATCATTGAAATCAACAAGTGCTTGAGACTTAACCGCCATCCGAGGCACATACTTCAATCCGTGCGGCCCAAGCTCTATAGCCCACTTGGCAATCCGGCCAGTCGCTTCCCGGTTCTGGATGATATCCCCCAAAGGAGCAGAACTAACCACCGTAATTGGGTGCCCTTGGAAGTATTGCTTAAGCTTCCGGCTTGCCATAAAAACTCCGTACACCAGTTTCTGCCAATGCGGATTCCTTTGCTTGGACTCAATGAGTACCTTGCTGATATAATAGACCGGACGTTGAACCGGATGCTCCTTACCTGCCTCCTTTCGCTCCACCACAATAGCCACGCTGACCGCACAAGCATTAGCAGCAACATATAGCAGTAACGGCTCCTTGTCAATGGGAGCGGCGAGCACAGGCGGATTGACCAATTGCCGCTTTAAGTCCTCAAATGCTTCATCAGCAGCGGAACTCCAGACGAATTGATCCGTCTTCTTCAACATCTGATACAAAGGGATTGCCTTCTCACCAAGGCGGCTGATAAACCGGCTTAACGCGGCAATCCGGCCTGCCAGGCGTTGAACATCATTAATACACTTCGGTTTAGCCACGGAGGTGATGGCTGTGATCTTCTCCGGATTAGCCTCAATACCCCCGTTGGACACCAGAAAACCCAATAACTTGCCTACCGGTACACCAAAGACACACTTGGCCGGATTAAGCATCATCTTGTACGTCCTCAGGTTATCAAAGGTTTCCTTCAAGTCGTCAACCAAAGTCTCCTTCTCCCTGGACTTAACCACGATATCATCCACGTAAGCATGTACATTACGGCCAATTTGCTTGTGAAGACAATTTTGTACACACCGTTGATAAGTTGCCTGGGCACTCTTGAGCCTAAAGGGCATAGACACATAGCAGAAGGATCCAAAGGGAGTTATGAATGCCATCTTCTCCTGGTCCTTAACTGCCATTTTGATCTGATGATAGCCAGAATATGCATCCAAAAAACTTAAACGCTCGCAACCCGCCGTAGCATCAATAATTTGATCAATACGCGGGAGGGCAAAAGGATCTGCTAGACAAGCCTTATTAAGATCTGTATAATCCACACACATGCTCCAGGTGCCATTTTTCTTAAGGACCAACACCGGATTGGCAAGCCACTTAGGGTGAAAAACTTCAACAATAAAGCCAGCTGTAAGAGCCTGGCTACCTCTTCTCCAATCGCCTTGCGTCTTTCTTCGTTAAACCGGCAGAGGAACTGTTTCACCGGTTTGTATTTAGGATCCACATTAAGGGTGTGCTCAGCGAGTTGCCTCGGTACACCTGGCATGTCAGAGGGCTTCCATGCAAAAATGTCCCGATTCTCACGGATGAACTCGATGAGCGCGCTTTCCTATTTCGGATCTAAGTTGGCACTGATGCTAAACTGCTTGGACGAATCACCAGGTACGAAGTCAACAAGCTTAGTTTCTGCTGCTGATTTGAACTTCAGGGCCGGATCATGCTCCGTAGTTGGCTTCTTTAATGGAGTCATGTCCGCCGGATCAACATTGTCCTTATAATACTTCAGCTCCTCGGTGGCACAAACCGACTCTGCGTAGGCCGCATCTCCTTCCTCGCATTCCAAAGTGATTTTACGGCTTCCGTTAACCGTTATTGTCCCCTTGTGACCCGGCATCTTGAGCTGCAAATACACATAACAGGGTCGTGCCATAAACTTGGCGTAGGCCGGTCGCCCAAACAGGGCGTGATATGGACTTTGGATTTTCACTACTTCAAACGTCAATGTTCCCGACCTGGAATCATGATCATCTCCAAAGGCCACTTCCAGAGCTATCTTACCAACAGGATATGCTGACTTGCCAGGTACCACACCGTGGAACACCGTATTAGACGGTTTGAGATTTTTATCTGTTAGTCCCATGCGACGGAAGGTCTCATAGTATAAGATATTAATGTTGCTCCCTCCATCCATGAGCACTTTGGTGAACTTGTAACCTCCCACGTGAGGCGCCACCACCAGAGCCAACTGACCCGGATTATCAACCTGGGGAGGGTGATCCTCTCTACTCCATATGATTGGCTGTTCAGACCAGCGTAGATAACGGGGCACGGCCGGTTCAACAGAGTTGACTGCCCGCCTCTGAACCTTCCGGTCTCGCTTGTCCAAGCTAGTGGTGAAGACATGGTACTGCCCACTATTCAACTTTTTTGGGTTGCTCTGGTAACCTGACTGTTGCTGCTGCTGGTTGTAACCACCCTGGTTGTTCTGATTATTTTGATTGTTATGTCCGCCCGGATTACCATTAAATCCTGAACCGGAATTTCCTCCACTGTAACCCGGCCCGGATCCTGAGCCACCGCCGGAGCCGTGATCATACCGGAAAGCATTAGAATTCTTGAACTCCTGCATAATGAAGCAATCCTTCCAAAGGTGGTTTGCTGGCACCTCCTTCGTCCCATGTCTTGGACAGGGCTGGCTCAGTAGATAATTTAGGTGGTCCGGGTTAGGGTTGGGTCCCCCACTGCGATTTGGCGGTTTACCCTTGCGTCGCCGGCCCTTGTCCTGCGCGTTGGTATTAGCCACAAAGTCCATGTTACCATCCGCTTTACGCTTGCCTCCACCACCATTGCCTGCCAAGTGATGCTGCTGACATTTGGAGTTGCTGTTCCTCTTTCCCTTCCCTGCCTTGTCATCATCAGATTCGGGATCCTTGGTACTATCAGAATCAGCATACTTTACCAAAGCAGCCGTGAGGGTCCCCATGTCAGTGCAATGGCGCTTCATCCGTCCCAACTTCAGCTTTAGGGGCCCAAACCGGCAGTTGCCTTCTAGGGTTAAGACTGCGGTGTCAGCATTGATGCGGTCTGATGAATGCAACACTTGTGAGACCCGGCGCACCCAATGAGTCGTCGATTCTCCTTCCTCCTGGACACAGGCAGCTAAGTCTACTATCGACATGGGCTGCTTACATGTATCCTTGAAATTACTGATAAACCGGGCTCGTAATTGGGCCCATGAACTGATAGAATTGGCCGGTAAGCTTTTTAACCAAGTGCGGGCCGTTCCTTCAAGCATCATGGTGAAGTACTTCGCACATGCCGCATCATCCACATCCAGCATCTCCATGGCCATCTCATAGCTCTCCACCCATGTCTCTGGGGGTTGATCCGCTGTGTAATTTGGTACCTTGCGCGGGCCCTTGAAATCCTTGGGCAGGCGCACATTGAGTAAAGCGGGGACAAGGCAAGGCACCCCCAAAGAGCTAGAAGTAACACCGGGTTCGACCGAAATAGTTGGACAAACTGGCGTAAGCTGCCGAGCCTGATACTATGCGGCTAACTCAGCCTCCCTGCGCGCTCGGGCCCGGTCCACCACTTCCTGAGCGTTATCAGCACCGCCCGCCGGGTTGTTTCCGCGGGGTGCTCCACGCCGTTCATTGCTTGACACTGCCGGTTCATCCATTCGCCTGCTATAGCTCCGGCTTGGGCGAGGGGTCGAGTGGATCCGGTCGCGGCTGTACGAGTATGCTTCCTGTTGGTCCAAAGCTGTCCTAAGAAGCTCCTTGACCCGTCGCGTCTCTATCGCCTGCGGTGAGTCGCCTTCAATTGGAATGGCCTCCAGCCGTGCAGCAGCGGCAACGAGATTGTTCATTGGGTTGGAGTAGTGACCCGAAGGTGTTGAAACAGCCTGAGGTATGACAGTGTTTTGACGAGGCGGATTCATCAGACGGGGCTGAACCGGCGCACTGGTCCCCGGAGCTTCCGGCTGGTTTCCCTCCCGCGGATTACTGGTTCCTGCTCCTGGGGTGTTGAAAAGGTCTCTGGCCTCGAAAACCGAAGGCAAACGGGATCGGTACTTCCTCTTCATGACTTCATGCGACACGTTCTGGTCCAACATGAGCCTGTAGGCTTGTGCGTTCAAAGCGGCCCGCTCTATGGTCATCCTGGCATTCTCAGCTGCCAGGTCCGCCTTGGCCTGGGTGATCTGTTCCTTCACCTTTGCAATCTCCGCGTTGTGGACTTCTTGATCCGCCGGATTAGCTTCTGCCATAAGCGCAGCCAATGCATCAAATAGATCTGATAGAACTTGAGCCGGCGGGCATGCAGAGCTTCCTGCCCCGGCAGCTATCGCCGCTACTGAACCGGAGGTTATTGGCGTAGCGGTCGAAGAATGAAGCGCTGCTTGTATGCCGGCCATGAATATTCCAACTCGGTTGGGTTGATCAGAGAGGTCCGGAATACTGTCGCCATCGGAACAGCCCCCAATCCGGCCATCTTGTAGCTGATATAGAGATTCAGTTTCTCCGGTTGATGACTCGTCGCCGGAATAAACGACGGTCTCGCCGCGAGATTCCTATCCATCCTCATAACTTCCTCCATGGATGACTCCCATGAAGGCACGCTTCACGGCCGGTTTAACCCGGGCGGATCGTGCACGCTGAGCCGTTTCGACGAGGTCGGTGCAGATGTCCGGCTCAGGGCCCGGTTCACCGATCCTGCCGATGAAAACGTGTATGCCACCAAAGGGGATCTGGTACCCGTACTCAACTGAGCCGGCCTCGAGGCCCCAGTCTGCATCATCGATGTAGAGCTTGCCGCGACGACTCTTAGTCATCCGGCCCATAGCGTAGCCCTTGAGTCCTTCAAAGTGGCCCTCCAAGAACTTGAAACCATCGTGCAATAGCCCCACGGTGGGCGCCAACTGTCGTGGTTTTGTCACGGCAGATGTCCTCATGAAAGGACTTAGTCGTGGAGCCATCACGTCGGGTTAGCTTGAAGGGGCTAAAGCGGACACAGGGACGCAAGAGAGTTTATACTAGTTCGGCCCCTTCGATGAAGGTAAAAGCCTACGTCTAGTTGTGATGGAATTGATGGGGTTTCGATGACTAGGGAGCAAACAAGCTTCGCCTAGGTCTCGAGTTGTTGTCTGTTGTCCTTGAACCGTCGCCGGGTCGTCTCCTTATATACACGGGTGACGCCCGTCGGTTCACAGAGTCCCAATACCGGCTCATAGATGTGTCCGGTTTGGTCTCTAATTATTCCTAACTTACAGTACAAGTTAAATACCAACAGCGGTTTATGGCTACAGGCCTTGAACCGACTATGGGCCTTGAGCCCTCATCTGCCTTCTTGGGCTTTAACATACTTAACTACTGACGAAGTTAACCCGGCCCAGATAGGCCGGTTTACGCCCAGTAGTGATATCCCCAACAGAGGATGACATTGAGATACATATCTATGGAACTTTATCACCGGATTGTTAATGAAGCTGAGAAGGTTTCACCCAAGTTTGCATCAGAAAGTTCACACAAGACATGGCCGATATATACTTATCGTCCTAAGAACATATAAATGGCCGATGGAGTGTTGACATCGTCTTTAGAACAAACTTGGTACAAGTATTTTTCGGCACGCTAGCTTTACCGAAAAACGGGGGGGGGGGGGGGCATGTGTTGACGCTCAAAAGTGGCACGATCATAAAGCAGCATGCCGGGGCGAAAACCTTGCCGGGATAAAATCTTGCCGGTGTGAAAGCTTGCCGGCACAGAAAAATCGCCGGTGTGGAAGCTTGCCGGTGTGAAATCTTGCCGGGGGAGAAACCTTGTCAGGGAGGAACCCTTGCCGGAGTACAAACCTTGCCGGAGTGAAACCTTGCCGGTGTGAAAGCTTGCCGAGTAGAAACATTGCCGGTGTGGAAAGCTTACTTGGATGGAAAACTTGCCGGGTTGGAGGCTGTGATAGTCAATCGGACGAGAAGTTGAAGATGGGCTCAAAAGGTTATTCAGATGATCTCGGATGGAAAAATGTTCTACACGGAAATTATGCGTCTCGTCGAAACGATCGATTTTGATATAAATATCGTCCCAATCCGAGGTCGTATGCAAAAGTTAGAGCCCGCACAGCGCGACCCTCCAGTGAGCAAAATATGACGCCCGGAACCAGACACATACGTGGGTATGTTTCTGATGAGCTGCGTGAATAATTAGCTGTTTTACGCGAGCGATTTGACCTTCAAGATAACCTCTGATGAAAAAACGTTCAACATGAAAGTTATTCGTCTCGTCGAAACGGTCAAGATTGCTTTTGGACTCGTTTCCATCCAAAGTCATTTACAACCACAAAAAGGACACGCAAAGTGCAGCCAGTTTAAACCGAACAGTTTTGAAAAGTTCGGATAAAACCAATCTGAATTTGACTAGGGTTTTGGACGTGAATCCAAGCCTTTTTATTGCACGGGAAGTCCAGCCGCCTCTTATATACCTAAGGGGTGACGGCCGATTGAACAACACACAATCGAACAAATCAATATACTACGTTTTATCTCTCCACCGTTTTTCTCTCTCGTTCTTCGCTGTTCTTCGTGTTTGAGAGCTGCGAATTCCGAAGCTCTAGGGGCGAGCGAATCGACCTAGGGCAGCCCATAGCTGCCGGACTCCCTGACGGGGTCTCTCCCGAGGGTGTGGGATTTTCGGGTCTGCAAAAGCGCCAGTCGACTGTCTTGCGTATCGCGCTGTCGGTCGGGTCTCCTTCGACGTGAGCTACAGTGCATCATCCTCGACGTGTTCGTGTGTCAATATTAACATTTGTTTTTGGAGGGGACGGTCTGCTGCATTTTGTTCTGCTTATTATGGGGATAGGGCTGTTATGCCTATTATTGTCAAGTGGAAAAGAAAAAAAATCTCTGTTTACCTGTTTTTGCCATATTCTTTGTTTTGACACCTACATTTACATAGCACCTGGTTTTGGACTCCAGCTGCTGGTACGTCAGGTTAAAAACGAGGAGAAGCTAGCTCGCAATGGCCGCCGCTCTTCTTGGACTGGACTGGCAAAGTATCTGGTGATACGGTCATTTAAGTGATACGGTGCTCCATTCTATCATGCACCGTTAGATCATGCTGGGAGGGACACGATGAATGTGCATGTGATGCGCAGCTCCTCCATTGGGAAATATTCAAAAAACACCCTTGATATACTCTTAACTGGGTGTGAGGCTTGAAGCAATCAGAAGATAAAAATGTCTAGATTTCCTCAGACTTGTCCACTATTTATTTAACAACATATGTGAGATGAAGAAATCCACGTTGGCACATGGCCGCATAATCCTGCCACGGGAAAAAGCTTTTCAAGATGTCACAGAATTCCGAAGAAATTTTTTTGAAGCATCATCTCAATATTCTACGTGTGTGTGCCAAGTTTCGCGGAAAACCGACAATTTTTGTGGCTTGTGTAAAAAAAGATGTCTCATAAAAAGCCCTTTTTAAACACACTGAATTTTGCTGTTTTCACACGGGACACAAAAGTTGTCGGTTCTTCGCGAAATGACTTTGCGAGAACGTGGATGTCGAGATGTGCATGCGAAACATTTTATCCGAATTTTGTGACATTTCAAAATACATTTAAAACGCATTTTAAAACCAGGAGCATATGCTCCCGGATGCCAAATCGCCCCTCTATGTGAGATGGTGCATTTTATCCAAACAAAATATTCACTCAAATAGATTCCGCTCCTCTTCAAGATAAATGCAAATGTTACCTGCAAAAAAAGAGAAGCTAATGCAAATGGTTGTTCGCATGTTCTCTCAATTAGCTTTAGTGAAAGCAAAGATAACATATTTAGATCATTTGTCTAGTTGCATTAGTATTTTTATATTGTACGGACTACAATAGACATGCAATTCGTGAAGACCAACCCCAAAAATTAAAGATAGTACTTTTATAGATTTTGATAATTGAATGTAATACAAAAGATAAAAAAAATCTCCATGAACAATAACTGACTAGTTTGGTATGTTAAGTTTGTCAACTTTCATGCTAATTCTCTTGTATTTTTTGATTTTTTATATTACTTTCAATTATGATAATCTATTAAAGTACTAATTTTCAATTATCGATGAAGTTCAACAAAATAAATTCTCTTATATTGATAACCACACACTGAATTTTTTGGTTACTTTGTCGGACAATATAACAACAAAATATGGAGATGTCACAATATAAGATAATTTATTGTGTGTGTGTTTATCAATATAAGATAATTTATTTTGTTGAACTTTATCAATATAGCAATAAACTATGGAGATGGCACAATAACAAGACTTGAGAGGAATTCTGGATTCGAGTGCGTGCGTGCGTGTGTGTGTGCGTGCGCGCGCGTGTGTGTGTGTGTGTGTTTGCACATTGAAACTGAGGCGTTTTCTGAACGGTTAACGAAAGTGCAGCTGGTAGACTAGTATAGGAAAAGACCTTACGTTCAATTAAGAACATAACACAGGGTGTATTTTGCATATTTCAGGGTGAGGGCGCTGGCCAACTCATGTGCATCAGTGCATGCATCCTGTCCCACTGAATGTGATCTACTGGTCCAGAATACACCGGTGCATCGTATCACCAAACGGGCCGTATCACCAGATATGCTCGACTGACCTCAGCCGGCGTGCCTCCGAGCTAAACAATGGGCACTCCCTTCACCTGTAATTCCGCATTGGGGAAGATGGCCAAATGCATTGTATTGGATGGCTTGTCACATCCGTGAGTCTGCTTCGCATTGAAAAATCGCCAAAGCAAGAAGGAAAAGTGCTGCTTGCCATTCCAAAGTTGAAGCAAACCGCCGTGTTGATGTTGCTCGATCGCAACGCCACGCAACGTGCCGCGTGCCAAAACGAGACGAGTCCGACTGCGGTTTGATCACTGTCATAACGCCTCGTGCTCTCTCCACCGCTCGCGAGCTCCTACCTACGTGTTGCTCCTCCCTGCGCCGCGTCCGGCCGTGCGCACCCGGGATGCCGCCGGCCGAGAGTTTCGCCGTCGAGGTCCTCTCGCGGTCGCTCGTCCAGGCCTCCGACCCGCCGCGGGGATTCCCGGCGGTGCTCCCGGTCTCCAACCTGGACCTCGTCCTCGGCTCCTTCCACGTCTTCTTCATCGCCGTCTACCCGGCGCCCGCCGCGGGCTTCCCGGCCGTGGCCGCGGCCGCGCGCGCCGCGCTCCCGGCCTTCCTCTCCCGCTTCTACCCCTTCGCCGGCCGCGTCGTGCCCAGCGCCTCCACCGGCGTGCCGGACGTCGTCTGCGGCAACGAAGGGGCCGAGCTCGTGGTCGCGTACGCCGACGCGGCGCTCGCGGACGTGGACTTCGCCGACGCCGGCGCCTCGCTGGGGCGCATCCAGCTGCCGTTCGAGCGGGGGCTCGCGCTGTCGCTGCAGCTCGTCCGGTTCGCGTGCGGTGGGTTCTCGCTCTCCTGGGGCACCGACCACCTGCTCGTCGACGGCCACGGGCTCACCACGCTGCCCAACGCCTGGGCCGAGATGCTCGTCGCGGGCGGCCTCTCGTGGGAGCCCCACCACGACCGCGCCTCCCTCTTCCGGCCCCGCTCGCCGCCGCGGTACGGCCCGTCGCTGGACGCCGAGTTCGTGCGCTACGACCCGGCCAGCCTCCCCAACGCCCTCCTTGCCGCGGCCCTCGTGCGCCGCAACTACGTCGTGGATGCCGCAGACGTCGACCGCCTCCGCGCGGCGGCAAGCGGCCCCGTCCGCCGCGCCACGCGGCTTGAGGCCCTCTCCGCGCACGTATGGAAGCTGCTCGCCGCGGCCGTGGGCGGCTCCGACACGCACTGCCGCATGGCGTGGCTCGTCGACGGCCGCCGGGGCCTCGACCCAGCCAAATACAACAAGACCCACGTCAACAACTACCTTGGCAACGTCGTCACCTACGCGTCCCGGGAGGCGGTCGTGGAGACGGTGCGCTCCTCCCCGCTCGCCGACGTGGCGACGATGGCCGCCGCGGCCATCGCGGAGGTGTTCCGGCAGGAGCGGTACGAGGAGCTGGTGGACTGGATGGAAGCGCACAAGGGGGTGTTCGCGGAGGGCGGCAAGTGGACGGAGGCGGTGGGGCTGGGCACGGGCAGCCCGGCGCTGGTGGTGTCGGCGTTCGTGCCGTTCAGGGTGGAGGGCGACTTTGGGTTCGGCCCGCCGCGGCTGGTGATGCCGTGGGTGCGGCCGGGGAGGCTCGGGTCGGCGGCCATGACAGTGATCCGGAGCCCGGCGGGAGACGGGTCGTGGCTGGTCACCGCCAGGATGTGGCCGCGGCTTGCCGACGCCGTGGACGCCGACCCGGAGGCCGTGTTCAAACCGGCCACCGCCGAGCGGCTCAGTTTCGTCACGCGCCGCCGCGGCGAGCTGGCGGCCACCGAGACGGCGCAGCACGCCGTGAGCCGCATGTGAGTTGCGTGGACGACTACAGTTAAAATAGATGTACTGCTGCCTACAAATATCGTCAGAGCCTCTATCTCTCACTACTAGAGTATCTATTTTTACAATAATCCTAGACGTACGGGTTCTTACAGCCTTTTACAGGGCCTTTCCTTAAATCTCTTTGCCCTCCCTGATTTCTACCCGGGGTGGTCCCGCCTCATTCTCCTTCTATCAATTCTGTTAAGCCAACTCAGCCTGTAATTAAACTTTGCCCGTAATTACCTGTACGTGTGGCATTGCTCCTATTTTTAACCTTCTCATTTTTAAATAAAATATTGGAACTCTCTATTTGTCAGATGCGTGAAAACGGTTTCACTTTCCTCATGGACCGTCTGATCTTGATCAAACGGCCCAAAACAGATCACACTATTCATCTTCAACCTACACCTCTCTTCTTCCTCACGCCTCCAACTTACCCATCCCAACCGCCGGCCTCCACCACCCGCGGCCGGCGGGCGCTACCGTGCAACTATTTGTGACTTCTGTGTTGGGGATGAATGCATCCAACATGTGTTTTTTGAATGTTCTGTCTCTTCTAATTTTTGAAAGATAATTGACGAATTTTTGGTATTATTGTTCCACGTTCCTTGGATGACCTATCGAAACAATGGAATCATGTAAACGAAATGTTGTTTTGAACAATGTTGGTTCGAATGATATCTCTTTGTGGAGCTTATGGACCATGCGAAATGATTTTGTGTACCGAGGGTGGCCAAGAGGCCAGAAACTAGGTGGCGACAGCGAGGACGAAGAGGTTATGAAGGTCGAACTCGACGGGATGGGAGGAATGGCCTGTTGGCACCTACAGACGAGTCAAGGGAGGATAAAGTGAGGCGCCGCGGGTGTCCGTAAAAGCAACCCCAACGGGCCGACCCAAACGAACGGCGCTTTTGTCCATTCTTTTGTCTGTTTGGGTCGGCCCGGCGGACATAAATGTCCGGAGCTGTGTTTGCGTCGGCGCGAGCGCCCAACGCTTGTCCGACCCATTTTATCGGCGCGCCAAAAAAATTTAGAAGCATTTTAAAAATAAACACATGCATTTAATTAAACATAAAAGCCGGCCACGAAGGCCGGCGAAAGTCCACATTACATTAATTAACATAAAAAGGTAAAAACTAGACGACGCGCTGCCCTAGGCGTCCTCGTCGGCGGCGGCGTCTGCGTCGGGGCCGGTGAGGTCGATCAGCGTCGACGCAGGGCCGGCCCAAGGGAACGTCGTGTTCTAGAGGGCGGCGATGCCGGGCTGCGCCGTCGCTGCCTGAGCCTGGCGCGCCTCCTCTTCGGCCTCGCGCTCGAGCATCTGCAGGCGCTCCTCGGCCAGCTGAACGCGGTGCCAGTGGTACTCGGCCTGGTGCACCGGCACATTGATGCGTTGCCTCTGCCGGGGAGCGCGCGGCGGCACGGGGAGGGCGGGAAGGGAGGGGGAATGGCGGGCGAGGGCCTTACCCTTGTCGCTGCTGCCGATGCCGGAGAAGAAGCCAATGCTGATGACGATGGCTAGAGTTGTCGCCGGTGTGGGGGCAAAGGTGGCCAGATGGGGACAGGGGCGAGTGGCACTGGATGAAGACAGCCCCGCTGCATGCCCGGCTTAAAAAAGAATGACCGCCGTCGCTGACGCATGGGTCATACAACACGTCTGCCCAATCAAGACCTGCATCCTCCCGTGGCTGCACTGCATGTGGTAGGGTAGAGTACAGTACCACAGCACAGCAGGAATAGCCAACTATCTAGGCGGATCTACCGAGTCATTGTATATAGGAATCCTATAATGTACAGCTCTCCCACGGGCCCGTATATTTCGTCGCACGGTGACGGACGGCACGGCCAGACCCACACAGATATACCGGGCAGCGGTCAGTTTGTATCAGGATTCAGCTGCGATCGCTAGCGGTTCGCCTTGATCTGCCTCCGAGACGGATAGTAAATCGTGATAGGTAGTAGCACGTACGCACGGCGGTTTCTTCAGACGCACGGACACCTCCCGACGATAGCCAGCTCCTCCGGTCCACATCGACTCGTCGTCGGCCGGCGCGCTTCCCTCCGATCGAGCGAGCCACCAGCCGCCCCGTGAGCTCGACTCACGTCCATCTCCCCATGGGTAACGCTGTCGCCGTGAGCCGGAGTGTACAGATCTCCGTCATGACGACGGCCGGCAAGGTCCTGGCGCTTGACGTCCGGACCACGGACACCATCGGCCACGTCAAGAAAAACATCCACCGCGAGGCGCGAGCTGGGCGTGCCCCCGCCCCGGCAGCGCCTGGTCCTCGACGGGAAGATACTGCAGGCCAAAACTGCTACCGGACTTGTTAGCCTTGTTTGAGTTTTTGTTTCTATGAGGGACCTTTTTGTAATTTTTAGGAGAGTTGTTTTTGCTTCAGCTACTTGTATTGTGCTCCTTAACTTTTACTAGCCGCGCCTCGTCGATACGTGAAGGCAACCTTCTTATGCTTTTCCTTACATTGAACTGAACGCACCAAGTTTCTCCCAAACCATGCAATCCTACAGAGCATATTCGATATTAGTTACTTTGAAGTACAAAAACAATTGATGTAGTATTCTTCAAAACAGTATGTGATCAGCTTACAGTCCTTATTGAATCTATTACATTCTGGAGACTGAAGCATGTTCATTTTCTTGTCCCAGCCCAGAAAATTTGATCTAGGAATCCTGTTTTAAAAATAAAAATAAGAATTGTACTGCCTTGACAGTTGATGAATAGATGGGAACTTTTCTCGCCAAAAAAAACAATAATCAAACTGAAGATGGAACGAAACAACACTTGCGCACCAGACTTGTACAATAACTGGAGACTAAGTTGTTGTAAGAAAGTGAGAAAATATATCTGTCAAAAAACAACCCACAACTTAATAAGCAGTCAAGTATGTCTCTAGAAAGAGGCCATACCGCCACACTTACAGGCCTCTGTTCTTCACAAACATGCAATTGATTATCATATACATGTATAACTGTAATACTTTGAGACAACCAGATAGAGCAAACTCGTATACTTGGTAATAATAAAAATCTAACACAGCAAAATTTCTCTATTTGAATGTTCTTGCCTAAAGATATGTCATCATAAAACAACATATCTGTTATAACCAGTTATACAATAAGTACCCTAAACATAAATAGCATCATTGGATAGTGAACCTTTGAACTATATGGTGAGAGCAGCCATCTCCTGGATTTTTCAAGTTCTGCTATCGTTAGTGCTTGTTCTATTGAGTTTGGGCACATACGTTGACACTCTCCGGAGCTACTCAGCTGTTGCAAATAACACCAAGGGAGACACAATCCTGTATGAAACCTTAGTCATGGTATACTGTAATCTTTTCTTTAAGAAAAATGCCCATTACGGGTGATTTCATTAAGAATATTAACATGTTACATCATACGCCAATGAGTTCAATATATAGAAGGACAGAAGGGACAGGAAGCACAACATGTATTTAGTACAGGTAGCATGCCTGCTAATTTAGCTCCCTACCAATGAACTGGCTTTGCTTCTGTGGAATTGTCTTCTTCTCTAATTACCAAAACTGTTGGTCAGCTGCTATTAAATAGTCAATAATATCGTCCGGCTGGATGAGACATCTCTCACCTATGATGACTCATTTGTGAGATACTCCTGAGAACCTGAGTGAACAGAGCAAGATGCTTTTATCTTGGATGTGGACTCCAAGTATACCCATTAAGAAGGCAAATAAGGGGGGCATCAGAGATGCAAGTTGTAAGAAAATCATGCTTATTTGCAAGTTAAGATATGTTCAGGTTAAACCACACACTGGGATATCTTAGGGCGATTTGCGTTTTAAATGTACTTTTAGGCTACCTACATGTTTGGTTCTGCATATAAATGAAGATCTCAGCACAAAAATAAATAAAGAATACACTATTTGTCTCTATCTAAGCAAGTGACCAAGAATTTCGAAGAATTAACCGCATGACAGTAAACTAAATAGTCACCATCTTAAATAGCATAAGAACAACATACACACGAAGAAGAAACTACACGGCATAACTCAATAGCTATTTAAAAGAAGTATTCCATATAATATATAAAACTTGCTTCTTATTCCTTCTATTACCCAGCGACACACAAAGAGAACTCATTATTTAGCTTAAAATCATTACTATTCCATTTTGAGGAAATTCAAAAAAGAAAAATAATTTTAGCAGAACTAAAAGTTACTTATCATTAGTTACCACTATTAATGATATAAAATTCCATCATTTGAAATTGAAACACTAACATACATGTTGTGTGCTGCTCTTTGTTCAAGCATAGGTAAGGAACTAAGTCTTACTTGGATTCTGCAGAAGCGTACCTTCTATCCTTCCACTTCCTCTCATTTCTTCACTACCAGAAAAATGAGCCCGTCAACATTACAGGGTAAAGAAAAATATGTACATCCGTGAAGAAAGCTCATGTAAAATTATATAGCAAGGCATGTGAACAAAAGATAGATTAACCTGTTTTTCTGCAAGCCTCAACAAAAGGATTGAACAGAAAAAATTGCTTCTTGGATCAGAACATATACACAATCGGTGATCAATGGATTCCAAACTGGTAAAATAGAAAACGATATGGAAGTTCTTAATTCAGTGAATTTTTATATTTGTATATTTTAATACTTGACAATTCAGGAGGTAAAAACAACAGCAGGATGTTCCTTGGAACAATAAGAATAAACATGAGATGATTTGAAGATGAATCATCGTTTTCTACACAACTTATGGTAACTCATAGCTTCATTTTGGTTTCAAGTTTAGCAGTGCTAATTGTCGCTAGCGCACTAAAATCAGGCTAGAGATACCACAATATCAGCAAGCAGCAAGGATCAACAAAAGGTAGCTCACCCAGGTTGCCACCATGTTGAAGCTCTCTGTAGTTAACCAATTCATCCCCTTGAGCCCAGTGGAGAACTTCTGCCGTGTTACTTCCGTTTCCAATTCCTGAATCTTGCATGCGTAGACCTTATAAGGTCCACATTCTGCTTGGAAAAAAATATAACAGTTCAAGTATGGTGGCATGACAATGTGCATAGAAAACTTTATTTGATTCGAGATATAATTTTACACACCTGCTCACTGTAAAGTTCTGAATTTCTTAACCCAGGTAGAGAGACTTTTTTCTGCAACAACCGAAAGATGCATAAAACAACATTAGAGATAAAAATGAACTAATTTGATTGGTGAATGCACCAAACCCACCTGAAGTTACTACAGGAAAACAGGAGTTCACACTGCACCTGCTATATTGACTACTCAATTTTCGCATCTTTGCTGTAACTGGATCTCTGTTTGATCTATTCAATTTCAATAGGATACATAAGGATAAACATACGATGGCAACCCAAATAAAGTATGCAAAGATTTATTCAAGGATAGAGCAAGCTTACCGTTGCTTTGTTGTGAATATTTCGTACACAATCCGTGGCTTAGCCTGCACGAACAACCCGAGCGGCGGCGACCGGCGAGCAGGGAGAGGGCAGCCGCGCGGGCTAGGTAGCCACGAACACGCACATGAACCAGGGGTTCGAGCACCCAAGCAAACACCCCACCAGCATGCGCTCGTACTCATGCACATGGCAGCAGTGGGGGCAGACCGTCCAGAGCACATCTCTGAGACGGAAACGCCGCCGGGAGCAGCAGGAGCGAAACCGGCGCTGGTGGAGGTGCTCTCCAAGAGGTGGGCAAAGGCCTCTTCAACGGCGCGAAGGGCGGTGTCAGCCGGGGATGGGGATCGCGCCGAGGGGCCAGGAGGTTGGCTAGGCGACGGAAGACCCGCCTGACGTCCGGGGTGTCGGGGTTGGGCTGGAGCTGGAGGATGAAGAGGGAATCGGGGCGGCCGGAGGGGAGGAGGCACTCGACGGCAAGGTGGACGCAGCCCCTCGCCGGTACGCCCCCTGGTGGCGGCTCGGCAGCCGAGCCCCTCCGCGGCCGCTTGTGGATAAGCGAGGCTGGGGGCCATCTTATAGAGGCGCTGGGGCGGCGGTAGAGCGGCAGGAGATGGGATAAGCGGCGGGCGGCAGGCGGCGGGCGGCAGGCGGCGAGCGGCAGCAGACGGGATAAGCGGCGGGCGGCTCGAGAGGGAGCAGGCCACCGCCCGGCAGACTGAAAAGTTTGACCATGAATCAAATTGCAGGAAACGATAGTGACAGGAACCAATACAGAACCAGATAAGCGATCGAGACGGCGCCACCGTGGACTGAACGCAAGCATAGGAAGAAACGCTAAACATACGCTAAATCTACCTAAATAAGTCGTATGGCAGTTCAAAAAATTTGAAACGGCAAACCAAAGTCACAGCGCATTCGTACCCAACCAGGTACCAAACTAATAGCACGTGTCACATGCGGAATTCATCATACATCATTTTCACCCAAGTGGCTAAACCTCACGGCAACTTTGCCTGGAATAGATGCTTGGGTATACTACACATAATACAATGCCCTTCGGGATGTTTTAAGAAAAAACAAACATGGCAAATATTTGGCATAGGGTGTATAATGGGGATCTCTAGGTTACCCACTCCTCGTGCTTTGTACCCACACCACCTGCTCCTCCACACGCCTGTCCAGTGTATATATGGGTCCGTCCATTTAGATTTTTTCCCACCATTTTTTTTCCTTTGACATTTTCTTTCTTTCATCTTAAGCATTTCCCCCTTTTTCAGTTTTTCTTTTATTTTGTTTTCCTTTTCCTTTTTCTTTTTCTTTTTCTTTCTTCTTCCTTTTTTATTTTCCTTTTTTCAATTTGCTGACCCCTTTGAAATGGATGAATATTTATTCAAAACTAAAAAAAACATAGATTTTTGAATCCCCGGAGTTTTTTTAAAATCATGAACGTTTTTTTGATACTGTGAATATGTTTCAAATTTGCGCACATTTTCTACAAATTCTCTAACATATTTTGAAATCATGAACATTTTCTTAAACTTGTGAACATTTTTTTCAATAGCCAACATTTTTTCATTCATGTGTTTTGTTATACTTGGGAACAGTTTTTAAATTTATGAACACTTTTTTTGTTTTGACGAATATTTTTTAAAATGCATCAACTTTTTTTAAATCTTGAACATTTTTTGAATTATTTGGCATTTCCTATATCGATGACCTTTTCGGAACTTTGGGAATAATTTCTCAAATTCATGGACGTTTTTTGAACTTTGTGAATTTTTAAAGAGAAAATCATGAACATTTTTTTTTATATTCGACCACATCAACAAATCATAAATTTCATTTGGCCCATTAACATCACCACTGATATTTTGTGTCTTTTTTTTAGTTTTTTGTGTTTATTTCTTGCGCTTTGTTTGAACGTGGGTTTCAAATTTTAACACTTGATGGTATCTTTGTGCACAATTATTTTCTAAAAAAATTTGGTGTGTGGATTCTCGATGCTCCCATGTAGCTACACCTTCTATCTAGCCAATCTAGTTTTGCATTAAGATTCGTGTTGTATCACCGTAGAAACTACTACTCCCTCCGTCCCATAATATAAGAACGTTTTTGACACTAGTGTAGTGTGAAAAATGTTCTTATATTTTGGGACAGAGGGAGTAGATGATAACGCGCGCACTGCAGTGAGAATATGTTGCAACATATTTCAATAAGATTTAGTTGCATGAAACATTTGGACTAATAGTACATTTGAAACTACACATACATATTAATTATATATTGTATTGGATTATTGTATAGTTGAAAAATAATTATAGAATATAGGTAGTATAATATAATTGATTTTTTCCGGTGCATGATGAGCCTTTGATGAGGTGGCATGTGTACATGGCTTATGTGCGCATGTTGAAATAAATAGATTTAGTGGAGATCAACTAATAACGAAAAATAATTCTCATGCATGTTGTGTTGGGCCTTTGATGAGGTGACATGTGTGCATGTTAATATAGTTCTTTTGGCAGCTTAAAAAATAAGCCGCCTCCTCCCCAACTTATCCCATAAGCCGCTTCTCTTATTCATTGGGGCTTCTAAACTAGTTATGGGATAGGTAATTCGGAAGTCTCAACAAATTTTAGAAACGGCTTATTTTTAAGCTGGGAAGAGGCAGCCTATTTTTTAAGCCGCCCAAAAGAACTGGCCCTAATACAGGTAGTGAGGATGAACTATTTAGGTACATAGGATAGGATTTCTCCGTGTTTCTATCAACCCAAACAATAGTTGAAGTTGAAACTTTCAAGTCAACTACACAAAAATACAACACTGTACAGGATTTGCTTCTATTTTTCACAAAAAATATCTAAATTGATATAATTTATTGTAGTACTAACCATTTTAGACATTTCTAATGCACCAACAAAACCAGGAAACATTTATGCACATTGACACATTAATGCAGTACTCATGTGGCATTTACTTCCAAATTTCAGGTTCAAATCTTTTTTCCTTTTGGGAGAAACACAAAAGAGAAATTTACATGTATGGATCTCAACACAAACACAGATGACCTAGATAGAGGGTGTACGTGCCATGGAGCACATTTACAACTTACCCGGTTTTTAGAAGTTACAGCGAGATTTTCGCACCAGTTGCATCACATTGTTGCACGCACAGGATAGATACATGTAGCGGCAAAGTGGCCAAGACTATGGAGGTAGATGTTTACTAGAGTGGAGAGCAAAGTTAAAGACACTTTTAGCAAAGATCAATCCAAAGTTTCAACGAGGCCATATAAATTCGTTTGAAAGTAATAATTATTATTTCACATTTATTGTTCCAAGTTGTGGAACACGGATCCATAGAGTTAGAGGTGGTTAGGGTCACTAAGATAGGTGAGTTCAGAGCAAAGGCTTGATCATGCAATGTCGACCATTGGATAAGACTAGCCGGAGACATTGGCACGAATGGAGGCAAGATTTTATTGTGGCAGTGGTGCTGGCAAGGGGAGGTGAAAAAGGATGACCAAGGAAGAATAGATAAAATGGGATCCGGTGATTCATATGTTTGGCTATAAGTTTAGAAAGAAAAAAATAACAACTTCTGACTTATATATAGTAGTCCCTTTATTTAGAGAGAATATGCAGTCCCTTGTTTTTTGAGCTATTGGCAAACTGGTTCGGTAGTTATGTCGCCTGATTTGTTCGTATCATATCACCCAAAACTTATGCATGCTTATCTTTCTAAGTGCACCTTGATCAAATTTACCTAACAATAAATGTGAACTGGTGAGCAGTATCCCGAAGAGTCTTCTGAACTGCCAAAAGTGAAGAGTTGCACACAATCAATTCCGGCACTACAACTTCACAAGGAAGAGAACCCCGCTCCCCTATAAAATTGACAGGGAGTCTCCTTGGCCTCCTCCCATTACAACCCAACGATCCATCCCTCCTTGCTTGATCCCCAGAGAGCACTGCTGATCGTCAAGGTACACACTTCGATCTGATACCTTGTTAATATGCACTGCTGATCCTTGTCATCTGAACAACATTTCTTATTCCTGCAACAAAGACTGTTATCTCTGACGTTGTAGTATATTCTGTTGGGATTGATAATGCTTTCTGCTCCGTTCCAACAGATGGAGATCTCCATCAAGACCCTCACGGGCCAGACCATCACAATCAAGGCCGATCCTTCGGACACCACCTACGTCGTCAAAGGCGAAGATCCAGGACCAGCAGCGCCTCATCTTTGCCGGGGAGGAGCTGGAGGACGGGCGTACTCTGGCTCACTACGACGTCCGAGATAGATCAACTCTCCACTTGGACCTGCGCCAGGGCGAGGAGGGCGTACCCGTGGCCGACCAGAGCTCTGGCTTCGTCGGCGTCGGGGCGAAACCGGAGGGCGGTCGCACCCTGGCGGACTATGGCATTAAGAACCAGGACACCATTCACCTCCTACTGCCACGACGCTTCCGCGGTGAGACTTGACGCATGGGTGATGGCCCAGTTCTCTACTTCTCTTCACGGTGTGGTTGCAATCTGTTCTGTTGGCTATATATTTGTTCAGTCGGTACTTACGGTGCATGCATGGCCGGGAATAACCTAGCGCAAGAGTGCGTGTGAACATGCCCGAGTTAAGTACAATTTGCTACAAGCACTATGCTGTCTATACATGCTTTGTCAGTCTCTGGTTGCTTGCCATTATTAATATTAATACGATTCGAGTGCTAAAAAGAGCTTATTGCAGGGCCCGGGCCATTGGATCTTGACTTTTGTGGGCATCTCTTCGTATTTGGATCTAAAATTAAGCATTCCATTGAAGCAAAAATCTAACGTGACATCACATTTACTCTTTCCGTTCACTATTATAAGACATTTCGGATATTTCAAATATGGACTACATATTTTTTTTCAGGGAACATGGACTACATATGGACTGAAATAAACGAACAAAGACATTAAAACACGTTTGTGTACATCCAATTCAGAAAAAGTTGGAACATCTTATCGTAGCGAATGGAGGACGAAGGAAGACTTTTGCCGTATCTTAACATCGATGTACTCTCTCAGCTCCATAATTTGAACTAAAACCACCACAAGTATTATAGATGGAGGGAGCAGCTCTTAATTAGCTCACAAAATACATCGAATGAGAGCACTTTTAGTTACAAATCTAAGTAGGACATTAGACAGTTTTTGTTTAGGCTAATCCAGATTAGCGTGATCACAAATTGCTGACAAGGAAAATCGCATACGGTAAACTAGTAACATGTACCAGATAGGGGTTCAGAACCTACTAGTTCTCTGGAAACTCCGGTGCAACAACGTATTCAGCCATGGTGGTAAAGACGAGATGGTTGTACTGTATGTCGTAGTAAATTCCAGTGCAACAGCGTATTCAGCCATGGTAGTGAGACGAGATGGTTGTATACCATAGTGGAAGCAGGCAGAGGGTTGTTGAGGATGTAGTTGAATTTGAGCGATCAATCGCGCTGATTTCGGCGGCATTATCTCTCAGTCTCACCGCGAGCTCATGATCCTACATGCGGTATTCATAATAGAGCCTGATGTAGAACTATTCTGTATTAGCTTTTTAGCCGAATTCATAATAGATGGACATCCGCAGCATTACCCTCAACATGTTCTTTCATATCCTACATGCGGTAGCAGATGTTTTGGGATCTACATCGTTAGTATCTTTACATCATGCAACAAGGATAAGATATAAGGTAAAAGCTCACATGAGCTAGATCTAACTATATTACACCAGAGACCACTTATGTCCAACATTACGTCATCCATAATAAAGAGTGCAAATGGTCTGTCTACAGACAGGAAGCAAAACGGCCTAAGTAGCATGGAGATAAGACGTGCCATCGTCATCGCCCCTCCCTCATCATCAGAGAGACACAATCCTTGTTATAGTAAACAGTCGGGAAGTCATTGTAATAAGGCCCGAAAGTACCGGCGCACCAGAACATCAACAGTCGTCGATGAAAAGGAGCATAAATAGGAAGGATTCAACCTCAAAAAGATCCACCAAAAACAAACACCGATTGAATCCTGCAAGATCCGCTGGAGACACACCTCCAAACGCCCTCCGATGACGCTACACTGGTGCAGCGATGTCCTATACAAACGATTTTTAACCCCTTTCCGGGACAGAGTTTTAAACCGCTGCCTTGCCTGTGTGCGCGATGGGGGGGGGGGGGGGGGGTGGGGGGTCCATCCCACGCGACCCTCAAATCATCGACGATAGCTCCTCCGGTCCCACACGCTTAACGCATATGCTCGTGTGCGATCGGGGGAGCTAACACAGACGCTTTCGAAGGCCAAGCCGTGGGCGATCATCTTAACATCCCACACAGATTATGGAACGAACGTTTGCGTGGCATACCACATCACACATAGTTTTCTGTATAGCATCGTCTGTGGTAGGTGTAGTGATCACAAACGCTCTGCCTCAGTTAACTGTTTGTGTTATTCAAGTATATCACATATGATCCGATGAAGAGAACTGTATGACATTGGGCTATCCACCACACATGCTTTTACTGCTAGAAACATTTGTGAAGTGTCATGACCCATTTAGCAGATTTATTAGTTTACTATTAATACTCTCAGTATTAAGTAAATTCACATTTCATATCGAACAACTGTTCAACACTTTCATATCAGGCACACAAATATATTTTAACACCACAATATGATAGCTACGTGACAACATCTTATTACAACATATAACTAGTTCACCTTCATAAGCACAAAGTATGTTGACCATAATTTTAGAACGATATATTCATTTCCCTAATCGACTGATGTATGTTGGTAGATGCATGCATGATCAGCCAAATTCGTCTTATCCACCTCTGCCAGGTTTTGCAAAGGAGACACTTTCCTAGATGGCAACATTTTTAGATACTAGGTAGAAACTGTGACAGTGTCTTAATCACATCCAGTGAGGCTAATCTTCTTTACACATGCCAGAACTTCCTCTCACTGTCCACGGATTAAAAAGCCCATAACTTTGCGCATGGAGATTGAAGGTGACAACGAGCAGGAAGATCTTCAGCTAGCCCGCTCCATTTCTTGCAAGTGATGGTCCTAGGGAGCTACAAAAGGAAGAAATGGCTTAAATCGTCCGCCGAGTTAAAATCCTTTATTCCAAATCATAACCCTAAGCCTAGGGGACGAGAGAGAGGAGAGAGGCATGCTCGATTGGTGACAGAGTCGTCGTCGTCGGAGAAACCGCTGGAGAGGTCATTGAAGAAGACCATGGCGTCCATGGCGGTCTGATGCGAGACGGCGAGAATGAGGAAGCAAGCGAGGAAGCGGTATAGCTTAGAAGGAAGGAAGGAGGAAACAGGGGAAATGTAGCTCATGATCGGGGAGAAAAGGGGGTGGGGAGGGGAAGAGTTAGATATTTCAGCAGTAGGAAAAAAAATTGAAAGGTAGAAGGAAACTTGGCGCGTAGTGTCACCGGACACCATTCACTTTGAACAAACACGTGCATCGCAAACAATTCTTCTGCTTTATGCGCATATAATGAGTTTGAGCATTCAAAATTGGGTTTAAATTTCCCTGGGTACAGTGCTCATCCACATCATTGCATAATTTAGCAAGTGGTCCGGAACTTTACACATGAACTTGTCTGCAACCCTCCCAAGTCATGGTGAGCTCTTGTAACCTTGAGATCTCGTTGCCAATGGTGCACGAACCAACTTGGGTCACCAGATTTTAGGACTGGAACTGTGTGTCTACCGCCGCCTCAGCTACCGAGTTGCACCCGAACTGTCTACCGCTGCCAAGGCCATAGACTTTTTCTCACCATCATCGACCTCGGTCGCCATCGCGAGAACGCCTCCGAGGATCTATTGCTATAAATACCAATTGTAAGATCCCGGTGGTAATCATGAGAGAGAAACAGAAAACTCTCGATCTGGACCACCCTCGATAGATTAAGATTTCCCTCTAGCTATGAGCTGGAAAGAAAGTAAAGAAGATAAAAGCTAGGGTTTTAGTTCTTGATTGATGCCCTCTCATACACAACCATCACTTAAGTAGTGCGATACATCGAGGAGCAGAGGGAATTAGTAAATCCAGTTATAGGCAGTGAAATGGTAATAACAACATCAGGTGAATTGGCTGGAAATGTGTGTTGTCGGCGAGATATGTACCGTTGAATGATCAGGGTGCATCTGAGCCTTCCATTCTTTGTACCTTGCGCCGAACCAGTACGCAAGTGTTAACTGAAGAAATTGGCCGTTGAGGTTAAGAACACAAGGGATCTGACACCGCCATCTCGCACCGGAGCATGCGCAGCCACCGTTGCGCGTGGAGGCGCGGATGTGTGGGTCGCGTCGAGGTTCTTGGTATTGACTTCTGATCCATTAATCATGGATGTCAATGCAGGTTCCTTCTTGTGTTCGTTTTTCCTCTGCCGAGAGATGACAGAAAATTGAAGAGCTCCTAAACGGCGCTCTCAACACCGATTTAGCTTACTGGCGCTTGAAGGCGACGCTAGCGGGCCAGCCCAACAATCTTTGATCGATCGAATGGGAAGCTCGAACGAGACGCGAAGCGAGACAGTCATTCACTCACTTGCTTCTAGCTCATTAGCTTGTTGACCAGTTGACTGGTTGATCGGTTAACCGTCTCACAGCTGACCATTGACTTTTGAAAAAGCCTCATAAAGGTTTAGAAAATCATATATTTGAAAAGAGTTCATTTTGGAAACAATTGCAAATTGAAAAAACTTCATAAAAAATGAAAAAAGTTCGTGAATTTGAGAAAAGTTCACGTGAAATATTTCATGATATTTGACACTGAATATAGCGGGGTGGAGTGGGGTGCGCCAACGTCTATTCGGTGCCACAAGCGTCGGTTAAAGGTATAATTTTGTACGGGGTGAACACATCCCTGTACACTAGGTGTAGTAGCAGACCGACCCATATTCATTCGGGTTTGATTTTTTCTATATTTTCAACCTGGAGTTTTTCAGTTTCCATATTGCTTTTTTCTTTGTGTTTTATTTTTTTTCTGTTTCTTTTTGTTCTTTTTTAATTTATCTTTCTCCTTTTAAAATTTTAATGAAAAAATTTCAAATTCATAAAAAACATTTTAACTCCGTTACTCTTTTGGCGTGTTAATTTTTAAAAAATTCGTGAACTTTTTAAAATTCGTGATTTCCTTTTTAAAATTTCATGAACTTTTAGCTCTGAACTTTTTTTAAAATTCGTGAACTAATTTCAACTTTTACCAACTTTTTTCAAATTTTATGAAGTTGTTTTTAAATTTGTGAACTTTTTCAAATTCATGAAGTTTCTTAATTATTTTTTAACTATTTCAAATTCATGAAGTTTTTTAATGAACCTTTTAAAATTTTGCTAATATTTTCAAAAAATGGACAACTTTTTACAAATTTAAGACCTTTCTTTACATTTCTGAACTCTTTGGAAAAATCAACAGTCAACTGGTCAACTAGCCAACTAGTTATAAGCGAGCGAGTGAACTTCGCGTCTCGTTCGATTCCCATGTGATCGATCGTAGTTATGTTGGCCGGCCCAGGAGCGTTACCTTCGAACCGGCGTCCCGCATGAAAAACACATTTAAGCAGCAGTTATTCGCTTAAGGTGCCGAATAAATAAAGATACCTTAGCCCCTTTCATTGTAAAAGATACCTTGTTATTTACCACTGAATAAATAAAGAGGCTTGGAGAGTTAAAAAAAAGGTGCCAAATAGGTGTTGGCTGAAAACTGTGGCCAATTTCAAGCTTTTCTTTCTTTTTGTTCCTCATTGGAGTAAATGAATCGGGCCCTAGGACGGCAAGCGTTAGGACCAGTCCCATAGAAATTTTTTGGTCTATTGATCTCGCCTATTCGCTAATGACAGTTGATAATGATGGCTGGTTAATCACCTCAAATCTATTCGCTAATGACCGTAGGTAATGATGCCGGTTCATTAATTACAACATCTTGGCAAAATCACTAATTAGGAGTACTTTTTGTAAACGTCACTCATACTTTCTCATATTGCGACAAGTGGTGCACTGTGCATCAGTTGTCGCAACCTTAAAGTTTAAAACATTTTATCCTCTCCACCGTTGAATTTCTTGCATCAAGATTTTTGAAACTAGATCTCATGTTTATAGGTTTCGATGAACCTCTTTTATATGGTTTTCTCTACTTTCTTTTTCTTTTTCGAAGAGGCATAATTGTGCCTCTCGCAAAAGCAAATCTGTATCTTCACGAGAAGCAAATATGTATCTCTTTTATTTTTTGAACAGACCAGACCTATTATAAAGATTCACCGGAAGTACAAAATGCCTCAAACATAATAAAGATTACATCAAGGTCCATGGACCACCGAACGACCATCGCCGCAGCCAGAACGAGCCGCCGACGCGTCGCTGTTGCCGCTTCAATACAGGAGCCGGCTTGACCTTGTCAATAACACCTAGGAAGTCTTCGTGCACGTGCCCCTACGAACCAACGTCCTGGAGCTACAATTGTCGCCGTTCAATCCTTAAATCGATCTGAAGAACTTGACACCAAATATCGCCGTTGCATACACAGGGCAAGAAACCCTAACCTCCTCGCCCCGAGGAGCTGGCAGGAATCTACGTCAGAGCTTCGTCTAATCCGTCCCAGCGAACGAACTTGAGGAGGACCGGAGCCCCGAAGATTGACTCGAAGAAGAGCCGCCGCCATCCGTCCAAATGCCGTCCCTGCGAGAACTAAAACCCTACCTATCTACTAGCCGGAAAAAAGGCACTAGGAATTCCCTCCCCGCCACCGGCCGCCAGAGCGGCAGGCAGAGGGGAGCCGAATCCACGGGCTCGCTTGTGAAGATCGAGGGGAGGAAGACTTTCCCTAGTCGCCTTGCGAGAGGGAAAGAAAAGCAATCTGGGAGCTTAAAATATGTGTTTCTCATGAAAGAAGAAAACACACGTTTCTTTTTCATTTTTCGAGAGGCATAATTGTGCCTTTTGCGGAAGCAAATCGGTGCCTCAACGAGAAGTAAATCTGCACCTCTCGCGAAAAAAAATTGAAAACATGTTTCTTTTTTGTTTTTCGAGAGGCAAAACCTATACCCCTTAAGGAAGCAAATCTGTGCCTGTACGTTAAGTAAAACTGTGCCTCTAGCAGAAGCAAAAAAACATGTTTATTTTCCTTTTTCTGGGAGGTGCCTCTCATGGGAGGAAAAAACACAGGTTTTCTTTTTCTGAGAGGTGACTCTCGCGGGAGCAAATCTGCGTCTTCATGAGAAGTAAATTTGCGCCTCTTGCGAAAGAAAGAAAAACACGTATTTCGCGCATTTATTTTCTTACACGAAACATAGGGAAAACCGGGCAAAAACTGAAAAGCCAAAAAATCGAAAGAAATGATCTAAAACCCGAAAACGCGTAAAGAAAAATAAAAAAGAATCCTAAGTGAGTGCCCAGCAAGCGACACATGACGGTGGCTGAAAACGTGTCAAGTGACGAGCTCTCAGTCCACCAAAAGTGACCTTTATAGGAGCCCCGCAACGAGTACTCATCAGCTAGTTGGTAGTTCTTGGCGAACCAACGTGTGGTTGGATGGGTAGGAGGACAGTGATATCCCAGCCCATCAGGGTTCAAATCCTGGTGGCTGGTGCTCGCATATATCTTGAATTTATTTCGAAATTTCTAGCAATGTGGGTTCAGTGGGAGGAGATGTTCCCGTCAACTACGAGTCGCCTACGGTGACTTTGTAAAATCTCAAGATGATATACGGCTCAGTCTATTGTAAATATTCATAAGGGTTGAGTGTGTATGGGGATAAATGTATGCGCGTATATATGAGTGTTTCATACTGTGTTGAGAAAAAAAAACTAATTGCTCTCGCATCTTAGGGTTGGGAGTTTTCTTGGAGAGCTTTCCGCAACGCAGGAGTCCTCGGCCACCACGAGACCAGGCGGTCCGTCCCGGGCGACACCACTATAAATAGGAAAAGCGGATTACTACTTGGGTACGGCGCCGTGTCAACTACGCGGACGACTCGGGATCTTGCCCTAACCGCCGCACGCCGTCGATCGAGAGGGGGTGGGCCTGCAGTCGGGCGGCCGTGCGTGCGTGGAAACCATGGAAGAAGGGAAGCAACGGCTGGTGCTGAGCCTGCCTCCCGGCTACCACTTCGCGCCGACGGACATGGAGCTCATCGTCCACTACCTCCGCCGGAAGATGGACGGCCACCCGCCGCACCTGCCCATCTTCAAGGACGTGCCCATCACCGACTACCGCCCGGAGCAGATCACAGGTACGAACACGACGACGAGTCCTTGTTCCTTGCGCTAGCTAGGTCGATATCGAATGCGCGCGAGTTGATCAAGACGGCGGAGAGATCGATCTGATCTGACTTGATTTTGATGGTGCTGCAGAGGTGTTCATGGGCTGCGGGGAGGAGCGATGGTACTTCTTCACCAAGCGGACCCGCAAGTACGCGACGGGCAACCGGCCGGACCGGACGACGCCGGGCAGGGGGTACTGGAAGGCCACCGGCCCTCAGCGGCTGATCCGCACCGGGCCCTCGGAGGCTTATCCGCTGGTCGGGCGGAGGAGGACGCTCGTGTTCTACACCGGGCCCGACGAGGCGGCCAAGACCGCCTGGACCATGTACGAGTACGAGAACCTCACGTCCGAGGAAGAGGCCAACGACAAGAACGCCGACAAGGTGATGATCATCTCGATTGCCCTTCGCCCTACGCCTTAATCTGTTTCCTTCTCGGCGATCTATTTATCGCAGACTGATGAAAATACTAATCTGTACTTGTACTATAATCTGTTATCGCATGCAGCTTGGCGAGTGGGTGCTGTGCACGATCCAGAGGCAGAAGAGCCAGCGCAGCGCCGACGACACGATCAAGGGCAAGGCGAAGGGGGAAAGCAAGGCGGGCGGCAGGAAGAGGAAGGGCAAGGCCCAGAAGGGAGCTGATGATCAAGTCCTCCAGGTTCAGGGAACCCAGGAGGTGGCAGAGAAAGTTGATGAGACGGACATGTTTGAGTTGGAGCAAGCCAGCCGCCCCAACAAGAGACCACAAATGATGCAGCAGAAGCATGATGAACCGCCACCGCCATGCTCAGAGACATTGATGCCAGCACAAGATTGTGACTACGGTCCAGGCACCACGCCGCCGTTGCAGGAACCGCCGCCGCAGCTCTCAGATTCAGAGATGGTAGCATCTTGCCCTGGTGCTTCATGCTACGGCTTTGATGAGTCCATGCTGCTGTCGCTGCTGGAATATGAGACGATGGAGCCTCTACCTCTAGGACTAGGATACAACGACTACAGCACGACGCCGTATCAGCCGGCCACCAGCTACCTAGATGCTGCGGCGGCGCCTCTTGGAGCATTCAGTTACGGTTATGGCGGCGCTACACATCAACCGGCGGGTCAACTGAACAATGGTGGGTACGCCGGCGGTCATCCCGGTAGCCTTTTGGGCACCAGCAACAGCACATATACTTACCCGCAGCAGCACTCCTACGCCGCTGGCAGCAGTACATACACTTACCTGCAGCAGCATTCACACGCCGTCGGAACCAACAACTTGGCCCCCAGCAGCAGTACATATACTTACCAGCAGCAGCATGCACACGCCGCTGGAACCAACAAGTTGGCCAGCAGCAACTGTACTTACCAGCAGCAGCATTCATACGCCGCCGGAACCAACAAGGCCCATGGAACTAGCAATTTGGCCGCCAGCAACAGTACATATACTTACCAGCTGCAGCAGTCATGCGCCGCGGGAGCCAACAAGTTGGCGTTGGTCAGGGGAGCGATGAGCAGCGGCATTGGTCAGGGGAGCAATGTGCAGCCACAGGTAGAGCTGTGAGACCCACGGCAGGAGCCTAGAGAATAGATTTGTCGGATGGTTTGCAGCAGAGAGCACCCACTAGTTGTCTTCAACTCGCCGTTAGGGCAAGTATTAGTAGTTTAGTATGCTTTACGATTGTTCGGAGAAATAGTTGGTCAAAACATATTCATATGGAAGCAGTTTGAAAGTTCATCTGATTCAATTAATTAATAAAATACAGTTATTTAAATAAAAGGATCCTACGTCTAGCCCACTCCAGTTTTTTCTAACATGAGCAATAATAGAGGAAAGCCAGCTCAAATCAAATCAGGGATGCAATCCACTGATCAACATTCAGTGTATATTCTTTTCCTCTATTTTGTAACGTTGTTCTGCTTTTTCTATGGTTATATATTCATTATATGTTAGAATAGCTGGTATCACCCAATGATGTCCTCCTTTGTGCTTAATCATGATTTTTTTTCAGGCATAAATTAATGACATGTGTATGGGAAGCTAGCAATGGACGACTTATATACTGGGGGGCACCACCATGCTTCATCGCAGTGTTTTCTGTTTTTGTTTTCTGAGCAATGCTTCATGGCAGTTGGGTCATGTCTATATCTTGCTATTGTAAATGGACGTCAAAATTGTTGGCCCGGCCCGTTAGCATGTGTTGGCTTATTGTAATGACCTACAGGTTTGAAGACTGCTTATTATATCAGACTGCTTAAGTGTAATCAAGAACATTAACTCAGGCAACAGAATGGCGGCTTATGGTCCTATCCTGAAGGAAGTAGATAGGCCGAAGGATAGCTTCCAGATGGCCAGCTTCGACCATAGATTAAGATTGCGGGCGAGAGGGAATAAACGTTTTCACCGAAACAGTCAGGATCGCAGTAGGGAATAAGCTCAAAACTATATGTTCAAAAAAAAGCTCAAAACTATACCATCATCTGAGATACTATTCCTGCAGAAATCCGAAAACAGAAAGTTTCCTAAGCGATGGGTAAATAAATAGTCCAAATCCTCTGGCACAGGACATATGCACAGCTCCTGGTTCACATGTACTTCGATAAAGAGTACAAACTAAAACTCCAGATGCTACAGCCTATAGGCAATTACATGTGCAGGTGATGCTCATTCATAGCTTGGGAGTCACTCCAGTCGAAGACGGCAGGTACTGCTCGCTAGCTCTTCCTCATCTTTGACCTGGCGTACCTGCAGCTGGAGTTAAGGAAACAATGCCAAGGAACAGTTCCAGGGAAAACCAATTGCTGGGTTCATGTAAAAAATAATATAAAAACATTATGAACACCAGTCAACAAACGACAAGCACGAGAAATTATAAGAAAAATTGCATTTAAAGTAGAGCCAGCAATGTCTTGAACAGCAAAAGATAAAGGATACTCAATTTGCAAGCCATCGCTGTCGGAAGAAGACAGGATGGTACCTTTGAGGTTCTCCATAGCAGCTGTGGATGATTCGATATCCTGCAAAATAAGGCCATGTCTCAGAAAAGTAAAGCTATGGAAACAGGGATGAAGAAGCGATATTACCCCCTCTTCGATTCTAGATGTATTTTCCGAATGCACGTAAACAACCCCTTCTGAACATGAAGCGCTAATATACACCGAAATATAGTGATTTGTCATATCAAACATTGTTCCTACATTGAACTTGCATCTGATTGTACTTTTAATAATTATAAGTACAAGAAAGTACGGCATCTCTCTGATTATGCCAATTCTACATCACTAACAAATGCAAATGTCCGGAAACCTAAACTTGTTAGTAAGTTAAGAACCCATGTGCAACTCAACGACAACCTGTGATGTGCCTATTGGTCATATATTTACTCAAAAGGCCCTATTGGTCGTATATTTTAATTTTTACAGTGAAGACAATCAACCATCTGTAGCATCTCTGAACAACAGGTAGAATAACATCACTAAAACGTAAACAACAAAGGTAGACATACCGTAAAATCAGCAAATGCTGCAGGCAGTCCACCGCGGCGACGCATTTTAAGCACATGAAATCCAGGTTGCCTGCCAACAATAAGCAATAATCATCACTTTCTTCTACAACTTCACTTTAGTGAATATATTAGTAGAGTTTAGTCGACATACTTAGACAAAAGTTCCTCTAGCTCCTTCTCTGTACATGCTTGTCCCAAATTTGAAAGAAATAAAGTAGAGCAAGGTGGAATTTTGTCTGGCTGATCCTGTACAATCAATGTCGCATTATAAGAATGTGAAACACTGCATGGGAAAATCAAATATACTTTTAGGGTTACAAATTGATATGCATCCATCATTAAAATATTGCAACTGCACACTTCAAAATTCCAAAAACATATATACAGAACGTGTCACAATATGTGCAGTTAAAGAAGACATGAAGAAACATGATAAAAGCATGTGCACTGTCCCACTTACAAGCCATATTCGTATTTAAAACATTTATAGGAAAACATGTTCAAAGTAACCCAGTTCGTACAGATACACCCCTTTTCAGATTGGTAGATAATTCGAGCTACTACATGATTCTTCAAGGCATGCAAAATTTACATTGCAAGTGTAATTTGGTCAGCCTCTTCTAATAATCGCTAAACAGAAATATGAGCATGAACACAAGTAACATCATGCCACAATATAGAATGTGACAAAGCATGCTACAAAAACATGCAGAATCAGTTGCATTGTTTCACAACACTGCCGCAGTGTATATTAGTTATACAAAGACGATATAAGATCAAAGTGTGATGAAGTGAAGCCATAACACAAACTCACATTTGAAGAAGAACGCCCCTTCTGCTGCTTGATCCCTGGTTCACCACTGTCCATCAAAGGAAACATCAATCAAATATCATCAACAAATCCATGCACAATTGGCAGACATAAGAGAAGTGGCTCACTAGCACTAGTGTTGAATGCCAAATTAAGAAATAAAACTAACTCAAACTATGAGTAATGCAAACTGCATGTCAACCTTTGGTCCGTGGGTAACTCGTTCTTGTCGCTGGAATTATCATTTTCTTCATCCGATTGTCCATCAGATCCACCCTGTCCTGAATGTTTGGTTGCCAACAACAACAAGAATGTGCAGGTGAGATACACTATGTTCTAGTGACAGTGCGTTGACAACCCATACTGCAACCGGCATTACTTTTATTTACATGTGTGTGCAAAGTCATCAGACCGCAAAATTGTTTCCTAATGGGGGCAAATAAAGTGCAAACTCTTACTGCTGCTAACATGCCAATACACTTGCTAGTTATTTCATGAAATCAACTCAAATATTTCTAGAGAAAATAAAATGAATAGGTACCCCTCGAAGTAATCAACTATCAAAATTAAGTGTTAACACTCAAATTGTGCTCCTCAAGGTATGGAACATACCAAATAAATAAGAGGAGAAGGAAGTGAATGGAAGCCATGTTGAACAGCAACTTTCTAGCCCTTCCTAATTTCTCTTATACAAGTTCAGTCTGAATACGATTTTTTAGATGGCACTACAGTGGCTTGCTAGCTATGTGGAGTCGAGGACCAACTCCCTTACAGATGTGAGACATTATCAAATAAGTATGACCATTACCATCATCATTGCCTGATACATCATCATCACCTTCATCACGGTTGTTATCATTGTCAGAATTTTCCTCTGTTCGAACTCGCTTGTCAATTACTCTGTAGACCTCACCACCACCTAACATGAAAAATTGTAATCCATTGAATGGCGTGCAAGTTTTCAATGGCATTTTAATTGGGGAAACTGGTATGATTAAGAAAATTAGCAGTAGTGCACAAAAGTACCTCCATGGCGTTTGCGTGAATTCGACTTAGCTAGCTCAATGTGCAAGCAATCACCGTTATCAGGATCAAAAACAGATCCCTAAAATGGAACACAATGTCAGACCGGTGCTAATGACAATCAAGTGATCAACACTATTGATACAGCTATGAGGCCAGAACGTAAGATTTCTGACGCAGGAGTAGGTAATTTCTTTCTACTACCGCATACATCAAAAATGCACTTTATACATCAGAGGCATGTGTAGAGCTTTTGGCCTACTCATATGGTCAAGGTTTGACAAGTAAAAGCATAAGAGTTTTTCTAGATCATATTTACGGAAATCCAGTCTTTGAGTTTTGATTCCATGTAACTAGAGCAAGTCAAGTTTCCTCTTAACAATTCTCATTGGCATGATGTACTACTGTGAAGTGGCACATGATTTCATCATTCAATATCAGCCTATCGATGCAAATCAAGCACCTTTTACACAACAGACACTGTCAGTTTGCTAATCAGCATATGGATTTAAATAGTGACTAAAGCTACTACCCTGGAAATTCGCTGCATTAAGACCATTCTTTATAAGGCTTGGACGCTTAGTCGGCAAAGCGCCCTGGCAGCGCCTTACAATTATGCCCACTTCAGGCGTACGCCTTAGGCGTCAAGGCGGTTGGTGCTCGCCTTAGGTCTCCTTACAGCCTTATAAACAATGATTAAGACCTGCTGCTGAATTTTTAATACAACGATTGAAGTGAGGATGCCGGCAATGGCACGATACTTAGCAGGGAATTAAGTATAACACTCTGCCTAAATTCATATCCACATTAGCACCGAGAAATTCTACACAGGACAAGCAGGAAAAACGCAGAAGGAACTTGACTCGCGGTGTAACTCACATTTAACGAAGCCATTGCTGCCAGGGCCGCGTGATGGGTGAAGAATGACACAAAGGCAACAGCCTGCAGCACAAGAATTAAGATACAGCATCAGAAGAACAGGGGTATGCTCAAATCTAGGTAATGTAACATATACACCCAAACAGGGGAGATGGAAATTCTATCTTGCCGCTCTACTAGAGAAAATTGGATTAGTCTACACTAGTCACATACAGAGTCAAGTCTAAATGGCAAAGACGAGACGGCCGAATCGAAGGGCTCTTCCCCCAAATACCTACGCGAGGGTTTAGTCTGAGTGAAGGGCAGAGCACGGGGTAGGGGAGGGGGGTGGGGACCTGGTTGCCGCGGCCGGTGTACTCGAGGAGGCAGTGGTCGAAGCCGGGGCGGCGGGAGAAGAGGTTGTGGATCTCGCGGGGCTTGACGTCGTCGGGGAGGCCGGCGACGAAGAGCGTGACGACGCCCTGCCGCGGGTCCGGGTGCTGGAGCGGCTGCGGCGCGTACAGGTGGTAGTAGGGGTCCCCCGCCGGCGGCGCGGCGGGCGGCAGGTGGGGGCGGCGGTGGGAGAGGCTCATCTCGGCGGTCGCGCGGCGCGGCGGAGGGGAGAATCGGCGCCGCTGCGTGCGGTTTTTCTGCTGGAGGCGATGTGGAAGATTACCGCGGACCGTTTGGACGTCTCGTTGGGGCTCTGCCTGGTTTAACCCCGGTTTTTCAGCGCTTCTTGCCGCGGCTGGTTTTCCAAGACCGCTGGCAACTTTTTTTTTTATTGATTAATCAATAGAGATCCGCTTGATTTGCAGATCGAAAACAAGGCTTAAACTTGAGCTTCTCAAGTAAGGTAGAGATGTTCACACAATCACACATTCCGCGAATATCGCTGCCGCTGTGTCTAACCAAGTACTCTGACCGAAGCAACAGTTGATCACCGTTAGAGAGTCAGATTCCGCTTCAGCCTGCTGGCCAACTTTCTTTCTTCAAAGAAAACGGTGCGACATATTTTATAGTAAAATGAAATGAATGCACACAACCAAAATCTTGAAGGAATACAAATAAGAAAAATCTTGAAAGAAGAAGAAATATGTGATATCAAAATCCTCCGAAATCTATCCTCAAAAGAAAAAATCCTCTGAAATCTTCATTCAATAAATAACTATTCAAAGCAAATATATACCAACTGGATATATGTATTGAGAAACTGCATCCTGGTTGAGGTTTAATAAACTAAAATACTTTGGATAACATTGAAGGGATCATAGAGCCATGCAGAAAATTGAGAGGGGGGGGGGGGTAATAGGGGGCCCACACGCGCCCTAGTGTGCCCCAGGGCCAAACCGCATGGAAGGGCGTGTGGAGCCCACATTCACCCTTGTGGTTTCCCTTTGGAGGGTAGTTGTTCACCCAAGTTATCAAAATGTAATAGTTTTCATATTTTTTGGAGTTACGGATCGGACAACCGATAAAATGATGAAAGGTGTCTGATTTTAAGATACATAAAATACTCCTTTGCAACGGAGATCCAACTAGGGGAGACTCTTGCCCTTCCATCACCATTGCCTTGAAAACCAGAGGAGAAACACCCCTCTTTCATGGGCGAAGGCCAATTAAGAGGGGCCTCATATGGGTGCGTCAGAATGTGTAAGTTCATCTAATGCCCCTAGAGGGTATGTGGTGATTAATGTAAAAGGAAATTAAAGGATTAATGTGTTTGTGAGTATACACAGGTGAAAGTCCCTCGAGATTTAGCTTAACAGACGTGTATGGCCCCTAAAAATTGTGCGATTTTTTTGAAGAATTTGGTTTGCCCGTTTGAGGAACATGAAGTTCGCGGCGAGTAATATGAAGATGTATTGGAGACTTTGGTTTTCTAGTTTACATTTTCTTCTATAGAGTCAATAGTGCAAACCGTACTATTGAGGGGGTGGGTTATAAGTGAAAGCTGAGATTGAAGTCTTCGTGTGTTTGCTCAATCCAACCTAACTTTTTGAGTGAATACTTTGAAATATTCTTCAAAATAGTTCATTTAGTTTTGGTGTCGAGTAAGTTGTTCTTTGGGATACCCTAATAAAATGTCCACGCCAGGGAGTTGGATGACTTGTTATGCAAATCAGTATAGTGCTTGTGTTTGAACTTTCAGTGTTTCCCCATGTGTTGGTGTAGGTTGCATGGCCCTACCTCCAATGATAATTTCACCTCGGGATTGCTCATGGCAATAAATAGCCGCCTACCACCAACCATTGGTGGTTGGCTATTGCATGTGATTTGACAAGTGTTATCTGAGCAACCCATCCTTCGAGGACATTAAGAGAATCCTAAATGAGGACAAAAAACATAGCCTAAAATATGCTAAGTGATTGAGCATCATTGATGAACTTGATGAAGTTGAATTTAACATTTTACTTATGAAGACTATGCATCCTCTAGACGGTTAGGTGTTTGTTCTAGAGCATCCAAGAGTAATTGTGAACTGCCAAAGAACAAGTCTGTGAAGGTCCTAAGATCGCCTCGAAGATCTACCATGAGTGATTGAATGAGGCCTAAGGGATCTTAGTGTGATGGCCTGGCTTATTAGGGATGATAGACTACTCATATAAATAAGGAATTCCTTTTTTTCCGGGAGCCCATTCAGACAGAACTCCAAAGTTAAGCGTGCTCGGCTTGGAGTAGTGTCAGGATGGGTGACCGACCGAGAAGTTGCTCCCGGGTGCGCACGAGTGAGGACAAAGTGCACAGAAAAGACTAGTATTGATCTGTGGGGCCAGTCTAGATCCTGCCAGGAGTAACGACCACCGGCGGGTGTGTCCGGGGCGTTACCAAGTTGGTAATCAGAGCCTTCCCCGACCGAGGAGCCCGTTGAGTTTGCGTTCGAGGATCCAGTCAACTCTGACAACTGTGCAGGCAAGATGATCATACCCTCGAAATCACTACTATCTTTGCTATGCTAGATTGCTCGCTCTTTTGCTATGCCAATGCTACGATGCCTACCACTTGCTTTCAAGCCTCCCAAATTGCCATGTCAAACCTCTAACCCACCTTGTCCTAGCAAACCGTTGATTGGCTATGTTACCGCTTTGCTCAGCCCCTCTTATAGCGTTGCTAGTTGCAGGTGAAGATCGAAGGCCGTTCCTTGTTGGAACATTTATTTACTTGTTGGGATATCATTATATTGCTATGTTATCTTAAAGCATCTATATACTTGGTAAAGGGTGGAAGGCTCGGCCTCTCGCCTAGTGTTTTGTTCCACTCTTGCCGCCCTAGTTTCCGTCATATCGGTGTTATGTTCCCGGATTTTGCGTTCCTCACGCGGTTGGGTTATAATGGGAACCCCTTGATAGCTCGCCTTGATTAAAGCTTTTCCAGCAATGCCCAACCTTGGTTTTACCATTTGCCACCTAGCCTTTTCTTTCCCTTGGGTTCTGCAGACTCAAGGGTCATCATTATTTTAACCCCCCCGGGCCAGTGCTCCTCTGAGTGTTGGTCCAAACTGTCAGCCGCCGGTGGCTACCAGGGGCAACTCTGGGCTGGCCTACCGGAAGTTTAGACAATCTGAGTGTGCCCTGAGAAAGAGATATGTGCAGCTCCTATCGGGATTTTTCGGCACATTCGGGCGGTGTTGCTGGTCTTGTTTTAACCTGTCGAAGTGTCTTGAATTACCGAGATACTGAGTCTGATCGGAACGTCTTGGGAGGAGCTCTATTCCTTCGTTGACCGTGAGAGCTTGTCATGGGCTAAGTTGGGACTCCCCTGCAGGGATTTGAACTTTCGAAAGCCGTGCCCGCGGTTATGGGCAGATGGGAATTTGTTAATGTCCGGTTGTAGATAACTTGAACCTTAATTTAATTAAAATGAATCAACTGAGTGTGTTGCCGTGATGGCCTCTTCTCGGCGGAGTCGGGGAAGTGGACACGGACATACCCGCCGGTGGTCGTTACTCCTGGCGGGATCTAGACTGGCCCCATAGATCAATACTAGTCTTTTCTACGCACTTTGTCCTCACTCGTGCGCACCCGGGAGTAACTTCCCGGTCGGTCACCCATCCTGACACTACTCCAAGCTAAGCACGCTTAACTTTGGAGTTCTATCTGAATGGGCTCCCGGAAAAGAAGGAATTCCTTATTTATATGAATAGTCTATCATCCCTAATAAACCAGGCCATCACATACACCCCCACTCAGAGGAACCGACGTCCTCGTCGGGCCACAGGAACGTTCCCTCTTGGCACAAACGTCTGTGCTTCCAGTCCGGTACATGTGCCATGTCGGGTGCCACGACGGGTCACAAACGTCATGAACAACATGACCACGCACCTATCCGCAACCATCCGTGTAACCGCGAGGGTCGGCTCTGATACCAAACTTGGTAACGCCCCGGACACACCCGCCGATGGTCGTTACTCCTGGCGGGATCTAGACTGGCCCCACAGATCAATACTAGTCTTTTCTGCGCACTTTGTCCTCACTCGTGCGCACCCGGGAGCAACTTCCCGGTCGGTCACCCATCCTGACACTACTCCAAGCTGAGCACACTTAACTTTGGAGTTCTGTCTAAATGGGCTCCCGGAAAAGAAGGAATTCCTTATTTGTATGAGTAGTCTATCATCCCTAATAAGCCAAGCCATCACACTTAGCTCAAGAAGAATAGGATGGCGACGAGTTTGCCTTTTGAGTTTAATCTCAGTCCCTCCAGCTAGACTTATAGTTTTGCCAGCAACTTGAAATGGGTGGACAACTACATTGTCTTCATCACGCCTACGGTTTCTATCTTTTCGCTTCACTTTACATTTTGTAATATGTTTGTGGTTTGAAGAACTTCCTCGTCTTCTTTCTTTGTGATTGATTTGAAGACCTTGTTGCGAACTACCTTATTCCGCTACCTATACCATGTTCTGATCTGTGTCCACCCTTGTTGTTCTCAAGGTTGTATGCTTATTTGCTAGACTCGAGTATCTTACTGCTACTTAGGTATTCTTTTATCTAGCTTGCTCATGCCTCTGTCTCTGTTGTACTAGTTTACTCCCTCTAAGACTTTTGCTATCTTTGTAGATTTTCCCTATCATGTCATGCAATTTCATTAACTTGCTATGTTTTTCTTCGAAGAACTTGCATTTTCAAAGCAATTGTCGTATCTCCCATTTATCCCTCTCTGGTCGATATCTGACCTTACATGATATCTTCGAGGACACCTCCATAGTCGCCATAACCTTTACCATAAAATATCTTTGTAATATATACTTCCATGGTGATGTGTGAGTAGTCTCCCTTCAGGTTATGGGTTTGTAAGTACTAACTATGTGGTCCCCTGGTCATATGAGTTGTCAGGCACGATTGTGATATTGGGCTTTATTAGTGGTGTTGAATTGTATGATGTGCTTCTGCATGTATGTTTCTTTACTTTAGATTAAATCTTGTTCATGTTATAAATCGTAATATGGGAATTCTGAAATCACATGGTGATTATTGAGTATAATATTAGGGTATACTTGTGGTAACATTGGGGCGCAACTGTACATTTGTATTAGAAAGATAGTCGGTATTTTCTGCGAAAAGGAAGATAGTTGTTAGAGTGTGATGCTCTGCCACTATAAGGTACGTAGTAGGATACACACTACCTAATCGGACACAGCTTCAGTGACTTCGTGAAGCTAAGTCTCACCGTAACTTAGCCCCCTCTACCACCCATCCATTCAACATCCGATGGACCAAATTGATCCATATTCTGAATATATTTTTAAAAGTGTTCAGAAAAATTTGAAAAAATTCCAATAAATCATAAATATTTCATTTAGTATTCTGTGAAATTTTCAATCCATTTGGTTGTATAGTTTGTGAATACACATTTTTTATTTATTTGAGCTCAAAAAGTTATTTAATCACAAACCATACATCCAAATGGGTTGAGACTTCCACATGATACTAAACGAAACATTTATGATTTATTGGAATTTGTTCAAATTTTTCTGAACACTTTTAAAAATATATTCAAAATATGGATCAATCTGGTCCGTCGGATCTTGAATGGATGGCTGATAGAGGGGGCTAAGTTACGGTGAGACTTAGCTTCATGAAGTCACTGAAGCTGTGTCCCTAGCAATCACATGCACTTGCTCACAGCCAAAAGATAACAACCAAATATTGCAAGTTTCTTTTATCAATAAATTGGAAAAGCAATTTTAAAAGGTCTGATCATACGGCTTGAAAATCATTTTATCCTATATCATGACATATTAGCAAATACCATAACATATCCAAAAACCCGATTCGGACTCAAATCGAATTGTGTCCAGGTACCAAGAATTTCTTACCAATATCCTGCACTATGGAATTTATATTCGATTTAGTCAAAAATTATTCTAACCAATTTCACCTTCATTTGGCGGGCTCCACATTATCATCTGCATACAACCCGTGGTATTCTGAAGTGGCTTTTTTCTATCGATAACTCATATCGTAAATCAAGATTTTGTCATCTTTACACAATTACATATCCTATAGTCTGAATAAATGAACGCCAATGGTGACTTGGAAATGTTTACGTTCGGTCACCTAAGAAATAGTAAACGAAATTACTTCACATATAATTGAAACCCATCCGATGTTACATTAGACCCGTGACGATGTTGCATCAAGTTGCAATATTAGTCCCGGGCCCAAACCCGACCAGGACTAGTGCCCCGGATGAAAGGTCGGTTTTCTACTAGTGAATCAGCGATGTCTATATCCAATGTCGTACTGGACCAGTACAACTTGTGTTGTAGGTGAAGCAACACTCAACATTAAGACCGTATAGAATCTATGCACAATCACCAAAAAAATTTATTCTACAGAAAATATAAATAAACACAGCCTCCCTTTCTAAATACGGAGTATAACGCTGTGTTTGGATGTCTGTATTGGAGGCCTCTGTATTGAATTGGTTTCAATTCCAAATCAACAAGGAAACTGTAATGGACATGAATACCAATTCGCTTGTTTGGAACTTTGGATGCTCATTGTATTGGCTCATGGAATCTCAGTGAGGTTTCAATACCAAATTATGTTTGGATGGTAAACTATGGGATTGCATAGTACTTTGTTCTATATGCATCAAATCACGATTTCTAAAATGTGTGACTATAAATTAAATGATTATATAGCAATAGTTCAAATATGTAAGTCCGAATTTCTCAACAACAGCACATAGTTTCCTTCAGAAAAAATGCTTCACAGCCATACTTTCAGGCTCGGGACTTTCAGCAATGGCAGTACCTAGATAACATTTTGCTGTTTGCTGCCTGACGGGATTTCTCAAGAATGGACGCATGCTCAGCTTCAGCCTGATCTGTCATTGCAGCTAGATAGCCTCACTCTCCTTTTTATTTTGGAATTGTTTGGATTGCTTACCACATGTATCACGTTCTCGTATAGGCTCACGATGCATGCATACTTATTATCTGACGAAATTGAACAAAACCAACACCTAGCTAACTGAAGATGTGCACCAGGATTACATTGGTCAAACCTGATCGTTGTACTGTGTACACAGATTGCACAAACTGAAGAAAAATGACACGTAGCTAACTGAAGAAGGAGAGGGCGAAGAGGGGATTTGGCGGCAGAGCACATGTGGAATGAGCAGAAGAGATGGGGGAACCGGCGGCAGAGGAGGAGGGTGTCCGGTGGCATGGAAGGACCGAAGGATGAAGGAGCAGAGGTAGAAGATGAGGAGCGGCGGTGGACAGCTAGGTCCCGGCCGTGGCGGCCATGGGAGGATATGGAGCGGCAGATGAGACTTGATGGCAGAGGAGATGGGACGCCATGGGAGTAAGGGGAACGAGCTGTGGCAGTGGGGATGCCTGTACCGGCGTAGGAGGAGGAGGAGGGCCAGCGAGAGGAGCTTGCCTCGGCACCGCCGCCGATGTGCTGCCCTGGGTGCGGCTCCTCCAGATCTTGGTCACGCGTGGGGGAGAAGAGGCAGGTCTCCCGCGGGGGCGTAGATCCAATTGTTTTCTTTTGCGGGTGTAGGTCGATTCAACCGAAATCGGAGCGGTGGAGCTCCGTATTGCGGAAGGCCCCCGAGCGTGAGAGCAAATTTGCTTCTGTATTGAGATTCATTTCAGTCTGGCATTTCAGTGCGCATCCAAACAGCTGAATTGGCAGCCAGGCAATACGAAATCCAATTCGGAGGCCCGATATAGACATCCAAACGTGGCGTAAGACATTTTAGAGATTTTAATATAAACTACATATGGATGTATATAAACGCATTTTAGCATATAGATTCACTCGTTTTACTTGAAATCATTAAAAGAGTTATATTTAGAAATGGAGGGAGTATAGTACGTAGTGTTGAAACTTGAAAGGCCAAGGGCAGATCGACACGTGCATAGCATAGTCCCCAGCCTGAAAATGTCACTCTTGCCAGCTGAAGATGACACCTCCAAAGACCTGCCGATGCAACAAAAAGAGTATACGTACTCGTACGTCGTCTTTTATTTTATATACATGGAACACAGCTACTCCATTAACAACGTTCCGTTATGTAGGAGTATCTGCAAAAGAAAGAAAGAAAGAAGTAAAGAAGACTTGACCGTAAGAAGACGGAAGACTTGACCATCGTCGAGAAAAAAAAGAGGGAGTAGACTTTGGAGTTCTGACGAGTGACGACAAACCTGCGCCAGCCAGCTTCACGGGCGACGTCGACGAGAGGCACGCGACGGCGTCGGCGAAGCACCTCCGGAACCTGTGCATGCCGTCCGGCGGGAGCGAGATGCCCACCTCCGTCCCGCCGGCGCCGCCGCGGCCTTCCGCCACCGACATCGCGCCGGTCCTCGCCACGGACACGATGTCCACCTTGGCGGGCCTCCCGAACCCGAAGTCCACGTCGTACACCCGGAACCTGGGCGACCCCGCCAGCGTCAGCGGGACCCCGGCGCCGTACGCCTCCACGACGCGCTCCAGGCACGCGTCCCAGCTGCCCCGCCCGCCGTCGCCGCCGCGCGGGCGCGTCGCCTCGTCGATGGCCGCGGCCACCGCCGAGCATGCCGCTAAGAGGCCTCCCGCGCCGGCGGCGGTGATCTCCTTCTTGCCTGCCGTGGCGAAGCAGAGGCCCAGGCAGTTGCCGAGGTACGTGGCGGGGACGGGCGGGTCCAGCCGCGCGCGGTGGTCTGCCGCGAACACGGCGTAGGCGCGGTCGTCGTTACCCCCGCCGGCGCTGCTTTCTTTTGAGCGGTAGTAGCAGTGCCAGATGAAGCCGTACGTTGCTACGGTGGACGTGGGAGGAGGCGGCAGCGGCGACACGCCGCGGCGCGCCGCCTCGCGGGCGACCGTGTCCTTGATGCGGCGCAGGAGGTCCTCGGACAGCACGAACGTGGCGAGGAGCTTGTCCACGACGGCGTCCGGCGACCTGAGGAGCTTCCCGACGCGGTCCCTGTACGGCCTGGGTGCGGCGAAGGCGTCGTAGAGGTCGTCGCGGTCGCGGATGAAGGTGCGGCCGATGACGGGGAGCTCCGGCGCGATGGTGGCGCCACGGGACGCTGCCGCCCACGCCCAAGTGTGGAGGAAGTGCGTGGAGCACGCGCCGTCGCAGGCGGCGTGGTGGACCGTCACGCCAACGGCCAGGCCGCCACGGCGCAGCAGGGTGACCTGCAGAGCCAGCACCGCGCCGCCCTCCGGCAGCCGCGGCATCAGCGGGGCGATCCTGGCAAGCTCCGTCGGCTCGTCCGTGGCGAGCTCGTCCACGCCAACGTGATCGTACTCCGCCACGGTGAAGCTGACGCCGTCGCCTGGCTGGTAGTGGAGCTCGTGCCGGTTGGGCGTGTCGGGGGTGATGCGGAGGCGGCCGGCGAGCGGGTAGAAGGAGCGGAGCGCCTCCGACAACGAGTCCTGGAGATTGGAGAGGACGACGTCCATGGCGTCGTCGTGCTGATCCGCGCGGTGGAAGAGGAAGACCCGCTCTACGGGGGAGGTGTGGAGCCACATGGCGTCCATGTGGTTGAGCGGGAGAGAGCGCTCGGGAAGCGCCGCGCCGCCGGGCGACGGCGAGGGCGCCACGACGGAAGTGCGGAGGACGCGAGCCATGCTCATCTGGCTAATGTTGCCTGGTCGCGCGAAATCGATGGGTAGTGTACGTTACCTACGTAGCGTTGGTTCATAGTAAATGTTTTGGTTGATGGTGTCACGCTGATTGATCCATCCGATCCGATCTAAAACATTGATTGATTGATGATGCAGGATTCTTGTCTATCCACTGTACTTTCTAAAACTTTGTAAAAAACATATTTTTAGGGTTTTGAATATTTCCAATCAAATAACGCACATAGGTTTGAGTCGATATGTACCCATGAGAAATTTCGCAAACTTTAATATGATTTTTTTTGAATTGGTTGAATTGCTTACCTGTTGAAAATGAGAAAGTAAAAATGGTACGTACAACTTAAATTTTAAGACCTGAATTGTGGCACTATAATTTTCTCGTTTTTATCCGGCTCACAAATGGCCCTATACTATTTTACAAAAACTTACATGTGTAAGTTTGTAATGCATGATTTTTGAGAACATTTCACAAGGTTTGCCCGGCTCCGGTAAGGGAGAGGCGATGACGATGGTGCGCCTTCGGCACGCCAAGCGCATGTAGTCATCGCTAGGTGGTCCATGGACCTGGTTGTAATTTTTAGCATCTCTAATATTCATTGTACTGTGATGATTGATTATGAATAGACAAAAAAATCCTTTGCAAAAATAAATAAATATATGTACATTTATTTCTAAGTTTTATAAGGTGGGTTCCGTTGTAGTCTGATTCCAACGGTCCTCTCCCATATACTACCCCTAACAGAAGTCAACATATATAGTAATGTAGGTAAGCATGACTGACTACATACATAGTCATAAACAAATTCTATGACGAACGTGATGTCTCTTAGCTCGAGTTCAAATGAGCTTGGTGAATAGAGAAATCCAAAAAGGAAATTGAAAACCAATTAATTTTTATGTTGTTTTGGTAAATATTGACAAATGTTTTGAGTGCTGGCAAACTTTCACCACGGAATGACATTTGTGGAAGTCGAATAGAAAAACAAAACCGGTCCTTCAAAAATGCTATTTTTGAAAGTATTTTTTATTGCTAATTTTGTTTTGCCACAACTTCCACGAATGACATTCCATAATGAAACTTTGCAAGTACTCGAAGCATTCGCCTATAGTTTGCCACAAAACAATCCGCATTTTTTGAATTGTTTTAAATAATTTTCAAATTGTACTATCCATCACAACCTAACTTAAGCTTGTGAGCAGAAGAGGACTTTCATCCCATCCATGAATTTTGAAGGGAGAGTCCACATGGGTCGCCACAGCCCACACGCATGCGTGAGGGCGACGCACTATTGCGTCCTGATCTCCCTGCTATGGCTTCCCATGCCTCTGGCTGACCTAGATCTGGAAGCCCCGCTCCACCCTCTCTCCCTCGCTCCCAAGCGGGCCCCTTGCATCGTGCTCCTCCGCCGCCACGCCGAGTTCCTGTGTGGTCATCTCGGCCTCCCACAACCGGTGAGGTGCCTGACAGTTCCTCAAGCGACCAGTTGGAGGATGATCTCATGCGGGTGAGCATGGGGCTCTCGCAAACTCGAAGGTGCACGGCTGATCAACTCTCCGCCCTCCATCCTTCGTTGTCGTCAGCCAGGCAGGATCAGAGCTCCCCTCCACGACTTCTCCCCCATCATCCTCAGCGTCATCCCGTCTCCCCGGTCTCCCCGGCATTGATGCAAACCTCCAAGGCAGCTTCAGCAGATGCCACTCTGGCTTCGGCATCCCCTCCCGCTAAAAATGTCCATGTGGTCATCCCCGGCCCTCCGCTTTGCCAAGTCCATATTGGGAGAGACACGCTTTCCCACGACCGACGGTTGCCCTCGCGCTTGCGGTCTTGCGTGTCTCCTCTGCGGACGACGACAAGGATGATGGCGAAGAGGAGTTGGCCCTGTTGATGTCGCTTGTTGCCAAGAACATGGCACCGACTGCTCAGGCGGGTGTGAGGGGTGTTGCGGAGGCGAGCGGAGGTGACCTCAACCGTCTAGGATGCTCAAACACCCAAGAGCAACAAGATCCGCAAGGGATTAGTGGGGGGAATCAAATTTCTCTTGGTGGAAGTGTGGATCGAGGCCTTCTCAACCACTCCCGAACAAATCAACAAGTTTGATTGGCTAGGGAGTGAGATCGGGCGAAAATGGAGCTTAGAGCAATAATGGAGCTTAGGGTTGGAGGAGTTGAGTCAACGGGGAAGAAGGGGACTCCTTATATAGGCAGGACAAAGATCCAACCGTTACCCACCAACCAGCCCACGGCCAGCGGTACTACCGCGCCAAGCCAGCGGTACTACCGCAGGGCTGCGCGGTACTACCGCTTGCTACCAAGCGATACTACCGCACGGCCATGTGGTACTACCGTACAGGCTCGCGGTACTACTGCAACCCCAGCGACAGCAAGGTCAGATCTGACGGCAGGATCTAAGGGCGGTACTTCTGCGAGCGCGGTACTACCGCGCCTCCATGCGGTACTAGGGCAAGGCAGAAATCCCCTAACCAGGGGGAGGAAACATCTGTGCCTACTTCCGCAAAGAAACGAAAGAAGCAAAAACCCGACACAGTAGTACTGCCAAGGGGTGGTACTACTGCCTGACAGCATAGCACGGTACTACCGCGGAGTGAAAGCGGTACTACCGCGGTAGGTGCGGATGTAAAAAATTACATCCGCCCCTACTACCGCGAAGGAGCGGTACTAGCCTGGTGGGCAGCAGTAGTGCAGCTCCAGGGGAGCGGTACTGCCGTGGGCACCTGCGGTACTACCGCGCCACCGCACGGTACTACCGCTGATGCCTACGGTACTACCGCTTTCCTGAGAGCAGTACTACCGCGACCCAACTCAGCAGCCAGAACCAGGGAGGCGAGAAAGCGGAGGAAGCTCCAAGGGAAAAAGGAGGGGACAAGAAGGAGACGTGTACGTGATGATTCCACCCAAACCTTTCCAACACGGACCCTCTCTTAATAGTACGGCTTTCCTACGACTCAAATCCACCAAAAAGAAACGTAGAAAAGACGCCGTCTTCAACAGTCTTCGAGGGGCACCCAACCGTCTTGTGCCTAGCGATGAAATGTCTGGGATACTCAAGGCACACGATTAGTCCGCAAACGCGTTGTCATCAATCACCAAAGCACCTTAGGGATAAATATGCCCTTACAATCTCCCCCTTTTTGGTGGATTGATGACAATACGGGATTTACACAAGGGAAATAATATTAAGTAACCGCAAACCCCTCCTTTCTAGAATATAGACGGGCTCCCCCTAGATGTGTGCCACCTAGATGAGTGCTTTGGACTGCACAACACACATACTAGGATCAAAGCTCCCCCTATATTATAGAGACAAGGCATATCTATCACTAGACAAGATAGCACAAACATAAGTTAACTAAGATAGATAGAGTGCATATGTCTTACACCATATGTAGGAAAGGTCTCGAAGGCACAAACCAAACAAAAGCAAACGAGGCAAATGAGGTCCAAACGACAAAGCAAACAAACACACCAAGCATGACACAACGCAAATCCCTACACTCTCTCCCCCTTTGGCATCGAGAGGCCAAAGAGGCAGAGAGGACACCTACACACACGGGGTGGCTCAGGCAGAGAAGTCGTCCCACTGCACCTCGTGCTCCTCGTCAGACTCAGCGGCGGGGATGGTCTCCTTGATGTCTTCCTCTGAACTGGTCCACTTGTATCCCTGCTTCGACATCCAGGCAGCCTCAGGCGTGATGATGTCCTCAGACCCGCCAGACACATCCTCTCCATAGAGCCTCATAAACTTCTTGTCACGACGGCGACTCTCCTTGTCTGCCACGTGCGCCCTGTACTATCCCTTTGCCTGCATGTAGAAGAGAGTCTTCATCTTGTCCTTTAACTTCTTGGCCCACGACGGCTCAGAGGAAGGTGTGGTGGACTTAGCAGCACGGTCCTCAGCAATATTCTAAGCAGCAGCCTCCTCCTCACCAACAGCCCTCCTAGCAGAAGAGGCCTCAGCACGGGTAGTGGTGTTGGCCCAGTTGGGCTTGATGCGGAGGCTGATGGACTCATGGCGAATCAAGTCTGGAGCAAGGAACTCATCACCAGGGTACATCTTCTCCCAAGTGGTGGAGAGCAGCAGAAACAGGTACGGTCCATAGATGGGTACCTTGCGAGTGAACACCGCAAACCGAAGCTCACACCACATGATGTGTGAGACATCAAGTGGTTGAGTCTGAGATGAACGTGCCTCTGCACACAGGAGCAACATGTCCACTAGAAAAGAATGAACCTTGTCCTTGTCGCCAATGCGTGGGAACAAAGTGTTCCGGAAGATGCGATGCATGATATCCAGAAAGGAGTTCAGCACCCAAGTTGACTTGCCATTGGGGAGCACCTTCTCAACAAGGAATGGCTGAAGTAGGTTCTTGTTGGCAGACTCAGAGTTGGCGTGGGGGCGAACACCAACGGGGGTGTGAAGCCCGTCATCAGGAATGTGAAGCAGATCCACATGAACTCCTTCCAAGTAGCAGACAGCTGACGGCCGTTGGTCATCCATGTCATCCTCCGCTCTTCCCCGGGATGAAAGTAAACGGAGGCAAAGAACTGGCAGATAAGCTCAGGGTCGTGGTCAAGGTGAAAGGAGATCACCGGCTCAATAGCAAACTGCTCCACCAAGTCCAGAGCCTCTCCAAAATAGTCACGAAACTTGTCCTTCCGCATTTGATGCATGTCTATCCACTTGACATCCACGAAGGTATTCTGCTTGCTCTTGATCACATCTAGATAGATGAGAGCCTGTTGCTTGGTCCAGAACAACTCGGTGCCTCTGAGGATAGCCCGAGGATTCACATAGGGATTGATCCTCCGGCGTTCGACATACTCAGAGACTGAAATCTCGTCCATGCCCTTAGCAGGTTCCTTTTGCTTGCTGGCAGTGGTCTTGACATTGCACTTGGGGGCATTGGAGCCCTCTGGGGCTTCATCTTGGGGGTTGCGCAGACGCTTGGAGCCAGTGTCACGACTGGGATTGGAACGGCGAGAGCCACCACCCGAGACACAAAATGCAAAACACCCACGACAAACAAGAGGGATCAATGCAAAGACCACAATAAAGCAAAAGAAACATGCAGAAAGCACACAAGATAATTGCCTAGAGAGAGATTTGACCCCTACGGTAGTACTGCCAAGTGCTGCGGAACTAAGATAGTAGTACCGCTCTTAGACGCGGTAGTACCGTGCAAGGTCACGGTAGTACCGGGTCTAGGAGCGGTAGTACGAGCTTAGTGCCTCAGCTAGCGTGGTAGTACTATGTCTGATGAGCGGTAGTACCGCACGAGCTCACGCGGTAGTACCGCACCTGATGGGCGGTAGTACCGCACCGCGTCAGATCCGAACAAGTTCAAATCTAAGAAAAGCCCGCGAAACCGCGTCGGTACTACGGTTGGACAAATCTACCACAAGACAACATATCAAGTATGATTCCTACGCAACACGACTCTCCTACATCCTACTCTTGCATAGATTTGGCCTAAAATCTCAAGAACAATAAGCATCTCCCCAAAAACCTAGAAGGGAGAGAACAGCCAAGAAAAAGAGGGATTTGGGGAAAAACCTTGGTCCATGGCAAGAGGAAGTGGTGGGGATCGATCCCACCGGTCGAAATCCGAGGAGAGTGGCCGGAGATGGAGATCCGGCGAGGACCTCCGGTGCCGTTCTTGAGCAAGAGAGAGAGAGAGACATGGGGAGAGAGACAAGTGAATGAGTATGGGGAGTTGGAACTCCCCTGCCCGAGTCATAACCCCCACGCTCCCTCGACGGCGCGGTAGTACCGTGCCACATCGCAGTAGTACCGCGCTATGGCGCGGTAGTACTGTGCCTCTCAAAGCGGTAGTACCGCGGCAAGCCGCGGTAGTACCGTGGGCTCAAGAAGATGCACGTTTCAAGCACACGAAAAACGAGGTCTTTACATGAACACTCCAAGGCAACACGACACCACAAGACCACGCTACACACACAGGCAAAAGGCAAACGACAAAATGAAACAACCACGAGACACCACCTCTCCAAAGAGAGGGCGGTGGCCGTAGCCACCTATGTTTGAGTCAATTGGTATGGCACCGCGAAGAATTATCCTTGGTTCCATGACCAAAACTCGTCTTTGAAGCACAAGTACCATCAAACATGGCTAAAGTGAAAGACTTGATCAATTTATGCATAATGGGGGGAAGGAGAGTTCATTGAGAGAACAACACCCCCCCTATGTCCATGCCTACATCTAAACAAGACAACACGATGAGTATGGTGAGGTGTGCAAGGGTTCAAGCAACATTGCTCGAATCAATGATATTTAGCTCATGCATTAACTCGCGAAATCTTGCTTCATCCAAGGGCTTCGTGAAAATATCTGCAAGGTTATCATGAGTGTTGACATAGTTGAGCTCGATCTCTCCTCGCCTAATGTGATCCCGGATGAAGTGATACCGGATCTCAATATGCTTCGTCTTGAAGTGTTGCACCGGGTTGAGAGAGATCTTGATGGCACTTTCATTGTCACACCAAAGAGGCACTTTGTCACTAATGACACCGTAATCCTTTAAAGTTTGCCTCATCCATAAGAGTTGTGCACAACAACTACCGGCCGCCACATACTCTGCTTCGGTGGACGAGAGAGACACACAACTTTGCTTTTTGGAAGACCAACTTACCAAAGAGCAACCAAGGAATTGGCACCCTCCGGAAGTGGACTTCCTATCCACTTTGTCTCCCGCCCCATCGGAATTCGAATATCCTACAAGCTTGAAGTTTGCTCCTCTTGGATACCATAAGCCAAAGTTTGGGGTATGAGCCAAATATCGAAAGATTCGTTTGACCGCCACATAGTGACTTTCCTTAGGTGCGGCTTGAAACTGCGCACAAATTCCCACACTCAACATGATATCCGGTCTAGATGCACAAAGGTAGAGCAAGGAGCCTATCATGAAGCGATATACCTTTTGATCCACCGCTTTACCATTGGGATCTATGTCAAGTTGGCACTTGGTGGGCATTGGAGTGGAAGCCGGCTTGACATCACTTAGCTTGAATCTCTTGAGCATGTCTTGAGTATATTTGGCTTGGTTGATGAAGGTCCATTCTCTTCTTTGCTTCACTTCGAACCCTAGAAAGAACTTCAACTCTCCCATGGAATACATCTCGAACTTTGAGGTCATGAGAGCGGCAAATTCCTTATTAAAAGCTTTGTTAGGGGAACCAAAGATAATATCATCAACATATAATTGGCACACAACCAACTCCCCTTTGACCTTCTAAGTAAAAAGAGTGGGGTCGATTAGCCCAACTTCAAAACCACGATCTTGTAACAACTCGGTAAGGTGGTCATACCACGCACGTGGGGCTTGTTTAAGGCCATAGAGTGCCTTATCGAGTTGATACACATGATCGGGAAAGTAGGGATCCTCGAACCCAGGGGGTTGCTTGACATAAACCAATTCATTAATGGGACCATTAAGAAAAGCACTCTTCACATCCATTTGTTGTAACTTAAAGTTATGATGAGAAGCATAAGCAATCAACATGCGAATAGATTCAAGAAGAGCAATGGGATCAAAGGTTTCACCGTAGTCGATACCCTCGACTTGGGAGTAGCCTTGTGCTACCAAACGAGCCTTGTTGCGAATGATAATCCCATGGGCATCTTGCTTGTTCTTAAATATCCACTTGGTTCCAATTACATTGTGGTTCCCCGTCGGTCTTGGCACCAATCTCCACACTTTGTTGCGCTCGAAGTTGTTGAATTCTTCATGCATGGCATTGAGCCAATCCGGATCTTCTAGCGCCTCATAGACCTTGTGGGGTTCGACACAAGAGACAAACGCGTGATGCTCACAATAGTTTGCTAATTGTCTACGAGTGCTTACCCCCTTTCTTAAGCTTCCAAGCACATTCGTCATGAGATGATCCTTGATGGAGAGCTTGGAAGCAACCTTGGCGGCACGACGCTCCAATTCCTCCTCGGGGGTGAGACGAGGAGTGGTCACTTGATCATCTTGAGCGTCGTCTTGAGCTTGTTCTTGGTCTTGAACTTGCTTGGAGGAGAGAACTTGACCTTGGGCATCACTTGATGTGTCAACATCGTCTTGAGAATGATCTTGCCCTTGGTCATGTTCTTGAGGATGAGGGCCTTCATGTTGTTCTTCGGAAGCGTGTGGTCCTTGGGTTGGTGATGGCTCCACTTGAGTGGAGCATTGTCCTTCTTCTTCGGCCACAAGGGGTTCCTCAATGGGTAGGATAAAGCCAACACCCATTCTTCTTATGGCTTGAGGAGGAATTTCATCACCTACATCACAAGTGCCACTTTGCTCCACTTGGGAGCCATTATTCTCATCAAACTCCACGTTACATGTCTCCTCAATAAGTCCCATGGATTTATTGAGGACACGGTAAGCATGAGAGTTTGTAGCATAACCAACAAATATTCCCTCATAAGCTCTAGCCTCAAATTTAGACAACCGAACACCTTTCTTGAGAATGAAACACTTACACCCGAACACCCGAAAGTACTTGAGGTTGGGCTTGTTACCGGTGAGTATCTCATATGGAGTCTTGTTCAAGCCCTTGCGGAGGTAGAGCTGATTGGATGCATGACACGCGATGTTGATGGCTTCGGCCCAAAAGTTGTACGGAGACTTGAACTCTGCCATCATGGTCCTTGCCGCATCCATCAATGTTTGGTTCTTCCTCTCCGCAACACCGTTTTGTTGAGGGGTGTAAGGTGCGGAATATTGATGCTTGATCCCCTCATCACTGAGAAACTCATCCAAGGTGTAGTTCTTGAACTCGGTGCCGTTGTCACTTCTTATTGTCAAGATCTTTGCATTGTGTTGACGTTGTGCTTCATTTGCAAAGTCAATGACGGTTTGTTGGGTCTCGCTCTTCCTCTTGAAGAAATACACCCAAGTGTATCTTGAGTAGTCATCCACAATCACCAAGCAATACTTCCTACCCCCAAGACTATCGAAGGATGGAGGCCCAAAGAGATCCATGTGAAGGAGCTCCAAAGGCCTCTTTGAGTAAATGATAGTCGTGGGAGGGTGAGCCTTCTCATGTAGCTTTCCTTCGATACAAGCACTGCAAGCACGATCTTTAGCAAAACTAACATTCGTTAGTCCACGGACATGGTCCCCCTTGAGAAGACTTTGCAAAGATCTCATATTGACATGGGGCTAGACGGCGATGCCAAAGCCATCCCACATCAACTTTAGCCATTAGGCATGTCGCGGTTTTAGTGGGTCGCTCCGAAAAGTTAATCACATATAGACCATTCTTGACATGCCCAACAAAGGCTACTTTAAGAGTCTTGCTCCACAAGAGGGCCACGGTATCGATATCAAAGAAAGTGGCAAAGCCCATGATTGCAAGTTGATGAACGGAAAGTAAATTGTATGCAAGGGACTCAACAAGCATGACCTTCTCGATCGTGAGATCATGAGAGATGACCACCTTGCCAAGTCCCAATACCTTAGAGGATGAGGTGTCACCCCACTCGACATTGGTGGGCATAGATGGAATCTTGTGCACGTCCACCACCAAGTCCTTGCTTCCGGTCATATGATTTGTAGCTCCGCTATCGAGCAACCATGACCCCCCACCGGAAGCAAACACCTACAAGAGATTAATTCTTGGTTTTAGGTACCCATTTTGTAATGGGTCCTTTGATGTTAGTAACAAGGGTCTTTGGAACCCAAATAGACCATTCAATGTATTCATGAGGAGAACCAACGAATTTGGCATAGACATGCCCATCACTAGCACGACATAACACATAAGAAGGATTAAAGTCGCCGGCTTTGGTGCGAGGAGTGGCATTGCCCTTTTTGACAACGCCACCCTTCGCGTTGTTCTTATTCTTCTCCTCGGAGGCACTCTCTCCCTCCTTCACAAAGGTTTGCATGAGAGGAGGAGGTCGTTTGGTCTTGTCATTCTTCTTCTTGTTCTTGGACTCGGGCACGTACCCAACCCCTTCCTTGGCCACAACTCCCTTTTGGTTGATCAAGAGGTCGTTGAGGTTCTTCTTGCCTTGTATGCAAGTCGCAAGACCTTTCTCAAGTTGCCCCTTTAGCTTAGCGTTCTCCTCAATGAGATGCACATGCTCACAACACGGGTTAGTAGCATTTGCATTATCAATTAACATCATATGAGGAAAAGTGGATTTTTTCCTTGGTTAGCTTTACTTGAAGTTGATCATGAGACTCTTTGAGGCTAGCATGAGCACCCTTCAAGACCTTGTGAGCCTTGTCAAGTAGATCAAACTCCTCTTTGAGTCTAGCAAGATCAACCTCAAGTTCGGCCTTCTCGGAGTTTAGCACATGAGAAACAATGAGGACATGATCATAATCTTTCCTTAACTTAGCATGATCAACGTTGTGTGACTCCTCAAGAGCTAAATGAAGACCACACTCTTCCTCAAGAGCATTGGAAAGATCCGAAATCTCATCGGCATAGTCACGACTATGCCCTTCCATCTTAGTGATGGTGTCTTCGTGAGCCTCGATCATGTCATTGGCTTCACCAAGTTGTTCTAAGAGAGCAACAAAGTGCTTCTTGGATTTTCCCTTAAGTTTGCCCATAAAGGCCTCAAACTCATTTGCCTCCACATTAGCTCCCTCAAGTTCATTAATGCTATCCGTCGGAGAAGGATGATTAATGATGGTAGTTTTTGTTGGAAATATGCCCTAGAGGAAATAATAAATTAGTTATTATTATTATATTTCCTTGTTCATGATAATCGTTTATTATCCATGCTAGAATTGTATTGATAGGAAACTCAGATACATGTGTGGATACATAGACAACACCATGTCCCTAGTAAGCCTCTAGTTGACTAGCTCGTTGATCAATAGATGGTTACGGTTCCTGACCATGGACATTGGATGTCGTTGATAACGGGATCACATAATTAGGAGAATGATGTGATGGACAAGACCCAATTCTAAGCCTAGCACAAGATCGTGTAGTTCGTATGCTAAAAGCTTTTCTAATGTCAAGTATCATTTCCTTAGACCATGAGATTGTGCAACTCCCGGATACCGTAGGAATGCTTTGGGTGTACCAAACGTCACAACGTAACTGGGTGGCTATAAAGGTGCACTACGGGTATCTCCGAAAGTGTCTGTTGGGTTGGCACGAATCGAGACTGGGATTTGTCACTCCGTGTAAACGAAGAGGTATCTCTGGGCCCACTCGGTAGGACATCATCATAATGTGCACAATGTGACCAAGGAGTTTATCACGGGATGATGTGTTACGGAACGAGTAAAGAGACTTGCCGGTAACGAGATTGAACGAGGTATCGGGATACCGACGATCGAATCTCGGGCAAGTATCGTACCGAGAGACAAAGGGAATTGAATACGGGATTGATTGAATCCTCGACATTGTGGTTCATCCGATGAGATCATCGTGGAGCATGTGGGAGCCAACATGGGTATCCAGATCCCGCTGTTGGTTATTGACCGGAGAGTTGTCTCGGTCATGTCTACTTGTCTCCCGAACCCGTAGGGTCTACACACTTAAGGTTCGGTGACGCTAGAGTTGTAGAGATATTAGTATGTGGTTAACCAAAAGTTTTTCGGAGTCCCGGATGAGATCTCGGACATCACCAGGAGTTCCGGAATGGTACGGAGGTAAAGATTTATATATAGGAAGTCCAGTTTCGGCCACCGGGAGAGTTACGGAAGTCATCGGTATTGTACCGGGACCACCGGAAGGGTCCCGGGGGTCCATCGGGTGGGGCCACCTATCCCGGAGGGCCCCATGGGCTGAAGGGGCGTCGGAACCAGCCCCTGGTGGGCTGGTGCGCCCTCCTTAGGCCTCCCATGTGCCTAGGGTTGGAAACCCTAAGGGGTGGGGGCGCCTCCACTTGGCTTGGAGGCCAAGCCACCCCTAGGGCTGCCGCCCCCTCCCTAGATGGGATCGAAAAGGGGCCGGAGCCCCCTAGGCCCCTATATATAGTGGAGGGGAGGGAGAGCAGCCACACCTGAAGCCCTGGCGCCTCCCTTCCTCGCGTGACACCTCTTCCTCCCCGCTTGTGCTTGGCAAGCCCTGCCAGGATCCCGCTACTTCCACCACCACGCCATCGTGCTGTTGGATCTCCATCAACTTCTCCTCCCCCCTTGCTGGATCAAGAAGGAGGAGACGTCTCCGCTCCGTACTTGTGTTGAACACGGAGGTGCCGTCCGTTCGGCGCTAGGATCATCGGTGATTTGGATCACGACGAGTACGACTCCATCAACCCGTTCTCTTGAACGCTTCCGCTTAGCGATCTACAAGGGTATGTAGATGCACTCCCCTTCCCCTCGTTGCTAGATTATTCCATAGATTGATCTTGGTGACACGTAGGAAAATTTTGAATTATTGCTACGTTCTCCAACAGTGGCATCATGAGCCAGGTTTATCCGTAGATTCTATGCACGAGTAGAACACAAAGTAGTTGTGGGTGATGATTTGTTCAATTTGCTTGCCGTTACTAGTCTTATCTTGATTCGGAGGCATTGTGGGATGAAGCGGCCCGGACCGACCTTACACGTACTCTTACGTGCGACAGGTTCCACCGACTGACATGCACTAGTTGCATAAGGTGGCTAGCGGGTGCCTGTCTCTCCCACTTTAGTTGGATCGATTTCTATGAAAAGGGTCCTTATGAAGGGTAAATAGCAATTGGCATATCACCGTTGTGGTTTTGCGTAGGTAAGAAACGTTCTTGCTAGAAACCCATAGCAGCCACGTAAAACATGCAACAACAATTAGAGGACATCTAACTTGTTTTTGCAGGGTATGCTATGTGATGTGATATGGACAAAAGGATGTGATGAATGATATATGTGATGTATGAGATTGATCATGTTCTTGTAATAGGATTCACGACTTGCATGTCGATGAGTATGACAACCGGCAGGAGCCATAGGAGTTGTCTTAATTTATTTATGACCTGCGTGTCAATGAAAACGCCATGTAATTACTTTACTTTATTGCTAACCGTTAGCCATAGTAGTAGAAGTAATAGTTGGCGAGGCAACTTCATGAAGACACGATGAAGGAGATCATGATAATGGAGATCATGGTGTCATGCCGGTGACGATGGTGTTCATGCCGCGCCTCGAAGATGGAGATCAAAGGCGCAAGATGATATTGGCCATATCATGTCACTTTATGATTTGCATGTGATGTTTGTCATGTTTACATCTTATTTGCTTAGAATGACGGTAGCATAAATAAGATGATCCCTCGCAATAATTTCAAGAAAGTGTTCCCCCTAACCGTGCACCATTGCTAAGGTCTGTTGTTCCGAAGCACCACGTGATGATCGGGTGTGATAGGTTCTAACGTTCACATACAACGGGTGTAAGCCAGATTTACACACGCAATACACTTAGGTTAACTTGACGAGCCTAGCATGTACAGACATGGCCTCGGAAGACCGAAAGGTCGAACATGAGTCGTATAGTGGATACGATCAACATGAAGATGTTCACCGATGATGACTAGTCCGTCTCACGTGATGATCGGACACAGCCTAGTTGACTCGGATCATGTATCAATTAGATGACTAGAGGGATGTCTATCTAAGTGGGATTTCATTAAATAATTTGATTAGATGAACTTAATTATCATGAACATAGTCAAAAGGTCTTTGCAAATTATGTCGTAGCTTGCGCTATAGTTCTACTATTTTAGATATGTTCCTAGAGAAAATTTAGTTGAGAGTTGACAGTAGCAACTATGCGGACTGGGTCCGTAAACTGAGGATTGTCCTCATTGCTGCACAGAAGGATTATGTCCTTAATGCACCGCTCAGTGTGCTGATCCTCGAGCATTGTCTGTAGATGTTGGGAAACATCTGACATACACGTTTTCATGACTACGTGATAGTTCAGTGCGTAATGCTAACGGTTTAGAATTGTGGCACCAAAGACGGTTTTTGAAACGTCGAGAACATATGAGATGTTCCAAATACTGAAATTGGGATTTCAAACTAGTGCCCATGTCAAGAGGTATGAGACCTCTGACAAGTTTCTTAAGCCTGCAAACTAAGGGAGAAAAGCTCAATCATTGAGCATGTGCTCAGATTGTCTGAGTACTACAATCGCTTGAATCGAGTGGGAGTTAATCTTCCAGATGAGATAGTGATGATTCTCCATAGTCACTGCCACCAAGCTATTGGAGCTTCGTGATGAACTATAACATATCATGGATAGACATGATGATCCTTGAGCAACTCGCGATGTTTGACACCGCGCAAGTAGAAATCAAGTAGGAGCATCAATTGTTGATGGTTAAACCACTAGTTTCAAGAAGGGCAAGGGAAAGAAGGGATACTTCATGAGACGACAAATCAGTTGCTGCTCTAGTGAAGAAACCCAAGGTTGAACCAAACCCGAGACTAAGTGCTTCTATAATAAGGGGAACGGTCACTGAAGCAGAACTACCCTAGATACTTGGTAGATGAGAAGGCTGGCAAGGTCGACAGAAGTATTTTGGATATACGTTATATTAATGTGTACTTTACTAGTACTCCAAGTAGCACCAGGGTATTAAAATACCGGTTCAGTTGCTAAGTGTTAGTAACTCGAAATAAAAGGCTACGGAATAAAACGGAGACTAGCTGAAGGTGAGATGACAATATGTGTTGGAAGTGTTTCCAAGGTTGATATGATCAAGCATCGCATGCTCCCTCTACCATCGAGATTGGTGTTAAACCTAAATAATTGTTATTTGGTGTTTGCGTTGAGCATAGACATGATTGGATTATGTTTATCGCAATACGGTTATTCATTTAAGGAGAATAATGGTTACTCTGTTTATTTGAATAATACCTTCAATGGTCTTGCACCTAAAATGAATGGTTCATTGAATCTCGATCGTAGTGATACACATGTTCATGCCAAAAGATATAAGATAGTAATGATAGTACCATGTACTTGTGGCATTGCCATTTGAGTCATGTTGGTATAAAACACATGAAGAAGCTCCATGTTGATGGATCTTTGGTCTCACTCGTTTTGAAAAGATTGAGACATGCGGACCGTGTCTATTGGTAGATATGCATGAAGAAACTCCATGCAGATGGATCGTTTGGACTCACTTGATTTTGAATCACTTAAGACATGCAAATCATACCACATGGGCAAGATGACTGAAAGGCCTCGTTTTCAGTAAGATGGAACAAGAAAGCAACTTGTTGGAAGTATTACATTTTGATGTGTGCAGTCCAATGAGTGCTGAGGCATGCAGTGGACATCGTTATGTTCTTACTTCACAGATGATTCGAGTAGATGCTGAGTATATTTACTTGATGAAACACAAGTCTGAATTATTGAAAGGTTCAAGTAATTTCAGAGTGAAGTTGAAGATCGTCGTGACAAGAGGATAAAATGTCTATGATATGATCATAGAGATGAATATCCGAGTTACGAGTTTGGCACACAATTAAGACATTATGGAAATTGTTTCATGACTAATACCGCCTGGACCACCATAGTGTGATGGTGTGTCCGAACATCACAACTGCACCCTATTGGATATGGTGCATACCATGATGTCTCTTATCGAATTACCACTATCGTTTATGGGTTAGGCATTAGAGACAACCGCACTCACTTTAAATAGGGCACCACACAATTCCGTTGAGACGACACCGTATGAACTATGGTTTAGAGAAACCTAAGCTGTCATTTCTCAAAAGTTTGGGGCTGCGATGCATATGTGAAAAAGTTTCAGGCTGATAAGCTCGAACACAAAGCGTATAAATGCATCTTCATAGAATACCCAAAAATAGTTGGGTATACCTCCTATTTCAGATCCAGAAGCAAAAGTGATTGTTTCTAGAAACGGGTCCTTTCTCGAGAAAAAGTTTCTCTCGAAAGAATTGAGTGGGAGTATGGTGGAGACTTGATGAGGTTATTGAACCGTCACTTCAACTAGTGTGTAGCAGGGCACGGGAAGTTGTTCCTGTGGCACCTACACCAATTGAAGTGGAAGCTTATGATAGTGATCATGAAACTTCGGATCAAGTCACTACCAAACCTCATAGGTCGACAAAGATGCGTACTACTTCAGAGAGGTACGTAATCCTGTCTTGGAAGTCATGTTGCTAGACAACAATGAACCTACGAGCTATGGAGAAGCGATGGTGGGCCCGGATTCCGAAAAATGGCTCGAGGCCATAAAATCCGAGAGAGGATCCATGTATGAAAACAAAGTGTAGACTTTGGAAGAACTACTTGATGGTCGTAAGGCTGTTGGGTACATATGGATTTTAAAAGGAAGACGGACAATGATGGTAAGTGTCACCATTAAGAAAGCTCGACTTGTCATTAAGATGTTTTCCGACAAGTTCAAGGAGTCGACTACAATGAGACTTTCTCACTCGTAGCGATGCTAAGAGTCTGTTGGAATTATGTTAGCAGTTACTGCATTATTTATGAAGTCTTGCAGATAGGATGTCAAAACATTGTTTCCTCGATGTTTTTCTTGAGGAAAGGTTGTATGTGATACAACCAGAAGGTTTTGTCAATCCTGAAAGATTCTAACAAGTATGCAAAGCTCCAGCAATCCTTCTAAGGACTGGAGTAAGCATCTCGGAATTGGAATGTACGCTTTGATGAGATTATCAAAGATTTTGGGTTTCTACAAAGTTTATGAGAAACTTGTATTTCCAAAGGAGTGAGTGGGAGCACTATAGAATTTTTGATGAGTATATGTTGTTAACATATTGTTGATCAAAAATGATGTAGAATTTCTGGAAAGCATGTAGGGTTATTTGAAAAGTGTTTTTCAGTGGAAAACCTGGATTAAGCTACTTGAACATTGAGCATCAAGATCTATAAGGATAGATCAAAAACGCTTAATGGTACTTTCAAATAAATACATACCGTGACAAGATTTTGATGGAGTTCAAAATAGATCAGCAAAGAAGGAGTTCTTGGCTGTGTTACAAGGTGTGAGTATTGAGTAAGACTCAAGACCTGCCCATGGCAGAAGAGAGAGAAAGGACGAAGGTCGTCCCCTATGCTTTAGACGTGGGCTCGACAGTATGTTGTGTTGTGTACCGCACCTGAAGTGTGCCAAGCCATGAGTCAGTCAAGGGGTACAAGTGTGATCTCGGAATGGATCACAGGACAACGGTCAAGGTTATCCTTAGTAACTAGTGGACTAAGGAATTTTCTCGATTATGGAGGTGGTAAAAGAGTTCATCGTAAAGGGTTACACCGATGCAATTTTTGACACTAATCTGGATGATACTGAGTAGTAAACCGGATTCGTATAGTAGAACAGTTATTTGGAATAGCTCCAAATATAGCGTGATAGCTGCATCTACAAAATTACATAGAGATTTGTAAAGCACACACGGATCTGAAAGGTTCAGACCCGCTGACTATAACATCTCTCACAAGCATAACATGATCAAACCCAGAACTCATTGAGTGTTAATCACATGGTAATGTGAACTAGATTATTGACTCTAGTAAACTCTTTGGGTGTTAGTCACATGGGGATGTGACCCTGAGTGTTAATCACATAGTGATGTGAACTGGATTATTGACTCTAGTGCAAGTGGGAGACTGTTGGAAATATGCCCTAGAGGCAATGATAAATTAGTTATTATTATTATATTTCCTTGTTCATGATAATCGTTTATTATCCATTCTAGAATTGTATTGATAGGAAACTCAGATACATGTGTGGATACATAGACAACACCATGTCCCTAGTAAGCCTCTAGTTGACTAGCTCGTTGATCAATAGATGGTTACGGTTTCCTGACCACGGACATTGGATGTCGTTGATAACGGGATCACATCATTAGGAGAATGATGTGATGGACAAGACCCAATCCTAAGCCTAGCACAAGATCGTGTAGTTCGTATGCTAAAAGCTTTTCTAATGTCAAGTATCATTTCCTTAGACCATGAGATTGTGCAACTCCCGGATACCATAGAAGTGCTTTGGGTGTACCAAACGTCACAACGTAACTGGGTGGCTATAAAGGTGCACTACGGGTATCTCCGAAAGTGTCTGTTGGGTTGGCACGAATCGAGACTGGGATTTGTCACTCCGTGTAAACGAAGAGGTATCTCTGGGCCCACTCGGTAGGACATCATCATAATGTGCACAATGTGACCAAGGAGTTGATCACGGGATGATGTGTTACGAAACGAGTAAAGAGACTTGCCGGTAACGAGATTGAACGAGGTATCGGGATACCGACGATCGAATCTCGGGCAAGTATCGTACCGATAGACAAAGGGAATTGAATACGGGATTGATTGAATCCTCGACATTGTTGTTCATCCAATGAGATCATCATGGAGCATGTCGGAGCCAACATGGGTATCCAGATCCCGCTGTTGGTTATTGACCGGAGAGTTGTCTCGGTCATGTCTACTTGTCTCCCGAACCCGTAGGGTCTACACACTTAAGGTTCGGTGACGCTAGAGTTGTAGAGATATTAGTATGCGTTTAACCGAAAGTTGTTCGGAGTCCCGGATGAGATCTCGGACGTCACGAGGAGTTCCGGAATGGTCCGGAGGTAAAGATTTATATATAGGAAGTCCAGTTTCGGCCACCGGGAGAGTTACGGAAGTCATTGGTATTGTACCGGGACCACCGGAAGGGTCCTGGGGGTCCACCGGGTGGGGCCACCTATCCCGGAGGGCCCCATGGGCTGAAGGGGCATGGGAACCAGCCCCTGGTGGGCTGGTGTGCCCCCCTTGGGCCTCCCATGCGCCTAGGGTTGGAAACCCTAAGGGGTGGGGGCGCCTCCACTTGGCTTGGAGGCCAAGCCACCCCTAGGGCTGCCGCCCCCCTCCCTAGATGGGATCTACAAGGGGGGCGCCGGCCCTAGGAGATCCAATCTCCAAGGAGGGCGGCGGCCAAGGGGGGTGGCTTGCCCCCCAAGCCAAGTGGGGCGCCCCCCACCCCTAGGGTTTCCAATCCTAGGCGCAGGGGGGAGGCCCAAGGGGGGAACACCAGCCCACCAGGGGCTGGTTCCCTTCCCCATTTCAGCCCATGGGGTCCTCCGGGATAGGTGGCCCCACCCGGTGGACCCCCGGGACCCTTCCAGTGGTCCCGGTACAATACCGGTGACCCCCAAAACTTTCCCGGTGACCGAAACTGGACTTCCTATATACAATTCTTCACCTCCAGACCATTCCGGAACTCCTCATGACGTCCGGGATCTCATCCGGGACTCCGAACAACTTTCGAGTTACCGCATACTAATATCTCAACAACCCTAGCGTCACCGAACCTTAGGTGTGTAGACCCTACGGGTTCGGGAGACACGCAGACATGACCGAGACGACTCTCCGGTCAATAACCAACAGCGGGATCTGGATACCCATGTTGGCTCCCACATGCTCCTCGATGATCTCATCGGATGAACCATGATGTCGAGGATTCAATCAATCCCGTATACAATTCCCTTTGTCAATCGGTACGTTACTCGCCCGAGACTCGATCGTCGGTATCCCAATACCTCGTTCAATCTCGTTACCGACAAGTCACTTTACTCGTACCGCAATGCATGATCCCGTGATCAACCACTTGGTCACGTTGAGCTCATTATGATGATGCATTACCGAGTGGGCTCAGAGATACCTCTCCGTCATACGGAGTGACAAATCCCAGTCTCGATTCGTGCCAACCCAACAGACACTTTCGGAGATGCCCGTAGTGCACATTTATAATCACCCAGTAACGTTGTGACGTTTGGCACACCCAAAGAACTCCTACGGTATCCGGGAGTTGCACAATCTCATGGTCTAAGGAAATGATACTTGACATTAGAAAAGATTTAGCAAACGAACTACACGATCTTGTGCTAGGCTTAGGATTTGGTCTTGTCCATCACATCATTCTCCTAATGATGTGATCCCGTTATCAACGACATCCAATGTCCATGGTCAGGAAACTGTAACCATCTATTGATCAACGAGCTAGTCAACGATTTCCAGATAACACAATTATAGCATGAACAATAGAAAATTATCATGAACAAGGGAATATAATAATAACCATTTTATTATTGCCTCCAGGGCATATTTCCAACAGTCTCCCACTTGCACTAGAGTCAATAATCTATTTACATTGTGATGAATCGAACACCCATAGAGTTCTGGTGTTGATCATGTTTTGCTCTAGGGAGAGGTTTAGTCAACGGATCTGCTACATTCAAGTCCGTATGTACTTTACAAATATCTATGTCTCCATTTTGAACACTTTCATGAATGGAGTTAAAGCGACGCTTGATATGCCTGGTCTTCCTGTGAAACCTGGGCTCCTTGGCAAGGGCAATAGCTCCAGTGTTGTCACAGAAGTCATCGGGCCCGACGCATTGGGAATGACTCCTAGGTCGGTAATGAATTCCTTCACCCGGATTGCTTCTTGTGCTGCCTCCGAGGCTGCCATGTACTCCGCTTCACATGTAGATCCCGCCACAACGCTTTGCTTGCAACTGCACCAGCTTACTGCCCCACCATTCAAAATATACACATATCCGGTTTGTAACTTAGAGTCATCCAGATATGTGTCGAAGCTAGCATCAACGTAACCCTTTACGACGAGCTCTTCGTCACCTCCATAAACGAGAAACATATCCTTAGTCCTCTTCAGGTACTTCAGGATATTCTTGACCGCTGTCCAGTGTTCCATGCTGGGATTACTTTGGTACCTTCCTACCAAACTTACGGCAAGGTTTACATCAGGTCTGGTACACAGCATAGCATACATGATAGACCCTATGGCCAAGGCATAGGGGACAACACTCATCTTTTCTCTATCTTCTGTGGTGGTCGGGCATTGAGCCGTGCTCAATCTCGTACCTTGCAACACAGGCAAGATCCCCTTCTTTGACTGATCCATATTGAACTTCTTCAATATCTTGTCAAGGTACGTACTCTGTGAAAGACCAATGAGGCGTCTCGATCTATCTCTATAGATCTTGATACCTAATATGTAAGCAGCTTCTCCAAGATCCTTCATTGAAAAACACTTGTTCAAGTAGGCCTTTATGCTTTCCAAGAATTCTATATCATTTCCCATCAACAGTATGTCATCCACATATAATATGAGAAATGCTACAGAGCTCCCACTCACTTTCTTGTAAATGCAGGCTTCTCCATAAGTCTGCGTAAACCCCAAACGCTTTGATCATCTCATCAAAACGAATGTTCCAACTCCGAGATGCTTGCACCAGCCCATAGATCGAGCGTTGGAGCTTGCACACCTTGCCAGCATTCTTAGGATCGACAAAACCTTCCGGCTGCATCATATACAATTCTTCCTTAAGGAAACCATTAAGGAATGCCGTTTTGACATCCATTTTCCATATCTCATAATCATAGAATGTGGCAATTGCTAACATGATTCGGACGGACTTCAGCTTCGCTACGGGTGAGAAAGTCTCATCATAGTCAACCCCTTGAACTTGTCGATAACCCTCAGCGACAAGCTGAGCTTTATAGATGGTTACATTACCATCCACGTCTGTCTTCTTCTTAAAGATCCATTTATTTTCTATGGCTCGCCGATCAACGGGCAAGTCAGTCAAAGTCCATACTTCGTTTTCATACATGGATCCTATCTCGGATTTCATGGCTTCCAGCCATTTGTCGGAATCTGGGCCCGCCATCGCTTCCTCATAGTTCGAAGGTTCACCGTTGTCTAACAACATGATTTCCAAGACAGGGTTGCCATACCACTCTGGTGCGGAGCGTGTCCTTGTGGACCTACGAAGTTCAGTAGCAACTTGATCTGAAGTTTCATGATCATCATCATTAGCTTCCTCTCTAGTCGGTGCAGGCACCTCAGGAACATTTTCTTGAGTTGCGCCACTTTCTGGTTCAAGAGGTAATACTTCATCAAGTTCTACTTTCCTCCCACTTACTTCTTTCGAGAGAAACTCTTTCTCTAGAAAGGATCCATTCTTGGCAACAAAGATCTTGCCTTCGGATCTGAGGTAGAAGGTATACCCAATAATTTCTTTAGGGTATCCTATGAAGACGCATTTTTCCGATTTGGGCTCGAGCTTTTCAGGTTGAAGTTTCTTGACATAAGCATTGCATCCCCAAACTTTTAGAAACGATAGCTTAGGTTTCTTCCCAAACCATAATTCATACGGTGTCGTCTCAACGGATTTCGATGGAGCCCTATTTAAAGTGAATGCGGCAGTCTCTAAAGCATAGCCCCAAAATGACAGGGGTAGATCGGTAAGAGACATCATAGATCGCACCATATCCAATAGAGTGCGATTACGACGTTCGGACACACCATTACGCTGAGGTATTCCAGGCGGCATGAGTTGTGAAACTATTCCACATTTCCTTAAGTGCGTGCCAAATTCGTGACTCAAGTATTCTCCCCCATGATCTGATCGCAAGAACTTGATTTTTCTGTCACGTTGATTTTCAACCTCACTCTGAAATTCCTTGAACCTTTCAAAGGTCTCAGACTTGTGTTTCATTAAGTAGACATACCCATATCTACTCAAGTCATCAGTGAGAGTGAGAACATAACGATAGCCACCGCGAGCCTCAACACTCATTGGGCCGCACACATCAGTATGTATGATTTTCAATAAGTTGGTTGCTCGCTCCATTGTTCCTGAGAACTGAGTCTTGGTCATTTTACCCATGAGGCATGGTTTGCACGTGTCAAATGATTCGTAATCAAGAGACTCGAAAAGTCCATCTGCATGGAGCTTCTTCATGCGTTTGTCACCTATGTGACCAAGGCGGCAGTGCCACAAGTATGTGGGACTATCATTATCAACCTTACATCTTTTGGTATTCACACTATGAATATGTGTAACATTACGCTCGAGATTCATTAAGAATAAACCATTCACCAGCGGAGCATGACCATAAAACATATCTCTCATATAAATAGAACAACCATTATTCTCAGATTTAAATGAGTAGCCACCTCAAATTAAACGAGATCCTGATACAATGTTCATGCTCAAAGCTGGCACTAAATAACAATTATTGAGGTTTAAAACTAATCCCGTAGGTAAATGTAGAGGTAGCGTGCCGATGGCGATCACATCGACCTTGGAACCATTCCCGACGCGCATCGTCACCTCGTCCTTCGCCAGTCTCCGCTTATTCCGCAGCTCCTGCTTTGAGTTACAAATGTGAGCAACCGCACCGGTATCAAATACCCAGGAGCTACTACGAGTACTGGTAAGGTACACATCAATTACATGTATATAACATATACCTTTAGTGTTGCCGGCCTTCTTGCCTGCTAAGTATTTGGGGCAGTTCCGCTTCCAGTGACCACTTCCCTTGCAATAAAAACACTCAGTCTTGGGCTTGGGTCCATTCTTTGGCTTCTTCCCCGCAGCTTGCTTACCGGGCGCGGCAACTCCCTTGCCGTCCTTCTTGAAGTTCTTCTTACCCTTGCCTTTCTTAAACTTAGTGGTTTTATTCACCATCAACACTTGATGTTCCTTTTTGATCTCCACCTCCGCTGATTTCAGCATTGAATATACCTTAGGAATGGTCTTTTCCATCCCCTGCATATTGAAGTTCATCACAAAGCTCTTGTAGCTCGGTGGAAGCGACTGAAGGATTCTGTCAATGACCGCGTCATTCGAGAGATTAACTCCCAGCTGAGTCAAGCGGTTGTGCAACCCAGACATTTTGAGTATGTGCTCACTGACAGAACTATTTTCCTCCATCTTACAACTGAAGAACTTGTCAGAGACTTCATATCTCTCGACCCGGGCATGAGCTTGCAAAACCATTTTCAGCTCTTCGAACATCTCATATGCTCCGTGTTGCTCAAAACGCTTTTGGAGCCCCGGTTCTAAGCTGTAAAGCATGCCGTACTGAACGAGGGAGTAATCATCAGCACGTGACTGCCAAGCGTTCATAACGTCTTGGTTCTCTGGGATGGGTGCGTCACCTAGCGGTGCTTCTAGGACATAATCTTTCCTGGCAGCTATGAGGATGATCCTCAGGTTCCGGACCCAGTCCGTATAGTTACTGCCATCATCTTTCAGCTTGGTTTTCTCTAGGAACGCGTTGAAGTTGAGGGCAACATTAGCGTGGGCCATTTGATCTACAAGACATATTGTAAAGATTTTAGACTAAGTTCATGATAATTAAGTTCATCTAATAAAATTATTCAATGAACTCCCACTCAGATAGACATCCCTCTAGTCATCTAAGTGAAACATGATCCGAGTCAACTAGGCCATGTCCGATCATCACGTGAGACGGACTAGTCAACATCGGTGAACATCTTCATGTTGATCGTATCTTCTATACGACTCATGCTCGACCTTTCGGTCTTTCGTGTTCCGAGGCCATGTCTGTACATGCTAGGCTCGTCAAGTCAACCTAAGTGTATTGCGTGTGTAAATCTGGCTTACACCCGTTGTATTCGAATGTTAGAATCTATCACACCCGATCATCACGTGGTGCTTCGAAACAACGAACCTTCGCAACGGTGCACAGTTAGGGGGAACACTTTCTTGAAATTATTACGAGGGATCATCTTATTTAAGCTACCGTCATTCTAAGCAAATAAGATGTAAAACATGATAAACATCAAATGCAATCAAATAGTGACATGATATGGCCAATATCATTTGCTCCTTTTGATCTCCATCTTCGGGGCGCCATGATCATCTTCGTCACCGGCATGACACCATGATCTCCATCATCATGATCTCCATCATCGTGTCTTCATGAAGTTGTCTCGTCATCTATTACTTCTACTACTATGGCTAACGGTTTAGCAATAAAGTAAAGTAATTACATGACGTTTATGTCGACACGTAGGTCATAAATAAATTAAGATAACTCCTATGGCTCCTGCCGGTTGTCATACTCATCGACATGCAAGTCGTGATTCCTATTACAAGAACATGACCAATCTCATACATCACATATATCATTCATCACATCCTTTTGGCCATATCACATCACATGGCATATGCTGCAAAAACAAGTTAGACGTCCTCTAATTGTTGTTACAAGTTTTTACATGGCTGCTATAGGTTTCTAGCAAGAACGTTTCTTACCTACGCCAAAACCACAACGTGATATGCCAATTTCTATTTACCCTTCATAAGGACCCTTTTCATCGAATCTGATCCGACTTAAGTGGGAGAGACAGACACCCGCTAGCCACCTTATGCAACTAGTGCATGTCAGTCGGTGGAACTAGTCTCACGTAAGCGTACGTGTAAGGACGGTCCGGGCCGCTTCATCCAACGATGCCACCGAATCAAGATAAGACTAGTAACGGCAAGTAAATTGACAATATCGACGCCCACAACTGCTTTGTTTTCTACTCATGCATAGAAACTACGCATAGACCTAGCTCTGATACCACTGTTGGGGAACGTAGCAGAATTTAAAATTTTCTACGCATCACCAAGATCAATCTATGGAGTTATCTAGCAACGAGGGAAAGGGGAGCATCTACATACCCTTGTAGATCGCGAGCGGAAGCGTTCAAGAGAATGGGGTTGATGGAGTCGTACTCGTCGTGATCCAAATCACCGATGACCGAGCGCCGAACGGACGGTACCTCCGCGTTCAACACACGTACGGTTGGGAAGACGTCTCCTCCTTCTTTATCCAGCAAGGGGGAAGGAGAGGTTGATGGAGATCCAGCAGCACGACGGCGTGGTGGTGGAAGTAACGGCGATCTCGGCAGGGCTTCGCCAAGCTCAGCGAGAGGGAGAGGTGTGACGGGAGGGAGAGGGAGGCGCCAGGGGCTAGGGTGCGGATGCCCTCCCTCCCCCCCACTATATATAGGACCCCTAGGGGGGCGCCGGCCCTAGGAGATCCAATCTCCAAGGAGGGCGGCGGCCAAGGGGGGTGGCTTGCCCCCCAAGCCAAGTGGGGCGCCCCCCACCCCTAGGGTTTCCAACCCTAGGCGCAGGGGGAGGCCCAAGGGGGGCACACCAGCCCACCAAGGGCTGGTTCCCTTCCCCACTTCAGCCCATGGGGCCCTCCGGGATAGGTGGCCCCACCCGGTGGACCCCCGGGACCCTTCCGGTGGTCCCGGTACAATACCGGTGACCCCCGAAACTTTCCCGGTGGCCGAAACTGGACTTCCTATATACAATTCTTCACCCCCGGACCATTCCGGAACTCCTCGTGACGTCCGGCATCTCATCCTGGACTCCGAACAACTTTCGGGTTACCGCATACTAATATCTCAACAACCCTAGCGTCACCGAACCTTAAGTGTGTAGACCCTACGGGTTCGGGAGACACGCACACATGACCGAGACGACTCTCCGGTCAATAACCAACAGCGGGATCTGGATACCCATGTTGGCTCCCACATGCTCCTCGATGATCTCATCGGATGAACCACGATGTCGAGGATTCAATCAATCCCGTATACAATTCCCTTTGTCAATCGGTACGTTACTCGCCCGAGACTCGATCGTCGGTATCCCAATACCTCGTTCAATCTCGTTACCGGCAATTCACTTTACTCGTACCGCAATGCATGATCCCGTGATCAACCACTTGGTCACATTGAGCTCATTATGATGATGCATTACCGAGTGGGCCCAGAGATACCTCTCCGTCATACAGAGTGACAAATCCCAGTCTCGATTCGTGCCAACCCAACAGACACTTACGGAGATACCCGTAGTGCACCTTTATAGTCACCCAGTTACGTTGTGACGTTTGGCACACCCAAAGCACTCCTACGGTATCCGGGAGTTGCACAGTCTCATGGTCTAAGGAAATGATACTTGACATTCGGAAAAGCTATAGCAAACGAACTACACGATCTTTGAGCTATGCTTAGGATTGGATCTTGTCCATCACATCATTCTCCTAATGATGTGATCCCGTTATCAATGACATCTAATGTCCATAGTCAGGAAACCATGACTATCTTTTGATCAACGAGCTAGTCAACTAGAGGCTCACTAGGGACGTGTTGTTGTCTATGTATTCACACATGTATTACGATTTTCGGATAACACAATTATAGCATGAACAATAGACAATTATCATGAACAAGGAAATATAATAATAACCATTTTATTATTGTCTCTAGGGCATATTTCCAACAGTGATGTGTCACGTTGTGAGTGGAGGGGAGCGGCAGCGGAGCGACGTGTCGTCCCCTGGTTGGCCAGAGTGAAGTGGTCGGGCGAGCGGACATGTCCGGCCAGTGAGGAATTTTGTCCGGCGGCGCGAGGGAAAGAATTTTTAGGGTTCATCCGCGAATTTTTCGGGGAGATGACATATATATATGTAGAGGGAGCTAGGAGAGTCCAAATGAGGTGCGGTTTTCGGCCATGCGATCATGATCGAACGACCGAGAGGATGGAGGGGGTTTAGGTGGGTTTTGGGCCACTTTGGAGGGGTGTTGGACTGCAACACTCACGAGGCCTATAGGGTTCCCCGGTTAACCGTTGGAGTATCAAACGAACTCCAAATGGCACGAAACTTGACAGGCAGTCTACCGGTGGTAACCCAAGGCCGCTTGGAAAATCTCGGTCCAATCTAAGAACGTTCAACACCCGCACATGAAAAAAGGCAAAATAGGACGCCGGAGGGCATAGGAGCGCCGGATTGCAAAACGGACAATGGGGAAAATGCTCGGATGCATGAGATGAACTGAAGGAAATATGCCCTAGAGGCAATAATAAAGTTATTATTTATTTCCTTATATCATGATAAATGTTCATTATTCATGCTAGAATTGTATTAACCGGAAACATAATACATGTGTGAATACATAGACAAACAGAGTGTCACTAGTATGCCTCTACTTGACTAGCTCGTTAATCGAAGATGGTTATGTTTCCTAACCATAGACATGAGTTGTAATTTGATTAACGGGATCACATCATTAGGAGAATGATGTGATTGACTTGACCCATTTTGTTAGCTTAGCACTTGATCGTTTAGTTTGTTGCTATTGCTTTCTTCATGACTTATACATATGTTCCTATGACTATGAGATTATGCAACTCCCGTTTATCGGAGGAACACTTTGTGTGCCACCAAACGTCACAACATAACTGGGTGATTATAAAGGTGCTCTACAGGTGTCTCCGAAGGTACTTGTTGGGTTGGCGTATTTCGAGATTAGGATTTGTCACTCCGATTGTCGGAGAGGTATCTCTGGGCCCACTCAGTAATGCACATCACTATAAGCCTTGCAAGCATTGCAACTAATGAGTTAGTTGCGGGATGATGTGTTACGGAACGAGTAAAGAGACTTGCCGGTAACGAGATTGAACTAGGTATTGAGATACCGACAATCGAATCTCGGGCAAGTAACATACCGATGACAAAGGGAACAACGTATGTTGTTATGCGGTTTGACCGATAAAGATCTTCGTAGGATATGTAGGAGCCAATATGAGCATCCAGGTTCCGCTATTGGTCATTGACCGGAGACGTGTCTTGGTCATGTCTACATAGTTCTCGAACCCGTAGGGTCCGCACGCTTAAAGTTTGATGACGGTTATATTATGAGTTTATGTGTTTTGATGTACCGAAGGAGTTCGGAGTCCCGGATGAGATCGGGGACATGACGAGGAGTCTCGAAATGGTCGAGATGTAAAGATCAATATATTGGACGACTATATTCGGACATCGGAAAGGTTCCGAGTGATTCGGGTATTTTCGGGAGTACCGGGGAGTTACGGGAATTCGTATTGGGCCTTAATGGGCCATACAGGAAAGGAGAGAAAGGCCTCAAAGGGTGGCTGCACCCCTCCCCATGGGCTGGTCCGAATTGGACTAGGGAGGGGGGCGCCCCCTTCCTTCCTTCTCCTTTTCCCTTCCCTTTCCTTCCCTCCTACTCCTACTACTTGGAAGGGCTCCTAGTTCTACTAGGAAAAGGGGAATCCTACTCCCGGTGGGAGTAGGACTCCCATAGGGCGCACCATAGAGAGGGCCGGCCCTCCCCCTCCTCCACTCCTTTATATACGGGGACAGGGGGCACCCCATAGACACAACAGTTGATCTCTTGATCTCTTAGCCGTGTGCGGTGCCCCCTTCCACCATAATCCACCTCGATCATATCGTAGCGGTGCTTAGGCGAAGCCCTGCGACGGTAGAACATCATCATCGTCACCACGCCGTCGTGCTAACGGAACTCTCCCGTGAAGCTCTACTGGATTGGAGTTCGCGAGACGTCATCGAGCTGAACGTGTGCAGAACTCGGAGGTATCGTGCGTTCGGTACTTGGATCGGTCGGATCGTGAAGATGTACGACTACATCAACCGCGTTGTCATAACGCTTCCGCTTTCGGTCTACGAGGGTACGTGGACACACTCTCCCGTCTCGTTGCTATGCATCACCATGATCCTGTGTGTGCGTAGGAAATTTTTTGAAATTACTATGTTCCCCAACAGTGGTATCAGAGCCAGGTTTTATGCGTTGATATTATATGCACGAGTAGAACACAAGTGAGTTGTGGGCGATATAAGTCATACTGCTTACCAGCATGTCATACTTTGGTTCGGCGGTATTGTTGGATGAAGCGGCCTGGACCAACATTACGCGTACGCTTACGCGAGACTGGTTCTACCAACGTGCTTTGCACACAGGTGGCTGGCGGGTGTCAGTTTCTCCAACTTTAGTTGAACCGAGTGTGGCTACGCCCGGTCCTTGCGAAGGTTAAAACAGCACCAACTTGACAAACTATCATTGTGGTTTTGATGCGTAGGTAAGAACGGTTCTTGCTATGCCCGTAGCAGCCACGTAAAACTTGCAACAACAAAGTAGAGGACGTCTAACTTGTTTTTGCAGGGCATGTTGTGATGTGATATGGTCAAGACGTGCTGAGATATAAGTTGTTGTATAATATGATCATGTTTTGTTGAAGTTATCGGCAACTGGCAGAAGCCTTATGGTTGTCTCTTTATTGCATAAGATGCAAGCGCCAAATAATTGCTTTACTTTATCGCTATGCGATAGCAATAGTTGCAAGAGCAATAGTTGGCGAGACGACCATGTGACGAAACATTGATATAGATCAAGATGATGGAGATCATGGTGGCATGCCGGTGACGATGGAAATCATGACGATGCTTTGGAGATGGAGATCAAAGGCACAAGATGATGATGGCCATATCATGTCACATATTTTGATTGCATGTGATGTTTATCTTTTATGCATCTTATCTTGCTTTGATTGACAGTAGCATTATAAGATGATCTCTCACTAAATTTCAAGATAAAAAGTGTTCTCCCTGAGTATGCACCGTTGCCAAAGTTCGTCGTGCCCAGACACCACATGATGACCGGGTGTGATAAGCTCTACATCCATCTACAACGGGTGCAAGCCAGTTTTGCACACGCAAAATACTCAGGTTAAACTTGACGAGCCTAGCATATGTAGATATGGCCTCGGAACACTAAGACCGAAAGGTCGAGCATGAATCATATAGTAGATATGATCAACATAGTGATGTTCACCATTGAAAACTACTCCATTTCACGTGATGATCGGTTATGATTTAGTTGATTTGGATCACGTGATCACTTAGAAGATTAGAGGGATGTCTTTCTAAGTGGGAGTTCTTAAGTAATATGATTAACTGAACTTAAATTTATCATGAACTTAGTCCTGATAGTATTAGCATATCTATGTTGTAGATCAATAGCTCGCGTTTAGCTCCCCTATTTTATTTTTGATATGTTCCTAGAGAAAACTAAGTTGAAAGATGTTAGTAGCAATGATACGGATTGGATCCGTGATCTGAGGTTTATCCTCATTGCCGCACAGAAGAATTATGTCCTTAATGCACCGCTAGGTAACAGACCTATTGCAGGAGCAGATGCAGACGTCATGAACGTTTGGCTAGCTCAATATGATGACTACTTGATAGTTTAGTGCAACATGCTTAACATCTTAGAATCGAGACTTCAAAGACGTTTTGAACGTCATGGATCATATGGATGTTCCAGGAGTTGAAGTTAATATTTCAAGAAAATACCCGAGTTGAGAGATATGAAGTCTCCAACAAGTTCTATAGCTAAAAGATGGAGGAGAATAGCTCAAGCAGTGAGCATGTGTTCAGATTGTCTGGGTACTACAATTGCTTGAATCAAGTGGGAATTAATCTTCCAGATAAAAATAGTGATTGACAAAATTCTCTAGTCACCATCACCAAGTTAGTACAACTTCGTGATGAACTATAGTATGCAAGGGATGATGAAAACGATTCCCGAGCTTTTCATGATGATGAAATCGATGAAGGTGGAAATCACGAAAGAGCATCAAGTGTTGATGATTAACAAGACCACTAGTTTGAAGAAAAGGGCAAAGGGAAAGAAAGGGAACTTCAAGAAGAACGGCAAGCAAGTTGCTGCTCAAGTGAAGAAGCCCAAGTCTGGTCCTAAGCCTGAGACTAAGTGCTTCTACTGCAAAGGGACTGGTCACTGGAAGCGGAACTGCCCCAACTATTTGGCGGATAAGAAGGATGGCAAAGTGAACAAAGGTATATTTGATATACAGATTATTGATGTGTATTTTACTAGTGTTCGTAGCAACCCCTCGGTATTTGATACTGGTTCAGTTGCTAAGAGTAGTAACTCGAAACGGGAGTTGCAGAATGAACAGAGACTAGTTAAGGGTGAAGTGACGATGTGTGTTGGAAGTGGTTCCAAGATTGATATGATCATCATCGCACACTCCCTATACTTTCGGGATTAGTGTTGAACCTAAATAAGTGTTATTTGGTGTTTGCGTTGAGCATGAATATGATTTGATCATGTTTACTGCAATACGGTTATTCATTTAAGTAAGAGAATAAAGTGTTGTTCTGTTTACATGAATAAAACCTTCTATGGTCATACACCCAATGAAAATGGTTCGTTGGATCACGATCGTAGTGATACACATATTCATAATATTGAAACCAAAATATGCAAAGTTAATAATGATAGTGCAACTTATTTGTGGCACTGCCGTTTAGGTCATATTGGTGCAAAGCGCATGAAGAAACTCCATGATGATGGGATTTTGGAATCACTTGATTATGAATCACTTGATGCTTGCGAACCATGCCTCATGGGCAAGATGACTAAAACTCCATTCTCCGGAACAATGGAGCGAGCAATTGACTTATTGGAAATAATACATACTGATGTATGCGGTCCGATGAGTGTTGAGGCTCGCGGCAGGTATCATTATTTTCTGGCCTTCACAGATAATTTGAGCATATATGGGTATATCTACTTAAAGAAACATAAGTCTGAAACATTTGAAAAGTTCAAAGAATTTCAGAGTGAAGTGGAAAATCATCATAACAAGAAAATAAAGTTTCTATGATCTGATTGCAGAGGCGAATATTTGAGTTACGAGTTTGGTCTTCAATTAAAAAAATGTGGAATAGTTTCACAAACTCATGCCACCTGGAACACCACAACGTAATGGTGTGTCCGAACGTCATAACCGTACTTTATTTGATATAGTGCAATCTAAGATGTCTCTTACAGATTTACCACTATCGTTTTGGGGTTATGCATTAGAGACAGCTACATTCACGTTAAATAGGGCACCATCGAAATCTGTTGAGATGACGCCTTATGAACTGTGGTTTGGCAAGAAACCAAAGTTGTCGTTTCTTAAAGTTTGAGGTTGCAATGCTTATGTGAAAAAGTTTCAACCTGATAAGCTCAAACCCAAATCGGAGAAGTGCATATTCATAGGATACCCAAAAGAAAATGTTGGGTACACCTTCTATCACAGATCCGAATGCAAGATATTCATTGCTGAGAATGGATCCTTTCTAGAGAAGGAGTTTCTCTCGAAAGAAGTGAGTGGGAGGAAAGTAGAACTTGATGAGGTAACTGTACCTGCTCCCTTATTGGAAAGTAGTTCATCATAGAAATATGTTCCTGTGACTACTACACCAATTAGTGAGGAAGCTAATGATGATGATCATGTAACTTCAGATCAAGTTACTACCGAACCTCGTAGGTAAACCAGAGTGAGATCCGCACCAGAGTGGTACGGTAATCCTGTTCTGGAGGTCATGTTACTTGACCATGACGAGCCTACGAACTATGAGGAAGCGATGATGAGCCCAGATTCCACGAAATGGCTCGAGGCCATGAAATCTGAGATGAGATCCATGTATGAGAACAAAGTATGGACTTTGATTGACTTGCCCAAAGATCGGTGAGCCATTGAGATTAAATGGATCTTCAAGAGGAAGACGGACGCTGATAGTAGTGTTACTATCTACAAAGCTAGAATTGTCGCAAAAAGGTTTTCGACAAGTTCGAGGTGTTGACTACGATGAGAGTTTCTCACTCGTATCTATGCTTAAGTCTATCCGAATCATGTTAGCAATTGCCACATTTTATGAAATCTGGCAAATGGATAAACAAAACTACATTCCTTAATGGATTTATTAAAGAAGAGTTGTATATGATGCAACAAGAAAGTTTTGTCAATCCTAAAGGTGCTAACAAAATAAGCAAGCTCCAGGATCCATCTATGGACTGGTGCAAGTATCTCGGAGTTGGAATATACACTTTGATAGGTTGATCAAAGCATATAGTTTTATACAGACTTGTGGTGCAGCCTGTATTTACAAGAAAGTGAGTGGGAGCACTACAACATTTCTGATAAGTATATGTGAATGACATATTGTTGATCGGAGATAATGTAGACTTATTCTGCAAAGCATAAAGGGGTGTTTGAAAGGAGTTTTTCAAAGAAAGACCTCGGTGAAGCTGCTTACATATTGAGCGTCAAGATCTATAGAGATAGATCAAGACGCTTGATAAGTTTTTTCAATAAGTACATACCTTGACAGGATTTTTAAGTAGTTCAAAATGGAACAGTCAAAGAAGAAGTTCTTGCCTGTGTTGCAAGGTGTGAAGTTGAGTAAGAGTCAAAACCCGACCACGACAGAAGATAGAGAGAGAATGAAAGTCATTCCCTATGCTTCAGCCATAGGTTCTATAAAGTATGCCATGCTGTGTACTAGACCTATTGTATACCCTGCCCTGAGTTTGGCAAGGGAGTACAATAGTGATCTAGGAGTAGATCACTGGACATTGGTCAAAATTAGCCTTAGTGGAATAATGATATGTTTCTCGATTATGGAGGTGACAAAAGGTTCGTCATAAAGGGTTACGTCGATGCAAGTTTTGACACTGATCCAGATGACTCAAAGTCTCAATCTGGATACATAATGAAAGTGGGAGAAATTAGCTAGAGTAGCTCCATGCAGAGCATTGTTGACATGGAAATTTGCAAAATACATACGGATCTGAATATGGCAGACCCGTTGACTAAACTTCCCTCACAAGCAAAACATGATCACACCTTAGTACTCTTTGGGTATTAATCACATAACGATGTGAACTAGATTATTGACTCTAGTAAACCCTTTGGGTGTTGGTCACATGACGATGTGAACTATGGGTGTTAATCACATGGTGATGTGAACTATTGATGTTAAATCACATGGCGATGTGAACTAGATTATTGACTCTAGTGCAAGTGGGAGACTGAAGGAAATATGCCCTAGAGGCAATAATAAAGTTATTATTTATTTCCTTATATCATGATAAATGTTTATTATTCATGCTAGAATTGTATTAACCGAAACATAATACATGTGTGAATACATAGACAAACAGAGTGTCACTAGTATGCCTCTACTTGACTAGCTCGTTAATCAAAGATGGTTATGTTTCCTAACCATAGACATGAGTTGTCATTTGATTAACAGGATCACATCATTAGGAGAATGATGTGATTGACTTGACCCATTTCGTTAGCTTAGCACTTGATCGTTTAGTTTGTTGCTATTGCTTTCTTCATGACTTATACATATGTTCCTATGACTATGAGATTATGCAACTCCCGTTTACCGGAGGAACACTTTGTGTGCCACCAAACGTCACAACATAACTGGGTGATTATAAAGGTGCTCTACAGGTGTCTCCGAAGGTACTTGTTGGGTTGGCGTATTTTGAGATTAGGATTTGTCACTCCGATTGTCGGAGAGGTATCTCTGGGCCCACTCGGTAATGCACATCACTATAAGCCTTGCAAGCATTGCAACTAATGAGTTAGTTGCGGGATGATGTGTTACGGAACGAGTAAAGAGACTTTCCAGTAACGAGATTGAACTAGGTATTGAGATACCGACAATCGAATCTCGGGCAAGTAACATACCGATGACAAAGGGAACAACGTATGTTGTTATGCGGTTTGACCGATAAAGATCTTCGTAGAATATGTAGGAGCCAATATGAGCATCCAAGTTCCGCTATTGGTCATTGACCGGAGACGTGTCTTGGTCATGTCTACATAGTTCTCGAACCCGTAGGGTCCGCACGCTTAAAGTTCGATGACGGTTATATTATGAGTTTATGTGTTTTGATGTACCGAAGGAGTTCGGAGTCCCGGATGAGATCGGGGACATGACGAGGAGTCTCTAAATGGTCGAGACGTAAAGATCAATATATTGGACGACTATATTCGGACATCGAAAAGGTTCTGAGTGATTCGGATATTTTCAGAAGTATCGGGAAGTTACGGGAATTCGTATTGGGCCTTAATGGGCCATACAGGAAAGGAGAGAAAGGCCTCAAAGGGTGGCCGCACCCCTCCCCATGGGCTGGTCCGAATTGGACTAGGGAGGGGGCGCCCCCTTCCTTCCTTCTCCTTTTCCCTTCCCTTTCCTTCCCTCCTACTCCTACTACTTGGAAGGGCTCCTAGTTCTACTAGGAAAAGGGGAATCCTACTCCCGGTGGGAGTAGGACTCCCCTAGGGCGCGCCATAGAGAGGGCCGTCCCTCCCCCTCCTCCACTCCTTTATATACGGGGACAGGGGGCACCCCATAGACACAACAATTGATCTCTTGATCTCTTAGCCGTGTGCGGTGCCCCCTTCCACCATAATCCACCTCGATCATATCGTAGTGGTGCTTAGGCGAAGCCCTGCGATGGTAGAACATCATCATCGTCACCACGCCGTCATGCTAACGGAACTCTCCCGTGAAGCTCTACTGGATTGGAGTTCGCGGGACGTCATCGAGCTGAACGTGTGCAGAACTTGGAGGTACCGTGCGTTCGGTACTTGGATCGGTCGGATTGTGAAGACGTATGACTACATCAACCGCGTTGTCATAATGCTTCCGCTTTTGGTCTACGAGGGTACGTGGACACACTCTCCCCTCTTGTTGCTATGCATCACCATGATCCTGTGTGTGCGTAGGAATTTTTTTGAAATTACTACGTTCCCCAACACGAACATGTATGCAAATGCGATGCACATGATTATATGATATGAAATGTATGACACGAAAACAAATGACAAGGCAACAACAGCGAATAACTGGAAGACACCTGGCGCAACGGTCTCGGGGCGTTACATTGCATAACCCCCAAATGTAAGGGTGATGTAAACTTGCAATAAGTATTTCTCTCAATTGAGAATCAAGGTTTATCTCCACAACGACTAATGGTCAATACTTGCATACAACACAAAAACAAACTTTTCCCTAATGATTCAAGAAAGTTGTCAATCTTCTTGTCTTGTTAGTTACAACGGAAAATTGCATAGTATAGTAGGAAGTGGTAAATAGAAGCAATAAATAAAAATGAACGACGAAAAAACAAAATCATAACATTTGACTGCAATGATAGGAAAATAGACTTGGGGCCATAGTGATGGTGTCCTCCACTAGGGGGTGCTTACCGTGTCGACTCCCGGATAGCTAGGCCGAGCCGAGGACCCGCTTTGTCAGTTCCCTCCTGGGCCACTTTGGGAAGCACATGATGAAGGAAATATGCCCTAGAGGCAATAATAAAGTTGTTAGTATTATATATTTTTCTTATTCATGCTAGAATTGTATTGATCAGAAACCTAAATACATGTGTAAATATATAAAAAAACACTGTGTCCCTAGTGAGCCTCTACTTGACTAGCTCGTTGATCAAAGATGGTTAAGGTTTCCTGACCATGGACCACTACTGGAATCAGCAGATTTGCCGTCTGCGACACTTTGCCGTCAGCTAGCGGACGGCAAAGAAAGGCTTTGCCATCGGCCACCGGAAAACGGACGGCAAAAAAGGTAGTGGACGCCAACGAAAGGCTTTGCCATCAGCATATCTTTGCCGTCTGCTAGCTGACGGCAAAGAGGATGGGTGGCGGGCTTACGAGGACGACCTAACGGTCATTTTCTTTGCCGTCTGCTGGCGGAAGGCAAAACTTCTTTGTCGTCAGCCAGCAGACGGCAAAGAAAATGTCTGTTAGGTCATCCGTTTCCACCCAGCCCCACCCCACTAGGTATGCTCTTTGCCGTCTGCTAGCAGACGACAAAGAGTTGTGACCTACTAGTAGAAAAGGGGCCGCGCCCGTGCCCGTGCCCCCCCCTCTGATCTGTCCGTCCCCTGCCCGAGCCGCCGCCACCCCTCACCCCTGCCGCCGCCCCTAACCCGCGCCGCCACCCCCGTCGTCGGCCACCGCGCACCGCCCCGCCCCGGCCCCGTGCCTGAGCCGCCGCCGCCCCGCGCCACCCCCGTCACGGGCGGCCCCGCACCGCCCCGACCCCGTCCCGAGCCGTCGCCGCACCGCCGCCCGCGCCGCCCCCATCCCGAGTCGCTGGCCGTCCCACACCGCCCCGCCCCCGTCTCGAGCCGCCGCCGCCCGACCGCACTGCACCGCCCGGCCCTACCCCGCCGCCGCCCTGCCCCTCATCGTCGTGAGTTTTTTTTTCTTATGTTTTTTAGATTTAGTTTACGTTTGTTTAGGTTAGGTTAATTAGGTTAATTTAGTTTAGGTTAGTTTAGGTTATTTAGGTTAGTTTAGTTTATTTTAGGTTACATTTAGTTTATAGTTTTGTTTAGGGTTTTTTCCTGTTTTTAAGAATAATCAAGAAAGATGAAAGAAAAAGAAAAAGAAGAAGAAGAAGAAGAAGGAGAAGAAAAAAGAACAATAAGTAGTAAAAGAAGAAGATGATGAAAAAAAGAAGTAGAAGTTGAATATGAAAAAAAGAAGTAGGAAAAGGGGGCGCCCGGGGACGAGCGGGTTAATTAGGGGGTTCCTCGGTGTCGATGGAACCCTAAATAGCAAGTATATCGTCGGTGCGAGATACATGTGGCCGTCGGTGTCGAACACTACATTCATGTCCCACAAGTGACGCCGACGTCCGACGTCTCAAAGCAACTGTTCTCGGCGTCGATGGCGGTCGAACACCATCGCGAATTTGTATGGCAGCCTCTGCGATGACGATTGAAAGGCAATTGTTGAAACTTGAAACACCTAAACTGAATCAGGTTGGTTTGGTTGTTTGAAATTTCAAAACTTGGCTTTAATCCTCATCGCAGAGGCTGCAAGACAAATTCGCGATGGTGTTCGACCGTCATCGGCAACCAGAACTATTGTTGCGGGACGCCGGGCGCCGACTTCACTTGTGGAATGTGGATCTAGTGTTCAACGTCGAGTGCCACATGTATCTCGCACCGATGATACTTGCTATTTAGGGTTCCATCGACGCCAAGGACCCCCTAACCTGCTCGTCCTGTTGTCAATATTTAGTTAGGTCAACTGAAGAAACAAAATTGCTATGTTACTCATCTTTGGATTTAAATGTGCAGTTATTTCGTCGCTGCGAGGGTCTAGTGTTCGACGAGCTTCGCCCCTGCGTTCGTTGGTGAGCATAAATGACATCTCCTGATGAAACTTGCTAGCTATATGTGTCAATCATCAGTATGCGTAACCACTATGCGTCTCCCGTTCGAAAGGGTTCCATCTATAAATATGCATGCATTTGCATATTTATAATCATGATTCTTTCGAATTGTCCAACATTATCCATGGACAGCCCGAGTATGTGTAGATTGGGTTCTTTTTCCCATATGCTCTGCTCCGGATCCGATGCAGAATTTCGTCAGTGCCTCCCTGTTGTTCTCCGGGTACACATCCTCTCTGCTTATTGCCGAGGCGTGTATCAGGAGAACAGCGGGGAGGTGCTGCCAAAATTTTGCGTCGGATCCGGAGTAGAGCATGGGAAAACAAACTCAATCTACACATACTCGGATGGGATTAGGACCTATCTTTACCTATTAGCGTGTAGGTTGCATGGACGTAATAAAACTGACAAACTCCATTAACTGATGGATATGGTTTGCTTAATTATGTATATATTTCTTGTGTGCCCAGTAGGAAGTCAATATGAGTGATCGTGCATGGATGTACACCGGTTACACTAGTCAGAAAGTTTGGACCGAGGAATGGTTAACAAAAACCAAGGGGTTTGTTAGAGCCGCATTTGCAAATGGCCAGGAATTAAGCTGGTGCCCCTGTGCCTGTTGCGACAACTATAAAAAGAGGGACAAGCTTGAAATGAGTAAAGACCTGCAGAAGTTTGGTTTTACGCCTGGTTACACGGTCTGGACATTACATGGTGAGTCTGCCTAACATGCCAGAGCCGAGGTGGTTCATCGTCGCACCGACGAGCATGGTACCGGGACCGCAGACATGGTGCAAGACTTTGACGATGCTTGGGACTCGGACGAGGAGATGGAGGAATCTGCAAAGGCCTTCACTGAAATGTTGGAGTCCTCAAAACATCCTCTCCACGAGCACACTGAGCTTTGTCAGCTGGATGCCATCTCACAAATAATGGCTTTGAAGGCTCAATTCAACTTTGGCAGAGAATGCTACGACGCGATGATGACAATATTGACGATTTCTACCCAAAGGCCATGTGCTACCTCCATACCTATACCAGTCAGACAAAATCCTTCGTGCTCTTAATATGCCCTATGAGAAGATACATGCCTGTGAGAAAGGACGTGTCTTATTTAGGCTTCAGTATGAGGACTTGAACTATTTATATTTCCTTATATCATGATAAATGTTTGTTATTCATGCTAGAATTGTATTAACCGGAAACTTAGTACATGTGTGAATACATAGACAAACAAAGTGTCACTAGTTTGCCTCTACTTGACTAGCTCGTTGAATCAATTATGGTTATGTTTCCTGACCATAGACATGAGTTATCATTTGATTAACAGGATCACATCATTAGAGAATGATGTGATTGACTTGACCCATCCATTAGCTTAGCACGATGATCGTTTAGTTTGTTGCTTTTGTTTTCTCCATAACTATACATGTTCCTATGACTATGAGATCATGCAACTCCCGAATACCGGAGGAACACTTTGTGTGCTACCAAACGTCACAACGTAACTGGGTGATTATAAAGGTGTTGTACAAGTGTCTCCGATGGTATTTGTTGAGTTGACATGGATCAAGATTGGGATTTGTCACTTCGATTGTCGGAGATGTATCTCTGGGCCCTCTCGGTAATGTACATCACTATAAGCCTTGCAAGCAATGTAGCTAATGAGTTAGTTACGGGATGTAGCATTACGGAACGAGTAAAGAGACTTGACGGTAACGAGATTGAACTAGGTATTGAGATACCGATGATCGAATCTCGGGCAAGTAACATACCGATGACAAAGGGAACAACGTATACCGTTATGCGGTTTGACCGATAAAGATCTTCATAGAATATGTAGGAACCAAGATGAGCATCCAGGTTTTGCTATTGGTTATTGACCGGAGACATGTCTCGGTCATGTCTACATAGTTATCGAACCCGTAGGGTCCGCACGCTTAATGTTCGGTGACGATCGGTATTACGTGTTTATGTGTTTTGATGTACCGAAGGTAGTTCGGAGTCCCGGATTTGATCACGGACATAACGAGGAGTCTAGAAATGGTCGAGACGTAAAGATCGATATATTGGAAGCCTATGTTTGGACATCGGAATGGTTCCGAGTGAAAATGGGAGTATACCGGAGCGCATGGAGGTTACCGGAACCCCCCGGGGGGTATATGGGCCTTATTGGGGGGAAAGAGCAAAGGAGGGGGCGCCCCCCCCCCCCCAAGCCCAATCTGAATTGGGAGCCCCCCCTTTCCTTCCTCCTCCCTCCTCCTTCCTTCTCTCCTAAATCCAACAAGGCAAGAGGGGAATCCTACTCCCGGTGGGAGTAGGACTCCCCTTGGGGCGCGCCTAGGAGGCCGCCCCCTCCCCTTCCTCCACTCCTTTATATACAGGGGAGGGGGGCACCCCATAGACACACAATTGATCATTGATCTTTTAGCCGTGTGCGGTGCCCCCCTTCACCATAATCCACCTCGGTAATATCGTAGCGGTGCTTAGGCGAAACCCTGTTTCCGTAGAAACATCATCACCGTCCTCACGCCGTCGTGCTGACGAAACTCTCTCTCGAAGCTCTACTAGATCATGAGTTCGCGGAACGTCACCAAGCCGAACGTGTGCAGATCGCGGAGGTGTCGTACCTTCGGTGCTAGATCGGTCGATCGTGAAGACGTACAACTACGTCAACCGCGTTGTCATAACGCTTCCGCTTACGGTCTACGAGGGTACGTAGACAGTACTCTCCCCTCTCGTTGCTATGCATCACCATGATTTTGCGTGTGCGTAGGAATTTTTTTGAAATTACTGCGTTCCCCAACAGTACTTGACATTGGTTTTTCCGAGGACCAAAATGCTCTCTCTCTCTCTCTCTCTCTCTCTTTCTCTTCTCCTTAATTGTTGTGTCATGCCATTTTTTCGCTTATGTGGCATGATTAGCACATGTACATCATGAAGCACTGGTAAGCTATAACCCTTCCCTCTCTCTTATTAATTATTACTCCCTCCGTTTCATAATATAAGAGTGTTTTGGACACCAACACGAAGAAGTGAGTGTAACACATCAGCAAAACATCTATGAAACCGTGCTAAGAAATCTGCATACAAAAATTCCCTCGATGAAGTGAGCCTTTCCATTAGCGCTTACAAAATTCCCTAATAATCTCACCGTAGCCCTCGGTCCCGCCTACATCACTCGCACCCAAACTCCATCTCGCCTTGAACTGTGAGAAGAACACAATGATCATTGGTTAATCTCATTTCAGGGCTCAGCCAAAAGAAGAGGACGAAGAAATTGGTTTCAAACAGCTTTTTTTTCGTGTATATATAAAAATTCAATTCACGGCAGCTCAACCTATCAGGCCAAAGGTTTGCCAAATTCTAACCGGGCTCTGTTTCCCGAGGCTCCCGAATCACAGGCCCAGCAGCCCACCTTTGTCGTCTTTGTCGGTTTGGATCTCTCTCCGCCTCCTTTCCTCTTCGCCGCCGAGTGTACGGGAGACTAGGCGAAGCCGCCACCGCCGCGTGGTGTATAAATACCCACCGAGCAGAACACGGCGGCGATCGAGGCGAGTACCAGAGCAAAGATCGCGGAGAGGAGATGGCGATGGAGGGAGGCGAATCGAGCTCCACTCCCGAGCAGCAGCAGATCGAGGTCCTGTGCGTGGAGATGGAGGAGCTGGCGTCTTTCCTGAGGGCCAAGATCGAACCAGCAGCAGCCGCGCTCCGCCGCCGCAGCAGCAACGAGCCGGCGGCGGCGCCGGGGACGGACATCTCGGATCGCATCTCGGAGGCGCGGTACGCCGTATCCAAGGTCAGATCGGGGATGGCCACGCTCCTGCGGGGACCAGCAGCTGCATGCGAGTTCGTTCCGAACCCCGCTGGCGCTGACCATCAACCGGAGGAGGGGGAGGAGGAGGACATGACCCCCGAGACGACCAAGTATTAAAGGATGCTCGAGAGCGAGGTCGAGCTGGAGGAGAACGGGCGGAGGACATAGCGATGTATGCCCGGTTCTGCAAGGAGCTGCTAGAGATGGAGTACGGCCTTCGAGAGCTCCGGGAGCAGAATGAGAGGGACGACATTAAAAGGCAGCGCGAAGTGGACGCCACCATCCGCTTGTCGCGTCGGGGCCAACAGGAAGAGGAGGATGAAGAGGAAGCTGAGGAGGAGGAGGAAGAGGAAGAGGATGAAGACCTCACGGAATCAGCCGAGGAGATGGCCATGGAGATGGAGGCGGAGGAGAAGTTGTTTGCTTTGGAACGTAAAGGCTGGGAGTCTGCATGGGGAGACGAAAACGACTTCGAAGACGCGAGTAAGTAAAACATATTCCCTCTGAGACACTTACTTTGGAACGGAGAGAATATATTCCTTTGCTTTCTTCATTCAATCCTCCATTGTACTTCTTATGTAAACTAATATAAGATCTTTTAGATCACTAAAGATGGTATAAAGTAATTCATGTTGGAACATGTCTAACGCTTGGATTGATTTGGTTGCTTTATGTCCTGCAGCCGTGCTGAGTCCTATGCACTTTACACACTGCACGCCAGGATTGATCCCATATGCTGCTAGGACCGCGAGCACCCTGCAGATCTACTCCGTCAAGATTATCGGAGCAGGTAGGAAGTTGGAGTGGCCACTCAATGTGTATGGGGTCGTCGCTGCCCGAGACGCCGTGGACTACAACCGCAACATCCTCTTCTCTCGGTGGAGGGACGACTACCAAAAACTCACTCCAGAGGTGTGCACCGTGTCCCTGTTTTTTCTCTTCGTTCCACCTTTCTTTTTCTTTTTCATTGTGCTCAACTATACACATGATTATGATGATGATCCCTGCAGGATCCATTTTTGTGCTTGACTGGTCCGTCCCATGCGATTGTGGCCATGGAATGTGCCGATTTGGAAGTCCAGCTGAAAGTAAAGGGTGAAACAAGGTCTAGTGATAGAGCATTGATCACCCGTCGGTCCACTTACTCCAGTGGTTACCATCAAGGTTTAGAGACCATGCTCTTCAGCAACTGCTTTTGCACGGTAGAGTTAAGCTTAGAGCGGCTTACGGAAACTGTCCAGGCTACTATCTTGAGTGTCCGTGTTGACGAAGAGGGGCCATGGCCTTTTGAACATGGCGGACGGATTATGTGCTCCTCACCACCACACGAAGTTAAGGACCCCCTATCCAAGCAAGTTGTTCTGGTTGATTCTCATAGTTGTGAAGGTGGAGAAATGCCAATGGGCACAGCTAGTTACATTGATCTGTCAAGGCGTGTTGTTTCTATAAAATTGGAAGAGAGCCTGCAATTTGCCATACAAGCCTACTCGCAGTCTGGCGCTATTGCTAGACAAAGTAGTGTCACGTTCAGGACCAAATATTGCAATGTTAGCCGAGGTATATGCAAGATTGGTGACTCGGTGGTGGAGATTACTATTGCTTGGTCCCATATTGTTAGGCGCAAGAGGGGAATCCACTTAGCAGGTCATGTTTGATGCTTCCTGTATTGTGTTGATGTTTTTTTTTCGAAAGGGTATTGTGTTGATGTTATGGACTATGATACCCTTTACCCAGTTGTATCTGTTTTTGCCTCACATGTGGTTTACGAAGCTGCGGAAACTTCTTTTTTGTAGTAGTAGTATCGATTAGCTAAATGACCAATGTTACCTGAATATTTTTGTGTATGTGTATTATAATTTCTTACTATGCTGTGTGAAGTAGATTCAGCAGCCATGTTGTACAAATAGTCTGTGTTTTGTACTTTTCTTATTATATGTCACTCATGCTATATTCTGTCTACCATAATACTTGATTTCCCATAACATCCATCCATTCTTGTAAAGCCAAAACCAAATAAATGGCTATGGTCGAACCTGAGCTCCATCAAGGTGCTCTCAATGTTTTACAACTCCCCAGCCACCCGAAACATTGTCTCCGACATCAACTTTTCCAGGGCTTTCAGTGGTCAACTTGTTTCACTTGTCCTTCGCAGCAGAAAGGAACCTGTTTGACTTGTCCCTGCCTGAAAAGATATACTAAGAAAAGGGCCCATGAGTAAGAGTTGATAGACCAAGGAAACAGCATGAACATGGAGCCACGAGATCAGCTTGTTCCATGTCTGACCTGGCCTCCATGATGAATTATACCTGGTTTCTAGCGTAAGATGCAGGAGCATCCCTACCAGCTGTTTCCTCTATCTCATCAGCTGACATTTGATCAACACGGTTGCCCAACACATGCTGACAGAGAATCTCTAGTCCTGGTTGTTTTGCTCAATCTCTTCAATTGCTTAAGTTCTGCGAATTATAGAGTCACAAAGCGGAGTAGAAGATATCATTTTTTTTAGGGAAAAGTATATTTCTCATCCCTCAACTCTTACAAAAGTTTAGAAATAGTCTCTAAACTTCAAAACCAGCAAAATATAGTCCCTCAACTTTCAAAAGCAGATAAGTTCTCTTGAAATGGGCTTTCGCCCCGCTTTATAAATAAAGCAATGATCCCGAAAATCCAAATCCGAACATCACCATACAAATGACGGATGGGGCCATAGCACAATCATGCCCAAGTAAATAAAAGAGAAATAAGAAAAAAGCCACCTAATGGCGAGTGCCAACGGGCACTATGCCGATGATAAGCGACGCACCGAAGCCAGGATTCAAAAGCAGATAAGTTTAGTCGCTGGTGTCACCTCATGTGGTTTCTTTGCTGACCAGGAGTGGTTTTTGATTAAAACAGGACATGCCATGTGCGGGTCCCACTTGTCATTGCCAGGGAGAAAGAAATAATAGCTAAACATAAAAGTAAGGTGGGTGGGCTGCTAGCCCTTGCGTATTCCTGTCGCCGTGGTGCGGGTTCGACCCTGTGTCTCACACTTCTCTCTTAACTAGCTAGTATGATGCCCGTGCATTGCACGGAACATCAAGATGCATATTTTTATAAAACACCTATTGTGATTGACCCATGCGGAAGTAATCCCATGTGTAAAAACTAATGACATCTCGAGAAAGATGAGAGATAAGGTGAGGAGGAGTGAGGTGTGGTGGTGATCGGTGGTCGGACTGAGCGGAGGCATGGGGATGGACGACACTGACAGCGGCCACCATGCCAGATTGTTCCAGAGGCTTCCTTTTTTAATTGCTCAACAATTAGGTTGTGGGAGATAAGGATGAACGAGGAAATGCCTTATCTGTAAATATGGAGAGAGGTGCGAGTATCTTTTTGCAAAATTGTCATAGTTTGCTTTCTATCCGTCAGTTATAGATCGGACGGTCTATATTGTAAGATGGCAGGCACACCATTATCATCAACTCGGTTTTTTTATAAGAAATAAAGACTAAAAAGCCACAGGGGTAAATGAATGGATTATGATGAGCTGCAAAACATATACTATTGTGAATAAAGTAAGGACCAAATAAATTGTATGACTTGTCTGGTTGTCCCTGCCTGGATAAATATATACTCAAAAAGGAACAATGACTAGAGCTGACGACCAAGGAAAACACATTTGATGGACCGCCGAGGCACGGCATGAACGTGGAGCCATGCAATTTAAGCGTCACTGGTAAAGTTAGGATACTCGCACGGAGTACATCAACAGACGACAACACAGCTAGCCGTCAGTGTTTTCACAAAGAAATTAAAATTTCACACGGTGCAAAGTTCTAGGGTTATGAGAAGTCGGCTTTTCCCCGGGTCAAGTCAGAATTGTGATGGTTTCGTACAATTCACTAAGATCAAGTGAACGCTCTGAACCGTGGTCATGAAATTCTCCTCTCCTATAGAATATAATTTGTAATTTGCAATTAGATTAAAGCCTCAAACAGATCTTCAGCCATTTGTTGTATACATTAAAATTGAGGTCTCGAGGCCAATAAGCTAACAGTTTTTTGGTTTTCGAGATAGCCGACCGCTCTTTTTTTTTGCCAAGCAGTCAATAAGCTAACAGTATACTTCTATTATTTAAAGAAAAACAGTATACTTCTACTTGTGGATTAGAGATTTTGCAATTTGTTTTTATGAAGTGCTCTCATTTCTTCCTCTTGCCCTTGGTGTATACATCCCAGAAAACGACGAAACATGAGGGTGGTGGAGAGCGATGGATGCCGGCGGCCAAACCCTAACAACGGTGCACTGCCCCCGAGTATGAGAGCAAAGATGTGAATAATGGGTTGAACCAACCACTTGCTCGCGTTCAAACTAGTAACTCTTCCGATCATGTCCGTTGCCCTGTGGGATTTGTTTGGTCCCTTTGACCAAAAAAATACTAGCACTCACGTGTGGGAGTAGTATCGATTGATCAGGTTCCTCGGATCAGCTCAATGAATGCCTCATACCGATCTGCTCGTATCTTAAAAGTTATCTTTTTCTAGGAGGCCTATTTTCTGCTATTATTTCTCTAAATACATGCATGTTTGATTGACTTTCATTCACGCTTTTATCACTCCATATTTGCTATCGTTGATATTATGTCTAGAAATTCCAATTTCCCTCATTTATATCAGGGAGGTGCTCCACTGTTTTTCCTACTTTGGTATGATGTTCTATTTTATCTTATAGACGTTTCTCCGAGACCCAAGTTAAATCCAACCATTTCTTTAGTTCTTCAAATAATCCTTTCAGTTCGATTCACATGTCCACTCTGATCATTTAATCTACAAATATTAGCTACAAGCAGAATACACAAACATATCACCCAAAAAAATTTCTATAGATATTAATAATTATGTACCATCTATATACAGTACATACACTTTTAATGGTGCCCCATAATGATCCACAAATTTTAAAACGACTATCTTTTTTGAAACTTGATATACTTGATGCCAACACAGAAGATAAAACAGAAGAACATGCTTAGCACAAAGTGAAGAGCTGTGACTAGGGGAAAGTAGCCATTTTCAAGGCCTAAGTACTCCTCCAAAAACTTCATCACTGGTTGGTCTGGCTGGCCCAACACACGGATTAGTTCCGTGTGGTCGCCGAGCTGTGAAGACACAAGCCCATATAGGGTCCATGCTGCTGGATCGGCCCAGTACATCCACCTCCACCACATGGGCATCGCCTGTAAAAGTGAGTGGCAATGCGTCATATACGCTAACATCCATTCTTCTATCAAAATTTCTAAGAGAGAAAGAATTGAAGGAATCAATTACCTTCCGTGTAATGATGAAGCCCGAGAAGAAATTCCATATCATGAAGATGAGGAAGGATAGCCCAGCAGCTATCTCTGGACTAGGTGTCAGTGCAACAGCCATCATCCCGTAGAGTGTGTAGTCCATGAAGCTTAGTATCATGTACATGACAAACCATATGAATTTTTCAAATGTCATCTGGAACCCTACCATTGGGTACACAATTGCTGAGAAAATGAGTGGTTGAATAACAATGTAAGGAATTTCAGCTGCTACCTGTGCAAGAAGATCCATTATGTGTGTTAGTTACATTCCCAAGTGATGGAAGGTGTTTTACCAATTGACTTACCTGACCAATTACAAACGCCATTGAGGAGTACATGCCAGAAGCTTTTTCTCTATAGAAAACAACTCTCTCCATCGCCACGACTGGTTGTAAACTATTGCAGTTCATGAAACCGAGAAATAGGGCTGATCCATATCCAATTCCCAGTATGTTGAACACATCTTGCTCCACCTTACTGTTGTGAAGAAGATAGCTGGTAAATATTCTATGTCTGGTGAACTTTTCATTTTAGATTTGACACAACTAGTGACCATGCATGCGTACTTACATTGTTGACCCAATTTGCCAGAACACAACGCCAAACATGATTGAGATTGCAAATGTATTTAGAAAGCGAAATATATTTAGCTCTGAGTTTTTTCTGTAAGAGCAATATTGTTTCCATATACATGTCATGCATTGAGTTTTAGTGTCTCGCCAATATTTGGATGTGAATTGTAGATCTTCCTGGTTTGTATTTGGTTTGCTCAGCTCATCAACCAAAGCCATGTTCTCCCTGTGGATAGATACACAAGCCAGAGAAATACAATGTGATCATTTGCCTTCAAAATTTCCAGATGACAAATACAATATTTAAACAGCAAATTTATAGGCATGCATGTAATAGCTTACTTATATAAGTTGGAGTTCTCATAAATTTGTACGTAGTCCACTCCAATTGTACACTCCATGGCATGTGAGCTAATGTCTAACACCCATGAAGCTGGATTTTGACCATCCTTGATTCTAGGAACAGCGGGAATAACCTAAAAAGAGGCCATTTAGTTTTTCTCTCTATCTTATGAATGATAAGTTCGTCTCAACCTATCTCACCTCGAAATATTTTGTCAAATTTCTAGATAGTGATCCTAGAGAACCGCTATAAATGAGTTGACCTCCTTGTTTCATAAGTAGCAGCTGTGATTAGTGAGAAAAAATCAATCATTGTACTAAATAAATTTTTGCATGGAATAAATGATTAGCTTAATTTTAAGAAATGTTTTGTCCAATGAACCCCTATAAAAGAGACATCCCTACTCTATATATTGGGTGTGGTTGTCATTCTTTCTGGTAGCACTAGACATGTGCACAACAACTAACATACCTCGTCAAAAGATTCGAATAAATGAATGTTCGGTTGATGAATTGTGCAAACAATAGTGCGCCCAGTGTCCACCAACTTTCGTACTGTATGCAAGACAATTGCTGCAGCACGAGCATCTAAACCAGTTGTTGGCTCATCCATGAACATAATAGAAGGGCTTGCCACAAGCTCCACCGCTATTGTAAGTCTTTTTCGTTGCTCGGCTGATAGACCTGTCACCCCAGGAATGCCCACCATTGCATTCCTCAAGCTGTTTAGCTCTACTAGTTCCATAATTTCTTCCACAAACATCTAGCAAAGTTTAAAACATGAAACTGTGAGAACATGTTTGCAAATCATGGTGCTAGTTTTTCTGTAATAATAAAAGTAATAAATATCTTACATCTCGTTGATAAGGTTTCACATATGAAGGTAGGCGAAGGTATGCAGAGAATAGAAGTGACTCATAGACTGTCAAGTGAGGAGAGTGTATGTCGGTTTGCTCACAATAACCAGTAATCCTTGAGCATGTATCTCGCTGTTTTTGGTAGCCGCCTATGTTAATAGTACCTTCGATGTAACCTCCGGTTTTTCTTCCTGCCAAAACATCAAGTAATGTTGTTTTCCCAGCACCAGTGATCCCCATCAACGCTGTTAGGACTCCTGGTCTGAATGAGCCACTAACATCTCGTAACAGCTGAAGCCTTGTTTCGGTTGCTCCATATTTTTTCATCTCCTGTCATAAAATTGGCATATCTAAGATAAAAAGAGAGCAAAATAAGTTTTCATAACTAACATAAAATTGACATACAAGGGAGGGATTACTTTAGGCATGTCAACAAAATAGTTGATTTTTTTAAATACAAAACACAGCGGTTGGAACGGGATGCTAGCTTGATCAGTTGAAGCCTTCCCACCAACTATTACTTGACCGTCGTACTCCAAAGATTGTCTCCCTTGTGACTTGATATTACCTTGGTGCTTGTGTGGAGCTGCAAATAGTTTGATGAGATATTTATCCTTGTTTTTTCTCCGTGAAGCATAAGATGTAACTTTGTTCAATGTACTTACAGTTTAAGAACTCTAATGCCAATATGCTCAGGATGTTGAAGATTAGTGCAAATCCAAATAAAACTACTACACAAATCCAATACCATTGCCATTCACCGAGCAAACCCCTGACCTTCAGAATAGCTTCTCCAATAGTCTTAGCATTTTCAAAATGGAACTCCTGTAATAAGACATGATTTAGAAAAATAGTAGACAGTGGAACACAGAGATATTGTGTCTCATGACATACAATAATTGTTTATGTTGTAGTGTTATATGCTGCTAGTATATCGTTCCTTCTTACCTTAGCCCATCTTTTGTCAAGATATTCGTTCAAAGCTAGAGCATTGAGGGCGTAGGTGAATGGGGAAGCCCAATAACCCCAACTCAACCATGGTTGGAGGTCATCTGCGTTTTGAATGGAAAATAGGTAAATTCCATCTCTGGCCTTGAAATGATGAGAATGTTATTACGTTGTTGCGCTATTCAGTGGTAGATAATCTAACCTTTTGATATGATGAAGCCTCCAAGTATGAAGATTGCAACTAGAGCTTGCGTCCCTAGTATATTTGATACTATTGGTGTTCTTCCAATGGTCGCTAAAAAGCGATAAAGACCTAGTGACATTTGATGCATCGCAAAAAACACTAGTAATTGCTGAAATAACCTGCCACAAAATTGAAGGCCTCAGTTAGTGAGTAGTTATTTCCTTATTGGATAGCATTTGAATGATGATGAATGATGTTGAAATTTTTGTATATACCTAATGGGAGAAGGTGCATAGCCAATTGCATAGTAGGTTGGGAAGGTCCAAAGACTTGACTCCATTAGTGATATAGGTAGACTGATAAGGAAAACTGAGCAAACAACAGCCCATCCTGGTAATGCTAATGACTCCCTTTGTTTATAGAATATCGGGAGTCTCTTTGTGGTCATTGCAAGTTCGATCATGCTGTTGAAGTTTATGACAGCTATACCCATAAAGAGAGCACCCAAGTACTTTACTCCCTCAAAAACTGTATCTGGGCTCGTTTCTGTCCGAAGGAAAAGTGTTGCAATGACAAAAGCTAGAAAAATGATTTGTATAGCCTTGAACATATGAACCGGACAATTTCTTTTAAATAGGAGTACTTCCCTTGAGAGGCAAGCTCTGAAAACATTCCGCTTTGATATGCCTGGATTGTTATATGCTTGAAATTCTTCCTTGCCCTGTTCGATGTCGTAATTCTTGCACTGCTTATCTTCCAGAGATTGAGGAAGGTCATATGCTTTGAAGCAATTTACGAAATTTTCAATGGTATGATTTTGATATTCACTCACATCACCGCTCCAGTACTGCTTTTGATACTTTTTTAAGGTAACCTATCCAATGCAAATAGTACATTATTTATCATGTTGAGTAGTTGGAGAAATTGATCTCGTGCTTACTCTAAATGATACATTAGACTATAAAGTGCTTTACTATTGATTCCAATCACCGTGTGTGAACAAGCGGACAAGACTTCTTGTGCATTAGAATTCGGTAAATAAAAAACACTGGCATGCAGTTCAACTTAATAAATGTCACTCTACTATTTCCCTATGCTAAAGAAACAATCTAGTGCTCTTCCTAATATTGTTTCGTCTTTTTGTATGTTTCTTTCAATGGAACACCATGTCAACTAAATTATCTTCGCTTCATTTTTTCGTGCGATGTTTGGTTATGTTAATCACATAACAATGCTTAATCCATACACGTCTATACTCATAGTATATTTATTTTCTATTGATGACCTTATGGCTATATAATTAGAAATGGCAAGATATTTGTACTATGTGTTTTCTCTACCTAGTGAACTAATGGTCTACGATACAATTCCAATATAGCTTTCCGATCATTTGAAGCTCATGCAAGGCAAGTACTTGTAACGAATATGATTTATAACCAGTTATGAAATGTATCATGATTTACCTCTTGAAGGAAGTCAGCTACATTCTTCCTGCTAGGGCAGGTAAATCCAATGTTGTTGAAAAAGTCAATAACATTTTGTCGAGCGCCATGGTAAACAATATCACCCTCACAGAGAAGGATTATGTCATCAAACAATTCTAATATCTCTGGAGATGGTTGTAACAAGGAGATAACCATTGTAAGATCCATGAGATGTGCCATTTGTCCAAGAAATGTCATAATCTCAAATGTGGTAGAGCTATCCAGGCCTGTTGATATGTCATCCATAAAGAAGCACCTTGCACGACCAACTAGCATCTCTCCTGGATCATTAAAAGGAAGGTAATTAGAAAGATTGCTAGTGAGATACATATATATAATGAATTACAATATGTACATGCAACCTACTTAACCCGAGCATACCCAGGACCAGGCTTTTGCAAAGCCTACCATGGTAATCATGTGGCCCAAAAACAGACGTTTGCATTGTAAAAGGCACTCAAACCATTTTTTGGAATAAACATGAGTTAATGTGCCTATTTAAAAATATTTTTTCACAACTTTTGGTATTTTGGGGCCGGTTTTGGCAGAAATCATAGCTCAAGCCCATGCACACCCCCTCGAAATTTCAGGTCGGGCTGCCCATGACCAGGCATAGTACAAACCATGTGGCACAATATAATTTTCCAACGATTGTAGACATGTAAATTTTATCTCTGCAATGTTCTTTCCTTCATCAACATAATAGAGTTAAATGTACCTTTAATTATATTATTCTCTTTGCAATATTTTGGGCCATGTTGTCCCACAACATAGGTAGGGTATGCAATTCTTCATGTCATTTTTGCAACAAGCACCTAATGTGCTAAATATCGCTTACTTTTTAGTGTGTTGTACAATTGATTGCAAACAACTATATTATATTTCATTAGTAGAAATAAATCTTCTAGGATCACAATCTCCGAGGACAAGAATAATATTGCCATATTGGTCAGACAAAAGATCCTTTAGACTGAAGTTACTCAATTGCATAGAGTGGTATGGAAGTTAAAGCAAATAGTTTATCAGAGTGGAACAGAAGATCATGTGTGTATTTAAAAAAAGTAAGACTTGCCTAATGTGGTTCTCTTCTTTTGCCCCCCAGAAATCCCTCTTCGGAGCTCATCCCCTATTATGGTGTCAGCACAGTTCGACAATCCAAGAATCTATGTGTAGTATAATTTTTAAGTTATTGTTAGATAATATAATTCTAAATATCATAAGATGAAATAAATATACCTTCATAATATAGTTTGTTTTCAGGTTGCTTCCTTCTCCAAACTTGGTTGCCTATGCAAAAGACACCTTGTATGTTATTCAATAAAATGATGACAACTTCACAAATATTTTAGTCATAAAAGTGAGTGATACCTTAGAAAATAGCTCATCATCCACTGGAGCAGTCCTTCGCACTTCATCTTGTAGCATCTCTAAATTGATGGGCATGTCAAGTAGGAGCAATGAATTTGTGCGTATTTCGCATGGAAATTGATATTATTTATTATTGAAACATGGCTACTGCCTGATGGTGTCAGTTAAATCAAGAGATTATTTGTTTTTGCCTAATTTAGCGTAAGCAATAGAAGAAACACAAGGGGCACACCAAAGTCGTTGCTGGAACCCATCATGTTGGAAGAGAAATTAAGTGTCTCTCTCACTGTCATCTCAGCATGGTGAAGATCATACTGGCTAACATAAGCACGCATGTAGTGAGGTGTAGAGGAAATTGATTCTCCATTGTACATTACTTTCCCTTGGAACTGCCAAAATGATATTAAAACATGATATTATTTAAAACCTTGCTTGCAAACCATTTGCAACAGATGTAACATAGCATAATATATTATGTACTTTTTTTAGCCTGATACCTTCAAAGAGGGGTCTAATTTTCCAGCCAGTGCTCTTAAAAAGGTTGTTTTTCCTGATCCAGGTGCTCCCACAACAAGAGTCATCCTAAATATAAATAGAAAGGAAAGCTTCAGGTATAATGAAATAATGTACTTCCCTTCATAGATATTCAATAGGACCTCAGGACATCGCCTCCTCGATGACGCAAAAGGTTGTCCACGGCTCAATGAGAATGAGTGCACTATGCTTACTCCTTCTAGCCATGATGAAACTTATTTGTAACATAAAATGTGCCATGGAAAAAGAATTATGTAGCTTTACCTTGATGATCTTATTGTGCCACTTGCCGTGTTGAGAATTTTGATTCCCGTCCTCTGTGTGCCACAAAGGTATGCAGATTCTAGAATTTCCTACGCAAGAAAGAGATTTTCGCCCATACATAAACTTTTCAATGAGGATACAAGAGGATATTGTCATTAACTAGTGAGCACCATACAAACCAGCAATAGGAAAATACATTTGTGAACATAGCTGCAAGCGCACCCGGCTAGCTATTTGATAAAATCCGCAGAACATTATTGTACATACTTTTGTGTTTTCTATGGCCCTTTTTCACTGACAATGGGCTTCGTAAGCTATATTTTTTTGGCGCTGTTGTTTATGTTCTTCAATTTGGTATGCTTGCTGTTCTCTTCTAGATTCTGGTCAAGCTCATGTGACTGGGTGTATGTTGTGGAATATGCGATACATTCGTTGCCATGCAATGATGGCAATGAACAATTTCTATCAAATCCACGTCACACTGTATAGCTATAGATGAATAACAGAACACATATATGGTGTATATAATTATGAATTTTAGCACTTCGGTGGTTGGGTTACGAGCCAACTTGACATGTACATATAGGAATAGGAATCGGCAAGCAGATACAACCACTACGCCATTGCCATTCGACTAGTCTATCAGAGTATCATACGGAGTCAGGTCCAGTAGGCGCAGGATGCGCTAAGCCATTCGATCTTCCTACTGGTGGTCCACCATAGAGCTCCTATGTAGCCATTTGTTTTCTCTCTTAAATAATTTGTTTCTTTTTATCTCATGACTTTTTATGCGATCGGAAAACGAATGAGATCAGAAAGATAGGCGGACGACTTGACCATAAGGTGGGATGTTTCCCTGAGCAGTAAGCAACGGATCTCCCTTAAGAGGATTTATGCGGGTGCCTGGGTACCGACCCCATTGTTTTGGCTTTCAATTTTGAATCTTGTATATCTTTTGAACCAAAAGTCTAAATGAAATTTTGTTTGCACATTCATTTTCCTAGTGAAGAGGACTTTTAAATAAGATCACTTCTGAATACATTTTGACATGTTTTTAAAACTTCACCAAGTTTCAACTGGTAAAACTTTTTTTTGCGGGAGTGCAACTGGTGAAACTTGATATGAACGAACGAAAAAATTACCAAGTTTCAGGAACTAAAACTTAAAACTTGGTATTTCTCGTGTGGAATCCAATGATTTTGCGGATTCAGAAGCAATCGTGCTGCTGGGCACGGCTGAGCTGGTGTGTGCCCCTACACCCGTGTGCCTCTGCGAATTTCGGTGTACATATATGTATGCCATGTTGAGCTAAATTTGTAAATAAGCATATGGGGGTGGTTTGCCGGGCATGCATGCGTGCATCGTTAAAAGGCGTAACCGTACCCACCTTGGCAGCGCCGACGCCCGGCAGTGCAGGCACGACGGCGTGGACACTGACGTCGTCGAACTGGACCTCCACCTTCCCCGGAGCTCCGCCGCATCCCGACCTACGCACGCACACAGCTCCGCTTTCATTAATCTGCATGCATTATACGTAGGAAGTACGGAGTACACACTAGCATATACTGTATGTACATGCAAATGCAACCATGCATGCAAGCACATAAAATCGTAAAAGAGCGTATATGTACCGTAGCCTGGCCTCCCGGAGAATGCGAAGGAACTCTCGGTTCTCTGCATGCGTCAATGGAGGCACCTCCGCCATTGTTGCCGCCCGCAAGTATGTGACTGTGCGTATACCGAGCAACCATGATGTGTATATATACACATTTAAAACGGACGCTTCCACTTTGAGCGTAAACCTCAGGAAATGCTAGCGAGTAGTACGTAAAAATATACTTATAATAAACACGCATGACTCGCATTGCTCTGTATTCTAAGCGCCCAACCAACCATGCATATGGGCTAATATTTAAGAAGCAAAGACCTCTACCTACACGATCAACAAAATGATTCAGTCGAATGTTAGTGGTGCTTATGATACGTATAAAATGGGTATGGGTTGATGTATTTCAGTATTTGTGCTGAAGTAATGGGTGCATGTACTATTTAAAACATACAGTTACATGAATTCACGTAAAAAACGATAGTTATAGGTATATCAACGATCGACCCACGTTGTACAACCTACACATAGTGCTAATACGTTCGCTAGAAAAATCTTAATCGGTTGGCTAAGAGATTCTGCAAGCGACGTGCGTTGAGGAGCCATACTAACCGGCCTGGTGATCGCGTCTACTTTTTTTAACACAGTAGAGATGTAAGCGCTCATATAAACGCGCATACACTCACTCCAATGAACGCACACATGCACACCCTATTCCTATGAACACCTTCGTCGACAGGAACGCCTTCTCCCACTGAATGCGCATCGCCGGAAATCCTGAAATAAATCCAGGAATAAATGCAAGTACCAGGACTTGAACCCTGATGGGCTGGAAATACCATAGTCCCTCTAACCATCCAACCACAGGTTGGTTCGCCGCGTCTACTTTAATTATTAGCTGATGCATGCGCCACATGGGCTATACGCTGTGCAATTGTTCTCCGCGGGACACTGCGATCTAGACAAACCTGCATAACAAAACGCCAGACCTGAAGAACCAAATCTGGGGACACGCCATCTTTCACACACCTCCCGGCGATACAAAGAAGCATCACCGGAACGAGGGCGAGGTGGGTGTACCTTATTGCATGCCGATAGTGACACCATTGTCTCGCCACCGCCAACGGAGACAACTCTAAATTTATTCCTAACCCTACCATCACTCGAACAAAGCCCCGGTGTCCCCCTCTCTTCATCTAGCGGCAGATGGAGGGAGAGGTGGCCCTCAGACTCGTGGGGAGCAGTGGCGGAGCTACACTCAAAAGCTTGGGCGGGCCAGTCTGAAGAGAAACCTAATATTTTTGATAATTATGACCCACATCTACCCTTACCCCAGCCTGGTGCAGCAAAATTTGGACGGGCCATGGCCCTTTTTGCTACAATGTAGCTCCGCCAGTGGTGGGGAGTATGGTCAATCGGGCTCACCGCTCTCCTAAGTGAGGGGGAGAGGAGAAAAGAATGACCCAACACTTTAACATCCTAACAAATTAAAGAATTTAACGTCCATTTGATTTTCCTTGCTCCACCATGCAAACCAGTTCATCATTTTCATTAACAATACGTACCTCCTCATAAATCTCTGGCCTTACGAGAACATTCGTGTTTGGGGTTGATTTTGCCACATTCGCAAGTTGACCAGAATTTGTTATGTCTATAACTTGTTGCAAGCAAGTTGCATTAATCGTATCAGCCTTTGTTACGATCAATGAATCGTCAATGAAATGTAAATGAGGTACTCCCTCTGAATGAGAATACACTGATTTTTAAGTCTTCGATTTGACTAGTGGAACATGAGTTTTATTCCATAAAAACTATATCTATAGATACATTGTCAAATGAAGTTTCTAAACATATATTTGTTGTCGCATATCATACATATTTTATTAGTTAAACTGATTATCTAAAACCCCGTGTCCAGCTTATATTCCCATCTAGAGGGAGTACTGAGTGTGCATTTCTGCAGACTCTGATACCTTCAAAGCCACCAACTTCTTCTTCCTGCATTAACAAACTAGACAAGCCTTCCGCATATGGCAACGAAGTGACAAGGGATGGCAAAATCCCCTAGTTGGATGGAAACCATCTGCCACCTGAGAATTGAGCCAAATTAAGTTTAACCTTACCATTCCTGCTAAAGGAGCCAGCTGATCAGAACATCTTTACCCTTCCAAGAATAGAACCCGCGTTTGTTGCACTGGAGCTTGCCTCGTCCAATGCTATCAAGTCGCCATGCAAACCCTAGTCCACAACGGGACATGTCACCCAGCTCAAGCCTATCACATGAGACGAGAGCCAAATGATCGTCATGAACAAGGAGAAAACCCATGGTCGCGATACCACTGAGAGGAGGGAAAACCTTAGACTTACGTCGGGGAAAACAAATATGTAAACTCTTTTTTATGATGCATACTAATATGGGTTTATATACCTTTTTTAGAAAACTCCACTCGAACTTATGGGTTTATATACCTAGATCCGCCAATACATCTATCGTACTCAATTCAGCGTAAGCTAGTTTCTTCTTTCTTTGAAAGCCTATTGGCGCTTTAGCCCGGGCGCAGCTATGCCTCACTTTATGCGAGACGGTACCTTGGCTCGCCTATAGGGAGCTAGTAGTGGATCGGCCCAGCAACCATGTGGGATTGTCATGCCGATGTCACGCACGTTTCCTTTTTCTGTTTTACACTTGTTTATATTTTGGAAATATTAAATACATATATTACAGAAAATTAGTTTTGTTAGTTTTTTACAATGTTCATCATACGTTAAAACATGCACATGCATTGTAAAACAATGCTCAACTTTTAGAAAATATCTGTACCATCAAAAAAATGTATGCGACTATCAGTAAATGTTCCAAGTTCTAAAAATGTGTTTGACATTTTTCTAAATGTTATACAGTGTAAATTAATTTTCATGTAATTCAATATAAAATCATACCATTCAAAAAAATCATTACATTCAACGTTTGAATTTTTTTAGCATGCATTCAAGAAATACTTAACAACATTAATCATGTGTTTAAAAAATATTAAACATGTACATAAGATGTTTTAGATGTATAGAAAAAACATACAATGTGTATGAAAAAAGTAGATATCAAAACATATATTTAAAAAACTATTAATCATGTCCTTAAAAAATGGTAAACGTGTACAAAAAATGTTTGTGATGTATATGAAAAATGTATGATGTGTATGAAAGACATGTGTTAAAAAATTTAAACAAGAAAAATAAGAAGATGAAAAATACCAAAAAACACAGACAAAAAAAAAATAAATCCGATGCAAAATAGTGAAACCCCAATAAAGAAAACCACAAACATAAAACTCACGCGACAGCTACCGTCCGGTTCCAGCCCAGTAAGTCCGCGCCAGAAGCGAGACCTCGCAGCGGGCGAGAAATAACTCTGGCGCTTCAGGTCGAAAAGATACACGTTCTGCGGGCCCAACCAACCGACGGCAGGTGTAAGAGCCGAAACCCCCCGTCGGGACCTCCTACATTTTTCTTTCCAAATAATAACATTCACGCGCGTGGCATTTTTACACATCGCTCACACGCCTTAATCCATGTTGCTTCTGTTTTTGCACGAATCCTAAATAAATCTGTTAAAATATGAGTGCCACGTGGCATCATCGTGTGCGTGGGAGTTGGAAAATTCGCCCACACGTCCCGCAGCATGCGGTTTGCCAGCTGCGCTGACCTAGTCCACGTGCGCGTGGGCGAACTGCTTTTCGTTCACACAATACTCATATGTTGTTGGATGGCAACTGCAGTTGCATGTAGGTGGCAACTAGGTAAACACACATGGTAACTATGATTCGTTGCTAGACGGCAACTGCAGTTGCGTGTACATGGCAACCAGATAAACACACATGATAACTGTGATTAACCATACATAACAACTATGATTGGACCACACGTGACAACTAGATAAACACACGTGGCAACTATTGTTTAACCATGTGTGGCAAGTAGTTAATCAGACACGGTAACTATGGTTTGATTACACACGGCAACTAACATAAATTCGACATAGCAACTATAGTTAACCAAAACAGAAAGAGTTGTCATACTTTTACAACTACATTTGCCATCCCTGACAACTACATTTGTCATTCCGGATGGCAACTAAATCGTCATCCTGCGGGTACCTAACGTAGCTGCCTAGAACGTGGAGGCACATTTACTTCATGCCACACATGTGGGGTGGGAATGAATAGTATTTGTTGGACGTATGGCACGAAATAGCTTCGTCTAAATGTGTGAACAATTCTAATACTCGCCCACACATAACCCGTGTAGGTTGCCTCCTACTCACACCACACATGATATGTGAGCGAATATTTAGTATACCACACATGTAGTTTTTTTTTTGTGGCGATAGACGCGGCGGAAACCAGTGAAGTGGGCACCCCCTCCCCATGTGCGAGGCAGCGCATGTGCTGGGCGGGAAGCTACCTTGTTTTTCTATTTTCTTATTTTTTTCTGTTTTAACTTTTTTCCTTTATAAAATAATTCAGGATTTAAAAAAGTTATGATTTTGGAAAAGATGTTCATGGATTCAAAAAATGTCCATGACTTAAAAAATATTCCGGAAATGATAAATGCTCATAGATTCAAAAAAACATGAGTTTCTAGAAAATGTTGACAATATTCAAAAATTGTTCGAAAATTTCAGAAAAAAATCTTCACAAACTTATAAAAATGTTTCCAATTCTCTAAATATTCATGAACAGAAATAATATTAGTAAAAAATGATTCTGAATTTCAAAAATTGATCCTAAACATATATGGAATTTCAAAAAATGATCCTAAACATATATGGAATTTCAAAAATTGTTCGTGAATTTGAAAATGTTGAAGATTTTTTAAAAAATTCACAGTTCATACAATGTTCATGAATTTAAAAATACTCATGATTTCAATACAATGTTCATGATTGCAAAATATGTTCACAAGTTTGAAATATGTTCGCAAAAATTTAAAAAAGAAAAAGCAAAAGAAAAATAAAAGAATAAAAAGGAAAATAAAAAGGAAAGGAAAAAACAAAAAAAGGGAAAAAGAAAGAAAAAGATGAAAGGAAGACAAAAACCCGGTCCAGGGTTGGTTCTAGAACCTTCCAACTACCGGTCAAGATAAAATTCAGAAATGGGCTGGCCCATACGAATAGCGGGTGAGGGGTTACGCGCTAGGTCACTAGAACCGGCGGAATAGAAGTGGACGGGTCGGGTCGTAAGGATATCTTCAACGACAACCTAACCAGACACCGCATTTGTGATTTGTCCCCTATAAAAAAATTGCGGAGAAGGGGGATCAGTCCACGTTCCTCATCTCTGGCCCGTCGTGAGCCCCGAAAAATGAAGCTTTGCCTCCTCTGCAGTCATAAGCGTCAAGAAGTCAAGTTATCCGCCTCCGTGTCACCGACCAGCGGCTAATCGGCCGACGATGTTGAGGCCGCCAAGATTAGCTTCAACAGGAAGGGAGGAACGGTGGCCTTCATGTGATACAAGCTTAGGAGACCTCTTGTGCGTTACTCTTCCTTATTGCCGACGACGCTCGTGGACGTGCCGACTTCTTGGTCGTGGCGGTGGGACGCGGCCGAGCTGGCGACCTAGTCTTCGTCCTCACTCTTGCCAAACACTTTTATCTACTGCCTCGTCCATCTCCTTGTAGGCGGCCTCTAAATCCGCCTGGTATTGGTGGTAGCGCCAGCGCTCACGGCGGATGTCGTAGGCAAAGTGATAGGACTCGAGCAGAGCCTCCTGCTCGGGCACGTCCACGTCCGGCGCAAATAGGCGTGCCGACAGTGAGTAGCTCCTCCGTCCGTCGCTGCTCGTCGAGGAGGCAGAGGTTGTAGGCATGGTCGGCCTGCGCTTGCCACAATGTGACCTTCAGGTCCTCCAGCACGATGTCCATGTAGCGAGCACGGGCCTTGCCCATGGTGATGCCGACATTGGCCGGCGCAGACAGTGGCACCGGCTCGTCGTCAACCGCCTCTGCCATTGGCGCGTCCGCAACGCCGGCCTCTGGTGAGCTCGTCCGTCTAGCGCCCTGCCAACCAGCAGTAATGGCGACGATCTCCTTCTTCTGTTCGAACGAGAGGCCGTCCCATAGGGCTTTGGAGCTCGAGGAGGTCATGGCGGGTATGGCGCGGTGAGGGATAAAGAGCGGAGGAGGGTGGATGGATGCGGTTGTGTTTGCCGACCTGTGGGGGTTAAATAGCGGGCATAGGGCATGCCAGATGGCGAGGTCCTTAATGGTGGGCGGCAGACGGACGGACGAGTGGCACCGGAGTAGGTTTCTCGGCAACCACGCACGCTTAATGGAGGGAGGTGGACGAACTGGTGCTGTTTGAATGCAAAGAGACGGAGTGTGCATCAGGACGCAACAACACTTAGTCGGCGCGACACTTCAATGCCGGCTCTAGTGATAGGTCACCTCCGCTCTGGGCCGGCATGGATGTGATGCTGACCAAAGTCGGGCGAAACGTAGCCGGGGAGAGAGAGAGGGTTTTTTGGTGCGCCAGGTTAGTTAGACGCGCGCGTGGCAGTTGTCCGGAAGCCCGTAAAGCCCCCTAGTTTGTCTCCGATTTGCGAGAAAAGGTTTATCTGGACCTTCGAGCGGACCGATGCAGAACCGCATAGTAAAACACGTCTAAACCGCGCGGTGAGACGGTTGCGGGCGTTTTCGTGGATCGGCGTTCGAGATGTCCTAAGTAGTTATACGAAAGTAAAATGAAATTACGGGGAATATAATAGTGTTCCCCTTTGTGAAATTTCTTTCCCTTCGCCCGCCGCTCCCCCTCCTCCACTTTCCCCGCCGGCGCGCCGTGTTTCCGCCCCCAAACCCCCTCAAAACCCTGCGAAAACCTCCTACGTCCCCTTCCCCTTCCATGCTCCGCACCACCGCCGCGATGCTCCCGTCCCCCTCCTCCCTCCGCGCGTTCCTGCGCCTCTCCAGCCGCGGCCCCCTCCCCCTCCCCCGCTTCCGCCCGCTCCCGAGCCCCGCGCTCCTCCCCCACCTCCGCCCCCTCTCCTCCTCGCCCAAGCCCGCCCGCGACCCCCTCGCCCCGCCGGAGCCGCTCTCCTCGGCCTTCGCCGCCGCCGCCGCCAACCCCGAGGCCCCCGCCGACTCCGACCCCGACTCCGACTCCTCCTGGGGCGTCTTCGACCCCGTCGCCGGCCGCATCGTCCTGCAGGCGCACCCGCCCCCTACCCCTCCCCCTTCCAGCTCCGACCGGGAGGAGGACGAGGATGAGGAGGAGGTGGTGGAGGTGAAGCGGAAGGCGAGGCCGAGCGGCGGGAGGCGCGAGCCCAGGTGGGCGGACGTGGCCACCGCGAGGAGGGCCGCGGGGAAGGGCGGCAAGGCGCCGAGGGTCTCGTACGTCTGCAGCAACTGCGGGGACGGCTTCTCGCAGTGGTGGGGCACCTGCCGCGGCTGCCAGGCCGTGGGGACCCTCACCAAGTTCTTCCCGGGGGCCGCCGACTCCGCCGACGCCGACGCCGAGGGGTCGCACCACGCCGGCCGCTCCTGGATTCGGCAGAAGAGCAAGGAGATGGTGCCCAAGAAGCTCCGGGAAGTCACCAAGGGGTTTGACCAGGCGGGCTGGCGCATACCGCTGTAAGGTTCCTCGCCCTCAGTCTGAATTTGGAGGAATGCTGGCTTCCTTGTTTTTAGTTCTCTGAACTGCCGTGTAGATAAATTGTGTCAAAATGTTCAGATTGATGAATTATTTGTTTACTCACCAGGCCAGGGACCTTTGGAAATGAAATTTCTCGGGTGCTTGGAGGTGGCGTCGTTCCTGGTAAAACATCACTCTAACGTCTTTGGTACTGGTTGAAAGGAAACTTGGTGTAGGATCAGTCAAGGGATCGTATCTGTATAGATTCAGAACTGTGACATACTGACATCCATCATGCAGTTCTACCAAAACTTTCAGATTGCTTAGGATACCCATGTCTCATCAAATACGGTGTCAGTCAGATAATGCTTTTCAATATACATGTTATTTTGCCTCTCAAAATTGGCCTCAGAGTGAAGCTGACCGTAACACATAGTGAAAATAGACTACCGAGCACTGCCATGTGCTCATAAGCTCTTAGCTCTCTACTTTTACATTCTTTCCATTCCGAGACTATTTTTATCTTGCAATATTGCTTGATTTGGCTTGGAACGCGCATCTTCTGCCTACATGTTGCACCTGGTCTAGATTCTTGCTGTTCCATTCTTCTTACTCAGTTTGTCTGCTGAAATAAGTTTCAAGTTTCAGATAACATGTTGGACATGAATATTCAGTAGTTACTGATAGACATAACCCTATATTTTGCCCCTGCTTGCTCTAAGCCTCTAACCTGGACGCTGTCTGCATACACGATGTGCCACATTGGCACATCCCCATGGGTCCTCCAAACCAGCCACAGCCTCCCCTTTCCTTCCACTCCCTGTATATTTCAGCCACAACCCCTCAACTGAATCTCCTCCCCATCTTTTTGAGTCCAGAATCAGGTACCTACCTCTGCTCCTGCACATTTTCATTCATACGAGAATGCAAATTAATGGTTCATGTGTGTTTGCAAACGATGGCTACCAGCCTACCACTACAATTATATTTAAATCTTGGGAAAACAATGAAACTTTATGTTTCAACTCAGTTTGTAGCTAATGCCCTGACTTTTTCCATGGATCAGATGCTGGCTTTAGTCGTTCCAATTTGTGGTTTTCGTCATGGTCTGAATTGAATATAAGCACTAGGGGTTGGTAATTTATTACCAGAAGGATGTTGTAGTTCTATGTGATTTTTGGTTGTAGATCGCCAGATTGTAACTAATGAAAGATTGTTGTGAAACCCAAGCAACATAAAAGTTCCATACGGTTTTTGTGTGAGCTTGAGCCCACTACATTTGCTTCCGATCTCGTGTCATTCCATTTTTATATTACATTGAATCATTGACCATGTCCAGGAAAAACTGCACCTCATGTGTTGCATGAAGCTTTCTGTGTTTCATGGCATCACTGCATTACCTACTGTTTTTCATTGTTGGCCATCACACATGTGCTTTTGCAGGCTCCTTGGTTTTAGTAGGTGGGGATCCAGGTGTTGGCAAAAGTACATTGATGCTACAGGTAAAGATACACATCTGGCTATTAATTGTTACATTGGCATGCCTTTTCCTGTGTTTTCAACCCATTAATTCCCTGCATGCGGTTATCTACTTATACTTGTGAATTTTAAAGTTGATGTAATTACTCTACATTTTGGGATTTCTGCACCTAATTATTTAACTTTGGAATCTGACAACATTTTTTCTATGTAGCTTGCTTCTATTGTATCTGAAGGTTCCGAGGACCATGGGTCTTCTCCTGTTGTGTATGTGTCCGGTGAGGAGGTTGGTTATAGCCTTGTCCAATCTCCATCATCTGCACGTTCTAACTGTTTTGTGTTATTGTTGACAAAAACTCCATGGACTGATCCATATGACACTCTTATGATTAGCTATTATCCTGAACATTTTTTGATTAAATTGTGACTTTATCCGCAGAGCATTGAGCAAATTGCAAATAGGGCTGACCGGATGAGTATCAAGTCTAAAGATTTGTATCTATACTCTAGTACAGATATTGAGGTAATATTATTTATCTGGCATCATTTATGTACTCATTTTCTTAGGTTCATTGACCTTTGTTTTAAGGAAACACAAACATGCTAGAATAAGACGTTTCATATTTCATATCTTGTGATTTGAGATTTTTTACCAGCTGAAAATCAAATAATTTTTATCTTGGCCTCTTGGGAGAATCTTAGGAGACAGATTCATAATTGATGAGCTATTGATGTCTCTCACTTGTTCAACAGGATATCTTGGACAAAATCCAGCCATTATCTCCAAAAGCTCTTGTTGTTGATTCAATTCAGACAGTTTATCTATCAGCGTTTGCTGGAAGTGCTGGGAATCAAGTGCAGGTGTTTCAACCAGTACATTTAAGATTATTTTCTTACTACATTTTGAGTTCATTGAGAGTGGCATTTATAGTAGTTTTTCCTATCTTGTTGACTCTCCAATTGTCCAATTCAGCTCAACCAACTTCATGAGTACATATCATGGTAGCTGATCCTGGAGAACTTGACCCATTTTCTGAATTTTGGTATTGAATCTAGTAACAAATTATTTTTATGAACTAGGTTACAGATTGCAAACCAAATATTATTTAACATAAATTGTGGTACTGAGCGTGATATATAAGTCTTACAAATGCTCATATTCATATCTTCGCTTGCTGAAAATATCTCCTATTTTCCGTGTGGAGCATAGGTCAAGGAATGCACATCTGCCTTGTTAAGTTTTGCAAAAATGACAAATATCCCTGTTTTCCTGGTGAGTGACACACTGCGATATATTTATTCTATGTCCTGCAAAAATGGGCGATTATGTTTCCTTGATTATGTTTTCTCTCTTTCTCTTCCTCTAGATTGGACACGTCACAAAAACTGGTGATATTGCTGGCCCTCGTGTTCTAGAGCACATAGTAGATGTTGTTTTGTATATGGAGGTTGGTAAATACTGATTTATCATACATGTTTTTGCTTGGTAATATTGGAAGATTGTTTTAGAATTTTCATATAACTTTGTAGATTATACATGTGTATGCATCAATTTTTTTGTTCTGCCTGGGAATGTGTCTCTTTTGGCGATACATGCTGGGGAATGCCTTAAATATAATTGTTTTATTATGAAGGATCTTTAAGCTCACAATTCCTGTTAAAAAGTTACTAAGAGCAGTAATTGTCTACCAAAAAAATCCTTTGTCCACATTATTAACACCCAGGTGATAATTGATGAAATTTTCTTTAAAGAAAATTCAAACAATCATGAATTGGCTGAAAGAAATTAATCATATACCAACAAGAGTTTTCCTCCCTTTTTTCAGAGTTGCGCAGTTGACATAGCATGGCAAATCACAAAAACCACATTGTGTTCTCTTTATCGTTGAAACACAACTTGTTCTAGAATCTTGAGTCTTCTATATGGGTGTTGAAATGAGATAGGGATCCTATGCAGTGGTGAGTAAAATCAATGGAATTGCATCATAGTGAATTTTCTTCACTGATGCAGGAACTGATTCCCAAGTAGGAGATATTGGCTGAGACCTTGTAATTATTTATATGTGCACCACCGTAACACTAAATGCATTGAGCTGTGATCCGAATTTGTTTCCTTTTGCGCTAGGAGGTGTGCTTGTACATGAAGTTCTTTTTTGTCCCCTATACATTTGCCTGCCGTAGACCGTGAGGTCAACAAGTAGATAATATAGGAAGAGACTCATTGTAAGATCCTACTTTAATATCCTCACATATTGTTTCCCCCCTTTGCACGATCGTGATTTGTCCTTGCAAGGGTTTCCACATTAAATGGTGTCTCGCCTATTCTTCGGACCATCTTCCATTCTCTGCATATTTCACTAACAAAAACATCAATCTTCATTTTTGTCATTGCCTCCATACAATGTTCCAGGTCATTCAGCCTTTGAGAAATGTAATACTCCCTCCGATCCATATTAGTTGTAGCTCAAACGGATGTATCTAAAACTGAAATACATCCAGCCTTTGAGCGACAACTAATATGGATCAGAGGGAGCACTATTGTTTATCACTAATAAGGTGTAAAATGTGTATATTTCTAAAAACCGTGCAACTTTACTCTTTTTATGCAAGTTCATGTATTATACAGTGCAAGCCTAACAAGCTTGCTGCTCTTCTTTCAGGGAGAGAGATGCTTATCTCATCGACTGTTACGGTCGGTGAAGAATCGTTTCGGCTCAACAGACGAGGTATATGTAATCCCCCCCACCCACACACATACTTGTCAAATGCAATGCATTTCTTATCTTATTGTATTGTATAAAAAGCATCTGTGTTGGATTTATCTGTCCTGTTATTCTTAAGGTATTGCTTTCTTTGTTGCCTATTATCTTCCGATGTGATATTCTAGTTCTGACGGCTAGTAATATTTCGTCTGCATGGTTAGGATTTTTTTTCTGTAACACTTCCTCCAGCCAAAAAGGTGTTGCTCTAGATAAAAATAAGATCGTGGAAGATCAGCAAAATGGCCCCTTCCTGATTCTGAGTGGATGCAACATGTTTATTCAGCAAATCCTAGAAGATAGTATTCACGGACCTGTCTAATGAAATTGACTTTACTTTTTTATGACGACAGCAAAATCTACTATTGTTACTGCTATGCATTTTGAAAGCACTTCTCAATTTTGGATGTACGGTTAGTTAAAGGGAAATAGTTCGTTAGCAGCATCTTTGTTCAAGCCATAACAGCATCTAACTGGGATCTTTTATGTCTAAATAGCCGCCCCCACTAACTATTTTAAAGCACATGCAACTATGCCACCTCATTCTCTCTCTCTTTCTCAAAAAAAAAAAAACCATGACACCTCATCACCTGAATAAGCTTCAGAAATTAAGTGCATGCATGCATGTGTCCTTCATACTCGTTTTCTTCTCCCACACGTATGTTTTTTTAACTCTCTACCGGTAACTGAGTGCACATCTGATGTGATCAAACATATGCAATAGATTACTAATTGGAATATTCATGTTCATATAATCAAATCTTGTGGAAATTTATTGCAACCAATTCCCGTGGCAACACGTGGGGTGTCGTCTAGTCACGAGTTAGTAAAGATTCTTGCAACAAACTGGATTCTACTGCACCGCACATCAGCCGCAAACTGACCCTAAAGCAAATGTGTGCCACTTATGCCTTTTTTTTGGCCAGCTTGGTGTATTTGAAATGTCAGAACACGGTCTGCAAGCTGTTCTGAATCCCAGTGAGATGTTCTTAACTGAGCATGACTCTGATTCTGAAATACTGGCTGGGCTTGCTGTAGCTGTTGTTTTGGATGGATCCAGAACCTTCGCTATTGAAGTTCAGGTACTCGATATGATATCATTCTTGAGTTGTGATTTATTTTCTTTCCAACAATTCATATTGTTTATTTTGTTCTCATAGCATAATGTTGTGTTGAACTTAATTTTGTCAAAATGGAACTTGTCGTTTGCTGTTAAGGTTTTTTGGTATAGGATGTAATAACAGTAAGGAAACTTAAGAAATAATTGTGTTATCAACTAGACTCGCTGTTTTGGAACTTGTATCAGTCTTTTAAATTGGGCATGTGGTACTGCAGCTTTGCTCATAAGCTAGCTAGTTGCATGAAGCTTGAATCAATCTGTTAAATAGGCCGCATACTCCCTACAAAAGCTTTGTTTATAACGTTTTTGTCATTTCACTCTATGTTGGACCTTGTGAGGACCATTTGGACCATCTGGGTACTCTGGATATTGCAGCTGAGTTGAGACCATGGAATGTAAAATTAATTTGCTCGAGACTTCCTTCAGCGTTGCTTCGAATAAAATTTCACCTTTCTTTTGCACATTTTAGATTGCAGTTCAAGAATTACAAGTGTTGTTTTTCAGGCACTGTCTGTTCCTGGTTCTCTTGGTCAAGGAAAAGTTGTTGGCACAAAGTCAAAAAGGGTTGAGATGATAATATCAGTAAGCACTTAGTAGTTTCCATAGTACTTCCATCCTATAAAGCATTCTGCCCTATAGTGTATGTCTAAAGTAAATATACATATAAGATCCAGCTGGATCGGCAGTATTCCCAGATTAGATAAGGCAGATGGATAGTGTTGCAAGCTTATTCTAGCTCCGCTAACCCAGCATTTTGGTGATAGAGCTGCAGAAATAAAACAAATAATGCCAACTAACCTCTTTTCTCAACCCTACAGGTTCTTATGAAGCAGGCAGGTCTAAAACTTCAGGATAATGTAAGCTCAGTTCCTGAATCTTAGCTCTTTCTAGTTGCATGCAAGGTTTCCTTGTTAATTTAGAGACACAATCAGTAAGCTGGTGTCATGTGTAGGCTGGTTAGTTGCTTGATTGGCCTTTAAAAGACTTGATGAGCTAATTTGCACCAACATTCTGCCAAGCCACATATGTGCTCTGGTAGGGGCATTGAGACAAATGCTGGTGTGCTCTAAATTATTACATGGATGACAGTGGCCTATCTGTAGCAAATTTTATTGACACTTTCCGTACTGTGCCAGGATTTGGGTCAATCTTGACTATAAATCAATCTTTTAGACGTTCTGTTTCCAGCTTTGTTCCCAGATTCTGATTCTGGTACTATTTTCTGTTTGCCATGCAGGTTATTTATCTGAATGTGGTCAGTGGGTTCGAGCTGACGGAGACTGCAGGAGATCTGGCCATAGCAGCTTCGATTTGCAGCAGGTCATTCCTTTTGTGGTTTATGTTTTAGAGGTCTTAAGTACTCCCTCCGTCCCATAATATAAGATGGTATTACATCCAATATGCTCAGTTGGTATAAGTACTGGACCTCCCTCCTTAAATACCTCTTTGCACATGCCCCTTGTGTTAGGGTCATGATGCAGATCTGTTTATCGAAGTAACTGTCGAAGTAACCCGTTTCCTCCTTGTTTTCAGTTTCTTGGAATTCCCTATCCCAAATGATATTGCATTTATTGGAGAGATTGGCCTTGGTGGTGAACTTAGAACTGTAAGTTTATACGTTTTTCTGCTTTGTGTGACCCTTGTTGGCTGTGAATATTCTTAGTTGGTACTTGCGGCTTATAGGAAAGAGCTTGTGTTTGACGAGGAAAATGTGCCTTTGGAAGATAATAAGGAAGATGTTAATTGGGAAACAGATCACCTATGTTATTTCCCCAAGCCTATAACAGTGCTTAGCAATTGTTATCTCCGACCATTTTACTGAAGCCAATAAATATTACTACCACCAGTAGATTTTGCAGAGCCATGGAGCTATTAACAGGTTCATAGGAGAAGTATGCCCCACTAACCATGTTCCAGCAACTACAGTGCCCTGACCCGGTAAACAACTTAATTAGCATTTTCCCCCCTATATTGTGATAAGATATGGTTCCCGTGAAGAATTTGCAACGCTATTGAGTACCTGTAAGCCATTTATTGGCTTGTATGCTTCTCCTAATTATGCAAATGCATGTTACAATGGCTAACCTTTTGCTATACCTGATTATGTACTTTTCACTTATGGATTTCATACATGGCAGAAGTGCAAAATAAATCTTTTGGGCCAGGCAATTTACCATAAATTGTTTAAATGGATATTGGTTTGTAAACGCCGCAGGGGGGAGAAACCCCTGGGTCTTTAATTAAGCAGAGTGTGTGACAACCTGCCGTTGCGAGCATGGAGGCACGAACACGGGTGGGCAGGGGCGCATCAGCCCGCCTGTGTCAGCCGGGCTATGCCTCGGTCCACAATGCACAAGAAAACAATCTGTCCGTCATCATTTTGGACATTATTTTTGCTAGATGCATTTCATAGATACATTCCAAATAAATGCTAGTGAACTTCTGACCACCCATCAAATACTAGTATTGCTTGTTGTGTCAAGTGGTCATGCATAAACGAGGAACTCAAACTTTTGGAAGACTAATCTGCAATGTATGTGGACAACCTATGTTTTTAAGGCGACGCCTTACTGCCTTAGGGAGGGGGGGCGCTTTGGCGCCTAGGCGACGCCTAGGCGGGCGCTTTGGACGCCTAGGCGCCCAAAGCGGTCGATTTTCCAAAGCGGAGGGGGAGCGCTTCGACGCCTAGGCGTCGCCTTAGGGACGCTTTAAAAACATAGTGGACAACATGCATTAGTTTTATCACTGTCGCTCGGCCTGCAGAGAAATAAATCTATTTACTATTGGAAGTACACTCCTATGTGGCAACAATCCCCTATCACTTTGTTCATCTTTCAGTTTGCCCCATACACTCCAATTTTGCAGAAATTACAGAGAAATAATTTGCATTTGCTTATCCAATTTTATTGTCATGGTTGCTTGTTTATTATTTTTGCCTGATCTCTCCGTGTTCAAGTTTCTTTCATTTTTCCCTCTTTAAGGTGCCAAGAATGGATAAGCGGGTGATGGCTATCGCGAAGTTGGGCTACAGGAAATGCGTCGTCCCCAAGACTTCAGAGAAGCTGCTCAAACCTCTCGATCTCGATATCCAGATCTTGCCCTGCAACAACCTGAAGGAGTTCATAAACACAGTGTTCAGGCCCGAAGTATGATGTTACATTCTGACAGGGTGTGCTCTGCGTACAACTAGCTGATTGAATGACTGTAGGTTTTTAGCGTGCCTAGGTCCATTGGTCAAGGAACCACGGCTCACCATGCTTGCTGGTCACCACTCTATGCATGCTTGATGTAAATCTTTTTCATCCCATCCTGGTTATGTATATACTCCCTCCTTCCATCTATATAGGGTCTAATGCGTTTTTCAAGACCGCCTTTGACTATTGATAAAATTAATACTACATGACATGTATAATGTGAAAATTATATCATTGAAAGCTCCTTTCACATACGAATTTGATGATGTGCTTTGTGTAAGTTGCATGTCATATATTATTGTTCTAACATTTGGTCAAAGTTAGCCTCGAAAAATGCATTAGGCCCTATATAGATAGAAGGAGGGAGTAGTTCTGTTTGCCTTTGTGGCATGGGCTCAGGTTCCATGATGGTTGATAATGAAAGGTAAGGTAAGGAATCTTTTGTATTCCCTCTGTAAACTAATATAAAAGTGTTTAGATTAAATAGTGATCTAAACAGTCTTATATTAGTTTACGGAGGGTATATTAACCAGTGCCCTTGTTCTTGTCATTTTTGGGGCTTCTTTAGTTAACAGGATTTTACATACTTCGTGATGTGATGGAAAAGGAGTAGGAGTTAGATGTCATGATATGTAGAAAACCTACAGGACTGAAAACACAAGAATATGTGATAGGAAAAAGTTGTTTGATGGCGTTATAGGAACGAAACATGAAATTGCGTGAAGATTTGGATTTAGAGGAAAATCGTCGGAATTACATGCAAATGTAAAGGATCAAACTTGCTCAAGTGAACAGTAAATATGTACATGAAGCTTTATGATTTAACTGCTGACAAAGTAATAGAACAGGGCCCACATTGCTAAGTACCACTACCAAGAAGAACATCAACGAACTTCTGAAAAACATAAAACATTAGAAAATTCCCAATTCTGGTTTAAGCCAGAGGACTTATAAACACAAAAATAGTGTAAGTGCTAACTTGAACACAAAAGAATTTGTAAGTTGGCTAATTTAGTAAAAGCGAGCAAAGACAGACTACAAAGGGAATTAAGAATGTTTTTCTTAGCCACAAAATAAACATTTGATATTGAATTTGTAGGGCCTTGCCCTCTCCGAGGAGGAGAGGGAGCCCTTTCAGAAATTCTCAGTGACCCATGAGGGCCAAAGAGGGGGTTTGGAAATAGTTTTCAACCAGCAATTGACGCGCCTCGGTATTACCTCACTAGCTGCGTCATTGCCCCAAGCGCAAAGATGCCTTTTAACGTGCGCCCAAGGACCCTTCTTATACCCAGCTCCATCCCTGTCACCTCCCTTCCTGAGCGAGGTGGGACTAATCAGACAGGCAGCATCAACCAGCATACCTCACGGACGACCACCCTCGCCTGGGCCGCTTCTCTACTCGAGCCTCTTTCTATTGCACTGCACGGGAAGAGCATCGGCCCATGATGGTCCGATTAGATGAAAGGAATCGTATTCTCTCAACAACAAAAAAAAGGAATCGTATCGCTCAAAAACAATAGGAAGGAAATAGTCTGCATACGAGGAGGGTCCTTGCCAACGGTTTGCTTTTCGCTTCGTTTTACAAACAAAAAAAATCATTCAAAAATCATGCAACTCTACCTTTACATTTTCCATCTGTTCATCGCATGTTAGTGCATTTATTCTGCCTTGTATAAATAATGACCTTCATATATTGTTATTTTTTTGCAGGAGAATTATTATTTGTGCTTTACTTATTATAAACGGCAACAAAGGGAGCACCGTCTTTTGACATAAATGAGCAGAATAATGCCACTCATGTCACAAAGAAATCCGAAGTTGACGGGTATAATATTTGCCTGGTCAAGTTTCCATGAATGGTGGAGTTTTAAACCCGTAAAAATACCGACCATACCCTACCGGTAACTGGTCGAAATCGAGAGACTGAACCCTGTGCGACACAAACTGTGCATATTTATTTACCACTGGAAGAACTAACTAAAGCGTGACTTGGCAATTGGAAGAACCAACAAATACCACTGGCGGGTACTAATCGATGCGCACATAGCTATCAACCTGCATGGCGGCCTCACTTCACGCCATTGGGATTGGAAGGCAGGACCTTATCTTCGACCTTGGGGTTGGAAGGAGAGCCGTCCAATAGCTTGGCCGTCCTCTCGTCTTCGACCTTGGCATCATCGACGTCTTGCTTGCTGAGGAAGCTTGGCTGGTTGGTGGAGGAGAGAAGCCTTGCCCACATCCTGTCGGTTATCGAGACCTTGTTCTGCTTCTCCGTGATCCTCTGGAGTCGGCGGGTGAAGCGAAAAAACTGGTTATGGACGGCACTGGAAAAGTTTTAAATGCAACATTGTATTTCTGAATGCGGCGCTTACGTAGAAGGGAATGTAGCAGTGTCTGCCGTTTACTTGGCCGACGGTGAAACCAGTGTATCCAGCCATGGCTCCATGGACCACGCTGTGAGCCAGTAGTGTGCAATAGACATTATCCGATGCGTTGCTAGGGATGGCACGTATCATGTATGTAGGATCTGCAAAAGGCATGGTTGTCTGAAATTAAGCACCGATTTACTGTCAGACCAAGAAAGTTAGAGAAACAACTGACCTATGTACTTCAGATTTATGGTTGTCTTGTTTTTCTTGAAATGCTCCTGAATTTGCAAAATAAAAAATAGAACAAAACGGTGTCAGCTAGCGCGGAAAGGAGACACAAGAAGCGAAATGTCGAACCACACAAAGTAGACAAATGGAGGATGCAAAGTGAATTTCCAAGAGTCTCACATTTATCTTCTGAGACAACCAAAGACCAACATCAAGAAGCAGTGCGTTGCCAGAAGCATCTTGCCCCATTTCCTTCATGTTTTCGGCAATAAGTTTCTGTCCTGCACCCTCCGCAACGACAATGACCATATGGCCATTCTCCTTCAGCCGCTTTTCTATATATTTAAAGAGTCCACCTTCACCTTCCAGATAGAAAGGTGACTCCGGAATCAAGCAACAATCCTGATACACAGAAAATGTCAAAATGTGTGTTAGCTCAGTTGACATAATCAAGCCCTCATCTTGAGTGGAAAGGTACAATTAAAAGTTTCCACTTGCTGGAGAAGTTAATATACCACATCTCTGCTTGCTAGGGTGGCATAATGTGCGATGAAACCTGCATCAATAAAAATAGTAGTGGATCAAAATTATGGTATAGGAAAAAGAGTAAATGGGCAAACTTACATTATTACTGTCAAAGTTGCTACAGCACATAGGTATGTTCGGTTTTAAAAGTTGAAGTGTTGCATCCACAAACAGGGGGAACAAGCCAAATGCTACCCAAAAGAATGTGGAACACCCACAACCAGATAAGGTTACATATGCCAGCTACTGCCATGTGTTTTACTTGCAACAGCACGGAAAGTAGCACAAGACATGCATATGAATTAACAACAAAACTGAACAAGTTTTGTTTAGATTTCTTAAGAGTGGTAGATAACACTTAGGTTGTTAACATCAATAAGTAATACTAGTAGAACTTTACAGGAAACTGTTAATAACGACAATATATCTAAGAGTTCCAAAAGAAGCACTGGAATTTCTTTAAAGATGCTTATTTCAGAATATGTATTAAGAGGCAACTTTTTAAGCTAAATGTGTCAAAGGAGACAATTGGCTGATAGCATATCATATTGTGTCCAAGTATACAGTTGGCTACTATAAACTTACCACTGTATCGTCCCATGAGCTTTACAAGGCCTATTCCATTGTCAGCACTTCCAGCCTCTACATGAGCGGCATTTATGGCACGTTGAGCTTCCTCAACTGCGCTGTCGAAACCAAATGACTTATCAATTACCTGAAATAAGGGTAGCAATCCATTCAGGGATACAAAGAGAAGAATGCATTTTCACCATAATATCATTATAGCATGGAGCAGAGTATTACCGGGATGTCATTATCAATAGTCTTAGGAATGCCAGCAACAGCAACTTTGAGACCACGCTTTCTGACCTCCTGAGTTATGATTCATGTAAACAGTACACTTACAAACTTGTTTCAGCAAAAAAAATGTACGGTTGATTTAATATCAGCAGAAAAAAGTTACAATATACAGCTGATTTATATGCCATTTGATTCACTATAAGCTATAAAGGATATTATAACCGACAAAATGTTGAGAGTAAAAGCTCTAACTCAATCAGCTTAAAGAGAGCTTTCTTCTGGTTTATAGTTGAGCTTACTTCAAAAATCACTCCTGCGCCCCTTTGACTACCATCACCACCAATAACATACACCTGGAGAAAAAATGAGAGAGTGAAACCAACGCACAAGCTTACGATGTCTAGGTTTGAAATAACTTTTACTACTATAATGCATGGGAGGAACAAAGTGACCTTAAAACACAAAGAGGGAAAATAGTATAAATGGTGTTTCTTTACTTCACCTGATTTATACCACGGTACTGAATGCTATCAACAATCTTCATGGTGTCATGGCCTCCTCGTGATGAGCCAAGAATAGTTCCGCCCCTTTTGTGAATGTCATTTACACTCTTTGGAGTCAAGTCGATGGTATTGCGAGCGTAGAAACCTCTATACCCACCCTACACAAAAATAATAATAATATTAGAAGACAGAGAACCAATGTAATATCGATGTCTCTGCTTCTTGTGAGGCCATTGTTATTGTTTTTCTTATGATTCCTAATCCCACACGTCAAAAACGTACTGTAATCCGGTTTATAAGTGAAAATAATCTGCTACAGATGTACAGCATAATCAACATGACAAATTTGGTAGATTTTTTTCCGGCACTAGGTCTAATTATTGAATCCTCAAACTGGATAGATATCCATTATCCATACTTGGCTTTTGCATGATGCATCTTCCTGGATATCAGGTTGATGTGATTGGACAGTTGTAACAGAAATAATGAATGTGTATACCAGTTATTCCAGGATACAGAAAGAAGCAATAGAATCCAGGGGGGGGGGGGGGGGGGGATAGCTTCTTGGTACTGGACTTTGTGATGCAAATGAGAAGCAACTTACCTGAATCCCAAGTATCTTGGTGACACCGTACATGTCAGATAAGCCGCATACAATTTCCCTAATTACAGTATTAAGTCCAGGGCAAAGTCCTCCACAGGTGACAATGCATGCATGGACCTCGTCAGGTTCAAAATAGACCTGATGGAGACAAAGGCGAGGTTAGGGAAAACGATTTCTCGCTGTAGTCACTATGTGAGCATAAACACGGCATGCTATACCCTTTGGCGAGGTCCAGCACGACGGAAGTGGTTTCCTCTTGGGCCATCCTTGTGGACAACAATCTGCATTGAGCCATGCAAGACACCGAATCAAAATGAAGACCGTCTAAACCAAAGCACCTGTCATTTTGTTGACAGAAAGGAAACACGAGTTCACGGCGAATCTCCCAAGAACTCACCTTCTGGCAGACGGTGTCATCCGGGTTAACGAAGTACTGCCTGCAAACAACATATTTCATCTTGCAGTCAACAACAATGTGCAAAGGAGAACCAGGAGTGAGAACCCAGTTAGCAGCGAGTTCAGCCTTACTTGACAACAGAGTATGCAGTGTTATCTTGCAGTGGATTTGGGTAGGTCTGCCACATCAAACAACAAAACGGTCATCATCGAAGTAACATTGAGCTCAAAGATTCAACATATTTTCGTGTTTCCTCTGTGATTAATCAGAGGACACCTAAAACGGTGTCACAAGATAAGAAACAGAGGACAGAGGGAAAAGTTCAGCTGGGCGACCACTTTCAATGGCCATCGCTGTTCCAATCCCCAAACGAAAGTGCCCACGCCACGACGCAAATAGAAGTAACCAACAAAAGGTGGTACAGTATTTAATGACAAAAGGTAGATCGCGGAGAATCTTGATGAGATTCCACGTTCTGCCGCTTGGCAGCGTGATCCCGCGGCCGGCCAACTGCTCTGCTCCAACTGCTCCACATGCCGGCGATCCAGCGAGGCGGCGACCGGTCTGACCCCCCGGATCGATCCACGCACGCAGGAACACACACACTCCTCGCGGGACGGCCGGGCCGGGGCGGGGCGGGCGACTCACCGGGAGATCGGGGAGGTAGTCGGAGACGTGCGGCACGTCCTCGAGGACGTACCCGGCCTCGCCGGCCGCCAGCTTCGCCCCCGTCTTGGGCGGCGGAGTCCCGTCCATCGCGGGCGTCGCCCTCTGGCTCTGGGGCTCCCGCGCGGCGGTCGAGCAGGCGGTGCAGGTGCGGGTGCGGAGGTTCCCGCGGGCTGGGGACGGCGATTGGGGCGGGGCCGTTGCTGGGCCGGCCGGGGTCGGGGTCGGGGGTCCGGTGGGGATCAGCAGCGGCGGCGTCGGTCAGCGACGACGGCGCCATGGGGGGAAGCGGCCGCGGGGGAGGGCTCCATTGCGTTCGGATTGGGGCTGCTGTCTGGCGTGGCGGCGACGGCGACGGTGGCGACGAACGACGGGAGGGGGGGTAGGGGTGGGGAGGCGAGACTGGTTCTGTTTCTGTAGAGGCCGAAGAGTAGGGCGCAGGGCAAAGCGTTGGAGGACGAGGGGTGGACCGGCGGAGTGACACTTGTTGGTGGGGCCAGGCCGCGGGCGTGTGGGCCCGGCCGGATCGGTTCCAGCCGGGACTCGTCTGCCGCTTGTATCCTCCACCTTGCCCGACGCACGTAGACCCACAATCGTTTTTTCTTCTTCTTCTTCTTGCCCGTGATGAAGACCAACGGCATCTCCTTTCTGTGCGTTTCACGAATAAAACGGTACACGTACGAACGGAGGAGCTCATGTTCGACCTACGTCGCCGTCTCCAATCTCCATGTCCGGTCGGCACTACCAAAATGTACATAGTCCCTCCATTATTTATCCATTTTTTTTCTTTGACTAAAGTCAAACTTTGTAAACCTTAACCAAGTTTATAAAGAAGCGTATAAAGATTTACAATAACAAATTTATATGATGTGAAAATACACTCAATGAAGAATCTAATGGCATTGATGTGACGGTATCGTACTCTTTCGTTCCTAAATACTCCCTCCGTTCTAAAATAGATGATTCAACTTTGTATAAAGTTGAGTCACTTATTTTGGAACGGAGGGAGTATAAGCCTTTTTTTTATAAGGTTCTAATATGTACTGCACACGGAGTAAAATGAGTGAATCTACCCTCCAAATTATGTCTATATACATCCATATATAGTCTGTATTGAAGTCTCTAAAAGATCTTATATTTAGAAACAGAGAGACTATATGTTAATGTTTTTTTCTATAAACTTGATCAATTTTGTATAGTTTGACTTCGAAAAAAGATTATACGCGGAGTAAACAAGAACAGAAAAGCAAAACGCTACCGCACAAAGCCGCAAACCGCTCCGCCGAAACTTCCCCGTTGCACGACCACCGCCATCCCACGCTGATTCTGACCGATTCACTGCCACCATTTTGTCGGCCACCTCAAGCCTCGCCGTCACACCATCGAGCGAAATGACCACCACGACCCCCTCCGCCACCGCCAAAGCTCAAAATGCCGCCACAGATTCCCGTCGTTCCTCCGCTCATCCACCGGGCGAAATGGTCGCCGCACCAACATCAGCCGATGAGGTCGATTAAAGGACGGGGGCATCCAATCGATCGGGCGGCCACCGCCAAGCCGCGGCTCCATTCGACTCTCGGGTTGTGCAGCACCGCCGAAGTTGGTCGCACCCTGGGCTCCACTCAGGCCCCTTGTCCCTCCTGACACCATTCCTATGCGTCCGGGTGAGCTACGCTAGCCGGAGTTGAGCTCGGTGCCTCGACGACTGTCAGATCCGCCTCCCGGCCTCCCCACCATTGGATCCCTATGAGAAGTTGAATTTTAGGGGCACCAATTTTAGAGCATCTGTCACAGCATAAATTTTCTAGTGCCCAAAAATCTTCTCTCTCCTACCATACAATCATTTTAAGGTATTGACCGACGTTTACATCATCTGTTATAGATGTTCTTAGAGAATACCCCTTGAAACCTCCATGCATAGGTCGCTTTGGTGGAGCGCGGGGAACATGAGAGCGTGCTATTTGTCGTTTCCTAGTGTCGCGACACAGCACACAGCACAGATGCGCTTCATGCGAAGCATGGGCACGCGGGTGGAGCACAATGGTGATTTCCGTGAAGCATAAGTGTGCTTTGTTGCGAAGTACATGCTCCCACATAGTGAAGCACGTGCAACTAAAAATAAACAAAAATTATGCTCTAGATGTGCTACATCAGGTAGAACACGAGTGTGTTTGAAAATATGTTTAAGGCCTTATACAATGTAAAGTGCTTAAGGAGTGTTCGGTAAAATAAATTAATTTTTTCTTAAGCACCAGGGCTTATCTCTATAGAAAGGGTGCCTAATTAAGTGTATATCCTCCACAAATAAGCACTGTTTTATTTTTCTGAGTACCTCGCTAAGCACTTTGCACCGTGCAACGAAGTATATAAAAAAAGGGGAAAAAGGATAAAAGGAAAATATCAGCGTGATCCCCTCTCCATCTACCACATGTCAAACGCGAAGCGCATCAAAGATTGATCTCAGGCGTGCAACATCGCGTGCAAGTGATGCGGTGGATATCCTTAACTCTGTGATTTCAAACATCCGAGGCTGCTTTCTAAGCCGGTAATCGAGGCCAGAACTGCCGACCAACATCGCGTGGAAGTGATGGATCCGGCTCCTATCCGTGCTATCACTTCATTCTACGGCTGTTTTTTTTTTCTTTTTAATTTAATCATCTCCCTCTCTGATTTTAAGGAGGTGGGGCCGGGCTTTATTTTGTTCCAATTAAAATCAAGCCACATAGACGGGAGTACGGATGGGCGCACGGCGGGGGAATCTCTCAACCTACCTGACAGTGAACTCCTTTCCAACCCAAGTTCGTTTAAGTAGGTCATCCACAATTCCACTTCCACATACACACAACTCGAGTACTCGACAGTGAAAGCACCAACGCTGCCACCTCAACGAAGCAATCACATTCACAGGTAAGGGGACTCCTCCAGGTGCTGCACCCGGCACCTCCGCCCCAGCGGGATCGGCCGGTCGTAGAACAGCTCCGCCTTGCCATCATTGGCACCGCCGACACGGCGACCGGCTGCCAGCCTGCCGTACGAGCCCTTCAGCGCCCTGGAGCGCGCCCCCAGCGACGCGAGGACGACCACCAGCCTCCCCACGTTCACCAGCGCCTTCGGCGACATCATGGCGCCGCCGGCGTCGAGCTCCTCCGCGGGCTCCTTCACGTCGCCGGGGCAGGTCATGGCGCCGTGCTGGTCTTCTGAGACGGCCAGCGGCGCCTCGTCATTCTCGTCCTCGATGCGGCGGTTCTTGTCGCCGCCTTCGCTTAGATCGAACACCACGATGGCGCTCTTCTTCCAGGAGCCGTCGTCGTCGTCGTCGTACGGGTCGACCATCTCGGCAGGTTCGTTGGGCTGCTTGACGTCTAGGAGATCGGACGACGACGCTTCCATCCGCAGGAGCTCCTCGAGGCTCGGCCTTCTCGTCGCCCGGTCGACGTCGTTCGCAGCTGCGCCGGCGGAGCACGCGGTTCCGAAGACGGCGGCGAAGGGGGAGCAGATGAGCCTGACGACGGCGTGCCTCCTCCTTCCCGCAAACCTCGCCTTGGCGTGGTTGGGTGCCGGTAGCAGCGGCGAAGGGGACGACGCGCCGGAGAGAGGCGGGGACGGGCCGAACCCGAACGGCGACGCAGCCCCATCGTGCTCCGGCCTTCCCATTTCCGCGGCGTACGTGGCTTGCTATCACCCTGTGCGTACGTGCGCACTCTTCACACGATCCCAAGCTTCGGAGAGGTATTTATGCTGCTGATGATGCGTGAGGTGGGTGTGGAGTTTGTTCCGAGTAGATAGGCTTTCGGGGTGAGCTCTCCAAGTGTAGTAGCACTCGTTTGTTCAGCTACCGTGGTTAGGATGAGTGTTTGGTCTGGGAGGTTTCGAAATGTGGCAGAGTTTTGGGGAAGGGGCAAAGGATGGATGGGGAAATCGTGTGGGACTGTGCGAGGGAAAAAAAGGGACATGTTGTGGATGCGTTGGTTCATAGTATGTATGCGGTTGTTTGAACAACAAGTTTAAGTTCATGGTTAAGTGAAAACCGACTAGCAACTCAGCCGGAGGAGAATCCCAGTGCCTCAGCTCCGGTTAGTAATTTGTGTTAGGGGTTTTTTAGTCTTCACAAGTACGGCGCTCGAGCGGATGGTGACGCTTTTTCTTCGCGTTTATCTTCCAGGCTTTGATCTTCCTCGTGTTCGTCCGTTTGTATGTAGTCGACGGAGCTTCAGCGTAGATTCATGCCATCTCCTTGGGAAGGTAAGGTTAGGGCTTTTCGTCATGTGACGAGATTTGGTGTCAGATGTTTTAGATCTATGTAAGGGTTCAACGACGACGATTGCGGTTCCAAGGCAATGGTCTTTAGGGGCACGTGCACGAAGACTTCCATATTGTCATCGAGAGGGTCAAGCCGGTTCCGGTAGGAGAGCAACGACAACGGCGTGTCAGCAGCTCGTTCTGGCGATAGTAGTGGTCATTCGATGGTCTCGAAATCCCAATGTAATTCTTATTATGTTCGAGATATTTTGTACTTTCGATAAACTTTTATAACATATCTGATCCTCTGCTAGCAGTGAAGGTTTCAAAGGAAACATGGCTCGGTGGTGCCCGAACAAAAATGAGCGATAGTTCCGACATTGGGAAACTGAGTTTGTTGGGAAGCTTTAGGGGATTGGTACAAGCGAGTGAAAATACACAGTGGTGTCCTGGCTTCAGAAAAGCATGTGGATGCTTCTGGAAACTTTGGTTAAGGATCTTATCTTGGATTTCAAACCAAAGTACTTTTGCCTTTGCTTATGCTCACCTTGATAGTACAGTTGTTCTAAATTCAATGTAAATCTTGAATTCAACAAAAGCATATAAATTACATTCAACAAGCTTGAGGTAGACTTCATTTTGAGAAGTTTGAAGCTAGGGTTCACATTAGACCTATTTTCTGAATAAAACTTGATAAAACGGTAGTCGTATAAACTGGATGACATCATTAATCGCCAAAAGCTAATGGGAGCATCTAAGAGATCGCGACACTTTTTTATTTTTGTGGGATCAGAGAGATTTCATTGCTCAACTAGCAAGAAGGTCCTCCATACAAAGTCGTGGTACATTAGCAGGGGCCGATCCAGAAAGCCGTACGGGCTTCAACACAACCAAAAGTAGCTAATCTATTACTTAACTTGAAGGATCATGAGAGGCTAAACTTTAGATCGTCAACTGACATAATTCATCACATAATCACAGCTAATTTAGAACACAAAAACAATTGACAATGAGAATGGAAAAAAACACGTAGTAGGGCGGGCAGAGATCGAGCATGGGACAGTGTGCTACAATAGAGGGTGCCGACGGAGGAGAGTGCCAGACGGAGGCAAATCACCTTCGCCGCGGCCGAATGGGTCAACGGGGTATCTCAGCAGCGGCATCAGAAATAGCCGACGGGGGTTGGGGGAGACCACAAGGGCCAGAGCACAGCTTGCGGGCGCAACGCAATGGAGGGTCGCAGCAGCCGGGAACTCTAGAAACAAGTTCAGGACAGGGTCAATGTAGGTGGCTGTTGTGGAATAGTTCAGCAGCGCTTTGCTGTGGAGATCGGCACAGTGGTGCAGATCGCCGCCAGGAGGAGCTCACCTCTGGAGCATACCCTAGCACCGTCGTCAAATCACCAGGCGATGGGGCGATGTACATTCTTGGTGAAACACGGTATCTTTGATTTTGTCTGTAGACACACATCTTACTGCAAAGTTCGGTACAGATTTTACAGTATGCTGTCACGGTTCATAAGTTCTATATATCAAACCTCTGTCTATAGCTTAACACTCATCAACACCTGCCCCTTCAAATCTACATCGCCCGATCCAAAATTGCATGACTGGAAAATGCAGTTAACATTTCTCCGCTCGATTAGAACAAGCAGAGGCTATATCGACTGGAATCGCTAACTCTGTCAGAAGGGACGCAAACAATGGTATCTGATTTGGGTTTCCAACGCACTGTTTGAGCCGGATCCGCGCGAGGTCAAGATGAGTTTAGGGCATCAAGTTGCCGCTGGAGCTCCTCGAGATCGTCGTCGATGGCACCGGAGCTGGCTGGTGCAGCAGGTGGCTCCACGTAGGTGTCTTCATCTGGAAGTTCACGGACGAGGCCTTCCGGAAGGATGTCTATAGATTTCCAAACGAGGTAAACACGTCAGGAGTGGTAAATCAGGAAATAATGCTTCGTTCTTCGAATTTGATTTTACCTGTTGCAGCCCTTTGAACGCTTGACGTTGCTGTGTCACTATCATCAAGAACACTGCAGAAGGGGAAAACATTGCAAGTAAGAAACTCGGTGCAACCTCTGCGATGGATATTCAGTTCACCAAGAAAATAATTCTGTACTCCTAGGGAGTATGTGCGTACTCACATTCCTCATATACCATATAGATGAATCGACTATACCTCTTTACCATTTTAATACGCTTCATTAGCAATTGCTAGGTACCGCAAAGGCGCAAAGTGAGTTCTACGAAAAATTCCTTCCAACTCAATACATTTTGCGTAGTTCGCGTATATTGCTTATTTGTACATAAAAATGGTATATTGCAAAAACTAGAGGCCCCGGTGATGTTTTCTTTAATACTTGTATTGAGATTATCTTAGTATGGTATATATCGAGAATGATAAAGAGGTATAATAGATTCATTTAAGAGGTATACTGAATGTGGGAGTACATACTCTGGAAGTATATAAAGGAGTCCTTGTATTATGTACATAGAAAAGCAAAATCATGAAAATACAGCAAGCATCAAACTGCAAATAGTGGCTGGGTACTTCTGAATGTCGAGGGTGCCAAGTTGCATGTCGATAACCGACTCGCAACTAGGTGTGTGTGTGTGTCATTTTGTCAAGGGTTTCCAATTGCATGTCAACCATCGACTCGCAACTAGGGGGTGTGTGGTTGTTGAGGACCCCTAGTTGCAAGTTGACCATCGACTCACAACCATAGTTTAAAAAACCGAACCGGAAAAGTTGTCGGTTCAGGTTTTTACCGGTTGGACCGCCGGTTCACTGATAATCCACAAGTATAGGGATCGCAACAGCTTTGAGGATAGAGTATTCAACCCAAATTTATTGATTCGACACAACGAGAGCCAAAGAATATTCTCAAGTATTAGCAGCTGAGTTGTCAATTTAACCACACCTGGAAACTTAGTATCTGCAGCAAAGTGTTTAGTAGCAAAGTAATATGATAGTGATGGTAACGGCAACAAAAGAGTAACGAAAGCAAAGTAATGTTTTTGGTATTTTGTAGTGATTGTAACAATAGCAACGGGAAAGTAAATAAGCGTAAACCAGTATATGGAAAGCTCATAGGCATCGGATCAATGATGGATAATTATGCCGGATGTGGTTCATCATGTAACAGTCATAACATAGGGTGACATAGAACTAGCTCCAGTTCATCAATGTAATGTAGGCATGTATTCTGAATATAGTCATACGTGCTTATGGAAAAGAACTTGCATGACATCTTTTGTCCTACCCTCCTGTGGCAGCGGGGTCCTAATGGAAACTAAGGGGTATTAAGGCCTCCTTTTAATAGAGAACCGGAACAAAGCATTAGCACATAGTGAATACATGAACTCCTCAAACTATGGTCATCACCGATAAGTATCCCGATTATTGTCATTTCAGGGTTAACGGATCATAACACATAATAGGTGACTATAGACTTGCAAGATAGGATCTAGAACTCTTATATATTGATGAAAACATAATAGGTTCAGATCTGAAATCATGGAACTCGGGCCCTAGTGACAAGCATTAAGCATAGCAAAGTCATAGCAACATCAATCTCAGAACATAGTGGATACTAGGGATCAAACCCTAACAAAACTAACTCGATTACATGGTGAATCTCATCCAACCCATCACCGTCCAGCAAGCCTACGATGGAATTACTCATGCACGGCGGTGAGCATCATGAAATTGGTGATGGAGGATGGTTGATGATGATGACGGCAACGAATCCCCCTCTCCGGAGCCCCGAACGGACTCCAGATCAGCCATCCCGAGAGGTTTTAGGGCTTGGCGGCGGCTCCATATCGTAAAACGCGATGATTTCTTCTCTCCTATTTTTTTCTCCCCGAAAGCAGTTATATGGAGGTGGAGTTGGAGTCGGAGACGCAACAGGGGGCCCACGAGGTAGGGGGGCGCGCCCCCACCCTCGTGAGAAGGGTGTGGTCCCCCTGGTCTTCATCTTTGGCGAATTTTTTTTTTATTTATTGTAAGGTATTCCGTGGAGTTTCAGGTCATTCCGAGAACTTTTGTTTTCTGCACATAAAAGAACATCATGGCAATTCTGCTGAAAACAGCGTCAGTCCGGATTAGTTCCATTCAGATCATACAAGTTAGAGTCCAAAACAAGGGCAAAAGTGTTTGGAAAAGTAGATACGTTGGAGACGTATCAACTCCCCCAAGCTTAAACCCTTGCTTGTACTCAAGCAATTCAGTTGACAAACTGAAAGAAATAAAGAAAAACTTTTACAAACTCTGTTTGCTCTTGTTGTTGTAAATATGTCAAGCTAGCATTCAAGTTTTCAGCAAAGATTATAACTAACCACATTTGCAATAATTCTTAGGTCTCATGATTACACATATCAATAGCATAACTATCAAGCCATAATAATAAATCTCGGATGACAACATTTTCTCAAAACAATCATAATATGATATAACAAGATGGTATCTCGCTAGCCCTTTCTGAGACCGCAAAAAATAAATGTAGAGCACCTTTAAAGATCAAGGGCTGACTAGACATTGTAATTCATGGTAAAAGAGATCCAATCATAGTCACACCCAATATAAATTAACAGTAATGAATGCAAATGACAGCTGCGCTCTCCAGCTAGTGCTTTTTAATAAGAGGGTGATGACTCAACATAAAAATAAATAGATAAGCCCTTCGCAGAGAGAAGCAGGGATTTGTAGAGGTGCCAGAGCTCGGTTTTGAAATAGAGGTGAATATCATTTTGAGCAGTATACTTTCATTGTCAACATAACAACCAAGAGATGACGATATCTTCCATGCTACACACATTATAGGCAGTTCTCAAACAGAATGGTAAAGTTTATACTTCCCCTCCACCAACAAACATCAATCCATGGCTTGCTCAAAACAACGAGTGCCTCCAACATACATCAGGTCCTAGGGGGAGTTTTGTTTGCAATTATTTTGATTTAGTTGGCATAAAGCATGAGACTGGGCATCCCGGTGATCAGCCCTTTATCTCGTGAGTGAGGAGCGGAGTCCACTCCTCTTGAAATAACCCGCCTAACATGGAAGATACAGACAGCCCTAGTTGATATATGAGCTATTCGAGCATACAAAACAGGATAATTATTTGAAGGTTTAGAGTTTGACACATACAAATTTACTTGGAACAGCAGGTAGATACCGCATATAGGAAGGTATAGTGGACTCATGTGGAATAACTTTGGGGTTTAAGGAGGTTGGATGCACAAGCAGTATTCCCGCTTAGTACAGGTGAAGGCTAGCAAAAAACTGGGAAGCGACCAACTAGAGAGCGACAACAGCCATGTACATGCATTAAAATTAATAAACATTGAATGCAAGCATGAATAGGATATAATCCACCATGAACATAAATATCGTGAAGGCTATGTTGATTTTGTTTCAACTACATGCGTGAACATGCGCCAAGTCAAGTCACTTAAATCATTCAGAGGAGGATACCACCTATCATACCACATCATAACCATTTTAATAGCATGTTGGCACGCAAGGTAAACTATTATAACTCATAGCTAATCAAGCATGGCACAAGCAACTATGATCTCTAATTGTCATTGTAAACATGTTTATTCATAACAAGCTGAATCAAGAACGATGAACTCATCATATTCACAAAAACAAAAAGGTCGAGTTCATATCAGCTTTTCTCATCTCAGTCAGTCCATCATATATCATCATAATTTTCTTTCACTTGCACGACCGAACGATGTGAATAATAATAAGAGTGCACGTGCATTGGACTAAGCTGGAATCTGCGGGCATTCAATAAACAGGAGAAGACAAAGTAATACGGGCTCTTTTGTGAGATCAACAATAATGCATATAAGAGCCACTTCAACAATTTAATCATGATCTTCTCCTACTGACCCCCAAAGAAAGAAAAGAGATAAAACTATTTACACAGGAAAGCTCCCAACAAGCAAAAGAAGAACAGGAAATATTTTTGGGTTTTCCTTTTAATTACTACTACAGGCATGGAAAGTAAATTAATTAAAAACTACAACTATTTTTTTTGGTTTTCTTAAGGTTTATTAAAGACATAAGAAGAAAGCATAAAAGGAAATAAACTAGCATGGATAATACAATGAAAAAGTATGAGCACCGACATCTAGCAATGAGTGTGTGTGAACATAAATGTAATGTCGGTGGGAAATACATACTCCCCCAAGCTTAGGCTTTTGGCCTAAGTTCGTCTATGGCCACGGCTGGCCTGGCGGATATCCATAATAATAGTTGTTGGGGTCGTACTGTGATGCAGCAGCTATCGCCTCCTGAGCTGCAGCGTGGCAACGAGCGGCCTCCGCCCTCCTCTCGTACTCATCTGCCTCCCCTCTGGTAATAGTATATCCTCCTCTTGCCTGATAATCAAAGAAAGCAGGAGCAGGAAGAGTAATATGGACAGCACGACGTCTGTCAAAGATTAGTCGGTACTGGAGAGGTGATTCGTTCCTCTCGACAAAATGGTGGGACACCATAGAATCAAAATCTAAATAAGCAGGAGGCAACTCCATGTCTCCTTCACGAACGTCTATCTCAAGAAATTTAGCTAAGCGGGTTGCATAAATTCCTCCAAAGAAGTCTCCATTATGTCTATTATGATGCAACCTACGAGCTACAATGGCTTCCATATGATAAGATTGGTCTCCTGACACAGCACTCCTGAGAATGCTAAGGTCAGGGACACACATGTGACATGCTTCATCCTTAGCATTTATGCACCTACCTATGAAGAGAGCAAAAAAAAAGTATAGCAGGAAAGTGAATGCTCCATATGGTAGCTTGCGTTATATCTCTAGATTCCCCTACAATTATACTAACAAGAAAGTTTCTAAATTCAGATTTAGGGGGATCCCTAACACTACCCCATTGTGGAAGTTTGCAAGAAAAAGTGAAATCCTCTAGGTCCATGGTATAAGATTTGTTATAAAGATCAAACATGACTGAAGGAGAATTACGCGAAGATGAATACTCAAATCTCCTCACAAAAGAGCTTGTGAGCTCATGATACTGGGGGCATTTGTCTGCCTCAAAGTCCTCAAGATCGGCATTACGCAAATATGCGTTAAATTCTTCTTTAATTCCCGCTCGATCCATAAAATTTTCAGAAGGCCACTCACAAGGACGCACTGAAGCGTCTCTTGGTGGCTCTTCGTCAGCATCAGGCATTGCAAGCCTGGGTCCTTGCTTCTTTGAAGAACCACCTTGGAACATTTTCCTAAGCATATTTCTTCCTCTGAAAAATTCTGAAAATTTTCGGTAACTTCAAAATAAAAGTAAACCAAACTCAACAATATTGATAGCAACTACTCCTACAAGTGCCTAGAGCCTATATCATGCATCAAAACTACTTTTGACCATATAAATATGACATGCAAGCTCAAGAACAGGGTCACCTAAGAAACACAAATTTGCAATGAATAAAGCACTAGAACAAAAACTAATTGGACCAATGGAGGAGTCACATACCAAGGAACAATCTCCCCAAGCAGTTTTGTGAGAGGTGCTTTGAGCAAGGAGATCGAAAATGGCAGCAAAACGAGCTTGGACTCGGGTTTGAGTTGGTTTTTCGTGTTTGGGGGAGGAAGATGAAGTGTGTGGCTGGAAGAATAAGTGGAGGAGGGCCACCATGGGCCCACGAGGCAGGGGGCGCGCCTTAGGGGGGTGGGCGCGCCCTCCACCCTCGTGGCAAGGTGGTTGGCCCCCCTAGTGTGTTCTTTGTTCCATAAATCCTCAAATATTCTATAAAAAACATATTTATTTTTCAGGGCATTTGGAGAACTTTTATTTTCGAGGTATTTTTATATTGCACGGATAATCAGATAATAGGCAGAAAAATATTTGTTTTTACTTTATTTAATATAAATAACAGAAAGTATAGAGAGGGTACAGAAGGTTGTGCTTCTAGTTTCATCCATCTCATGCTCGTCAAAAGGAATCCACTAACAAGGTTGATCAAGTCTTGTTAACAAACTCATTCCGATTAACATGAAACCGGAGAAATTTCGAATAACACTAGGTTACCTCAACGGGGATATGCACATCCCCAATAGTAAATATATCAAATTTCTTCTTGACAGTAGGAAGAGGAAATTCAAAACCTCCAAATATAATCGATGGAAATTTTCCAATAGAGTTGATACTATGAACTTGAGGTTGTTTCCTCGGAAAGTGTACCGTATGCTCATTACCATTAACATGAAAAGTGACATTGCCTTTAGTGCAATCAATAACAGCCCCTGCAGTATTCAAAAAGGGTCTTCCAAGAATAATAGACATACTATCGTCCTCGGGAATATCAAGAATAACAAAGTTCGTTAAAATAGTAACGTTTGCAACTACAACAGGCACATCCTCACAAATACCGACAGGTATAGCAGTTGATTTATCAGCCATTTGCAAAGATATTTCAATAGGTGTCAACTTATTCAAATCAAGTCTACGATATAAAGGGAGGGGCATAACACTAACACTGGCTCCAAGATCACATAAAGAAGTTTTAACATAATTTCTTTTAATGGAACATGGTATAGTGAGTACACCGGGATCTCCAAGTTTTTTTGGTATTCCACCCTTAAAAGTATAATTAGCAAGCATGGTGGAAATTTCAGCTTCCGGTATATTTCTTTTATTTGTATTAATATCTTTCATGTACTTAGCATAAGGATTTGTTTTGAGTATATCAGTTAATCGCATACGCAAAAAGATAGGTCTAATCATTTCAGCAAAGCGCTCAAAATCCTCATCATCCTTTTTCTTGGATGGTTTGGGAGGAAAAGGCATGGGTTTCTGAACCCAAGGCTCTCTTTCTTTACCATGTTTCCTAGCAACAAAGTCTTTCTTATCATAATGTTGATTCTTTGATTGTGGGTTATCAAGATCAACAGCAGGTTCAATTTCTACATCATTATCATTACTAGGTTGAGCATCATTATGAACATCATCATTAACATTTTCATTCGGTTCATGATCATTGCCAGATTGTGTTTCAGCATCAGACATAGAGATATCATTTGGATTATCAGGTGGTTCAGCAATAGGTTCACTAGAAGTTTGCACAGTTCTATCATTTTTCTTCTTCTTCTTTTTCTAAGAACTAGATGCATCAACATTATTTATTTGAGAATCTTGCTCAATTCTCTTAGGGTGGCCTTCAGGATACAAAGGTTCCTGAGTCATTCTACCAGTTCTAGTAGCCACTTTAACATCATAATCATTTTTCTTACTATTCATCTCATTGAGCAATTCCTTTTGAGCTTTAAGTACTTCTTCTACTTGAGTGGTAACCATAGAGGCATGTTTGCTAACAAGTTTAAGTTCACCTCTAATATTAGCCATATAATCACCCAAGTATTTAATCATATCAGCATCTTGTTTTAATTGTCTACCAAAATAAGCATTGAAGTCTTCTTGCTTAATCATAAAATTATCAAACTCATCCAAACACTGACTAGCAATTTTAGTAGGAGGGATTTCAGCTTTATCATATCTATAGAGAGAATTTACCTTGACTACCTGTGTCGGGTCATCGAGGTCTGGAGGTTCTTCAATAAATTAAGGATTAAGATCATATGTTTCTTCAATAGGTGATAAATTAAGACCATGTATTTCTTCAATAGGAGGTAAATTCTTAGCATCTTTAGCTTTAATACCTTTTTCTTTCATAGATTTCTTTGCCTCTTGCATATCTTCCGGACTGAGAAATAGAATACCTCTCTTCTTCGGAGTTGGTTTAGGAATAGGATCATTAATTGGAGCAGGAGCTGGCTCCGGAGGTGTCCAATTATTTTCATTTGTCAACATATTATTCAATAAGATTCCAGCTTCATCCGGTGTTCTTTCCCTGAAAAGAGAACCAGCACAACTATCCAGGTAATCTCTGGGAGCATCAGTTAGTCCATTGTAAAAGATATCAAGTATTTCATTTTTCTTAAGAGGATGATCAGGCAAAGCATTAAGTAACTTGAGAAGCCTCCCCCAAGCTTGTGGGAGACTCTCTTCTTTAATTTGCACAAAGTTGTATATTTCCTTTAAAGCAACTTGTTTCTTATGAGCAGGGAAATATTTAGCAGAGAAGTAATAGATCATATCCTGGGGACTACACACACAACCAGGATCAAGAGAATTAAACCATATCTTAGAATCACCCTTTAATAAGAACGGAAATATTTTAAGGATATAAAAGTAGCGAGATCTCTCATCATTAGTGAACAGGGTGGCTATATCATTTAATTTAGTAAGATGTGCTACAATAGTTTCAGATTCATAACCATGAAAAGGATCAGATTCAACCAAAGTAATTATATCAGGATCAACAGAGAATTCATAATCCTTATCAGCAACACAGATAGGTGAAGTAGCAAAAGCAGGGTCGGGTCTCATCCTAGCATTTAGAGATTGCTTATTCCATTTAGCTAATAACCTTTTGAGTTCATATCTATCTTTGCATGCTAAAATAGCTAAAGAAGCATCTTGATCAAATAAATAACCCTCAGGAATAACAAGTGATTCTTCATCATCACTTTCATCTTCATAATCAGATTCAATATTTTCAATCTCTCTAGCCCTAGCAAGTCGTTCCTCGAGAAAATCACTAAGTGGCATAGTAGTATCAGGCATAGAGGTAGTTTCATCATAAGTATCATGCATAGCAGAAGTAGCATCATCAATAACATGCGACATATCAGAACGAATAGCAGAAGTAGGTTTAGGTGTCGCAAGATTACTCATAACAGAAGGTGAATCAAGAGCAGAGCTAGATGGCAGTTCTTTACCTCCCCTCATAGTTGAGGGATAGATCTTGGTTTTTGGATCTCTCAAGTTCTTCATAGTGATAAACAGATATAAATCCCAAGTGACTCAAAGAATAGAGCTATGCTTGTTGGGGAACGTAGTAATTTTAAAAAATTTCCTACGCACACGCAAGATCATGGTGATGCATAGCGACGGGAGGGGAGAGTGTGATCTACGTACCCTTGTAGATCGACAGCGGAAGCATTAGCACAACGCGGTTGATGTAGTCTTACGTCTTCACGGCCCGACCGATCAAGCACCGAAACTACGGCACCTCCGAGTTCTAGCACACGTTCAGCTCGATGACGATCCCCGGACTCCGATCCAGCAAAGTGTCGGGGAAGAGTTCTGTCAGCACGACGGCGTGGTGACTATCTTGATGTACTATCGTCGCAGGGCTTCGCCTAAGCACCGCTACAATATTATCGAGGATTATGGTGGAAGGGGGCACCGCACACGGCTAAGAATATGATCACGTGGATCAACTTGTGTGTCTAGGGGTGCCCCTGCCCCCGTATATAAAGGATCAAGGGGGGTGCGGCCGGCCAGGAGGAGGGCGCGCCAGGAGGAGTCCTACTCCCACCGGGAGTAGGATTCCCCCCTTTCCTAGTTGGAATAGGATTCGGGAGGGGGAAAGAGGAGAGAGAGAAGGAAGGGGGGCGCCGCCCCCCTCTCCTTGTCCTATTCGGACTAGGGGGGAGGGGCGCGCGGCCCAGCCCTGGCCACCTCTCCTCTCTTCCACTAAAGCCCACTAAGGCCCATATACCTCCCGGGGGGTTCCGGTAACCTCCCGGTACTCCGGTAAAATCCCGATTTCACCCGGAACACTTCCGACATCCAAATATAGGCTTCTAATATATCAATCTTTATGTCTCGACCATTTCGAGACTCCTCGTCATGTCCGTGATCACATCCGGGACTCCGAACAAATCTTCGGTACATCAAAATGCATAAACTCATAATATAACTGTCATCGAAACCTTAAGCGTGCGGACCCTACGGGTTCGAGAACAATGTAGACATGACTGAGACACGTCTCCGGTCAATAACCAATAGCGGAACCTGGATGCTCATATTGGCTCCCACATATTCTACGAAGATCTTTATCGGTCAGACCGCATAACAACATACGTTGTTCCCTTTGTCATCGGTATGTTACTTGCCCGAGATTCGATCGTCGGTATCTCAATACCTAGTTCAATCTCGTTACCGGCAAGTCTCTTTACTCGTTTCGTAATACATCATCTCGCAACTAACTCATTAGTTGCAATGCTTGCAAGGCTTATGTGATGTGCATTACCGAGAGGGCCCAGAGATACCTCTCCGACAATCGGAGTGACAAATCCTAATCTCGAAATACGCCAACCCAACATGTACCTTTGGAGACACCTGTAGAGCTCCTTTATAATCACCCAGTTACGTTGTGACGTTTGGTAGCACACAAAGTGTTCCTCCGGTAAACGGGAGTTGCATAATCTCATAGTCATAGGAACATGTATAAGTCATGAAGAAAGCAATAGCAACATACTAAACGATCGGGTGCTAAGCTAATGGAATGGGTCATGTCAATCACATCATTCTCCTAATGATGTGATCCCATTAATCAAATGACAACACATGTCTATGGTTAGGAAACATAACCATCTTTGATTAACGAGCTAGTCAAGTAGAGGCATACTAGTGACGTTTGGTTTGTCTATGTATTCACACAAGTATTATGTTTCCGGATAATACAATTCTACCATGAATAATAAACATTTATCATGATATAAGGAAATAAAATAATAACATTATTATTGCCTCTAGGGCATATTTCCTTCAGTCTCCCACTTGCACTAGAGTCAATAATCTAGATTACACAGTAATGATTCTAACACCCATGGAGCTTTGGTGCTGATCATGTTTTGCTCGTGGAAGAGGCTTAGTCAACGGGTCTGCTATGTTCAGATCCGTATGTATCTTGCAAATCTCTATGTCTCCCACCTGGACTAGATCCCGGATGGAATTGAAGCGTCTCTTGATGTGCTTGGTTCTCTTGTGAAATCTGGATTCCTTTGCCAAGGCAATTGCACCAGTATTGTCACAAAAGATTTTCATTGGACCCAATGCACTAGGTATGACACCTAGATCGGATATGAACTCCTTCATCCAGACTCCTTCGTTTGCTGCTTCCGAAGCAGCTATGTACTCCGCTTCACATGTAGATCCCGCCACAACACTTTGTTTAGAACTGCACCAACTGACAGCTCCACCGTTTAATGTAAACACGTATCCGGTTTGCGATTTAGAATCGTCCGGATCAGTGTCAAAGCTTGCATCAACGTAACCATTTACGATGAGCTCTTTGTCACCTCCATATATGAGAAACATATCCTTAGTCCTTTTCAGGTATTTCAGGATGTTCTTGACCGCTGTCCAGTGATCCACTCCTGGATTACTTTGGTACCTCCCTGCTAGACTTATAGCAAGACACACATCAGGTCTGGTACACAGCATTGCATACATGATAGAGCCTATGGCTGAAGCATAGGGAACATCTTTCATTTTCTCTCTATCTTCTGCATTGGTCGGGGATTGAGTCTTACTCAATTTCACACCTTGTAACACAGGCAAGAATCCTTTCTTTGCTTGATCCATTTTGAACTTCTTCAAAACTTTGTCAAGGTATGTGCTTTGTGAAAGTCCAATTAAGCATCTTGATCTATCTCTATAGATCTTAATGCCCAATATGTAAGCAGCTTCACCGAGGTCTTTCATTGAAAAACTCTTATTCAAGTATCCTTTTATGCTATCCAGAAATTCTATATCATTTCCGATTAGCAATATGTCATCTACATATAATATCAGAAATGCTACAGAGCTCCCACTCACTTTCTTGTAAATACAGGCTTCTCCAAAAGTCTGTACAAAACCAACTGCTTTGATCACACTATCAAAGCGTTTATTCCAACTCCGAGAGGCTTGCACCAGTCCATAAATGGATCGCTGGAGCTTGCACACTTTGTTAGCTCCCTTTGGATCGACAAAACCTTCCGGCTGCATCATATACAACTCTTCTTGCATAAATCCATTCAGGAATGCAGTTTTGACATCCATTTGCCAAATTTCATAATCATAAAATGCGGCAATTGCTAACATGATTCGGACAGACTTAAGCATCGCTATGGGTGAGAAGGTCTCATCGTAGTCAATCCCTTGAACTTGCCGAAAACCTTTTGCGACAAGTCGAGCTTTGTAGATAGTAACATTACCGTCAGCGTCAGTCTTCTTCTTGAAGATCCATTTATTCTCAATTTCTTCCCGATCATTGGGCAAGTCAACCAAAGTCCATACTTTGTTCTCATACATGGATCCCATCTTAGATTTCATGGCTTCAAGCCATTTTGCGGAATCTGGGCTCACCATCGCTTCTTCATAGTTCGTAGGTTCATCATGATCTAGTAGCATGACTTCCAGAACAGGATTACCGTACCACTCTGGCGCGGATCTTACTCTGGTTGATCTACGAGGTTCAGTAGTATCTTGTTCTGAAGTTTCGTGATCATTATCATTAACTTCCTCACTAATTTGTGTAGGTGTCACAGAAACAGGTTTCTGTGATGTACTACTTTCCAATAAGGGAGCAGGTACAGTTACCTCGTCAAGTTCTACTTTCCTCCCACTCACTTCTTTCGAGAGAAACTCCTTCTCTAGAAAGTTTCCGAATTTAGCAAAAAAATCTTGCCTTCGGATCTGTGATAGAAGGTGTATCCAATAGTTTCCTTTGGATATCCTATGAAGACACATTTCTCCGATTTGGGTTCGAGCTTATCAGGTTGAAGTTTTTTCACATAAGCATCGCAGCCCCAAACTTTCAGAAATGACAACTTTGGTTTCTTGCCAAACCACAGTTCATATGGCGTCGTCTCAACGGATTTTGATGGTGCCCTATTTAACGTGAATGCGGCCGTCTCTAGAGCATAACCCCAAAATGATAGCGGTAAATCAGTAAGAGACATCATAGATCGCACCATATCTAGTAAAGTACGATTACGACGTTCGGACACACCATTACGCTGTGGTGTTCCGGGTGGCGTGAGTTGTGAAACTATTCCACATTATTTTAAATGTACACCAAACTCGTAACTCAAATATTCTCCTCCACGATCAGATCGTAGGAATTTTATTTTCTTGTTACGATGATTTTCAACTTCACTCTGAAATTCTTTGAACTTTTCAAATGTTTCAGATTTATGTTTCATTAAGTAGATATACCCATATCTGCTTAAGTCATCTGTGAAGGTGAGAAAATAACGATATCCGCCATGAGCCTCAACATTCATCGGACCACATACATCTGTATGTATGATTTCCAATAAATCTGTTGCTCTCTCCATAGTATCGGAGAACGGTGTTTTTGTCATCTTACCCATAAGGCACGGTTCGCAAGTACCAAGTGATTCATAATCAAGTGGTTCCAAAAGCCCATCAGTATGGAGTTTCTTCATGCGCTTTATACCGATATGACCCAAACGGCAGTGCCACAAATAAGTTGCACTATCATTATCAACTCCGCATCTTTTGGTTTCAACACTATGAATATGTGTGTCACTACTATCGAGATTTAATAAAAATAGACCACCCTTTAAGGGTGCATGACCATAAAAGATATTACTCATGTAAATAGAACAACCATTATTCTCTGATTTAAATGAATAACCGTCTCGCATCAAACAAGATCCAGATATAATGTTCATGCTTAACGCTGGCACTAAATAACAATTATTTAGGTCTAATACTAATCCCGAAGGTAGATGTAGAGGTAGCGTGCCGACTGCGATCACATCGACTTTGGAACCATTTCCCACGCGCATCGTCACCTCGTCCTTAGCCAATCTTCGCTTAATCTGTAGTCCCTGTTTCGAGTTGCAAATATTAGCAACAGAACCAATATCAAATACCCAGGTGCTACTGCGAGCATTAGTAAGGTAGACATCAATAACATGTATATCACATATACCTTTGTTCACCTTGCCATCCTTCTTATCCGCCAAATACTTGGGGCAGTTCCGCTTCCAGTGACCAGTCTGCTTGCAGTAGAAGCACTCAGTTTCAGGCTTAGGTCCAGGTTTGGGTTTCTTCTCTTGAGTAGAAACTTGCTTGTTGTTCTTTTTGAAGTTCCCCTTCTTCTTCCCTTTGCCCTTTTTCTTGAAACTAGTGGTCTTGTTGACCATCAACACTTGATGCTCCTTCTTGATTTCTACCTCCGCAGCTTTCAGCATTGCGAAGAGCTCGGGAATAGTCTTATTCATCCCTTGCATATTATAGTTCATCACGAAGCTCTTGTAGCTTGGTGGCAGTGATTGGAGAATTCTGTCAATGACGCAATCATCTGGAAGATTAACTCCCAATTGAATCAAGTGATTATTATACCCATACATTTTCAGTATGTTCTCACTGACAGAACTGTTCTCCTCCATCTTGCAGCTATAGAACTTATTGGAGACTTCATATCTCTCAATACGGGCATTTTCTTGAAATATTAACTTCAACTCCTGGAACATCTCATATGCTCCATGATGTTCAAAACGTCGTTGAAGTCCCGATTCTAAGCCGTAAAGCATGGCACACTGAACTATCGAGTAGTCATCAGCTTTGCTCTGCCAGACGTTCATAACATCTGGTGTTGCTCCAGCAGCAGGCCTGGCACCTAGCGGTGCTTCCAGGACGTAATTCTTCTGTGCAGCAATGAGGGTAATCCTCAAGTTACGGACCCAGTCCGTGTAATTGCTACCATCATCTTTCAACTTTGCTTTCTCAAAGAACACATTAAAATTCAACGGAACAACAGCACGGGACATCTATCTACAATCAAACATAAACAAGCAAGATACTATCAGGTACTAAGTTTCATGATAAATTTAGGTTCAATTAATCATATTACTTAAAGAACTCCCACTTAGATAGACATCCCTCTAATCCTCTAAGTGATTACGTGATCCAAATCAACTAAACCATGTCCGATCATCACGTGAGATGGAGTAGTTTCATTGGTGAACATCACTATGTTGATCATATCTACCATATGATTCACGCTCGACCTTTCGGTCTTCATGTTCCGAGGACATATCTGTATATGCTTGGCTCGTCAAGTATAACCTGAGTATTCCGCGTGTGCAACTGTTTTGCACCCGTTGTATTTGAATGTAGAGCCTATCACACCCGATCATCATGTGGTGTCTCAGCACGAAGAACTTTCGCAACGGTGCATACTCAGGGAGAACACTTCTTGATAATTAGTGAGAGATCATCTTATAATACTGCCGTCAATCAAAGCAAGATAAGATGCATAGAAGATAAACATCACATGCAATCAATATAAGTGATATGATATGGCCATCATCATCTTGTGCTTGTGATCTCCATCTTTGAAGCACCGTCGTGATCACCATCGTCACCGGCGCGACACCTTGATCTCCATCGTAGCATCGTTGTCGTCTCGCCGATCTTATGCTTCCACGACTATCGCTACCGCTTAGTGATAAAGTAAAGCATTACAGCACGATTGCATTGCATACAATAAAGCGACAACCATGTGGCTCCTGCCAGTTGCCGATAACTCAATTACAAAACATGATCATCTCATACAATAAAATTTAGCATCATGTCTTGACCATATTACATCACAACATGCCCTGCAAAAACAAGTTAGACGTCCTCTACTTTGTTGTTGCAAGTTTTACGTGGCTGCTATGGGCTTAAGTAAGAACCAATCTTACCTACGCATCAAAATCACAACGATAGTTTGTCAAGTTGGTGCTGTTTTAACCTTCGCAAGGACCGGGTGTAGCCACACTCGGTTCAACTAAAGTTGGAGAAACTGTCACCCGCTAGCCACCTTTGTGCAAAGCATGTCGGGAGAACCGGTCTCACGTAAGCGTACGCGTAATGTCGGTCCGGGCCGCTTCGTCCAACAATACCGCCGAACCAAAGTATGACATGCTGGTAAGCAGTATGACTTATATCGCCCACAACTCACTTGTGTTCTACTCGTGCATATAACATCAACACATAAAACCTAGGCTCGGATGCCACTGTTGGGGAACGTAGTAATTTTAAAAAAATTCCTATGCACACGCAAGATCATGGTGATGCATTGCAATGGGAGGGGAGAGTGTGATCTACGTACCCTTGTAGATCGACAGCGGAAGCGTTAGCGACACCTCCGAGTTCTAGCACACGTTCAGCTCGATGACGATCCCCGGACTCCGATCCAGCAAAGTGTCAGGGAAGAGTTCCGTCAGCACGACGGCGTGGTGACGATCTTGATGTACTATCGTCGCAGGGCTTCGCCTAAGCACCGCTACAATATTATCAAGGATTATGGTGGAAGGGGGCACCGCACACGGCTAAGAATATGATCACGTGGATCAACTTGTGTGTCTAGGGGTGCCCCCTACCCCTGTATATAAAGGATCAAGGGGGGTGCGGCCGGCCAAGAGGAGGGCGCGCCAGGAGGAGTCCTACTCCCACCGGGAGTAGGATTCCCCCCCTTTCCTAGTTGGAATAGGATTCGGGAGGGGGAAAGAGGAGAGAGAGAAGGAAGGGGGGGGGGGCGCCGCCCCCCTCTCCTTGTCCTATTCGGACTAGGGGGGGAGGGGCGCGCGGCCCAGCCCTGGCCACCTCTCCTCTCTTCCACTAAAGCCCACTAAGGCCCATATACCTCCCGGGGGGTTCCGGTAACCTCCCGGTACTCCGGTAAAATCCTGATTTCACCCGGAACACTTCCGATATCCAAATATAGGCTTCCAATATATCAATCTTTATGTCTCGACCATTTCGAGACTCCTCGTCATGTCCGTGATCACATCCAGGACTCCGAACAAATCTTCGGTACATCAAAATGCATAAACTCATAATATAACTGTCATCGAAACCTTAAGCGTGCGGACCCTACGGGTTCGAGAACAATGTAGACATGACCAAGACACGTCTCCGGTCAATAACCAATAGCGGAACCTGGATGCTCATATTGGCTCCCACATATTCTACGAAGATCTTTATCGGTCAGACCGCATAACAACATACGTTGTTCCCTTTGTCATCGGTATGTTACTTGCCCGAGATTCGATCGTCGGTATCTCAATACCTAGTTCAATCTCGTTACCGGCAAGTCTCTTTACTCGTTTCGTAATACATCATCTCGCAACTAACTCATTAGTTGCAATGCTTGCAAGGCTTATGTGATGTGCATTACCGAGAGGGCCCAGAGATACCTCTCCGACAATCAGAGTGACAAATCCTAATCTCGAAATACGCCAACCCAACATGTACCTTTGGAGACACCTGTAGAGCTCCTTTATAATCACCCAGTTACGTTGTGACGTTTGGTAGCACACAAAGTGTTCCTCCGGTAAACGGGAGTTGCATAATCTCATAGTCATACGAACATGTATAAGTCATGAAGAAAGCAATAGCAACATACTAAACGATCGGGTGCTAAGCTAATGGAATGGGTCATGTCAATCACATCATTCTCCTAATGATGTGATCCCATTAATCAAATGACAACACATGTCTATGGTTAGGAAACATAACCATCTTTGATTAACGAGCTAGTCAAGTAGAGACATACTAGTGACGTTTGGTTTGTCTATGTATTCACACAAGTATTATGTTTCCGGATAATACAATTCTAGCATGAATAATAAACATTTATCATGATATAAGGAAATAAAATAATAACATTATTATTGCCTCTAGGGCATATTTCCTTCAATGCTCCCCGGCAACGACACCAGAAATTAGTCTTGATAACCCACAAGTATAGGGGATCGCAATAGCTTTCGAGGGTAGAGTATTCAACCCAAATTTATTGATTCGACACAAGGGGATCCAAAGAATATTCTCAAGTATTAGCAGCTGAGTTGTCAATTCAACCACACCTGGAAACTTAGTATCTATAGCAAATTGTTTACTAGCAAAGTAATATGATAGTGATGGTAACGGTAACAAAAGAGTAACGAAAGCAAAGTAATGTTTTTGGTATTTTGTAGTGATTGTAACAATAGCAACGGGAAAGTAAATAAGCGTAAACCAGTATATGGAAAGCTCGTAGGCATCGGATCAATGATGGATAATTATGCCGGATGTGGTTCATCATGTAACAGTCATAACATAGGGTGACATAGAACTAGCTCCAGTTCATCAATGTAATGTAGGCATGTATTCCGAATATAGTCATACGTGCTTATGGAAAAGAACTTGCATGACATCTTTTGTCTTACCCTCCCGTGGCAGCGGGGTCCTAATGGAAACTAAGGGGTATTAAGGCCTCCTTTTAATAGAGAACCGGAACAAAGCATTAGCACATAGTGAATACATGAACTCCTCAAACTATGGTCATCACCGGTAAGTATCCCGATTATTGTCACTTCGGGGTTAACAGATCATAACACATAATAGGTGACTATAGACTTGCAAGATAGGATCTAGAACTCTCATATATTGATGAAAACATAATAGGTTCAGATCTGAAATCATGGCACTCGGGCCCTAGTGACAAGCATTAAGCATAGCAAAGTCATAGCAACATCAATCTCAGAACATAGTGGATACTGATAACCCACAAGTATAGGGGATCACAACAGTTTTCGATAAGTAAGAGTGTCGAACCCAACGAGGAGCTAAAGGTAGAACAAATATTCCCTCAAGTTCTATCGACCACCGATACAACCCTACGCACGCTTGACGTTCGCTTTACCTAGAACAAGTATGAAACTAGAAGTACTTTGTAGGTGTTGTTGGATAGGTTTGCAAGATAATAAAGAGCACAAAAATAAAACTAGGGGTTGTTAAGGTAAAGAAGCAACTAAAGTAAATATAGCGAGTGTGGAAAAGTGGTTGTAGGAGTTGCGAAATTGCCCCTAAGCAATTGACTACCTTACTAGACCGATAGCAAGTATTATGTGGGAGAGGCCACTGCTAGCATGTCATCCCTTACTTGAAATTCTATGCACTTATGATTGGAACTATTAGCAAGCATCTGAAACTACTAATGTTCATTAAGGTAAAACCCAACCATAGCATTAAGATATATTGGTCCCCCTTCAATCTCGTATGCATCAATTTCTATGCTAGGTTGAAGCTTCTGTCACTCTTGCCCTCCAATACATAGTCCTATCAACATACAAATAACCCTATGGTGTGATCCATGCGCGCGCTCATATGATGGGCACCAAAGTACAGCAACATAACCACAAGCAAATTAAATCAATCATAGCAATTCATCAACCACCGATAGGACAACGAAAATCTACCCATACATCATAGGATGGCAACACATCATTGGATAATAATATGAAGCATAAAGCATCATGTTCAAGTAGAGGGTACAGCGGGTTGCGGGAGAGTGGACCGCTGTAGATAGAGGGGGGAAGGTGATGGAGATGTTGGTGAAGATGGCGGAGGTGTTGGTGTAGATCGCGGTGATGATGATGGCCCCCGGTGGCACTCCGGTGCCACCGGAAGTGAGGGGGAGAGAGCCCCCCTCCTTCTTATTCTTCCTTGACCTCCTCCCTAGATGGGAGAAGGATTTCCCCTCTGGTCCATGGCCTCCATGGCACGGGAGGGGCGAGAGCCCCTCCGAGATTGGACCTGTCTATCTGTCTCTCTCTGTTTCTGTGTTCTCAGATTCTTCCCTTTCACTGTTTCTTATATTCCCGGAGATCCGTAACTCCGATTGGGCTGAAATTTTAACACGATCTCTATCCGGATATTGGCTTTCTTGCGGCGAAAGAAGGGCTCCAACCGCCTTACGGGGTGGCCACGAGGGTCAGGGGCGCACCCCCCTACCTCGTGGGCCCCTTGAGCATCGTCTCGCGTGGATTCTTCTTCCCAAAAATCATATATATTCCAAAAAAATCTCCGTCGGTTTTTATTCCGTTTGGACACCGTTTGATATGGATATTCTGCGAAACAAAAAACATGCAACAAACAGGAACTGGCACTGGGCACTGGATCAATATGTTAGTCCCAAAAATAGTATAAAAAGTTGCCAAAAGTATATGAAAGTTGAATAATATTGGCATGGAACAATCAAAAATTATAGATACGACGGAGACGTATCAGCATCCCCAAGCTTAATTCCTGCTCGTCCTTGAGTAGGTAAATGATAAAAAAAATAATTTTTGATGTGGAATGCTACCTAGCATAATCTTGATCACATATCTAATCATGGCATGAATATTTAGACACGAGTGATTCAAAGCAATAGTCTATCATTTGACATAAAAACAATAATACTTCAAGCCCACTAATAAAGCAATCATGTCTTCTCAAAATATCATGGCCAAAGAAAGTTATCCCTACAAAATCATATAGTCTGGCTATGCTCCATCTTCACCACACAAAATATTCACATCATGCACAACCCCGATGACAAGCCAAGCAATTGTTTCATACTTTTGACGTTCTCAAACCTTTTCAACTTTCACGCAATACATGAGCGTGAGCCATGGACATAGCACTATAGGTGGAATATAATATGATGGTGGAGAAGACAAAAAGGAGAAGATAGTCTCACATCAACTAGGCTTATCAACGGGCTATGGAGATGCCCATCAATAGATATCAATGTGAGTGAGTAGGGATTGCCATGCAACTGATGCACTAAAGCTATAAGTGTATGAAAGCTCCAAATGAAACTAAGTGGGTGTGCATCCAACTTGCTTGCTCATGAAGACCTCGGGCATTTGAGGAAGCCCATCATCGGAATATACAAGCCAAGTTCTATAATGAAAATTCCCACTAGTATATGAAAGTGATAACTCAAGAGACTCTCTATATGAAGAACATGGTGCTACTTTGAAGCACAAGTGTGGTAAAAGGATAGCAACATTGCCCCTTCTCTCTTTTTCTCTCATTTTTTGTTTTATTTTGTTTTGGGCCTTCTCTTTTTTTTGGCCTTTCTCCTTTTATATATATATATATTAATTTTTTCGTCCGGAGTCTCATCCCGACTTGTGGGGGAATCATAGTCTCCATCATCCTTTCCTCACTGGGGCAATGTCCTAATAATGATGATCATCACAATTTTATTTACTTACAACTCAATATTACAACTTGATATCTAGAACAAAGATATGACTCTATATGAATGCCTCCGGCGGTGTACCGGGATGTGCAATGATCTAGCGTAGCGATGACATCATGCTAGCTATCTTACGATCATGCAAAGCAATATGACAATGAATACTCAAGTCATGTATATGATGATGATGGAAGTTGCATGGCAATATATCTCGGAATGGCTATGGAAATGCCATAATAGGTAGGTATGGTGGCTGTTTTGAGGAAGGTATATGGTGGGTTTATGGTACCGGCGAAAATTGCGCGGTACTAGAGAGGCTAGCAATGGTGGAAGGGTGAGAGTGCGTATGATCCATGGACTCAACATTAGTCATAAAGAACTCACATACTTATTGCAAAAATCTATTACTCATCGAAACAAAGTACTACACGCATGCTCCTAGGGGGATAGATTGGTAGGAAAAGACCATCGCTCGTCCCCGACCGCCACTCATAAGGAAGACAATCAATAAATAAATCATGCTCCGACTTCATCACATAACAGTTCACCATACGTGCATGCTACGGGAATCACAAACTTCAACACAAGTATTTCTACAATCCACAACTACTCACTAGCATGACTCTAATATCACCATCTTTATATCGCAAAACTATTGCAAGGAATCAAACATATCATATTCAGTGATCTACAAGTTTTATGTAGGATTTTATGACTAACCATGTGAATGACCAATTCTTGTCATCTCTCTAAATAGATATAAGTGAAGCAAGAGAGTTTAATTCTTTCTACAAAAGATATGCCCGTGCTCTAACAAATCTAAGTGAAGCAAAAGAGCATTCTACAAATAGCGGTTTTCTATGTAAAGAGAAACAGGCAATCCAAACTTCAAATGATATAAGTGAAGCACATGAAGCATTCTATAAAGCCATACTCAAAAGATATAAGTGAAGTGCAAAGCATTATATAAATCAACCAAGGACTATCTCATACCAGCATGGTGCATAAAAAGAAAATGAGAACTAAATGCAAAAGACGCTCCAAGACTTGCACATATCGCATGAACGAAACGAATCCGAAAACATACCGATATTTGTTGAAGAAAGAGGGGATGCCTTCCCATCATCCCCAAGCTTAGACGCTTGAGTCTCCTTGAATATTTACTTGGGGTGCCTCGGGCATCCCCAAGCTTGAGCTCTTGCCTCTCTTCCTTCTTCTCACATCGAGACCTTCTCGATCATCGAACACTTCATCCACACAAAACTTCAACAGAAAACTCGGTAAGATCCGTTAGTATAATAAAGTAAATCACTACTCTAAGTATTGTTTCAAACCAATTAATATTTTTTTTTGCATTGTGTCTACTGTAATATAACTTTTTCATGGCTTAATCCACTGATATGAATCGATAGTTTCATCAAAACAAGCAAACTATGCATCAAAAACAGAATCTGTCTAAAACAGAACAGTCTGTAGCAATCTGAACATTCACCATACTTCTGATACTTGAAAAATTCTACCAAAATTAGGAAAAATAAAAAATTTGTATAGGAAGACAGTGCAAAAATAATCAGAACCATTTGACGTTCCAGCTAAAAATGTAAAATCGCGCACTACAGCCAAAGTTTATGTCCTGCACCGTACAAACCATCAAGCAAATGTAAACATCCTAAAGGCAAACCTTGGCACATTATTTTTATAATACAATGGAATTGTACAAGGGGGTAATTATTTTTGTTGAAAAGTTTCTGTAATCAAGATTCACAAAGTTGTCGTGAGCATGAACAAAGTTCAAGGAGCTCTCCCACTTCAACAGTGCTTGTCTTTCTCACTTTCACTTTCCTTTTTGAAAAGTTTTGGGTTCCCCTCTTTATTTTTGTTGTTTTTAAACTATATGAAAGCACTCAACAGAAATAAATGACTCTCTAAAACTTCCAGGTTGTCTCCCTGGGAGCGCTTTCTTTAAAGCCATTAAGCTAGGCATATAGTGCTCAAGTAGTGAATCCACCCGGATCCCAAGGTATATCAAAGCCAGTTTTAATTAACAATGATTTGCAATTTAATAGTGAGCAAAAAGCAACATATATCAAGCAATGACGAAGTCTAACTCTCTTCCTATGCATCGGCATGTCATAAAAGAACAATTCATGCACACCTAGTAAAGGCCAATGCATACTATAAACAGTTTCTTGCAATTTTATCATGTTGGAAACATAGAGAGGTGGAGATATAGTTCCTCTCTCATAATAATTGCAAGTAGGAGCAGCAAGCACATGCATATTATATTTATTGAAATCATCATGTGCAACGGTAAAAGGCAACCCATCAATATAATCCTTAATAAGTGCAAACTTTTCTGATATAGTGTAGTTGGGAGAATTCAAAAAGATAATAGGACTATCATGCGTGGGTGCAATAGCAACAACTTCATGTTTAACATAAGGAACTATAGCAAGTTCATCTCCATAAGCATCATTCATATTGGCATCTTGGCCACAAGCATAGCAAGCATCATCAAAAAGGGATATTTCAAGAGAATCAAAGGGATCATAACAGTCATCATAGCAATCATCCTTCGGTAAGCACGAAGGGGAATTAAACAATGTATGAGTTGAAGAGTTACTCTCATTAGAAGGTGGGCACGAGTGATCAATCCGCTCTTCCTCCTTTTGTTCTTTGCTCTCCTCCTCATCTTTTTCATCCAATGAGCTCACAGTGTCATCAACTTCTTCTTCCATAGACTCCTGCAAAATATTAGTCTCTTCTTGGACAGCGGAGTATTTCTCAATATATTGTTTAACATAGGTATTAGAAGCATAATTATCATAGCAATATTTAAGTATAGAAAAAATTTCAGATTTGTGAAAAGTAGCATCATACTTTTCAATCAAAGAAGCAATTTCATAAGCACCCTCAAAAGCAACAAATTCTTCAATTTGTTGAACATCATAGTAACTATAAACACCTTTAGCATAAGAAGATAAGATTCCATTATCAATAAACTCACATTGGTAGGGAAGGTGTTTCTTAGGGTTTTCAGAACAACAAGTAAAATCATATAATTCACATAAATTCCAAGCATAGCATTGCAAACGTTGAATTTGACTCCATAATAGTTTCCCTTCTTCAGATATGCGGTGTCGCACATAACAAGCATGCTCATCTAAAGATTTGCCCTCAACTAATCTAGTTGGGGTTTCGGCACGAGCACAAAGGGATCGAAGATGATCCAAGTAATAAGCTTCAGCAGTGTGATAGATTTTGAGTGGTTCTTCAACCATTGGTTCAGTAGGTACAACTAATTTTTTTGGTATTTTGCATTTCCTACCCATAACTAAAGATAGAAAACAACTAAGAACAGCAAATAAAAATTACTTAGTGATAAAGCAAACAAGCACACACGAGAATATTCACCCCACGCTATTGCTCCCCGGCAATGGCGCCAGAAAAAGGTCTTGATAACCCACAAGTATAGGGGATCGCAATAGTTTTCGATAAGTAAGAGTGTCGAACCCAACGAGGAGCTAAAGGTAGAACAAATATTCCCTCAAGTTCTATCGACCACCGATACAACCCTACGCACGCTTGACGTTCGCTTTACCTAGAACAAGTATGAAACTAGAAGTACTTTGTAGGTGTTGTTGGATAGGTTTGCAAGATAATAAAGAGCACAAAAATAAAACTAGGGGCTGTTAAGGTAAAGAAGCAACTAAAGTAAATATAGCGAGTGTAGAAAAGTGGTGGTAGGAGTTGCTAAATTGCCCCTAAGCAATTGACTACCTTACTAGACCGATAGCAAGTATTATGTGGGAGAGGCCATTGCTAGCATGTCATCCCTTACTTGGAATTCTATACACTTATGATTGGAACTATTAGCAAGCATCCGCAACTACTAATGTTCATTAAGGTAAAACCCAACCATAGCATTAAGATATATTGGCCCCCCTTCAATCCCGTATGCATTAATTTCTATGCTAGGTTGAAGCTTCTGTCACTCTTGCCCTCCAATACATAGTCCTATCAACATACAACTAACCCTATGGTGTGATCCACGCGCGCGCTCATATGATGGGCACCAAAGGACAGCAACATAACCACAAGCAAATTAAATCAATAATAGCAATTCATCAACCACCGATAGGACAACGAAAATCTACTCAGACATCATAGGATGGCAACACATCATTGGATAATAATATGAAGCATAAAGCATCATGTTCAAGTAGAGGGTATAGCGGGTTTCGGGAGAGTGGACCGCTGTAGATAGAGGGGGGAAGGTGATGGAGATGTTGGTGAAGATGGCGGAGGTGTTGGTGTAGATCGCGGTGATGATGATGGCCCCCGGTGGCACTCCGGTGCCACCGGAAGCGAGGGGGAGAGAGCCCCCCTCCTTCTTATTCTTCCTTGACCTCCTCCCTAGATTGGAGAAGGGTTTCCCCTCTGGTCCATGGCCTCCATGGCACGGGAGGGGCGAGAGCCCCTCCGAGATTGGACCTGTCTATCTGTCTCTCTCTGTTTCTGTGTTCTCAGATTCTTCCCTTTCACCGTTTCTTATATTCCCGGAGATCCGTAACTCCGATTGGGCTGAAATTTTAACACGATCTCTATCCGGATATTGGCTTTCTTGCGGCGAAAGAAGGGCTCCAACCGCCATACGGGGTGGCCACGAGGGTCAGGGGCGCGCCTGACACCCTGGGGTGCGCCCCCTACCTCGTGGGCCCCTCGAGCATCGTCTCGCGTGGATTCTTCTTCCCAAAAATCATATAAATTCCAAAAAAATTCCATCAGTTTTTATTCCGTTTGGACACCGTTTGATATGGATATTCTGCGAAACAGGAACTGGCACTGGGCACTGGATCAATATGTTAGTCCCAAAAATAGTATAAAAAGTTGCCAAAAGTATATGAAAGTTGAATAATATTGGCATGGAACAATCAAAAATTATAGATACGATGGAGACGTATCAAATACTAGGGATCAAACCCTAACAAAACTAACTCGATTACATGATGAATCTCATCCAACCCATCACCGTCCAGCAAGCCTACGATGGAATTACTCACGCACGGCGGTGAGCATCATGAAATTGGTGATGGGGGATGGTTGATGACGACGACGGCGACGAATCCCCCTCTCCGGAGCCCCGAACGGACTCCAGATCAGCCCTCCCGAGAGGTTTTAGGGCTTGGCGGCGGCTCCGTATCGTAAAACACGATGATTTCTTCTCTCATATTTTTTTCTCCCCGAAAGCAGTTATATGAAGGTGGAGTTGGAGTAGGAGACGCAACAGGGGGCCCACGAGGTAGGGGGCGCGCCCTAGGGGGGGCCCACCCTCGTGAGAAGGGTGTGGTCCCCCTGGTCTTCTTCTTTGGCGATGATTTTTTATTATTTATTGTAAGGTATTCCATGGAGTTTCAGGTCATTCCGAGAACTTTTTTTTCTTCACATAAAACAATATCATGGCAATTCTGCTGAAAACAGTGTCAGTCCGGGTTAGTTCCATTCAAATCATACAAGTTAGAGTCCAAAATAAGGGCAAAAGTGTTTGGAAAAGTAGATACGTTGGAGATGTATCATTCACCGGTTCGATTGTTGGTTTTTTAAGAAATAAAATAATATATATTGATTAATATATGTGCTAATATAGAGTGAAACAATGGTAAAATAAAATTATAACCATGTAGTGGACAACAAAGTAGCACAACCAAGTTGGTTATTGGGCCATGGGCAGGCCCCGCCTACTACTGACATGCCATTGGATCGAACCCCACTTTCCCAATTTCTATTAGAACTTTTTTCCTAGTTTTTCCCGGTTCAATTACCCGGGTTTTTCACCGGTTTTCCGGAAAACCGGCCTGTTTGATCGGTTTTTTCCGGTTTGATTGCATATCGGTCTTATTAGCTTAAAAACCCGATGAGGCTGCCGGTTCCGGTTTTTTCCGGTTCGACCACCGGTCCGGTCCGGGTTTTTAAACTATGCTCGCAACTAGGGTGTGTGTGTGTGTTTTGTCGTGGCCCCTAGTTGCAAGCCGCTCATCGACTCATAACTAAGGATGTGTGTGTGTGTGTGCGTGTGTGCATGCGTGTGTGTTTGTTTGTGTGTGTGTGTGTTTGTGTGTGTGTGTGTCTTTTTGCCAAGGGTCCCCAGTTGCATGTTAACCGTCGACTTGCAACTAGGGTGTGTGTGTTTGTTGAGGACCCCCAGTTGCTCGTGGCCCCCAATTGCAAGCCGCCCATCAACTCGCAACTAAGGATGTGTGTGTGTGTGTTTGTCGAGGATCCCCAATTGCATGTCGATAACCGATTCGCAACTAGGGGGTGTCTTTTTGTCGAGGGTCTGCAGTTGCATGTCAACCATCGACTCGCAACTAGGGGGTGTGTTTTTGTTGAGGACCCCCAGTCGCAAGTTAACTATCGACTCACAATTAGGGGGTTGCGTGCGTGTGTGTGTTTTGTCATGGCCCCTAGTTGCAAGCCGCCCATCAACTCGCAACCAAGGATGTGTGTATGTGTGTGTGTTTTGTCGAGGGTTCCCAGTTGCATGCCGACCATCGACTCACAACTAGGGTGGGTGTGTTTTTTGTCGTGGCACCTAGTTGCAAGCCAACCATCAACTCGTAACTAAGGGTATGTGTGTGTGTATTTGCCAAGGGTCCCCAATTGCATGTCAATCATCGACTCACAACTAGGGGGTAAGTGTGTGTGTGTGTGTGTCTTTTGTCGAGGTTTCCCAATTGCATGTCAACCATCAACTAGGAAATAGCGGAGTGCGTGTTTGTTAAGGGTCCCCAGTTGCATGTCGACCATCGACTCGCAACTAGGGTGTGTGTGTTTGTCGAGGGTCCCTAGTTGCATGTCGACCATCGACTCGCAACTAGTGTGTGTGTGTGTGTTTGTCGATGGTCCCTAGTTGCATGTCGACCATCGACTCACAACTAGGGGGTGTGTATGTTTGTCGGGGGTCCCCAGTTGCATGTCAACCATCGACTCGCAACTAAGGGTGTATGTGTTTTGTCGTGGCGCCTAGTTGCAAGCCGACCATCACTCACAACTTAGGGTGTTTGTATTTGTCGAGGGTCCTTAGTTGCATGTCAACCATTGACTTGCAAGCAGGGGAGTGTGTGTTTGTCGAGGGTCCCCAATTGCATGTCGACATTGACTCGCAACTAAGTGTGTGTGTGTGTTGTGTGTGTGTGTGTGTGAGCCCCCAGCTACAAGCCGACCATCTAGTCATAATTAAGGGTGTGTGTGTGTGTGTTGGGGTCCCCAGTTGCTTGTCAATCACAGGATCGCAACTAGGGGAGTGTGTGCTTGTCGAGAGTCCCCAGTTGCATGTCGACCATCGACTCACAACTAAGAGCGTGTGTGTTTTGTGGGGACACTAGTTGCAACCCAACCATTGACTTGCAACACAAGGGTGTTTGTGTTTGTTAGGGCCCCTAGTTTGCAAGCTGACCCATCAACTCTCAACTAAGATTGTGTATTTGTTGGGGCCCCAGTTACAAGCCGACCATCGACTCGCAACTAGGGTGTGTGTGTGTTTGTCATGGCCCGAGTTGCGAGTCTACCATCGAGTCACAACTGGGGGGGGGGGGAGTTTGTTTGTACGAGCCCCAGTTGCTAGTCGAGCATCGACTTGCAACTAGAGGGGAAGGGGAGACTTTGTTTTTGTACGACCCCCAATTGCAAGTCAAGCATCGACTCGCGGTGGTGTTTGTGTGTGTTTGTTCAGGACCCCCCTCCCTCCATTCAACCAACTGCAAGTCAACTATCAATATGCAACTCGGGAGGGGGAGCATGTTTTCCGTCTGTGTGTGTTTGTCGCGCGCGGGGGGGGGGGGGGGGGGGAGGCAACTATTCCATTTTTTGATAGATATTTTTTTCTTTTTGATGGAATAAAAATTCACAAGGTACTTTCCATAAGAGAAAAAAAGATTTCTACTTTGTTTTTAATATAACTGCAATTTTTTAGCCCGTAGTTTTTACTATGATCAATATTGTATAATCATTATTTTTTACACAAACAACCTAACTCTATTTTTGTAGGAGCATACAGGCCAATTTTTGAATCAAATTATATTGCTTATTTTTTCGAAGTGGTTTTCTGCAAGATGTCCAACGTTGCAACGGATAACACTAAATTGTGCGGCTCTGTTTTTGTTCAGTAATACTACAGCGACGGACCCTTACAGGGTTTTACGGGATATGTTTAAGCTGGCAAATTATCATTAGATTAAGGGGAGGGAGAGGGCCCACCCACCTGAAAATCAGGGGATCCGGCTTGCCTGCTCCCTTCCCGTGCTCCCATCCGTGCTCCCACTTAATCCTACGGTTGTCTTTTTTTCTTTTTTTTTAATCTAATCATCTTTCTCTGATTTTAAGGGGATGAGGCCGGGCCTTATTTTGTTTCAATCAAATCAAGGCACGTAGACGAAAGTATGGATGGGCACATGAAAAAGAGCAAGCAAGTCTCGTCCAAAATTGGGGAGACGCAGCGAATTAGAGGAAAGGGTCCCCGTAAAGCTCTTGTAACAACCTCTACGTTTAGCATTTTTGGTTTTTGTTTGGCTGGCACTGTTTGAATCGGTGGGAGAGAGAGCAGGGAAGAGACGGGGGCGAGTACATCGAAGACGATGGCCTGCCATGTCGCCGCCGACGAGCCACCCGCCATCCCCACCATACAGGAGCTTCGCGCGCACGACAAGCCACCCACCATCCCCACCGTACAGGAGCTTTCGCGCGCCCGACAAACCCCCCGCCATCTGTACCGTCGACGAGCTCCGTGCGGGCGACGCGCCCTCCGCCATCAGCAGGCCCCCGATCTCTGCGCCGCCGAGCGAGTAAGACCAATTCCACCTCACGCTATATCGATTTTAGTTCGTTTGTATGCAGAGTTCCACTTTGGTTCAGCTCAGTTCAACTCAGCGCCGCGATTTGAACTGTAGAACCCGTCGGCTTGCTGGTGAGTTTTGTGTAGGTAAGGTTGGGAACTAGGGAGTTGGGCAGTAGGGGATGAGGATTTTGATTCATTGAGCCAGGAATTTTTTTGATAGAGACTGAATCCGTTAGAGAATTTGTTGACTGAATTTGTTAGATTCATACCAGCTGAACATCATGTTTGTGATACTAAATAATGGGAGGAATATATATGAATAATTGAAGTTTTTCTCCCTCTGTTTTTTCTCACTTACTGCATACTGTATCTAACTATACACACACTGTATGTAAAAGATTCAGAAAACTGAATTATTGGTTCAGTCAATTTATCTAGATCTCTCAATCTCTGCTACAGCTACCACTTCTGACATCTAGCTAAAAAACCTGCCACACACTGGATCTAGATATGAGTTTTTTTGTCTCTCTTTATTTTTGCCACAACACAACTGATTCAGGCTCTCATCTAGATGCTGTTCACTATCAATTTTTTGTCACAGACCAACCACCAATTTTTTTGTTCCATCAAGAAAGAAACAAGCAAAATTATGCTGATATTCGGATGGGGTTCAGAAGAAGCATATCACACAGAAGGATCTTGAAAGGAAGATTCAGAAAACCCACCCTGTAAGAGGCACCACTGCCCGGCATTTTTATCTCCTGCAAGTTTCTCTGTTCCTTTGTTCCAGATCTTCAATTTCTTGTGTGTGTGTTCTTTGGGTTGGTGGCAGGGGCAAGATTATCATCACCTGACAAAAAAACGCCCCACTTTTTTTTTTGCCACCTTTTCTATGAAGCTTGTTTACAAGCAAAGTGCCCAGACTTTTTTTTTGAGACAAAAAGTGCCCAGACCTGGAGTCGCACAAGGCCTGCATCTGGTCCCAAGAATTTTTTTTTAGAACAAACAAACAAAAGGCCTTGGCCCCAGGAGGAAGAGGGGGATGGCCTAGGGAGCTCCTCGCTGGCGCCTTCAGCGCCGGTTCCGAGTTCGGGCGCTCGAAGCATCTCGCTACTGGGCCGGCCCAAGTGAACCACGACGCGAAAAAATAAACTTGAAGAAAAAGTACGAAAGCTGGGATCCGACCTCATGATCACACGTCTTTTTTTCCACTAACGCAGGGACCACTACACCAAACACATTCTGTTGTTAAGCAACTAGGAAAAAGTGCTACTTAACCGTTCTTTTAGTGGAACATTAGCGTAATTCTGAAAATTAGTTGAAAAGTTCATTGATTTTGAAAAACAAGTCCATCGATTTTGAAAACTAGTTCATCAATTCTTAAAAAAAAGTTCAGAAAATTGAAAAAAGTTTTATCAAATTTGAAAAAAGTTCATCTCTTTTGGAAAAAGTTCATCGAAATTAAAAAAAGTTCATCAAATTTAAAAAAAAGTTCATCGAATTTTGGAAAAAATCATCGCATTTTCAAAAAACTTCACCAAATTTGAAAAAAAGTTCATTGAATTTGAAAAAAATGTTCACCGCATTTGAAAAAAGTTCATCGAATTTAGAAAAAGCTCATCAAAATTGAAAAATAGTTCATCAAATTTTGCAAAAAGTTTATCAAAGTTGAAAATAGTTCATGAAATCCGGTGAACTTTTTTCGTCGAATTAGAAAAAGGAAAGAACAGATAATAAAAAAGAAAAAAATGGAAGAAAAGGAAAAAAGGAAAAAAGAAAGGAAAGAAGAAAAGAGGTAAGAAAAGTACTTGTCCGTAGAACGACGAGTGGCGTGGTGGTCATCGCGTCGCGCACTTAACCGCGACGTTGCAGGTTCGAAACCTCCCGGTACAATAGGATTTGGCGATGGCCCAGCCCTTGAAGCGTCAAACTAAAAAGGACGAGCAACGACGGGGGAAGGCCTGGGTGACAAACAATCGAACAACGGAACAAACAGGTGCAATCGAGAGGGCTACAAATAGGGTGATGTCATCTTAGATGTGACATAATTATATGACATCTGGATGTGTCCTACACAGATCCTTTTAGGAATAACTAGTTATTAAAGTTTAGGCTAAGAGATGATCCATTATAGACACTTTTTTTTTGTCATTTCTAAATTGCATGCAAGATTTAAGATAAGACTATTTTATCAATCATTGTACATGCCTTTATTGTTTTTTCTCATATTAGTGTCCAAACGGGATTTGCTTCCCTTTTTGACGTGATGGCATTAAATATCTAAAGGTGTCCCTCCTTGTACATAATTTTGGTTGTACTTTCCATCATAAGTAGATACCTACATTACAGACTTTATTATTCAAATCAAAGCACGCACACAATATTTGTATGTAACACTTATATCTTTAGATCTTGACCGTTTACAACTAAACATTAATGGTTAAGATAATTTAATCTGTATGGACGCATAATGGCTTCTTTGCCTATTGTTTTAAGTATATAATAGATAGATAATCTATCTATATTTATATACTTAAAACAATAGGCAAAGAAGCGTCCATACAGATTAAATTACGCGTCTTCGCGCAGCCGCCGGACGAGGTGGAATGGAGGCCGCAGATGGGTGGATCTGAACCTCGTGCTGGGGGTGAGAGTAGTGACCAGGGGCATGGCGACCTTGGCGATATGCACGGATGGGCAGGAGAGATGGGAGAGTTAGTTGGGGCGTTTAATTTAAGGAGAGATTATAGGGCGCGGGCCATAAAATCAGATGATTAATATTGGGCTTGATTTCAGGGCATATCTCAACCGCGAGATCAAAATACAAATCAACGGCGTCCGCGACGGGTCTGAAGAATGCTTCTCAACAGATGTCTGTAGGAAAGTGTTTCCCAATTATGATTCAGCTTCCCAGTCTAGTTTCTCACTCTATGCAGCCCTTTTTTTATTTTTTGAGATGAAACTCCATGTAGGCGCCCGTTAACGAGTCATTAATGGGCGCCTGCAATGCATACCACTTCCCGCCAGCTGGGCCGGCTCTTTTTTTTTCTTCTCATTTGTTAAATCGCAAAATCAATGCGCTCCTGGTTTTTTTAGGGGTACAATGCGCTCCTGGTGAATCAAACTAGAGACCTCCCTCGTGTTACCACGCTACATTTACCAACCCACCACCCAGCCGAGTCTGGTAAGAAGCAACATTTCCCTTCTTTTATTCTTTTTTTTTCTTTTTCCTTTCCTTTTTAAATTTTGATGTACTTTTTTCAAATTTGATGACTTTCTTTTCTATTTTTGATGAACTTTTTCTTAAATCTGCTGAACTTTTTCCAGATTTGATGAACTTTCTTAAGTAGTGGGCGCTGCAATCAAACACTAGTAGGCGAATTGTCTAGCAGTGTGCATTATCTCACGCGAAAGGTGTGGCCTGAATTCGACTCCCCGTGACGCACGTTTTTTTTTTTGGTGACTTTCGCCCACTAGTTCTTCTGTGAGCGCCAGTTCTCTTCGGGGGCGCTTAGGGTGTGTTTGGTTGAGGAACCAAGTGGAATGAAATGTAATGGTTACATTCCACTGGAATGGAACGGTTCCGTTCTTGTGTTTGGTGGAGATAACGAGATGGAATGAAATGGTTCCGTCTTGGTGTTTGGTTGAGCAGATAAAATATTAGAATGTGATGAATTTAATTCAAATTACTTGTATAGGAATGGTGATGTTTCCAATAGCATATGTATAAAATTTTCACATCACTAATTTGCATTTTCAGTTGCAATTTATTCAAAGTTGTATCGTATTCATTTGTATTAAACACCTGCCCATTTTCAAGTTATACATACACGAGCAGTAAACGAGCAATGCTATCTGGCCAGGTTTGGGCTCCGTCGTTGCATAGGTGTGGCCGCTAATCCAACCCCGCCGCCCGCCAAATCATCGCCACCACCTGCAGGCCGTACTCAAGCTTCAGCCACAGCCACCCAAGCGACAGGAAGGGAGGCGAGCTGGCCGCCGCTGCTCTGCTCCCCGTCAAATTGCTCGCCGCCGATCTGCCATTGCTACCTAATACTGCTGCTTGGCACTGTTGCTATGCCCAGGATCCCATCTGAATCGGAACTAGACGTCGATGCTTGCCGCCGCTCCTCAACCGCTCGCCCGCCGCACCTGCTTTTGGTCGGTCTATCACCCCATCCTATTCCCTTGCTGTGGGGCACATCGGGAGAGGAAGAGACGAGGTGGAGGCGGCGCAGGTCGAGAGAGGAGAGCTGGCGGTGCAGATCGAGAGAACAAGAGACGAGGGAGAAGCGGCGCACGACGAGGGGGTTTCGGAAGCGAGACGTGAGAGCGAGTGGTTCCGCGTCGTTCCATCGATTTGGAGGTACGAGCAGGTTCCGGATCTTGGCCGAATATTCGGTTTGGGGGCACGAGTTGGTTACCGTTCCAGTTGTGTACCAAACGCACGAACGAACGAGGCCTAGGAACAGGTCCAACCCGTTCAATTCCAGTCGGTTACCTGAACTGAACACACCCTTAAGGCGGGCAAATCCTGAAAGGCGCCCGCTGCGCCCGTTACAGTACATTCGAACCTAGGATCTCTAGGTTCAAAGAGCAAAGCACCAACCACTACGATAAGCCTTGATATGTGTCAGTACTGTCATGTTTGGTTTATTCTTTGTCACGGTCGCGGAATCCCCCACTTTTGGGAACCGTTTTTTTTTGGAACAGTTTTTTTTCTTTTTCCCATTCTGTATTTCTTTCTCAAATGCGTGATTTTTTTTTCAAATTCTATGAACTATTTTCAGATTGATGAACTTTTATTTAAAATCAATGATCTTTTTTGAAATCGATGCATTTTTTCAAAGTTGATGATTTTTTCTTCAAAATTGATGAACTATTTTCGTGAACTTTATTTTTTTGTGAACTTTATTTCAAGTCGATGAACTTTTTTTAAATCGATGAACCATTTTTCAAATCTATGAACTTTTTTCAAAATTGATAAAACTTCTTTCTACTTGATGAACTTTTTCTTCAAAACCGACGAACTATTTTCAAATTGATGAACTTTTTTACAAAACGGTGAACTTTTTTCATAACGGTGAACTTTTTTCAAAATTGATAAACTTCTTTCTACTTGATGAACTTTTACGTCAAAATCGATGAACTTTTTCCAAATCGATGAACTTTTCTCAAAACAGTGAACTTTTTTTCAAAATGGTGAACTTATTTTCATAACGGTGAACTTTTTTCAAAATTGATAAACCTTTTGTTAACTTGGTGAACTTTTCCAAATTAATTGAACTTTGAAGTCCGATGAACTTTTTTAAAATTTGATGAACTTTTTACAAAATTGTTGAGTTTTTTTTCAATTTTTGCGAACTCTTTTTCTAAAACGATGAATTTATTCAAATTCACGATGTTTTTTGTAAATAATTCGGAAATTAAGTGATATAGTATACATGCAAGAAATAGCACAGCTGCACGTCCTTATAGTGTCGGCGCTGTTATAATTCATAATAGGCAAGTTGTTCTAGTGGTTAGAAACACTAGTATAGGGCGGCAGTGGCTTGAGTTCGAATCATGGGAGCGCCATCTTTTTGCTGTGGTAGCGAAATCAGCTTCTACATCGTCACCTTGGGCTGATAGTTTTTTTTTTTTTGAGAATTCCTTGGGCTGACATATGCTATTGGCATGTCTAGCATCATATTGGGCCGTCTGCAAATCATGCCATGGGCTGGCAACCCAATTTCATGGCAGGAATAAGCCACAAAACCGGTTTTATAGAAGACCAGTAATCTTGCAAGTGCAACACACGTCTAACCTACCATCAAATAATTATTAAAATAGTAATATCTCACATAATTATGAAAATAACAATATTAGAAGTGCAATACATATCTCGACTGACATAAATTCAATAAAAACACATTACAAGGGGATGCAGCTGTTCTGATCCCGAGCTCACATGAGCTCCGGTGAACAGTAAAATCAAAAGTAAATAAAAAAAATAAAAAATCAGAATCTTTTTTTTTGCGCGAAACTTTGACAAATGTTTTGATAGCTTGCAAAATTTCATCGCCATATGACATTCGTGGAAAATGTGGCAAAACAAATGATGCCCCAAAATGTTAACTCCAAATCTTTTTTGGCGAAACTTTGACAAATGTTTTGATAGCTTGCAAACTTTCATCGCCATATGACATTCGTGAAAATGTGGCAAAACAAAGGATGCCCCAAAACGTTAATTCCGAATCTTTTTTGGGTGGAACTTTGACAAATGTTTTGATAGCTTGCAAAATTTCATCGCCAGATGACATTCGTGGAAAATGTGGCAAAACAAATGATGCTCCAAAATATTATTTTCAAATGCATTTTGGAGCATTGATTTTGTTTTTTTGCCACGTTTTACACGAATGTCATCTGGTGATGAAATTTTGCAAGCTATCTAAACATTTGTCAAAGTTTCACAGATTTTTTTTGGATTTTTTTGAATTTTCTTTTGATTTTACTGTTTACCCGAGCTCATATGAGCTAGGAATAGAACAAAACTTTCGATTACGAGATCATTATATTAGCACCCAAAGAAACATCAATCTCTTTGTAATGCTCATGTTTTTGGATATCATTGCAAGACAACATTGAGTGACGCCGTGCAACTTTGGTGCATAATCAAAACTTACCAAGGCATTAACAAATTGAGCAAATAACTAGTCTGAGAACGACATGGTGTATATATCAAGAATCTTGTTTAAATATTATCCACTTATTTTGCAAAAAATACGCAAGATTCACAAGGGAGCTAACACTCATAGTGAAATTGCATCTGGGAGCTAACACTCACTTATTTTGCCAAAAAAATACGCAAAATTCACCAGGGAGATAACACTCACAGTGAAACATGCAGTCATACTAACATCCAACATTAATTAGACGAAATGCATGTTAAACTAAGAATGACAATAGCGCTCTTTATTAAGTTGGTGCTTGAATGACAAGGTGATAACTCGGCAATAAATTAAAAAATGACTCTTCACAGAGGGAAGCATGGAGTTGCATATGTACTAGAGCTCATTGTTTAAAACAGAGATTATTTTATTTTGAGAGGTGTAGTTTTAGTTAATAGTTTACGACAGAGAATCACATCATCTTATATGATAAACATGTGTGAGAGCGGTTCCCATGCTTAACGCTCTCCCTCCACCTTTGTCTTTCCATAAACTGATGCTAGCTAAATTCACGAGTGACTGCCAACATACCTTGGGGAAGAGTGTTTTTTAGTGTTATAATTAATTTAGCAATGCCCATCCCATTTACCAACTTCTTTCCAATATTAAGACAAGTAGATATCATACTTGTCAAGAGGGACACATTAGTTATCATACAAGATGACACTCTCCCCCACCGCTCCATGAGCTTTATGGGCACACAAAAGGGATATTCATTTGAAAGTGTAGAGATGGCACATGCAAATTTACATGGAATGACAGAGTAATACCGTATATAGGAAGATATAGTGGACTCTTTAAGGCATAACTTTGGTTTTAAGGATTTTGATGCACAAGCAGTGTTTCCGCTTAATACAAGCGAAGTCTAGCAATAGACTGGGAAGCGATCAACTAGAGAGCGATTACGGTCATAATCATGCATTTTGGGTGACCAACATTGAACATTAGCGTGATGAGGATATAAATACTCTGAACATAAATATCATATAGGCAGGATTGGTTTTGAATCACTTACATGCGTGAACATGTAGCAAGTGAAGACACTTAAATTCTTCAAAGGAGAATGCCATCCTAACATACCACATCATAATTAACTTAATGCATGGTGACACCCAAGATAACATATTATCCACTCCTAACTAATTAAGCATGGCATAAGCAACTATGAACTCTAATTATTATCATACATATGTTTATCCATAATATGCTAAAAGAAGATCACTCAGATAAACATATGTACAAAAAACAAAAACAAGTAGAGTTCATACCCACTCTTTTTCATCATGATCACTTCATCAAATCATAGTGCGAGTATCACCGTGAACTAAGCTGAAATCTACAAACACTATACAAAGGAGAAGACAAGGAAATTTTTGATCTTTAATTAGTACAAAGATAAGGCACATACGAGTCAGTTGGAAATTTTTCTTGTCAACTCCTTTTGAAACAAGACTCAATAAATGATACGTCCATTTTGCATCATTCAAAATTGTCGAACTATTTTTTATGTTTCATGATTTTTTTCCCAAAATTATTGAACCACTCCCTCGTTCCTAAATATAAGTCTTTGTAGAGATTCCACTATGGACTACATACGAAGTAAAATGAGTGAATCTACACTCAAAAATGCATCTATATACATATGTATGTGGTCTATAGTGAAATCTCTACAAAGACTTATATTTAGGAACAAAGGGGATATTTTTCAAATTTGTAAACTTTTTCAAAATTGATGAACTTTTTTTCCAAAATTGCTGAATTGTTTTTCAAATTTGTGAACTTTCAAATCGACACACTTTTTTTTATCTAAACTGATGAACTTTTTTCCAAGATCAATGAATTGTTGGATCAATGAACTTTCAAATCGGCGCCTGAAACGCTGAATAGGATGTCCCGCGTCCCGACGATACACGACATGGCAACGAGTCTGTGCGGAGATTCGTGCAACCAGATCCAACTGCCCACAGTGTGTCGCGCGTGTAACGTTCCTAGGGAATGTCAGTTCCATAACATTTCGGTTATAATATTCAGGGCACCTCGTTGTGCAATGACCTGGTTCCACTTATCATTTTATTTTTGCGGGTGAATGATCTGGTTCCATTCCAGTTACAGACAAGTGGATGAGGAGCGATCCAAATAACTTAGAACCAAACACGTGACCGTGTGCGCAGATAAATTTTCGTGTTTACAATAATTACTTTATTTTTGAGAAGCTTGAACAAATTAAACAATCCATACCCTCTTCATAATCACAAACACCAGGGTGAAGAATAACGCTCACAAAGCAAACTACAACAGAAAAATAGCGGAGTTTGTCTCGATTCCTAGTCCTTTGTGAATTTCGTTACGTTGATTATGTCCTTGTGCTCAGCTAGGATCCAGAGGATAGTTGTGAGCTCACCACCACAGCCCAGCTGCTTGGCGTGTGAATCCCTGCTGCAGCGAATCGACCCGAAGACGAGCAAACGGACCCATGATTGGAGAACGAAGTTCCGTAACACCTCTTCCAGTGGCCAGCCCACACGCACACGCCCATCAGATGGCCGTGCATAATTCTTGAATTTCGGGACCAGAATTAGAAGTCTTCTCTCGAGTTCATCTTTCATCTCATCATCTCTGGAAATTATTACCTCAAAAACTACATCGCCGAAAATTGTGCTCCATTCTTGGTACACATGCTCAGCCAGACACAGCTTCTTGAGCAGTTTGGCATAAATAACAGCGTCCCGGAGAACCTTATTAGTTAACAGCCCGGAATAGGAATGCTGCATCTTCCCTAGCTCGTTGGCAAGCTTCTGACTGTCTGTACATCCGTTACATTTGGATTTGATCCCCTCCAAAGCAACACGGGTTTCTTCATAATGGCTGTGGAGTTTAAGGCCTGGCAGCATTTCCGGACGTTTAGCGACGAGGAACATCATGTAGTCTGATAGGGCCTTGATCTTCTGAAAGGTGTCACAATGTTCATCTTGTTCAGTTTCGGTCCTGCCCAAGAGGAAGATGTCCGTAGCAATGTGCCACGTGATAACGAGCTCATCAAATTCAGCACCAAAGCGCCTTTCCTCGCTGAATGACCTACGCCTATCGGAAGCTTGTGGGGGCATGGGACCCATATCCTTCTCTGGCACCCTCCTTAGGATATAGGCATGAAATATATGCGGCCATATGTCTGCACATAACTCTTCCACCAATGACCCGACCCCTGCGCTCTTAGTCTTAGAGTTGTCATCCCATCCAATCTTGCTCATCGGTGTGCCATCAGTGCACTCGCCCAACAAGTTGTGCTGCCCCATGGTGCGCGACCAAAGCCTGTGGCTACATTCCCCTTGACGCCACAGACGGGACGGATCCAGACAGAGAACAAAGCGACGGAGCCCATACCACCACCCACGCCGGCAGCAAAGTGTCTTCTTGAGCAGCTCGCATCTTGTAGTATCTTGCAAGAATGCGTATGTCCAGGACGAGCCCAGCGCTCTGAGCAGCCATCTCACATCCAGCAGGAAGGTGCCAATCAGCAGGGCATAAGTGATGGTGATATCTATCCCCTCCATGCCATCTTTACTGTGCAAGAAAAACAGTAAGAGGGCGGTGAGAGTGAGGGGCGGCGAGGCGAGACGGATGATGTAGCCAGGCCAAGTGTGGATCACTGCTGCCTTGGTGTACATGATGTCATACATGAGCGAGAGCTCCATCTCGACCATCTTCACAACATCGCTCCGGTAGGAATACCATGTCTTGAAAGGATCATGTTCTGGCTTCTCCTGGAGCTTGACTGAATAATCTGCGAAGGCACCCAGGGAGACACCGAACAGGCCGTGAGCATCACGGAGGGCGTCATAATCATCCAGCTCGGCGTTTCGATCCTCGGCGTTTTCATCCTGATCAAGACTGAAGCGCCTTGTCATCATCCCCTTGTATGAGCTGCGGATGCGGGCGAAGCCAGCTAGGCGTAGTGCCCATATCCTCTCCACATACTTATAGGATCCCAGGAAGAAAATCATGACGAACGCAGTGCACAAAGCCCTGTCGCAGCTCATGAATCTTTGGTTGTATGCGCCAATCAACGCTACAAAGAGTAGCAGGACCATCTCTACCCCTTGGCGCCACGACAGCACGTTGTCCTCCAAGGAGTAGGCGCTGATGTTGTCGGCGAGGCCGAGATGCAGCAGGACGAAAGGCACCCAGAAGGCGAACAGCTGCTTGCTGCTTGACGGGCTGTCGAGGTACAGCTTGCCGATGGCGAGTTTCGAGGCAAGGTGAGTCACCTGGTACGCCAGCCACACCGGGAACCTCCGCACGGCGGAGTCTTCACGCCGTCGGATGCTGGCGAACAGTGCCAGGATGAGATGCGCGCCGAAGCTCGAGAGGACCGAGCACCGGGTCACCCATAAACTGACATCCTTCACGACCTCCTTCTCCAGCCAAAATCCACCCATGGGTAGCTCCTGTTTTGCAATGAGATAGCAATCACCATATATTCAGTCATCTACGAGGAGATCTTTGTTTTGGCAAAGAAAAGGAACTTTTCCACAGCTACATGCATGCTAGTGACTTCACAGGAAAACGTACCTGAACCGTGCCTTGCAGGTCGGATCTTGGAGAACTTTCCAACTGGGAGATCGATATGAGACGGCCGGTGAATATTGCTACATCGGCAGAAGTATGCCTGTCATGGAGGTTGTACTAACTTGCCCGCGGGCTAGTTGTAATGTACTCCTATTTAGTATTCTGTCGTTATTCATTAAATAACTGTTACACCTCGAGATTCGCGCGCATCAATAATAAGCAATACCCCAAGAAAAGTACAAACATTATTAGGCTGTACTTCCTGCCGGCCTTGAAGTTGGCAGTTCCCCGGAATTTGTCTGAAATATTCACCTGCAACCGGATGAGTTTCAGCCTATCCGCTGCCGTTTTTGTTGAATCTATTATTAGCTCAGCGGTATTTCTGGCTCACTATGGAAAACCCTTTATACTCTTCGTTGTAGTGTGATGAATTGCTGCCAAAGTGCCAATACTGGTTCCTGTGGAAAGTTCACTCAGTAGTTATAAAAACTGTTTTTCTTCCGCGTTGCATTAAGAAGAAGAGAGTTGGTCAATTAATAAGGAAAACCACACACAAAAACCATACATGACGCGGTTAATTAGGGAAACCCGACTAATATAACTACACACGGTTAAAACTGTTATAGTATAGGAAGTTTTTAGTTACCTGAATATTTTTACACTAACACTTGCATAATAAAGACATGTTTGTGATGTATTTTTATTCTCCATAGACTTGAAGCATCTATAGCCGAGCTCCCCATACTCCTCTATACGTCCGGGCGAACAGCCCGATCACTGACTGGTAAAAAAACCTGACCCGGACGGACGGACGCCTCTGTTGGGGAACGTAGCAGAAATTCAAAATTTTCCTACGTGTCACCAAGATCTATCTATGGAGAGACCAGCAACGAGGGGAAGGAGAGTGCATCTACATACCCTTGTAGATCGCTAAGCGGAAGCGTTCAAGTGAACGGGGTTGATGGAGTCGTACTCGTCGTGATTCAAATTACCGATGACCAAGTGCCGAACGCACGACACCTCCGCGTTCAACACACGTACAGCCCGGTGACGTCTCCCACGCCTTGATCCAGCAAGGAGAGAGGGAGAGGTTGAGGAAGACTCCATCCAGCAGCAGCACAACGGCGTGGTGGTGATGGAGGAGCGTGGCAATCCTGCAGGGCTTCGCCAAGCACCACAGAAGAGGAGAAGAACTTGGGAGAGAGGGAGGGGCTGCACCAAAGGCATAAGGTGTGTCTCAAGAAGCCCTCTACACCCACTATATATAGGGATCCCAAGGGGGGGGGGTGCGCCAGCCCCTAGGAGATCCAATCTCCAAGGGGGCGGCGGCCAGGGGAGGTTTCCCTCCCCCCCCAAGGCACCTAGGAGGTGCCTTCCCTCCTTGGGACTCTTCCTTAGGATTCCCCTTTCACCCTAGGCGCATGGGCCATAAGGGAAGTGGCGCCCCAGCCCACTTTGGGCTGGATCCCTTCCCACTTCAGTCCATGGGACCCTCCGGGATAGGTGGCCCCACCCGGTGGGCCCCCGGAACCCTTCCAGTGGTCCCGGTACAATACCGATGACCCCGAAACTTGTCCCGATGGCCGAAATAGGACTTCCTATACATAAATCTTTACCTTCGGACCATTCCGGAACTCCTCGTGACGTCCGGGATCTCATCCGGGACTCCGAACAACATTCGGTAACCACATACAAGCTTCCTTTATAACCCTAGCGTCATCGAACCTTAAGTGTGTAGACCCTACGGGTTCGGGAGACATGCAGACATGACTGAGACGTTCTCCGGTCAATAACCAACAGCGGGATCTGGATACCCATGTTGGCTCCCACATGTTCCACGATGATCTCATCGGATGAACCACGATGTCAAGGACTTTAATCAATCCCGTATTCAATTCCCTTTGTCTATCGGTACGATACTTGCCCGAGATTCGATCGTCGGTATCTCGATACCTTGTTCAATCTCGTTACCGGCAAGTCTCTTTAATCGTTCCGTAACACATCATCCCGTGATCAACTCCTTGATCACATTGTGCACATTATGATGATGTCCTACCGAGTGGGCCCAGAGATACCTCTCCGTTTACACGGAGTGACAAATCCCAGTCTCGATTCATGCCAACCCAACAGACACTTTCGGAGATACCCGTAGTGTACCTTTATAGCCACCCAGTTATGTTGTGACGTTTGGCACACCCAAAGCACTCCTACGGTATCCGGGAGTTGCACAATCTCATGGTCTAAGGAAATGATACTTGACATTAGAAAAACTTTAGCATACGAACTACATGATCTTTGTGCTAGGCTTAGGATTGGGTCTTGTCCATCACATCATTCTCCTAATGATGTGATCCCGTTATCAATGACATCCAATGTCCATGGTCAGGAAACCGTAACCATCTATTGATCAACGAGCTAGTCAACTAGAGGCTTACTAGGGACATGGTGTTGTCTATGTATCCACACATGTATCTGAGTTTCCTATCAATACAATTATAGCATGGATAATAAACGATTATCATGAACAAGGAAATATAATAATAATCAATTTATTATTGCCTCTAGGGCATATTTCCAACAGCCTCATACTGGCCCTATAAAAAAACCCTCTCCCTAAGGTAAGTCTACCAAACTTAACTATTTTTGATCTGATTCGGCCGGATTCGTGGAATATAGTGACTAGGAGAAAGCCTGCTCGCCGGGCAGGGGCTAGAACGGCGCCGGCGCCGGCCGCGGTGTCAACGCCGGAACTGCCGGCGATCGGGATCGTAGCGGCTCGACAGAATCGTTTGAATTTCCTTCTCGGTCGAAGTGGGCCGAGTCGGGCGGAGTCTGGGCCGCAATTGGGTGGGCCGGGGTCAACTGGGTATGAGGCCCAGGTTGAACCGGTGCCATCCCATATTGGTTGCGCCGACTCACGTAGGATCGCGTTCGACCTCTGCAACTCTCGTGAGCAAGGGTTCGGCGGCGCAGGGCGACGCCTGGTTTTCTCTCCTGTGGCCCTGGTCGTGCGTGAAAGGATCGAGAACAGGTGTCTAGAGAGGGGTGATTAGACACTACGTACCAAAAGTTGCAGTTTTTAATTTCTTTAAGTTGAAGTGGAGTTTTGGCACAAGTTTAACAAACACAATACATATCAAGCAAGCATTCAAAGAGTATATGAGCAGCGAAAAGTAAAGCATGCAACTTGCAAGAATGTAAAAGGATGGGATTGGAGTGTGCAAACGCAATTTGGAGACACGGAGATTTTTGAGACGTGGTTCCGATAGGTGGTGCTATCGTACATCCACGTTGATGGAGACTTCAACCCACGAAGGGTAACGGCTGCGCGAGTCGGCTCCACCCATGAAGGGTCCACGAAGAAGCAACCTTGTCTATCCCACCATGGCCGTCGTCCACGAACGACTTGCCTCACTAGGGTAGATCTTCACGAAGTAGGCGATCTCCTTGCCCTTACAAACTCTTTGGTTCAACTCCACAATCTTGTCGGAGGCTCCCAAGTGACACCTAGCCAATCTAGGAGACACCACTCTCCAAGAAGTAACAAATGGTGTGTTGATGATGAACTCCTTGCTCTTGTGCTTCAAATGATAGTCTCCCCAACACTCAACTCTCTCTCACAGGATATGGATTTGGTGGAAAGAATATTTGAGTGGAAAGCAACTTGGGATCGCTAGAGATCAAGATTCATACGGTAAGAATGGAATATCTTGGCCTCAACACAAGTGTAGGTGGTTCTCTCTTAGAAAAGGTAAGTTGGAAGTGTAGGTTCGTTCTGATGGCTCTCTCCACGAATGAAGAGGAGGTGGAGGGGTATATATAGCCTCCACACAAAATCTAACCGTTATACACAACTTGCCAATCTCGGTGGGATCGAATTGATAAACTCGGTCGGACCGACTCAGCAAATCTAGTGACCGTTAGGATTTTCGGTGGGACCGACATGCAACTCGATAGGACCGATATGGTTAGGGTTAGGGCATAACGTAATCTCGATGAGACCGATTACACAAACTCGGTGAGACCGATTTTGGTAATAAGCTAACCAGAGAGTTGGTCAGGTAAACTCGGTGGGACCGATTCGCTCATTTCGGTGAGACCGAAATGTTATGAAAAGGAAATAGAGAGTTTACATAGCAATCTCGGTAGGACCGATTATGCAAACTCGGTGAGACTGATTTTGGTAATAAATCCATACAGAGAGATTGCAATCCCATCTTGGTGAGACCGAGATCCCTATCGGTGAGACCGATTTGCCTAGGGTTTGTGGCAGTGGCTATGACATCTGAACTCGGCGGCGCCGAATAGAAAGAATCGGTGGGGCCGAGTTTGACTTTTGGTTTAGGTCATATGTGGATGTGAGAAAGTAGTTGAGGGCTTTGGAGCATATCACTAAGCATTTTGAGCAAGAGCCTCATTAAGCAACACCTCATCCCTCCTTGATAGTATTGGCTTTTCCTATAGACTCAATGTGATCTTGGATCACTAAAATAGAAAATGTAGAGTCTTGAGCTTGGAGCTTGAGCCAATCCTTTTGTCCTTAGCATCTTGAAGGGGTTCCACATCCTCTAGTCCATGCCACTTCATTGTTGAACTTATCTGAAACATACTAGGTAAAAGTGTTAGTCCAACAAGAGATATGTTGACATTAATTACCAAAACCACCTAGGGAGCACTTGTGCTTTCAATCTCCCCCTTTTTGGTAATTGATGACAACATACATCAAAGGTTTAGATAAAGATATAGAGAATAGTAAGTAAAGCTTTGGAAAGACATGTAACATGCATAGGCTCCCCCTACATATGTATGCAATCATGTGAATATGGAATATAGGAGCATGTGAATGCATAAACATGATAGAGTAAGCAATGTGTTACATGTATCTTGATTATATGCATCAGAGCAAATGATGTGAATATGAGAAATGTACCTTCATGCTCATGAGTCCTTCTTGCAAACAATATGTACATCAGCAAGAATTTCTCATACACATGACTGTGATGCATATACTTACCTTGTGGTCTTGAGTTGGCTTAGGATGGGATGAACCTACGTAAACAAGGTTAGATAACACAGATACACCTACTAGCCAGAGCAAACAAAAGAAACCACAAGAGTACCAAGACTGGGATGACATGTAGAGTGAGTACTAAGTACCACATTGGATATAGACATGTCCTCAAAGGTAAAGATGTGCAATAAATTCAAGGATTTCCTTCCCTTAGATGTCTTTCTCCCCCTGAATCTAGCATGGGATACTGGGAGAAGATAGGGAACAGAAAATCAGAGCTCAAAGGAAATAAACAGAGCTAACAAGCAAATATGAACATGTCTTTCCCCTCTTGAATACATGTGACTTCTCTCCTCTTGAACACCAAGCATCTGGGGTCCTTGATGATTACTCTTTCTTCCCTTGAGTATTCTCTCCCCCTATAGATATGATTAAACTTTAATGTGATCTCTCTCTCCCCCTTTGACATCAATTTCCAAGAAGGGTTCTTCTGGATTTTTGTCATGATGGATTTGGTCCTTGAGTCACAGAACAAAGCAGCAAGTTGAATGGGATGCTGGTCGAGGACAAGATTCATTGAGTGGAGCTGGATCACAAAGAATGCAGAAACAAGTGGCAAGATGTCTTTCCTGTAGTGAAATCGGTGACACCGAGTTGTATGGTTCGGTTGTACCGAGAGGATTCGGTTGGACCGAAAGCATCAGACCGGTGAGACCGAGTCCATCGTAGAGAAAACACTTGTCACCTCAGCTCACTAGACAAGTAAGATCTCACAAGGATTTGCAAGGAATTAACTAAAAGATTTGCAATGAATTGGATGCAAGGAATGCAGAACAGAAAATAAAAGAGAAGAAACTAAAAAGGAGTCTAGATGAAGTTTTTTTTGAAGAGGGAAACAAATATGCATGAGACAAATGCAAGAGCACAAAAAAGAACACAAGAGAACTTCATCTAGAATTGGTCGGCGACAAAGTCACCTATGTTAGAGTATATTGACTTGGGAGTCAAGTGAGATCACTTGATCATAGGTCATACTCATCGTTTAAGCTCAAAATGGGGTTACCATTTTTCATTTAAGCTTTTTGATGTATTCACATCTTGTCGAGTTGCTTTGACTCATGACTTGGAGTAAAGCTTCTCTAAGCTGGAATAACATACCTTGGGTGGTGGTGTTGATCATGATCATGTAGTTGAACTTGTGTGGGTTGCTCAAGGTTGATGTAGCTCATCAAGAGTTGGGAGCACCACTTGGAGTTTGAGTTCATCTACCTACATGGGTTAGTTTTTGCAAGGAAGAGCACTTGTGTATCCAAAATGACAATCATGAAACTCAACATAGAATTTGTCAAAGGATATGTTTGAATGGTTGCGTGCTTCCTTGTCTTCATCCACCATTGTGTAGAGACTTGGTGATATAGAAATTGCTCAAGATGTGAGTGATACGTCTCCAACGTATCTATAATTTTTGATTGTTCCATGCTATTATATTATCAACCTTGGATGTTTTATATGCATTTATATGCTATTTCATATGATTTTTGGGACTAACCTATTAACCCAGAGCCCAGTGCCAGTTTCTATTTTTTTCCTTGTTTTAGAGTATCGCAGAAAAGGAAAATCAAACGGAGTCCAATTGACCTGAAACTTCACGGAACTTATTTTTGGAAGGAAAGCAACCTGGGAGACTTGGAGTCCACGTAAGGGAAGCTTCGAGGAGGCCACGACGTAGGGGGCGCGCCCACCCCCTGGGCGCGCCCTCCACCCTCGTGGTCCCCTCATGGCTCCCCTGACGTATTTCTTCCGCCTATATATCTCCATATACCCTAAAACGATCAGGGAGCACAATAGATCGGGAGTTCCGCTGCCAGAAGCCTCCGTAGCCACCGAAAGCCAATGTAGACCCGTTCCGGCACCCTGCCGGAGGGGGAATCCCTCTCCGGTGGCCATCTTCATCATCCCGGTGCTCTCCATGACGAGGAGGGAGTAGTTCTCCCTCGGGGCTGAGGGTATGTACCAGTAGCTATGTGTTTGATCTCTCTCTCTCTCGTGTTCTTGAGGTGGTACGATCTTGATGTATCGCGAGCTTTGCTATTATAGTTGGATCTTATGATGTTTTCTCCCCCTCTACTCTCTTGTAATGGATTGATTTTCCCCTTTGAAGTTATCTTATTGGATTGAGTCTTTAAAGATTTGAGAACACTATCTATGTCTTGCCGTGCGTATCTGTGGTGACAATGGGATATCATGTGATTCACTTGATGTATGTTTTGGTGATCAACTTGCGGGTTCCGCCCATGAACCTATGCATAGGGGTTGGCACACGTTTTCGTCGTGATTCTCCGGTAGGAACTTTGGGGCACTCTTTGAGGTTCTATGCGTTGGTTGAATAGATGAATCTGAGATTGTGTGATGCATATCATATAATCATACCCACGGATACTTGAGGTGACATTGGAGTATCTAGGTGACATTAGGGTTTTGGTTGATTTGTGTCTTAAGGTGTTATTCTAGTACGAACTCTATGGCTGTTTGTGACACTTATAGGAATAGCCCAACAGATTGATTGGAAAGAATAACTTTGAGGTGGTTTCGTACCCTTCCATAATCTCTTCGTTTGTTCTCCGCTATTAGTGACTTTGGAGTGACTCTTTGTTGCATGTTGAGGGATAGTTATGTGATCCAATTATGCTATTATTGTTGAGAGGACTTGCACTAGTGAAAGTACGAACCCCAGGCCTTGTTTCAACACATTGCATTGCCGTTTACGCTCACTTTTATCATTAGTTACCTTTCTGTTTTTATATTTTCAGATTACAAAAATTTATCTACTATCCATATACCACTTGTATCACCATCTCTTCGCCGAACTAGTGCATCTATAAAATTTACCATTGTATTGGGTGTGTTGGGGACACAAGAGACTTTTTGTTATTTGGTTGCAGGGTTGCTTGAGAGAGACCATCTTCATCCTACGCCTCCTACGGATTGATAAACCTTAGGTCATCCACTTGAGGGAAATTTGCTACTGTCCTACAAACCTCTGCACTTGGAGGCCCAACAATGTCTACAAGAAGAAGGTTGTGTAGTAGACATCAAGCTCTTTTCTGGCGCCGTTGCCGGGGAGGTTAGCGCTTGAAGGTATATCTTTAGATCTTGCAATCGAATCTTTTTGTTTCTTGTTTTATCACTAGTTTAGTTTATAAAAGAAAACTACAAAAAAATGGAATTAAGGGTACCTCATATGCTTTATCTTTTTAATATCTATCATGAAAATAAGGATTCCGATAATTGTGCTCAAGTTCTAGAAGAAGAATGCATTAGAATGTTTTTCACTAAATATTTGAATGATGAGCATGATTGCAATGTTGTTAGTATGAATTCCTTGAATATCCATGATGCTAATGATATGCAAAGCCACAAGCTTGGGGAAGCTATGTTTGATGAAGATGATATTTTTTGTCCCCCAAGTTTTGATGAGCAAATTTATTATGATGAAAGCATGCCTCCTATTTATGATGATTATATTGATGAAAGTGGATTTGGAGAGGTCATGACTTTATTTAGTGATGAATCCACTATTTCGGAAGAGGTTCCAATTGATTATGAGAACAAAGTTGTTATCTATGATGATTATTGTGATGAATTGTATGATATAAATAATAATGATATCCATGAAACTTGTCATCATGATTTTAGTTTTCAATTGGATTATGCCTCACATGATAATTATTTTGTTGAGTTTGCTCCCACTATTATTCATGAGAAGAATCTTGCTTATATGGAGAGTAGTAAATTTTCTATGCTTGTAGATCATGAAAAGAATGCTTTAGGTGCTGGTTATATTTTTGAATTCATTCATGATGCTACTGAAAATTATTATGAGGGAGGAATATATGCTTTTAGGAATTGCAATAATATCAAGTTTCCTCTCTATGTGCTTAAAATTTTGAAGTTATGCTTGTTTTACCTTCCTATGCAAGTTGATTGTTGTTCCCACAATTTGTTTGCTCACAAAATCCCTATGCATAGGAAGTGGGTTAGACTTAAATATTCTAGTCATATTCTTCATGATGCTCTCTTTATATTTCAATTCTTATCTTTTATGTGAGCATCATTGAAATCATCATGCCTAGCTAGGGGAGTTAAACGATAGCGCTTGTTGGGAGGCAGCCCAATTTTATTTTTGTTCCTTGCTTTTTGCTCCTGTTTAGTAATAAATAATTCATCTAGCCTCTGTTTAGATGTGGTTTTATGTTTTAATTAGTGTTTGTGCCAAGTAGAACCTTTGGGAAGACTTGGGTGAAGTCTTTATGATCATGCTGTAAAAAACAGAAACTTTAGCGCTCACGAGAATTGCTGCCATTTTTATTTGGAGAGTGCTATTTAGTTAATTATTTTTGCAGATGATTAATAGATAAATTCCTCAGGTCCAGAAATTTAGTTAAGAATTTTATGAGTTCCATGAGTATACGTTTGATCCAGATTACTAGACTGTTCTGTTTTTGACAGATTCTGTTTTTCGTGTGTTGATTGCTTATTTTGATGAATCTATGGCTAGTAAAATAGTTTATAAACCATAGAGAAGTTGGAATACAGTAGGCTTAACACCAATATAAATAAATAATGAGTTCATTACAGTAATTGAAGTGGTGTTTTGTTTTCTTTCGCTAACGGAGCTTACGAGTTTTCTGTTAAGTTTTGTGTTGTGAAGTTTTCAAGTTTTGGGTGAAGATTCGATGGACTATGGAATAAGGAGTGGCAAGAGCCTAAGCTTGGGGATGCCCAAGGCACCCCAAGGTAATATTCAAGGACAACCAAGAGCATAAGCTTGGGGATGCCCCGGAAGGCATCCCCTCTTTCGTCTTCGTTCATCGGTAACTTTAATGGAGCTATATTTTTATTTACCACATGATATGTGTTTTGCTTGGAGCGTCATTTTATTTTATTTTTTTGTTTGCTGTTTGAATAAAATATCAAGATCTGAAATTATTAAATGTTAGAGAGTCTTCACATAGTTGCATAATTATTCGACTACTCATTGATCTTCACTTACATCTTTCGGAGTAGTTTGTTGTTGCTCTAGTGCTTCACTTATATTTTTTAGAGCACGACGGTGGTTTTATTTTATAGAAATAGATGAAATCTCATGCTTCACTTATATTATTTTTAGAGTCCTAAACATCATGGTAATTTTCTTTGGTTACGAAACTAGTCCTAATATGATGGGCATCCAAGAGGGGTATAATAAAAACTTTCATATAAAGTGCATTGAATACTAACAGAAGTTTGATACTTGATGATTGTTTTGAGATATGAAGATGGTGATATTAGAGTCATGCTAGTTGAGTAGTTGTGAATTTGAGAAATACTTGTGTTGAAGTTTGTGATTCCCGTAGCATGCACGTATGGTGAACCGTTATGTGATGAAGTCGGAGCATGATTTATTTATTGAATGTCTTCCTTATGAGTGGCGGTCGGGGATGAGCGATGGCCTTTTCCTACCAATCTATCCCCCTAGGAGCATGCGCTTAGTACTTTTTTTCGATAACTAATAAATTTTTGCAATAAGTATGTGAGTTCTTTATGACTAATGTTGAGTCCATGGATTATACGCACTCTTACCCTTCCACCATTGCTAGCCTTCTAGTACAGCGCAACTTTCGCCGGTACCATAAACCCACCATATATCTTCCTCAAAACAACCACCATACCTACCTATTATGGCATTTCCATAGCCATTCTGAGATATATTGCCATGCAACTTTCCACCGTTCCGTTATTATGACACGCTTCATCATTGTGATATTGCTTTGCATGATCATGTAGTTGACATCGTATTTGTGTCAAAGCCACCGTTCATAATTCTTCCATACATGTCACTCTTGAGTCATTGCACATCCGGTACACCGCCAGAGGCATTCATATAGAGTCATATCTTGTTCTAAGTATCGAGTTGTAAGTCAATAAAAGTGTGATGATCATCATTACTAGAGCATTGTCCCACTGAGGAAAGGGTGATGGAGACTATGATTCCCCCATAAGTCGGGATGAGACTCCGGACGAAAAAAGAGAGGCCAAAGAAGCCCCAAAAAAAGGCCATAAAAAGAGAAGGCACAAATAAAAAAAATAAAAAAAATGAGAGAAAAAGAGAGAAGGGGCAATGCTACTATCCTTTTACCACACTTGTGCTTCAAAGTAGCACCCTGATCTTCATGATAGAGAGTCTCCTATGTTGTCACTTTCATATACTAGTGGGAATATTTCATTATAGAACTTGGCTTGTATATTCCAATGACGGGCTTCCTCAAAATGCCCTAGGTCTTCGTGAGCAAGCGAGTTGGATGCACACCCACTTAGTTTCTTTTGTTGAGCTTTCATACATTGATAGCTCTAGTGCATCTGTTGCATGGCAATCCCTACTCACTCACATTGATATCTATTAATGGTCATCTACATAGCCCGTTGATACGCCTAGTTGATGTGAGACTATATTCTCCTTTTTGTCTTCTCCACAACCACCATTCTATTCCACCTATAGTGCTATATCCATGGCTCACGCTCATGTATTGCATGAAGATTGAAAATTTTTGAGAACACCAAAAGTATGAAACAATTGCTTGGCTTGTCATCGGGGTTGTGCATGATCTAAATATTTTGTGTGGTGAAGATAGAGCATAGCCAGACTATATGATTTTGTAGGGATAGCTTTCTTTGGCCATGTTACTTTGAGAAGACATGATTACTTGGTTAGTATGCTTGAAGTATTATTATTTTTATGTCAATATTAAACTTTTGTCTTGAAACTTATGGATCTGAATATTCTTGCCACAATAAAGAGAACTACATGGATAAATATGTTAGGTAGCATTCCACATCAAAAATTCTGTTTTTATCATTTACCTACTCGAGGACGAGCAGGAATTAAGCTTGGGGATGCTGATACGTCTCCAACGTATCTATAATTTTTGATTGTTCCATGCTATTATATTATCAACCTTGGATGTTTTATATGCATTTATATGTTATTTTATATGATTTTTGGGACTAACCTATTAACCCAGAGCCCGGTGCCAGTTTCTGTTTTTTCCTTGTTTTAGAGTATCGCAGAAAAGGAAAATCAAACGGAGTCCAATTGACCTGAAACTTCACGGAACTTATTTTTGGAAGGAAAGCAACCCGGGAGACTTGGAGTCCATGTAAGGGAAGCTTCGAGGAGGCCACGAGGTAGGGGGCGCGCCCACCCCCCTGGGCGCGCCCTCCACCCTCGTGGGCCCCTTGTGGCTCCCCTGACGTACTTCTTCCGCCTATATATCTCCATATACCCTAAAACGATCAGGGAGCACAATAATTGGGGAGTTCCGCCGCCAGAAGCCTCCGTAGCCACCGAAAGCCAATCTAGACCCGTTCCAGCACCCTATCGGAGGGGGAATCCCTCTCCGGTGGCCATCTTCATCATCCCGGTGCTCTCCATGACGAGGAGGGAGTAGTTCTCCCTCGGGGCTGAGGGTATCACTACAAAAAAATACACTTCCGTGATGATACATGTTTGCACAGTAGGTCGCTTTTTTGTCATGCATGTACATCCATGACAAATTTATGACAGAATCAAGATAGTCATACCTGTGCTATCATAGAAGTGTTCCATGACATTACCAAAATTATCATCACAGAAGTGTCCACTTCCATGACGATAAATCGCGCGTCATAGAAGTGCTTTCGTCAAGGGTGACCGACATGTGGCATCCACCGTAACGGAACGCCGTTAAGCTATCGAGTCGGGTTTTGGATCGGATAAACCGTTAACAGCCCCGACCAATGGGAAATTTCCACGTGTAAAATTCTTATTGGCCGGGCGAAACACGTGTCAGCTCGTCAGTGGGTCAGATAGGCGCCTATGATACGTCGACATGTGGCACGACCCAACAGAGGCCCATTCCTGTGAAAAGGATGGCCCGTTTGACTTGGTCAAAAGGTGGCGGGCCGGCCCATGTAAAGCCTGTTAATGGCCTATTCGCATATAGCCCATTTACAGCCCGCTAACCCAAGGCTCATTACGCCCTATTCGAATTAGGCCCAGTAGCATCATCTGGGCCATCCAATATGATTCCAGCCCGTTTTCACTTCTGGCCCATGACGTCTTTCGGCCCATATGAGGCCCTATGTAACTCTTGGCCTATTAACGGCCCATGGTGAAACTGGCCCGTAATGAACAGTGTATCACTTTACACCCATTAACGGCCCGTGGTGAAACTGGCCCGTAATGAATAGTGTATCACTTTATACCCATTAATGGCATGTTATTCCATTGGGCCGTTTCCAGCCCATGTTATCTTTCGGCCTTCTCAGAGCCCATTTATTCTTGGGCTCATTTTCAGCATTCGTTTACTTACGACCCGTTACTGTCATCTTCTGCTTGTGGGCCAAATTTAGCCCATGGTTATAGTCGGCCCGTTTGTGGTCCGTTAATACGTTGGGCCGTTTTCATAGCATCATCAAATACGGCCTATTAACGTTGGCCCGTTTACGACCATAATGCGGCCTGTTATTGGCCCATGTTTGGCCAATCGATCATACGTCCCGTATAAGGCCCATTGATGATACGGCCCGTAGAAGGCCCATTGTTTCTACGGCCCGTAGAAAGCCCATTGTTTCTACGGCCCGTAGAAGGCCTACTGTTTCTACGGCCCGTAGAAGGCCCACTGTTTCTACGGCCCGTAGGAGGCCCAGTGTCACTATAGTAAATATTAGCCCAGGGTTATTGTGGCCTAGTTTTAAAAAATAGGTTATTGCAACCACTAGTTAACCGCGGAAAAATAACTGCAATGACTACAAGCAAACAAATAAACAAGACAACAAGGAAATAAATAAGCAAGCAACTAACTCTAGGCTATCACGGCTATTACACATATTACATCCACTGGGCATCAAAGTTCGCCACCAGTGCAAATATAGGGAACAAAGCAGCATATCATATACACTGGCTGTCAAAATTGGCCACCAGTGCAAATAAACGCGGCAGCAAAACAAGAGCATAACTGAAACAACTTCAGAAGAGCTCAAGAAACGTTATCCTGGGTATCCACCATGCTGGCAATAAGCTTAGCAAGCTGATTAGCTTTGTCCTGTTTGGCGCTAAAATCCTCCAACGCTTGCTGTTGCACCAGAAAGTATGCATCTGAATGCTCCAGGGACTTCCGCAGTCCTTCCGCTTCTTGTCGCAGCATAGCTGAACGATGTCTTTCAGCTTGTAGTTGAGACTCAAGAAACTGAACTGATTCAAACAGTGAGTTTGAATAGCTTGTGCAAGAGGTAGTGGCCAGTAACTCCAACACTAAACCAAGACAGGATGTGTCACTATCCTGAACCTTATCGGCATTACTTCCTTTACTGTTGCTTAATAAGGCACTCTTCCCCAATATTCTGTCAACATTCTAAAAGAAGAAACAAGCAGACACATAACAAGTTTAGCATGTACTAGTATATGAAACTCATTTCGGTGAACCAGTTCATTAGTAAGGTGGACAGGATTAAACTACCAAGTCTTCTATTGCCAAGTACTAGTACATAATACAAGCATCAAACAAACATATATCTATGTCCTATGGTAGCAATGGAATCTTAAATTAGAATAGTTGTTCTTCAGGTTTAGGCACTTGTTCTACATGAACAGAGTACAGTAAGACGCAAGAATATAACACTTAAAATAGAAAATGAGCTCATAAACCTTACCACATTCTTGGTTCGGGACCAGTACAGAACAAGGCGTTCCCAGTCATCGTCCAGTAAATGTGTCTCAGGAGAACGTAAGGGAATTTGATGAGTTTCTTTGCCGGTGAAGTACGTTTTCTTCAGGTAATTTCGATACTGCCACCAAGCATTCTTGAAGATAGCAGAGGTATTAGCACAGGTTACCTCATCCCGAGTTTCCAAATCGGTCCTTCTCTATAGAGAAAAATGGGAAAATTTGGTGTATTATAACCATCATGGAGGTAGGATGTATGAGACGAAGCAAAGTAATTGCCATGAATAACATTACTTACACATAACTCCTGGACAAACACCTGCAACTGGCATTTTCCTTCATCTTCAGTATAATATTTCCAAGATGGGAAGATACGCACATACGATTTAACAACATCAAATGCGATAGATGCTAAACTACGACTAGCTGGTTGTGCTTCCTCCACAGGAATAGGCGTACTAACTGGTGGAGTTGGGGATCGCCGTGATAGTACTGGCCCTTTGGACACTGGAGCTGCCTTACTAACTGCTCTTGTTTGGGAGCTCTGTGGTGGAGATGGTGTTGTGTCAACAGGAACTGGGTTACTATCGGCTGGGGTTGGGGTTAGATTGGGTGAAGCTGGTTCTCTGTCCATCGTAGTAGGGGTACAATCTGCGAGAGTTTGGGTTATGTGTGGTAGGGCTGGTTCTTGTGCATGTACAACCGGGGTGCTATCTCCACCAAGAGGTAGCACTGTTTTATTTGAAGACCGTGTTTTTAGTCTGCTAGATACTGGCATCACCCGCTCCAATTCAAATGGCTGATAAACAGGAAATATAGTTGAATGTACAGACATTGTATGAGAGACAGATGCAATAGATAGTGTGGAAAAAAGAGGGCATGAAATAGTTGACATGTATATTGTTTAACTAAAACGGATAGCATGACATAATTTCACATATATGATGTCTATCTAAACTGGATAGCATAGCATAACATAATTCAAAGATATGATGAATAACTAAACAGGATCGCATGACATAATTCACCTACATGTTATCTAAGTAATCAGGATCGCATCATTTAATTCACATATGTGATTTATATGCTAAACAGAGGGCATTCGATATGATGTTTGAACTAAGAACATGGTGTTGAATATTGTGTATATGATGTCTAAAGTATGCAATGCAAGACACCGTATGCATGATATGAGCAGTATAACTGTGCCAAGTTAGAGCATACACCTCAGTGGGGGAATAGGACTGGTCATCTGTCTCTGAATCCAACTCTGAGGAGCTATGGGGACCCAACAAGAGATCTGCTTCGACATGTAGCACTGTCTGCTCTGAAGGCCTTGTTTTCACTCCAGATTTTTCCATCTCCCACCCAAATGGCTGATTCACAGGAAGAGTAGTTTAATGTACAAACATTGTCGACAAATGGAAATGTAATGAAGAAAAGGATGGGCAAGATATCATTCAAATATATGATGCCTGGTTAAACAGGATGGCATTGCACATTTCACATATATCATGGCTGGCTAAAATACATGAGACTGCATAATTCCCATATATGATATAGAAACTAAACAGGTGGCATTACAGAACATGTCTAAACTAAGCAGATGACATATATGATGTCAAAAGTAGGCACTGCAAGGCAACATATGCATGATATGACTAACATCATCATGCCAAGGTAGAGCAAACACCTTGGGGGGTAAATAGGAGTGGTCAGCGGCGTCCGAATCCGCCTCAGAACAGATATCTTCCTCCGGATTACAATCTGGAGAGGGGTGGGGAGGGTTTGCCATTGAACCCACCATGGAGCGATGTCTGCATGACATTGTATTGCCGCGCAAAACTCTTCTCTTTTTCTCTACATGTTCAGCATGACTGTGTACAATATCTGACATGCATACGAAAAAAATATGGTGAGATTATGTAAGGAGAGCATGCAGAAATTTAGAGTGATGGTAACAACCAGTGGATCGATGTTTATCCGTTGAACCAAAATAGCCCTAATGGATCGACGTGAATGTATAGTAATAAGTGATGCAACAAGTGTACAACCTCTTTGCCGTAGCCGTGTCGACCTCGGCATCATTGGGTTGGTCGCTGAAGCAGTTGAGGCAGAGGTGACTGTCGGAGGTGTGGAGGAAGATCTGAGGAATCTGTAGACGGCGTCCAGGGAACTGCTCTGTTGTGATGGATCGTTCTGTCGTTGGAGCAGCTCCGGTGAGCCGTAAGACGTCAAGGCTGAAGCAGCACAAGATAGACATCGTCAATCTCAAGTGGGATTCTAATAGCATCTCCAATAGATGATGTAAAATGGATGTAAAATTAACATCACCAAAAACCACCTGACTACAACAGATGAGGTAAAAACTGTTGACTCTGAACTTAACTGTCGAAACTGAAATTTACTGTGGAATCTGAATGCTACTGTCAAAACTGAACGCAATGGTAGCAGAGAGGCACTTGACATGTAGTTTAGGGAGGGCCTCCAGTTCATCTTCAACCTGCACCCCCCTGAGCCGCCAGCCACCACCGGCTGAACCGCCGGCCCCAGCGCCGCATCGCCGCCCCGAAACAACTCTCCACCGCCGCCTCGGCTAGCCCTCTAGCCCCCCCCGCCCCCACCCTGAACCCTAAGATAGATAGTGGGGTACCTCTCCAGCGAGCCCCCGTCCCCGCTGCGGGTGGTTCTTCCTTAACTCCGGTGAGCCCCCCAACCCCTGAAAATCGACTGACCCAAAAGTCGATTCAGTCGACTGAAGTGTGGCTTAATCGGAGCAGAGTAGCAGCACGAGCGAGGGGAGAGCAGCAGTAGCAACTGGGCGAGCGAGCGATCGAGCGAGAGCCGGAGCAGCAGCAGCAGATCCGACTGGTATGGACGCCGTTGCCGAAGGGGCCTCGCACTGGAGGAGAGCCGCCGTGGAGATGTCGCCCGCGGCGGCGGCTTCAAGGTAGCCACTCCATGGGGGTGCGGGATGGAGCACCGTCGGCGCCGGGAGGTCGAGTTAAGGAGAAGGTGCGATGCGATGAGTGTACAACCACTTTGGTGGCGCCGAGTAGGCCTCTGCTTCGTCCGAGGAGTCGGTGAGGATGATGCGGTTCCAGTGGAGCAGGTTAAGGCCGCGCTGTGGGGATGGAGCAGCTGCGATAGACGAGGCGATCGTCGGAGCAGCTCCTTGGAGGTGGAGGACGGGGCGGCTGAACCGGCGGGACGGCGAGATGGACGATGGATCATCATCCGGGGAGGTGGACGAGGGACGTCGAGCTGTTGCGATGGACGACGTCGTCGGGGAAGAGGCTCCGGCTGGGCAGCGGTGACGTGGCGGACGGATGAGGGTGGGGTTTCGCGGCTGGAGCAGAGAGGTTATGGCGGACTGGGATTTCGAATGGAGAAAAGGGGGCGATGGGAGGGGGTGAAGCATGACTTAGGAACGCGCTTGTCCGAAATGTAGGGTGTGTTACAAAAGTACCCCCCACTGATTTGAACTAGCGGCCCTTTCGGCTCAGGGTTAGAAGGGGGATTTTGCGTGTCGGGATTTGGCAGCTAGAGGGAGTTTTCGCACGCGTTGTAATTTCGGGATAGCAAGGCGCGGGTTGTGAAGGTGCCAGTTTTGGCAGCACGATATCTGAATTTTTGGGATATAACAAGACGCGGGTTGAATTTTAGGGACAAGCCTAACGTGTAGTAATATTGTACTTGTACGTACCAAATCAATTCGCACTTCCCTCAACCAAAAAGAAAACGAAAAAAATAAAATTATTCACACCACACAAAGAGAGAGTCTTGCCCCATTTTACTATACAAATGTTATTCAAAGCTACTCCCTCCTTCCATCTATATAGGGCCTAATGCGTTTTTCGATGCTAACTTTGACCAAATATTAGAGCAATGATATATGACATGCAACTTACACAAAGCACACCGTTAAATTCGTCTGTGAAAGTTTCTTTCAATGATATAATTTTCATGTTGTGCATGCCATGTACTATTAATCTTGTCAATAGTCAAAGGCGGTCTTAAAAATCTCATTACGCCCTATATAGATGGAAGGAGGGAGTATGAATCCATGTTATGTCCGATTAAATTTTTTCGCTTGCTGTATAATGCATGTAACCTACTCATACCAACATTTTAGTGCATTCCAAATGTCTATGCTACCGCTGCAATTCGAACTAAATTTGAATTCGTTTCTCTATTTCAATAAGAATCTACAATCATGATTGTTGCCAACTTCAACCATCATAGTTTCCTTGCTATCCGCCAGATATGAATCAGACGGCCTATAATGCAGGATGGTAGGCACACCATCATCAACAACTCCATTTTTTTATAAGAGTAGAGATAAAATATATTAAATGTAGTATACCATGTTCATAACCACACCATGTGTATCACCATTATATATATTCACACATCCGTCGGTTTGAAACACTATGATAAATTCTTCAAATATCCGAATTCGCTTTTTATAATGAAGTATATATGATCTCTATTCGTCTTTTACACCCACACAACCCTCTTATCTTTGTAGCTAGCGCTAACTTTCTCTTGTGCATGCACACGCCCGCATCCCTCTCACCCTCCCTCAGCATTCTCTAGCTCCATCGCGCAAATTCGTCTTTTCACTTTAGGTCGTTCACCCACGGTGTGTGTAGGCCCCCCAGCTCCTTCTTTACGGCACACATCGATCGATATGCCTCTCTAGCCAGGTGTGCCTAGCACAAACACAAGCTTCCCCTCTTCTCTTGTCATCGTCCATGCCTCACTCCCACCACTCTTTTCATCGTTCTCGTACTCGCACACTCCTCCCCCTCGATATAGTGTGCCTCTCGTGCCACCTCCTACATGCATCCCTCTCTCTCTATCCTTCTCCTCGTGCCTCATTTGCTTCTAACACACACATGCATGTATACCGATCGATCTCCCAACATATACCAAGATCGACTTTAACTACCCCCATCGATCGACGTACCTCACAAGTTATGTCTCTCCTTTCTCTTACAAAGGGCGATTGATCTTCCCATGTAGTTATGTCTGCTTACCACAGCCACATCGTCCCCCCTCATCATTTGTGCATGCCTCCTGACCCGTCTCTCACACGCACGTGCACAGACAACAAGCAGCCATCTCCTCTCTTATTGATATTGAGGGCGTGCCCTCCGTTTGTCTAGCAAGCCTATCCCACCATTTGTTAGAAGCAACTCCACTACCACCCCCTCCAACACTCTAGCTCTGTCTCTCTCCCAACCTTATTCATCTCCTGCACATATGCATGGATGCCGATCGATCTCCCTTAATACATGAGGCAGATCGATCTCCTTAATACATGAGGTAGGCCTCTCTCCTCCTCCACACATATACCAGCCATTGTACCTCTATAGTTAATTGGGCCTCCCTCTTCCCCCACCACACACCGATAGTCGAGCGCTGCAGGTAGGTATCCATGCCACAGAGACAAACTGCACATGTCCCATCTCACGTTCCAGTAGGCCAGCCACTCTATATCTTTGACGTGGGCACACACAAATTCGATGGCACTCTTTATCGATCGCGCGTGCACACACACACACATCATCATCCCTCTCTTCGATTCTATGGACACCTCAAGCCGATGATACCTCCACTCTCTTCTCGTGGATCGCCCCCTCTATATATATGTTATATCAAGGACTCTATTTTACACACATTGCATATGTTAAATTTTTTGATTGACCCCCCCCCCCCACACACAAAAACTCTCAAGAATCCACACATTATATCTCTCTAGGTATGTATCTCTCTCACACAACCCCACGTAGGTGGTGTACGTATACAAGAAGAGAATAGGTGCACCATGCACGTACTCACGCTTCGTGCCCAGCCACACCCGCGCGGGTACACGGTGGAGCTCATTTCTCCGCAGAAGCTGAATTTGTTTTTGAAACAGCAAGTGGCCAGAGACTCGAAAACTTATTTGCCCATTAGTGACTTGTCAGGGCGGTGGATTTTAGTTTGTACGATAATGCTACATCCACCTAAAGTAACGAAAGTTCTTACGTAAACTTCCTAGTAATTCCCTCTTCGTAGGTGCAGCATTACTCCTAACATTTGTAATATCAGTTTGAAACTTGTAATATTGTCGTGTCCTATTCCTGCGTTTTCAAAATCCTGCGAATCAAACAGGTCCTGAGTTGGTAATGATGTTGTGCCTCCCATCTTTCACCAATAGCCGTCGGATCTAGATCTGACGCATACAAACCAAGCTTCTCCATTTTTGCAAAAAGATGCCCGCACTTGTTCCCTATTTACAAACAAGTCCTTGTCTCTCACAATCAGCCTCATCTCCTCCCCACCACATCTAGGAGTAGAAGGCCGTGGAAAAATCTGGCGCGATGGCCGTTGCCGGAGCCGTCCACCCCCAATCTTGGTGTTCCGTGCAATGCACGGGCATCTACGCACGGGAAATTATGTCGAACAGGGCTAGTTGTAAGCAGGCTAGCTCTACATCCATGATGATAGTGACTGCAGACGGTGAGGCTGACTATGGTATGCCGAACACGGCGCCTATACTCAGGTGTCATCTCCGGCGCAGGGTCTTGTCACTTCACTGTGAGGAGCAGCACATAATAATTTGACCAACGGATAGTACAGTGCTAGTACTCCTACTACTACTCCTACATTGGTAGTACACTACTAGTACTAGTAGCAGCACCGTCTGGATTTAGGAGTACTACCACGTCCATCTGGATTTTAGTATTTGACTAGCAATATCTAGTAATGCATGTCACCAAAAATGTACCACTCCCTCTGTAAATAAATACATGATGTTTTATTCCTACCGACGAGAGAACTTAATGTTTTTTGCTACTCCTAACTAGAGTACTAATAGGATTACATGCAATGAACTAAACACGTCATGTCATGTTTGGTAGTCTCAAGTCATTGAAAGCATGCACGGCCCACATCTCTCATTGGTTGATATGTCACGAAATAAGAAACAAGGAGGGAGTTAATGCACCGTGCCTAAGTATTTTGGGATTGTTTGGTTTTCGTAAGGTGACTTACACAACATTTTTGTTTGCATGCATTAACAGTTTATTAGTTAAATCAAGGTCAAAACTTGGCGCAAAATGCAAAGGGGACCAATAAACCAGTAAACATCAAACTTCTCTCGTTTGGCCCCAACTAGAGGTCCGGTGAGATGACTATACTGCACCGGCATGGAGGGGGACGCGGCTTCATTGACTTATGGCAACAGCCTTTGGGTGAATGACACGTGGCCCCAGGGGGTGGCTGGCCCACCTATCATACAGCCAAAGGCAGGTGCAGTAGAGGGCCGAGGAGTAGTACGAAATCCTACGCACCTACGCACGCTAACCAAGGGCTGAGTGATCACTCGAATCGCAAGATCAGTTGACTAGAAGCTACGCTAGACCCATGGAGGCGATGAGCACGAGCATCAGCCGGCTGTGCCAGATGGTCCACGACGCCGGCCTGTGGCCCGGCACCGAGGAACGTCTCCAGGTAGTATTGCTTGAGGCCGCCAGGGCGAGGGGCCGCTTGGACGACAGCTTCGTCTCCTAATGAGGTCCTCATCGGTTTCCTCGACAAGTTCACCGTCGTCAAGAAGCTTGCGGACGACTTTGACGTAAGCCTCCAGCCAACGTGCCCAGGCTCTGCGATGCCCGCCACCCTCAACGGCCACTATGGTAACAACCTCTTCGACGCACTGGTGGCCCTGCGACTGCCCGCCATCGCGCCGGAGAATGTCCACCTCGAGGTCGCGCTCGCCGCGTAGCACCTGGCGCAGCAAGACACCACCGACATTATCACCCACGTCTACGCGCAAATCGTCCACAAGGACTACTACATGCAAGAGGAGGATGATAGGATGCTGGCCTTCTTGGAGCGCAGGGCAACCTTGGACGGCACTGTTCAGAAGCACATTGAGCTCGCCGCCAACGCCGCTGCTCCTCACACGTCGGTTGGTGACCCAGCGCACTAGGGCGTGAGGATGTCGTTGAACGTTGATGGATCCGTATGTATTTTTATCTTTCCGTCAAATCCATGTAGCAGTATATGATACTACAGTAATTATCTTACCTTTCGCATCAACTTCATAATTTCCGTACGTACTCCATGCATGAACGGCGCCAGAACCAAACTTCTCATTACTCTAGGCAAAATCGTTATTTTCTATCTTATTGGCCGCGCCATGGAGCAGAACCAAATTTTACAAGTTACGAGTTCAAAAGGAAAAGCCTGCCGTGTTCGCGTCGCACCCCCACACGGTTGGTCCGGCACGCCGCTCAAGCGGGAATGCGTGCGGTGTTGCATTTTCACTTACAAGTGGGACCGCAGTTGAGCAAACTGACTATCGGCAAACCCCCACCCCGCCCACCGCGCGATGGCTGAGAAAACAGGAGGGAGAAGAGATGGTTGTAGCACAGACTCCAAGAAAATTGGTGTCGGATGGGACTCGTGCGGGTGGCGTGTGCCGTACTGCTAGACGTGAACGCTAGTTATGGCCCATGCCACCCCACTATATTGAGTCTATATCGAGGTACGTAGAACAAATTTCCTGCAGTCTGTGCTCAGCCCTCCTCTATCTCTCTTCTCAGCCAGCGGACGCGTGGAGCCCATCGTCTGTTTGCTCACATGCGGCCCCACATGTCAGTGAAAACGCAAGAGGACCCACTGAACCTGCACATCTTTCACCTCGACGTGCTGGTGATGAAAAACAAATTCAATAAAGATCTTCGGTGGCCACTTTTGGAGTTACTCAAGAGTAGTAAGTTCTATTTACAGTTTAACCCAAGATGCACATCTCGTGGCTTCAACTACCACTCTATTTTCTTTCATGACACGACCTGGATGCTGGATGTGCCACGTGTCGGCAAAAGGAGGAAGAACCCGACCAAATCTTCGGTTCTGCTCTCGGATGAGATTAGTGCACTTGTTGGTACTCCTACTAGAATAGAGGCTAGACATGAGACTAGATGCGAGGAAGCAACGTCTACTTCTTTACACTTGAAGAAGAAAGAAGCACGCAAGATCGAGCCTCCGCAGATCAACAATGAATGCATCGAGAAGGCACTAATCCAACTTACAGGAGTAGTAAAATGTATTCTTGTGGTTCTTGTTTTCTTTGGTCTTGCTTTTCTAGTCAAAATTATCGTTGGAGTTCGTGCAAAACGAAGGTCCGTTTGGGGTCGTGCGTTGGAGTTGGCCTTACAAGTGGGACCGCAGTTAAGGAAAACGAGTATCGGCAAACCCCCACCTCGCCCGCCGCGCGATGGCTGAAGTTAGAGATAAAAACACCCCAAGTACCCTAACTTGCATGGAATGTGATGATTTAGTCCCAAACTTGCAAAATGTAACTCCATCATACCCCACCTTGCACTAGATGTGATGATTTAGTCCCCAGCCTATCACAGCTTAACAAGTGGCAGCCAAGTGGCTTGATCGGTCTTCGTCCGCATTTTTGCAGGAAACACCCTGTCGTCTTCTCTAATTAACCCATAGTATAAATGTGAAGGTTCAGTTAACTGCAGGAAACACTGACTGATCTGTGAATGAACTTGAAAAGAAACTTTGCTTCAGGGCAGGGCAGGAGTACTAAGCTAAAGCCTAAAGGAACAAAAGTAACTTACGTACTTGATTGTAACCTAAGAAACAAAAGAACGGCGAAGAACTGACGACTAGCTGCTGCTAATTAGACACAAGCAACATTTTACAGCTGTTGTGCTACGTGTTGATACTGCCCAGCTGTCCTTTCACAGGATCGGCGAGCTGCTCGGGTTCCTCTCCCACGGCTTGGCCTGAGCGCTCGGGCCGGAGCCGAACGTCTCCACCACGCCGCTGCCGGTCTGAGCCATGCCGACCGCGCCGCCCATGGGCTGCATGAACACGGGGAGGCCCCTGCTCGTCATTGCGCCGGTGGGGCTCATCCCGAGCCCCAGGAAGTCCAGCGTGGCCGGCTTGGTGCTGAATAGTGATGAATGGCCCATCATGAGCTCCGGCAACCCCATCAGACCGCCGGTAGAGTCGTATGGTAACCCGAGGCCCAGCCCGGCCGACATCATCGGAGCTGGCTCGGCTCCAACCGCGACGGCCATTGCTGCAGCGACCCTTCCGGGAACTGCATTTGCATGGGCTCCTGGTGGTGGTGCTCCTGCTGTTGATGCTGACCTGACGACGCCGACGCCGACGACGATGACGAGATGTCCAGGCCCAGCCCACGCAGGAACGAGGAGCTCGACGAGGCGCCTTCTGAAGCAGCGTCGTGGCGGACATGTGTGCCGCCTTCTGAAGCAGGTTGAAGAGATTGCTCTAGCACGGACTCCAAGAAATAATATGGTGTCAGATGGATGTCGTGGTGGTGGCGTGTGTCGTACTCCTGGACGTGAATGCTTGTTCTGGCCCATGCCACCCTACTACTCCTACTACTTACTCCTACTATATAGTACTAGTATCGAGGATTCGAGGTGCTGGTTACGTACAGCGAACACATTAACATATGGCTACAGTAAAAACACCCGCCCGACGCACGAAGCATGTGAAGCTAATATAAATAGTGTACTACTATTGTTGATTGTCCTCATCCGATAACCTGTTGCAATGCACATACAATTATGTATTCAGAAAATATTTTTTTGCCTCGTCGCACCACTCACTCAGAGAAGCAACTCGAAAGCCATTCATAAATTTAGTAAGTTTATCACAGGCATATCATTTTATTACATACAACAGGTCATCAACCAACATCGACAACGAGGATACATTATAAATACTAAAGTTTTCACCACACAACAAATAACAAGCCATGAAATGAACTTCAACTCAACCATTTCGCGGCGTTGGAAACGCTTGCTTTGAACCACAAGTGATTCTCTGGGACGGGCCATCCGTTGTCGATCTGGAGACCAACGCAGGACTGATCATCCAGGCTGAAGCGGCCTACTATATCGGTACCAGGGTAGGGAACCACCCAAATGTCCGAGGTATAGACACAGTTGCTTCTCATAAATGTGTCAACAGCAGTTGGATCGCCTTTCACCATCATCAGATAGTTTTGTCCAAGGAAGAGCGAGTTTTCTCCAAGACTATCAATTCTGTGCCAGGGAGAAGGAGTTGGCGCTAGCACACTAGTATCCATCCCGAATACCATGCAACGGGTGTTGGAATAGGTCCGGAGAGTGCGACCATGGGAGACACATGCTTCCTTAGTAGTAACATCATCAGTGGGCTGTATACACACAAGAAGAGGTGATCCATCGGAATTAGTTGCCAGGCGCCACATAGTATATGGGCGCTGCTCGTGATCATCACCATCGGCATCTCCCCCTTGGTTATAAAAATTTTCAAGTATAGGTGGTGGGATGTTCACAGGACCATGGAAACACAAGAAGAAGGTTAATTAGTAAAGGGAAACTTGCTAACCCGCATGCATGTGGATGAAACAATTATAATTACGGTGGAAGACAAACGTACCGAAACTACGAGGATACCATGCAAAAAGAGTGCCACGAGTGGTGGCAGCAAACACAAGGCCCTCGTATTGAATTGCATGACAATACTCATTCATGCACAGAAACTGATTTTTGAGCAATGTCCATCGAGTCAAACCACTAAGGATGGCAACAAGCTTGTCAAAGATAGCAACAACTTCATAGTTGTTGTAATTCCAAGAGCGGTTGGGAACTCGACAAATTGCTATCTTCCGTAGAATACAGTCACCATGATCGTATTTGAACGCGCGTACATTACCGGTGTGCTCAACCTCTGGGCAGTGTGCTGAGATTTTTGGAAGTGGAACCCGGTGACGAGTGTACACATTCACAAGTTCCCACTCGCGGTTGGACCCAATGTAAACAACCCAATCTCCATTTGCGCCCGCCCAAGCCTTGCCCTCAAGCGATGGCATCTTAACATCATACGTATCATTATCAAGCGGCATCAACTGGCACAGGGCGAGGCCTCCGTCGTGCCGGCGCCAGTTATCAGGGTCACGGCGAAGAAGATAGGGGAGATCAAACCGCTCCTTGACTCTTGGGTTCTTTGTAATGATGTTATTAGTTGAGTCGAGAATGGGCTTGAACGAACCTGCCATGCTAGCCGAGGTGATGACGTCGCACCGATCAATGAGTTCCTCCACCACGTCATCTTTCAGATCAGGGCAAGAATAACGGGGTCGTTTTCGACCTGTTCCCTCCATGGAGAAGACGATCGAACAATGGCAGAAGAAAGGGTGAAGGGCTGAAGGAAAATGGAGGAGGAAGAGGAAGAGCGTGCGACAGCAGTTCCAAATCGAGAGGGAAAGGCGAAGAGTCGGTGGACGGTTGCGAGTTTGCCACGGTTCATGAAGAGGCGCCCCGGCCTACACGTCCGTTCGGAAATACTCCTACTACTCGCCGTCGTCTCACTGATATGTTGGAACGGGACCACATGTCAACGAAACATGGTGTGTAATTTCTCGTGCAAAATGTGATCTGGCCGCGTTGGCCCGAGGTGCCGCATTAGTTATCGACCTTTATTTTTTTAATGGCGTGCCGATCAGTTTTGAAGCACGACTAACTGGTACTGTACGTGGAGAGGATGACAGCAGGAACCTGCCAAGGTCATGGCAGTACGCAAGGAAGTGACTCCTTATTTCAAGCCTATAAAAAATGGCTCCTTCTAGTGGATTTCTGACATCTGGGTCCCAGGCCATTGTCAACGTAGTCAATAAACGAGAGAATTGCACAACGAGCGGCTGACACCAGGGACCCAGCAGCTCGCCTAGTTATTTTTGTTTTCGGTTAATTTGATAAATGCCACTCCAAATCTGGTGTATCCGAGAAATGCCATTGCAATTTTCAAAGTTTGAAAAATGCCATTTCATGCCATTTCTAGTGGCATTTTTCGAAGTCTGGAGTGGCGTTTTTCAAAGTTGGAAACTGCAGTGGCGTTTTTCAAAGTTTGCAAAAATTGCAGTGGCATTTTTCAAAGTTTGGAAATTGCAGTGGCATTTTTATGAATCGCCATAATTGGAGTGACATTTATCTAATTTGTTTTTGAGACGGAAGCAGAGTGTCAACTGGGCTGTGCGGGACACTCTGGTCTGTCTAGACAACCTTTTCTTTTATGTTTACCACAGACCAGCCCAATAGTTTTTTTTTCTGAAAATGGCTAGCCCAGTTTTTTTGTGATTTGTCAAGTAAGTCGCTTTATCAGGCCTACAGGGCTGCAAATCTTTCAAGACGAAGAGAGCTTCATTCATCTGGCCGAGAAAATGGCCTATCAGTAATGAGAAATGGGCTGTATATTTTTAAAACACATCAAACCGGCAATTATTTTCAAATATCTTTTTTTCATTTCGAGATTTTAAATTGCATTGATTTTTATGCGTGGACAATTTATTGGATTTTATATTAATATACATTTATTTTTAAAATCAGTCTGAATGTGACTCGAAATTTCGGGATTAAAAACAGTTCAGACCCCACCGACATATGCAAAATTTCGTATAATTTTTTAACCGTGGCCACAATATGGGCTGTAATACTAACATAAAGAATATGGGCTCCAAAAAAACCCGTAAGAATTAGCAAATAGGCTGTAAATTATTTGAAACTAGTCGTCAACCCGTGCGATCGCACGGGCTAGTCTATTTATATATAGATTTTTCTGATTTGTAGTTTTGTTAACTTTTGTTAAATGCAATATGTATAAGAATTGAAAAATAATAATATAATACAATTTTAAATCCTTGCGAACATACAACATTGCATATTCTCTAGCATGTGAAAAGGAGATATATATTCTTTTTAATGAATTCATGATCATATAATCTACAAAAATCTATTGTTCACATAAATATGTCCGAGTAATGTTTGATTGTCATGTTATATTTTTTTGGGAGTTGTTCATAGATCTTTACCCACACTACATATGAATTCATCTTTAGAAAAAAGAACACTACGCATCAATGAAAAATATACTACATGACAACATGGAAATATTCACAAATATCTTCATTTGCATATTTAATAACTGAGTGTCTTCAAGCCCTGAATATTAGGTAACATGTCTTACTTTGAAAAGGATATTTTTTAAGACAAAACAATTACTATATTTTTTTTCTTTTATTAAGTGTGATTTGAAGTCTTGTGTGCTTTCTTATCAATTGCGAAAACTCCAAACTCATGATATCGTGCAGAAAATCCTAATTGCTCTTTTGATCTCAGTATTTTCAAATTGCATTTTAAAATAACAGAAAAATGTACATGTATATGTGCACTACCAAACTTTACACTACATCATATAATATTTTTATTTGTATGTTACGCTAGAAGTCTAATGCATGCACTATTTGCTATTTCAGATGCACTATAAGTAATTTTGCATCATAACCCACTAAATATTTTTAGTGAATGTTACATATATGTGGACATTTGCATGCTGGAAAAATCCAGTTATTTGTCCGATTTAACAAAGGGATGTCATTCGTTTTTATTTCTTTGGCTATTTCCCGCTATTTGTTTTTGGCTATTTGAAGCCGGAGAGCAATACATTTGCATTGTATATGGTTAGAATTTTGTTATGAAAGATAATGAGAAAAAACATAAAAAGTACATGTAATTTTTTTTCCATCAAAAACATGTGAGCACATGTTTCTCCTCCATTAATAACTCCACACTTTTATTTTATTTATGCCCAATTAACTTGTAAAAATGATAACTTCCCACCAAGCCTAAATAATTTATATGTAATATAAATTATAAGGAAATACCGTTTGATGTTTATAAGAAACAAATGGAAAGACAAAGATCTAATGGACAATGTTAACATCTTTTCAGAAAAAACAGTCGAGCACAACATCCGTACAGAGAAACACATAGCCATGAGGCATGTATGTACTACGTAACACGTTGCATTCATAAACAGCTACAGAGATTAAAAAATACATATAATTAGGAACTGAGTACCTGTGGTGAGTGACAACCATATCAACAGACATGGATGATGTCATTGCTCGACAAAACATTGTCGTTGTTGTTGCTTCTACCGCCATAGGGCATCAGTCGTAGCAGTTGCCACGAACAAAGTACGGCTTGTCTCTGCCGGCCAGATGTGTTTGATGTCCTCTTGTACATCCCAATACGTAGGAATTATCTCCTGCGCAGCAGGTCATTGCGCGGTGGTTCAAGCTGAGTGCCAACCTGGAAAAGCTATAGAAGATCATCGGGTCTAGCGACAATAGCAAAAAGAGAAGCAGCGGAACGGTCGTTGTCCAGAGAGAGAAAGAGAGGACTATTGGCACAGGTCCTGAATCATGTCGCACGGGTCCTAGGAACTTAATATTTTTTGAAAGAACTTCTTTTTTTGAAAGATCCTAGGAACTTAATTTTCATCTCCGAAGAAGACATGTTCACACAGCCATGCTAAATTCCTAAGCAGCACGTAATCTAGATTGATTCACTTCTACATATGCACGTATGTACGCACAGGTAATCCAGATCGATTTCTTTAATCTGCTAAGACACACATATCAGAGATATGGTTGATGGCAAAAGGAACATGGACGTATTGGCCTCCGGCGTTGACTGTGAACGGTGATGAAGCAAGCTACCATGATTCGTTCCTAGTGCAATCGTTCATGAAGCTTGGCCGGCGAGATAAGCACGTAGAAGGCAATCTCGATTGACCTAACTATTTGATAGAAGTCAGCGGCGTGAGATGGAGACACGATTAAGAGAGAGATCGGAAAGATTTTTTTTTAGCAAAGAGATTGATATTTGACATCATTACGTCCCTAAGGAATATCACGATCAAAGATTTCATCTCCACATCTAATAAAGTAATAATCCAACGGCTAAGAGCTGATTAGATATGATGCTCTTTTTTTCACGTGTAGGGTTGCTCTTTTTTTCTTCACAAAAGTAACATGAGGTTTTCTAATTACTTCACATCTGATTGATCCGTATATGTTGACTCTTTTTTGCTCCACAAAAGTAACGTAAATTGAAATAATGGCAAATGGGTTGTATGTTGTTTTTCACAGATTTGAGGCTTTCCACAGATGGCCTGTATACTGTTGGATGTCCATCCAACGACCGTCGTGCTTCTTCAACCTCTGCTCTTTCTGCTCCAGCCGCTCAAACAAGCGCCAGCGGGACTGCCTGCTCCCTCCTTCCCGCGGCCGGCTGTGCTGCCGCGCAGACCTCACCGCCCGACCGTACTCCCATCGCTGGCCTAGCCATTCCTCTACTCACCCACACCCGCTGTTATTCTCGGGCGACGGCAGACGAACCAGTAAACCCTCGTACAGTCGTACTCCCCTCCGCGTGGGAAACAAAAACAATGGCCGAGTCTTCCCTGCCTCCGTGTCATTCCCTTCCTAGGCCTCGCCGTTGTCCACCGCCCTGGTGCTCTCGGCGTGGCGTGGTCAACGACCGACATGCATCTGAAGTGGACTGTACGTGGAGAGGTTGACAGCTGGGTCCACGGCCGCACGCAAGAAAATGCCTCCTTATTACGCGCAAAATAATGATTTCCTTCACCTGACATCTGAGACCCACTGAAACGGCCTCTGTATTTCGCGAAAAAAACGTTACCGCCGCTGACAGCTCGGACCCACTAGCTATATCTTCGCACGCAAAGAAGTGCCTCCTTATTACGCACAAAAAAATGAATACTCCCGCTGCTAGCTGGGACCCAATATAGTGGGCCTACTAAGTTGACGGGGACGAAGGGCTTTGTCAACTTAGTTAATATGCACGATTCTAGCTCGACTGACCGTACGATGTCCATCCAATGGCCGTAGTGCTTCTTCAACCTCTGGTCTTCTTGCTCCAGCCGCTCAAAGCAGCGCCGGTCGTGCCGCCTGCTCCTGCCTCCCGTGGCCGGCTGTGCTGCCACGGAGGCCTCACCGCCCCCATACTACTCCCACCGCTGGCCAGGCCATCCCTCCACTCCACTCACCCACGCCCCCTGTTATTCTGCGGCGACGGCAGCGCAGCCGAACCAGTGAACCCTCGTACTCCTCTCCGCGTGGGCATCCACTGCCGCGTCTTCCCCGACTCCATGTCGTCCCCTTCCTAGGCCTCGCCGTCGTCCACCGCCGTGGTGTTGTCGGCGTGGCGTGGTCAATGTGGTCAACGACCGAATTCCATCAGAAGAATACTGTACGTGGAGAGGCTGACAGCTGGGTCCACGGCAGCCGCAAGGAAGTACCTCCTTATTACGCAGAAAATAATTATTCCTCCACCTCACAGCAGGGACCCACGGGACGCCCACCAGTATATCACGAAAAAAACGTTTGCCCCTGACTGCTGGGACCCACCCGACGGGCCACCGTATTTCGCGAAAAAAACGTTCCCCCTGCTGTCAGCTCGGACCCACCGGAAGTGCCTCCTTATTACGCACAAAAAAATAAATACCCCCCTGCTAGCTGGGACCCACCTTAGTGGCAGGCTGACTTGTGGGCCTACTAAGTTGACGGGGACGGAGGGCTTTGTCAACTTAGTCAATATGCATGATTCTAGCTCCAATGACCGTACGATGTCCATCCAACGGCCGTAGTGCTTCTTCAACCTCTGGTCTTCTTGCTCCATCCGCCCAAACCAGCGCCGGTCGTGCCTCGTGCTCCTGCCTCCCGTGGCCGGCTGCGATGCGACGGAGGCCTCACCGCCCCCTACTACTCCCACCGCTGGCCAGGCCATCCCTCTACTCACCCACACCCCCTGTTATTCTGCGGCGATGGCAGCCTCACACCGTAGCGAATTAGTGAACCCTCGTACTCCTCTACGCGTGGGCATCCACTGCCGCGTCTTCCCCGGCTCCGCGTCGTCCCCTTCCTAGGCCTCGCCGTCGTCCACCGCCCTGGTGCTCTCGGCGCAGCGTGGTCAACGTGGTCAAGGAACGGCTTCCATCGGACGTGGACTGTACGTGGAGAGGCTGACAGCTGGGTCCACGGCCACAGCAAGGAAGTGCCTCCTTATTACGTGCAAAATAATTATTCCTCCACCTGACAGCGGGGATCCACCGGACGGGCCACCAGTATTTTGCGAAAAAATTGTTTCCCCCTGACTGCTAGGACCCACCGGACGGGCCACCGTATTTCGTGAAAAAAACGCCCCCCCCCCCCGTTGTCAGCTCGGACCCACCGGAAGTGCCTCCTTATTACGCACACAAAAATGAATACTCCCCCGGCTAGCTGGGACCCACCTTGCTGGGAGGCTGACTTGTGGGCCTACTAAGTTGACGGGGACGAAGGGCTTTGTCAACTTAGTCAATATGCACGATTCTAGCTCCAGTGACCGTACGATGTCCATCCAACGGCCGTAGTGCTTCTTCAACCTCTGATCTTCTTGCTCCAGCCGCCCAAAGCAGCGCCGGTCATGCCGCATGCTCCTGCCTCCCGTGGCCGGCTGTACTGCCACAGAGGCCTCACCGCCCCCTACTATTCCCACCGTTGGCCAGGCCCTGCGGCGACGGCAGCCTCACACCGCAGCCAAACTAGTGAACCCTCACAGTCCTCTCCGTGCAGGCTTCCACTGTCGCGTCGTCCCCTTCCTATGCCTCGCCGTCGTCCACCGCCATGGTGCTCTCCGCGCGGCGTGGTCAACGTGGTCAAGGAACGACTTCCATCGGAAAAGTACTTGTACGTGGAGAGGCTGACAGCTGGGTCCACGGCCACAGCCCAGTTTTTTTGTGATTTGCCAAGTAAGTCGCTTTGTCAGGCATGTTGGGCTGCAAATCTTTCAAGACAAGGAGAGTTTTCATTCGGCTGGCCGAGAAAATGGCCCATTAGTAATGAGAAATGGGTTGTACATTTTTAAAACACATCAAACCGGCAATTAGTTTCAAATATCTTTTTTTCATTTCAAGATTTTAAATTACATTAATTTTTATGCGTGGAGAATTTGTTGGATTTTATATTAATATACATTTATTTTTAAAATCAGTTTGAATGTGAGTCGAAATTTCGGGATTAAAAACAGTTCGGACCGCACCGAAATATGCAAAATTTTGTATAATTTTTTAACCGTTGCCACAATATGGGCTGTAATGCTAACAAAAAGAATATGGGCTCCAAAAAAACCTTAAGAATTAGCAAATGGGCTGTAAATTATTAGAAATAATGGCAGATCGGTTGTATACTGTTTTCCACAGATTTGAGGCTTTCCTAAAAAAGGTTGACACACAAGCACTGACTGTTGGATGTCCATCCAACGGCCGTCGTGCTTCTTCAATCTCTGCTCTTCCTGCTCCAGCCGCTCAAACAAGCGCCGGCGGGACTGCCTGCTCCCTCCTCCTCGCGGCCGGCTATGCTGCCGCGCAGGCCTCACCGCCTGACCGTACTCCCATCGCTGGCCTAGCCATCCCTCTACTCACCCACACCTGCTGTTATTCTCTGGCAACGGCAGACGAACCAGTAAACCCTCGTACAGTCGTACTCCCCTCCGCGTGGAAAACAACTGCCGAGTCTTCCCTGCCTCCGTATCGTCCCCTTCCTAGGCCTCGCCGTCGTCCACAGCCCTGGTGCTCTCGGTGCGGCGTGGTCAACGTGGTCAAGAAACGACTTCCATCGGACGTGGACTGTACGTGGAGAGGCTGACAGCTGGGTCCAAGGCCGCAACAAGGAAGTGCCTCCTTATTACGCGGAAAATAATGATTCCTCCACCTGACAGCTGGGACCCACTGGACGGGCCACTGTATTTCGCAAAAAAAAGGTTTCCCCTGACTGTTGGGACCCACCAGCTACATCTTCGCACGCAAAGAAGTGCGTCCAGGCAAAAAAAACGATTCGCCCCCTGACTGCTGGGACCCACCAGCAACATCTTCGCAGGCAAGGAAGTGTCTGACTGTTGGGACCCACCTGGTCGAAGCATACGTAGCGTTGTCATTCTGGTCGCGAACGTGTACGTACATACTGGTCGATGTAGAGGCGCGCACGTGTCATAGTAGAGGTGCACACATGTCGTAGTAGAGGCGCACATGTAGTGTACACGTACGTACAGCGGCCAGGGTGCAAGAAAGAAAATACGGCCACGTATGTGTACATATGGGCGGGGTCTCGAACGCCTACTCGCGCATACATACGGACAGGGCTCGTGTACATGGCTGGGTCGGAACGGAGAAACAGCGTCGTCGTCGTGTTCATGGTGAGGCAACGGAATGCGTCGTGTTCATGGGGAGGCAACGGAATGCGTCGTGTTCATGGGGAGGCAACGGAATGCGTCGTGTTCATCGGAGGGCTTGGACGGAACATGTGATGGAAACGAGGCCTGGCGTACCGCAGAACGGAGGAAACGGCTTGTGTTCGACCAGCCACGTTTGAAACGGGATCCTGTTCATCGGAAGGGGTCTGGCGTACCGCAAAATGGAGGAAACGGACCTCCTACGGTCGAAACGGGGGTCCTGTTGACCGGGAGGGGTGTAGCGTACCGCAAAACGGACGAAACGGACTTGTGTTGGAGCGCTACGGTCGAAACGGGGGTCCTGTTCATCGGGAGGGGTGTGGCGTACCGCAAAACTTGACCCCACAGGATACTGTTCATCTCCACCGTCGAGCCCCTCCAGCCTCCACGAGCTACTGTTCATCCACCGTCGACCTCCTCCAGCCTCCACCTGCGACTGTTCATCCACGGGCTCCTGTTCATCCAGCCTCCACCGCGCGCTACTCCACCGGCTACTGTTCAACCAGCCCTCTCCACGGGCTCCTGTTCAACCACCCCTCCACAGGCTACTGTTTATCCTGCCCTCCATCGTCTACTGTTCATCCAGGCCTCCATGGGGTCCTGTTCATCCAGCCCCAACCGGCTCGATCGATCGGGGTCCTGTTCATCCAGAGGCAACACCACGGGGTCCTGTTCATCCACCCCCACCGGGAACTGTTCATCCAACCCCCCCAGCAACGCTCACTGTTCATCCATAGGCATCATCGATCGGCTTCAATTAGCAGCAGTAGCGAAGGAATCGCTCGATCGGGTTCAATTAACAGCCATCGATCGATCGCTCGGGTTCAGTAACGCGTAGCCTGCAGTGCAATCGCTCGGGTTCAGTTAGAGCCCAACGCCTCGCTCAGGTTTAGTTAGAGTCAACGCCTCGCACACACGCACGTACGTGTACGAGAGAAGCACGCATCGCTCGGCCCCAACCTCCCACCGTAACCGGGAACTCCCCGAAATTTTCCTCGCCCTCGCTTCTACCATGGTTTTTTTCATCATGGACGGCCCAAAGAATGTCATGCAGCTGCGTCTCCAGCCCGCCCAGGATGAAAAGCCCATTTTCAGTAATGATTTTTTGTCATAGAAGTAGGAGCCCCCCCCCCACATCTATGATGATACCGGGTTTTGTCACAATTATCATCATAGAAGTGTCATATGTATGATAGAAAAAAATTTCGTTCGGCCCAAAATGTCATGGATGTGTCTTTTTTTGTAGTGTATGTACCAGTAGCTATGTGTTTGATCTCTCTCTCTCTCTCGTGTTCTTGAGGTGGTACGATCTTGATGTATCGCGAGCTTTGCTATTATAGTTGGATCTTATGATGTTTTCTCCCCCCTCTACTCTCTTGTAATGGATTGAGTTTTCCCTTTGAAGTTATCTTATTGGATTGAGTCTTTAAAGATTTGAGAACACTTGATGTATGTCTTGCCGTGCGTATCTGTGGTGACAATGGGATATCAAGTGATTCACTTGATGTATGTTTTGGTGATCAACTTGCGGGTTCCGCCCATGAACCTATGCATAGGGGTTGGCACATGTTTTCGTCGTGATTCTCCGGTAGGAACTTTGGGGCACTCTTTGAGGTTCTATGTGTTGGTTGAATAGATGAATCTGAGATTATGTGATGCATATCGTATAATCATACCCACGGATACTTGAGGTGACATTGGAGTATCTAGGTGACATTAGGGTTTTCGTTGATTTGTGTCTTAAGGTGTTATTCTAGTACGAACTCTAGGGCTGTTTGTGACACTTATAGGAATAGCCCAACGGATTGATTGGAAAGAATAACTTTGAGGTGGTTTCGTACCCTACCATAATCTCTTTGTTTGTTCTTCGCTATTAGTGACTTTGGAGTGACTCTTTGCTGCATGTTGAGGGATAGTTATGTGATCCAAATATGTTATTATTGTTGAGAGGACTTGCACTAGTGAAAGTATAAACCCTAGGCCTTGTTTCAACACATTGCAATACCGTTTACGCTCACTTTTATCATTAGTTACCTTGCTGTTTTTATATTTTCAGATTACAAAAACCTTTATCTACTATCCATATACCACTTGTATCACCATCTCTTCGCCGAACTAGTGCACCTATACAATTTACTATTGTATTGGGTGTGTTGGAGACACAAGAGACTTTTTGTTATTTGGTTGTAGGGTTGCTTGAGAGAGACCATCTTCATCCTATGACTCTTACGGATTGATAAACCTTAGGTCATCCACTTGAGGGAAATTTGCTACTGTCCTACAAACCTCTGCACTTGGAGGCCCAACAATGTCTACAAGAAGAAGGTTGTGTAGTAGACATCAGTGAGTGAGTTGCAATCTCATAGATTTAGATTCAACCAAGTACCTACACGGGTTAGATAACATGCAAGGTGCAAATATATCCAAGACATAAGATAGTCAACATAAGAGAAATATCAAGGATTAGTCATAGGCTCATGCCTTGCATGTCTCAAATGGAGTTCCTACTCCAAGTTTGAAGCATCAATGATGTTCAATTCACCTCTTAACCTGCAAAACACTTTCTCATCAAGTGGCTTCGTGGATATATCAGCTAACTGCTTTTCAGTGCGAACATGCTTAAGATTAATGTCCCCTTTGGCAACATGATCTCGAATGAAATGATGACGAACTTCAACATGCTTAGTTCGAGAATGTTGCACGGGATTGTGAACAATCTTAATAGCACTTTCATTGTCACAAAATAATGGAACATGTTTCACAGATATCCCATAATCTTTAAGAGTTTGGGTCATCCAAAGTAATTGAGCACAACATGATCCAGCGGCAATGTATTCCGCTTCAGTGGTGGATAAGGATACCGAGTTTTGTTTCTTGGAAGACCAAGACACAAGAGATCTACCAAGAAATTGACAAGTACCCGAAGTGGACTTTCTATCAACCTTGTCACCGGCATAGTCCGAGTCGGAGTAGCCAACAAGATTAAAGGAGGCCCTCTTTGGATACCAAATGCCAAAATTTGGTGTATGGATTAAGTATCTCACTATCCTTTTCACGGCCTTAAGATGACATTCTTTAGGAGCGGCTTGATATTGTGCACGCATGCACACACTTAGCATAATATCAGGACGAGAAGCACATAGATATAACAATGAACCAATCATAGAGCGATAAACCTTTTGATCAACCGATTCACCATCTTTGGTTAAATCAAGATGTCCACTAGTAGGCATGGGTGTAGTCATACCTTTGCATTCTTGCATATTGAACTTCTTGAATAAGTCCTTGGTGTACTTCGTTTGAGAGACAAAGGTGCCTTCCTTAGTTTGCTTGATTTGCAAACCAAGAAAGAATTTGAGTTCACTCATCATCGACATCTCAAACTTCTCCAACATTAGCTTTCCAAACTTTTCACTATAGTGAGGGTTAGTTGATCGAAATATAATATCATCGACATAAATTTGCCACACAAATAGTTCTCCATTAACCCTTTTAGTAAAAAGAGTAGAATCTATTTTTCCAATTTCAAAGCCTTTTTCAATAAGGAACTTGGTCAAGCATTTATACCATGCTCTAGGAGCTTGTTTAAGACCATAAAGAGCTTTGTGAAGTTTGTAAACATGATTGGGTTTCTTAGGATTGACAAATCCGGGAGGTTGCTTAACATAAACTTCCTCCTCTATTTCACCATTTAGAAAAGCACTTTTAATTTCCATTTGGTACAAGGTGATATCATGATGATTAGCATAGGCAAGTAAGATGCGAATGGACTCAAGTCTAGCAACGGGGGCATATGTCTCACCATAGTCCATACCTTCAACTTGAGTGTAGCCTTGGGCGACAAGACGTGCTTTGTTGCGAACTACTTGTCCATCTTCATCTTGCTTGTTGCGAAACACCCATTTGGTACCAATGATGTTGTGGTTGTTGTCGGGCTTCTCAACTAATGTACAAACTTGATTTCTCTCAAAGTTGTGTAGCTCTTCATGCATGCCATTTATCCAATCTAGATCTTCCAAAGCTTCTTCAACCTTCATAGGTTCAATGCTAGAGATGAATGAATAGTGTTCACAAAAGTTAGCTAAACGAGTTTTTGGGCGAGTGATTCTCCCGGTTTGGATATCATTGTAGATTTGCTCGACGGGATGGTCTTTAGTAACTCTTGCTCGAACTCATGAAAGCTTTTGCTTGGATCTTGGTTGAAAATCTTCTTCATCTTGTTCTTCTTCTTGGCCTTCTTTGTTGTTGACATTGTCGTTCTCTTGTCGTGGTGGAGAAGGAGGTTGTTGGCGTTGATCTTGGTGCACTTCCTCGTTTTCTTCATCTTGGTGTGTCCCACTTGTGGATGCTTCCGTATCAACTCTTGGTTCACCTTGTCGTGAGGTAGAAGCTTCCACTTGGATGGACGAGGTACTCTCCTTCACCTCCGTTGGACGAATCTTGCCAATAGACAAGTCTTGGATTGCTTCCAAAGGGTCTTTGTCTTCTACATCAATTGGCAATTGCTCTACTTGTGAGCTGTTAGATTCATCAAACTTCACATCTACCGTCTCTTCAACCTTCCGGGTGAAATTATTGTAGACACGGTATGTGTGAGAGTTTGAGCCATAACCAAGTAGGAAACCTTCATGAGACTAAGGAGCAAATTTAGAACGACGATGCTTATCAAGAATGTAGCACTTTGAGCTGAATACTCGAAAGTATCCAACATGTGGTTTGTCACCGGTGAGGAGCTCGTATGCCGTCTTGCCGAGTAGCTTGTGAAGATACAAGCGATTTGTTGCATGACAAGCTGTCTCAACCGCTTCCGCCCAAAAGTGCTTTGGCGTCTTGTAATCATCAAGCATCGTTCTCGACATTTCGATGAGTGTCCGGTTCTTCCTCTCAACAACTCCATTTTGTTGAGGTGTGTACGTAGCCGAGAACTCATGTGAAATCCCTTCTTCGTCAAGAAAGGTGTCCACATTTGCGTTCTTGAACTCCGTTCCATTGTCGCTGCGAACCTTCTTGATTTTCACTTCAAATTGATTTGGGGCCTTCCTAGTGAAGTTTTTGAAGATCTTTTGGACCTGCGATTTATCATCGAGAAAGAACACCCACGTAAATCTTGAAAAATCATCAACTATAACTAGACCAAAAGAATTTCCACCGAGACTTTTGTAAGCGTCAGGACCAAAAAGATCCATGTGAAGTAGCTCGAGTGGCCTCCTTGTGGTCATGATGTTCTTCATGTGATGCCTTCCTCCAACCTGTTTACCTGCTTGACAAGCGCTGCAAAGTCTATCCTTATCAAATATGACATCGTTAACGTCAAGGATATGATTTCCTTTAATAAGCTTGTCAAGGTTTCGCATACCGACATGACCTAATCGTCTATGCCATAACCAACCTTTAGAGGATTTAGCAATTAAGCAAGTTCTAGGTTGAGCCTTTTTAGTGAAATCAACAATGTAAAGATCACCTCTGCGTATACCGTTAAAGACTATTTTATGATTATCTCTACGAAACACTTGGCAATCTACTTCAGTAAATAGGACATTGAAACCGAAATCAGCAAGTCTAGATACTGAAAGTAAATTGTAGCCAAGAGATTCAACGAGCATGACATTTTGTATGGAGCTATCATGTGATATGGCCACCTTACCGAGGCCAACCACCTTACCCTTTGAATTGTCATCGAAAGAGACATACTTTCGAGGACCATCGTTTTCAGCAAGCTCACGAAACATGCCTTTATCTTCGGTCATGTGATCGGTACATCCACTATCAAGAACCCATTCCTTTCCTCATTCCATATATCCCCGAAGATTTGCCATAAGACCAAAGTGTCTCATTGCATCATCAAGATCAAAATCACTATCATCATCCTCGTCATAGTATCCATGTTCAACATCGTCATGTGGTGGATCAAATCCTAGAGAGGGTGATTCGTTAGAGTGAGTTTGACAATGATCTTCTTTATGAATTTTAATAGCTTCGGAAATAATATCACTAATAATTCCAACATCTCCTTTGACACGCATAAGGTTTGTAAGCTCAAATAGACAATCACCAAACATTGGATCATTGGAATTCATCTTACTCAAGGCAATAGACTTATGGAGAATTTCATCTAGATTTTTCAAGGAACAATTTGTAAAGTGTTCCTCAAGAAATTTCCATATGGTGTAGGCACACTTAAGAGTAGGCAAACATCCAATCAAGTTTCTAGGCAAGCCTCTAGTGATAAGATTAACAGTTCTAAGATTGTGAATCATGTCAATTGACTCATCAAGGGTAGGATGCATGGGATCAACATGAGGTGCACAAGGGCTAGCAATATAATTGTTCAAATGATATTCATTGAAAATCACAAGCATCTCATTTTTCCACTCATGAAAATACTCTCCATCTAGTATAGGCACTCTATGTCTAAGACTCCCCAAAGTAGACTCATCCATCTTCCTCCAATGGTGTTTAAACCAAAGCAATGGAGACCAAAGCTCTGATACCAATTGAAAGGATCGAGAAGAGGTGTCTAGAGGGGGGTGATTAGACACTAAGTACCAAAAGTTGCAGCTTTTAATTTCTTTAAGTGGAAGTGGAGTTTTGGCACAAGTTTAACAAACACAATACATATCAAGCAAGCATGCAAAGAGTATATGAGCAACGGAAAGTAAAGCATGCAACTTGCAAGAATATAAAATGATGGGATTGGAGTGTGCAAACACAATTTGGAGACACGGAGATTTTTGAGACATGGTTCCGATAGGTGGTGCTATCGTACATCCACGTTGATGGAGACTTCAACCCGCGAAGGGTAATGGCTGCGCGAGTCCACGGAGGGCTCCACCCACGAAGGGTCCACGAAGAAGCAACCTTGTCTATCACACCATGGCCGTCGTCCACGAAGGACTTGCCTCACTAGGGTAGATCTTCACGAAGTAGGCGATCTCCTTGCCCTTACAAAATCCTTGGTTCAACTCCACAATCTTGTCGGAGGCTCCCAAGTGACACCTAGCCAATCTAGGAGACACCACTCTCCAAGAAGTAACAAACGGTGTGTTGATGATGAACTCCTTGCTCTTGTGCTTCAAATGATAGTATCCCCAACACTCAACTCTCTCCCACAGGATATGGATTTGGTGGAAAGAAGATTTGAGTGGAAAGCAACTTGGGAAGGATAGAGATCAAGATTCATATGGTAAGAATGGAATATCTTGGCCTCAACATAAGTGTAGGTGGTTCTCTCTCAGAAAAGGTAAGTTGGAAGTGTAGGTTCGTTCTGATGGCTCTCTCCACGAATGAAGAGGAGGTGGAGGGGTATATATAGCCTCCACACAAAATCTAACCGTTACACACAACTTGCCAATCTTGGTGGGACCGAATTGATAAACTCGGTAGGACCGATTCAGCAAATCTAGTGACCATTAGGATTTTCAGTGGGACCGACATGCAACTCGGTAGGATCGATATGGTTAGGGTTAGGGCATAACGTAATCTCGGTGAGACCGATTACACAAACTCGGTGAGACCGATTTTGGTAATAAGCTAACCAGAGAGTTGGTCAGGTAAACTTGGTGGGACCGATTCTCTCATTTCGGTGAGACCGAAATGTTACGAAAAAGAAAAAGAGAGTTTACATTGCAATCTCGGTAGGACCGATTACGCAAACTTGGTGAGACCAATTTTGGTAATAAATCCATACAGAGAGATTGCAATCCCATCTCGGTGAGACCGAGATCCCTATCGGTGAGACCGATTTGCCTAGGGTTTGTGGCAGTGGCTATGACATCTGAACTCGGTGGGGCCGAGTTTGACTTTTGGTTTAGGTCATATGTCGATGTGAGAAAGTAGTTGAGGGCTTTGGAGCATATCACTAAGCATTTTGAGCAACAGCCTCATTAAGCAACACCTCATCCCTCCTTGATAGTATTGGCTTTTCCTATAGACTCAATGTGATCTTGGATCACTAAAATAGAAAATGTAGAGTCTTGAGCTTGGAGCTTGAGCCAATCCTTTTGTCCTTAGCATCTTGAAGGGGTTCCACATCCTCTAGTCCATGCCACTTCATTGTTGAACTTATCTGAAACATATTAGGTAAAAGTGTTAGTCCAACAAGAGATATGTTGACATTAATTACCAAAACCACCTAGGGGGCACTTGTGCTTTCAGTGCGGCTCGGATCCCACCTCTCCTGGCCATGGCTGGCCGAGGGGCCTTTGCGCCTGCTACCTCTTGAGCTTGCATTGGATTTCCCCGAAGAGGAAGGGATGATGCAGCAGAGTAGTGTAAATATTTCCCTCAGTTTTTGAGAACCAAGGTATCAATCCAGTAGGAGGCCACGCTCAAGTCCCTCGTACCTGCACAAAACGATAGCTACTCGCAACCAACGCGATTAGGGGTTGTCAATCCCTTCACGGTCACTTACGAGAGTGAGATCTGATAGATATAATATTTTTGGTATTTTTGGTATAGAGATGCAAAGTGAAAAGTAAAAGGCAAAGTAAAAAAGCAAAGCAAGATTAAAGTGATGGAGATTAATATGATGAGAATAGACCCGGGGGCCATAGGTTTCACTAGTGGCTTCTCTCAAGAGCATAAGTATTCTACGGTGGGTGAACAAATTACTGTTGAGCAATTGACAGAATTGAGCATAGTTATGAGAATATCTAGGCATGATCATGTATATAGGCATCACGTCCGTGACAAGTAGACCGAAACGATTCTGCATCTACTACTATTACTCCACTCATCGACCGCTCTCCAGCATGCATCTAGAGTATTAAATTAAAAACAGAGTAACACTTTAAGCAAGATGACATGATGTAGAGAGATAAATTCATGCAATATGAAATAAACCCCATCTTGTTATCCTCGATGGCAACGATACAATACGTGCCTTGTTGCCCCTTCTGTCACTGGGAAAGGACACCGCAAGATCGAACCCAAAGCTAAGCACTTCTCCCATGGCAAGAACTACCAATCTAGTTGGCCAAACCAAACGGATAATTCGAAGAGACTTGCAAAGATAACCAATCATACATAAAAGAATTTAGAGAAGATTCAACTATTATTCATAGATAGACTTGATCATAAACCCACAATTCATCGATCTCAACAAACACACCACAAAAAGAAGAAGATTACATCGAATAGATCTCCACGAGAGAGGGGGAGAACTTTGTATTGAGAGCCAAAAAGAGAGAAGAAGCCATCTAGCTACTAACTATGGACCCGAAGGTCTGAGGTAAACTACTCACACTTCATCGGAGAGACTATGATGATGTAGAAGCCCTCCGTGATGACGGCCCTCTCCGGCGGAGCTCCGGAACAGGCCCCAAGATGGCATCTCGTGGATACAGAAAGTTGTGGCGGTGGAATTAGGATTTTGGCTCCTTTTCTGATCGTTTGGGGGTACATAGGTATATATAGGAGGAAGGAGTACGTCGGTGGAGCGCCGAGGGGCCCACGAGGCAGGGCCGCGCCCTAGGGGGGCGCCCCCACCCTCGTGACCGCCTCTTTGACTCCTTGGAGTAGGGTCCAAGTCTCCTGGATCACGTTCGGTGAGAAAATCACGTTCCCGAAGGTTTTATTCCGTTTGGACTCTGTTTGATATTCTGTTTCTCCGAAATACTGAAATAGGCAAAAAAACAGCAATTCTGGGCTGGGCCTCCGGTTAATAGGTTAGTCCCAAAAATAATATAAAAGTGGAAAATAAAGCCCAATATAGTCCAAAACAGTAGATAATATAGCATGGAGCAATCAAAAATTATAGATACGTTGGAGACGTATCAGGCATCCCCAAGCTTAATTCCTGCTCGTCCTCGAGTAGGTAAATGATAAAAAGAGAATTTTTTATGCGGAGTGCTACTTGGCATAATTTCAATGCAAATCTTCTTAATTGTGATATGAATATTCAGATTCGAAAGATTCAAGACAAAAGTTTATATTGACATATAAATAATAATACTTCAAGCATACTAACAAAGCAATTATGTCTTCTCAAAATATCATGGCCAAAGAAAGTTATCCCTACAAAATCATATAGTCTGGCTATGCTCTATCTTCACCACACAAAGTATTTAAATCATGCACAACCCCGATGACAAGCCAAGCAATTGTTTCATACTCTAACTTTTCCAAACTTTTTCAATCTTCACGCAATACATGAGCGTGAGCCATGGATATAGCACTATAGGTGGAATAGAATGGTGGTTGTGGAGAAGGCAAAAAGGAGAAGATAGTCTCACATCAACTAGGTGTATCAACGGGCTATGGAGATGCCCATCAATAGATATCAATGTGAGTGAGTAGGGATTGCCATGAAACGGATGCACTAGAGCTATAAGTATATGAAAGCTCAAAAAGAAACTAAGTGGTTGTGCATCCAACTTGCTTGCTCATGAAGACCTAGGGCAATTTGAGGAAGCCCATTATTGGAATATACAAGCCAAGTTCTATAATGAAAGATTCCCACTAGTATATGAAAGTGATAACATGAGAGACTCTCTACTATGAAGATCATGGTGCTACTTTGAAGCACAAGTGTGGTAAAAGGATAGTAACATTGTCCCTTCTCTCTTTTTCTCTCATTTTTTTATTTGGGCCTTATCTCCTTTTTTATGGCCTCTTTTTATTTGGGCTTCTTTGGCCTATTTTATTTATTTTTCGTCCGGAGTCTCATCCCGACTTATGGGGGAATCATAGTCGCCATCATTCTTTCCTCACTTGGGACAATGCTCTAAAAATGATGATTATAACACTTTTATTTTTCTTACAACTCAACAATTACAACTCGATACTTAGAACAAAATATGACTCTATATGAATGTCTCCGGCGGTGTACCGGGATATGCAATATGACAATGGTGAATGTGTCATGATAAACGGAACGGTGGAAAGTTGCATGGCAATATATCTTGGAATGGCTATGGAAATGCCATAATAGGTAGGTATGGTGGCTGTTTTGAGGAAGGTATATGGTGGGTGTATGATACCGACGAAAGGTGCGCGGTATTAGAGAGGCTAGCAAAGGTGGAAGGGTGAGAGTGCGTATAATCCATGGACTCAACATTAGTCATAAACAACTCATATACTTATTGCAAAAATCTAGAAGTTATCAAAGCAAAGTATTACGCGCATGCTCCTAGGGGGATAGATTGGTAGGAAAAGACCATCACTCATCCCCGACCGCCACTCATAAGGAAGACAATCAATAAATAAATCATGCTCCGACTTCATCACATAACGGTTCACCATACGTGCATGCTACGGGAATCACAAACTTTAACACAAGTATTCTTTAAATTCACAACTACTCAACTAGCATGACTCTAATATTATCACCTCCATATCTCAAAACAATTATCATGCTTCAATCTTTTCTTAGTATTCAACACACTCAAAAGAAAGTTTCACAAATCTTGAATACCAAGCATATTATTATTAAGCAAATTAACATGCTATTAAGAGACTCTCAAAATAATTTAAGTGAAGCATGAGAGATCAATAGTTTCTTTAAAACGAATCCACCACCGTGCTCTAAAAGATCTAAGTGAATCACATAGAGCAAAATTATAACGCTCAAAAGATATAAGTGAAGCACATAGAGTAAAACTACTTAGCTCAAAAAGATATAAGTGAAGCACATAGAGCAAAACTACTTAGATCAAAAAGATATAAGTGAAGCACATAGAGCAAAACTACTTTAGCTCAAAAAGATATAAGTGAAGCACATAGAGCAAAACTACATAGCTCAAAAGATATAAGTGAAGCACATAGAGTATTCTATCAAATTTTAATTCATGTATGGCTATCTCAAAAGGTGTGTACAGCAAGGATGATTGTGGCATACTAAAACACAAATACACAAATAATACAAGACGCTCCAAGCAAAACACATATCATGTTGGTGAATAAAAATATAGCTCCAAGTAAATTACCGATGGAAGTGGACGAAAGAGGGGATGCCTTCCGGGGCATCCCCAAGCTTTGACTTTTTGGTGTCCTTGCATTATCTTGGGGGTGCCATGGGCATCCCCAATCTTAGGCTCTTGCCACTCCTTGTTCCATAATCCATCAAAAGAATTCACCCAAAACTTGAAAACTTCACAACACAAAACTTAAAGTAGAAAACTCGTGAGCTCCGTTAGCGAAAGAAAACAAAAAACCACTTCCAGGTACTGTAATGAAATCATTATTTATTTATATTGGTGTTAACCCTACTGTATTCCAACTTCTCTATGGATTATAAACTATTTTACTAACCATAGATTCATCAAAATAAGCAAACAACACACGAAAAACAGAATCTGTCAAAAACAGAACAGTCTGTAGTAATCTGTAGCTAGCGCAATATCTGGAACCCCAAAAATTCTACAATAAATTTCTGGACGTGAGTAATTTATCTATTAATCATCTGCAAAAATAATTAACTAAATATCACTCTTCAAATAAAAATGACAGCAGTTCTCGTGAGCGCTAAAGTTTCTGTTTTTTACAGAAAGTTCAACAAGACTTTCCCCAAGTCTTCCCAACGGTTCTACTTAGCACAGACACTAATTAAACACAAAAAACACAACCAAAACAGAGGCTAAATAAATTATTTATTACTAAACATGAGCAAAAAGCAAGGAATAAAAATAAAATTGGGTTGCCTCCCAACAAGCGCTATCGTTTAACGCCCCTAGCTAGGCATAAAAGTGAGGATAGATCTAGGTATTGCCATCTTTGGTTTTAGAGAAAAACAGAGCAAACTTGTTGTCTATGGAATTAATCTTTCTATTTTTACAAAGTACATGTCCATTAATGGTAGAAGAAAGATTTAGAATGTTGCGGAAATTGGCATCTAGGCTAGCTTTTATCTCTTTAATAGATTCGTTTTGGTAAGAAAGCAAGAGATATGTGATTTCAGCTTTCTCATTAATGGGGTGCCCAAATATAGTTTTCATCCTCTCATAGGTATCTATGGGGTCCCCTTCAAGAAAACTCCCCTCGAAAATAGAATCTAAAACTTGTTTGAACGAAGCGGGTAGCCCAACATAAAAGCTTTTTAAGTAAACCTCAATTTGATATTGGGGTATATAGCTAGCCCGGATCCTTAACAGCCTGTCCCAAGCATCTTTCAAAGATTAATCAAGTAAATAACGAAAAATTCCAGAATCATCTTCATCAAAATTACTAAGGTTCTCATTGATAACTCCGGCAAGTTGTTCCATAGCATTCCGATTTATGAGTCTAGATAAGATAGCAGGATTGTCTAAAGCACTAGAACTTGGGAGAGAACCCCCAACTCTTTTTGGTTCTGACATGGCAAGGGAAAAGAGGCAAACAAAGAGGGAGGATAGAGAGAGAGAGAGGGCGAATAAAACGGCAAGGGTGAAGTGGGGGAGAGGAAAACGAGAGGAAAATGGCAAATAATGTAATGCGAGAGATAGGGATTGTGATGGGTACTTGGTATGTTGACTTTTCGCGTAGACTCCCCGGCAATGGCGCCAGAAATTCTTCTTGCTACCTCTTGAGCTTGCGTTGGATTTCCCCGAAGAGGAAGGGATGATGCAGCAGAGTAGCGTAAGTATTTCCCTCAGTTTTTGAGAACCAAGGTATCAATCCAGTAGGAGGCCACGCTCAAGTCCCTCGTAGTTGCACAAAACGATAGCTACTCTCAACCAACGCGATTAGGGGTTGTCAATCCCTTCACGGTCACTTATGAGAGTGAGATCTGATAGATACAATATTTTTGGTATTTTTGGTATAGAGATGCAAAGTGAAAAGTAAAAGGCAAAGTAAAAAAGCAAAGCAAGATTAAAGTGATGGAGATTAATATGATGAGAATAGACCCGGGGGTCATAGGTTTCACTAGTGGCTTCTCTCAAGAGCATAAGTATTCTACGGTGGGTGAACAAATTACTATTGAGCAATTGACATAATTGAGCATAGTTATGAGAATATCTAGGCATGATCATGTATATAGGCATCACGTCCATGACAAGTAGACCGAAACGATTCTGCATCTACTACTATTACTCCACTCATCGACCGCTATCCAGCATGCATCTAGAGTATTAAGTTAAAAACAGAGTAACGCTTTAAGCAAGATGACATGATGTAGAGAGATAAATTCATGCAATATGAAATAAACCCCATCTTGTTATCCTCGATGGCAACGATACAATACGTGCCTTGCTGCCCCTTCTGTCACTGGGAAAGGACACCGCAAGATCGAACCCAAAGCTAAGCACTTCTCCCATGGCAAGAACTACCAATCTAGGTGGCCAAACCAAACGGATAATTCGAAGAGACTTGCAAAGATAACCAATCATGCATAAAAGAATTCAGAGAAGATTCAATTATTATTCATAGATAGACTTGATCATAAACCCACTATTCATCGATCTCAATAAACACACCGCAAAAAGAAGAAGATTACATCGAATAGATCTCCACGAGAGAGGGGGAGAACTTTGTATTGAGATCCAAAAAGATAGAAGAAGCCATCTAGCTACTAACTATGGACCCGAAGGTCTGAGGTAAACTACGCACACTTCATCGGAGAGGCTATGATGATGTAGAAGCCCTCCGTGATGACGGCCCTCTCCGACGGAGCTCCGGAACAGGCCCCAAGATGGGATCTCGTGGATACAGAAAGTTGCGATGGTGGAATTAGGTTTTTGGCTCCTGTTCTGATTGTTTGGGGGTACGTAGGTATATATAGGAGGAAGGAGTACGTCGGTGGAGCACCGAGGGGCCCACGAGGCAGGGGGCGCGCCCTAGGGGGGCGCCCCCCACCCTCATGACCGCCTCTTTGATTCCTTGGAGTAGGGTCCAAGTCTCCTGGATCACGTTCGGTGAGAAAATCACATTCCCGAAGGTTTTATTCCGTTTGGACTCCGTTTGATATTCTGTTTCTCCGAAATACTGAAATAGGCAAAAAAATGGCAATTCTGGGCTGGGCCTCCGGTTAATAGGTTAGTCCCAAAAATAATATAAAAGTGGAAAATAAAGCCCAATATAGTCCAAAACAGTGGATAATATAGCATGGAGCAATCAAAAATTATAGATACGTTGGAGACGTATCAGCGCCGCCGGCGAAGAAAGTGGTTGTGGGGACAGGGGCTGGTCGCGGTGGTGCGGCACCGCCCGCGGCTGGTGCTGGACGAGGGGCGGCTCCTTCCGCTGCTAGTGCTGGATGCGGCAGTGCAGTGCTGTCTGGCGCTGCCCCGCAGACGGTGGCCAGGGTCACGTCGGCCGCTGCGGGTCGCGGAGGTGCCGCAGGTCGTGGTGGAGGTCTGTCTGGCCAGAGGCCGCCGGCGCTGGCTCCACGTGTTGTGGCCGCTGCGGGTAGGGGCAGGGCTGCCCTTGGTCCTCGAATGCCGCTGCAGGGCCCGACTATGGCCGCGGGACGGGCCGACGCTACGCACGGGCCACGGCTGCCGCAGCCAAAGCCGGCCGTTCCGCCTGCTCCAGTGCCCGTCCATCAGCCGCGGGCCGCGCTGCCGCCACACCACGTCACGAGGCCGACGCAGAAGCAGCCTGGGCCAGTACAGACGCAGACGTCGTTGCCATAGTCAGGCGCTAGAGGGGCGGGTTTGCCTCGTGGCCTAGTCAATAGTGCTGCTAAGGGACCGCCCCGGGTACAATGGGGTGATGATGGGTACAATGCATATGGTGAGGGCCAGCACCGAGGGTCATCGTCGACGGCTAGCGGCCGGGGTTATGCTTGGCAAAGAGATGGTACAGCTGAGCGCCCTTTGTACGGCCCTCCGGGTGGCTTTGTTTAGGGGGCATCGGGCCCTGACTACCGACAGCGAGGCGGGTACCGTGGTCACCATGGTCGTGGTGGCTGAGGTGGCAGGTACCGGCAAGGTCATCCTCCCTCGCCTATTGTTGTTGAGCAGACGGACTCCGTAGAGGCGGCCGATGCCGGTCACACGCCGGACCTGTCCGGTCAGGCCATGGAGGTGGTCACCGCGCTAGCTTCCGCTGTGACTACTGCGACAGGTTCGGATGAGGTAGCAGAGATGGCAGAGACTGATAGAGCGACTAAGTGGGCGCGTAAGAAGGAGAAGATGTTGTGCTATCGTTGTGGTGAGAAGGGTCACTTCATTGCGGAATGCGTGACTGAGCTCTGTGATACCTGCAGCAAGTCGGCACATGATACGGGGGAGTGCCCGATTTTGCGTGATCAGATGCCGACTATTACTATCTATGGTGTGTATTGTGCTGAGCTGATGTTCTTTGAGTCGCCTAGTGCGTGAGAGATCCCAAAGGAGACCCCGAGCATGACCACTAGAATTGTGGAAGTTACCAAATGTGATGTCTCTGGGACTCGGATTGTGCAGTGGCTTATGGAGTTGGTTCCAGGTGACTACCAGTGGGAGCTTGTCAGTCTTGAGGGCAACAAGTATAAGGTTGACTTCCCTTCTATTGAGGATTTGCAGATACTTTTGAGTTTCGGGCTGTGCCGAGTGCCTGGCACAGAATGTATACTGGAGTTCCATGAGTGGAAGAAGGTTGAGCCACAGGGCAAGCCTCTTACTCAGGTGTGGTTATGTTTTTCTGGGGCTCCCTCCAAGCCAATGCAGGATGCTCGGGTTGTTGCTAGCCTGGGTATTTTGGTTGGGAAAACTGAGCGAGTGGATATGGCTTTCACCCGAGCTCACGGGGTGGCTCGTTTGTTGGTGAGTGTTCGGGATATTGAGTTTGTGCCTGATTGGTGTCGTGGACATATCGGGGCGAAATATTCACACTTGAGATTGAGTTTGAGGATACCGAGCTATTCACGGAGGCCATCAATGGGTCTGATACAGACATGCATGAGGGAGATGATAGTTCTGCGGCCAACGAGGCGCCTGGGGCTGATGTTGGACGTGAGATGTCCAATGGTTCGGGGCCCGTCATTCAGACACCCGGGGACGGGACAGTACCTTCCCCTTCAGTGCCGATGAATGCGCTGAGATTTGGGTCGTTTGAGCCAGCTTCTGCTCCTCCCAGACTTTGGAGTGACCGGGTGGAGGCCAATGACGTGCTGGAGCATATGCTCCCTACGCTGGATTTTGATGCTACTGAGGGCTCGGTGCTCGAGGAATCGGAGGTGATTGTCCCTCTGATGACTTCGGCCGATGGAGGGGAGGAGGAGTCTGGGCAGGTGGCCCCTCTTTCTCCCACTCTGACCATGGCCTCACCGACGGCCGTGGTTGAGCCTAGGGGAGGGGGCTATGGGCAGGTGACCATGTCTCCTTCCTCTCCTCCGGCAGCCTCTGTGGCAGCGCAGCCCGTGGCGCCCGTGACGCCTTCCAGCTGGAGGGCCGGGACGGGCGGGGAGTACGGGCAGGCGGCTCGCGTACTCCTCTCCCCCGGAGCGCCTGAGTCCCACGGTGTTGGGTCGAGGCCGACGTCGGCGGGGCTTTTGAGTTCTCATCCGCTGATCACGATAGTTCCTGTGGAGTCTTCGATGGGTGCAGCCCCACACTGTGGTCGAGGTGAGGTTGGAGGCCTTACTTTGTGCGGGCCCACTCGGGAGGAGGTGATCGCGTTTGGAGGGATTTCGGATCCAGTATCTGAGGGGCGGCAGATGAGTTGCCGGCTCCAGGATCGTCCGGAGGTTGACGACATGCAGCAGAGATGCGCCATGCGGGCGGCCAAGCTTCGTGATATTGAGGTCATCACTGGTATGTCGGTCAACACTGCTAATTCAATTTTGCATTTTTTTGATAATGAGATTGTTAATAATGCAAATCAATTAGGTGTTTCACTAGGTTAATGATAGTGAAATCTCTAATTCTGTGAATGATTTACTCGATTTCAAAGCGGAACGCGCTTTAGAGATGATTCAAAACTTAGCAGCGGTCAAACCCATGAATGACTCCGATGTAGAGGCGTTGGGAGTTAGGGTGTTGGATAACTTTTGTGCGGACCTTGCACAATCCTTTCCTGAGTCAGAGGAAGAGGATGACGCCATCGAGGGTGAAGTAGTTAGATCCACGGAGCCCGGTTGTGAGGACCGGGTGGAGGATCAGAACAAACCTAAACGAAAGTGGAAGCGGAAAATTTACCCGGCATCGATGGTGCGCAGGAGTGCTAGGATACGTACCTCTAAAAAATTCCATGACGAAATATGAGAGGAATCTTTTGGAATAGCAGAGGTCTGAAAGACTTGGCTAAAAGAAGATGTGTCGATCGAGCATAGATTGGATTTTATTGCTCTTTCGGAAACTGGTAGAGATAATTTTGCGCCCCAGTTCCTCAATACTTTATCAGGCGGTGTCAATTTTGATTGGCACTGCCTGCCTCCACGAGGAAGATCGGGAGGGATCTTACTTGGAGTGAGATGTGATTCGTTGGAAGTCCGAAGTGTAGTGATGGGTGACTTCGCGGTTAAGTTTCGGGTTAGGTCCAAAGCTGATGGGTTTAATTGGGCTCTGGTGGCGGCGTATGGTGCAGCGCAACCCGAGTTTAAACCGGAGTTTTTGGCGGATCTTGTCTGAATTTGCGGCTCCGAGCAGCTCCCGATTTTAGTTGGGTGACTTCAATATCATTAGAAGGAGAGAGGAAAAGAATAATGATAATTTTGACAGCAGATGGTCGTTTATGTTCAATACCATTATTGAAAGCTTGGATCTGAGAGAGATAGAGCTTTCTGGTAGAAAATTTACTTGGGCTAATAATTTGCCAAACCCAACGTTTGAGAAGTTGGATCGAGTCGTAGCGAGCGTCGAGTGGGAACAGAAGTTCCCTTTGGTAAGGGTCCAGGCTCTCTCGCGCGGAATTTCTGATCACACACCGTTATTCGTGGACTCGGGTGAGCCAAACCACATAGGAAACAAAAATTGCTTTTCATTCGAGCTGGCATGGTTTGAGCGTGAAGGCTTCTTGGATCTAATAGCCAAGGAATGGGCTAAGGATGCAGGAGGTAGGACTTCTGTTGAGCGCTGGCAGAATAAGATTAGGCATTTGAGAAGTTTCTTACGTGGGTCGGCTAAGCACCTTAGTGGGATTTATAAGGTTGAAAAGGAAAGGCTTCTTTCACTTATTCAGTCCCTAGATTTAAAAGCTGAATCCATGATGTTGCAAGCCACGGAGCTTCATGCTAAACTTGAAGTGGAGATGAGGTTGAAAGAGCTTCTCCGTGAGGAAGAATTAAAGTGGGCGTTGTGGGCTAAGGTCCGCAAGGGGACGCGAACACTCAATTCTTTCACTTGATTGCTAATGGCAAGCACAGAAAGAAGAAAATCTTCCAGCTTGAACAAGATGAAGGAACTATTTTAGGACAGGATAACCACAAACTATACATAACCGAGTACTATAAACAATTGTTTGGACCTCCGGAGGATAGTTCAGTATCCCTGGATGAGTCCAGGGTGGAGGATGTGCCTGAACTCACTGCTGATGAAAATGATATTTTGGTTGCCCCGTTCTCGGAGAAAGAGGTGTTTGAAGCTATTGCGCAGGTGAAGAACAATAAGGCTCCAGGACCGGATGGATTTTCGGCGGAGTTCTATAAAAAGTGTTGGCATATTATTAAGAGGGATTTGTTACCAATGTTCCATGATCTATTCTCTGGACAGCTTCAGTTATTTCATTTAAATTTTGGAACAATAACACTGCTTCCTAAGAAAACAGAAGCTGTGAGAATTGAGCAGTTCAGGCCGATCTGCCTCCTCAATGTTAGTTTCAAAATCTTCACCAAGGTAGGGACTAATAGGCTCACTCAGATTGCGCATTCTGTGGTGCAGCATTCCCAAACTGCCTTCATGTCGGACAGAAACATCTTAGAAGGGGTGGTGGTCCTTCATGAAACGCTCCACGAAATTCACACGAAAAAATTAGATGGAGTTGTTTTTAAGGTGGATTTTGAGAAAGCGTACGATAAAGTCAAATGGTCATTCCTTCAACAGGCCTTGCATATGAAAGGTTTTGATGAAGCCTTGCGACGCTAGGTAGAATCATTCATGCAAAAAGGAAGTGTTGGAATTAAAGTGAATGACGACATAGGTCATTATTTCCAGACACATAAAGGCCTGAGACAAAGGGGGTCCGATGTCTCCTATCCTGTTCAACATTGTAGTTGATATGCTGGCAATTTTGATAGGAAGGGCTAAGGAGGCTGGTCAGGTGGGTGGCTTGCTACCTCATCTAGTTGATGGAGGTGTGTCCATTCTTCAGTATGCCGATGATACGATCATCTTTATGGAGCATGACTTGGCCAAAGCGAGAAATATGAAGCTGGTGTTATGCTTATTTGAACAATTGAACGGGTTAAAGATTAACTTTCACAAAAGCGAATTGTTCTGCTTTGGTAGAGCCAATGACGAAGAAGAGGCATATAGGCAATTGTTTGGGTGCGAATTGGGGACTTTACCTTTTACGTACTTAGGTATACCAATCCACCATCGTAAGCTGACAAACAGAGAATGGAAGTGTATCGAGGACCGATTTGAAAAGAAACTGAGTTGCTGGAAGGGCAAGCTCATGTCATACGGAGGCTGATTAATTTTGATTAACTCGGTTCTCACGAGTATGCCTATGTTTCTTTTGTCGTTCTTCTAAGTCCCAGTTGGAGTTAGGAAAAGACTGGACTTCTATCGATCCCGATTTTTTTGGCAGAGCGATGAATTAAAAAGAAAATACCGACTCGCCAAATGGGATATCATCTACCGACCAAAAGACCAAGGGAGTCTTGGTATTGAGAATCTTGAGGTCAAGAACAGATGTCTTCTCAGCAAGTGGTTGTGGAAGCTATCGATTGAGACTGATGCCACTTGGGCGCAGATCCTCCGTAGCAAGTATCTTCACTCCAAAGCTTTGTCACAGGTGTCAGCAAGGCCAACTGACTCACCTTTTTGGAAAGGGCTTATGAAAGTCAAGTTAACCTTGTTTAATATGACAAAGTTTATTATTGGCAACGGTGCTAATACACGATTTTGGGAGGATACTTGGCTCGGAGAGACCCCCCTTGCCATTCAATACCCGTCTCTGTATCGTATTGTTCAACGACGTGAGGCGTTCATTGCAACAGTACTTCAATCCAACCCCCTTAATATTCAATTCAGAAGGACGCTAATTGGCAATCGTTGGGAAGAATGGCTCCATATAGTAAGTAGACTGATGGAGGTTCAGCTAACTCAATAACCCGATAAATTACACTGAAAGCTTACTAGATCTGGAGAGTTTATTGTTAAATCAATGTATGTTGATGTTATCAATTCAAGCTCGATTCCTAGGTCCAAACATGTTTGGGTTGTTAAAGTTCTTTTGAAAATCAAAATCTTTATATGGTTTGTCCATAAACAAGTAATATTAACCAAGGATAATTTGGCAAAATGTAATTGGACATGATATACTAGGTGTAGTTTCTGTGATCGGGATGAAACCATCAAACACCTCTTTCTTGATTGCCCGTTAGCAAAAGTCTTATGGCGGACAGTCCATATTGCATTTAACATTACTCCACCGAGTTCTGTCAACACGTTATTTGGAACGTGGCTTAACGGGATTGAGTCCGAAACAGCGAGACATATTCGAGTAGGAGTTTGTGCTTTATTGTGGGCAGTCTGGAACTGCAGAAATGATTTGGTCTTTAACAGAACAACAAATATTCATTTTTTGCAGGTTATTTTCTGAGCCACTGCGTTGATCCGTATGTGGTCGCTACTCACTCCGACGGAGGCCAAGGAGCGTTTGGTTACTGGATCTACCCGCTGGGAGATGGTAGCACGGGATATGTTCAACCGGTTTGGATGGCGGTCATGTAATAGGATAGGCAATTAGTTACCTGTCTCTCTTATGCCAGCCCGTTGTGGCTTTTCATGGCCAGTTTGTTTTTGGCCCTTTTGGCTCTTTGTGAGCTCTTTTTTTTGTTTTGAGACCCTAAGACCTTATTGAACCTATTTATCGTTTTATTAAGTTGGCCGTATACATTGTTTTGATACAGAAGCCGGGGAGTCCCCTTTTTGAAAAAAAAAGTAAGTGTATGGTGCTCCGAAAAGATTCGTGTCAAATTTTATAAAGGATTGGCCCAAATTAAGCATACAAGGCTGTCAGGATGCACTGCTTGTCGGGCATACAGTCATGTGATGTTTGATTTGTTTAAGGATGTCATTATCGGTGATTTCAATAATCCAGCAGCAAATTTTGTCTTAGCTTGGCGACAGCTGATCACTTGTCGCCAAGCATGCAACATAGATGCTTTCAACTGTTTAGGTCATCTGTCATCTATTGCTCAATTTGTTGAATCCATGGACGTTCAGTTGTTTCTTTCAAGTTCCCTGAATAGATCCAAAAGTATTTGCGTGTGGTAGCACATACCGAATACTACAGTAATTAGAACATCTCCAACAGCTGCCCAATAATAGGGCACAAGTCTTTTTTAGCATCATCTGCCGTCTTTTTTTCTCAATTTGTTGAGTCCATGGACGTTCGGTTGTTTCCTTCAAGTTTCCCTGAATAGATCCAAAAGTATTCGCAAGTGTTAGCACATACCTTAGTTAGAGAATCTCCAACAGCTGCCGAATAATAGGGCACAAGCCATTTTTAGGGCATTATGGGGCGAAAAATGTCCTTCAACGGCTGTCCTATAGCAAATTTTTTGCAAAACAATTTTGTGGCAGCCATATTTTGAGGCTTTGCGTGCCGCAAATATACGGCTCACAGCCGGCTGCTGCGAACGCAAACAGCCTGCCGCAAACTCGCAGCCCCCCGCGCTAGCCGCCACCGTTCTGTCGCGCAAATCGACTGAAAGCCGCCGCCGCCGCCGGAAGGAATCGAGGTACCGCCGCGCCCCGTAGCCGCCGCCATTCTGCCGCACAAATCAACCGAAAGCTCTATTCCTTCTGGTCGATTTGCGTGGCAAAACGGCAGCTTTCGGTCTATTTTAGGGCGCCGTTCTGCTTCAAGCCGTTTTTAGGGCTTCCTCCGCCGAACGGCTACAACATCAATACCGACGGCCGACGTGATGGCTCCAAGCCAATACCGACAGCCAACCTGGCGATGCCATCACCATGGCTCGGCCACGCTTGGAACTTTTCCGGCTACAACAGGGTGCGACGGCGGCCCTCCGGCAACTACGGCATGGAGTTCCAGCACGCCGGCTGTGTGTATTGGCTTGGAACCTTCCGCCAGCTTCGTCGCCGACCTGCTGCTTCACTGTCGCTGTCATCGTCATGGTTCCGCTGCGCCGGAGCTCCTCTGGCTACAACAGGGTGCGCTGGCGGCCCTCCGGCAACTACAACTTGGAGTTCCAGCACGCCAGCCGTCGGTATTGGCTTGGAACCTTCACGTCAACCGACATCACCGCCCGCACATACGATGTCACTGTGTGGAGGCTCGGGCTCCCCGATCAAAGCTCAATTTCCCGGAAATTGGGACGACTCGGGCAGATGCGGAGCTCGTCGGCCCACCGGTGACAATTTAGTCGTGCCCGATCCAGGCTCCTCAATTCTTTATCGACGAGCACGACAATATCCGTGAGAGCGGCGAAGAGGCCATGGCGGCGTTTGCTCGGGCACATTTGGAGTATGTGCAAGCGGAGAGGGAGTACTACTGGAAGGAGGCCGAGAAGCGCAAGAACAACACCGAGGCATGGCCCATCATTGTCGCAAAGCAAGAAGAAGAAGAAGAAGAAGAAGAAGAAGAAGAAGAAGAAGAAGAAGAATGGTGGAGGCGACAAAATGTTCGACGTCGAGAGTGACTCTGATTCCACCAACTGGACAATTTGTAGTTTAGTTTAAGTTGTTAGTTTAGGTTTCATGTAGTACTTTAGCTTATGTTTATATTTCGGTCGAATGTTGTTTAATTCTTATGCGTCCAACAACCGTTCTTTAGTTCCAACTTAATCCTTCGCTCATGTTCCTGTGTAGGGTGGATGCGCTTGTGTGCCACCTGCGCCACATGACTGTATCACGCGACGGAGTGAGGGCCAAGAAAGAGAACAACGAGGCTCTATCATACAATGCGATGTCGTGTGTGCTTGCACTCGGGCGTCCTAGTTATTTGTTTCGAATCGTGAAGCATCTCATTATACACTCCATTCCTCCGACGAAGGTGGATCTTATCTCTTCTCGCTACATAAAAGCACACGTAGCCGAGTGTTTCTACGTACGCCTGCGTGTTCTTTGTCATACGTGGCTTATACACCTCCAAGCCAAGCATCATGAATAAAGCACAGGCCATAACGCAGATCTTCGGCATATCACGGGTTGGACATAACGCAGATCTTGGCATATCACGGGTTAAGCCAAGTATAGCTAAAAATGTGCCCGGCTTACATGAAACACTCAGTTTATCGAGGAAAAAAAAAATACCCGGCTTATACACGAGCATCAGCATTGTGGTTGCCACCTACCCTGGCTTCCATGAACGTGGAGTCCACGAGGGCTCGGGATAGCCAAAACAAATGTTTCAGTCGTCTAGTCCAGACATTTGAAACTGAAACCATTTGCGGACAGTTTGATGACTAACATTGGAGTTGCCCTAACCCCAATTGGGACCTGTTTGGTGTCACTTCGCTCCACGGCTCCGCTCCGGAAGCGGAAACAGCCACTCCGCAAATCCTAGGAGCTGGTGGATCGCCGAACGGGTCCTTAGTCGCACGCCAACTCTGGGGCTTCAGCCTGCAGCAGCGGTGCTGGTCACCTCTTGCAGTTCCACAGGTCCTTGAGGGTGTGTTTGGTTGAGGAACCAACTGTCACGGAATGGAATGGTTCCATTCCAGAGGAATGGGTCGGTTCCGTTCCTGTGTTTAGTAGGTGCAAAAAAGTAGAACGGGTTGGTTCCGTTCCAGTGTTTGGTTTGAAAGAATGGAATGAAAAATTGAATAACAGAAATTCAAAAATTCGGCAGCATTTCATTTGTATTTCCAAGAAAAACAACACAATAATATATATTGACATAGAACACAATTATCAACAATAATATCATAAGGTAGAATCAGGTAGCAAGTTCATTTGGCACATCCAAAAGCAATCAACCAATAATATCATAAGGTAGAATCAGGTAGCAAGTTCATTTGGCACATCCAAAAGCAATCAGCCAATACACATGTCTCTCACATACAGCCATACAAGTTCACATTCCAAATATCAACCCAATGGCACTACAGCCATACAAGTCAAGTTCACATACTTGACAATCATACAACCATATCGAATTTAGAAGTTCTTCTTCACATACCTACTCACCCAAACAGATTTGTTGGTTTCGGAAAGCTTCATGAAGGCTCTTGCCGTCTTGGGGTTGTCAACGAGATGAGCATAGTAGTGGGCAAGGTGCTCTTCATCAAATTCTTTCAAACTAGAGACTACATCCCAAAGGTCATCGGGTATATCATCATCATCTCCACCAGATTTCACAAGAGCTTCAGCCACAAGTTTAAAACCATCTTTGAGAATGGCACCTAGTGGATCCTCTAGAACTTTCACCACCTTGGCCTTCTTTTTTGGTGGTCCTTTGGGGTGACAAGACTCACCAACTTGCGGTGACGTGTTGATCTCACCATTCACCTCACCATTCTCCTCATCATCAACGTCAATAGAAAGAAGATCATTTCCAGACCTTGCATTCATCCCCTTAGCCCCGGTTGTTCCAAAAATGGTCGCCATGGCATGATAGTGTTCAATTGGGTTATTCAAGAAGGGAGCATCAGGTTTGTGGGTCTACAAAAAATTTGCAAGTCATTAGCATAATGAAGACAGAAAATGGGATGATATTGTTCATATTACAAGAAGCTTACCATACAATGACCTGCATAGTGTTCTTCGCTGAGCCTAATTGTGCAAGTATCTTCATCCCATAGAGCTCCACTTAAATTCTTCAAATTGACAACCCTGACCCAAATCTTCCTCCACTTCTTGAGATGGTTTCTAACTTGATCAGAGGTGATAGCTAGCTTGAATTGCTCGTTCAAAACAGCAGCACATTGTTTGAGATGTGTCTCCCTGAATCCACTAGAAGTTCTCTTCCCTTTAGCAACAAGGTCAGCCAAAAAACCTAGCATAGTGTTGGTCATGGAAGTGGTCCATACCATGACCCCACTTTTCCCAGAGATCCCACTTGCAGCGGTAACTTCAACATTGTCCATTTCTGTTCAGCCATCAAAAAATTGCAAAAGAATGGATTAAAGCATCACAAGCACATGATTTAAACATATATAAGATACAATCTGCCCAGCCATCAAAATGTTACAATAAAATGGATGATATTATCACAAATATATTGTTTGACATAATAAATACACAACTTGTCCAGCCATCAAATAAATACAAAGGTAGTTCCTTAAACATTACAAATACATAGTGTGGTGCACTCATAAATTTGCATACATGAGTTGCCTATCTTCCCACATTTGGGCGGCAATTTGTAGCCTATGGTCTACCAAGGCCCTATTGTCACTTAATTGTTGCCTTGATGTTCGAATTGGTTGGGTGGTCCATGTCACTTCCGGTATAATGAATTCATCGATCCCTTGTGATAGTGCATAATTATGAAGAACACAACAAGCTATAACAATGTCGACTTGGACCGGGAAAGTGAAGAACGGTTTGGCATCATCTAAAATTTTGAAACGCCTCTTGAGAGATCCAAAAGCCCTCTCTACCGTCACCCGTAGAGATGAGTGCCTAAGGTTGAATAGCTCCTTATCATTTTGGACCGGATTGTTGCCCCACTCATTCAAATGGTACCTCACGCCACGAAAAGGTGGCAAGAACCCTGGCTTGGCTCCATAACCAGCATCAACTAGGTAGTACTTTCCTAAAAAATAAAAATAAATATTGGTTATAATGGTTTCTTAAGGCAGTAACATATGGACAATTTCTATCTACGTCAACTTCTTACCAGGTGGTACTTGTAAGCCTCTTTCACGAGTTAATGCATCAGCTAAGACGGTCGCGTCGTGTGCGGACCCTTCCCATCCAGCCAAAACATATGTGAAGCGGAGGTCAAAATCTACTGCTGCCATCACATTTTGAGTGGTAAAGGCTTTCCTACCACGAAAAGAAGGCTCCACATCTTTGGTAACACCTGCTCGCACATGTGTACCATCGATAGCTCCAATACAATCCTATATAGTGACCAGTATTAAATGGCATATCATATAGGCTAGATAGCTAAGGAATAGTTTCTGAAATTACCTTAAAATATGGGTCAAATCGATGATTTCCTGCAATTTTTGCGGGGGTTTCCAATGATGGTGGCCTTATATAATCATTACGAAGCTCGCCTATGGCATGAAGAGCCTTTCTAAAATAGATGCTTGTTGTGCCGTATGATCTACCAAAATTGGCTGAAACAACTCTATTCCGAAGGTTATGCCCAATTGTATGCAAAAACATTGCCAATTGTTGCTCCACACTAAGATGTGGACTGTCTTCTAGCAAATTGCGATCCCTCAATATACCACACAAACGAAAGAATGCAGCTCTTTCAAACCTTAGCATGTTTTTGCATAACACATCGCTTTGCCAAATTTTTTGGTTTAGATAATCAAATCTGATTCGATCTCTTTCATGCATTGGGCCATAGGTAATACGTGGTCTCCTCTTCCTTATTATAGCCCGAACAATGACTGCCATTGCAGCTAATGCAACAAAAACAGCTGCTCCCCTAGCCATCCTTTTTCTTTTGCTTATCTTGACCATCTACAATGATACATACTATCAATAATATGGCTACCAATTACTTATAACCATGGATCTGACAACAATATATGGAAGAAATTGGGGAAGAACATTGCACACACAGAAACATAAATCTGTCCTAAGCATCAGCATGTATATACAGAGAAGGGAATGGAACTGTACCTTGCCTATGTTGCTAGCCGCCCTGCTGGTTCGTCGGTGCAGCCTGCTAGGTCGTCGCCGTGCTGATTCGTCGGTGCAGCCTACTAGGTCGCCGCCCTGCTGGTTCTTCGCTGCTGCCTGCTAGGTCACCGCCGCCGCCGCCTGCTAGGTCGCCGCCCTGCTGGTTCGTCGCTGCTGCCTGCTAGGTCACCGCCGCCGCCGCCGCCTGCTAGGTCGCCGCCCTGCTGGTTCGTCGCTGCTGCCTGCTAGGTCACCACCGCCGCCGCCTGCTAGGTCGCCGCCGCCGCTGCCTGCTAGGTCGCCGCTGCTGCTAGGTCGCAGCCAAGCCCGGGATGTGCGCCATCGCAGGGGGGAGATGACGGGGAGGAGAGGGAAGCCGGCGCCGGAGAGGTGTGTGGGGGGCGGCGCTGAGAGAGGAGCGGGGGCGTGGCAGATCGAGAGGGAGGGAGAGATGCGGGAGGGTGGCGGCGCTGGGAAGGAGAGACAGGAGAGGATAGGGCTCGGGTGCGAGGGGAATGAGGCGCGTTCCTTCTCGTCCGCTCGAATCGGAGGTATGCGTCGGTTCCGCATATAGACCGAATATTCCCTTTTCTGGGACTGGTGGGTTCTGGTTCTATCTATTGACCGAACGTGAGAATGGGCTCTCGGGACGGGACGGACCCATGCCATTCCATCTGGTGACAGCAACCGAACACACCCTGAGTCGACCAGTGTTGGTTCCACTTCGCAGTGGCCGGGTGTCTCCAGCTAAAACGAGGTGACTGGCAAAGCGATGGTCGTCCTGGGTGCTATGTGTATGTACGTTCTTGGTAAAATACGGTATTTTTTAACTTCTTGCTGGAAAGTTCAGTACCAATCTACTAACATGATTTTACAGTATGCTGTCACGGTTCACAATTTCTATCAAACCTCTTTGTCTATAGCAAGCTTCCATAAGCTGCTCCTCTGATAAGCCTCTTAAGATCTACATCGCCCGATTCAAAATTGCATGACTGGAAAATGCAGCTAACATTTCTCTGCTGGGCAGAGGCTATATCGACTGAAATCGCTAGTTCTGCCGGAAGGGACGCAAACAATGGTATCTGGTTTGGGTTTTCATCGCACTGCTTGAGCCGGATCCGCGCGAGGTCAAGATGAGTTTAGTGCGTCGAGTTGCCGCTGGAGCTCCTCGAGATCGTCGTCGATAGCGCCGGAGCTAGCTGGTGCAGCAGGTGGCTCCACGTAGGAATCTTCATCTGGAAGTTCACGGACAAGGCCTTCTGGAAGGATGTCTGCACAGATTTTCAAACGAGGTAAAATCACATCAGGAGTGGTAAATAGGGAAATATGCTTCGTTCTTAGAATTTGATTTTACCTGTTGCAGCCCTTTGAACGCTTGACGTTGCCGTGTCACTATCATCAAGAACACTGCAGAAGGGGAAAACACTGCAAGTAAGAAACTCCGTGCAACTTCTGCGATGGGTATTCAGTTCACCAGGAAAATAATTCTGTACTCCTGGGGAGTATGTACGTACTCCCATTCCTCATATACCATTTAGATGAATCGACTATGCCTCTTTACCATTTTAATACACTTCATTAGCAATTACATTTTGCATAGTTTGCTATATTGTGTATTTGTACATAAAAATGGTATATTGCAAAAACTAAGAGGCCCCGGTGATGTTTTTTCGTAATACTTGCATTGAGGTATCTTAGTATGGTATATCGAGAATGATAAAGAGGTATAGATTCATTTAAGAGGTATACTGAATATGGGACTACATACTCTGAAGTATATAAAGGAGTCCTTGTATTATGTACATAGAAACGCAAAATCATGAAAATATAGCAAGCATCAAACTGAAAGTAGTGGCTGGGTAGTTCTGAAGAACAAACATAGTAGTTCAATATAGGATTGAGAACATTTTAGAACACATCCAATCTTGTTAGCTCCATTTGGTATAGAACTATGCATAACAACACTGAACAGAACAATTAGGTTAGGGGGCGTTTGGTTGGGCTGTGGCTTTCAAATAAGCAACTGTCAGCTGTCTGCTGTGGAAAAGCTGCTGAAAATCATAGCACAGATCTGTAGATCTGTAGCGTTGGCAGGAAATAGCACACCTAATTTACACCGAGAAATTTCATGTCTAAGTTTCTAATCTAACTTGGGTGAGAATCTGAAATTCAGAGGATATGACGACATTCAATCAAGGGACCACATTAGTTGATCAATAATGAGTCAATGCAAGGTTTTTTCTTGGCAGTTTTAGGGATGGGTAATCTGCTGGAGCTGTTTTTAGGTCATTGTGGCAGTTTTTGGGATAGGTAAGCTGTTGGAGATGCTCTAATTATACTGGTTGGTAGTAACCACATCTAGACCAAAATCTGTGATGTGTTTATATGTGTGAATGAATTCAATCAGAATAGGGGGCAATGTACCTAATGTTCCACTCGTTATCCACGTGAACCGGGTATTCAATTGCTGCGGATGCTTCAGCTTCCATCTTAGCCTTTGCCGCTGCATCTCTAGCAGGTTTTGATTGCATATATTCTTTCTAAAAATGATGAACGCCAGGATACCATTAGGAAACAGTCACAGTTGTAACTAGCAAAGATTACCAAAAGGAAGCAAGAGTGAAAATAAGCACCTGTCTCTCAAGACATGCTGGGTTTGAACATTGTGGATTTGGTCTCATTTCCATTGTCGGGAAAAAATCCTTAAGTGAATTATATCCCTGCAAAAATAGGAGGACGTCGCAAAAATATGATAATTAGAAAATGTTCAGAATTTTGAGATGAATATGTTGGATAAACATGTGCCACAATGGGAAACCTTTCAACCTACAGGAACGAAAATGATACTAACAAACTCTGATAATTTCCTTCCAAAAATAGAGAGCCCAACTATGTCATTTAAAACATGCCAACAGCGGTCGCAGCATCACAACAACTAGATAGAAGCAATTACCAAGTAAGGGGAAACTTGACCAAACTTCAACAGATATTTCAGAGAATTCTGGACCAGCAGTCCAGCAACAACACCCTGCAAAGAACATGTTCATCAGCCAAAACAAATGGGACATGGAAAATGTTCAGAATGGTTTTGGTTAACTTTGAGACAGGAATCTTGTGACTAAGAGTGACTAGAATGCATTGTCACTTTGGGATGGTAGTGCTAAGTCGTTAAATGCATGGTGCACTGCATTGCAGTTATGTCCAGCAATGCATAGATCCAATTGAATCAAGAAATATCTTGAAACAGAAGTCGACTAACATAAGCTGAGAGTCAACAGTACAGTAGATAAGCATATTTAAACAAGTCCAAAACCAAATTAGTAACACTCCCAGCGTCCCACTTATAGCTGCTAAACAGGCACAAGAATGTGACTGATCAGAAGAACCAAGCTTCCACAGCTTTGAGCAAATTGTTGCCCGGTGAGAAAACAACAAAGCAAAAACAAAAGTGAACGAAGTAAAGGACTCACCATTGTAGTTGGCAAAGAAGCAGCACAAACACCATCTCGCTTAAGTGTACGCTCGTCCACTCCTGATGCTACAACCTTTACACAGAAGTACCACAAACAGGTTACAAAAGATAAACAGATTAAATACAAATCCAGGAAATGCAAGAGGACATCTCAAGTCCTCAACTAATTAGATCGACTGTGAAGAATAAAAAAAGGCAGAAACTAAAATCAAAAGCATAATAGCACACTATTAAGGTACGACGTGAAGAGTACAAAATATGAGATACATAGTAAGTACCAATGGAGGAGCACATGCAAAGCATGCAGTTTCACCAGGAACCAATAGCTGTATATGACCAGAAACAGCGTCTTCAGACACACCTGATGCATAAGTTCTCATGTCAAGTGCATTCCACATTGATGAGATTATTATAAATGAAGAGAATTAGCATGAAATGAAGGCGAAAATGTCACAATTTAATTGTCCATTTCTCACCGAGGGCTAGTCACGCAGGTAACAACAACTAAGCATCTATTCTTGGTGCTGCAATACAATTTAAGAATGTAGTGTATTTCCATGAAATGCAAGTATGGAGCCTAGGGTGCACATTTATGAAACATAACCTCGCCTAATTCCGTAGCATGCTCTGAAGTTTGCACTATTTTCTGAACCAATCAAATGCTACTATATTTGCATCTAGCTTGAGCAGCCTCATAAAATATCTAGCAAGTACTAAAGTAGAACTGTAAAAGAATAAGGTCACAGGAACAGAAGATTCTTTCGCCTATTCATGTACAATTTGAACTGTTTTGATCAGAGTTCCTGCCAAATTCTTGGGTGCCATAGAGGCCACCAGCCCACCATGTTCTCGCAAAAAGATATGTATTCAATTAAACTCTTGAACAACACCTACGGGTTAATAATATATTGTGGATGAGTTTATCCAATGCATATACAGGCATAAGGGGATGTATAGCAAGTAGCAACTTTTAAAGGCAAGGTGGACGACAAAATTTCTATGTACATCAGAATACAACGAGACAGAACAATTGGCATGAAGATATAAGTGCAGATAATATGAGCGGTATCCAACAAGCAGTAAGTACATAATTAAATGCAAGTTTTGGGCTTACCAGATTCCATCCATGTTTGGCGAAGCTCATTGCAAGCCTGAAAAGCAAGTATAAAAACAAATAATGCACCACTGAATCACAGACATGCAGAGCTACATGCAAAGTTAACAAGCCATAGAGAATGAGAATGTTGAGAGGATTGATGAAGTGCTACACAAAATCATGAAAGTATAATGTTACTAATTTTCACCTGATTGACAACCATACGAGCTTCATAGTTATCAACACAGCTCAAAACAAGATCAACTCCAGTGCTGCGCCCGTTAGAGCTCCTGGCTTTGAGACTTCCCAAAAATGTTTCAAATCCTTTCACTGTAGTGATATTCAACGAATAACTCTGTGGGAAGAAAACAAATGATGTCAGTTTACACAACAAAGCAGGAATAGTGTAACACTAGAAGGGTTGGGTGCGCTTCGCTGCGCCATTGGTGTTGTTGGGATTTCATAAAGAAAATGTTATTTGGTTTGGCGTGTGGGGAAAATAATGGTGTTTTCTTTTTTATAAGATGGTGTTTTGGTGGGCTTTCTTGGTGGTGTGATTATGTGGGGAGGTTTTTTGTGCTGGTGGCTGACATACTATAGGGGTGCTATAATGTCACATGTTGGCGCTTCTTTTCCTAGGTGGTGAGAGGGTGCATGGGACTGATGTGTTTTTCTAGGCTGGTTGATGCCAATTAATTTGAGAAATCATTGACCCAGTCAAAATCGTGAATCAAATCTAAAATTGAGCACCTCAATTAAATGAGAGAGCTCCTTGAGAAATTGTTGACCCGGTCAAAATCGTGAAACAAATCCAAAACTGAACACCTCAATTGAATGAGAGGGGTCCAAAATTAGGCAGCATGGTGAATTAGAAGATGTGATCCACTATATCAACGGCAATTTTTCTTCGGTCAAACAAATTCTATGGATATGGATACTGATAAGCACTGCAAGTGGGCTGCGTTGGGTAAAGAAAAGTGTTTATCCTGAAAATTGTAAGGCCTACATTTTCGCCCTTCTATGAAAACTTGTAGTGTCATGAATCTGATGAAAGGATCAATTTGCTGAAGAAGGAAAGGGCAGCCACATAAATGACTGTCACCAATGGGCACAGTTCTCACCTCCAATACGACATCGGGATTTATTTCGCTAAGTGTCTGCACAGCAGCATCAGTCTTGGTCATTCCAACCTAACAGCACAAGGATACTGTTATTAGTCTGGCCAAGGTTATGCTCTTGGAGAGTAGTAGGTATAATCAATTCAATAAAAGAGTGTAAACAGTGTTTCAGAAAATAAACTTTCACTATGTATATTAAGAAAATGCACATCATGGTATCATGCACAGAAAGGAGAGAGCAGATAAAGATTTTCATGGAAGCTTACCTGGTCCGGTCGGAAGAACAACCTATTCATGTTAGCCAGCTCAACTGTGTCATAGTCATATAGCAAGAGGCGTCCAATTCCACATCTAGTGAGCATCTCACCAGCGACACTACCAACACCACCTACACCCTGTGGAGCATGTACTAATGTATCAAGAACATTAAAAGTCAAAGTTTGATCTTGTAAACTAAAAAATGTTTGATCTTCACCCAAGAAATGTTCTGCTCAAGTAAATTGTACAGTTGCAACCATTTCTTTTCTGTTGTTCCATATAACTAAAGAAACATGTATTGGTCTAGTAGGGTTGTAATTTTGTGCAGAAATGGCATGTGTATAACCAAACAAACAATTGTGTGTCATGAAATTCAATTAAATTACTAGCAGTTAGCATTAGATGAAAAAAGGCAGCTGCTCAAAACATACATTTCCGCTACATTTTCCTTAATAGGAACGCCAATACCCATATACTATCACCCTAAAAAAATACATGTATACTATCACTTTGTCTGCTGATATGCAGGCATAGACAACCAACTGCGGACATATGTTTGGCGGACAAAAAACTAAGTTGCATATCTTATATCTCTAATTATATTTAGCTCTGTGACTACTGATTTGATCTTGCAAATTGGTGATTTCATCAGAACTGAACTTCACCCAAGATCCTCACCAAACAAGTATATTCTGCCTTGAACCTTGCATAAGATAACATTTCTAGAACAATCTGAAAAGATTTGATGTGGCTAGCATTGACATCAAACTCTCGTGGGCTTGAGTGCATGTTGGTAACCACAATATTTCATTGAGGAAAGCCTAGTACAAGAACTATGCCACAAGTGAAAAGTGCTCTCCAGTCACTATCCAAGCCCACTACATATTTGCTTGATCCATGATTTCCATCTGATAACTTCATGGTATACCGACTAACATCCTCTACTTATTAGAGAGGAAAAATTTACAGGTCCAGTCCATGCCAATTGCCAGCTCGAATTGCTTTAGAACGCCTCAAAGCCAGATGAGAGCAAAAGACGCTCACCACAATGGCGACAGAGTAGTCGCGGATGCGCTCGTAGTTGTCGACGATCCCCATCCGCTGCAGCGCCATGAGCCTGCTGTAGGGGTTGCTGTCCACCACCTCCGCGCTCATGTCCTGCGCCACGCAACCCCAATCCGCAAGCCACAGTCAATTCTCAATTCCACAAACACACAGATCCAATTCGCCACCTAGAAGCCTGGCAGGGGCCATCATCGGATCGTACCTTGATCTTCGACCGGGTGGCGGCAGCGGCGCCGGACGGGCCCATCATCTTCACCACGCGATCTCGCATCTGGCAACAGGGGAGAGGAAGATGTGGGGCGGTGACCGGAGGAAGGGATCGAGATCTGGGGAGGGAGGGAGCGGACGGCGGCTTACCCGGTCGATGGAGGCGGGGTCGGGGAGCTGCTTGAGCGCGTCGAGGTCGCGCAGCAGCGCGTGCAGCTCCTCCTCCATGGTCGCCGCCGGCCGGCCGGGTGGATCCGTTGGAGTGCTGGCAGCGGCTGTCCAGATCGGAGTGTGTCGAGTGGAGCGCGGGGGCGACGAGCCGACGGCAGAGTATTTGGTGGAAAACCACGATAAAAACGCCGTGGAAAGGAACCATATTTGGAAGTTCCCAAAATCTAAAAAGTGGCCGCGCACTATCTAGACGGAACGAGCGGCCGGCCCCTCGCCGCTCGACCTGCCCTGATTTGCCGCACGCGTGGACCAGGTGTTATCCGGTCGGGCGCTCTCAACCACAAAACAGCTGTCGCTATCTACCCCTTTCAACCCTTCGTCCCCATCTCTCTCGCATCCGCCGCCATCACAACTCGCGTCGGCCACCTCCGCTCCTCTCACACCGGCCGCCACAAGTTGGGAACGGGCATCACGCCCCTCGACTGGATTCAGGCGCCGCCGTTCCCATATGTATCAGATCTGTTGAAACTAGGTGAAGGTCGAAGGAAGCTTTGGACGGAGCAGGAGGAAGGGAAGCAGCGGACGGCATGAGGTCTAGGCGTGGCTGTAGCGACTGGGAGAGGACGAAGCACATGCTTGGATGAAGTGTAGCGGCCTGATGAAGCACGGCCACGGGAGCGGAAATGACCTCGTCCTCGATCTGGAGCAAGATGAAGACAAGGACTGCTAGGGAATGGAGACAGAGATATGTATTACCCACTTTGACGATGGCTGTGATTTGACCCCGATGGTCAATCACTTTCTTGCTATCGACTTCATCTTGTTGGCAATGTAAATGCCCAGATGATGATTCCAACAATTTGTACTAGTACAATCTAACTTTAATTCTGGATGATATCAGCTCGTAAGATCTTTTATATCAAACTAATCAATGAAAATTAGATCCCCATGAGTATATTTTGACGAAAAAAACTGATACCAACTTTGGTGCTATATCGTGCAATTTTAGTACTGCATTATGCAACTTTAGTACTGAATGGTGCAACTTTTTTATAAACTTAGTTTTTGTAGCTGCATGATCCAATTTTCTATGAAGTTGCAACCTACCAACCATGAGAACGTAATGTGCAACTAGTCTACTGCCCCGCCAACAACCTACTAGTCGATGTGCAACTCTCATCCTTACTCGTGGATATGTAGTTTTTCATGGTTTTACACACCCTGCCTACCCCCTACCAGTGCTATGTGCAACTTAGTCTGTTGTTCACGCCAACAGCTTATTAGTCGATGTGCTACTCCTTCCCCTCCCTTGTTGTGGATATGCAGTTTCAGTTGGCGGAGGCAATACACGGAGTTGCACAAGTCCGCCAGGCAGTTGGCCGGGCCAACATACGAAGTTGCACATCTCACAGGAAGAATAGTTTGATGGTGAAAACTCCACATTCATGAGGATAGTGAAAAGTTGAATATAGACAAGACGCTAAAGTTGTACGTCTCACTAGCAGGGGTGGTTTGCCCTAGGTGCTAGCAGGAAAACTGCACATCCATGGGATACAAGAAAAAGTTGCACATTACTGTTAGACAGTTGGCCGTGGCAGTATCCTAAGTTGCACATCCACTGATAGATAGTTGGCTGATGCAGCAAACAGTGAAAACACTCAAACGCGGTTGTGGGGGGTGCACGCGCGACGACTACCAGGCATGGAGTTGGCGAGGGCACCGCGGTAGCTGACCAAATTGCATATTTCACTGTTAGAGAGTAGTTGGGGTGGTGCCACTAGTGAAAACTGCATGGCCTAGGCAACAAATGAAGTTGCACATCTCACTAGAAGGAGGCGGTTTGGGGTGGAGGTATCATAGAGGAAAACTGCACGCGTACGGTGTACGAGAAAAGTTGCACATCCATCTCAGGTAGTTGCACATCGACGGCTAGTCAGTTGCACAAAACGGGATCAAAATTGCACAAAAAATATTTCGTCGAAACATAATCATATTAGATCTAGTTTCGAAGAGCACGCCACGAGAGTTCGAACAATGAAAACGGATCTTAATTCCGACGTGCGGTTTAAAAGTTATGGCTTTTCATAAATTTAGAAATTTGAATTAGTGCGTTCACATGGTTTTATAATTCACTTTCCTTTTTTCTGTTTATGTGGTTCTTTTTCTAATATGAAATGAAATTTTGTTATATAGGAGTACTAATTAGGGGACCAAATTAGATTAGAGGATCAAAAAAAAATTTAGGCCGGCCGCTCCGAACAGCCAGGGAGCAGCCGGCCGCTGCGTAGACCTGTCCACCACGATAAAAACTCCGTGGAAAGGAACCATATTTGGAAGTTTTTAATATTGTATAAAAAATTAGTACATCTATTATCATCCACCTAATAATATAAATGTAAATGTAAATATATTTTTCAATAAATGTATTATTAATACTCCCTACATTCCATAATATAGTGTGTATATATTTTTTAAGTCAAATCCCACAAACTTTGACCAGATTTTTGAAAAAAGCATTTATATCTACAGTGACAAGTATATATCATTAGATTTATTACGATATATAGTTCCATATTTTGTATATTTAATATTATGGATATAAATAATTTTCTCTATAAACGTAGTTAAAGTTTGTAAAGTTTCACTTTTGAGAAAATATATATGCACTGCATTATGAAAGAGGGAGTACATGTTATTAATATTTATATATTATATTATTCCTAATAAAACATTTGTGTGTTGCTACGGGCTACGGTACAGATACGAGTCCTTTCTGCTTCTTTAGACTTATATATAAGATGGTTCTTGTAATTCTTATATTTTGATGGATTCGTACCCCTATGAAGTAATTTTTTTATATTTAGAATGGCTTAACTTCGTTACTGTTGAAAAATCGTGAATGTCGCCTAGAGGGGGGGTAAATAGGCGCTTTAAAATAATTATGTTTTAGGCTTGAACAAACGCGGAATAAACCTAGCGGTTAATTTGTCAAACACAAAACCTACAACAACTAGGCTCACCTATGTGTACCAACAACTTATACTAAGCAAGATAAACAACTAGGTGATAGCAAGATATATGACAAGAAATAATATGGCTATCACAAAGTAAAGTGCATAAGTAAGGGATCGGGTAAGAGATAACCGAGGCAGGCAGAGACGACGATGTATCCCGAAGTTCACACCCTTGCGGATGCTAATCTCCGTTTGGAGCAGTGTGGAGGCACAATGCTCTCCAAGAAGCCACTAGGGCCACCGTAATCTCCTCACGCCCTCGCACAATGCAAGATGCCGCGATTTCACTAAGGGACCCTTGAGGGCGGTCACCGAACCCGTATAAATGGCAACCCTTGGGGGCGGTCACCGAACCCGTACACTTTGGCAACCCTTGGGGGCGGTCACCAGTACCCGTCAAATTGCTCGGGGCGATCTTCACAACCTAATTGGAGACCCCGACGCTTGCCCGGAGCTTTACACCATAATGATTGAGCTCCGAACACCACCAACCATCTAGGGCGCCCAAGCACCCAAGAGGAACAAGCTCAAAGGTACCAAGCACCCAAGAGTAATAAGCTTCTCAACTTGTAACTTCCACGTATCACGTGGAGAACTCAAACCGATGCACCAAATGCAATGGCAAGGGCACACGGAGTGCCCAAGTCCTTCTCTCTCAAATCCCACCGAAACAACTAATGCTAGGGAGAAAAATGAGAGGAAGAACAAGAAGGAGAACACTAAGATCTAGATCCAAGGGGTTCCCCTCACCTAGAGGAGAAAGTGATTGGTGGAAACGTGGATCTAGATCTCCTCTCTCTTTTCCCTCAAAAACTAGTAAGAATCCATGGAGGGATTGAGAGTTAGCAAGCTCGAAGAAGGTCAACAATGGGGGAAGAACACGAGCTCAAAGGATAAGGTTCATTAGGGAAGAAGACCCCCTTTTATAGGTGGGAAAAAATCCAACCGTTATGCTCACAGCCCGGTAGTACCGCTTGACCTCACGGTACTACCGATAGGGTAGCGGTACTACTGCTAAGGGTAACGGTACTACTACTTGCGAGCGGTACTAAAAAATTACATCCGTGCCTATCACCGCTGGACTTGTGACGAGTTTTTGGTCCCGAGCAGAAGTAGCCACGGAAGTAGCCGCGGTAATACTGCTCCAAGCGGTAGTAAAAAATTACATCCGCTCCTGTCCGCGGTAGTACCATTGCAGCCTTTTCAGAACACCAAAACTGACACAACTTCTACAAACGGACTCCGAATTCGACGAAACCAAGTTTGTTGGAAAGCTAGTGACAAGGGCTAACACAATCTTGATAGAAATACCAATAAGAAGCAAATGAGAAAAGACCCAAAAGAAAATGGTGAGAACCCTTCCTCAGATAAGACCGGTAAAACCTCCAACACCGAAAACATCATAGAAGACGCATGCAAACTCCGTTTTCGATGAACTCAAGCTTGTCATCAAGATGACCATAAGCTCTAAGACTCACAAAGAGAACCAAACAAGAACCAAGAAACATGATGCAAGGATGCAATGGTTTGAGCTCTCGATGAACGATACGATCAAGCTACTCACTTGAGAGCCCCCCTTGATAGTACGGCTATCGATCCTATAACCCGGTCTCCCAACTACCACCATGAGACCGGTAAAATAGAAAACCTATCAAGGGCAAACCTTTGCCTTGCACATGATCCACTTGAGCTAGATGATGACGATCTTGTCCTCCTCAAGATGGACCACCTTTCTTGATTGCGTTGGGTCGATGGAGACTAGATGATTGCTCCCCCATACTCCACTATGGGTGAGCCACTCTTTGACACATCTTCACAAGTCCATTGACACCATAATGGATGGCAAGCTTCAAGCACTTGATCTCTTCATGATTCTCCACTTGAACTTGCACACGGCAATCTTGATGACGATCACCACTTGGTGTCATCCTTCCCATGGGTTGTACGATATCATCCTCTTGACGCAAGCCCATAGACACGTACCTAACCCCACATAGACTCTCACATAGACCATCGGTTAGTACACAAAGTGCAATGGACAATGCTTACCATACCATGGGATCACTTGATCCCTCTCGGTACATCTTCTACTCTTTGTGAGTTGATCAACTTGATTCACTCTTGACTTAGTCTTGATCAACCTTGAATCTTTCCAACTCTCTTCGTTTGGATGATGTCTTGAAGGTAAACATGAATGATCACACAATCTTCTTCTTCAAGACATGCTTGCAATAAGCTCAACACTCACATGACCAATCTTTGGATAATTCCTTAATAGCACCTTGGTCAACCCATAAACTCCTTGAAACCAACACATGGACTTCAAGAAATGCCTATGGAAAAATCCTTCAAATATAACGCAATGCAACCGTTAGTCCATAGAGAATGTCATCAATTACCAAAACCACACATAGGGGCACCGCATGTCCTTTCAATCTCCCCCATTTTAGTAATTGATGACAATCACTTTCAAGAGAGTTTATATAAGGAATTATGCATCACCATGCAATGCAACAACCAATAATGCATGCGTAGGAGATGCATATTCTTAGGAACAAACCAAAGCCAGAAGAGACAACTCTCTAAACTGAAGGAAATATACCCTAGAGGCAATAATAAAGTTATTATTTATTTCCTTATATCATGATAAATGTTTATTATTCATGCTAAAATTGTATTAACCGGAAACATAATACATGTGTGAATACATAGACAAATAGTATGTCACTAGTATGCCTCTACTTGACTAGCTCGTTGAATCAAAGATGGTTAAGTTTCATAGCCATAGACATGAGTTGTCATTTGATTAACGGGGTCACATCATTAGAGAATGATGTGATTGACTTGACCCATTCGGTTAGCATAGCACTTGATCGTTTAGTTTGTTGCTATTGCTTTCTTCATAACTTATACATGTTCCTATGACTATGACATTATGCAACTCCCGTTTACCGGAGGAACACTTTGTGTGCTACCAAACGTCACAACGTAACTAGGTGATTATAAAGGTGCTCTACAGGTGTCTCCGAAGGTACTTGTTGGGTTGGCGTATTTCGAGATTAGGATTTGTCACTTTGATTGTCGGAGAGGTATCTCTGGGCCCACTCGGTAATGCACATCACTATAAGCCTTGCAAGCATTGCAACTAATGAGTTAGTTGCGGGATGATGTGTTACGGAACGAGTAAAGAGACTTGCCGGTAACGAGATTGAACTAGGTATTGAGATACCGACGATCGAATCTCGGGCAAGTAACATACCGATGACAAAGGGAACAACGTATGTTGTTATGCGGTTTGACCGAGAAAGATCTTCATAGAATATGTAGGAGCCAATATGAGCATCCAGGTTCCGCTATTGGTTATTGACCGGAGATGTGTCTCGGTCATGTCTACATAGTTCTCGAACCCGTAGGGTCCGCACGCTTAAAGTTCGATGATGGTTATATTATGAGTTTATGTGTTTTGATGTACCGAAGGAGTTCGGAGTCCCGGATGAGATCGGGGATATGACGTGGAGTCTCGAAATGGTCGAGACGTAAAGATCGATATATTGGACGACTATATTCGGACATCGGAAAGGTTCCGAGTGATTTGGGTATTTTCAGAAGTACCGGGAAGTTACGGGAATTCGTATTGGGCCTTAATGGGCCATACGGGAAAGAAGAGAAAGGCCTCAAAGGGTGGCCGCACCCCTCCCCATGGGCTGGTCCGAATTGGACTAGGGAGGGGGGTGCCCCCTTCCTTCGTTCTCCTTTTCCCTTCCCTTTCCTTCCCTCCTACTACTACTTGGAAGGGTTCCTAGTTCTACTAGGAAAGGGGGAATCCTACTCCCGGTGGGAGTAGGACTCCCCTAGGGCGCGCCATAGAGAGGGCCGGCCCTCCCCCTCCTCCACTCCTTTATATACGGGGGCAGGGGGACACTCCAAAGACACAACAATTGATCTCTTGATCTCTTAGCCGTGTGTGGTGCCCCTCTCCACCATAATCCACCTCGGTCATATCGTAGCGGTGCTTAGGCGAAGGCCTGCGTCGATAGAACATCATCATCGTCACCACGCCGTCGTGCTGACAGAACTCTCCCTCAAAGCTCGGCTGGATCGGAGTTCGAGGGACATCATCGAGTTGAACGTGTGCAGAACTCGGAGGTGCCGTGCGTTCGGTACTTGGATCGGTCGGATCGTGAAGACGTATGACTACATCAACCGCGTTGTCATAACGCTTCCGCTTTCGGTCTACGAGGGTACGTGGACACACTCTCCCCTCTCGTTGCTATGCATCACCATGATCTTGCGTGTGTGTAGGAAATTTTTGAAATTACTACGTTCCCCAACAAAAACTTCTCCAAAAACTCTCTGAAACTTCTCCCCCATTGGCATCGATTGCCAAATTGGGCTAAAAGCTTAGAAGGCCAATATAAAATGTGTTCCTCCATAAATTGTGTATTTCTCAACAAGAGAGTGGAATGCAATACACATATCCAACGGTAAATACTTGGAGGAAGACAAACAATATTGAGGCCCAAAGATTGCAAAAGGAAGATATGCCACAAAGACATAATCAAAGAGAGAAACAAGCAATCAAAAGATACCAATTGAAGCAAGCTATCAAAAGATACCAATTGAACCAACTAGGCCAATGATCCTACGAGCCACATGAATAAAGGATATTATGATAAGAGCGGAGCGGTGTTTTAAAGAAACTAGAGAAGCTCCCCATGATTTGTGCACATCAAGAATTTTTGTATTTGGATACAAAGTGCACAAAATAGGATCATAGCTCCCCCAAAATCAATAGAAACTTACAACAAGTGCAAGAGAGCATATAGAAAACTAAGCCTAGTACTTGCAACAAACACATGGTTGAGCAACAAGTAAGAGAGGCAACTTAAGAGTGGGCTCAACCAAAAAGATGTGTGTGAGTCAAGGCAATGCACTTGAGAAGACTAATGTACATAAGAGCATTAAGCAACAATAAAGTCTTCAAAGAATGAGGCACACGGTGCAAGGCCTATCATTCCCACACACAATTAGCAAATGGGTTCACAAGCTTACTAATAAGCATATAGAGAACCTATGTTTGTGACAACCTGCGGTGAAGATAGAAGATGAAAGGCGCATCAAGACGAGTGTCGGTGTCAAAACCGGCGGATCTCGGGTAGGGGGTCCCGAACTGTGCGTCTAGGCCGGATGGTAACAGGAGGCAGGGGACACGATGTTTTACCCAGGTCCGGGCCCTCTTGATGGAGGTAAAACCCTACGTCCTGCTCGATTAATATTGACGATATGGGTAGTACAAGAGTAGATCTACCATGGGATCAGGGAGGCTAAACCCTAGAAGCTAGCCTATGGTATGATTGTATGTTGTGATTGTTGTCCTACGGACTAAAACCCTTCGGTTTATATAGACACCGGAGAGGGTTAGGGTTACACAAGGTCGGTTACAAAGGAGGAGATATCCATATACGTATTGCCTAGCTTGCCTTCCACGCCAAGTAGAGTCCCATCCGGACACGAGACGAAGTCTTCAATCTTGTATCTTCATAATCTAACAGTCCGGCCAATGGAGATAGTCCGGCTGTCCGGAGACCCCCTAATCCAGGACTCCCTCTGTAGCCCCTGAACCAGGCTTCAATGACGATGAGTCCGGCGCGCAGTATTGTCTTCGGCATTGTAAGGCGGGTTCCTTCTCCGAATAAATCATAGAGGAATTTGAATACGAGGATAGTGTCCGACCCTGCAAAATAAGTTCCACATTCCACCGGAGAGAGAATAATATTTTCACAGATCTAATTTGCTGGCTTGTTTTGGCAGCACGACGTTATGTCATTGCCCGGTGATTATTCGAACCGTTTCTTTTAACCAGCTCCACACATAACGCGAGGCGGTTTCTTGACACGTCTTGTCGAAGCGGAGATCGTGTTCCCTCAATTACGGGATTCTCATTAATGCGGTCGTGGGTAACCCAACCGTGTCTAGGACTCCTAGATTATAGGCAAGTCCCAAACGGCTACGGAGAGGACGCTTGATATTCACCCTCTTTATAAGGGGACAAGGTTTTCGCTTTTTTCCTCTCGTGCTCAATCGAACCCTTCTCTTGCCTCGAGTTCTAACACCCAAAGCCCAGGTTAGGTGCTCCAGATCTTCAATCATGTCCGGATCCAGCCTTCAAGGCCGATGGATACCCTCCTCCGTTACGGAAGAGGACATCAAGAAGTTGAGGGAGGCCAGATACCTGACCGCCGAGGTTTCGCATTGGCTGCCTGCCCGAGGGCAGATCGTCCCTACTCTCGAACCCAACAAGAACGTCGTGTTCGTCTCCCACTTCCTCCGAGGCCTAGGCCTCACTCTGGATCCCTTCATCAGGGGTTTGATGTTCTATTACGGGCTAGATTTCCATGATCTAGCTCCAGACTCCTTTCTCCACATCTTGATATTTATGGTCGTGTGTGAGGCCTTCCTCCGCATTACCCCTCACTTTGGCTTGTGGCTCAATACCTTTGAAGTGAAGCCGAAGATGATTGAGGGGCAACATGCAACGTGCGGAGGTGCATCAATAGGCAAGATGGCAGGAGCTCCATGGATGAAAGGTTCCTTTCCAGAGGTGTCCGAATTATGGCAGTGGGAGTGGTTTTACGTCACAGCTCCCAGAAGTGCCAAGTGGTCGGCTGCCCCCGCTTTTCGCTCGGGCCCCCCACCACAACTGATGTCATGGATTAGCAGAGGTCTGAGCTGGGGTCCAGTCAAGGATGTGCCTATACTGCAAAGCCGCATCCGAGATCTCTTCGAGGGAGATTTCGATTTGGCTGTGGTAATACAAGTTATGCTGGTTCGTCAAGTCCAGCCTTGCAAACACCGGCCCCTTCACCTGTGGGAGTTCAACCCAGAGGGACCACGTGCCATTCAAAGTTTCCTCGGCCTAACGCACGGGGAGATGTACAAGTCATTCTTCGGACCTCAAGTAGAGTGTCCGGATATTACCGAGGACGTGGGCCTGAGCAGTAACCGCGCCGCCGAACAAGTAAGAAATCCTCTAGCCGAACACACTGCCTTTTATTTGTCATGAAGTTATTTCTGAGAGTTCGCTTTTTGACCAGGACTGGCTAACAAAGGCGAAGATGATTCGGTGTTCGGCCCCCCTCCCTGAGGGTTTGGAAAATCCGGTATTGGAAAAGATGCTCAAGGTCGCACCTTGCCCGGAGCCCTTGAAGGAAGATACCGGGGGGGATAATACGGGCGGACGCGAGCCCCCATCGTTGCCCGTTCCAACCGAGGGAATGAGCGTCTCCACGAAGGAGGACAACCGGGGGAGGAAAAGGACTGCTTCCGAGGATCCGGAAGCCGAAGCCTCCAAACGGGAGAAGAAGTCTCCCACAGAGGGTCCTGCCTCGGGGGGTGCTTTTGCCGCACAAAGTCCGCAGGGGGATCAGCCCTCCAACGAGTCGTAAGTGATCCAAAATACTTTAATAGTAAAGGTATGCTATCTTTTTTCCTGAGAAAATAACCACCGCATATATCTTGCAGTTCGGGCCTTAGCCCCTCTCAGCTGAGCTCGTCTTCGGGGGATCTTCTTCCAGAGATGATGGAGAGCGAAACGCCTCCCCCGGACTCCTCCGCTCAAGAAGCGGGCGACCCCAAAGTGTCGTCACAGAGGGCCTCTCCAGATCCGGTGAGGCCAGAAGATAATCCCATAGGCCCCCAAAGTCCCCAGCGTCCGGCTCCTGAAGAGAGCAGACAAAAGAGTCCGGCACCGTCTGGTGTGCGGTCGGACGTTCTGAGGGAGTTGGTGGGGCGAGCGGCCATCTCAGAAGAACACCGTATGCTGATGAGTACGGTGATGGAGAGAATCTCGTCTGCCGAAAGCGGATTACATGAAGCTTTTATGAGTCTACTGACATGCTTTGAGGTACGTGAGATAATATGTGATAGTATTGCACATGTTAGGTGTGCCCTGTGTAGATAGTAGCCCCTGAGACTCTGGTTGTCATCGAGAACAGCGGCGAACAGAGGATCACATTCCCAGGCAATAACCAGACTGCTCCTATGTGCAGGTGGTGGAAGCTCCGGTGGCTAGCCGGACTAGTGAGTTTGCCAAATTAAAACGGCAACTAGATGCGGCGGACGCCGACATCGAGCTTGTTAACAAGAGGCTTGACGAGGCACAGGGTAAGTGTGATTATCTGGTGAACGCCACATAGTAAGAGCAGCATGATGCCAGTATCTTTAATATGTTGTGACTGCAGATGGAGCTGCCACCGTGGAAACCTTGCGGGCAGAACTTGCCTGAGCCAAGGAACAAGCGAGGATTAGTAATGCGGCTGCTTTGAAGGCGACCGAAGAGTTGAGAGCCAAGAAGGCCGCACATTGCGAGAGCCAAGAGAAGATGGCCAAGATGGCCGTAGAATTAAAAGACACTGCCGACCGTTGTCGGGTCCTTGAAAAAGAAAACCGAGCGAAGGCAACGAATCTTGAGAAGGCCACGGCGACGGACAAAGACACCCGTTCTGCTATGAGAGCGAAGGAGGAGCTGCGGGAAGCCGGGGATATTGCGGCTGGGAAACCCTTCATGTTACGGAGGAAGTTCGGAGATCCACGGTATGCCCCTCTGGATCGGCTGTGGAGTTCGGCAGATGCGTATATGGATTTGGCATCGAGCGCTGCCGATGCGGCCAAGTACTTCCAAGGTCAGACAGATCGTGAAGTGGACAAGCTGTTCTGGTCGCAATTCCACGTTCCAGAGCATCCGATTTCATTGACTGACCAGCTAGCCGAACGGGCCGAACTGAATAGGTTGTCCGGACTCGCCATGAGGTCTGTTGTGGATCAGCTATGGCCGGAAAAGCCAAAGCCGAACAGCTATTTTAGCTTAGTGCAGCAGTTCCTTGGTGCGGTGCCGCGCATTAATGCGGTGAAGAGGTCGACGTGCATAGAAGGCTCACGGATGGCCCTTGCCCGTGTTAAAGCATACTGGGCGGAGATGGACGCTACCACTATTGCGGCGCAAGGTTCGGCCATAGGTCGAGTGGCTGCCGAGCATTATTTTGAGGAGGTTCTCGAGGGTGCTCGTTTGATAGAGGCCCAGTGCTCGAAAAATATTATGTTTGAGTGATATGTATTCTCATTGTAAACACAATGCTTTTATGAAGTTTTTATAAGGCTATGTTTATACTTTTGCCTGAGAGTAGTATGATGCCTCCTGGGCGGCCGTTTATGTATACATGTGTATAACCTGAAAGATTGCAGCCGTCGGCTTCAACCCCCACGCATATAATGCGAAGGTGCTCGCAAAAAACGCGTGTGCACACTTAACCCAACGTCTTGGTCCTATTAAGGAGGTGATAGCGTAGCGAGCGAGGCAACCGGACTATAATGCTTTAACACTTTCACTTAGCCATAGGAGTTTGACAGTGGGGCTACTAGATAGCCCCTGGTGGCTCCGCACTCTCCCGATCGTGAGGTGCGTACATGCCTGGCCGGAAAACGGCCCTTCGTTAAGGCAGAGGAATTCTAACATTCCGATAGGTCATCGAGTGGTTGACCAGTCTCACGCTATATCATGACAGTCAGTTTTCGGCTTTCTCTACTGAGGTGCTCGTCCGGATGAACCAGGGCACAATCGCAGTAGTTCTCCTGGTGCTACCTTAGCCGGTAAAGCGGAACATAAGGCACCAAAACACAGGAGCCGGGCAAACCCAACATTTGACCAAAGACAATGATTTGGAGCTGATGCATATAAGGCCAAACTCGCGACGCCAAACACTCCCTAAGGTATTCGGTCTTTATGGTATAAACCGGGCCTAAATAGTGCCCTTCGTAAGAAGCCCCTTGTGTCCAGGTATGTGCATCATTCTGACGTGGCCACATGCCAAGATGTCAGCATCCTTCTCAACTGTGCTGAGAATTCGGTGGATATGTACCAACAAGAGACAGTAAAAAAGGTTTACGCAGGGTCTTAATCTAAAAAGAATCCTTGGAGCGGGTCCCTGCTGCACGTCTGTGCCTGTGTCTCCGTTCTGCCGTATCCTGGACGGGTGTAGCACGATGATCATCTGTAAAAGAGAGGAACTTAGGTGAAAAAGTTGTCGTGCAAAAGGATAGTTTTTAAAGAAACTATGTATAATTCAAGATGAGTAAAAACTGCCACTTGTCTGCGCGCGTTGAGCCCCTTGTATTTGTAATAGGGGTGCGACCATTGATCCGGTATGAATTATAGTTGGTCAGGTCGTTTTTAGTGTGCGGCTGCCAAGGCAGCCGCGCTCTCTTCAGCGCGCAAAGATCGCTTAATACTTCCGTTCACTGTAATGATGCCACGTGGGCCGGGCATCTTAAGTGTGAGGGAAGCATAGTGCGGTATTGCATTAAAGCGAACGAAAGCTTCGCGCCCGAGTAGTGCTTGATAGCCACTGTGGAATGGAGCGATGTGGAAGGTTAAATGTTCGCTACGGAAGTTATCGGGGAAGCCGAATATAACCTTTAGTAGTAGGGAGCCCGTGCAATGAGCCCCTGGGCCTGGCGTTACTCCTTTAAAGGTAGTATTGCTTTGGCAAATTTTTGTTGGGTCTATTCCCATTTCGCGGATTGTATCCTGATATATCAGGTTTAGACTGCTTCCACCGTCCATCAGGACTCGTGTGAAGTGGTATCCGTCAATTATTGGGTCTAATACTAGGGCAGCCCATCCTGCACGCCAGATACTTGCTGAGTAATCACGATGGTCGAAAGTGATCGGTTGAGACGACCGGTGGCAGGACTCAGCGGTGATAGGCCCTTGGGCATATTTTTCTGGGAGTGCCGTTTTGTTTCTTCCCTTGATCACGTGTAACACGTTTACTGTTTTAACTTCTGGTGGAAATTTCTTTTGTTCCCAGTGTCTTGCTTGAGAGGCTCATCCTCGTCTTCGCTTGGTGTATCCTCCCCCTTGTGTACGGCGTTGAGCTTGCCGGACTGCTTGAAGACCCAACAGTCTCTGTGGGTATGATTAGCGAGTTTACCGGGGGTGCTATGGATCTGACATATTTGGTCCAGAATTTTGTTTAGGCTGGATAGTTCGTCTCTGGCGCCTTTAGAGGGCGGCTTTTGCTGACCTGGCCGAGAGCTTTTGAATCCGGCATTTACTGCCGTGCTCTTCGTGCTGTCTTCTTTATTCCGGCGTTTGTTATTGCTGTTGCGCCGTGATTTCCTGTTTCCATCTCTAACTTCAGATGTACTGGGGTCGCTGGTGCTGCATCTGGCTAGCCAGCTGTCCTCGCCCGCGCAAAAGCGGGTCATGAGGCTTGTTAATGCTGCCATTGTTCTCGGCTTTTCTTGGCCGAGGTGTCTAGCAAGCCATTCGTCACGGACGCTATGCTTAAAAGCTGCCAAGGCTTCGGCGTCCAGACAGTCGACAATTTGGTTCTTTTTAGTAAGAAACCTGTTCCAAAGTTTTCGGTCTGACTCTCCGGGCTGTTGAGTTATATGACTCAAATCGTCTGCGTCCGGAGGTCGGACATAAGTCCCTTGAAAATTTGCCCGAAAAGCGTCTTCGAGCTCTTCCCAGCTTCCAATGGAGTTTTTGGGGAGGCTTTGAAGCCAGTGGCGAGCTGGCCCTTTGAGCTTGAGGGGTAAGTACTTGATGGTGTGGAGATCATCTCCTCGAGCCATATGGATATGGAGGATATAGTCCTCAATCCAGACCCCAGGGTCTGTTGTTCCGTCATATGCCTCTATGTTTACGGGTCTGTTGTTCCCCAGGGTCTTCAATCTTGTATCTTCATAATCTAACAGTCCGGCCAATAGAGATAGTCCGGCTGTCCGGAGACCCCCTAATCCAGGACTCCCTCAACGAGGGATGCCAATTAAGATGGCAAAAACCTCGTAAAGATAAGCATGAGGAAAATAATCTTCACCACACAAGAGCGCATCAAGATGCAACGATAGAAGACGCGCACTCAAGGCAAAAGCTTTCACGGAGCCACCAAAGAAATAACATAAGAAAGACAAGGTGGACATGAAAGAAAGGATATCATCTAGATATGCAACTTCTCTCAAGTGTATAAGATTCTAGGTAGACGAAATCATGATGATATATATATCTACAAAGAAGGATGTACACCCGAAATAGTTACAACACGAAGGAACAAGATATCCAAAAGGAAGTCATACATATACCAATAAGATATTTGCTTGAGAGCATAGCACATGGCTAGATATGGTCTTATTGTATATAAATGAATTCCAACCACACGAACATCAAAGACATCACAACTAGCAACAAGACATCATTGTTGGGATGCTTTGAGAAAGGAAACAAGTATCACAAGAAAGAATGGATAACATGCCATGATACAACCTACACAAGGTTGATGCAAGAAATGTGTGCATGAAGTATATGAAGATACTTGTTACCGAGATAACATTGGAAGGATGTAGTAGATACCAATTGAAAGTACAAAGTAGTTCATTGATCATCCTAGCTTGACTCCAATAAGCACATGGTGACAACACCTTCCTTGTGAGTGAGCCGAGCATCCAATGCATCTCCACTTGTTCCTAGAACAACAACACAAACAAAATGGTACCCAAACTCATTGGGACCAAGAGTTAGAGAACCAACAACACATAGGACAAACTCCACATAAATATGTGCATATAGATATGAAAATGAATTTCATGCACATCTCATCCAATTTGAGACTTGGTGGAGTTCCCCCCTATATATTGGGTCAAAGAAAGAAAACATGCCAAAGAAACTACAAGAAGTAAATATGCATGCTCAAGACTTTCAAGAACCGAGACCAAAAGACAAATAAATACCAAGCAAAGAAAAGATACCAAATGAATAAATCATCACTTGGAGGATATCCATAAAAAATACATCAAGGAATGAGATATCCATTGATACACTCAAAAGGAAAGATGTCAAACTCCCAAAAGAGAGAATGGTTCCAAACAAACCAAGCCCTCTACAAAGTTTCATGATGGCACAAAGCATCAAAAAGAAACGGCTTGCCTTCCACAAACACACACTTGATAAGGATCACAAGACGAGTGTTTTATAGAGAATAGGATAGCTCCCCCAAAACTAGTGCATTATAGAGAATTTGCATTTGAATACAAAATGCACGAGGTGTGTCGTGGGTTTGTCACGGCAGATGTCCTTGTGAAAGGACTTAGTCGTGGAGCCATCGCTACGAGTTAGCTTAAAGGGGTTAAACCGGACAAGGGGACACGGAGAGTTTTATACTAGTTCGGCCCCTTCGAGGAAGGTAAAAGCCTATGTCTAGTTGTGATTGGTATTACTAGGGTTTTGAAGGACAGGGAGCAAATCCGCTTTGTCTAGCTCTCGAGTTGTTGTCTGTCCCTAAACCGCGGCCGGGTCGTCCCTTTATATACATAGGTTGAAGCCTGCCGGGCTACAGAGTCCCGAAGCCGGATCATAAACGTGTCCGGTTCGGTCTCTACTCTTCCTATCTTACAATACAAGTTACATGACTAGGTCGGTTTACATTTACAGGCTGTAAACCGCCTTTGGGCCTTGGGCCTTCCGTAAAGCGCCATCATCTTTGCATCTTCATGGGCTTCTAATCTTCAAAGAGTCAACCTGGCTACATAAGGCCGGTTTACCTCTAGTAGTAATATCCCCAACATTAGGCCCCAGATTGGTTTGAACTTGTTCATGTCAATCTTTTACACTTCGAAAAAATCTTCTCTCATTTCTTCACCTTGATTTTGTAAACCGCCGTGATGTCATACTTCCAAATTATGATAAACCGCCCTGACGTCATCCATCTGTTGATGTCGGAGATTACCTTCATTTAATGTGTATTCAGTCACCGAGGCGGCACCTTTATTCACTTATCCATTTTTTGGGCTCCTTGATTCCTGCACTTGCCAATTTACCGCTTCGCCTTATAAATAGGGGCAGAGGACCCCTTTCTTTTCTTCCCGCTACTCATTCATCTCTTCTTCTTCCTCTCGATGACCCCGCACTCGAGCATCGCCGTCATCTTCGAACCTCACCTCTGCTTCGTCGTCGGCTGCTGCATCAACCTGTTCGCACCAGAGTTCCACATCGCCCTTCTGTTGCTTCAGTGGTCGCAGTAAGTCCTTTCCCCCTTCTTTCCTAGATCCATTAGGGTTTCCTCGCTGTTCTTGAGGTTCGTCAGAGCTTATAGCGCTATTCTTCCTTTGGCCCGTAGATGAATGCTTCGTACTTATCATATTTCTTGCCACGATGAATCTTCTGTTACCCTCACAACTCCTTATACAAAAAAACTGCTGCAATCCTTCATAAACTGTTTCGGGTCTTACCCTTTTTAGGTCGAAATATTTTGCTTTTCTGTCTTACCTTAGATCTGAAATTTTAATACATCTCTGTGAAATCTGTTTCTCCTCACACCATCATAGGCGGTTTAACTTTGCATAATCAATCTGTACCATTAGCCCTCTGATAAACCGGAAGAGCCTTTTATCTCCATAATTATATTCCGGTTTAACAGTGTCCTAGTATCCCTGTCGTGGTATTACCTTTCACACATTATTGCATTGATCTCCGGTTTGTGCCATGCCCTCTATCAGTATGTCTCTTACTCCATTGTATCATGCATATAATCATGCATGATTTATAAACCGGCCTTTCATTTTCAGCTTGTTTGTTTTGCAATGGCCAAAAAATTCACTGCCTGCAACTGGGCTCATTCCCGGGTTACTGAGACTTAGTTGAATGAGATGGTCAGCATCGGCTCCCTACCTAAGAAAACCGAAATCAAATGGCGAGTTCCCGGAACAGAAAATCCTTCGACCCCAAGGCAGGGCGAGGTGGTGGTCTTTGTTGATCACATAGGCCGTGGCTTCAAACTGCCAGGGTCAAAGTTTTACCGAGATGTGCTTGCCAGCTTCCAACTTCATCCGCAAGATATAGGTCCCAACTCGGTCTCCAATTTATGTAACTTCCAGGTCTTCTATGAAGTATATCTACAAGAAGAACCTACTGCAGAACAGTTCCGGGATTTCTTCCACTTAAACCGGTGCACAAAGTTTGTAAATGGCCCGAACACAGAACTTGGTGGTGTTTCGATTCAAAAGCGGAAAGAAGTTGAATTTCCTCATGCCAAACATCATAGCCACCCAAAAGAATGGAACCAAACTTGGTTTTATTGCAAAGACACTTCACCTGAAGATAAAAATCCCCTCCCCGGCTTTCGTGATCACAGACTATCCAACACCCATCCAATGCCACAATGCCTGAGCTCTTCAGAAAGGGCGAAATACGCTCCTCAACTCGTCAAACTCCGGGCCTTTATGGCGAACAGTTTAACAGGCGTAGATTTTGTGCACTGTTGGATATCCTGGAGTATCTTGCCGCTAAGCCGGCGTCCCGATTTAATGTGTGAATATACCGGTGAGGTTGACGACCCTCAACGCCATTGCAACATCCAATTATTTGAGGAAGAAGTCACTGAAGGTGTAAAGAAGATTCTGAATGAGTCAGAACTGATCTGTAGTCAAACCGGTCTGAGTCCCTTCTATGCCAAGAACAAACCGCCTGCTGTAAGCATTATAGTTCCCCTTCATCTCTAATATTTTTAGCTTATGCAACCTATAATCCTTCTTCTTTGTATATAGGGAGATGACCCCTTCTGGAAACGGAAGACCGTAGAGAAAGCAGCAAAGCCGACTGGAGACAAAGCGATCAAGCCATCTCGCCCAAAAACCAAAGCTGTGAAATGGACGTCAAAGCGAAAAACAGCTGACCGGGTTAACATGGAGCTTGATGATGACACTGATGATCCAGAAGTTGAGGTAGAACTTGATTCACTTGGCTCTCTTTTCATGCATCTCATTAACAATGATCTTCCTCAGGAGGACGCAGAGGCTAGTCAAACTGATGATGTAGAGGTAATTACCCTTTCCTTCGGTTCAGACTCTATGCCAACACAAAAAACCCGCCAAGCAGTCCGGAAAGTAACCTTTTCTCATCCTCTTGCTCACTTGGATCCAACATTTATTTTGAAGACTCAGCAGCATGAAGCTCGCCGGACAACCCAGCACAGTGGCCAACAGGTCACTTTAGCTGGTTTACCTGATACTCCGGTTCGGAAGCGCCGGTCTGAGGTCTCTCCTACTTCTGACCATTCTTACCCCAAGGCAGGTTATTTCAGACAGCCTCTTAATCCGTCCGATTCAAATTATCAGGTGACACCTCCTTCATCTTCTGGTGAATCGACAGCAACTAAACTCCCCCATTTGAAAACTGTGGCCGGGTAAGTTGTAAAAAACCTTTCATTTCACTGCATCATAAATCCTTTGAATAGGATGCTAATCCTCTTTTATTCTATTTACAGGGCCAAAGCCAGACCCAGTAAGAAAGCTCGAACCACCAATCCGCTCGAAGATCCGGTCGCCGAAAGAAGAACCAAGAGGTGAACCGGAACAAGGTTGTGAACCGGAAAGTCCTCATCCTGAAGCTGCTTCTGATAACCCGCCCCTTGAAGGCCAAAATACTGATGAACCAGCAGACGCTGATCCTGCCGCGCCTGATGCTGAACTGGCAGAACCAAACCGGGCTAGTCCGGTGAAAGATGCTGAAATTCCAATATCATCAACCAAAAATCCTAAAGGCCAAGGTGATGATGTTATTATTACTGGAATGGGCCACGGCTCTCCTGGCCATCCCGTCATTTTGGCTCAACACAGTGCCAAAGAAGAGCAAGCTGCCAGGGAGAAAGGTAAATGGAGCAACGATTTATCAAGCTATGCTCATCTTAACGCCGACGAGCTCCATTCTGGCTTCTTGAACCGTCTGCACTCAAACCGGGATTATGAAGCTGGTTTGGTGAACTTGATGAAAGAGTGATATGAGGTAAATTCCTCTCCCTTTGTTTATTGATTTATAACTGAAATACTCTCCCAAGTAGCCCCCAAGGGCCGTTTTATGATTATTAATCATAAACTGGGTCTTCTCATCACTGATCCTTGCAATAGTAGGTCTCTAATAATAGATAAGACTTATCTTGAAATAATTAGATAACTTTCTGCAGCATAGCACCCAAAGTTCGGGTTAACTTGGCAAGTTAATCCGGTTTTTAATCCACACATCCGTTTTAGAACAGACGCATATTAGCCCCCAAGTGTCAAGGATAATGCTTGCATTGTTCTGGAGACTTGTATAAAGTGTAGTACTTGAGAGCAAATAGGCATTAGCCCCCAAGTATGAAGTGCATAACTTGTTATACGCTTTGTACTTAGCAAATATACATGCTGTTTGTTTAATATACCTTCAACATGGCAGGCTGAACTGAGAAGCAAAGATGCCCGAAATTCTGACTTGCAAGAGAATGTGAAGTCACAACAAGCCAAGGCTGAAAAAGCCAAAGAGGAGCTGACCCAGGCCCTGGCCGTGATGGAAAAGTTGAAAGAATCTTTCAACAAAGATCGTGCTGACTGGGAAACCGAGAAATCCGGTTTAACCAAAAGAGTTGTAGACGCTGAGGCAGCCCTGAAGCCAGTGGTAGATGAACTAGCCGGTTTGAAACACCAAATCAATGCTATGACCTCTGCTATCTTTGGTAAGTACCTGCTTTATGTGTGTTGCATAAGTCGATGAACCTTATAACTGACCAAAATGTTGATAAAATCTTTGGCAGGTACCCGGATTGCTCATCTTGGCACAGATATGCGGATGAAACTCAAAGCGGCATACACATTGATTGAACAGCTGTACTCTAGGTCTCAGCGGGCTATTTGCAGGCAGCTTATAACAAACCGGCTCCCACGTTGATTAAAGAAACTCTTGAGAAGTTGGCCATGTTACCAGCCCGCATCGCCGAGTTGAAGAAAGCAGCTGCCAGAGCCGGAGCTTTAACTGCACTTATTCGAGCAAAAGCTTGGATTCCAGATCTTGAAGCGGAAGACATCATCAAAGGATACCCAGGTGTTAAAGAAGATGGTTCCAACTTTGACAATGATGATCTCCGGTGGCTGACCAAACAGATGCGGCCAGCAGCCAGCAAGTTGGCCGATGATACATATTTGTCCCATTTTCAACCGTTTTACAATGCGGAGGGGAAGAGGCAGTCGACCGACATCCATGAAGTTGAAGAACTTGTGCCTCCGATTCGTAAGCACACCTATGCTCCTAATATTAACCCCTCCAATCTTATCCATGAAGAAGCAGTGTTTCAAGCTTTAACTGGAATCGATTGGTCAACGGTTGATTTCCAGCGTCTGGGGAGGGATGAAGAAGTGCCCACACCAACTGACCCTCAACCATCAAACCGTCCAGACGAAGCGTCCTAAACCGGTTGCCGGTTTACTGTCCACTGTGTGCCGACCTTGTTAAAAACAATTATGCCATTGGAGCCGCTTTGAAGGCTTCTTGTAATAGGATAGCTAAAAACTCCTTTATTTGCCATGCCATCGAGCATGTTTTGTAATGCCTTATGACAACTTGTGACACCCTTTAGGATATATTTATGCATACCCCATGATGAATTATGTTCCCGGGTTTAACAACTTAAAAGTGTCTAGCGGTTTACCGCTAGACGGGTCAATATATCCAGGAAGTGTACAGGACATAGATAAAATAATCAAAGTGTTTGTACAAAAAGAAGTATACATAACATACCTCATTGAGTGACCAATGGTGTGTACGGCAAAGTTGTTAATACCAATCCGAAGCGTTGATAATCTCATCTCTGTACTGCCAGTTTATATATTAAACCAGACCAGGATAACTACCATGTTTTCTTTATAACACTGGTGATTTAGTCAAACCAGTCCGGGTCAATAAACATCGGTTTATAACTGATCATGTGTCAACAACATGTAGTTTGAGAAGCAAGCTGGGTCAAGGACACCGGTTTATCAAAAAATACTTATGAATTTCAACAAATAAAACTCAAACAGGAAAATATGCAAGGCTTTTTACGAGCTGCCAGGCTCCAAATCGAGGCTTTTCATGGGCTACCAGGCCTCTGAGTTAAACCATTTAACAAAGCCTTTTAAGATGGGCCTCCAATTAACCAATCATCGTTTTAACTTTGACAAGTTCAGGGTCTATAAAAGATTGACATGTCAAACGTTCGATGGGTCATACCAGGATTACCTGGACAGGAGTGGCTTACTTGATGAAGGCAGGTTAACCCGGGTTTTTAGGTGAATACACTAGGCTTCCAAGCCGTGGCTTGATAGCCAATTACAAGGGTCCTTTCAAACTCTTTGTTGCTTGCACAAAGAGCCCCCAAGTAACTTTGTGAGCTGTGCTCAGTGGGTGCCCATGTTTGAGTTTGTGCTTTGTGCAACACTCTCTTTGGCCCCACATAATTTCCTTTCTGTCTAAACGCTTATCAGGAGGTGTAGCTGTGATATGACAACAACCAAGCCCCCTAGTGATATCCCTTTGTCGTTTTAAACCGATCAAGAGGTGTAGCTATGGTACAGATATGACCAAGCCCCCTGGTGATATTCTTTATATCTGTGCGGCTGTAGAGACCGGTTTAACAAAAGTTCCGATTTATCAGTAGAAACTCTCGTAAGCACACACATGATGTAAAAAGAACAGAGACCCCGCTTTAATGGAGGCTCCGGTTTATTATATGCATCGTCATAAATATGTACATATGAAGAGCCTATGGCTCAAGTATAGTAAGGCCGAAGGAGAGCTATGTTCCATGGCCGCTTGGTCTCCTCCTCCGATTGACGTGAGTCTTTATGCTCTCGAACATCAATGAGGTAGTAAGACCCATTGTGCAGATTTTTGCTGACCACAAAGGGTCCTTCCCAAGGTGGGGATAACTTGTGCATATCAGTCTGATCCTGGATGAGCCAGAGCACCAAATCGCCTTCTTGAAAGGTCCTGGTTTTAACCCGGCGGCTGTGATAACATCGGAGATCTTGTTGATAAATCGCCGATCGTGTTGCTGCAAGATCACACTTTTTATCCAACAGGTCCAGAGAATCCTGATGTGCCTTCTCATTATCAGCTTCAACATAAGCTGTCACACGGGGCGAATCGTGATGGATGTCACTAGGAAGAACGGCCTCCGCTCCATAGACCATGAAGAAAGGTGTGTAACCCGTAGACCTATTGGGTGTGGTGTTGATGCTCCATAACACAGAAGGTAGCTCCTCAACCCGACAACCCGGCTTCCGTTTTAAGGGAACCATAAGCCTGGGTTTGATACCCCATAGAATTTCTTGATTTGCCCTCTCTGCTTGACCATTAGATTGGGGGTGAGCCACTGACGCTAGATCGAACCGGATGTGCTCACGTTGACAAAATTCTTCCATCTCCCCTTTGGACAAGTTAGTACCATTATCTGTTATAATGCTGTGTGGAAAGCCAAACCGGAATATCACCTTCTTGATGAATTGAACCGCCGTAGCTACATCACACTTGCTGACTGGCTCTGCCTCCACCCATTTAGTGAATTTATCAACCGCTACTAACAGGTGGGTCTTTTTGTCCTTAGAGCGCTTGAAGAGTCCAACCATATCAAGCCCCCCAGGTTGCAAACGGCCACGTAATTGGAATCATCCGCAACTCTTGAGCCGGAACGTGCACACGGCGGGCAAATTTTTGACATCCATCACATCTCTTGACTAAATCCTCCGCATCAGCATGCGCCGTCAACCAGTAAAAACCATGGCGAAAAGTTTTAGCAACCAAAGACTTTGAACCGGCGTGGTGACCGCAATCCCCTTCATGGATTTCTCGCAAAATCTCACAACCTTCTTGAGGAGAAACACAACGCTGAATTGCTCCTGAAATGCTGTAGCGATGTAACTCCCCGTTGAGTATGGTCATGGATTTGGAATGCCGGATTATCTGTCGGGCCAACGTTTCATCGTCTGGTAACTCGCCCCGGTTCATGTATGCCAGATATGGGATTGTCCAATCCGGTATGTCATGCAGAGCTGCTACCAACTGAGCCTCCGGATCAGGAATAGCCAAATCTTCTTCGGTTGGCACCTTGACTGACGGATTAGGCAACACATCAAGAAAGACGTTGGGTGGGACCGGTTTACGCTGTGAACCAAGACGACTTAAAGCGTCTGCCGCTTCATTCTTCCGCCGGTCTATATGGTCCACCTGATAACCCTTGAAGTGACCAGCCACTGTGTCCACCTCTCGCCGATATGCAGCCATGAGTGGGTCCTTAGAATCCCAAGTGCCAGACACCTGCTGAGCCACTAGATCTAAATTGCCGAAGCACTTAACCCGGCTCAAATTCATCTCCTTAGCCATCCGAAGACCGTGGAGCAAAGCGATTCAGCTGCACTGTTAGTACAAGGGAACATTAAACGGAGGACATAACAAAACTTGTCACCTCGTGGGGAAGTTAGTATGACTCCAGCCCCCGAGTCTTCCAACTGTCTGGATCCATCAAAATGAATAGTCCAATATGTATTATCTGGTTTCTCTTCAGGTGCCTGTAACTCCGTCCAATCATTGATGAAGTCCACGAGTGCCTGGGATTTGATCACTGTGCGGGGTATATATTTGAGCCCATGAGGTCCAAGCTCAATAGCACACTTGGCAATCCGGCCAGTTGCTTCTCTGTTTTGAATGATATCGCCCAGAGGAGCTGAACTGACCACTGTGATGGGATGGCCCTGAAAATAATGTTTAAGTTTCCGGCTTGCCATAAATACTCCATACACCAGCTTTTGCCAATGCGGATACCTCTGTTTTGACTCAATGAGCACCTCGCTGATATAATAAACCGGCCGTTGAACCGGATATTCCTTGCCAAGCTCCTTACGCTCTACCACAATGGCTACGCTAACAGCCCGGGCATTAGCATCCACATATAATAATAACGGCTCTTTATCGATCGGCGCTGCAAGCACGGGTGGTTCAGCTAGCTGCCTCTTCAGATCCTCAAACGCTTTATCAGCTGCCTCACTCCAGACAAAGTTATCTGTTTTCTTGAGCATCTGATATAAGGGGATGGCCTTCTCTCCAAGGCGACTGATAAACCGGCTCAAGGCCGCAATCCGGCCGGCCAGACGTTGAACATCGTTGATACAAGCCGGTTTAGCCAAGGATGTAATTGCTGCAATTTTTTCCAGATTAGCCTCAATGCCTCTGTTTGACACCAGAAAACCCAAGAGCTTGCCTGCCGGGACACCAAAAACACACTTCTCCGGATTGAGCATCATGTTGTAAACCCGGAGATCGTCAAAGGTTTCTCTCAAATCATCTATCAGTGTCTCCTCCTTTCTGGACTTTATCACAATATCATCCACATATGCATGAACATTGCGCCCAATTTGCTTATGAAGGCAATTCTGAACACATCGCTGGTAAGTCGCCTGGGCACTCTTGAGTCCAAAAGGCATGGAAACATAGCAGAAGGCTCCAAAGGGAGTTATGAAAGTTGTCTTCTCCTGGTCCTTAACTGCCATTTTGATCTGATGATAACCAGAGTAAGCATCCAGAAAACACAAACGGTCGCAACCTGCCATAGCATCAATTATCTGATCAATGCGAGGGAGAGCAAAGGGGTCTGCAGGGCAAGCCTTATTTAAATCTGTGTAATCCACACACATGCGCCAAGTGCCGTTTTTCTTAAGAACCAGCACCGGATTAGCTAACCACTCTGGATGAAAAACCTCGACAATAAACCCCGCGGCCAAAAGACGGGCTACCTCTTCACTGATAGCTTTACGTCTCTCTTCATTGAAGTGGCGGAGGAACTGCCGGACCGTTTTAAACTTAGGATCAATGTTGAGTGTGTGCTTAGCGAGTTCCCTCGGTACACCTGGCATGTCAGAAGGTTTCCATGCAAAGATGTCCCGATTCTCACGGATGAACTCGATGAGCGTGCTTTCCTATTTTGGATCTAGATTAGCGCTGATGCTGAATTATTTGGACGAATCGCCGGGAACAAAGTCAACCATCTTAGTATCTGTAGCCGATTTGAATTTCAGCGTTGGATCATGTTCCGTAGTCGGCTTTTTCAAAGAGGTCATGTTTGCCGGATCAACTTGCTCCTTATAGAATTTCAACTCCTCCGTGGCACAAACCGACTCAGCATAAGCCGCATCACCTTCCTCACACTCCAAACCAATCTTTCTGCTTCCATGTACTATGATAGTCCCCTTATGACCTGGCATTTTAAGCTGTAGATAAACATAACACGGCCTCGCCATGAATTTAGCATAGGCCGGCCGCCCAAACAAGGCGTGGTACGGACTTTTGATCTTTACCACCTCAAATGTCAATGTTTCTGACCTTGAATCATAGTCATCTCCAAAAGCTACCTCCAAGGCTATCTTGCCAACAGGATATGCAGACTTACCAGGCACCACACCATGAAAGACCGTATTCGACGGTTTAAGATTCTTATCTGTCAACCCCATACGGCGGAATGTATCATAATATAAAATGTTGATACTACTTCCCCCATCCATGAGTACTTTGGTAAACTTGTATCCCCCAACTTGAGGGGCTACCACCAGGGCCAAGTGACCTGGATTATCAACCCGGGGTGGGTGATCCTCTCTACTCCATAGAATAGGTTACTCAGACCAGCGTAAATACTGAGGTACTGCCGGTTCAACAGAGTTTACTGCCCTTTTGTGAAGCTTCTGATAACGCTTACACAAACTAGTGGTGAAGACATGATATTCCCCTGATGGTTGCAACCTCCCTGGTTGCCTTGGTGCCCTTGATTGATGTGTCCGGTTTGGTTGCCTTGAAACCCTAAATCGGAACCACCACCTCCATAGCCCGGCCCATGGAAACCTCCTCCTGAACCGCCGGGCGGGCCGTTATCATACTGGAACATATTGGAATTCTTGAAATCCCGCATGATGTAACAGTCCTTCCAAAGATGTGATGCCGACTTTCCTTTGATCCATGCTTTGGACAGGGTTGATTTAACAGGCGCTCCAAATTGGGGCCTGAACCTCCGCCCCTCTGGGGCTGCTTACCCTTACGGCGCTAGCCATTCTCCTGAGCATTGGTGTTAGCAACAAAGTCCAAGCTGATGTCGGCCTTGCGCTTACCGTTGTTTCCATGGCCTGCTGGATTATGCTGCTGACCCTTGGCATTGTCGTTCTTCTTACCTTTCCCTGGTTTGTCCTCCTCTGAATCTGGGTCCTTGGTATTATCTGAATCGGCGTATTTAACCAAAGCGGCCATGAGCGTTGACATATCATTGCAGTGACGTTTGAGCCTTCCCAACTTCTGTTTGAGTGGCAAGAAACGGCAATTGCCCTCTAGTGTTAACACTGCAGTGTCTGCATTGATACGATCTGATGAATGCAAAATCGCTGAGACCCGTTTGACCCAATGGGTCGTGGACTCCCCTTCCTCTTGGACACAAGCGGCCAGATCCACGATTGACATCGGCTGCTTACAAGTATCTTTGAAGTTCTGGATAAACTGGTGCTTTAACTCAGCCCATGATCCAACATAATTGGTTGGTAAGCTCTTCAACCAAGTGCGAGTTGTTCCTTCCAACATCATTGTGAAATATTTAGCACACACTGCCTCATCCACATCTAACATCTCCATTGCCATCTCATAGCTCTCCACCCATGCCTCTGGTTGCAAATCGGCGGTGTAATTTGGTACCTTACGAGGTCCCTTGAAATCCTTGGGCAGTCTCACATTACGCAAAGCGGGGGTAAGACACGGCACCCCTAAGGAGCTGAACACCACACCCAGCTCCACTGAGGCCGTAGGGTGAACCGGAGTATGTTGTCGTGCTCCGTGTCGAGCTGCCAACTCGGCCTCCCAACGTGCGCGGCCATGGTCCACAACATCCTGCGCATTAGCACCTCCCCTTGCCGGGTTGTTTCCTCGTGGTGAATTTCGGCGACGTGCACTACTGGACACGGCCGGTTCGTCCTCCACGTGTCTGCTATAGCTCCGGCTTGGATGGGGAGTGGAATGAATCCTCTCACGACTATGTGAATACGCCTGCTATTGATTTAGCGCCGTTTGAAGGAGATCCCTGGCCCGACATGCTTCCACCGCAACTGGTGACCCGCCGTCGGTCGAGAGGGCCGCTAGGCGTGAAGCGGCGACCACAATGTTGTCCAATGGGTTGGAATAATGCCCAGGAGGTGTTGGTATATACTATGGTACAACGTTGTTCTGGCGAGGCGGGTCCATCGTGCACGGTTGAATCAGCGCTTCTGTTCCCGGTGCCTCCGCCCGGTTTAGCATGGGTTGGTCACCAGCTCCTGCTCCTGGTGTGTTGAAGAGATTTTGCGGCTCATAAACCGACGGAAGACGCGATCGGTACCTTCTTCTCATGACTTCCTCTGAAGCATTCTGATCCAACCTAATCCGGTAGGCCTGTGCTTCCAATTCAGCCCGCTCTGTAGCCATCCTAGCATTCTCTGTTGCTAGGTCCGCTTTAGCCTGGGCTATTTGATCTTTCACCTTTGCAATCTCCGCATTGTGCTGATCCCTGGCTGCTGCATCCACCTCTGCGGCCATCAACGTTGCCAAAGCATCGAACAAATCAGATAGGACTTTGGCTGGAGGCGGCGCAGAGCTTCCTACCCCTGCTGGTGTAGCTGTTGTTGAACTAGAGAGCATTGCTGCGGCGGTAGATGAATGAGGCACTGATTGTGTGCCGGCCATGAAGATGGAGGCCCGGTTTGGCAGATTAGGGGAATCCGAAATACTATTGCCCTTGGATCCTCCATCAATCCGGCCGTCCTGCAACTGGTAAAGTGATTCGGTCTCTCTAGAAGACTTGTCATCAGAACAGACCACGGTCTCTCCATCGGATACCAGCCCGTCCTCGTACCTCGATCCATTGATGACACCTATGAAAACATACCTTGCCTTGGGCTGAACCGGCGAAGAACTTGCATGTCGAGCTGTTTCGATGATGTCGGTGCAGATGTCCAGCTCAGGGGCCGGTTCGCCGATCTTGCCGATGAAGACGTGAATCCCACCAAAGGGAACTCGGTACCCGTATTCGATTGAATCGTCCTCGGGACCCCATCCTGTGTTGTCGATGTAGAGCTTGCCGTGACGACTCTTCGTCATCCGGCCCACAGCGTATCCCTTAAGTCCATCAAAGCTGCCCTTCAAGAACTCAAAACCATTGTGCGACAGCCCCACGGTGGGCGCCAACTGTCGTGGGTTTGTCACGACAGATGTCCTTGTGAAAGGACTTAGTCATGGAGCCATCGCTACGGGTTAGCTTAAAGGGGTTAAACCGGACAAGGGGACACGGAGAGTTTTATACTAGTTCGGCCCCTTCGAGGAAGGTAAAAGCCTACGTCTAGTTGTGATTGGTATTGCTAGGGTTTCGAAGGCCAGGGAGCGAATTCGCTTTGTCTGGCTCCCGAGTTGTTGTCTGTCCCTAAACCGCGGCCGGGTCATCCCTTTATATACATAGGTTGACGCCCGCCGGGCTACAGAGTCCCGAAGCCGGATCATAAACGTGTCCGGTTCGGTCTCTACTCTTCCTATCTTACAATACAAGTTACATGACTAGGTCGGTTTACATTTACAGGCTGTAACCCGCCTTTGGGCCTTGGGCCTTCCGTAAAGCGCCATCATCTTTGCATCTTCATGGGCTTCTAATCTTCAAAGAGTCAACCTGGCTACATAAGGCCGGTTTACCTCTAGTAGTAATATCCCCAACAAGGTGGGATCACCACTTTCACTATATCTAGAAAACACTAGACAGGGTCAAGAAATTAACAAGATCCACAAGTGGTATGGAATACAATGGGAGTTGACACAATCCTAGGCAAGAGATAAAGCAAATAAAAGCAAAGGCCAATGTAAAGATGATCAATAATTTCTACCACACATAAGTGAGTACCAATTGTCAAAAGACAAGAAGTATTTGGAAATAATTCCCGGTGGTAGATAACAAGGATATCCGACATCATATTCACACCAAACAAAAAGCAAATTGCAACTTGTAGAGCTAATATGCCACCTAGGAACAAGATAATTTACAATATCAATTCTAGGTAACAATATCTCAAATGTACACATTTTCTAGGCTAGTAATATACACATAGCATATTACTCCCCCATAATGTGATACCAACTAAAGATAAACAAGAGGCAAAATAACGATCCAACACGAGATAATTAATGGACAATATAGAATTTGAATTTCTCATGAGAAGACATACCACATAGCGACTAGATAATCTTGAAATATCAATACTAGATGGTATTACTCATGTACACACATATATAGGATTGTGAGGTGCACAAAGCACATCACTCCCCATAATGGGATATTCCATTAATCTCTCACAAGAGCCAACTAAGAAAAGAACAAGATGCAAAAGGCTCAATGCATGACACCCACGTACATGATGTGCAAACCAACACACACATACTTGATTGCTCAAGATAATCAAGTTGGAAGCACAACATATACAAACACATGCAAGGAACAAAACCAAACATGCAAAGGGGTAAGTAACTATCAATGTAAACACTTTAAGCACCAGTTACCGCATGGAGAAACATTGGATATAAGATAGAAACTTGATAATTCGAATAACTTGGCTTGAGACAATTAGAATGATGAAGTCCCCTTAATTCTTCATAAAGTAGCCAAGTCTCCAATGCCCTCCAACAACACCTATTGATCAAGTTTGAGCTTGTTGGTCCCCAACCAAGCTGGGTCCTAAGAGGTTAGTCACAATAGGCTTGGCTACCCAAATGGTTCTCTTCTTGACACCACTTTGAATACCAACAACTTTGGCAAACACATTGCCAACCTTATCCTTCCCAAGAGAATAGATATCATCAATAATAATTGGGTTGGATAAGTTACCACTAGTGCATGAAGAGGCGAGGTGACCTTTCTCACGACATAAGTAGCAACGTCTATACTTCACTTTCTTCTCACTTGATTTCTCAACTTGAGAAGCATTAGCTTGAGGATTCTTGGGAAGAGGAATTTCTTCAACTTGTGGTTGAGCATGAGATCGAACTTGTGGCCGCTTCCCTTGTTGCTTGTCACTAATGGCCTTCTTCTTCAATGGGCAAGATCTAACATGATGCCCTTCTACTTTGCACTTGAAGCAAACAATCTTGGCCGAATTCTTGACTTGTTCTTGGCCCTTCTTTTTGTTCATCTTGGACTTCTTCTTCTTCTTCTTGGAGTTGAATCCAAGTCCACCTTTGTCATTGGGGGATTTTTGCACACTCAAGATATTGTTGAGTGTGAATTTCCCTTCATGACTCTTTTCCAAGTCTTTCTTCAAAGGAGTGACCTGGGCCTTGAGCTCTTTGATTTCCTCTACATGGTTAGTCTCAACACAAGTACTAAAGGAAGTATAAGCTTCATGGTTAGAGCAACAAGGCAAGGAAAGCAATTCATCACAAGATGTACCAAGATTGTGAGTAGATGAATTACAAGGACTAGCACATGGCAACATAGCATTTTGACTAGAAGTAGTGCTAGTATCCACATGAGGCTCACTAGATGTTGTTGGGGAACGTAGTAATTTCAAAAAAATTCCTACGCACATGCAAGATCATGGTGATGCATAGCAACGAGAGGGGAGAGTGTTGTCCACGTACCCTCGTAGACCGAAAGTGGAAGCATTAGCACAATGCGGTTGATGTAGTCGTACGTCTTCACGATCCGACCGATCAAGTACCAAATGCACGACACCTCCGAGTTCTGCACACGTTCAACTCGATGACGTCCCTCGAACTCCGATACAGCCGAGTGTTGAGGGAGAGTTTTGTCAGCACGACGGCGTGGTGACGATGATAATGTTCTACCAACGCAGGGCTTCGCCTAAGCACCGCTACGATATGATCGAGGTGGATTATGGTGGAGGGGGCACCGCACACGGCTAAGAGATCAAGAGATCAATTGTTGTGTCTTTGGGGTGCCCCCTGCCCCGTATATAAAGGAGTGGAGGAGGGGGAGGGCTGGACCTCTCTATGACGCGCCCTAGGGGAGTCCTACTCCCACCGGGAGTAGGATTCCCCCTTTCCTAGTAGAACTAGGAGCCCTTCCATGTAGTAGGAGTAGGAGGGAAGGAAAGGGAAGGGAAAAGGAGAAGGAATGAAGGGGACGCCCCCCTCCCTAGTCCAATTCGGACCAGCCCATGGGGAGGGGTGCGGCCACCCTTTGAGGCCTTTCTCTTTGAGGGAGTCCTGGATTAGGGGGTGTCCGGATGGCCGGACTATACCTTTGGACGGACTCCTAGACTATGAAGATACAATATTGAAGACTCCGTCCCGTGTCCGGAAGGGACTTTCCTTGGCGTGGAAGGCAAGCTTGGCGATACGGATATGTAGATCTCCTACTATTGTCACCGAGTTTGTGTAAACCTAGCCCTCTCCGGTGTCTATATAAACCGGAGGGTTTTAGTCCGTAGGACAACATACACAACAACAATCAGACCATAGGCTAGTTTCTAGGGTTTAGCCTCTCCGATCTCGTGGTAGATCTACTCTTGTACTACCCATATCATCAATACTAATCAAGCAGGACGTAGGGTTTTATCTCCATCAAGAGGGCCCGAACCTGGGTAAAACTTCGTGTTCCTTGCCTCCTGTTACCATCCGGCCTAGACGCACAGTTCGGGACCCCCTACCCGAGATCCACCGGTTTTGACACCGACATTGGTGCTTTCATTGAGAGTTCCTCTATGGCGTCACCATCAGGAAGGATTCCTCGCCCCGTCTTTAAAGACGGCACCGTTGCTAAGGGAGCTTTGGCTGTCGGCCAAACCCTCCGGCTAGGTGGTTTTCTTATGACCGCCTGTTCGGCTTCTGCGCCGACGATGACCTCTCGAGCCATCGAAAACAATCTTCATGTCAACTCGGAACTCGCCGAGCAGTTAGATCCAATGGAGCTCTCCTCCGTAAACGAGCTCTTGGATCGCTTCGCCGCCCTGGGAGTCGCTACGGATTATGACCAGATTGGGCCTAAACCCGGTCTGAGAGAGATTAACTCTCCCCAAGTCACCCATCACGTTGTCGTGGTAGAGGGACAGTGCGGCGACCCTTCATCTATCTTAAGGACTCGCTACGTCTGGATTCCCGATCCCTCCAAGCCGGATACCCGCGGAGGGGAGGATATCACTCAAGACCTGAACTTAGAGTCCGGCGACGGGCTGGATTCATTGGACAACATCCAGGAATACAAATTTTCGAGTTCGGAAATTCCTCGGCCTCTGAGCCTCAGATGGGGTGAGGCTTCGGATTTAATTCCACCCACCCACCCCAACATAAGCGATCTATCCAAAATCAAGCAAGAGCCCGATGAAACAGTACATCATTACTGGGCCAGATTCCCCCTGGTTAAGAACATGCTAAGGGAATGCCGCGAGGAAGACGCAATCTCAATCTTCTGCAATAATTGCATGGACAAGGGAATACTCAACGCCACAAGTCGCCGTGATATTACACACTTCGCTGACTTGGCGTCCATTGTACGAAAGTACTGTGCGATGGAAAGCGCCTGGAAAACCGAAATCAAATTTTGGGACAATCCAGCCCTGAATACAAACCCAGTCCGAAATAAAAGGGTGCATCATCACCAGACACCCGGGTCAAGCACTAAAAAGCAAAAACCCTCTACAGGGCATGGAACCGTACTGGAAGGATGGCTCAATGGACCCTGTAAAATCCACAGTACAGAGGACGCCACACCAACTCACAGCCTCACAGCATGTTGGATACTCCGGCAGGTGGCCAAAATTGGCGAAAATCTCCTAATTCTGGAGGCCACAGAAAGCCACCCCAGAGGCACCAATACGGTATTAACAGTCTTCGAGACTTTCGCATCAAATAATATGCGAAAAAGGACACTCCGCAGCCTTGCCGAAGTCTACCAAGTAGCAACAATAAACCCATGGAGTGACACGGCTATTACCTTTAACGCCAGTGATGAACCTAAATTCCGAACAGCCCGAGCACCAGCCGCATTGGTCCTCAGTCCAATAGTGGACGGCTTTCGTCTTACCAAGGTACTCATGGACGACGGCAGCGGATTGAACCTCATTTATGAGGAAACCCTTCAAAAAATGGAAATAGACTGGAACCGCATTGAGCGAAGCAGCACAACCTTTAGAGGAATAATCCCCAGTCGGGAAGCGCGCTGTACAGGAAAAATCACACTAGATGTGGTGTTCGGCACGCCGGATAATTACAGGTCCGAAGAGGTCACATTCCATGTGGCTCCGTTTAGCAGCGGTTATCACGCTCTACTAGGGTGGGAAGCGTTTACAATCTTCCAAGCAATACCCCATTATGGGTACATGAAGCTCAAGATGCCCGGGCCTAACGGGATCATCACTCTCGCTAGTGATCCGGACATAGCACTCCGCGCCGAAAACAAGACAGCCGCACTGGCCCTCGAGGCACTATCCGAAGCCCTAGCGGCTGAGGAACTGACTGCGCTGCGCTCTACGGTGAATAGGGACGATGTGGTACTCGACAAAAGATCCAAGTCCACCTCCTTTAAACCGGCGGACGAAATAGTCAAATTCCAAGTCCATCCAACGGACCCCAATAAAACAGCTTCCATCGGGGCACAGTTAAACCTGATGTAGACGCCGCACTGCGAGAGTTCCTATGAGAGAACTGGGACATTTTCGCCTGGCACCCTTCAGACATGCCAGGAATCCCACGCAGGCTGGCCAAGCACAGCTTAAATATCCAAACAGGATTCAAACCTGTCAAACAGGCTCTTCGGCGTTTTTCTAAACCTAAGAGACATGCCATGGGAGAGGAGCTAGCAAAGCTATTGGAGGCCGGATTCATTAGAGATATAAAACATCTGGACTGGCTAGCAAACCTGGTGATGGTACCAAAGAAGGACAAATCCTGGCGCCTGTGTGTTGATTTTAAAGACCTTAACAAGGCTTGCCCAAAGGATCCCTTCCCCCTCCCCCGCATCGATCAAATTATCGACGCTACCGCAGGACACGATCTGTTGTGTTTCCTCGACGCATATTCCGGCTACCATCAAATCAAGATGGCTGAACTAGACCAAGCTGCAACGACATTTATCACACCATACGGCCCATTCTGCTTCAACACAATGCCCTTCGGGCTCAAAAACGCCGGCGCAACATATCAGCGCATGATTCAGACATGTTTGGCAAGCCAGATCGGCAAAACAGTGGAGGCATATGTAGATGATGTGGTCGAAAAAACAAGACATGTTGAATCTCTAGTAGACGACTTGAGGCTCACATTTGATAACCTCCGAACATACGACATCAAGCTCAACCCGGAAAAATGCGTTTTCGGCGTTCCAGCCGGAAAGCTCTTGGGCTTCATTGTATCCGGTAGAGGAATTGAAGCAAATCCAGCCAAGATCCAAGCTCTGTCGCAACTGGATATCCCAAAGGACCTCAAACAAATACAAAAGTTAACCGGATGCGTGGCGGCTCTAAGCTGCTTTATCTCCCGCTTGGGAGAAAAGGCCCTACCCCTTTACCGCCTCCTTCGGCGCACCGAACACTTCAAATGGACGGATGCAGCGACGGCCGGACTCGACGAAATAAAAGCCATACTGGCAACAAACCCAGTCCTGGCCGCACCAAACATTGGCGAACCAATGCTATTATACATTGCAGCAACACATCAGGTTGTAAGCGCAGTGCTCGTCGTCGAACGAGAAGCGGACGGACACAAATTCCCCCTTCAAAAGTTGGTCTATTATGTGTCCATTGTCCTCACTCCCTGCAAATCACGGTACCCGCATTATCAAAAGATTGCGTACGCGGTATTCATGGCATCCCGGAAGCTACGACACTACTTTCAAGAGTGTTCAATAACAGTAGCCTCGGAAGTACCACTTAACGATATTATAAACAACCGTGACGCAATGGGCCGGATTGCAAAATGGGCCATTGATCTCCTCCCGTTCGACATAACTTATAAGCCACGGCAAGCCATCAAGTCGCAAGTCTTGGTCGACTTCATCGCAGAATGGACGGAGGCCGAACTCCCTAAAGAGTATGGCACATATTCAAATTGGATCATGCATTTCGACGGCTCCAAGATGTTGGCCGGACTGGGGGCTGGCGTCGTTTTGACGTCCCCCACAGGAGATATAGTTCAATACGTACTCCAGATTATGTACACGGACTCCAACAATGCAGCCGAATATGAGGCCCTTTTACATGGTCTCCGGATGGCAGTATCCATGGGCATTCAACGCCTAGAGGTGCGCGGGGACTCGAACCTCGCAATATCCCAAATAAATGGAGACTTCGATGCCAAGGATCCAAAAATGCAGCTTACCGCAACACCGTCCTCAAAATGTCAGCTCGGTTCGAGGGGCTTGAATTTCACCATATAGCCCGAGAAAATAATCAGGCGGCAGATGTCCTGGCACGCATCGGCGCAAAACGCGATGTAGTCCCCCCCAACATCTTCTTGGAAAGGCTGTTCAAGCCATCCGTAGTATGGGAAGGGGAGCCGAACAATAACAGCCCGGACCCAACCGCACTGCCCGACACCGAACATTCTGACACAATCGGAGGCTCTACCAATGAAATAACACCTTGAGCCCACGTAATAATGGCCGTCATCGCCCCGTGGACAGAACCATTCCTCGCCTACATTACTAGGCAGGAACTCTCCGAGGACCAAAATGAGGCACGCTGCATAGTGCGATGATCCAAAGCCTACAGAGTCCACGAGAGAGAGCTTTATAAGAAAAGCACTACCGGAGTCCTTCAAAGGTGCATCTCCGAAGAGGAGGGGCGGAACCTCCTGGCTGAAATTCATGCCAGACTCGGCGGTCATCACGCTGCAGCTCGGTCCCTTGTAAGCAAGGCCTTCCGTACAAGCTTAGTCCAACGATGCACCGGTTGCCAGCTCTTTGCAAACCAAAGCCATATGCCACCCACCGCCCTCCAAACTATCCCCATTACTTGGCCCTTCGCGGTCTGGGGGCTTCACATGGTTGGACCCCTTAAAGGCGGAACCCACAAGCAAAAATACTTACTGGTCATGGTGGATAAGTTCACCAAATGGATAGAAGCCAAGCCTGTTAAGACGGCCGAATTCGGACCGGTGATAGACTTTATATCCGGGGTTGTACACCGTTACGGCATCCCCCACAGCATCATCATTGATAACGGCACGAACTTCACGGCCGATGAGGTAAAACTCTGGTGCAAAAACATGGGCATCAAGCTCGATTATGCTTCCGTCTATCACCCACAAACTAACGGCCAGGTCGAACATGCAAATGGTCTTATCATGAGCGGCATCAAACCCAGATTAGTGCGGTCCCTCAAGGAATCTAACACGCACTGGTAGAGGAGCTCGACTCCGTACTCTGGGGGCTGTGGACCACGCCGAATCGCACCACCGGATACACACCATTCTTTATGGTGTACGGCGCAGAGGCAGTTTTGCCTTGCGACATAATTCATGACTCACCTCGAGTGCGCATGTACAAAGAAAGAGAAGCCGAGCTCGATCGGCAGGACAGCTTGGACGCATTGGAGGAGGAGCGTGACGTGGCAAAAGCCCGTTCCGCATTCTATCAACAGCAGGCTCAAAGATACCAAAGCAGAGAAGTACGGGCCAAAAATTACAACGTTGGCGAATTAGTTCTACGACCACCGGACAAGAAAAAGGACAAACTCAAGCCCAAGTGGGAAGGTCCCTTCATAATTGACCAAGTCCTGACTGGTGGAGCGTACCGCCTGCGGGATGCATCGGATAACCGACTCGAGCCGAACCCATGGAACGCAGCCCGTCTCTGAAGATTCTATGCCTAGCGCCGGACTCTATGTTCATCTCCTTCCTCTGTCCATTTTTTATATATTTTCTGTCTTACATTTCTCTTCTTCTCTCTCTCTTATAGCCTTTAAAGGCTCATAAAGTGACGCGCTATCCGCGCTCATTAAACCTGGGGGCTTCTTTAAACAGAAGCTTATTCATACGGGCTTCATGCCCAACGCATGTGTCACACTTCCGCATGTACCTTTTATTCACCATTATATGCATCGATATGACTTAAGTTTTGGCCAAGCTGGGTTGCCTGGCTCCTGTGCTTACCCCTACGTTCCCGATTGTTCGGCTAGGTGGTAAAGGGAGCACCTCTGCGATTGTTACTGCCGGGTCAGCCGGACATGTACCTCAGACTGGGTGAAGCCGAAAGCTAGCGTTCTTAAGGGAATATTCGGTCGGTGAACTAAAGATGATCTTTTTTTATTTTTATCTATACGCCCCCAGATGTTTTTCCTACGTTTCTTTTCGCAGCATGGACATGCACCTTAGGGCATGCCTCCCAGGGAAAGGAACCCCTAACGGAACTATTCTCCCTGGAAGATGTTTCTTACTAACCATGTAATATAACATAACTAGTCGGACACTTGTCTGTTCACGCACTAATGACCCCTACGCCTTGTCTCCATGCATTCCCCGGTTCCTATATAACCGCATGGGAATTTGGACACACTCCGGACTGTCAGGTCCCGAGGCTGAAGCGAAAAGGTCGGCCATGACAAATGATCTACAATCCGGCTAGAAGGCATTATAAATGTCAATTAAATTACATAGTCATTTTGACTGATGGTATTCCTCTTCAATACCATCTAACAGGCTGTCTAATTTACAGTCCTGCTGGGAATACTTTGCGGCCAACTCTAGTTGGCCGTATACTTAGCTTACAGGGATCTCCTTCCCATCGGGCCCTACAGGACCGACCTCGGCCATGTGGTTGGGGTCAGCCTTTGCGTACCGCGTCTTCACCATGGCCCAGGCCTCCCTACCGCCTTGACGGCAGGCCTATATCTTCCATAATCGGAAGCGCCGCCGTGCTCCCTTTAGCTTCTCCGGAAGCTCTCCAAGACCTTCGGGCATGGAGACGGATGGCCACAGGGCCTGGGCGACGCCTTGCATCGCCTGCCGAACTCGATCGAGCAGTTGCGAGAGCTCGGGAAGAAGGTCACCCGTAGAACCGGGCATCTCCTCTGCAGGGCGACCTGTTAGCACACCTACAGACATTGCTCTGTTAGTCGACTTCCCCGCCGAACTTTCTTTCAAAGGTTCGTTCAAGCACTTACTAAATATGCCGCGCCGAAGCCGCTGATTCTCCTTCACGGAGTCTGACAGCTGGGCACGAACATCTTTCAGCTCGACGCCCAGCTTGGTGTTGGCATCTTGGAGATCGTTCTTCTCCCACCTCACCTTTGTCAGCACCTTCTCACCAGCCTTTAGCTGGCGTAGGAGGTGTTGCCTTTCCGGATTCAATCCGGCACCATCTGCAATTTCATTTATCAGATTCGCACCCATGCCGTGCTTCGCAAAATACTTATCTTTCGAAGTGTATATTACCAGAGGGGTTCTCCTTGGGCTCCCCTGCCGCGGCTAGTGCGACCTCAAGTTGGGCTTTGCACTCTTCCAGCTCCTTGGACAGTAGGGAATTCTTTTCTGCAAGAACCTGCATAACAAATGATCCTTAAATCAGTTATTCTAACTGTTTCAAGTCTCGGGGGCTACTGGTGTATATATATATATATATAATTACCAAAATTTTCTTACCCGTATGTCTTTTACATATTGCTCCGTGGCTCTGGCTAGACCATTTTGAGTGGCACGGAGGTACGCATCTCCCGAGTTGAAGGCATCTAACGCCCCTTGGGAGAAACAAGCGTCGCGAAGAATTGTCCGGCGACGCCTGTGGTTCATGGCACTCTCCACCTCAGAGTTGGTGGCAGACAACCCGTCCACATCCTTTGTCGCGCGCCTTGCGTTCGCCTCCGCCTCCGGACCAGGCTTTGGAGCCTGGCTGGTGGAGGCGCGATTGGCAGCCTCTCCAGATATAGTCCGGCGAGGTCTCTTTATCCTGAAGAGAGCAGGAGTGTCAATGTGCCTCGAAGGTATAACACCTGGGATAAGGGCGCGCCATACCTTTGCGCTAACGCCTCGGTCCGGAATGCACTTCTTTTCTGCTCACGGGGCCCTGCGGCCCCTCGTTGGCTTGTCGCTGCAGGTTCGGCCTTCCACCTTAAAAACCTCCCCTGCAAAGTTCGGTTGTAATAAGGAAACTGAAAACACGAGAGGGTGGACACCTATTCGGGGTACTGGGACTTCGATCTCAGTTACTTGGGAGGCCAGGATTAGCCCTGGGTAATCGTCCGTAATGGCCACCAAGGCGTTATCCTTGCTCAATTGATGGAACACTCCATCAATCAGCTCCACAGATATGTTTGGATCCTCTTGAGAGGCCGGGTCGAGGGACCGTTCTGGGTCCTCGGGTTGTGGAGGAGGGCTGCTTATTTCCTTAACAGCCCGGCGCAGTTCCTGCGTTGAAGTCGTCAGACTGAATATTTAACACTGGGAATACAAAACGGATGGGCAAGTAAATACGACCGCTTACCCAGCTTGGGGGATTGTGCATAGAGAATCCACCCTGTGGGTTGACGTGGAGAAATTCCTCCTCTTCTCCCTTATACAAAGTGGACAAGATCTTTAGTAGAGCGGCAGCTGAAACCGGCCCCTTACGGCTGTAGCGGGTGGCGTCGTCCTCCCCGTTGAAGTCCCACATGGGGTGGCTTCTATACTGAAGCGGTTGCACCCCCCGCATAATGCATTCGGTCATAACCCCGATCATGGTTAGTCCGGAATGGGCTAACAATCTTATTCGGCCCATCAGGTAAATGATGTCCCTGTCACTTTCCCTCTGAGGGCTCCGTGGACGCCAGCTTAGGCGCTTCTTTAAGGGAGCACTGTCGAATTCGGGGAGGCCGATCCGGACAGGATCCGGCAGCGGGACGTCTTCTATATAAAACCATTCCGAGGGCCAGTCTTCGGACGCCTTCTTTGGGGTTCCGGACAGATATCCGGTCCCGGCGATGCGCCACACTTCGGCTCCGCCCACTTGATACATTGACCCCTCCTTAGAGCGGGGCACAAGGCAGAATAACCTTTTCCATAGCCCGAAATGAGCCTCGATACCCAAAAACAGCTCGCAGAGGGCTACGAAGCCCGCGACATGCAATACAGAGGCAGGCATGAGATTGTGTAGTTGGAGGCCATAGAACTCCAGGAGCCCCCGGAGAAATGGATGGATTGGAAATCCGAGCCCCCTTATTAAATAAGGGACGAGGCACACCCGCTCTCCTTTGGAGGGATTAGGGGCACTCTCCGCTTGCTCTCCGCCATTATAGATGCCAAGGCCGGCTCGAACTGGGACCATATAGGCCGGGGGGAGAAATCCCTTGGTCTGGAGCATCACTAGCTCACTATGCGGGATGGAGCATCTCTCCCGATATCCAGGCTGAGGGCTGGAAGGGCGAGAGGAGGAGTCACGATGGCTGGCCATGGTGGAATGGACCTTTGTCGGATGCGCTCTGATGAACACTCGCGAAGGGGGGAAGATGTGGTTTGGATCTAAATCCTCGTCCCCTTAAATAGGTCAGCTCATTTACGCGGCTAGGGGTGTGAATGTAAAAACACTCAGACTTTTCATATTCGTTTGACACGTGGGAAGCGGCCATTATTGGGCGTAGAAGCCAAGGAGTGCAACATCTACAAGAAACCGGACTTTATTCAACAGGTACACGGAATTTGGAGGAGAACCCGCCTTGCAATGCCGAAGACAATCTGCGCGCCGGACTCATCGTCATTGAAGCCTAGTTCGGGGGCTACTGAGGGAGTCCTGGATTAGGGGGTGTCCGGATGGCCGGACTATACCTTTGGCCAGACTCCTGGACTATGAAGATACAAGATTGAAGACTCTGTCCCGTGTCCGGAAGGGACTTTCCTTGGCGTGGAAGGCAAGCTTGGCGATACGGATATGTAGATCTCCTACCATTGTAACCGACTTTGCGTAACCCTAGCCATCTCCGGTGTCTATATAAACCGGAGGGTTTTAGTCCGTACAACATACACAACAACAATCATACCATAGGCTAGTTTCTAGGGTTTAGCCTCTCCGATCTCGTGGTAGATCTACTCTTGTACTACCCATATCATCAATATTAATCAAGCATGACGTAGGGTTTTACCTCCATCGAGAGGGCCTGAATCTGGGTAAAACTTCGTGTTCCTTGCCTCCTGTTACCATCCGGCCTAGACGCACAGTTCGGGACCCCCTACCCGAGATCCTCCGGTTTTGACACCGACACTCTCCTTTCTCGTATGGCCCATTAAGGCCCAATACGAATTCCCGTAACTCCCCGGTACTCCTGAAAATACCCGAATCACTTGGAACCTTTCCGATGTCCGAATATAGTCGTCCAATATATCGATCTTTATGTATCGACCATTTCGAGACTCCTCTTCATGTCCCCGATCTCATCCGGGACTCCGAACTCCTTCGGTACATCAAAACACATAAACTCATAATATAAACGTCATCGAACTTTAAGCATGCGGACCCTACAGGTTCGAGAACTATGTAGACATGACTGAGACACGTCTCCGGTCAATAACCAATAGCGGAACCTGGATGCTCATATTGGCTCCCACATATTCTATGAAGATCTTTATTGGTCAGACCGCATAACTACATATGTTGTTCCCTTTGTCATCGGTATGTTTACTTGCCCTAGATTCGATCGTCGGTATCTCAATACCAAGTTCAATCTCGTTACCAGCAAGTATCTTTACTCGTTCCGTAACACATCATCCCGCAACTAACTCATTAGTTGTAATGCTTGCAAGGCTTATAGTGATGTGCATTACCGAGTGGGCCCAGAGATACCTCTCCGACAATCGGAGTGACAAATCCTAATCTCGAAATACGCCAACCCAACAAGTACCTTCGGAGACACCTGTAGAGCACCTTTACAATCACCTAGTTACGTTGTGACGTTTGGTAGCACACAAAGTGTTCCTCCGGTAAACGGGAGTTTCATAATCTCATAGTCATAGGAACATGTATAAGTCATGAAGAAAGCAATAGCAACAAACTAAACGATCAAGTGCTATGCTAACGGAATGGGTCAAGTCAATCACATCATTCTCTAATGATGTGACCCCGTTAGTCAAATGACAACTCATGTCTATGGCCAGGAAACTTAACCATCTTTGATTCAACGAGCTAGTCAAGTAGAGGCATACTAGTGACATACTGTTTGGCTATGTATTCACACATGTATTATGTTTCCGGTTAATACAATTCTAGCATGAATAATAAAGATTTATCATGATATAAGGAAATGAATAATAACTTTATTATTGCCTCTAGGGCATATTTCCCTCAGTCCCCCACTTGCACTAGAGTCAATAATCTAGTTCACATCGTCATGTGACCAACACCCAAAGGTTTTACTAGAGTCAATAATCTAGTTCACATCACTATGTGATTAATACCCAAAGAGTACTAAGGTGTGATCATGTTTTGCTTGTGAGGGAAGTTTAGTCAACGGGTCTGCCACATTCAGATCTGTATGTATTTTGCAAATTTCTATGTCAACAATGCTCTGCACGGAGCTACTCTAGATAATTGCTCCCGCTTTCAATATGTATCCAGATTGAGACTTTGAGTCATCTGGATCAGTGTCAAAACTTGCATCGACGTAACCCTTTACGACGAACCTTTTGTCACCTCCATAATCGAGAAACATATCCTTATTCCACTAAGGATAATTTTTACCAATGTCCAGTGATCTACTCCTAGATCACTATTGTACTCCCTTGCCAAACACAGGGCAGGGTATACAATAGGTCTGGTACACAGCATGGCATACTTTATAGAACCTATGGCTGAGGCATAGGGAATGACTTTCATTCTCTCTCTATCTTCTGCCGTGGTCGGGTTTTGAGTCTTACTCAACTTCACACCTTGTAACAAAGGCAAGAACTCCTTCTTTGACTGTTCCATTTTGAACTACTTCAAAATCTTGTCAAGGTATGTACTCATTGAAAAACTTATCAAGCGTCTTGATCTATCTCTATAGATCTTGATGCTCAATATGTAAGCAGCTTCATCAAGGTATTTCTTTGAGAAAATCCTTTCAAACATTCCTTTATGCTTTGCAGAATAATTCTACATTATCTCCAATCAACAATATGTCATTCACATATACTTATCAGAAATGTTGTAGTGCTCCCACTCACTTTCTTGTAAATACAGGCTTCACCGCAAGTCTGTATAAAACTATATGCTTTGATCAACTTATCAAAGCGTATATTCCAACTCCGAGATGCTTGCACCAGTCCATAGATGGATCGCTGGAGCTTGCATATTTTGTTAGTACCTTTAGGATTGACAAAACCTTCTGGTTACATCATATACAACTCTTCTTTAATAAATCCATTAAGGAATGCAGTTTTGTTTATCCATTTGCCAGATTTCATAAAATGCAGTAATTGCTAACATGATTCGGACAGGCTTAAGCATAGATACGAGTGAGAAAATCTCATCGTAGTCAACACCTTGAACTTGTCGAAAACCTTTTTGTGACAATTCTAGCTTTGTAGATAGTAACACTACTATGAGCGTCCGTCTTCCTCTTGAAGATCCATTTAATCTCAATGGCTCGCTGATCAATGGGCAAGTCAATCAAAGTCCATACTTTATTCTCATACATGGATCTCATCTCAGATTTCATGGCCTCAAGTCATTTCGCAGAATCTGGGCTCATCATCGCTTCCTCATAGTTCGTAGGCTCATCATGGTCAAGTAACATGACCTCCAGAACAGGATTACCGTACCACTCTGATGCGAATCTCACTCAGGTTTACCTACGAGGTTTCGGTAGTAACTTGATCTGAAGTTACATGATCATCAGCATTAGCTTCCTCACTAATTGGTGTAGTAGTCAGAGGAACAGATTTCTGTGATGAACTACTTTCCAATAAGGGAGCAGGTACAGTTACCTCATCAAGTTCTACTTTCCTCCCACTCACTTCTTTCGAGAGAAACTCCTTCTCTAGAAAGGATCCATTCTCAGCAATGAATATCTTGCCTTCGGATCTGTGATAGAAGGTGTACCCAACATTTTCTTTTCGGTATCCTATGAAGATGCACTTCTCCGATTTGGGTTTGAGCTTATCAGGTTGAAACTTTTTCACATAGGCATTGCAACCTCAAACTTTAAGAAACGACAGCTTAGGTTTCTTGCCAAACCATAGTTCATACGGCGTTGTCTGAACGGATTTAGATGGTGCCCTATTTAATGTGAATGTAGCTGTCTCTAATGCATAACCCGAAAACGGTAGTGGTAAATCGGTAAGAGACATCATAGATCGCACCATATCTAATAAAGTACGGTTACGATGTTCGGACACACCATTACACTATGGTGTTCCAGGTGGCGTGAGTAGTGAAACTATTTCACATTGTTTTAATTGAAGGCCAAACTCGTAACTCAAATATTTTACTTCTGCGATCATATCGTAGAAACTTTTATTTTTTTTACGATGATTCTCCACTTCACTCTGAAATTCTTTGAACTTTTCAAATGTTTCAGACTTGTGTTTCATCAAGTAGATATACTCATATCTGCTCAAATCATCTGTGAAGAACAGAAAATAATGATACTTGTCGTGAGCCTCAATATTCATCGGACCACATACATCAGTATGTATGATTTCCAACAAATTTGTTGCTCGCTCCATTGTTCCGGAGAACGGAGTCTTAGTCATCTTGCCCATGAGGCATGGTTCGCAAGCATCAACTGATTCATAATCAAGTGATTCCAAAAGCCCATCAGCATGGATTTGCTTCATGCGCTTTACACCAATATGACCTAACTGGCAGTGCCACAAATAAGTTGCACTATCATTATTAACTTTGCATCTTTTGGCTTCAATATTATAAAAATGTGTATCACCACGATCGAGATCCAACAAACCATTTTCATTGGGTGTATGACCATAGAAGGTTTTATTCATGTAAACAGAACAACAATTATTCTCTAACTTACATGAATAACCATATTGCAATAAAAATGATCCAATCATATTCATGCTCGACGCAAACACTAAATAACATTTATTTTAGGTTTAACACTAATCCTGAAAGTATAGGGAGTGTGCGATGATGATCATATCAATGTTGGAACCATTTCCAATACACATCGTCACTTCACCCTTAACTAGTCTCTGTTCATTCTGCAACTCCCGTTTCGAGTTACTATTCTTAGCAACTGAACTAGTATCAAATACTAAGGGGTTGCTATAAACATTAGTGAAGTACACATCAATAACATGTATATCAAATATACCTATGTTCACTTTGCCATCCTTCTTATCCGCCAATTACTTGGGGTAGTTCCGCTTCCAGTGACCAATCCCTTTGCAGTAGAAGCACTCAGCTTCAAGCTTAGGTCCAGACTTGGGTTTTTCACTTGAGCAGCAACTTGCTTGCCGTTCTTCTTGAAGTTCCCCTTTCTTCCCTTTCTCCCTTTACTTGAAACTAGTGGTTTTGTTTACCATCAACACTTGATACTTTTCTTGATTTCTACCTTCATCGATTTCAGCATCACGAAGAGCTTGGGAATCATTTCCGTTATCCCTTGCATATTATAGTTCATCACGAAGTTCTACTAACTTGGTGATGGTGACTAGAGAATTCTGTCAATCACTATTTTATCTGGAAGATTAACTCCCACTTGATTCAAGCGATTGTAGTACCCAGACAATCTGAGCACATGCTCACTGCTTGAGCTATTCTTCTCCATCTTTTGGCTATAGAACTTGTTGGAGACTTCATATCTCTCAACTTGGGTATTTACTTGAAATATTAACTTCAACTCCTGGAACATCTCATATGGTCCATGACGTTCAAAACGTTTTTGAAGTCTCGATTCTAAGCCGTTTAAGCATGGTGCACTAAACTATCAAGTAGTCATCATATTGAGCTAGCCAAACATTCATAACACCTGCATCTGCTCCTACAATAGGTTTGTCACCTAGCGGTGCATCAAGGACATAATTCTTCTGTGCAGCAATGAGGATGAACCTCAGATCACGGATCCAATCCGCATCATTGCTACTAACATCTTTCAACTTAGTTTTCTCTAGGAACATATCAAAAATAAAACAGGGGAGCTAAACGTGAGCTATTGATCTACAACATAGATATGCTAATACTACCAGGACTAAGTTCATGATAAATTTAAGTTCAATTAATCATATTACTTAAGAACTCCCACTTAGAAAGACATCCCTCTAATCTTCTAAGTGATCACGTGATCCAAATCAACTAAACCATAACCGATCATCACGTGAAATGGAGTAGTTTTCAATGGTGAACATCACTATATTGATCATATCTACTATATGATTCACGCTCGACCTTTCGGTCTCAGTGTTCCGAGGCCATATCTGCATATGCTAGGCTCGTCAAGTTTAACCTGAGTATTCTGCGTGTGCAAAACTGGCTTGCACCCGTTGTAGATGGACGTAGAGCTTATCACACCCGATCATCACGTGGTGTCTAGGCAAGACGAACTTTGGCAACGGTGCATACTCAGGGAGAACACTTTTTATCTTGAAATTTAGTGAGAGATCATCTTATAATGCTACCGTCAATCAAAGCAAGGTAAGATGCATAAATATAAACATCACATGCAATCAAAATATGTGAGATGATATGGCCATCATCATCTTGTGCCTTTGATCTCCATCTCCAAAGCATCGTCATGATTTCCATCGTCACCGGCATGACACCATGATCTCCATCATCTTGATCTATATCAATGTGTCGTCACATGGTCGTCTCGCCAACTATTGCTCTTGCAACTATTGCTATCGCATAGCGATAAAGTAAAGCAATTATTTGGCGCTTGCATCTTATGCAATAAAGAGACAACCATAAGGCTTCTGCCACTTGCCGATAACTTCAACAAAACATGATCATATTATACAACAACTTATATCTCATCACGTCTTGACCATATCACATCACAACATGCCCTGCAAAAACAAGTTAGACGTCCTCTACTTTGTTGTTGCAAGTTTTACGTGGCTGCTACGGGCTTAGCAAGAACCGTTCTTACCTACGCATCAAAACCACAACGATAGTTTGTCAAGTTGGTGTTGTTTTAACCTTTGCAAGGACCGGGCGTAGCCACACTCGGTTCAACTAAAGTTGGAGAAACTGACACCCGCTAGCCACCTGTGTGCAAAGCACGTCGGTAGAACCAGTCTCGCGTAAGCGTACACGTAATGTCGGTCTGGGCCGCTTCATCCAACAATACCGCCGAACCAAAGTATGACATGCTGGTAAGCAGTATGACTTATATCGCCCACAACTCACTTGTGTTCTACTCGTGCATATGACATCTACGCATAAAACCTGGCTTGGATGCAACTGTTGGGGAACATAGTAATTTCAAAAAATTTCCTACGCACATGCAAGATCATGGTGATGCATATCAACGAGAGGGGAGAGTGTTGTCCACGTACCCTCGTAGACCGAAAGTGGAAGCGTTAGCACAACGCGGTTGATGTAGTCATACGTCTTCATGATCCGACCGATCAAGTACCGAACGTACGGCACCTCCGAGTTCTGCACACATTCAACTCGATGACATCCCTCGAACTCCGATCCAGCCGAGTGTTGAGGGAGAGTTTCGTCAGCACGACGGCGTGGTGACGATGATAATGTTCTACCGATGTAGGGCTTCGCCTAAGCACCGCTACGATATGATCGAGGTGGATTATGGTGGAGGGGGGCACCGCACACGGCTAAGAGATCAAGAGATCAATTGTTGTGTCTTTGGGGTGCCCCCCTGCCCCCGTATATAAAGGAGTGGAGGAGGGGGAGGGCCGACCCTCTCTATGGCGCGCCCTAGGGGAGTCCTACTCCCACCGGGAGTAGGATTCCCCCTTTCCTAGTAGAACTAGGAGCCCTTCCATGTAGTAGGAGTAGAAGGGAAGGAAAGGGAAGGGAAAAGGAGAAGGAAGGAAGGGGACGCCCCCCTCCCTAGTCCAATTTGGACCAGCCCATGGGGAGGGGTGCGGCCACCCTTTGAGGCCTTTCTCTCCTTTCCCGTATGGCCCATTAAAGCCCAACACGAATTCCCGTAACTCCCCGGTACTTCCGAAAATACCCGAATCACTCAGAACCTTTCCGATGTCCGAATATAGTCGTCCAATATATCGATCTTTACGTCTCGACCATTTCGAGACTCCTCGTCATGTCCCCAATCTCATCCGGGACTCCAAACTCCTCCGGTACATCAAAACACATAAACTCATAATATAATTGTCATCGAACTTTAAGCGTGCGGACCCTACGGGTTCGAGAACTATGTAGACATGACCGATACACGTCTCCGGTCAATGACCAATAGCGGAACCTGGATGCTCATATTGGCTCCCACATATTCTATGAAGATCTTTATCGGTTAGACCGCATAACTACATACGTTGTTCCCTTTGTTATCGGTATGTTTACTTGCCCAAGATTCGATCGTCGGTATCTCAATACCTAGTTCAATCTCGTTACCGGCAAGTCTCTTTACTCATTCCGTAACACATCATCCCGCAACTAACTCATTAGTTGCAATGCTTGCGAGGCTTATAGTGATGTGCACTACCGAGTGGGCCCAGAGATACCTCTCCGACAATCGGAGTGACAAATCCTAATCTCAAAATACGCCAACCCAACAAGTACCTTCGGAGACACCTGTAGAGCACCTTTATAATCACCCAGTTACATTGTGACGTTTGGTAGCACACAAAGTGTTCCTTCGGTGAACGGGAGTTGCATAATCTCATAGTCATAGGAACATGTATAAGTTATGAAGAAAGCAATAGCAACAAACTAAACGATCAAGTGCCATGCTAACGGAATGGGTCAAGTCAATCACATCATTCTCTAATGATGTGACCCCGTTAATCAAATGACAACTCATGTCTATGGCTAGGAAACTTAACCATCTTTGATTCAACGAGCTAGTCAAGTAGAGGCATACTAGTGACATACTGTTTGTCTATGTATTCACACATGTATTATGTTTCCAGTTAATACAAGTCTAGCATGAATAATAAACATTTATCATGATATAAGGAAATAAATAATAACTTTATTATTGCCTCTAGGGCATATTTCCTTCAGATGTTACCTCAGCAATCATGGCCTCGTGAGCTATCTTTAGCACATTATGGGATACTAGAAGATCATCATGAGAGCTTGAGAGCTTTTCATGACTTTATTCCAATTTCCCATAATTGCTAGATAGCAACTCATGTTGAGCTCGTAGCTCAACATTCTCCTTCAAAATGGATGCTTCACAAGTAATAGAGTTAGTAGCACAAGCATCATCATTAACAACAAGAGGAGAGGACAACTTGGAAAGCTCTTTTAAATAAGAAGCTTCAAGTTGAGTATGAGACTCGGTGAGTTTGATGAGCTCACCCTTAATGACCCTTGAGCCATTTTCGAGGTGCTCAAAATCCTCAAGGAGTCTAGCATGAGAAACTTCAAGCTTAGCATTTTTAGTTTCAAAATCATTGGCCACCACAAGAGCTCTATCACGAGATTCCCTCACTCTAGATAATTCTAGAGCAAAAGTCTCCTCAAGAGATTCCTTGGTGGTTTGTTCAAGTTCAAGAGCTTGAGAGAGGTCTGCAATCTCATTAGCGTAATCACGGTCATGACCTTCCATTTTATCAATGGTGACCTCATGCTCCTCAAGACGAGATTCCAACTCATACATATATTTCTTGCCCTCAGTAGCAATAGACATGATTTCCATGAAGTTGGAACGATCAGTTTTATTCTTAAGAAGAGCTTTAAAAATCATTTTCCCCTTAATTTTTAAGGAGGCAACATCATCATTCTCTTCATCATAATCAACATCATCATCACTCTTGCCATCATCAATATCATCACAAGATATATTGGGATTCAAAGTGGGAGATACCTTTGAAGCCTTGGCCATAAGGCAAAATGCAATAGATGATGATTTAGGATCCCTTGAAGCACCATCCAAGACCACATCTTGTTCCATGGAGTGTTGGGTTTCCTCTACATTGTTAGCACAACAACTCGAGGAAATACATGCATTTTCATCATGGCAACAAGATATAGCAAGCATATCATCATGAGATTTAGTCAAGCAATTTCTACATGATATGCAAGGACTATCAACACAAACATGTGAAACATTTGGAGTGCTCGAAGTGCTAAAGTCCAAAGATGAAGCATTGCAATAAGAAAGTGATGAAGGATTATCAACAATGAGCCCACTATCATCATTGCAATGAACACCACTACTCACCATGTCATTACCTTATGGCAAACCACACGTAGGTGAAGTAGAAGAAGTTGAGAACACAACACAGCTGGAGGTGGAGGGAGAACAATCATCCCCACAAAACTTGGACACGCCATATTTATCTTGAAGCTTTGTCCACAACTCATGAGCATCCCGGAACGGCATGAGTTGAAATATAACTACATTCCTCAAAGCATCGAAAAGCACATTAGAAGCTTGAGCATTGAGATAAGAGTTTTTCTCATCCTCTAAAGATAATCTTAGGGGATCCTTTGGATGAGAAAAACCCATATCTACAATTCGCTCTAAATTTGGGTCCATGACCCTAAAGAGATTAAGCATGCGAATCACCCAAACATAAAAATTTGTGCCATCGAAACTAAGAGTGTCAGAGAATCCTAATCCCCTAGTCGACATCTTTACTCTCTAGGTGGTTAAGCCTAACAAAGAGAGACGAGGCTCTGATACCAATTGAAAGATCGTGGATGTCGCCTAGAGGGGGGGGTGAATAGGTGCTTTAAAATAATTACGGTTTAGGCTTGAACAAATGCGGAATAAACCTAGCGGTTAATTTGTCAAACACAAAACCTACAACAACTAGGCTCACCTATGTGCACCAACAACTTATACTAAGCAAGATAAACAACTAGGTGATAGCAAGATATATGACAAGAAACAATATGGCTATCACAAAGTAAAGTGCATAAGTAAAGGGCTCGGGTAAGAGATAGCCGAGGCACGCGGAGATGACGATGTATCCCGAAGTTCACACCCTTGCGGATGCTAATCTCCGTTTGGAGCGGTGTGGAGGCACAATGCTCCCCAAGAAGCCACTAGGGCCACCGTAATCTCCTCACGCCCTCGCATAATGCAAGATGCCGTGATTCCACTAAGAGACCCTTGAGGGCGGTCACCGAACCCGTACAAATGGCAACCCTTGGGGGCGGTCACCGAACCCGTACACTTTGGCAACCCTTGGGGGCGGTCACCGGTACCCGTCAAATTGCTCGGGGTGATCTCCACAACCTAATTGGAGACCCCGACGCTTGCCCGAAGCTTTACACCACAATGATTGAGCTCCGAACACCACCAACCATCTAGGGCGCCCAAGCACCCAAGAGGAACAAGCTCAAAGGTACCAAGCACCCAAGAGTAATAAGCTTCTCAACTTGTAACTTCCACGTATCATGTGGAGAACTCAAATCGATGCACCAAATGCAATGGCAAGGGCACATGGAGTGCCCAAGTCCTTCTCTCTCAAATCCCACCGAAAACAACTAATGCTAGGGAGGAAAATGAGAGGAAGAACAAGAAGGAGAACACCAAGAACTCCAAGATCTAGATCCAAGGGGTTCCCCTCACCTAGAGGAGAAAGTGATTGGTGGAAACGTGGATCTAGATCTCCTCTCTCTTTTCCCTCAAAAACTAGCAAGAATCCATGGAGGGATTGAGATTTAGCAAGCTCGAAGAAGGTCAAAAATGGGGGAAGAACACGAGCTCAAAGGATAAGGTTCATTGGGGAACAAGACCCCCTTTTATAGGTGGGGAAAAAATCCAACCGTTATGCTCACAGCCCGCACCGAGCGGTACTACCGCTCCAAGGAGCGGTACTACCGCTAGGGCGGTAGTAGCCCTTTGAAACACAACAGCGAGGAGGCAAAAAAGCCAGAAGAAGCGTCGGAGCGGTAGTACCGCTTGACCTCACGGTACTACCGCTAGGGTAGCAGTACTACTGCTAAGGGTAGCGGTACTACTGCTTGCGAGCGGTACTAAAAAATTACATCCGTGCCTATCACCGCTGGACTTGTGATGAGTTTTTGGTCCCGAGCGGCAGTAGCCGCGGTAATACTGCTCCAAGCGGTAGTAAAAAATTACATCCGCTCCTGTCCGCGGTAGTACCGCTGCAGCCTTTTCAGAACACCAAAACTGACACAACTTCTGCAAACGGACTCCGAATTCGACGAAACCAAGTTTGTTGGAAAGCTAGCGACAAGGGCTAACACAATCTTGATAGAAATACCAATATGAAGCAAATGAGAAAAGACCCAAAAGAAAATGGTGAGAACCCTTCCTCAGATAAGACCGGTAAAACCTCCAACACCGAAAACATCATAGAAGACGCATGCAAACTCCGTTTTCGATGAACTCAAGCTTGTCATCAAGATGACCATAAGCTCTAAGACTCACAAAGAGAACCAAACAAGAACCAATAAACATGATGCAAGGATGCAATGTTTTGAGCTCTCGATGAACGATACGATCAAGCTACTCGCTTGAGAGCCTCCCTTGATAGTACGGCTATCGATCCTATAACCCGGTCTCCCAACTACCACCATGAGACCGGTAAAATAGAAAACCTATCAAGGGCAAACCTTTGCCTTGCACATGATCCACTTGAGCTAGATGATGATGATCTTGTCCTCCTCAAGATGGACCACCTTTCTTGATTGCGTTGGGTCGATGGAGACTAGATGATTGCTCCCCCATACTCCACTATGGATGAGCCACTCTTCGGCACATCTTCACAAGTCCATTGACACCACAATGGATGGCAAGCTTCAAGCACTTGATCTCTACGTGATTCTCCACTTGAACTTGCACACGGCAATCTTGAAATTATTACGAGGGATCATCTTATTTAAGCTACCGTCGTTCTATGCAAATAAGATGTAAAACATGATAAACATCACATGCAATCAAATAGTGACATGATATGGCCAATATCATTTGCTCCTTTTGATCTCCATCTTCGGGGCTCCATGATCATCGTTGTCACCGGCATGACACCATGATCTCCATCATCATGATCTCCATCATCATGTCTTCTTGAAGTTGTCTTGTCATATATTACTTTAACTACTATGGCTAACGCTTTAGCAATAAAGTAAAGTAATTACATGACGTTTATGTTGACACGCAGGTCATAAATAAATTAAGACAACTCCTATGGCTCCTGCCGGTTGTCATACTCATCGACATGCAAGTCATGATTCCTATTACAAGAACATGATCAATCTCATACATCACATATATCATTCATCACATCCTTTTGTCCATATCACATCACACGGCACATGCTGCAAAAACAAGTTAGACGTCCTCTAATTGTTGTTGCAAGTTTTTACGTGGCCGCTATAGGTTTCTAGCAAGAACGTTTCTTACCTACACCAAAACCACAACATGATATGCCAATTTCTATTTACCCTTCATAAGGACCCTTTTCATCGAATCCGATCCGACTAAAGTGGGAGAGACAGACACCCGCCAGCCACCTTATGCAACTAGTGCATGTCAATCGGTGGAACCAGTCTCACGTAAGCGTACGTGTAAGGTCGGTCCGGGCCGCTTCATCCCACGATGCCGCCGAATCAAGATAAGACTAGTAACGGCAAGTAAATTGACAATATCGATGCCCACAACTGCTTTGTGTTCTACTCGTGCATAGAAACTACGCATAGACCTAGCTCATGATGCCACTGTTGGGGAACGTAGCAGAATTTTAAAATTTTCTACGCATCACCAAGATCAATCTATGGAGTCATCTAGCAACGAGGGAGAGGAGAGTGCATCTACGTACCCTTGTAGATCGCGAGCGGAAGCGTTCAAGAGAACGGGGTTGATGGAGTCGTACTCGTCGTGATCCAAATCACCGATGACCTAGCGCCGAACGGACGGCACCTCCGCGTTCAACACACGTACGGTTGGGAAGACGTCTCCTCCAACTTGATCCAGCAAGGGGGAAGGAGATGTTGATGGACATCCAGCAGCACGACGGCGTGGTGGTGGAAGCAACGGTGATCTCGGCAGGGCTTCGCCAAGCTCAGGGAGAGGGAGGAGTGTCACGGGAGGGAGAGGGAGGCGCCAGGGGCTAGGGTGCGGCTGCCCTCCCTCCCCCCACTATATATAGGACCCCTAGGGGGGCGCCGGCCCTAGGAGATGCAATCTCCAAGGGGTGCGGCGGCCAAGGGGGGTGGAGTGCCCCCCAAGCCAAGTGGGGCGCCCCCACCCCTAGGGTTTCCAACCCTAGGCGCAGGGGAGGCCCATGGGAGGGCGCACCAGCTCACTAGGGGCTGGTTCCCCTCCCACTTCAGCCCATGCAGCCCTTCGGGATAGGTGGCCCCATCCGGTGGACCCCGGGACCCTTCCGGTGGTCCCGGTACAATACCGATTACCCCCGAAACTTTCCCGATAGCCGAAACTTGACTTCCTATATATAAATCTTCACCTCTAGACCATTCCGAAACTCCTCGTGACCTCCGGGATCTCATCCGGGACTCCGAAAAACTTTCGGGTTACCGTATACTAATATCTCAACACCCCTAGCGTCACCGAACCTTAAGTGTGTAGACCCTACGGGTTCGAGAGACACGCAGACATGACCTAGACGACTCTCCGGTCAATAACCAACAGCGGGATCTGGATACCCATGTTGGCTCCCACATGCTCCTCGATGATCTCATCGGATGAACCATGATGTCGAGGATTCAATCAATCCCGTATACAATTCCCTTTGTCAATCGGTACGTTACTTGCCCGAGACTCGATCGTCGGTATCCCAATACCTTGTTCAATCTCGTTACCGGCAAGTCACTTTACTCGTACCGTAATGCATGATCCCGTGATCAACCACTTGATCACATTGAGCTCATTATGATGATGCATTACCGAGTGGGCCCAGAGATACCTCTCCGTCATACGGAGTGACAAATCCCAGTCTCGATTCGTGCCAACCCAACAGACACTTTCGGAGATACCCGTAGTGTACCTTTATAGTCACCCAGTTACGTTGTGACGTTTGACACACCCAAAGCACTCCTACGGTATTCGGGAGTTGCACAATCTCATGGTCTAAGGAAATGATACTTGACATTCGGAAAAGCTCTAGCAAACGAACTACACGATCTTTAAGCTATGCTTAGCATTGGGTCTTGTCCATCACATCATTCTCCTAATGATGTGATCCCGTTATCAATGACATCTAATGTCCATAGTCAGGAAACCATGACTATCTTTTGATCAACGAGCTAGTCAACTAGAGGCTCACTAGGGACGTGTTGTGGTCTATGTATTCACCCATGTATTATGATTTCCGGATAACACAATTATAGCATGAACAATGGACAATTATCATGAACAATAGACAATTATCATGAAAAAAGAAATATAATAATAACCATTTTATTATTGCCTCTAGGGCATATTTCCAACAGTCTCCCACTTGCACTAGAGTTAATAGTCTAGTTACATTGTGATGAATCGAACACCCATGCAGTTCTGGTGTTGATCATGTTTTGCTCTAGGGAGAGGTTTAGTCAATGGATCTGCCACATTCAGGTCCGTATGTACTTTACAAATATCTATGTCTCCATTTTGAACACTTTCACGAATGGAGTTGAAGCGACGCTTGATATGCCTGGTGTTCCTGTGAAACCTGGGCTCCTTGGCAAGGGCAATAGCTCAAGTGTTGTCACAGAAGAGAGTCATCGGGCCTGACGCATTGGGTATGACTCCTAGGTCGGTAATGAACTCCTTCACCCAGATTGCCTCTTGTGCTGCCTCCGAGGCTGCCATGTACTCCGCTTCACATGTAGATCCCGCCACAATGCTTTGCTTGCAACTGCACCAGCTTACTACCCCACCATTCAAAATATATACGTATCCGGTTTGTGACTTAGAGTCATCTAGATCTGTGTCGAAGCTAGCATCGACGTAACCCTTTACGACGAGATCTTCGTCACCTCCATAAACAAGAAACATATCCTTAGTCCTCTTCGGGTACTTCAGGATATTCTTGACCGCTGTCCAGTGTTCCATGCCGGGATTACTTTGGTACCTTCCTACCAAACTTACGGCAAGGTTTACATCAGGTCTGGTACACGGCATAGCATACATGATAGACCCTATGGCCGAGGCATAGGGGACGACACTCATCTTTTCTCTATCTTCTGCCATGGTCGGGCATTGAGCCGTGCTCAATCTCGTACCTTGCAATACAGGCAAGAACCCCTTCTTTGACTGATCCATATTGAACTTCTTCAATATCTTGTCAAGGTACATACTCTGTGAAAGACCAATGAGGCGTCTCGATCTATCTCTATAGATCTTGATGCCTAATATGTAAGCAGCTTCTCCAAGATCCTTCATTGAAAAACACTTGTTCAAGTAGGCCTTTATGCTTTCCAAGAATTCTATATCATTTCCCATCAACAGTATGTCATCCACATACAATATGAGAAATGCTATAGAGCTCCCACTCACTTTCTTGTAAATGTAGGCTTCTCCATAAGTCTGCGTAAACCCAAACGCTTTGATCATCTCATCAAAACGAATGTTCCAACTCCGAGATGCTTGCACCAGCCCATAAATCGAGCGTTGGAGCTTACACACCTTGTCAGCATTCTTAGGATCGACAAAACCTCCCGGCTGCATCATATACAATTCTTCCTTAAGGAAACCATTAAGGAATGCTGTTTTGACGTCCATTTGCCATATCTCATAATCATAGAATGCGGCAATTGCTAACATGATTCAGACGGACTTCAGCTTCGCTACGGGTGAGAAAGTCTCATCGTAGTCAACCCCTTGAACTTGTCGATAACCCTTAGCGACAAGCCGAGCTTTATAGATGGTTACATTACCATCCGCGCCTGTCTTCTTCTTAAAGATCCATTTATTTTCTATGGCTCGCCGATCATCGGGCAAGTCAGTCAAAGTCCATACTTCATTTTCATACATGGATCCTATCTCGGATTTCATGGCTTCCAGCCATTTGTCGGAATCCGGGCCCGCCATCGCTTCTTCATAGTTCGAAGGTTCACCGTTGTCTAACAACATGATTTCCAAGACAGGGTTGTCGTACCACTCTGGCACGGAATGTGCCCTTGTGGACCTACGAATTTCAGTAGAAACTTATCTGAAGTTTCATGATCATCATCATTAACTTCCTCTCTAGTCGGTGCAGGCACCTCAGGAACATTTTCCTGAGCTGCGCCACTTACCGGTTCAAGAGGTAATACTTCATCGAGTTCTACTTTCCTCCCACTTATTTCTTTCGAGAGAAACTCTTTCTCTAGAAAGGATCCATTCTTGGCAACAAAGATCTTGCCTTCGGATCTGAGGTAGAAGGTATACCCAATAGTTTCTTTAGGGTATCCTGTGAAGACACATTTTTCCGATTTGGGTTCGAGCTTTTCAGGTTGAAGTTTCTTGACATAAGAATCGCATCCCCAAACTTTTAGAAACGACAGCTTAGGTTTCTTCCCAAACTACGGTGTTGTCTCAACGGATTTCGACGGAGCCCTATTTAAAGTGAATGCGGCAGTCTCTAAAGCATAGCCCCAAAATGACAGCGGTAAATCGGTAAGAGACATCATAGATCGCACCATATCCAATAGAGTGCAATTTCGATGTTCGGACACACCATTACGATGAGGTGTTCCAGGCGGCGTGAGTTGTGAAACTATTCCACATTTCCTTAAGTGTGTGCCAAATTCGTGACTCAAGTATTCTCCCCCACGATCTGATCGCAAGAACTTGATTTTTCTGTCACGTTGATTCTCAACCTCACTCTGAAATTCCTTGAACTTTTCAAAGGTCTCAGACTTGTGTTTCATTAAGTAGACATACCCATATCTACTCAAGTCATCAGTGAGGGTGAGAACATAATGATAGCCACCGCGAGCCTCAACACTCATTGGACCGCACACATCAGTATATATGATTTCCAATAAGTTGGTTGCTCGCTCCATTGTTCCTGAGAACGGAGTCTTGGTCATTTTACCCATGAGGCATGGTTCGCACGTGTCAAATGATTCGTAATCAAGAGACTCCAAAAGTCCATCTGCAAGGAGCTTCTTCATGCGTTTGATACCTATGTGACCAAGGCAGCAGTGCCACAAGTATGTGGGACTATCATTATCAACCTTACATCTTTTGGTATTCACACTATGAATATGTGTAACATTACGCTCGAGATTCATTAAGAATAAACCATTCACCAGCGGAGCATGACCATAAAACATATCTCTCATATAAATAGAAGAACCATTATTCTCGGATTTAAATGAGTAGCCATCTCGAATTAAACGAGATCCCGATACAATGTTCATGCTCAAAGCTGGCACTAAATAACAATTATTGAGGTTTAAAACTAATCCCGTAGGTAAATGTAGAGGCAGCGTGCCAACGGCGGTCACATCGACCTTGGAACCATTCCCGACGCGCATCATCACCTCGTCCTTCGCCAGTCTCCGCTTATTCCGCAGCTCCTGCTTTGAGTTACAAATGTGAGCAACCGCACCGGTATCAAATACCCATGAGCTACTACGAGTACTGGTAAGGTACACATCAATTACATGTATATCACATATACCTTTAGTGTTGCCGGCCTTCTTGTCCGCTAACTATTTGGGGCAGTTCCGCTTCCAGTGACCACTTCCCTTGCAATAAAAACACTCAGTCTCAGGCTTGGGTCCATTGTTTGACTTCTTCCTGGCAGCTTGCTTACCGGGCGTGGCAACTCCCTTGCCGTCCTTCTTGAAGTTCTTCTTACCCTTGCCTTTCTTAAACTTAGTGGTTTTATTAACCATCAACACTTGATGTTCCTTTTTGATCTCCACCTCTGCTGATTTCAGCATTGAATATACCTCAGGAATGGTCTTTTCCATCCCCTGCATATTGAAGTTCATCACAAAGCTCTTGTAGCTCGGTGGAAGCGACTGAAGGATTCTGTCAATGACCGCGTCATCCGGGAGATTAACTCCCAGCTGAGTCAAGTGGTTATGGAACCCAGACATTTTGAGTATGTGCTCACTGACAGAACTATTTTCCTCCATCTTACAACTAAAGAACTTGTCGGAGACTTCATATCTCTCGACCCGGGCATGAGCTTGGAAAACCATTTTTAGCTCTTCGAACATCTCATATGCTCCGTGTTGCTCAAAACGCTTTTGTAGCCCTGGTTCTAAGCTGTAAAGCATGCCGCACTGAACGAGGGAGTAATCATCAGCACGTGACTGCCAAGCGTTCATAACGTCTTGGTTCTCTGGGATGGGTGCGTCACCTAGAGGTGCTTCTAGGACATAATCTTTCTTGGCAGCTATGAGGATGATCCTCAGGTTCCGGACCCAGTCCGTATAATTGCTGCCATCATCTTTTAGCTTGGTTTTCTCTAGGAACGCGTTGAAGTTGAGGGCAACATTAGCGTGGGCCATTTGATCTACAAGACATAGTGTAAAGATTTTAGACTAAGTTCATGATAATTAAGTTCATCTAATCAAATTATTCAATGAACTCCCACTCAAATAGACATCCCTCTAGTCATCTAAGTGAAACATGATCCGAGTCAACTAGGCCATGTCCGATCATCACGTGAGACGGACTAGTCAACATCGGTGAACATCTTCATGTTGATCGTATCTTCTATACGACTCATGCTCGACCTTTCGGTCTTCTGTGTTCCGAGGCCATGTATGTACATGCTAGGCTCGTCAAGTCAACCTAAGTGTATTGCGTGTGTAAATCTGGCTTACACCTGTTGTATTCGATCGTACCCGATCATCACGTGGTGCTTCGAAACAACGAACCTTCGCAACGGTGCACAGTTAGGGGGAACACTTTCTTGAAATTATTACGAGGGATCATCTTATTTAAGCTATCGTCGTTCTAAGCAAATAAGATGTAAAACATGATAAACATCACATGCAATCAAATAGTGACATGATATGGCCAATATCATTTGCTCCTTTTGATCTCCATCTTCGGGGCTCCATGATCATCGTTGTCACCGGCATGACACCATGATCTCCATCATCATGTCTTCTTGAAGTTGTCTCGTCATATATTACTTTTACTACTATGCTAACGCTTTAGCAATAAAGTAAAGTAATTACATGACGTTTATGTTGACACGCAGGTCATAAATAAATTAAGACAACTCCTATGGCTCCTGCCGGTTGTCATACTCATCGACATGCAAGTCGTGATTCCTATTACAAGAACATGATCAATCTCATACATCACATATATCATTCATCACATCCTTTTGGCCATATCACATCACACGGCACAAGCTGCAAAAACAAGTTAGACGTCCTCTAATTGTTGTTGCAAGTTTTTACATGGCTGCTATAGGTTTCTAGCAAGAACGTTTCTTACCTACGCCAAAACCACAACGTGATATGCCAATTTCTATTTACCCTTCATAAGGACCCTTTTCATCGAATCCGATCCGAGTAAAGTGGGAGAGACAGACACCCGCCAGCCACCTTATGCAACTAGTGCATGTCAATCGGTGGAACCAGTCTCACGTAAGCGTACATGTAAGGTCGGTCCGGGCCGCTTCATCCCACGATGCCGCCGAATCAAGATAAGACTAGTAATGGCAAGTAAATTGACAATATCGTCGCCCACAACTGCTTTGTGTTCTACTCGTGCATAGAAACTACGCATAGACCTAGCTCATGATGCCACTGTTGGGGAACGTAGCAGAATTTTAAAATTTTCTACGCATCACCAAGATCAATCTATGGAGTCATCTAGCAACGAGGGAGAGGAGAGTGCGTCTACATACCCTTGTAGATCGCGAGCGGAAGCGTTCAAGAGAATGAGGTTGATGGAGTCGTACTCGTCGTGATCCAAATCACTGATGACCTAGCGCCGAACGGACGGCACCTCTGCGTTCAACACACGTACGGTTGGGAAGACGTCTCCTCCAACTTGATCCAGCAAGGGGGAAGGAGAGGTTGATGGAGATCCAGCAGCACGACGGCGTGGTGGTGGAAGCAACGGTGATCTCGGCAGGGCTTCGCCAAGCTCAGGGAGAGGGAGGAGTGTCACGAGAGGGAGAGGGAGGCGCCAGGGGCTAGGGTGCGGCTGCCCTCCCTCCCCCCACTATATATAGGACCCCTAGGGGGGCGCCGTCCCTAGGAGATGCAATCTCCAAGGGGGGCGCTGGCCAAGGGGGGTGGAGTGCCCCCCAAGCCAAGTGGGGCGCCCCCACCCCTAGGGTTTCCAACCCTAGGCGCAGGGGAGGCCCATGGGGGGCGCACCAGCCCACTAGGGGCTGGTTCCCCTCCCACTTCGGCCCATGCGGCCCTCCGGGATAGGTGGCCCCACCCGGTGGACCCCCGGGACCCTTCCGGTGGTCCCGGTACAATACCGATTACCCCCGAAACTTTCCCGATAGCCGAAACTTGACTTCCTATATATAAATCTTCACCTCTAGACCATTCCGAAACTCCTCGTGACCTCCGGGATCTCATCCGGGACTCCGAAAAACTTTCGGGTTACCGTATACTAATATCTCAACACCCCTAGCGTCACCGAACCTTAAGTGTGTAGACCCTACGGGTTCGAGAGACACGCAGACATGACCTAGACGACTCTCCGGTCAATAACCAACAGCGGGATCTGGATACCCATGTTGGCTCCCACATGCTCCTCGATGATCTCATCGGATGAACCACGATGTCGAGGATTCAATCAATCCCGTATACAATTCCCTTTGTCAATCGGTACGTTACTTGCCCGAGACTCGATCGTCGGTATCCCAATACCTTGTTCAATCTCGTTACCGGCAAGTCACTTTACTCGTACCGTAATGCATGATCCCGTGATCAACCACTTGATCACATTGAGCTCATTATGATGATGCATTACCGAGTGGGCCCAGAGATACCTCTCCATCATACGGAGTGACAAATCCCAGTCTCGATTCGTCCCAACCCAACAGACACTTTCGGAGATACCCGTAGTGTACCTTTATAGTCACCCAGTTACGTTGTGATGTTTGGCACACCCAAAGCACTCCTATGGTATCCGGGAGTTGCACAATCTCATGGTCTAAGGAAATGATACTTGACATTCGGAAAAGCTCTAGCAAACGAACTACACGATCTTTAAGCTATGCTTAGGATTGGGTCTTGTCCATCACATCATTCTCCTAATGATGTGATCCCGTTATCAATGACATCTAATGTCCATAGTCAGGAAACCATGACTATGTTTTGATCAACGTGCTAGTCAACTAGAAGCTCACTAGGGACGTGTTGTGGTCTATGTATTCACACATGTATTACGATTTCCGGATAACACAATTATAGCATGAACAATGGACAATTATCATGAACAAAGAAATATAATAATAACCATTTTATTATTTCCTCTAGGGCATATTTCCAACATGAGCCACTCTTCGGCACATATTCACAAGTCCATTGACACCACAATGGATGGCAAGCTTCAAGCACTTGATCTCTTCGTGATTCTCCACTTGAACTTGCACACAGCAATCTTGATGACGATCACCACTTGATGTCATCCTTCCCATGGGTTGTATGATATCATCCTCTTGACGCAAGCCCATGGACACGTACCTAACCCCACATAGACTCTCACATAGACCATCGGTTAGTACACAAAGTGCAATGGACAATGCTTACCATACCATGGGATCACTTGATCCCTCTCGGTACATCTTCTACTCTTTGTGAGTTGATCAACTTGATTCACTCTTGACTTAGTCTTGATCAACCTTGAATCTTTCCAACTCTCTTCGTTTGGATGATGTCTTGAAGGTAAACATGAATGATCACACAATCTTCTTCTTCAAGACATGCTTGCAATAAGCTCAACACTCACATGACCAATCTTTGGATAATTCCTTAATAGCACCTTGGTCAACCCATAAACTCCTTGAAACCAACACATGGACTTCAAGAAATGCCTATGGAAAAATCCTTCAAATATAACTCAATGCAACCATTAGTCCATAGAGAATGTCATCAATTACCAAAACCACACATGGGGGCACGGCATGTCCTTTCAACTGTGCTACTGGTCATGATGTATTATGCTTACTTTTGATCAAAATAGTGTATTTATGTGTATTGTTATATTTTCAAGGGATAATTAGATTTATGCCCCTAGTTGTGTCCCACTCGTCTGTTTTACCCCTAATTCCCAAAAGTCACCAGTTCTGTCCAAGTCACTTTGCTCCTCTTATGCTTTTGCCCTTTAACCGTTTGACTATCAGTTTGAAAACTTCATAACTAATTCATACTGAATCAGAAAAATGCAAATAAGATACCAAAATGTTCCGAAAAACATGACCTATATGTCAGTGTCATTTGCATTCATGAAAAAAGTGTTGGAAAGTGCACATCCGAGTATTAGCTCTTTTGATACCATCATGAATAGTGAACTCTAAAAAAATTCAAAAAAATTCAGAAAAAAATATGGTGGCGAAGAACAACAAATGTTCTAAGTGCTTGCCAAGTTTCATTAGGGAACGGCGTTCGTGGAAGTTGTGGCAAAAAAATAATCTATTTTGGAGTGTTGATTGTTTTTTTTGCCGCGGCACCCACGAATGATATTCCTTGATGAAACTTGGTAGGCACTTAAAACATTTGTCATTCTTTGCCACCAATTTTTTAAAAGATGAAATTTTTTAGATTTTACTATTCATGGTGCTAGCATAAGAGCTAAAACTCGGATGGGCACTTTCCAGCCCTTTTTTCATGAATGCAAATGACATTGTCATATAGGTGATGTTTTTCTAAACATTTTGGTATCTTATTTGCATTTTTCTGATTTAGTATGAATTAGTTATGAAGTTTTCAAACTGATGGTCAAACGGTCAAAGGGCAAAAGCATAATAGGAGCAAAGTGACTTGGACAGAACCAGTGACTTTTGGGAATTAGGGGTAAAACAGACGAGTGAGACACAACTAGGGGCATAAATCTAATTATCCCTATTTTCAAATAGGTCATGCCAAAAATTGTAACACATCATCTTAGTGAATTTAGACATTACTCTAATAGCAAAAGTAATATTTGGCAAAAAGGGGAGTGGCAAAAGCAAAACAAATACCCGAGGGCAATATGGTCTTTTCCTGCTCTGTTTGGTCAAAACGTCCATTGACCTAACACAATGACATTTGTAATATATTGTCAAAAACTAAAAGTGGAAAAAGTGAGATGTCAAATTCTAGAGTGGCATATATGAAGTGGGCAAAAACTATAGTGGCAAAAACAAAGTTTTCCCTTCAAAAATTATAGATACACTGAAGAATTATCAAGCATCTTCAAGACTTCAACAGAGGATGGAAACAACTGTATTCCAAAACAATGCCGTTTGGAGCACTTTTGGTCCTAAAAATCCAGATCCAACAATGACATATCTCTATCTGGTGATGAAATTATTTTTGCCAGCCTCAAATTTTGGCCCAAAAAATTGCGGCTGGAACCCAAACGCCACACCGAGACTTCCAGAACTCTCGATTCCGGACGATTCTCACCGCCTATCGCCATTGTTGCCACTCTCGTGACTTCCCCAACCCCACCACTTGTTTCCTATAGCTTGAGACAATCGTCGTGACCCCATCACTGCCGCGGAAGCTCGGAACGCTACCGCCGATTCCGACCGTTCCTGCCACCTCCATCACTCGAGATGGTCGTCACTGGACCACCATCAGCCACCAAGGTCAATTACCGGCCGGCAACCACTGCCGACCTCATTTGGCTCTCGGGTGGGGCGCCGTCGCGGAAGTTGGCCGCACCCCTGCCTCCTTGTGCCTCGCGACTTCTGTCCTCGGTGACCGCCGGCCGAATCGAGCCCGGCTCTCGATGACCATCAGATCCTTCTCTCGGCCTCCCACCATTAGATCCTATGTTTCAATTGCTTTCCAATTTTTTTACACCTTAATGCCAAAAAAACTTTCTCTTCCATCCTATAATCATTTTTACATCCATTGGACATGCTCCCAGCTCAGCTCCCCCCTCTCCTCTAGATCTCCCGCGCAACAAACGCAAGGCCACCGCCGCCTCCGCAGTCGCCGCCTCTGCGACCTTGCCCGCCGCCGCCGCCGCCGCCCCGAGAGATGGCAAAGGAATTTTACGCGGTGGGGTTCCGGATCCGGGAGACCGGTCAGGCCCTCGACCGCCTCGGTTGCCGCCTCCAGGGGAACTACTTCTTCCACGAGCAGAGTAAGAAGCATAAACACATTCCCTCGCCCCTAACATATTACTTGATGTCATCCTTCCCATGGGTTGTATGATATCATCCTCTTGACTCAAGCCCATGGACATGTACCTAACCCACATAGACTCTCACATAGACCATCGATTAGTACACAAAGTGCAATGGACAATGCTTACCATACCATGGGATCACTTGATCCCTCTCGGTACATCTTCTACTCTTTGTGAGTTGATCAACTTGATTCACTCTTGACTTAGTCTTGATCAACCTTGAATCTTTCCAACTCTCTTCGTTTGGATGATGTCTTGAAGGTAAACATGAATGATCACACAATCTTCTTCTTCTTCAAGACATGCTTGCAATAAACTCAACACTCACATGACCAATCTTTGGATAATTCCTTAATAGTACCTTGGTCAACCCATAAACTCCTTGAAACCAACACATGGACTTCAAGAAATGCCTATGGAAAAATCCTTCAAATATAACTCAATGCAACCATTAGTCCATAGAGAATGTCATCAATTACCAAAACCACACATGGGGGCACCGCATGTCCTTTCAACTATGCTACTGGTCATGATGTATTGTGCTTACTTTTGATCAAAATAGTGTATTTATGTGTATTGTTATATTTTCAAATAGGTCATGCCAAAAATTGTAACACATCAGCTTAGTGAATTTAGACATTACTCTAATAGAAAAAGTAATATTTGGCAAAAAGGGGCGTGGCAAAAGCAAAACAAATACCCGAGGGCAATATGGTCTTTTCATGCTCTGTTTGGTCAAAACGTCCATTGACCTAACATAATGACATTTGTAATATATTGTCAAAAACTAAAAGTGGAAAAGTGAGATGTCAAATTCTAGAGTGGCATATATGAAGTGGGCAAAAACTATAATGGCAAAAACAAAGTTTTCCCTTCAAAAATTATAGATACACTGAAGAATTATCAAGCATCTTCAACAGAGGATGGAAACAACTGTATTCCAAAACAATGCCGTTTGGAGCACTTTTGGTCCTAAAAGTCCAGATCCAACAATGACATATCTCTATCTGGTGATGAAATTATTTTTGCCAGCCTCAAATTTTGGCCCAAAAAATTGCGGCTGGAACCCAAACGCCACACCGAGACTTCCAGAACTCTCGATTCCGGACGATTCTCACCGCCTATCGCCATTGTTGCCACTCTCGTGACTGCCCCAACCCCACCACTTGTTTCCTATAGCTTGAGACAATCGTCGTGACCCCATCACTGCCGCGGAATCTCGGAACGCTACCGCCGATTCCGACCGTTCCTGCCACCTCCATCACTCGAGATGGTCGTCACTGGATGAAACGCCCTCGATGCGGCTATATCTCCCACGTGTCGAAGCACGACTTAGAGGCATAACCGCATTGAAAGCAATGTCGCAAGTGAGGTAATCTTCACACAACCCATGTAATACATAAGGGAAAGAGATACATAGTTGGCTTACAATCGCCACTTCACACAATTACATGAATAAAGCATTACATCAACCAGATACAATCAAGGTCCGACTACAGAACCAAAATAAAAGAATACTACCCCAATGCTACACAGATCCCCGATCGACCCCAACTGGGCTCCACTACTGATCAACTAGACCGAAACAACACAAAGGACAAGATCTTCATCGAGCTCCTCCTTGAGCTTGGTTGCGTCATCTGCACGGTAACATCGACACCTGCAAACTGGTTTTGGAAGTATCTGTGAGCCACGGGACTCAGCAATCTCGCACCCTTGCGATCAAGACTATTTAAGCTTATAGGTAAGGTAAAGGTATCAGGTGGAGCTGCAGCAAGCGACTAGCATATATGGTGGCTAACATACGCAAATGAGAGCGAGAAGAGAAGGCAAAGCACGTTCGAGAATTTATGAACAAGAAGTGATCCTAAAACAACCTACGTCAAGCATAACTCCAACACCGTGTTCACTTCCCGGACTCCGCCGGAAAGAGACCATCACGGTAACACACGCGGTTGATGCATTTTAATTAAGGTCAACTTCAGGTTTTCTACAACCGGACGTTAACAAATTACCATCTGCCCATAACCGATCAGACTCTGCAGGGGTCTCCCAACTTAGCCCATCACAAGCTCTCACGGTCAACGTAGGATATTCCTTCTAGCGGGAAGACCCGATCAGACTCGGAATCCCGGTTACAAGATGAAAGATCGTGGATGTCGCCTAGAGGGGGGGGGGATGAATAGGCGTTTTAAAATGATTACGATTTAGGCTTGAACAAATGCGGAATAAACCTAGCGGTTAATTTGTCAAGCACAAAACCTAAAGCAACTAGGCTCACCTATGTGCACCAGCAACTTATGCTAAGCAAGATAAGCAACTATGTGATAGCAAGATATATGACAAGAAACAATATGGCTATCACAAAGTAAAGTGCATAAGTAAAGAGCTCGGGTAAGAGATAACCGAGGCACGCGGAGACGACGATGTATCCCGAAGTTCACACCCTTGTGGATGCTAATCTCCGTTTGGAGCGGTGTGGAGGCACAATGCTCCCCAAGAAGCCACTAGGGCCACCGTAATCTCCTCACGCCCTCGCACAATGCAAGATGCCGTGATTCCACTAAGGGACCCTTGAGGGCGGTCACCGAACCCGTACAAATGGCAACCCTTGGGGGCGGTCACCGAACCCGTACACTTTGGCAACCCTTGGGGGCGGTCACCGGTACCCGTCAAATTGCTCGGGGCGATCTCCACAACCTAATTGGAGACCCCGACGCTTGCCCGGAGCTTTACACCACAATGATTGAGCTCCGAACAACACCAACCGTCTAGGGCGCCAAGGCACCCAAGAGGAACAAGCTCTAGGGTGCCCAAACACCCAAGAGTAATAAGCTTCTCAAACTTCACTTCCACGTATCACCATGGAGAACTCAAACCGATGCACCAAATGCAATGGCAAGGGCACACGGAGTGCCCAAGTCCTTCTCTCTCAAATCCCACCGGAGCAACTAATGCTAGGGAGGAAAATGAGAGGAAGAACAAGAATGAGAACACCAAGAACTCCAAGATCTAGATCCAAGGGGTTCCCCTCACATAGAGGAGAAAGTGATTGGTGGAAATGTGGATCTAGATCTCCTCTCTCTTTTCCCTCAAAAACTAGCAAGAATCCATGGAGGGATTGAGAGTTAGCAAGCTCAAAGAAGGTCAACAATGGGGGCAAAAACGAGCTCAAGAGATAGATAACCATTGGGGAAGAAGACCCCCTTAAATAGGTCCCCACAAATCTGCCCATTATGTACAGAACAACATAGGAGCGGTACAACCTCTATGAGCACCGGTACAACCGGTAACAGGCAATAAGCGGTACAACCGGCCCACAACCGCCCAACAACCGCACCACAACAGAGACCAGTCCGGTGGTAGAGCGGTACATGACCGGTACAACCTCCGGACCAATTTGGAGCGGTACAACTGCTCCAAACACCGGTTGTACCGGTCAAGCGGTACAACCTCTCCATGGGGCGGTACAACCTCTCTGTGTAAAACAGGCAAAATCAAAACAGCCACAACTTTCGCATACGAGCTCCGAATTCAACGAAACCAAGTTTGTTGGAAAGCTAATGACAAGGGCTAACACAATCTTGAGAGAAATATCAATAAGAAGCAAATGAGAAAAGGACCATAATAAAATGGTGAGAACCCTTCCTCGGATAAGACTGGTAAAACCTCCAACACCGAAAACATCATAGAAGATGCATGCGAACTCCGTTTTCGATGAACTCAAGCTTGTCATCAAGATGACCATAAGCTCTAAGACTCACAAATGGAACCAAACAAGAACCAAGAAACATGATGCAAGGATGCAATGGTTTGAGCTCTCGACTAATGATACGATCAAGCTACTCCCTAGAGAGCCCCCTTGATAGTACGGCAATCGATCCTACAACCCGGGCTCCCAACTACCACTATGAGACCGGTAAAATAGAAAACCTATCAAGGGTAAACCTTTGTCTTGCACATAGTCCACTTGAGCTAGATGATGACGATCTTGACTTCCTCAAGTTGGACCACCTTTCTTGATTGTGTTGGCTCGATGAAGACTAGTTGATTGCTCCCCCATACTCCACTACGGGTGAGCCACTCTTTGGCACATCTTCAAAATTCCATTGACACCACAATGGACGGCAAGCTTCAAGCTTGATTGCTCCCCCATACTCCATTATGGGTGAGCCACTCTTCGAGTTGCTCCACTTGAACTTGCACACTGCAAACTTGATGACGATCGCCACTTGATGTCATCCTCCATGGGTTGTATGAGATCTTCCTCTTGACGCAAGACCATGGAAACATACCTAACCCCACAAAGAACTCTCACGTAGACCATGGGTTAGTACACAAAGCATAATGGACAATGCTTACCATACCATGGGATCACTTGATCCCTCTCGGTACTTCTTCTACGCTTTGTGAGTTGATCAACTTGATTCACTCTTGACTTAGTCTTGATCAACATTGAATCTTTCCAACTCTCTTCATTTGGATGATGTCTTGAAGGTAAACATGAATGATCACACAATCTTCTTCTTCAAGACATGCTTGCAATAAGCTCAACTCACACATGACCAATCTTTGGATAATTCCTTGAAAAGCACTTTGGCCATCTCAACTCACACATGACCAATCTTTGGATAATTCCTTGAAAAGCACTTTGGCCATCTCAACTCACACATGGCCAATCTTTGGATAATTCCTTGAAAAGCACTTTGGCCATCTCATAAACTCCTTGAAACCAACACATGGACTTCAAGACAATCCTATGGACAAATGCTTCAAATATAACTCAAGGCAACCGTTAGTCCATAGAGATTGTCATCAATTACCAAAACCACACACGGGGGCACCGCATGTCCTTTCAATCTCCCCCATTTTGGTAATTGATGACAATCACTTTCAAGAGAGTTTATATAAGGAATTATTTATCACCATGCAACGCAACAACCAACAATGCATGTGTATGAGATGCAAATGCTTAGGTACAAAACCAAAGCAAGAAGAAAAAAAACTCTCTAAACTTATCCACAAAACTCTCTGAAACTTCTCCCCCATTGGCATCGATTGCCAAAATGGGCGAAAAGCTTAGAAGGCCAATATAAATTATGTTCCTCCATAAGTTGTGTATTTCTCAACAAGAGAGTGGAATGCAATACACATATCCAACGGTAATACTTGGAGGAAGACCAACTATATTGAGGCACCAAGATTGCTAAAGGAATGATATGCCACAAGGACATAACAAAGAGAGACACAAGTAATCAAGCAATCAAAAGGTACCAATTGAAGCAAGCAATCAACGAGTATCAATTGAACCAACTAGACCAAAGGTCCTACGAGCTACATGAATAAAGGATATTATGATATGAGCAAAGGAGTGTTCTAAAGAAACTAGAGAAGCTCCCCATGATTTGTGCACACATAAGAATTTTTGTATTTGGATACAAAGTGCACAAAATAGGATCACAGCTCCCCCAAAATCAATAGAAACTTACAACAAGTGCAAGTGAGCATATAGGAAACAAAACCTAGTACTTGCAACAAACACATGGTTGAGCAACAAGTAAAAGAGGCAACTTAAGAAAGGGCTCAACAAAAATGATGTGTGTGAGTCAAGGCAAAACACTTGAGAATACTAAAGTACGGATGAGCATTAAGCATCAATAAAGTCTTGAAAGAATGAGGCACACGGTGCAAGGCCTATCATTCCCACACACAACTACAAATGGGTTCACAAGCTTACTAATAAGGATATAAAGAACATATGCTTGTGACAACCCGTCGTGAAGATAGAAGATGAAAGCCTCATCAAGACGAGGGATACCAATTAAGATGGCAAAAGCCTCGTAAAGATAAGCATGAGGAAAATAATCTTCACCACACAAGAGTGCATCAAGATGCAACGATAGAAGACACACACTCAAGGCAAAAGCTTTCATGGAGCCACCAAAGAAATAACATAAGAAAGACAAGGTGGACGTGAAAGAAAGGATATCAACTAGATATGCAACTTATCTCAAGTGTATAAGATTCTAGGTAGACGAAATCATGATGATATATATCTACAAAGAAGGATGTACACCCGAAATAGTTACAACACGAGGAACAAGATATCCAAAGGGAGGTCATACATATACCAATAAGATATTTGCTTGGAAGCATAGCACATGGCTAGATATGGTCTTGTTGTATATAAAAGAATTCCTACCACACACCCATCAGACATCACAACTAGCAACAAGAGATCATTGTTGGGATGCTTTGAGAAAGGGAACATGTATAACAAGAATGAATGAATAACATGCCATGATACAACCTACACAAGGTTGATGCAAGAAATGTGTGCATGAAGAATATGAAGATACTTGTTACCGAGTTAACATTGGAAGTATGTAGTAGATACCAATTGAAGGTAGATAGTAGTTCATTGATCATCCTAGCTCGACTCCAATAAGCACATGATGACAACACCTTCCTTGTGAGTGAGCCAAGCATCCAATGTATCTCCAATTGTTCCTAGAACAACAACATAAACAAAATGGTACCCAAACTCATTGGGACCAAAGAGTTAGAAACACCAACAATACATAGGACAAACTCCACATAAATATGTGCATATAGAAAAGGAAATGAAATTCATGCACATCTCATCCAATTTGAGACTTGGTGGAGTTTCCCCTATATATTGGGTCGAAGAAAGAAAGCATGCCAAAGATACTACATGAAGTTAATATGCACGCTCAAGACTTTCAAGAACCGATACCAAATGACAAAGAAAAACCAAGTGAAGAAAAGATACCAAATGAATAAAACATCACTTGGAGGATATCCATAAAAGATACATCAAGGAATGAGATATCCATTGATACACTCAAAAAAAGGTATCAAACTCCCAAAAGAGAGGATGGTTCCAAACAAACTAAGCTCTCTACAAAGTTTCATGATGGCACAAAGTACCAAAATGAAAACGGCTTGCCTTCCACCAACACACACTTGATAAGGATCGCAAGACGAGTGTTATATAGAAAATAGGATAGCTCCCCCAAGACTAGTGCATTGAGAGAATTTGCATTTGAATACAAAATGCATAAGGTGGGATCACCACTTTCACTATATCTAGAAAACACTAAACAAGATCCACAAGTGGTATGGAAGACAAAGGGAGATGATACAATCCTTGGCAAGAGAAATGGCAAATAAAAAACAAAAGCCAATGTAAAGATGATCAATAAATTCTACCATAAAAGTGAGTACCAATTGTCAAAAGACAAGAAGTAAATGGAAATAATTCCCGGTGGTAGATAGCAAGGATATCCGACATCATCTTCACACCATACAAAAAGCAAATTGCAACTTGTAGAGCTAACATGCCACCTAGGAACAAGATAATTTACAATATCAACTCTAGATGACAATATCTCAAATGTACACATTTTCTAGGCTAGTAATATACACATAGCATATTACTCCCCCATAATGTGATACCAATTAAAGATAGACAAGAGGCAATTAAAGGATCCAACAAGATATAATTAATGGACTATTTAGAATTTGAATTTCTCATGAGAAGACATACCACATAGTGACTAGATAAGCTTGCAATATCAATACTAAGTGGTATTCCCCATGTACCCACCTTTATAGGATTGTGAAGTGCACAAAGCACATCACTCCCCCATAATGGGATATTCCATTAATCTCTCACAAGAGCCAACTAAGAAATAAAGAAGATGCAAAAGGCTCAACGCATGACACACACGTACATGATGTGCAAACCAACACACACATACTTGATTGCTCAAGATAATCAAGTTGGAAGCACAACATATACAAACACATGCAAGGAACAAAACCAAAACATGCAAGGGGGCAAGTAACTTTCAATGTAAGCAATTGAGGTACAAGTTACCACAAGGAGGCACATTGGATATAAGATATAATCTTGATGATTCAATTGACTTGGCTTGAGACAATAAGAATGATGAAGTACCCTTAATTCTTCATAATGTAGCCAAGTCTCCAATGACCTCCAACATCACCTATTGATCAAGTTTGAGCTTGTTGGTCCCCAACCAAGTTGGGTCCTAAGAGGTTAGTCACAATAGGCTTGGCTACCCAAATGGTTCTTTGCTTCAAACCACTTTGAGTACCAACAAACTTGGCAACCACATTGCCAACCTTATCCTTCCCAAGAGAATAGATATCATCAATAATAATTGGGTTGGATAAGTTACCACTAGTGCATGAAGAAGCGAGGTGACCTTTCTCGCGACATAGGTAGCAACGTCCACTCTTCACTTTCTTCTCACTTGATTTCTCAACTTGAGAAGCATAAGCTTGAGTCTTCTTGGGAAGAGGCTTTCCTTCAACTTGAGGTTGAGAATGAGAGTGTACTTGTGGCCGCTTCCCTTGTTGCTTGTCACTAATGGGCTTCTTCTTCAATGGGCAAGATCTAACATGATGCCCTTCTACTTTGCACTTGAAGCAAACAATCTTGGCCGAATTCTTGACTTGTTCTTGGCCCTTCCTTTTGTTCACCTTGGACTTCTTATTCTTGTTGGAGTTGAATCCAAGTCCATCTTTGTCATTGGGGGATTTTTGCACACTCAAGATATTGTTGAGTGTGGATTTCCCTTCATGACTCTTTTCCAAGTCTTTCTTCAAAGAAGTGACTTGGGCCTTGAGCTCTTTGATTTCCTCTACATGGTTAGTCTCAACACAAGTACTAGAGGAAGTATAAGCTTCATCGTTAGAGCAACAAGGCAAGGAAAACAATTCATCACAAGATGTACCAACATTGTGAGTAGATGAATTACAAGGACTAGCACATGGCAATATAGCATTTTGACTAGAATTAGTGCTAGTATCCACATGAGGCTCACTAGATGTTACGTTAAAAATCATGGCCTCATGAGATATCTTTAGCTCATTATGGGATACTAGAAGATCATCATGAGAGCTTGAGAGCTTTTCATGGTTTTCTTCCAATTTCCCATAATTGCTAGATAGCAACTCAAGTTGAGCCCGAAGCTCAACATTCTCCTTCAATATGGATGCTTCACAAGAGATAGAGTTAGTAGCACAAGAATCATCATTAGCAACAAGAGGAGAAGACACCTTGGCAAGCTCTTTTGAATAAGAAGCTTTAAGTTGAGCATGAGACTCGGTGAGTTTGATGAGCTCATCCTTAATGACCCTTGAGCCATTTTTCGAGGTGCTCAAAGTCCTCAAGGAGTTTAGCATGCGCAACTTCAAGCTCCTCCTTTTTAGTTTCAAAATCATTGGCCACCTCAAGAGCTCTATCATGAGATTCCCTCACTCTAGATAATTCTAGAGCAAAAGTCTCCTCAAGAGATTCCTTGGTGGTTTGTTCAAGTTCAAGAGCTTGAGAGAGGTCCGCAATCTCATTAGCGTAATCACGCTCATGACCTTCCATTTGATCAATGGTGACCTCATGCTCCTCAAGACGAGATTCCAACTCATCAATATATTTCTTGCCCTCAATAGCAATAGACATGATTTCCATGAAGTTGGAACGAGCAATTTTATTCTTAAGAAGAGCTTTAAAAATCATTTCCCCCTTAATTTTTAAGGAGGCAACATCATCATTCTCTTCATCATAATCAACATCATCATCACTCTTGCCATCATCAATATCATCACAAGATATATTGGGATTCAAAGTGGGAGATACCTTTGAAGCCTTGGCCATAAGGCAAAATGCAATAGATGATGATGTAGGATCCGTTGAAGGACCATTCAAGACCACATCTTGTTCCATGGGGTGTTGGATTTCCTCTACATTGTTAGCACAACAATTCGAGGAAATATATGCATTTTTATCATGGCAACAAGACATAGTAAACATATCATCATGAGATTTAGTCAAGCAATTTCTACATGATATGAAAGGACTATCAACACAAGCATATGAAGCATTTCGAGTGCTCGAAGTGTTAAAGCCCAAAGAAGGAGCATTGCAATAAGATAGTGATGAAGGATCATCCACAATAAGCATACTATCATCATTGCAATGACCAACACTACTCACCATATCATTACCTTGTGGCAAACCACATGTAGGTGAAGTAGAAGAAGTTGAGAAGACTATACAACCGGAGGTGGAGGGAGAACAATCATCCCCACAAATCTTGGACACACCATATTTTTCTTGAAGCTTCGTCCACAACTCATGAGCATCCCGGAACGGCATGAGTTGAAATATAACTACATTGCTCAAAGCATCGAAAAGCACATTAGAAGCTTGAGCATTGAGATAAGAGTTTTTCTCATCCTCTAAAGATAATCTTTGGGGATCCTTTGGAGGAGAAACACCCATATCTACAATTCGCTCTAAATTTGGGTCCATGACCCTAAAGAGATTAAGCATGTGAATTACCCAAACATCAAAATTTGTGCCATCGAAACTAAGAGTGTCAGAGAATCCTAATCCCCTAGTCGACATCTTTACTCTCTAGGCGGTAAAGCCTAATAAAGAGAGACGAGGCTCTGATACCAATTGAAAGATCGTGGATGTCACCTAGAGGGGGGGTGAATAGGCGTTTTAAAATGATTATGATTTAGGCTTGAACAAATGCGGAATAAACCTAGCACTTAATTTGTCAAGCACAAAACCTAAAGCAACTAGGCTCACCTATGTGCACCAGCAACTTATGCTAAGCAAGATAAGCAACTATGTGATAGCAAGATATATGACAAGAAACAATATGACTATCACAAAGTAAAGTGCATAAGTAAAGAGCTCGGGTAAGAGATAACCGAGGCACGCGGAGACGACGATGTATCCCGAAGTTCACACCCTTGCGGATGCTAATCTCCGTTTGGAGCGGTGTGGAGGCACAATGCTCCCCAAGAAGCCACTAGGGCCACCGTAATCTCCTCACGCCCTCGCACAATGCAATATGCCGTGATTCCACTAAGGGACCCTTGAGGGCGGTCACCGAACCCGTACAAATGGCAACCCTTGGGGGCGGTCACCGAACCCGTACACTTTGGCAACCCTTGGGGGCGGTCACCGGTACCCGTCAAATTGCTCGGGGCGATCTCCACAACCTAATTGGAGACCCCGACGCTTGCCGGGAGCTTTACACCACAATGATTGAGCTCCGAACAATACCAACCGTCTAGGGCGCCAAGGCACCCAAGAGAAACAAGCTCTAGGGTGCCCAAACACCCAAGAGTAATAAGCTTCTCAAACTTCACTTACACGTATCACCGTGGAGAACTCAAACCGATGCACCAAATGCAATGGCAAGGGCACACGGAGTGCCCAAGTCCTTCTCTCTCAAATCCCACCGGAGCAACTAATGCTAGGGAGGAAAATGAGAGGAAGAACAAGAAGGAGAACACCAAGAACTCCAAGATCTAGATCCAAGGGGTTCCCCTCACATAGAGGAGAAAGTGATTGGTGGAAATGTGGATCTAGATCTCCTCTCTCTTTTCCCTCAAAAACTAGCAAGAATCCATGGAGGGATTGAGAGTTAGCAAGCTCAAAGAAGGTCAACAATGGGGGCAAAAACGAGCTCAAGAGATAGATAACCATTGGGGAAGAAGACCCCCTTAAATAGGTCCCCACGAATCTGCCCGTTATGTACAGAACAACATAGGAGCGGTACAACCTCTATGAGCACCGGTACAACCGGTAACAGGCAATAAGCGGTACAACCGGCCCACAACCGCCCAACGACCGCACCACAACAAAGACCAGTCCGGTGGTAGAGCGGTACATGACCGGTACAACCTCCGGACCAATTTTGGAGCGGTACAACCGCTCCAAACACCTGTTGTACCGGTCAAGCGGTACAACCTCTCCATGGGGCGGTACAACCTCTCTGTGTAAAACAGGCAAAATCAAAACAGCCACAACTTTCGCATACGAGCTCCGAATTCAACGAAACCAAGTTTGTTGGTAAGCTAATGACAAGGGCTAACACAATCTTGAGAGAAATATCAATAAGAAGCAAATGAGAAAAGGACCATAATAAAATGGTGAGAACCCTTCCTCGGATAAGACTGGTAAAACCTCCAACACCAAAAACATCATAGAAGATGCATGCGAACTCCGTTTTTGATGAACTCAAGCTTGTCATCAAGATGACCATAAGCTCTAAGACTCACAAATGGAACCAAACAAGAACCAAGAAACATGATGCAAGGATGCAATGGTTTGAGCTCTCGACTAATGATACGATCAAGCTACTCCCTAGAGAGCCCCCTTGATAGTACGGCAATCGATCCTACAACCCGGTCTCCCAACTACCACTATGAGACCGGTAAAATAGAAAACCTATCAAGGGCAAACCTTTGCCTTGCACATAGTCCACTTGAGCTAGATGATGACGATCTTGACTTCCTCAAGTTGGACCACCTTTCTTGATTGTGTTGGCTCGATGAAGACTAGTTGATTGCTCCCCCATACTCCACTAGGGGTGAGCCACTCTTTGGCACATCTTCAAAATTCCATTGACACCACAATGGACGGCAAGCTTCAAGCTTGATTGCTCCCCCATACTCCATTATGGGTGAGCCACTCTTCGAGTTGCTCCACTTGAACTTGCACACTGCAAACTTGATGACGATCGCCACTTGATGTCATCCTCCATGGGTTGTATGAGATCTTCCTCTTGACGCAAGACCATGGAAACATACCTAACCCCACAAAGAACTCTCACGTAGACCATGGGTTAGTACACAAAGCGTAATGGACAATGCTTACCATACCATGGGATCACTTGATCCCTCTCGGTACTTCTTCTACGCTTTGTGAGTTGATCAACTTGATTCACTCTTGACTTAGTCTTGATCAACATTGAATCTTTCCAACTCTCTTCATTTGGATGATGTCTTGAAGGTAAACATGAATGATCACACAATCTTCTTCTTCAAGACATGCTTGCAATAAGCTCAACTCACACATGACCAATCTTTGGATAATTCCTTGAAAAGCACTTTGGCCATCTCAACTCACACATGACCAATCTTTGGATAATTCCTTGAAAAGCACTTTGGCCATCTCAACTCACACATGGCCAATCTTTGGATAATTCCTTGAAAAGCACTTTGGCCATCTCATAAACTCCTTGAAACCAACACATGGACTTCAAGACAATCCTATGGACAAATGCTTCAAATATAACTCAAGGCAACCGTTAGTCCATAGAGATTGTCATCAATTACCAAAACCACACATGGGGGCACCGCATGTCCTTTCACAAGACATCCTCAACAATGGTAAAACTAAACCAGCAAAGCCACCCAGATGTGCCGACAAATCCCGATAGGAGCTGCACATATCTCGTTCTCAGGGCACACCGGATGAGCCAGACGTCGGGTAAGCCAGCCCAGAGTTGCCCCTGGTAGCCTCGGACATCGCTCAGTTGGACCAACACTCAGAGGAGCACTGGCCTGGGGGGGGGGTTAAAATAAGATGACCCTTGAGTCTGCAGAACCCAAGGGAAAGAAAAGGCTAGGTGGCGAATGGTAAAACCAATGTTGGGCATTGCTGGAGGAATTTTACTCAAGGCGAACTGTCGAGGTGTTCCCATTATAACCCAACCGCGTAAGGAACGCAAAATCCGGGAACATAACACCGATATGACGGAAACTAGGGCGGCAAGAGTGGAACAAAACACCAGGCATAAGGCCGAGCCTTCCACCCTTTACCAAGTATATAGATGCATTAATTAAATAAGATATATAGTGATATCCCAACAAGTAAACATGTTCCAACAAGGAACGACATCTCCATGTTCCAACAAGGAACAAACTTCAATCTTCACCTACAACTAACAACGCTATAAGAGGGGCTGAGCAAAGCGGTAACATAGCCAAACAACGGTTTGCTAGGACAAGGTGGGTTAGAGGCTTGGTTCAACAATATGGAAGGCATGATAAGCAAGTGGTATGTATCGCAGCATAGGCATAGCAAAAGAGCGAGCAACTAGCAAGCAAAGATAGAACTAATTTCGAGGGTATGATCATCTTGCCTGAGATCCCACATGGAAGAAGAACGAGTCCATGAAGAAGACAAACGGACGTAGACGAACGAATCCTCACAACACGACGTTACCGGATCCAACCCGAATAAGCAAACACCGGAAATAAGCACACAACATAGTAAACAACCAATACATGAACATGGTATGATATGCGAGATGCGGTATGCGATGCATATGCATGATTTGCAAAGGAGTGATGTAACCTGGCCTCAACTTGGAAAATCCAAGAGTGCCACTGGAAAGGTGAGGTGATTTCGGTTGAAATCGATATAAAGAACACCGGAATCGAATGCACGGTTTGGAAATGGCAAGCAAAACAAATATGGCACCGGTCTGCGATAAACAGCAAGTAGCCATCTAAATGCGTCAAGATAATTAAGCTACAACACTCAAACATGGCAACAAAATACATGGCATGGATCCACTCATGATGCTTAACAAAAGATGAACACTGAGCTACGGCCAATTCACTCATTAACAGGTTCAAAACAAGCATGGCAAAAGTGCACTTGGTAAACAGGTTTCAGACTTAGTGAAATTAACACTAGTCTGCAATTTCAGATCAGGTAGCACACTTTGGAGCATGAAAAATATATGCTACAGGAATTTAACATGGCAAAGCAAGGCATGGCATGGAGCTACTCAAAGATCTTAACAAAAGTCCCTTAGTGACCTTGAGCCAAAAGGGATCAGAAAATACAATTGCAAGCATGTGAACATGGCAAAAAACATAATCAGATTACAGACTTAGAGAAAAACTGGAACATGCAAATCAGATAGCGAGTAGGCATGTTTACGAGCTCGATGCACTCACTACAGAGCAAGGCATGACAAACTAAGCATACACCCATCAAGAATACATATTATATAAGCTAGACATGGCAAGAACAACAACATAGCATGCACGGATCAACAACAACATCCTCGGCAAAATCGCTAACAAGTAGACAATCTGCCAGGATTCACGAAATAACAAAAGTAGAGCTCGATTGACTCAAGCTAGGGTGCTCCATAAATGCAAACAAAGACATGGATGGATAGAGCACCACAAGGTTAACAAATCATCCTTACTGATCATCCTCAAAAGAGGCATGGATCACTAGGAAACAACATGAACATATGGCATATTGATAAAAACAGATCAAGGACTTAGTGGAATTGCTAAGTCCCTGAAATCAGCATTAACGACTGCACTACTTTGCAAGCTTGTGCTACTCACCACACATATCACAAAAATACATGGTAAGCACCTCTGGAAAGATGACATGGCATATAACAAAACTCATGAAGAGCTCAGGGGCATATCATGCACACAATAATCATGGCAAAAATGACAAATAGCTATTTGGTGCGGCAGATCTGACAATTAACTCAAATAGCACTCTTCCAACAGCATTTCGGGCGTCAAGATGAACTCAAATGAAAATGATGCAATGAGATGAAATGATGTACTCTCTGAGACGAACATTTTGATATGCTACACGCACGACACGGAGTTACGGATGCAAAGTTACGACATCATGAACATGGGCATTTGAAACTGAAAATTTCAGGGACTTAGTTAAAATCGCAGACAGAAAAGAAAGGTGAGCGTTGGATACTAAAGTGTGCTCAGGGCGAGGCTTAGCAGGACGCTCACCAAGTGGGCTCGGCCCAGGACGACAGAGGACGAGGCGGGCCGGAGGTGGGGTTGCTGGGCCAGGGAGGCTGGGCTGGACCACGGGTGGAGCGGGCCAGACGCGGGGCCCACGCGGGGGTCGTCGGCGTCCTCGCGCTCTGCCGACGCAGAGGACGTAGGGCGGCGGCGGCGGCGGTTGCCCGGCCGGATCTCGCCGGATCCGGCCCGGAGCTGCGAGCTGGCGACGGCGGAAAGCGGATCTAGGCATGGCGCCCCCGGATCCGGCGACGACGAGGCCGGACGGCGACCGGAGCGGCGTCGCGCGAAGAGCAGGCGAGGCGGCGGCGCGCTGGGTTGGCGGTGCGCCCGATGAGGCAACGGAGGCTGACGGCGACGGAGTCGGCGGCGCTCGGCGAGGTCGGCTCGGTCAGCTCCGGCGAGCTGTTGGCCGGCGGCGGCCGGAGACGAAGCCGGCGCGGAACTCCGGTAACGCGGGGACGGCGGCGGAGGCACGGGCCTCCTCGGGCCCGGCGCGGCCCGGGGCGGGTTCGATTCGGGCCTCACGGGCCGGCGGCGAAGTGGGGCGGCGCGGGCACTGACGTGGCACGATCTGATTGGACGAGGGGCGGAGGCGGACATGTCCGGTGGCGGAGTGGACATGTCCGGCGCGCGGAGGAGAAAGATCTAGGGTTAGACCGCGAATTTTGGAGGGGATCACATATTTATAGGTAGAGGGAGCTAGGAGAGTCCAAATAAGGTGCGGTTTTCGGCCACGCGATCGTGATCGAACGACCGAGATGATGGAGAGGTCTTAGGTGGGTTTTGGGCCAAAATGGAAGGGTGTTGGGCTGCAACACACATGAGGCCTTTTCGGTCCCTCGATTAACCGTTGGAGTATCAAACGAAGTCCAAATGATACGAAACTTGACAGGCGGTCTACCGGTAGTAAACCAAGGCCGCTTGGCAAGTCTCGGTCCAATCCGGAAATGTTTAACCCCCACACACGAAAAGAAGGTAGAAATGATCATCGGAGGAGATAGGAGCGCCAGAATGCAAAACAGACAACGGGGAAAATGCTCGGATGCAAGAAACGAACATGCATGCAAATAAAATGCACATGATGACATGATATGCAAAGCATGACACGCAAGCAATGACAAGACAACAACAGCGAATAAGCGGAGGACACCTGGCACATCGATCTCGGGGCGTTACACTGGACCACCATCAGCCATCAAGGTCAATTACCGGTCGGCGACCGCTGCCGACCTCATTTGGCTCTTGGGTGGGGCGCCGTCGCGGAAGTTGGCTGCACCCCCGCCTCCTTGTGCCTCGCGACTGCTGTCCTCGGTGACCGCCGGCTGAATCGAGCTCGGCTCTCGATGACCATCAGATCCTTCTCTCGGCCTCCCACCATTAGATCCTATGTTTCAATTGCTTTCCAATTTTTTTACACCTTAATGCCAAAAAAAACTCTCTTCCATCCTATAATCATTTTTACATCACCAATTTTTACATCCATTGGAGATGCTCCCAGCTCAGCTCCCCCATCTCCTCTAGATCTCCCGACGCAACAAACGCAAGGCCACCGCCGCCTCCGCAGTCGCCGCCTCTGCGACCTTGCCCGCCGCCGCCGCTGCCGCCCCGAGAGATGGCAAAGGCATTTTACGCGGTGGGGTTCTGGATCCGGGAGACCGGTCAGGCCCTCGACCGCCTCGGCTGCCGCCTCCAGGGGAACTACTTCTTCCACGAGCAGAGTAAGAAGCATAAACACATTCCCTCGCCCCTAACAATCCCCCCCTCCCTCGTCGATTTTTGCGGATACTCCGGGCATCGCGTGGATGTGTTCTTCTCGGGCGGCCCCAAAAGAGTGAGCAGATCGAGAATGCCGCTTAGGGTTAGGGACGGTTCAGGAAATATCACGGTTATGTGTGTCCCATTAGATTGGGGCTGGGTTGTCCATTGTTAGGTCATCAAGGTCTTGCACAGATTCGAATTCAAATCGACCGTCGTTCTACGATGAGTTGCTCAGTTCATTTTGTGAAATATAGTGTTGGTTATTTACTGACGTTTCGGAATAGTTAGTTAACATGTTTAATGTATAGTATGGTAAAAATACAGAGGTGGACAGTGTACGGATTGTAGGTCACTCTTTGGTAGAACTTGCCTCTTACCCAGTTATATTTATACTAATTGCATATTAACTGAACTTGCCTATTTGGTTCTGCACATTTCTTCCTAATCGATCCCATTATCCTTGGATGTGCATATGTTGTGTTCACCCCTTATTTGTGTATCTGATGATGTTATTTTTGTCGTTTTCTGCGGTATTGTTTCTGTATATTTGTAAGCTTAGCAATCCCGTGTTAGCATTTTGATCGCACATCTCCTGAATGATATCTAAGTGTCACATTTCAGTGACAAAAAAGGCATTGCCATTTTACTTATATTGATTGACTCTATCTTCTTTGATCACTTAGTCCCTGATCAAGCTCATGAATTTGTATTCCCTCTTCATGTCACACTCTGTAGATGGATAAAATGTGTATCCATCTGTAAGTTTTTCTTCATCTGCATATTAGCTTTCTGTGGCTGTGAAGTGGTAGATGACACTTTCTGATCATTTGATCTTCTGAACGCTTATCTGCAGGATGCTGCTTATGTTGTAGTGTTGTACACTGCATCTAATTATTATTGCTATGTTTTATGTTGACATACATTATAATTGTTTGTGCTGTTGTGAGCAACTATAACTATCAAAGTGCTAACATGATTTTTTTTGGACCTACCCAGTTTCAAGGCATCGCACACTTATGAACATCTTTGACAAAGCACCTCATGTTCACAAAGAGGCATTTGTCGCTCCAAGTGCATCCCTTATTGGTGATGTTCAAGTTGGACAAGGGTCTTCAATTTGGTACGGCTGCGTCTTAAGAGGTTTGTGCTCAATTTCCCAGTGAGCATCATTTTGGTCTCCTTTGCTAAATCAACGTACTTGATTTCAGGTGATGCAAATAACGTTCAAGTTGGATCTGGGACGAATATACAGGACAATTCTGTTGTGCATGTGGCAAAATCTAATCTAACTGGGAAAGTCTTTCCAACCATCATTGGAGACAATGTCACAGTAGGTAAATATAGATATACCTTCTGGTTCTTGTTTTAACCATTGCTTTATTCCATAGCCTCGCGATGTTTAATTGTTCATTATTTGCTTAGACCAAAGTCTAGTATAGTAAAATTGTTACTGATCTTTATCGGGGTACTACTTCTCATTGGTATCCACAAATATTTCGTTATTGGAGCCCTAAATTATGCTCTCTGGACTGTAAGCATACATACCAGACAGATACCATGTTTTTATTCCAACACAATAGTATCGATAATTCGAAGACAGTTTGAGCAATTGAGCTTTTGTGCAAAACCTTAGTAGAGTTAGCTTGACATACATTTAGCAGAGGATATGCACTATAAATAAACATTCGTATTCGAAATTTGAACTCTGATATTGGTAATGGTGCCCATTGCCTCTCATATTGCCCACTATATGATATGCCAGAACCAATCTGACACTAAACCTGTTTTCTTCCATGTAGGACCTTCGTTCTCATGTAAAAAATTCACTGGTATTCTGATATAATATATATGTTCCAAACTTTGTTTCGCAGGACATAGTGCTGTATTACAAGGATGCACTGTTGAGGATGAAGCTTTTGTTGGTATGGGAGCAACCCTGTTAGATGGTGTTATTGTGGAAAAGCATGGGATGGTTGCTGCTGGAGCCCTTGTAAGACAGAACACAAGGATCCCTTGTGGAGAGGTTGTGCTTTACTTCACCATTATTGTTTGGATTCTTATTTAGGTCATCTCAGACACATTTGCTCATCTTTTTTTTAATTAAGTAACTCTTGTTTGATTATCTTATCTCAGCAAGTGCTCTGTTGTTGACTATCCCTGTTCAATTTAGGTATGGGGTGGAAACCCTGCGAAATTTCTGAGGAAGCTCACAGATGAGGAGATTGCTTTTATTGCGGAATCGGCTGCCAACTACTCCAACTTAGCCAAGGCACACGCTGTTGAGAATGCCAAGCCCTTGGAAAAGATTGATTTTGAGAAAGTGTTGCGCAAGAAAGTAGCTCACCAGGACGAGGAAGACGATTCCATGCTTAGTGGCACTCGAGTGGTCCCTCCAGAGCTAGCGCCACCCAGCTCTACCCCTGCTCAATAAGCTTTGGTTATCTGTTTTTTTTTCTTTCTTTGGTGCCTTCACCATCTTCAGTTTGAATTCTTATATTATATCTCTATCTGCGCAGTGAGTTTGGCGGTTTACGTCAATTTCAATAATTTTGGGTCGAGCGATGTTCTAAAGCTGACCATGTAGTTCAGTTTTTGTATTCCATATGTTTTAAGACCTATGGAACAAACAGAACCATTTCACACAAATTTACCAGTAGCGTTCACTGCGTGCATACTTTTACTCTGGCTGAAATTGTGAGATGCACTGGAGGAGATAAACCTACGTGAGGGGAAAACAACATGCATCTTGAGGTGTCCTGTAGGCATGCATGATCTTGAGGCCGTGGTTTGGATTTATAGGTATTTTTGCTTTTTAAATTTCCAGATTTATTAGTCCCACTTGTATCTTGAGTGAAACTTTGATCGTAAATTTGACAAGTGAAATTTAAGTTATATGACAAAAATCATACTATTGGATTCATATTTGAGTAATTGAGTTCCTTTTTGGTATAATCATACTATTTTATTAGTCAAAGTTTAACTGAAAATACAAGAGGGGCTTATAAACCTGGACGGAGAGAGTAGAAGTAATTGCATGTATATTGAGTTCAGTCTAGGCGACTTTACTTTCATAGTCGCTAGATTTTCAGCAATTTTTTCGTTTGATTTACCAGTTTTCATAGCTTAAAATATGTTGAACACTGCCATACGTTTTACCGGAAATATATTCCTACATCTTAGGCGGTGGGTTTATTGAGTTTTCTTGCTCTGGGTGGTAGATGTGGAATTCTTCGTCCGGGTTTATTAGCCCCGTCAAATTTTGAGTGTCGAGAGTGTATACTTGGATTCGTATTTGAAAGTAGTTCTCATTGATATACTTTTTAGACACATAATTTAAACTTTATTATTCAAATTTTAGGTGAACTTTGACTCAAAATTTAAGTGGGGCTTATAAACCCAAACAGAGAAAGTACATTTGTAGGTAATTGTGATTCCATGTATTGTGTCATAGGTGATCACCTCACGCGTTATGAGCTTGGTCTATTTTTTTATTGCAGTCATGCTACATTTTTTTCCATTAGATGTGGTAATTTTGACAATGAATTAGTTTTGCATGCAAACATCCACCCCCCCCCCCCCCCCCCCCCAACATGTAACCAAGTTCCTTCTGCCATTTAGAAACTAATGCAGCCTATTCATCAGTTGTCGTTTTTTCTTCCAAAACTCGTAGTGCTTCTTCGTCCTCGAGATTCTTCCCCCTCGAAACCTTCCTCTACTGTCGATCCTGCCACCCATGGCAGTTGACATTGCCACACGCGTCACCTTGCTGCTCCGCACTGATTGAGCAATCACCTCTGCCGTGCCGCCTGTTCGCACATGAACATGTCACCGTGTACCCTCGACACCGGGGGTGATACCCGAGCTCTCTCTATTGACAGTGTGCTACTAACCGCTAGACCTAATGAGTTCTAGTGATAGATTTGTTGTGCGACGTTTTAAGTATTAATTGCACTACTTTGACTTTTTTTGAAAAATACGCACTGAACATTTTTTTAACATACGCTGAATGTTTTTCTTAAAATACGGTGAACATTTAAAATAATACATGATGCATTTTTATTATTCTAAGATGAACGATTTTTTGATATACGATGAACATTTTTGAAAAATATATGAATATATGCGTTGAACAATTTATAAAACTCATTGAACATTTTGTAATATAAGTTGAACAATTTTTTAATATACATTGAACGTTTGTGTAATATACACTTAACAAATTCAAAAACACAGTGATTATATGTTCATTGAACAATTTCCAACATACGATGAACAATTTTATAATGCATGATGAACTTTTGTAGAAATAAAACGTGAACACTTCCTTAATGTATGATGAACATTTTTTGTAACACTCAATGAAATTTATATAATATAGAAAAATTAAATAATAAAATGGAAAAATGAGGAATAAAAAGGAGAAGAAAATAAATAAAAACAGGAACAGAAAAAAAGAAACAGAAACAGAAAGAGAAAAGAGAAGAAAACAGCGAAGCAACTGCGAAACAAGCTGGCGTCGCGAGGCGAAGCTTCAGCGAAGCCACGCCGTTCTGACGCACACGGGCGTCAAATAGGGATCGCCAGCTGTTTTGCGCCTCTGTCAGCCTATTGGGCTGTTTAAAAAAATTAAACGGGTCGTGTCGTGCCGACGACCCTCGTGGCCCAGGGCTATTGGACCGGCACGCCAGGACCGGCCCATTTGGCCAGGTTTGGTTCAACCCCAGTTTTTTCTCACAGCAGAAAAAAAACAAATCGAAGCTGGACGGCATGTTTGGCTAGGTCAGCCGGGTGGACTCTTTTTCGTCCGTGTAAACATTGTGACGGCGTAATAAAAAGCTTTGAAGTTTGTTTAAAAAAAAAGCAGAAAAAAAAATCGAGGAAGACCAAGCAAAAAAAAATCCACCCCAACGCTGGCAGTTCAGCCCTCGAACACCGGAGAAAGCCAGCTCGTCGGAAGACCTTCGACCTCCCCCGCGATCTCGAGGGGCAATCAATCAATCCGGCCGTCGTTCGCACGGCCGCCGAACGCCGATTCGCCATGGCCGCGGCGGAATCGGCCGGCCTGCGGCGCGGGGCGGGGGCGCGGGCCCGGAGGAAGGCGAAGGAGGCGGCGGTGGGCGCCGCCGCTAGGGCGCTCTTCTACCCGACGCTGCTCTACAACGTGGTGAGGAGCAAGGTCCAGGCCGAGTTCCGGTGGTGGGACGAGGTCGATCAGGTGCGTGCGCTTCCGCCACCGTAGACCGCCTTTCCAGCAGACTTATCTTGATCTCAAGCGAGACAAGACCGAGACTACCTAGTGATTTGTCAGACGAGCAAGTAACTTCCGCCATCGCGGTGAACTTTTAGATGCAAACGCGTTATCATTTCGTCTTAGTTTAAATATAAGTAGTAACCTCTGTCTTGAATTGGAATGCATTATTTGGAGTGAGAAGAAACATTCATCTGAAATGTGTTAATCTATTTCGTAGGGCTGTCAGAGTTAGCAACTATGCTTCTTTGTTGGTACCAACTAGTATCAAGTAATATTTGTGAATACTGGCTTGAGCAGATTGGTTGGTAGGGGGGGGGGGGGGGGGGGATGATGTTGGTTCCGTTTTTCAGTCATTGTCAGAAATTGAAGAGTTACACTATTCGTGGGTCTGGTTTGATGTTTCCCAACAATTTCATAGTGTCAAGTTGTGTTTGACTTTATCACTGCTAATAGCTAGATCACAAATGTTTGCCTACCTGATGCAATTTTCTCTCTTAAAGCAAGAATGAACAGAAATCAGAATTCAGAAGCCAAACCAGAAATAGTCCTACCCGTTGTTAATGGCCGTTGTGCAATGGTGAAGTGAGAAACAAGCATTCTAACTTCAAATCTTGACTGGCTTAAGTTAATGTATATGGTACTTTTACATTTGGTCATTTGATTGCTGTTTATCATCAGTCTTAGTCACGGTTCTACATTGTGTCAGTTTCCTCATTCACACACTGATTGTTGTGATCATGACCATGGTATTTATTGCGGATTAGTTGCTGGTTCTGTGTACTTCTTTCCATGGATGTGGAGATCAAGATTTGGATGTACTCACATTTGCCTTTGGTTTTGCATTATGTGATAGTGAATTATAATGCAGTCTTTCTGTTTGAGTATTTATTTCATTAATGAGATTGAACCTATTACTAGTTTCTATGCTCTTATTCTATCTAACTGATAAAGATAAGATGAATAAGTCTCATTGATGTAAACATTTTCTCTTTACCAGCTCATTTTGCTTGGAGCTGTTCCATTCCGTAGGGATGTTACACACTTGCAGAAGCTTGGAGTACATGGCGTTGTAACCCTGAATGAACCATTTGAGACTTTAGTACCATCATCAGTATATAAGGCAAGTAACACACAAATAATTTTATTATATGTAAAAGATGAATAGCATTGTACAGAGCCTTTAACCCTTTATAATTGCACGGAATTTTATGTCCACACTCTAAGCATAATTGTTGCAATTGGAGTCATGACCAACTGGTATCCTTATGACATAAGTGCTCATATGTTAAAAATTTACAGTCGCGTGGAATTGATCACCTTCTTATTCCTACAAGAGATTATATGTTTGCTCCATCACTTGTGGATATTAGTCAAGCTGTTGATTTCATTCATAGTAAGTGAGCATCAGAGTTTGTCCAGATTAATTCTTATTAATTAAGAAAATATTTAGTTGATTATACAGAATCGATGATGAAGTTACTGGCCATCACATCACTTTCTGTTAGATATTAAGATTTTCAATGTTAACTTTTCATGCTTAATCAGGAAACGCATCTCGTGGGAAGATGACATATATTCACTGCAAAGCTGGAAGGGGACGGAGTACAACGATTGTCTTGTGATATCTGGTAAGTTGCTTATTCTTCTTTTAGAGAAACTATCATGTCAAACATTCAACTAAAAACTTAACATTCATAGTAGGCAAGGTTCCAAATTTGTGGTTTTCACTAAAATCACGGTTTTCACGCTTTCGGGGCGAGGACCCGGACTATTGCTAGCTATTTAGAACCTTATAGTGATAACAAAATTATCACATACCACTCATTTGGAATTAATTGTATTGTGCTTCAGTGGAAATTTTTATGCTCGATTTTTATCAGGTGAAGTACAAGAATATGACACCTACCACAGCATTTGAGCATGTGAGATCTAAAAGGGCTAGAGTGCTGCTGACCCGTTCCCAGAGGAAGGTACTGGACATATCCTAACTCATTTCTGAAATTACCAATTCATTGAACTAGCAATGTTTGGTTTTGTTGCTCTCCAGTTCTGTTGTTTCTTTGATGTGACAAGTTCCATATATTAAGTTACTGAGGGAGTACATTATACAGATCGACATAAGTTACCTGTGAGAGGTAGTTAGCAGTCAACATATAGGTGGTGATAGCTGATAACTAACTGAAACAGAAATTATGTTGCACTTTAGCGCCCTCTCCCATCATTTGGCACTTATCTTTGTTAAGGGGTTAGTTAAACTGGCTTCCATCAAGCACAAAGGGAACATCGCTGCCAGGAAATATGTTTGTTCTAACTCTTTGCATCTGGACCAATCACCTGCAGCCTATATGACATATGTAAAAAAATGATTCTTTTGTGGTTTGATCATTTAAAGATGATTAAACATGGAACTCATATCTAATCTGTAAATCAATGCTGCTACCTGTAAACTGCTTGGATCGTGACATGTTAGCCACTTTTATCATATAGCTGCACTAAATTTATATAATGTGGACTGTGGACCAAACTCACTCCCAGTGGGCCTAATCCAGCCCACTAATTACAGGACGAATTAAAAGATGAATTATCTGCTTTCCAGCGGCGCAATCACTGTAGAACTCCGAATTTCCGAGGTGGTCTTGAAAGAGAGGCAGCTCCTCATGTGCCCATGTTGGTCCCTTTGGTGGACGATGGTTTAAATTACATTAAATTAAATCAATGCCCGTCGAAAGTAGTTAAATATATGCCCTGATAATGGCAGGTGGTTCAAGAATTCAGTACGAAGGTCGCTGGAACAGCAGCAGCAACATCATCATCTCCATCAGGGGACGCGGTACCGCAAACTGAAGATGGCTCTGGTTTGCCAGGCGTAATCAGGGAGGATGCCAGCTCGCCTTCTCACAAGGCCACCCCATCAGGGCCAATGATGAAGAAGATGCTGGCATGCCTGCTTCCTTCCCCGATGCGATCTGGCGGCGACTCGCCGTCGCATGCCGACCTGCGGGCACCCTAGTGCCGTACCGGTCCCGGTCCCAATCTCAAGTGGTTCGTTGACGTGGAGCCGACGCGATTGATTCCTCTGCCGGAAGATCTTCCTAACCGCGCTGCTCATCCTGTTTCTCATGTGTTCTCACGTTGTTCTGTCTGGATCAAAGTTCGTTTGGTCCTTGCTCCCTGCATGCATTGTTGTTGGGGGCTGGTTCTGCATCTTGTTCTTGCCTGACTGCCCCTGTGTTTAAGTTTCTACAGGACCAGGATCTCTGATATATTTTTTTTAAAATAAAGTAGCAACTGTTTAAGGCCACCATACAACTTCTGCTGAAGACCAGCTGCGGAGTTTCGAGATTGGCGAGATCAGATAAGTTGCGGAGTTTCGAGATTGGCGAAATCGACAGTTTCCATAGGGAAAAGCTATGTAGAATTTTCTTGTGGATGGCAGCGCCCGGAATAACTTTTCTGCTTGAGTTGGACGCCGAATCTGTTGGGGGGAGAGAGTGAACCCCAGTTGAGATAGCAAAATCGGTGCTCCAGCCCTGCAAAGTTTCCTCCTGTCGCCGTCGGAATGCGGATCGCCTGATCGGATCGTAATTTAGGATCTGGATTGGCGATGAGTGGGGTCACCGACAAATCCCCAAAGCAAACGGTTCGGTTTTGCTTTTCTTCTCTTCTTCTTTTCTTTGATCATGGCTCCTTTTGTGGACTTAATTAGTAGTAGTAGCATTACGTCCGTACCAAAATGTAAGACATTTCTGTAGGCTAGTTTAGTCTACACAAAACATCTTATATTTTGACACGGAGACGGTGCTTTTGGACCGTCGCCATGTATAGATTTTTGATCAGTCGCCTGTTGGCACGGACCAACCTAAAACTATCGCACTTATCTCCAGCTCGCCAATGAGAACTATTCGAAGAAGTTGCACCCGTCCCCCACATGTTGCCGCTGTCATGTCAAATTGTTGGTTGGTCCTTCGACTAAGATTGTTCTTACGACATGCTATGGTGACGGATCAACTAATTTTCTATCCAGCTAAATATTGGCTAATGCTATTCAGTGACGTATTTTGTCCATCGAAAATTATGCCGTCGTTCCCTTTTGGATAATATATTCAGCGAGCAACACCTGGCGTGTTTCCAAATTCTTCGTAATGGGTAATTGTTCATCACAATTGACCAAAACTATCATTATTGACTTGTCAACCCCGTCCAAAGCTATGATTCATCACGGAACTGCGTGTCTACTACTACCATTCCATATGAACGTACTCCCTCTGTAAACTAATATAAGAGTGTTTAGATAACTAAAATAGTAATCTAAATGCTCTTATATTAGTTTACGGAGGGAGTAGAATACATTATGAAATGCATGGATTCTTTGTGGACAACCACGCCTTAAGGGTTTTGTTTACATAGTGACTATATGTTAAATAACACAAAAAAGGTACACTAGTCGACCTCCTCAAACGGCACATGCCCATCTTTGCACCGCCAACCATCTTTGACCATAACAATAACAAATGAACGCCGGATAAACTCCACAACACGTTGGTAATTAACACAGTAGGTTATCAAAACCGACCTAAAGTTATTTTAACCCACCAAAAGAAAACTATTGTAAATCAAAAAGATGGTTCTTGGAGGCGACCTTCGTCCCCTATGTTTGTGCCCGACCTTTTTACAGTTCTACTCTTTTTCTTCCCGACGATGCTCTTCCGCACCTACTTCTTCGTTCTTCCTTCTCGTATCGCACCCCTAAACTCCATTCTCTTGCGTCCTCCATGGGCATCCACCAAATTTCATCTACCCCGACCCGTCGACCACTTTGCTCCTTCGCCACTTTTACGTCCTCCTTGTGATGTGATCAAGATCCGTCGCCACCAATCCACCACAACCCATCATCATCATCTCAGGTGGCGTCAAACCGAGAGTAAGACTGGAATTCAAACATTCGCACGACAGACTTCTCAATAAAAAGAAAAAGGAAAAAAACACACTCCTTCCATTCTCTTACCGTCACAAAAAGCAATACTAATTCTTTTCTAGGTGAAAGGCAAAACAAAAAAGGTATGGTTTGTGAGGACCTCCCTCCCACACACACAATTAATATATTCCCCACCTCACCCCTCCCCAACCGTCACATCTTCGCACCGCAACTTTACACAGTGTCTGTTAAATAACACCAAAAATACAGTAATTGATTTCCTCAGACGCCACATTGCTCATCTTCACACTCCCAGTCATCTTTGACCACAACAATAACAAGTGAACATGGGCTAAACTCTACAACACATGGTAATAAACACAATGGGTTATGAAAACCAACCTAAATTAATTTAACCCATGAAAAGAAAACTATTGTTAATTAAAATGACTATTCTTTTTTTGGCAAAAAGAAGGGTCCAGAAGGACCCCGATGCTAATATCAAACATAAAACGATGATGCACAACATCTTACAACAAGACCCTTAACAAACAGGAAATAACAAACTGGCCCCTGAAGATCACAAAGAGGACCACAAACAACTGATGCAGATTGCAATCGGGTCTCAAGCCGCTCCTGCACAAACCAAGCCTCCCCGTCGTTGGGACGACACCACTTCGTACGACGAAACCTCCATGGCACCTTGCCATGGGCTTCATGCTGGAGCCGCACTGCCTCTCATTAGGCATCTTAACCAGGAGGAAGAAAGAAAGCCGCCATTCGGCCAAAAGATATGATGGTGAAACGAAGACGACTGGCAATCGACCACGAGTGCATATGCAAAGGCCTATCCATGAGAGCCACTGATGTTGTGCGTGAACCCAATCATAATGTCCTTCTCCTATAGCCCCTCCACCACCATATGACCTTGGAAGCATGGAACTTGTAGAGCCTCATCCAGACCTAGGAACCAGATAAGAAAAGAAAAAGGAAAAAGAAGGGATTCTGATCTACAAACCAGCAACACCAATCCTTCAACGGAACTGCTACCACCACACCAAGGATCCGAGAAGGCACCAGTTGTAGCCCGACAAAGGGCCTCATGTTTGCTCCCTTCAAGCCCTCTCGGGTCCTCGATCCCAACCACCATGGATGAGATGAAATGAAGGAGGAAGATAACCATATTTGGTTTATTTAGAAAAGGGATCTACTAAACCTACTGCTACTAAGCAACACGAGGACCCCTTTCCCTCACCTCCCCGGACGGCAAAGCCGCCAGATCCGAGAGAGAGATGGCTCAGTGAAGTAGGAAGAGGGGGGGGGGTGTAGGAAACGAGGCTGGGAGAAAAATATGATTGTTCTTGGAGGTGACCTTCGCCCCCTATGTTTGCGCACCACTCTTCTACCCTTCTTCTTCTTCCCGACGCCGCTCTTTTGTTACCTACTGTTTTTGTCTTCCTTCGTATCACACTCCTATAGTCTTTCTCGTGTCTCCTCTATAAGCATCCATCGAATTTCGCCCACCCCGGCCCATCGCCCACCTCGCTCTTTCACATGCTTCAGCTAAACATTCTCCTTCTGCCATCGTCGTAGACATCCGGTCACCACCGCAATCCACCACCATTGTCTTTGGTGAAGTCAAATCAAGAGTAAGACCGGAATTCAAATACCCACACAGTAAATTTCGAGCAAATTCCTCAACAATAATAAATAGAAAGAAAAAAACGAAACTCACTCCTCCAATTCTCTCACCACCACAAAAATCAATAATAATTCTTTTCCATTTCTAGTTTCTAGAAAAAACGTAAAAGGCAAAACGAAAAAGTAGGGTTTTCCACCCGGACCAGCCTCCCACACACACGCGGACGCAACCGATATATTCCCCCACCCCATCCCAGCCAGCCGTCAAAGCACGACACATCCAGGTCCAAGCAAAGCATCCCCAGCCGAGCCGAGACCGCGTGCGCTCCACGCAGCAGCCGCCCAGAGAAGTCGCCGCCGGAGAAGGAGGAGGATGTCGTGGCAGACGTACGTCGACGACCACCTGTGCTGCGAGATCGACGGCCAGCACCTCACCTCCGCCGCCATCCTCGGCCACGACGGCAGCGTCTGGGCCGAGTCCCCCAACTTCCCCAAGGTAAAAGGCCCCCCCTCCGCTCTCCCCGCTAGCCCGCTCCGTTTCGTTTCGACCATGGTTGACCCGCCGCGCTAGATCCGCGCGCGATCTGCCCCCCGCGCCCGGATCGGGACCGAGGCGAGGGAGATCCGGATCTCGGCCGACCCGAGCCGCGGATCTCGTGGCCTCCGTTGCGGCGGTGCCTGGCGCCCTTCCCGTGGTTGCTGCTGCTGGTGATTCGTGTGCGGGGGGGGGGGGGGGGGGGGGGGGGGTGTTGATGTGAATTATACGAGGCGTCCTGGCGTCCTGTGAGTTGAACGATGTGTCGCCGGTGGGATCGGATTCGTAGCCGGCCGTGTGACCCTACTCAACTTACGATCGAGGAGCTCATAGAAATCTCATAGTCGGGGTAGCTGCTGAAGGATAACCGGAGCACGGTATTGCAAATGTAAAATTTGCCTTTGCTGGACGAGAAACGCACTCCTGTCTTCGATTTATGGAGCCGCGTGTCCTTTGCGGCCATGAATCTGTGTTGCCTAGGTGTGCCTCATATTGTTTGACTGCTTGACTGGGAAAATTATTGTCAAGGAATGATGTAGCATTGCCTTAGTTTACTTTGACTGGTGGTTAAATCACGCTGTGCCGTATCATATCGTTGTATTGTATGGTGCTGGTGATAACTATACTGTCGTTTCAGAAGGTTCACAATTCACCATGAAAGCCTATTGTACCGTGTCGCGGGAGCTCATGTTTATTATGACTGTTTTATATTTTATTTTGCCTGCTCCATCTGAGCTTTCCCTTGTTTTCTGCTCTGGATGCTGCAGTTCAAGCCTGAGGAGATTGCTGGCATCGTTAAAGACTTTGAAGAACCTGGACACCTTGCACCAACTGGTCTTTTCCTTGGAGGCACAAAGTACATGGTCATCCAAGGTGAACCTGGGGTTGTCATCCGAGGAAAGAAGGTACTTTTCTTTTGAAAGAAACTGCCCGCAACGCATTGTGACTTCTCTCTGTAACACTCATGTTAGCTTTGCCCAGCAAACTGAATTAATTTATTCTGTTGGTACCGGTTGTTTTATGAATAATATGTTATTAAACCTCATTTTAGGAGCTACTATACTGCTGTACCCCCCAATTAGTGCAAGCGCGTTCATTAGATGAATGCTCTCACACATTATCCATTATAAACAGGACAACTCATGCTGCTTGATAATATCGTGACACCATAGCATGTACAAGCCTTGTATCTGTTAGCTCGTACATGCACATTTCCTCCTGTATTGTGTAGACTAAATGACTTGTAGTTGCTCTATCTTTCCCTGCATGCGTACCATCTATTAGTGGGTTTCCAGTCGACCGTATGGTGGTACTTATTTGCTGATATTCCGTAGTGCATTTCAGTTAATTTACACAAATCCATATGAAGTTACTTCTGTTACAGGGACTAGAGTAGAGAAGCAGTTGATTTGTTTTTTTCACTTAAGAGAAAGAGCTGGTTCTTACATGTTTCCCATGATGTTTCTTATAGGGCACCGGTGGCATTACTATCAAGAAGACCGGCATGGCCCTGATTCTTGGTATCTACGATGAGCCCATGACTCCTGGCCAGTGCAATTTGGTCGTGGAGAGGCTCGGCGACTACCTGGTCGAGCAGGGTTTCTAAGCCCGCCCTGATATGCTGTTATTTTGGTCGTCTGGGACTAAGTTTGCTCTACTGTGGGCTTTGCATCCATCTGCTTGGCGTACCGCATGATATATGCAGTGAATAATTTTAGCTTGGGGTTTGTCGGTTGGTGATGTGTCGAAGGGGAAAAATGGATTTACTATGTTTTCTTTTTAATGTTTGGCATCGCGTCGTATCAAACTCAGCCGCTCTTTCGCTGAGTAATGTACATTTGCCTGGTCATGGTAACTTGTGGGTTCTGCTGCTGCTTTATTGAAAGATGATTGCAATTTTAGTGACGTGCTTGCCTGGTTGTACTACTTTGTGCCGTTCCATTACAGTTGTCTGCCAGCAAGCGTCAATTTTCACATACTTTTATAGAAGAAGCCCATCTGGATGATGCACCAGAAATGTGCTCCTAACACTGGGCTGAGGCACCAGAAATTCGCTCCTGACAGGATTCAACACTGTACCACTGGCCCACTGCGTACCCTTGCCACTGGGCTGCAGCCAATTTCATTTGTCAGATCCACTCACCTAAGGGCCGACGATAGCTGCGCCTCCAGTTTGAAGTGCCGAGGATAGCTAGGGTTGAAAGTTTCCGGAGCTAGTTGTTTTGAAAAATTCTGGAGCTATTCCCTCCGTTCACAAATATGGGATGTTTCCGGGTTCACTAATAATCCAGCTATTGCTTCTGGCCGTCCGTTGTGGTTGTTTTGCAAAAACGGCCCTTGGTTTACATCAAATCAACCCGTAGTCTCTGTTTTAGTGGCACCACCCAGAGAAAATGTTTTGTTCTTACAAAAAGCCCCTACACTTTTTAGTATTCAACCCGCGATCCTTTACGTTGAACATAGACAACGCTCGAGCACAACTTTTGGATCGGGTCAACATGGCTGCTCGAGCAGCTGGCGGCAGCGTGGCGGCTCAATGCAGTACGGCGGCGACGGCTGGAGCTTGCAGGGGCCGGATCTGTACGCGGCAAGTGCTAGGGAGGCGAATCCGGAGGAAGGCGGCAAGGCGGCGAGGCAGGGGTCACCGGTGACGACGAAGAAGATAGGAGCGCGACTTTGATCAATGGAATTCGCGGCTGTAGGCAGAAAGGAGATATGGAGGTGAGGGAGAGAAGATGGGGAAAGGAGGGGTGGTGCGGCCATCAAGGAAGGAGGTCTCTATCCCATCACATCCGGAGTACTTAGTCGCAAGCGTCGTCAAGTCTACTCCGTCATCAAGCTCTCTTTGGCAAGGTGGCATCAAAGATTAGGACATCCATCGTCGATCATTGTTAAACAAGTAGTCAATAAAGGCGATCTTTTATTGTCACATAGTTCAGTTAATGAGTCTATTTGTGAAGGTTGTTAATGTGCCAAGAGTCACCAACTCCCTTATCCCAAGTCGAATAGTGTATCTCATGCTTCTTTAGAACTTTTTCAGTGATGTATGGGTCATGCCAGAGATTCTTTCGGAGAAAAAAAAATTATGTCAGTTTCATTAATGACTATAACAAGTTTATCTGGATTTATTTGCTCAAGAATAAATCTGATGTTTTCTCTGTTTTTCAAGAGTTCTAAAGACTTATTGAACGACACTTTGATCGAAATTTTTTAACAGTCCAAAGTGATTGGGGCGGGGAGTATGAAAAAATCAACTCTTTTTTCGTAGCATAGGTATTGAACATCATGTATCTTGCCCTCATGCTCACCAACAAAACGGCTCCGCTGAGCGGAAACATCGCCACATTGTTGAAGTTGGTCTATCTCTTCTTGCTCATGCATCTATGCCTCTCAAGTATTAGGATGAAGCATTCATTGCTGCCACCTATCATATAAATCATCTTTCTAGTAAAGTTATTGGCAACACCACTTCATTGGAGCGTCTGTATCATCAAAAACCTGACTACAATTCTCTCAAAATATTTGGGTGTGCCTGCTATCCCAATCTACGTCCATACAATCGCCATAAACTTGAGTTTCGTTCCACTCAATGTGCGTTTATTGGCTATAGCAATATTCATAAAGGATACAAATGTCTAGAAGTTGCAACTGGACGGATCTATATTTCTCGAGATGTTGTTTTTGATGAAACCGTCTTTCCGTTTGCCAAACTTCATCCAAATGCTGGAGCCCTTCTTCGTGCTGAAATAGCACTCCTTTCAGATCACGGGGGTGAATTAAATAAAACTGGATGTGTGCAAAATTCCATCGATAATAGTGGTTCTGTTGATGTATATGTAGGATTGGGCCATCATTTAATGTGTGTAGGAAAAGACAGGAATGGCACAGAACACGAGGCGGATTCAGCTGGCAGCAGCAGCGCGCGATCCGACGCTGATTCGCGCGCTAGCCCTGCTCCTGTTGTCACGCGATCCGAATGAAGGAAATATGCCCTAGAGGCAATAATAAAGTTATTATTTATTTCCTTATATCATGATAAAAGTTTATTATTCATGCTAGAATTGTATTAACCGGAAACTTAGTACATGTGTGAACACATAAACAAACAAAGTGTCACTAGTATGCCTCTACTTGACTAGCTCGTTGAATTAAAGATGGTTAAGTTTCCTAGCCATAGACATGAGTTGTCATTTGATTAATGGGATCACATCATTAGAGAATGATGCGATTGACTTGACCCATTCCGTTAGCTTAGCACGATGATCGTTTAGTTTGTTGCTACTGCTTTCTTCATAACTTATACATGTTCCTCTGACTATGAGATTATGCAACTCCCGAATACCGGAGGAACACTTTGTGTGCTACCAAACGTCACAACGTAACTGGGTGATTATAAAGGTGCTCTATAGGTGTCTCTGATGGTACTTATTGAGTTGGCATAGATCGAGATTAGGATTTGTCACTCCGATTGTCAGAGAGGTATCTCTGGGGCCCTCTCGGTAATGCACATCACTATAAGCCTTGCAAGCAATGTGACTAATGAGTTAGTTGCGGGATGATGCATTACGGAACGAGTAAAGAGACTTGTCGGTAACGAGATTGAACTAGGTATTAAGATACCGACGATCGAATCTCGGGCAAGTAACATACCGATGACAAAGGGAACAACGTATACCGTTATGCGATTTGACCGATAAAGATCTTCGTAGAATATGTAGGAGCCAATATGAGCATCTAGGTTCCGCTATTGGTTATTGACCGGAGATGAGTCTCGGTCATGTCTACATAGTTCTCGAACCCGTAGGGTCCGCACGCTTAACGTTCGATGATGATCGGTATTATGAGTTTATGTGTTTTGATGTACCAAAGGTTGTTCGGAGTCCCGGATGAGATCAGGGACATGAAGAGAAGTCTCAAAATGTTCAAGACATAAATATCGATATATTGGAAGGCTATATTCGGACATCGGAAAGGTTCTAAGTGGTTCGGGTATTTATCGGAGCACCGGAGAGCTACGGGAATTCGTCGGGGAGTATATGGGCCTTATTGGGCTTTAGGGGAAAGAGAGAGGGGAGGCTGCACGCCCCCAAGGCCTAGTCCGAATTGGACTAGGGGGAGAGGCAGTGCCCCATCCTTCCTTCTCTTCTCTTTTCCCTTTCCTTCTCTCCTACTCCTACTACATGGAAGGGGGGGGGGAATCCTACTCCCGGTGGGAGTAGGACTCCCCAGGGCGCGCCATAGTAGAGGGCCGGCCCTCCCCCTCCTCCACTCCTTTATATACGGGGGAGGGGGGCACCCCATGGACACACAAGTTGATCAGTTGATCTTTTAGACGTGTGCGGTGCCCCCTCCACCACAATCCACCTCGATCATTTCGTAGCGGTGCTTAGGCGAAGCCCTACGTCGGTAACATCATCATCACCGTCATCACGCCATCATGCTGACGGAACTCTCCCTCGAAGCTCTGCTGGATCGGAGTTCGTGGGACGTCATCGAGCTGAACGTGTGCTGAACTCGGAGGTGTCTTATGTTCGGTACTTGGATCGGTCGGATCGTGAAGACGTACGACTACATCAACCGCGTTCTCATAATGCTTCCGCTTACAATCTACGAGGGTACGTGGACGACACTCTCCCCTCTTGTTGCTATGCATCACCATGATCTTGCGTGTGCGTAGAATTTTTTTTGAAATTACTACGTTCCCCAACAGTGGCATCCGAGCCAGGTTTATGCGTAGATGTTATATGCACGGGTAGAACACAAAGGAGTTGTGGGCGTGGGTATATACATATTGCTTGCCGTCACTAGTTGATTCTTGATTCAGCGGCATTGCTGGATGAAGCGGCCCAGACCGACATTACGTGTACGCTTACGCGAGACTGGTTCTACCGACGTGCTTCACACACAGGTGGCTAGTGGGTGTCTGTTTCTCCAGCTTTAGTTGAATCGGATTCAATGAACATGGTTCTTTCTGAAGATCAAAAAGCAATCACTATACCGCGTTGTGGTTTTTGATGTGTAGTAAGAACGGTTCTTGCTCAGCCCGTAGCTGCCACGTAAAACTTGCAACAACAAAGTAGAGGACGTCTAACTTGTTTTTGCAGGGCATGTTGTGATGTGATATGGTCAAGACGTGATGAGATATTGATACGTCTCCGTCGTATCTACTTTTCCAAACACTTTTGCCCTTATTTTGGACTCTAACTTGCATGATTTGAATGGAACTAACCCGGACTGACACTATTTTTAGCAGAATTACCATGGTGTTATTTTTGTGCAGAAATAAAAGTTCTCGGAATGACCTGAAAATCAACGGAGATTATTTTTGGAATATATAAAAAATACTGGCGAAAATATCCACGCCAGGGGGCCCACACCCTATCCACGAGGGTGGGGGGCACGCCCCCTGCCTTGTGGGCCCCCTAACGCTCCACCGACCTCAACTCCAACTCCATATATTCGTGTTCGGGGAGAAAAAAATCAGAGAGAATGGTTCATCGCGTTTTACGATACGGAGCCGCCGCCAAGCCCTAAACTCTCTCGGGAGGACTGATCTGGAGTCCGTTCGGGGCTCCGGAGAGGGGAATCCGTCGCCATCGTCATCATCAACCTTCCTCCATCACCAATTTCATGATGCTCACCGCCGTGTGTGAGTAATTCCATCGTAGGCTTGCTGGACGGTGATGGGTTGGATGAGATTTATCATGTAATCGAGTTAGTTTTGTTAGGGTTTGATCCCTAGTATCCACTATGTTCTGAGATTGATGTTGCTATGACTTTGCTATGCTTAATGCTTGTCACTAGGGCCCGAGTGCCATGATTTCAGATCTGAGCCTATTATGTTTTCATCAATATATGAGAGTTCTTGATCCTATCTTGCAAGTCTATAGTCACCTATTATGTGTTATGATCCGTTAACCCCGAAGTGACAATAATCGGGATACTTATCGGCGATGACCGTAGTTTGAGGAGTTCATGTATTCACTATGTGTTAATGCTTTGGTCCGGTACTCTATTAAAAGGAGGCCTTAATATCTCTTAGTTTCCAATAGGACCCCGCTGCCACGGGAGGGTAGGACAAAAGATGTCATGCAAGTTCTTTTCCATAAGCACGTATGACTATATTCGGAATACATGCCTACATTACATTGATGAACTGGAGCTAGTTCTGTGTCACCCTATGTTATGACTGTTACATGATCGATCACATCCGGCATAATTCTCCATCACCGATCCAATGCCTACGAGCTTTTCCTATATTGTTCTTTGCTTATTTACTTTTTCGTTGCTACTGTTACAATCACTATAAAACCCCAAAATATTACTTTTGCTATCGTTACCACTACTATCATATTACTTTGCTACTAAATACCTTGCTGCAAATATTAAGTTTCCAGGTGTGGTTGATTGATAACTCAGCTGCCAATACTTGAGAATATTCTTTGGCTCCCCTTGTGTCGAATCAATAAATTTGGGTTGAATACTCTACCCTCGAAAACTATTGCGATCCCCTATACTTGTGGGTTATCAAGAACATTTTCTGGCGCCGTTGCCGGGGAGCATAGCTCTATTATTTGAGTCACTTGGGATTTATATCTGCTTATCATTATGAAGAACTTGAAAGATCAAAGAATCAAGATTTTTTCCCTCAACTACGAGGAGAGGTAAGGAACCGCCATCTAGCTCTGCACTTGATTCACCTTCTGTTTTGAGTAAGCCGGCGACACCTAAACCTGCTTCTGCTATTAATTTTGATATGTCGCATGTTATTGATGATGTCACTTCTGCTATGCATGATACTTATGATGAAACTACTTCTATGCTTGATAATACTGTGCCACTTGGTGAATTTCTTGATGAACAACTTGCTAGGGCTAGAGAGAATGAAATTATTGAAAGTGATGATGAAGATTCTCCCCTAGATATGAATTGCCTATTGTTCCTAAGGGTTATGTTATGGATGAAGAATCTGCTAGAGACTTTCTTGCCTGCAATGATAGAAGTGATCTTAAGAAACTATTAGCTAAGCCGAAAGAAAAATCTCTAAATGCTAGAATGAAATATGATCCTGCTTATGCTACTTCACCTATCTTTATTACTGATAAGGATTATGATTTCTCTGTCGATCCTGAGTTAATTACTTTGGTTGAATCTGATCCTTTCTATGGCTATGAATCTGAAACTGTTGTGGCACATCTTACTAAATTAAATGATGTAGCTACCCTGTTCACTAATGATGAGAAAACTCGCTATTATTATATCCTTAAATTATTTCCTTTCTCATTAAAGGGTGATGCTAAGATATGGTTTAATTCTCTTGATCCTAGCTGTGTGCGTAGTCCCTAGGATATGATTTACTACTTCTCTGCTAAATATTTCCCTGCTTATAAGAAACAATCTGCTTTGAGGGAAATATATAATTTTGTGCAAATTGAAGAAGAGAGTCTCCCACAAGCTTGGGGGAGGCTTCTCCAATTACTTAATGCTTTGCCTGATCATCCTCTCAAGAAAAATGAGATACTTGATATCTTTTATAATGGACTAACCGATTCTTCCAGAGATTACCTGGATAGTTGTGCTGGTTGTGTTTTCAGAGAAAGAACAGTTGATCAAGCTGAATTGCTATTGAATAATTTGTTGACTAATGAAAATAATTGGGCACTTCCTGAACCAACTCCTAAGCCAACTCCGAAGAAAAGGGGTATTGTATTTCTCAGTCCTGAAGATATGCAAGAGGCAAAGAAATCAATGAAAGAAAAAGGTATAAAAGCTGAAGATGTTAAGAATTTACCTCCTGTTGAAGAAATACATGGTCTTAATTCATCACCTAGAAATACACGGTCTCGTTAACCCGACACAGGTAGTAAAGGTAAATTCTCTCTATAGATATGATAAAGCTGAAATCCCTCCTGCTAAGTTTGCTAGCCAATGTTTGGATGAATTTGATAACTTTATGGTTAAGCAAGAATATTTTAATGCTTATTTTGGTAGACAACTGAAACACAATGCTTATATGATTGAACACTTGAGTGATTATATGGATAATGTTAAAGGTGAACTTAAACTTATTAGTAAACATGCTTCTATGGTTATCACTCAAGTAGAACAAGTACTTAAAGCTCAGAATGATTTGCTCAATGAATTGAATAGTAAGAATAATGACTTTGCTGTTAGAGTTGCAACTAGAGGAGGTAAAGTGACTCAGGAACCTTTGTATCCTGAGGGCCACCCTAAGAGAATTGAGCAGGATTCTCAGAGAAATAACGTTGATGCACCTAGCCCTTCTAAAAGGAAGAGAAAGAAAAATGATAGGACTTTGCATGCTTCTAGTGAACCTGTTATTGACACACCTGAGAATCCCAATGATATTTCTATTTCTGATGCTGAAACACAATCTGGTAATGAACATGAACCTAGTGATAAAGTTAATGATGATGTTCATGTTGATGTTCAACCTAGCAATAATAATGAGGTAGAAATTGAACCTCCTGTTGATCTTGATAACCCACAATCAAAGAATCAACGTTATGAAAAGAGAGACTTTGTTGCTAGGAAGCACGGTAAAGAAAGAGAACCATGGGTTCAGAAACGCATGCCTTTTCCTCCTAAACCATCCAAGAAAAAGGATGATGAGGATTTTGAGCGCTTTGCTGAAATGATTAGACCTATCTTTTTGCGTATGCGTTTGACCGATATGCTTAAAATGAATCCTTATGCTAAGTATATGAAGGATATAGTTACAAATAAGAGAAAGATACCGGAAGCTGAAATTTCCACCATGCTTGCTAATTATACCTTTAAGGGTGGAATACCAAAGAAACTTGGAGATCCAGGAGTACCAACTATACCATGCTCCATTGAAAGAAACTATGTTAAAACTGCTTTATGTGATCTTGGAGCCGGTGTTAGTGCTATGCCTCTCTCTTTATATCGTAGACTTGATTTGAATAAGTCGACACCTACTGAAATATCTTTGCAAATGGCTGGTAAATCAACTACTATACCTGTCGGTATTTGTGAGGATGTGCCTGTTGTGGTTGCAAACGCTACTATTTTAACGGACTTTGTTATTCTTGATATTCCCGAGGACGATAGTATGTCTATTATTCTTGGGAGACCCTTTTTGAATACTGCAGGGACTGTTATTGATTGCACCAAAGGCAATGTCACTTTTCATGCTAATGGTAATAAGCATACCGTACACTTTCCGAGGAAACAACCTCAAGTCCACAATATCAATTTTATTGGAAAAATTTCAACAATCACTATTAGAGGTTTTGAATTTCCTCTTCCCACTGTCAAGAAGAAATATGATATTCTTATTGTTGGGGACATGCATATCCCCATTGAGGTAACCAAGTGTTATTCGAAAATTCTCCAGCTTCATGTTATTCGAAATGAGTTTGTTAACAAGACCTGATCAACCTTGTTAGTGGATTCCTTTTGATGAGCATGAGATGGATGAATTTAGAAAACACAACTCTTTGTACCTCTTTTTACTTTCTGTTATTTATATTAAATGAAGAGATTTTTGAGGGGCTCATCGAGCCAAAGCTCGAAGGATAAACAAAGTGAAGAGAACAAGAAGCCCAAGTATAATCTCCCTCGCACCGTGGAGGTTCGGCCGTGTGAATGGCCTTGTGATGATTTCTTGAGAGCAGCCGGGATTTATGATGATTTCTATGAGTTGGCTGAGAATGCAGGCCTCACTGCCTTCCTCCATAACCAACACGAACAGTATGTCTTACTCACCAATATCTTTGTGTAAAACTTTCATTTCCATGCTAGGAGCTCACCACCTTCGGTGGAATTTTATTTATATGATGAGCATAAGGAGATGTCACTTCGTGATTTTTGTCGGGTTTGTTTGATCCCTTTTGAGGGCAGTGTAGAGGAACCACATCGTGACGATGTGGAAGGGTTTATTGATACAATTGCTATAGGGGAAACGGGAAAGGTTTCCGATGTAAGAATTACTAGCATACAATTCCCTATTTTACGTTACTTTGCAATATTTGCTAGTAGATGCTTAATTGGTCGCGGAAACTGTGGCAACCATAATGCCCCTGATATTGTTATTTTGTGCCATGCCTTGTTCCGTGATGACACATTTAGTATGAGCGCTATTGTTACAAAGCGGTTAAATCTTAACCGTACTAAGGGCCCCATCTTGGGAGGTATCTTCGCGTCGCGCCTCGCTGCACATTTTAACATACCTATTAGACATTATGAGAAGGAAGAGAAGTTGTTGCCTCCTGTTTTTCTAGACTATAAGAGTATGGTAGCACATGATTTTATCATTAAGAATAAGGAAAAGATGCTTAAGTACAAGCTGATATTTGATAAAAATCACCCTGAGACTATTAATTTGCCCGCTCCTTCCTTATTTGACTTGTCTGCAGGCAAGTACCTTGTTCTGCCGGAGGCCATTCACGCCTACCGAAACCCCACACCAGCTACAGAGCCAGAGTCGGAACCACAATTTGATCCTCATCGGCAGTCTGTTTATCAGTGGAATCCAGAAGAGATCGCCAACCAGTGGCACCAGGGGGATCCTTCTCAGTACGACCCCAACTATAACTTTGGATATCCGCCAGGCCAGCCATGGCCATAGACCAACTTAGGACAAAAGCCTAACCTTGGGGGAGTACGTACTTCTCACCGACATTACATTCATGTTCACACACTCATGCTAGTTGTTGGTGCTCATACTTTTTCATTGTAATATCCATGCTAGTTTATTTCCCTTTTTATGCTTTCTTCTTGTGTGTTTGATAAACTTAAGAAAAAAACCAAAAAAAATTAGTTGTACCTTTTAGTTATTTTACTTTTCATGCTGTAGTAGTAATAATTAAAAGAAAACCCAAAAATATTTCTCGTTCTTCTTTTGCTTGTTGGGAGCTTTCTCGTGTAAATATTTTTATTTATTTTCTTGTTCTTTGGGGGTCGAGAGAGAAGACCATAATGAAAATGTTGAGTGGCTCTCATATGCATTATTGTTGATCTAACAAAGAGCCCATATTACCTTGTCTTCTCTCTTGAATTGAATGCTTGCAGATTCCAGCTTAGTCCAATGCACGTACACTATTATTATTATCCACACTATTCGATCGTGCAAGTGAAAGGCAATAATGATGATTATATGATGAACTTATTGAGATGAGAAAAGCTAGTATGAACTCTACCTCTCTCGTTTTTGTAAATATGATTAGTTCATCGTTCCTGATTCAGCCTATTATGAATAAACATGTTTGCAATGACAATTAGAGATTGTAGTTGCTTATGCCATACTTAATTAGCTAGGAGCTTATAATGGTTTACCTTGCGTGCCAACATGCTATTAAAATGGTTGGGATGTGGTATGATAGGGTGGTATCCTCCTTTCAACGATTCGAGTGGCTTGACTTGGCACATGTTCACGCATGTAGTTGAAACAAAATCAACATAGCCTCTATGATATTTATGTTCATGGTGCATTATATCCTACTCATGCTTGCATTCGGTGTTGACTAATTTTAATGCATATTCATGACTGTTGTCGCTCTCTAGCCGGTCGCTTCCCAGTCTTTTTCTAGCCTTCACTTGTACTAAGCGGGAATACTGCTTGTGCATCCAACTCCATAAACTCCAAAGTTGTTCCATATGAGTCCACCATACCTACCTATATACGGTATCTACCTGCCGTTCCAAGTAAATTTGTATGTGCCAAACTCTAAACCTTCAAATAAACATTCTGTTTTGTATGCTCGAATAGCTCATGTATCAACTAGGGCTGTCTGTATCTTCCATGCTAGGCGGGTTATTCTCAAGAGGAGTGGACTCCGCTCCTCACTCACGAGAAAATGGCTGGTCACCGGGATGCCCAGTCCCATGCTTTAGGCAAATCAAATCGAAATAACCTCAAACAAAACTCCCCCAGGACTCTTGTTAGTTGGAGGCACTCGTTTTTCGAGCAAGCCATGGATTGATGCTTGTTGGTGGAGGGGGAGTATAAACTTTACCATTCTGTTTGGGAACCGCCTATAATGTGTGTAGCATGGAAGATATCGAGATATCTCAGTTGTTATGTTGACAATGAAAGTATACCGCTTAAAATATTATTCATATCTATTTCAAAACCAAGCTCTGGCACCTCTACAAATCCCTGCTTCCCTCTGCGAAGGGCCTATCTATTTACTTTTATGTCGAGTCATCATCCTCTTATTAAAAAACACTAGTTGGAGAGCACCGCTGTCATTTGCATCCATTATTGTTAGTTTACATTGAGTATGACTTGACTGGACCTCTTTTACCATGAATTACAATGTCTAGTCGGTCCTTGATCTTTAAAGGTGCTCTGCATTTATGTTCTGCGGTCTCAGAAAGGGCTAGCGAGATACCATCTTGTTATATCATATTATGATTGTTTTGAGAAAGTGTTGTCATCCGAGATTTATTATTATTGCTCGCTAGTTGATTATGCCATTGATATGAGTAAACATGAGACCTAAATGTTATTGTGAATGTGGTTAGTTCATAATCTTTGCTGAAAACTTAAATGCTGGCTTTACATATTTACAACAACAAGAGCAAACAGAGTTATTATGATTGTTTTGAGAAAGTGTTGTCATCCGAGATTTATTATTATTGCTCGCTAGTTGATTATGCCATTGATATGAGTAAACATGAGACCTAAATGTTATTGTGAATGTGGTTAGTTCATAATCTTTGCTGAAAACTTAAATGCTGGCTTTACATATTTACAACAACAAGAGCAAACAGAGTTTGTAAAAGTTTTTCTTTATCACTTTCAGTTTATCAACTGAATTGCTTGAGGAAAAGAAAAGGTTTAAGCTTGGGGGAGTTGATACGTCTCCATCGTATCTACTTCTCCAAACACTTTTGCCCTTGTTTTGAACTCTAACTTGCATGATTTGAATGGAACTAACCCGGACTGACGCTGTTTTCAGCAGAATTGCCATGGTGTTATTTTTGTGCAGAAATAAAAGTTCCTGGAATGACATGAAAATCAACGGAGATTATTTTTGGAATATATAAAAAATACAGGCGAAAAGATCCATGTCAGGGGGCCCACACCCTGCCACGAGGGTGGGGGGCGCGCCCTACCCCCCTGGGCGCGCCCCCTGCCTCGTGGGCCCCGTGACGCTCCACCGACCTCAACTCCAACTCCATAAATTCGTGTTCGGGGAGAAAAAAATCAGAGAGAATGATTCATCGCATTTTACGATACGGAGCCGCCGCCAAGCCCTAAACTCTCTCGGGAGGACTGATCTGGAGTCCGTTCGGGGCTCCGGAGAGGGGAATCCGTCGCCATCGTCATCATCAACCTTCCTCCATCACCAATTTCATGATTCTCACCGCCGTGTGTGAGTAATTCCATCGTAGGCTTGCTGGACGGTGATGGGTTGGATGAGATTTATCATGTAATCGAGTTAGTTTTGTTAGGGTTTGATCCCTAGTATCCACTATGTTCTGAGATTGATGTTGCTATGACTTTGCTATGCTTAATGCTTGTCACTAGGGCCCGAGTGCCATGATTTCAGATCTGAGCCTATTATGTTTTCATCAATATATGAGAGTTCTTGATCCTATCTTGCAAGTCTATAGTCACCTATTATGTGTTATGATCCGTTAACCCCGAAGTGACAATAATCGGGATACTTATCGGCGATGACCGTAGTTTGAGGAGTTCATGTATTCACTATGTGTTAATGCTTTGGTCCGTACTCTATTAAAAGGCGACCTTAATATCCCTTAGTTTCCAATAGGACCCCGCTGCCACGGGAGGGTAGGACAAAAGATGTCATGCAAGTTCTTTTCCATAAGCACGTATGACTATATTCGGAATACATGCCTACATTACATTGATAAACTGGAGCTAGTTCTGTGTCACCCTATGTTATGACTGTTACATGATCGATCGCATCCGACATAATTCTCCATCACCGATCCAATGCCTACGAGCTTTTCCTATATTGTTCTTCGCTTATTTACTTTTCCGCTGCTACTGTTACAATCACTATAAATCCTAAAAATATTACTTTTGCTACCGTTACTTTTTTTATCGTTACCACTACTATCATACTACTTTGCTACTAAATACCTTGCTACAGATATTAAGTTTCCAGGTGTGGTTGAATTGATAACTCAGCTGCTAATACTTGAGAATATTCTTTGGCTCCCCTTGTGCCGAATCAATAAATTTTGGGTTGAATACTCTACCCTCGAAAACTGTTGCGATCCCCTGTACTTTTGCGTTATCAGATATAAATTGTTGTATGAGATTATCATGTTTTGTTGAAGTTATCGGCAACTGGCGGAAGCCTTATGGTTGTCTATTTATTGCATAAGATGCAAGTGCCATGTAATTGCTTTACTTTATCGCTATGCGATAGTATAGTTGCAAAAGCAATAGTTGGCGAGACGACCATGTGATGACACATTGATAAAGATCAAGATGATGGAGATCATGGTGTCATGCCGGTGACGATAGAGATCATGACGGTACTTTGGAGATGGAGATCAAAGGCGCAAGATGATCATGGCCATATCATGTCACCTATTTTGATTGCATGTGATGTTTATCCTTTATGCATCTTATTTTGCTTAGTTCGGCAGTAGCATTATAAGATGATCTCTCACTAAATTTCAAGGTATAAGTGTTCTCCCTAAGTATGCACCGTTGCGACAGTTCGTCGTGCCGAGACACCACGTGATGATCGGGTGTGATAAGCTCTACGTTCAAATACAATGGGTGCAAGCTAGTTTTGCACACGCGGAATACTCGGGTTAAACTCGATGAGCCTAGCATATGTAGATATGGCCTCGGAACACTGGAGACCGAAAGGTCGAGCGTGAATCATATAGTAGATATGATCAACATAGTGATGTTCACCATTGAAAACTACTCCATCTCACATGATGATCGGACATGGTTTAGTTGATTTGGATCACGTGATCATTTAGATGACTAGAGGGATGTCTATCTAAGTGGGAGTTCTTAAGTAATATGATTAATTGAACTTTAATTTATCATGAACTTAGTCCAGATAGTATTTGCATAACTATGTTGTAGATCAATAGCTCGCGATGTAGCTCCCCGTTTATTTTGATATGTTCCTAGAGAAAAACTAAGTTGAAAGATATTAGTAGCAATGATGCGGATTGGATCCGTGATCTGAGGATTATCCTCATTGCTGCACAGAAGAATTATGTCCTTGATGCACCTCTAGGTGAAAGACCGATTGCAGGAGCAGATGCAGACGTTATGAACGTTTGGCGAGCTCGATATGATGACTACTTGATAGTTTAGTGCACCATGCTTTACGGCTTAGAATCGAGGCTTCAAAGTCGTTTTGAACGCCAAGGGAGCATATGAGATGTTCCAAGAGTTGAAATTAGTATTTCTGACTCATGTCCATGTCGAAAGGTATGAGACCTTTGACAAGCAACTTGCCTACAAGATGGAGGAGAATAGCTCAGCTAGTGAGCATGTGCTCAGAATGTCTGAGTACTACAATCACTTGAATCAAGTGGGAGTTGTGATGGGTACTTGGTATGTCTTGACTTGGTGTAGATCTCCCCGACAACGGCGCCAGAAATCCTTCTTGCTACCTCTTGAGCACTGCGTTGGTTTTCCCTTGAAGAGGAAAGGGTGGTGCAGTAAAGCAGCGTAAGTATTTCCCTCAGTTTTTGAGAACCAAGGTATCAATCCAGTAGGAGACCACGCGCGAGTCACCTCGTACCTACACAAACAAATAAGAACCTCACAACCAACGCGATAAAGGGGTTGTCAATCCCTTCACGGCCACTTACAAGAGTGAGATCGGATAGAGATGATAATAATAAGATAAGTATTTTTGGTATTTTTATGATATAAATTGAAAGTAAAGATTGCAAAATAAAATAGATTGGAAACTTGTATGATGGAAAATAGACCCGGGGGCCATAGGTTTCACTAGTGGCTTCTCTCAAGATAGCATAAGTATTACGGTGGGTGAACAAATTACTGTCGAGCAATTGATAGAAAAGCGAATAATTATGAGAATATCTAGGCATGATCATGTATATAGGCTTCACGTCCGTGATAAGTAGACCGACTCCTGCCTGCATCTACTACTATTACTCCACACATCGACCGCTTGAAGGAAATATGCCCTAGAGGCAATAATAAAGTTATTATTTATTTCCTTATAATCATGATAAATGTTTATTATTCATGCTAGAATTGTATTAACCGGAAACATAATACATGTGTGAATACATAGACAAACAAAGTGTCACTAGTATGCCTCTACTTGACTAGCTCGTTAATTAAAGATGGTTTTGTTTCCTAACCATGAACAATGAGTTGTTATTTGATTAACGAGGTCACATCATTAGTTGAATGATCTGATTGACATGACCCATTCCATTAGCTTAGCACCCGATCGTTTAGTATGTTGCTATTGCTTTCTTCATGACTTATACATGTTCCTATGACTATGAGATTATGCAACTCCCGTTTGCCGGAGGAACACTTTGGGTGCTACCAAACGTCACAACATAACTGGGTGATTATAAAGGAGCATTACAGGTGTCTCCAAAGGTAGATGTTGGGTTGGCGTATTTCGAGATTAGGATTTGTCACTCCGATTGTCGGAGAGGTATCTCTGGGCCCTCTCGGTAATACACATCACATAAGCCTTGCAAGCATTACAACTAATATGTTAGTTGTGAGATGATGTATTACGGAACGAGTAAAGAGACTTGCCGGTAACGAGATTGAACTAGGTATTGGATACCGACGATCGAATCTCGGGCAAGTAACATACCGATGACAAAGGGAACAACGTATGTTGTTATGCGGTCTGACCGATAAAGATCTTCGTAGAATATGTAGGAGCCAATATGGGCATCCAGGTCCCGCTATTGGTTATTGACCGGAGACGTGTCTCGGTCATGTCTACATTGTTCTCGAACCCGTAGGGTCCGCACGCTTAAGGTTACGATGACAGTTACATTATGAGTTTATGCATTTTGATGTACCGAAGGTTGTTCGGAGTCCCGGATGTGATCACGGACATGACGAGGAGTCTCAAAATGGTCGAGACGTAAAGATTGATATATTGGAAGCCTATGTTTGGACATCGGAAGTGTTCCGGGTGAAATCGGAATTTTACCGGGTTACCGGGAGGTTACCGGAACCCCCCGGGAACCATATGGGCCTTCATGCGCCTTAGCGGAAAGGAGAAAGGGGCAGCCCAAGGTGGCTGCGCCACTTCCCCCTCCCCTAGTCCTATTAGGACTAGGAGAAGGTGGCCGGCCCCCCTCTCTCTCTTTCCCCCCTTGGGGAATCCTAGTTGGAATAGGATTGGGGGGGGGGGAGTCCTACTCCCGGAAGGAGTAGGACTCCTCCTGCGCCCTCTCCCTTGGCCGGCGCCCCCCTCCCCCTTTGGCTCCTTTATATACTGAGGTAGAGGCACCCTAGAACACACAAGTTGATCCACGTGATCTATTCCTTAGCCGTGTGCGGTGCCCCCTACCACCATATACCTCGATAATACTGTAGCGGAGTTTAGGCGAAGCCCTGCTGCTGTAGTACATCAAGATCGTCACCACGCCATCGTGCTGACGGAACTCTTCCCCGACACTTTGATGGATCGGAGTCCGGGGATCGTCATCGAGCTGAACGTGTGCTCGAACTCGGAGGTGCCGTAGTTTCGGTGCTTGATCGGTTGGATCGTGAAGACGTACGACTACTTCCTCTACGTCGTGTCATCGCTTCCGCAGTCGGTCTGTGTTGGGTACGTAGACAACACTCTCCCCCTCGTTGCTATGCATCACATGATCTTGCGTGTGCGTAGGAAATTTTTTGAAATTACTACGAAACCCAACAGTGGCATCAGAGCCTAGGTTATTTATGTTGATGTTATATGCACGAGTAGAACACAAGTGAGTTGTGGACGATACAAGTCATAATGCCTACCAGCATGTCATACTTTGGTTCGGCGGTATTGTTGGACGAGACGACCCGGACCAACCTTACGCGTACGCTTACGCGAGACCGGTTCCCTCGACGTGCTTTGCACAGAGATGGCTTGCGGGCGACTGTCTCTCCAACTTTAGTTGAACCAAGTACGGCTATGCCCGGTCCTTGCGAAGGTTAAAACAGAGTCTATTTGACAAACTATCGTTGTGGTTTTGATGCGTAGGTGAGATTGGTTCTTACTTAAGCCCGTAGCAGCCACGTAAAACTTGCAACAACAAAGTAGAGGACGTCTAACTTGTTTTTGCAGGGCATGTTGTGATGTGATATGGTCAAGGCATGATGCTGAATTTTATTGTATGAGATGATCATGTTTTGTAACCGAGTTATCGGCAACTGGCAGGAGCCATATGGTTGTCGCTTTATTGTATGCAATGCAATCGCGATGTAATGCTTTACTTTATTACTAAACGGTAGTGATAGTCGTGGAAGCATAAGATTGGCGAGACGACAACGATGCTATGATGGAGATCAAGGTGTCGCGCCGGTGACGATGGTGATCATGACGGTGCTTCGGAGATGGAGATCACAAGCACAAGATGATGATGGCCATATCATATCACTTATATTGATTGCATGTGATGTTTATCTTTTTATGCATCTTATCTTGCTTTGATTGACGGTAGCATTATAAGATGATCTCTCACTAAATTATCAAGAAGTGTTCTCCCTGAGTATGCACCGTTGCCAAAGTTCGTCGTGCCCAGACACCACGTGATGATCGGGTGTGATAAGCTCTACGTCCATCTACAACGGGTGCAAGCCAGTTTTGCACACGCAGAATACTCAGGTTAAACTTGACGAGCCTAGCATATGCAGATATGGCCTCGGAACACGGAGACCGAAAGGTCGAGCATGAATCATATAGTAGATATGATCAACATAAACGATGTTCACCATTGAAAGCTACTCCATCTCACGTGATGATCGGTTATGGTTTAGTTGATTTGGATCACGTAATCACTTAGAAGATTAGAGGGATGTCTATCTAAGTGGGAGTTCTTAAGTAATATGATTAATTGAACTTAAATTTATCATGAACTTAGTACCTGATAGTATCTTGCTTGTTTATGTTGATTGTAGATAGATGGCTCGTGCTGTTGTTCCGTTGAATTTTAATGCGTTCCTTGAGAAAGCAAAGTTGAAAGATGATGGTAGCAATTACACGGACTGGGTCCGTAACTTGAGGATTATCCTCATTGCTGCACAGAAGAATTACGTCCTGGAAGCACCGCTGGGTGCCAGGCCTGCTGCTGGAGCAACACCAGATGTTATGAACGTCTGGCAGAGCAAAGCTGATGACTACTCGATAGTTCAGTGTGCCATGCTTTACGACTTAGAATCGGGACTTCAACGACGTTTTGAACGTCATGGAGCATATGAGATGTTCCAGGAGTTGAAGTTAATATTTCAAGCAAATGCCCAAATTGAGAGATATGAAGTCTCCAATAAGTTCTATAGCTGCAAGATGGAGGAGAACAGTTCTGTCAGTGAGCATATACTCAAAATGTCTGGGTATAATAATCACTTGATTCAATTGGGAGTTAATCTTCTGGATGATTGCGTCATTGACAGAATTCTCCAATCACTGCCACCAAGCTACAAGAGCTTCGTGATGAACTATAATATGCAAGGGATGAACAAGACTATTCCCGAGCTCTTCGCAATGCTGAAAGCTGCGGAGGTAGAAATCAAAAAGGAGCATCAAGTGTTGATGGTTAACAAAACCACTAGTTTCAAGAAAAAGGGCAAAGGGAAGAAGAAGGGGAACTTCAAGAAGACCGGCAAGCAAGTTGCTGCTCAGGAGAAGAAACCCAAGTCTGGACCTAAGCCTGAAACTGAGTGCTTCTACTGCAAGTAGACTGGTCACTGGAAGCGGAACTGCCCCAAGTATTTGGCGGATAAGAAGGATGGCAAGGTGAACAAAGGTATATGTGATATACATGTTATTGATGTGTACCTTACTAGAGCTCGCAGTAGCACCTGGGTATTTGATATTGGTTCTGTTGCTAATATTTGCAACTCGAAACAGGGACTACGGAATAAGCGGGCACTGGCAAAGGACGAGGTGACGATGCGCGTGGGAAACGGTTCCAAAGTCGATGTGATCGCGGTCGGCACGCTACCTCTACATCTACCTTCGGGATTAATATTAGACATAAATAATTGTTATTTGGTGCCAGCGTTGAGCATGAACATTATATCTGGATCTTGTTTAATGCGAGACGGTTATTCATTTAAATCAGAGAATAATGGTTGTTCTATTTATATGAGTAATATCTTTTATGGTCATGCACCTTTGAAGAGTGGTCTATTCTTATTGAATCTCGATAGTAGTAATACACATATTCATAATGTTGAAGCCAAAAGATGCAGAGTTGATAATGAAAGTGAAACTTATTTGTGGCACTGTCGTTTAGGTCATATCGGTATAAAGCGCATGAAGAAACTCCATACTGATGGACTTTTGGAACCACTTGATTATGAATCACTTGGTACTTGCGAACCGTGCCTCATGGGCAAGATGACTAAAACACCGTTCTCCGGTACTATGGAGAGAGCAACAGATTTGTTGGAAACCATACATACCGATGTATGTGGTCCGATGAATATTGAGGCTCGTGGCGGATATCGTTATTTTCTCACCTTCACAGATGATTTAAGCAGATATGGGTATATCTACTTAATGAAACATAAGTCTGAAACATTTGAAAAGTTCAAAGAATTTCAGAGTGAAGTTGAAAATCATCGTAACAAGAAAATAAAGTTTCTACGATCTGATCGTGGAGGAGAATATTTGAGTTACGAGTTTGGTGTACATATGAAAAACTGTGGAATAGTTTCGCAACTCACGCCACCCGGAACACCACAGCGTAATGGTGTGTCCGAACGTCGTAATCGTACTTTACTGGATATGGTGCAATCTATGATGTCTCTTACTGATTTACCGCTATCATTTTGGGGTTATGCTTTAGAGACGGCCGCATTCACGTTAAATAGGGCACCATCAAAATCCATTGAGACGACGCCTTATGAACTGTGGTTTGGTAAGAAACCAAAGTTGTCGTTTCTTAAAGTTTGGGGCTGTGATGCTTATGTGAAAAAGCTTCAACCTGATAAGCTCGAACCCAAATCGGAGAAATGTGTCTTCATAGGATACCCAAAGGAGACTGTTGGGTACACCTTCTATCACAGATCCGAAGGCAAGACATTCGTTGCTAAGAATGGATCCTTTCTAGAGAAGGAGTTTCTCTCGAAAGAAGTGAGTGGGAGGAAAGTAGAACTTGATGAGGTAACTGTACCTGCTCCCTTACTGGAAAGTAGTTCATCACAGAAAACTGTTTCAGTGACACCTACACCAGTTAGTGAGGAAGCCAATGATAATGATCATGAAACTTCAGATCAAGATACTACTGAACCTCGTAGATCAACCAGAGTAAGATCCGCACCAGAGTGGTACGGTAATCCTGTTCTGGAAGTCATGATACTAGATCATGATGAACCTACGAACTATGAAGAAGCGATGGTGAGCCCAGATTCCGCAAAGTGGCTTGAAGCCATGAAATCTGAGATGGGATCCATGTATGAAAACAAAGTATGGACTTTGGTTGACTTGCCCGATGATCGGCAAGCAATTGAAAATAAATGGATCTTTAAGAAGAAGACTGACGCTGATGGTAATGTTACTGTCTACAAAGCTCGACTTGTCGCAAAAGGTTTTCGGCAAGTTCAAGGGATTGACTACAATGAGACCTTCTCACCCGTAGCGATGCTTAAGTCCGTCCGAATCATGTTAGCGATTGCCGCATTTTATGATTATGAAATTTGGCAGATGGATGTCAAAACTGCATTCCTGAATGGATTTCTGGAAGAAGAGTTGTATATGATGCAACCGGAAGGTTTTTGTCGATCCAAAGGGAGCTAACAAAGTGTGCAAGCTCCAGCGATCCATTTATGGACTGGTGCAAGCCTCTCGGAGTTGGAATAAACGTTTTGATAGTGTGATCAAAGCATTTGGTTTTATACAGACTTTCGGAGAAGCCTGTATTTACAAGAAAGTGAGTGGGAGCTCTGTAGCATTTCTGATATTATATGTGGATGACATATTGCTAATTGGAAATGATATAGAATTTCTGGATAGCATAAAGGGATACTTGAATAAAAGTTTTTCTATGAAAGACCTCGGTGAAGCTGCTTACATATTAGGCATTAAGATCTATAGAGATAGATCAAGACGCTTAATTGGACTTTCACAAAGCACATACCTTGACAAAATTTTGAAGAAGTTCAAAATGGATCAAGCAAAGAAAGGGTTCTTGCCTGTGTTACAAGGTGTGAAGTTGAGTAAGACTCAATGCCCGACCACTGCAGAAGATAGAGAGAATATGAAAGATGTTCCCTATGCATCAGCCATAGGATCTATCATGTATGCAATGCTGTGTACCAGACCTGATGTGTGCCTTGCTATAAGTTTAGCAGGGAGGTATCAAAGTAATCCAGGAGTGGATCACTGGACAGCAGTCAAGAACATCCTGAAATACCTGAAAAGGACTAAGGATATGTTTCTCGTATATGGAGGTGACAAAGAGCTCATCATAAAAGGTTACGTTGATGCAAGCTTTGACACTGATCCGGACGATTCTAAATCGCAAACCGGATACGTGTTTACATTAAACGATGGAGCTGTCAGTTGGTGCAGTTCTAAACAAAGCGTCGTAGCGGGATCTACATGTGAAGCGGAGTACATAGCTGCTTCGGAAGCAGCGAACGAAGGAGTTTGGATGAAGGAGTTCATATCCGATCTAGGTGTCATACCTAATGCATCGGGTCCAATGAAAATCTTTTGTGACAATACTGGTGCAATTGCCTTGGCAAAGGAATCCAGATTTCACAAAAGGACCAAACACATCAAGAGACGCTTCAACTCCATCCGGGATCTAGTCCAGGTGGGAGACATAGAGATTTGCAAGATACATATGGATCTGAATGTTGCCGACCCGTTGACTAAGCCTCTTCCACGAGCAAAACATGATCAACACCAAAGCTCCATGGGTGTTAGAATCATTACAGTGTAATCTAGATTATTGACTCTAGTGCAAGTGGGAGACTGAAGGAAATATGCCCTAGAGGCAATAATAAAGTTATTATTTATTTCCTTATAATCATGATAAATGTTTATTATTCATGCTAGAATTGTATTAACCGGAAACATAATACATGTGTGAATACATAGACAAACAAAGTGTCACTAGTATGCCTCTACTTGACTAGCTCGTTAATCAAAGATGGTTTTGTTTCCTAACCATGAACAATGAGTTGTTATTTGATTAACGAGGTCACATCATTAGTTGAATGATCTGATTGACATGACCCATTCCATTAGCTTAGCACCTGATCGTTTAGTATGTTGCTATTGCTTTCTTCATGACTTATACATGTTCCTATGACTATGAGATTATGCAACTCCCGTTTGCCGGAGGAACACTTTGGGTGCTACCAAACGTCACAACGTAACTGGGTGATTATAAAGGAGCATTACAGGTGTCTCCAAAGGTAGATGTTGGGTTGGCGTATTTCGAGATTAGGATTTGTCACTCCGATTGTCGGAGAGGTATCTCTGGGCCCTCTCGGTAATACACATCACATAAGCCTTGCAAGCATTACAACTAATATGTTAGTTGTGAGATGATGTATTACGGAACGAGTAAAGAGACTTGCCGGTAACGAGATTGAACTAGGTATTGGATACCGACGATCGAATCTCGGGCAAGTAACATACCGATGACAAAGGGAACAACGTATGTTGTTATGCGGTCTGACCGATAAAGATCTTCGTAGAATATGTAGGAGCCAATATGGGCATCCAGGTCCCGCTATTGGTTATTGACCGGAGACGTGTCTCGGTCATGTCTACATTGTTCTCGGACCCGTAGGGTCCGCACGCTTAAGGTTACGATGACAGTTACATTATGAGTTTATGCATTTTGATGTACCGAAGGTTGTTTGGAGTCCCGGATGTGATCACGGACATGACGAGGAGTCTCGAAATGGTTGATACGTAAAGATTGATATATTGGAAGCCTATGTTTGGACATCGGAAGTGTTCCGGGTGAAATCGGAATTTTACCGGGTTACCGGGAGGTTACCGGAACCCCCCGGGAACCATATGGGCCTTCATGGGCCTTAGTGGAAAGGAGAAAGGGGCAGCCCAAGGTGGCTGCGCCACTTCCCCCTCCCCTAGTCCTATTAGGACTAGGAGAAGGTGGCCGGCCCCCCTCTCTCTCTTTCCCCCCTTGGGGAATCCTAGTTGGAATAGGATTGGGGGGGGGGGAGTCCTACTCCCGGAAGGAGTAGGACTCCTCCTGCGCCCTCTCCCTTGGCCGGCGCCCCCCTCCCCCCTTGGCTCCTTTATATACTGAGGTAGAGGCACCCTAGAACACACAAGTTGATCCACGTGATCTATTCCTTAGCCGTGTGCGGTGCCCCCTGCCACCATATACCTCGATAATACTGTAGCGGAGTTTAGGCGAAGCCTTGCTGCTGTAGTACATCAAGATCGTCACCACGCCGTCGTGCTGACGGAACTCTTCCCCGACACTTTGCTGGATCGGAGTCCGGGGATCGTCATCGAGCTGAACGTGTGCTCGAACTCGGAGGTGCCGTAGTTTCGGTGCTTGATCGGTTGGATCGTGAAGACGTACGACTACTTCCTCTACGTCGTGTCATCGCTTCCGCAGTCGGTCTGTGTTGGGTACGTAGACAACACTCTCCCCCTCATTGCTATGCATCACATGATCTTGCGTGTGCGTAGGAATTTTTTTGAAATTACTACGAAACCCAACCGCTATCCAGCATGCATCTAGAGTATTAAGTTCATAAGAATAGAGTAATGCCTTAAGCAAGATGACATGAAGTAGAGGGATAAATTCATGCAATATGATATAAACCCCATCTTTTTATCCTCGATGGCAACACTACAATACGTGTCGTTTCCCTTTCTGTCACTGGGATCGAGCACCGCAAGATTGAACCCAAAGCTAAGCACTTCTTCCATTGCAAGAAAGATCAATCTAGTAGGCCAAACCAAATTGATAATTCGAAGAGACTTGCAAAGATAAACTAATCATACATAAAAGAATTCAGAGAAGATTCAAATATTGTTCATAGATAATCTGGATCATAAACCCACAATTCATCGGATCTTGACAAACACACCGCAAAAGAAGATTACATCGAATAGATTTCCAAGAGAATCAAGGAGAGCTTTGTATTGAGATCCAAAGAGAGAGAATAAGCCATCTAGCTACTAGCTATGGACCCGAAGGTCTGAAGCAAACTGATACGTCTCCAACGTATCTATAATTTTTGATTGCTCCATGCTATATTATCTACTGTTTTGGGCAATATTGGGCTTTATTTCCCACTTTTATATTATTTTTGGGACTAACCTATTAACCGGAGGCCCAGCCCAGATTTGCTGTTTTATGCCTATTTCAGTGTTTCGAAGAAAAGGAATATCAAACGGAGTCGAAACGGAACGAAATCAACTGGAGAAGTTATTTTTGGAAGGAAACCTACCGGATAGACTTGGACCCTACGTTAGAAGATGAAGGAGGATCTCACGAGGGTAGGGGGCGCGCCCCCTGCCTCGTGCCCCCCCTTTGGTCCACCGACGTACTCCTTTCACCCATATATACCTACGTATCCTAAAACTTCCAGAGAGCACAATAGATCGGGAGTTCCACCGCCAGAAGCCTCCGTAGCCACCGAAAACCAATCTAGACCCGTTCTGGCACCCTGCCGGAGGGGGCAATCCTTCTCCGGTGGCCATCTTCATCATCCTAGTGCTCTCCATGACGAGGAGGGAGTAGTTCTCCCTCGGGGCTGAGGGTATGTACCAGTAGCTATGTGTTTGATCTCTCTCTCTCTCTCGTGTTCTTGATTTGGCACGATCTTGATGTATCGCGAGCTTTGCTATTATAGTTGGATCCTATGTTTCTTCTCCCCCTCTTCTCTCTTGTAATGAATTGAGTTTCCCCTTTGAAGTGATCTTATCGGATTGAGTCTTTAAAGATTTGAGAACATTTGATGTATGTCTTGCCATGGATATCTGTGGTGACAATGGGATATCACGTGATTAACTTGATGTATGTTTTGGTGATCAACTTGCGGGTTCCGCCCATGAACCTATGCATAGGGGTTGGCACACATTTTCGTCGTGATTCTCCGGTAGGAACTTTGGGGCACTCTTTGAGGTCCTTTGTGTTGGTTGAATAGATGAATCTGAGATTGTGTGATGCATATCGTATAATCATACCCATGGATACTTGAGGTGACATTGGAGTATCTAGGTGACATTAGGGTTTTGGTTGATTTGTGTCTTAAGGTGTTATTCTAGTACGAACTCTACGGATGTTTGTGACACTTATAGGAATAGCCCAACGGATTGATTGGAAAGAATAACTTTGAGGTGGTTTCATACCCTACCATAATCTCTTCGTTCGTTCTCCGCTATTAGTGACTTTGGAGTGACTCTTTGTTGCATGTTGAGGGATGGTTATGTGATCCAATTATGTTATCATTGTTGAGGGAACTTACACTAGCGAAAGTATGAACCCTAGGCCTTGTTTCAACGCATTGCAATACCGTTTACGCTCACTTTTATCATTAGTTACCTTGCTGTTTTTATAATTTCAGATTACAAATACCTTAATCTACTATCCATATTGCACTTGTATCACCATCTCTTCGCCGAACTAGTGCACCTATACAATTTACCATTGTATTGGGTGTGTTGGGGACACAAGAGACTCTTTGTTATTTGGTTGCAGGGTTGCTTGAGAGAGACCATCTTCATCCTACGCCTCCTATGGATTGATAAACCTTAGGTCATCCACTTGAGGGAAATTTGCTACTGTCCTACAAACCTCTGCACTTGGAGGCCCAACAACGTCTACAAGAATAAGGTTGTGTAGTAGACATCAAGCTCTTTTCTGGCGCCATTGCCGGGGAGGTGAGCGCTTGAAGGTATATCTTTAGATCTTGCAATCGAGTCTTTTAGTTTCTTGTTTTATCACTAGTTTAGTTTATAAAAGATAATTAAAAAAATGGAATTAAGTTTGCCTCATACTCTTTATCTTCTTAATATCTATCGTGAGAATAAGGATTCCGATAATTGTGCTCAAGTGCTAGAAGAAGAAATCTATAAAATGTTTGGCACTAAATATTTGAATGATGAGCATGATTGCAATGTTGTTAGTATGAATTCCTTGAATATCCATAATGCTAATGATATGCAAAGCCACAAGCTTGGGGAAGCTATGTTTGATGAAAATGATATTTTTTGTCCCCCATGTTTTGATGAGCAAATTTATTATGATGAAAGCATGCATCCTATCTATGATGATTATTGTGATGACACGTATGCTTTTAAGAATAATAATAACAATGAACCTTGTCATCTTGATCTTAATTTTCAATCACATGATAGTTATTTTGTTGAGTTTGCTCCCACTATTATTCATGAGAAGAATTTTGCTTATGTGGAGTGTAGTAAATTTTCTATGCTTGTAGATCATGAAAAGAATGCTTTAGGTGCTGGTTATATTGTTGAATTCATTCATGATGCTACTGAAAATTATTATGAGGGAGGAACATATGCTTGTAGGAATTGCAATAATATCAAGTTTCCTCTCTATGTGCTTAAAATTTGGAAGTTATGCTTGTTTTACCTTCCTATGCAAGTTGATTCTTGTTCCCATAAGTTGTTTGCTCACAAAATCCCTATGCATAGGAAGTGGGTTAGACTTAAATGTGCTAGTCATATTCTTCATGATGCTCTCTTTATGTTTCAATTCTTATCTTTTACGTGAGCATCGTTGAAATCATCATGCCTAGCTAGGGGCGTTAAACGATATCGCTTGTTGGGAGGCAACCCAATTTTATTTTTGTTCCTTACTTTTTGCTCCTGTTTAGTAATAAATAATTCATCTATCCTGTGTTTAGATGTGGTTTTAGTTGTTTAATTAGTGTTTGTTCCAAGTAGAACCTTTGGGAAGACTTGGGGAAAGTCTTGTTGATCATGCTGTAAAAAACAGAAACTTTAGCGCTCACGAGAATTGCTGCCATTTTTATTTGGAGAGTTATATTTAGTTAATTCTTTTTTCAGATGACTGATAGATAAATTCCTCACGTGCAGAAATTTATTTTAGAATTTTTGGGGTTCCAGATCTTGCGCTAGCTACAGATTACTACAGACTGTTCTGTTTTTGACAGATTCTGTTTTCTATGTGTTGTTTACTTATTTTGATGAATTTATGGCTAGTAAAAGAGTTTATAAACCATAGAGAAGTTGTAATACAGTAGATATAACACCAATATAAATAAATAATGAGTTAATTACAGTACATTGAAGTAGTGTTTTGTTTTCTTTCGCTAACGGAGCTTACGCGTTTTCTGTTAAGTTTTGTGTTGTGAAGTTTTCAAGTTTTGGGTAAGGATTCGATGGACTATGGAATAAGGAGTGGCAAGAGCCTAAGCTTGGGGATTACCAAGTCACCCCAAGGTAATATTCAAGGACAACCAAAATCCTAAGCTTGGGGATGCCCCGGAAGGCATCCCCTCTTTCGTCTTCATTCATCGGTAACTTTACTTGGAGCTATATTTTTATTCGCCACATGATATGTGTTTTGCTTGGAGCATCAATTTATTTTGTTAAGATTTGCTTACTGTTATTTAGAACAATGTTTTGAATCTTTTATTTCAATAAAAGTGGCATTGATAGCCTTTACTATGCCTATTTTACTAGTATGCATGTTGCTGTTTGAAAACAGAAAGTTTACCGCTGTTGCAATAATTCCCTAGAAAAGTCAGAATGTGATAAAATGTTGAAACATTTTGCATATTAAGATCTGATAAATTTACTACAGTGGGAATTTTCTTTCATAATTTTTGGAGCTAGGGAATTATGGATGTTGCAGCATTCTTTACAGACTATCCTGTTTAGGCAGATTGCTGTTACGTTTGCATTGTTTGCATATGTTTGCTTCTTTAATGATTCTATTTGAGGATAGGACTATTAAATATGCAGAGGAATTTAGTATGCAATGTTTAATAATAATTTTAGTGATTTGCTACAGTAGAGGATGATAAGGTTTTTTGCAATGGTTTATACTAACTTATCTCATGAGTCCTTGTTGAGTTTTGTGTGGATGAAGCTTCTGAGATTTAGGGAGACCGTGATATGAGAGGAATTAAGGAGACACAAAAGCTCAAGCTTGGGGATGCCCAAGGCAACCCAAGATAATATTTCAAGAAGTCTCAATCATCTAAGCTTGGGGATGCCCCGGTTGGCATCCCACCTTTCTTCTTCAACAACTATCGGTTAGTATCGGTTGATCCTAAGTTTTTGCTTCTTCACATGATGTTTGCTATTCTTAGAATGTCATTTTCTTTTGCTCTGCTTTCTGTTTGAATAAAATACCAAGATCTGAAGTTGTTAAATGTTAGAGAGTCTTCACATAGTTGCATAATTATTCGACTACTCATTGATCTTCACTTATATCTTTCGGAGTAGTTTGTCATTTGCTCTAGTGCTTCACTTATACCTTTTTAGAGCATGGTGGTAATTTTATTTTGAAGAAATAGATGAAGTCTCATGCTTCACTTATATTATTTTGAGAGTCTTAAATAGCATGGTAATGTGCTTAATCTTAATATGCTAAGCATAAAAGATTTGTAAAAATTCTCATGAGTGTGTTGAATACTAAGAGAAGTTTGATGCTTGATGATTGTTTTGAGATATGGAGGTAATAATATCAAAGTCGTGCTAGTTGAGTAGTTGTGAATTTGAGAAATGCTTGTGTTGAAGTTTGCATGTCCCGTAGCATGCACGTATGGTAAACGTTGTGTAACAAATTTGAAACATGAGGTGTTATTTGATTGTCCTCCTTATGAGTGGCGGCCGGGGACGAGCGATGGTCTTTTCCTACCAATCTATCCCCCTAGGAGCATGCGCGTAGTGCCGAGGTTTTTGATGACTTGTAGATTTTTGCAATAAGTATGTGAGTTCTTTATGACTAATGTTGAGTCCATGGATTATACGCACTCTCACCCTTCCATCCTTGCTAGCCTCTTCGGTACCGTGCATTGCCCTTTCTCACATTTAGAGTTGGTGCAAACTTCGCCGGTGCATCCAAACCCCGTGATATGATACGCTATTTCACACATAAACCTCCTTATATCTTCCTCAAAACAGCCACCATACCTACCTATTATGGCATTTCCATAGCCATTCCGAGATATATTGCCATGCAACTTTCCACCATACCGTTCATCATGACACATTCATCATTTTCATATTGCTTTAGCATGATCATGTAGTTGACATAGTATTTTTGGCAAAGCCACCGTTCATAATTCTCTCATACATGTCACTCTTGATTCATTGCATATCCTGGTACACCGCCGGAGGCATTCATATAGAGTCATACTTTGTTCTAGTATCGAGTTGTAATCATTGAGTTGTAAATAAATAGAAGTGTGATGATCATCATTCAATAGAGCATTGTCCCAAAAAAAGGAGAGAAATGCCAAAGAAAAAAAAGAAGGCCCAAAAATATATATAAAAATAAAATAAAAATAAAAATAAAAAGGGGCAATGCTACTATCCTTTTACCACACTTGTGCTTCAAAGTAGCACCGTAATCTTCATGATAGAGAGTCTCTTGTTTTGTCACTCTCATATACTAGTGGGAACTTTTCATTATAGAACTTGGCTTGTATATTCCAACAATGGGCCTCCTCAAGTGCCCTAGGTCTTCGTGAGCAAGCAAGTTGGATGCACACCCACTTAGTTTCTTTTGTTGAGCTTGCATAAATTTATAGCTCTAGTGCATCCGTTGCATGGCAATCCCTACTCCTTGCATCAACATCAATCGATGGGCATCTCCATAGCTCATTGATTAGCCTCGTTGGTGTGAGACTTTCTCCTTTTTTTGTCTTCTCCACATAATCCCCATCATCATATTCTATTCCACCCATAGTGCTATATCCATGGCTCACGCTCATGTATTGCGTGAAGGTTTACAAAGTTTGAGATTACTAGAGTATGAAACAATTGCTTGGCTTGTCATCGGGGTTGTGCATGATGAGAGCATTCTTGTGTGACGAAAATGGAGCATGACTAAACTATATGATTTTGTAGGGATGAACTTTCTTTGGCCATGTTATTTTGAGAAGACATAATTTCTTAGTTAGTATGCTTGAAGTATTATTATTTTTATGTCAATATAAACTTTTGTCTTGAATCTTTCGGATCTGAATATTCATATCACAAGTAAGAAGAATTACATTGAAATTATGCCAACTAGCATTCCACATCAAAAATTATCTTTTTATCATTCACCTACTCGAGGACGAGCAAGAATTAAGCTTGGGGATGCTTGATACGTCTCCAACGTATCTATAATTTTTGATTGCTCCATGCTATATTATCTACTGTTTTGGGCAATATTGGGCTTTATTTATGCGTAGATGTTATATGCACGGGTAGAACACAAAGGAGTTGTGGGCGTGGGTATATACATATTGCTTGCCGTCACTAGTTGATTCTTGATTCAGCGGCATTGCTGGATGAAGCGGCCCAGACCGACATTACGTGTACGCTTACGCGAGACTGGTTCTACCGACGTGCTTCGCACACAGGTGGCTAGTGGGTGTCTGTTTCTCCAGCTTTAGTTGAATCGGATTCCATGAACATGGTTCTTTCTGAAGATCAAAAAGCAATCACTATACCGCGTTGTGGTTTTTGATGCATAGGTAAGAACGGTTCTTGCTCAGCCCGTAGCTGCCACGTAAAACTTGCAACAACAAAGTAGAGGACGTCTAACTTGTTTTTGCAGGGCATGTTGTGATGTGATATGGTCAAGACGTGATGAGATATTGATACGTCTCCGTCGTACCTACTTTTCCAAACACTTTTGCCCTTGTTTTGGACTCTAACTTGCATGATTTGAATGGAACTAACCCGGACTGACACTATTTTTAGCAGAATTACCATGGTGTTATTTTTGTGCAGAAATAAAAGTTCTCGGAATGACCTGAAAATCGACGGAGATTATTTTTGGAATATATAAAAAATATTGGCGAAAATATCCACGCCAGGGGGCCCACACCCTATCCACGAGTGTGGGGGGCACGCCCCCTGCCTTATGGGCCCCCTAACGCTCCACCGACCTCAACTCCAACTCCATATATTCGTGTTCGGGGAGAAAAAAAATCAGAGAGAATGATTCATCGCGTTTTACGATACGGAGCCGCCGCCAAGCCCTAAACTCTCTCGGGAGGACTGATCTGGAGTCCGTTCGGGGCTCCGGAGAGGGGAATCCATCGCCATCGTCATCATCAACCTTCCTCCATCACCAATTTCATGATGCTCACCGCCGTGTGTGAGTAATTCCATCGTAGGCTTGCTGGACGGTGATGGGTTGGATGAGATTTATCATGTAATCGAGTTAGTTTTGTTAGGGTTTGATCCCTAGTATCCACTATGTTCTGAGATTGATGTTGCTATGACTTTAATATGCTTAATGCTTGTCACTAGGGCCCGAGTGCCATGATTTCAGATCTGAGCCTATTATGTTTTCATCAATATATGAGAGTTCTTGATCCTATCTTGCAAGTCTATAGTCACCTATTATGTGTTATGATCCGTTAACCCCGAAGTGACAATAATCGGGATACTTATCGGCGATGACCGTAGTTTGAGGAGTTCATGTATTCACTATGTGTTAATGCTTTGGTCCGGTACTCTATTAAAAGGAGGCCTTAATATCTCTTAGTTTCCAATAGGACCCCGCTGCCACGGGAGGGTAGGACAAAAGATGTCATGCAAGTTCTTTTCCATAAGCACGTATGACTATATTCGGAATACATGCCTACATTACATTGATGAACTGGAGCTAGTTCTGTGTCACCCTATGTTATGACTGTTACATGATCGATCGCATCCGGCATAATTCTCCATCACCGATCCAATGCCTACGAGCTTTTCCTATATTGTTCTTTGCTTATTTACTTTTTCGTTGCTACTGTTACAATCACTATAAAACCCCAAAATATTACTTTTGCTATCGTTACCACTACTATCATATTACTTTGCTACTAAATACCTTGCTGCAAATATTAAGTTTCCAGGTGTGGTTGATTGATAACTCAGCTGCCAATACTTGAGAATATTCTTTGGCTCCCCTTGTGTCGAATCAATAAATTTGGGTTGAATACTCTACCCTCGAAAACTATTGCGATCCCCTATACTTGTGGGTTATCAAGAACATTTTCTGGCGCCGTTGCCGGGGAGCATAGCTCTATTATTTGAGTCACTTGGGATTTATATCTGCTTATCATTATGAAGAACTTGAAAGATCAAAGAATCAAGATTTTTTCCCTCAACTACGAGGAGAGGTAAGGAACCGCCATCTAGCTCTGCACTTGATTCACCTTCTGTTTTGAGTAAGCCGGCGACACCTAAACCTGCTTCTGCTATTAATTTTGATATGTCGCATGTTATTGATGATGTCACTTCTGCTATGCATGATACTTATGATGAAACTACTTCTATGCTTGATAATACTGTGCCACTTGGTGAATTTCTTGATGAACAACTTGCTAGGGCTAGAGAGAATGAAATTATTGAAAGTGATGATGAAGATTCTCCCCTAGATATGAATTGCCTATTGTTCCTAAGGGTTATGTTATGGATGAAGAATCTGCTAGAGACTTTCTTGCCTGCAATGATAGAAGTGATCTTAAGAAACTATTAGCTAAGCCGAAAGAAAAATCTCTAAATGCTAGAATTAAATATGATCCTGCTTATGCTACTTCACCTATCTTTATTACTGATAAGGATTATGATTTCTCTGTCGATCCTGAGTTAATTACTTTGGTTGAATCTGATCCTTTCTATGGCTATGAATCTGAAACTGTTGTGGCACATCTTACTAAATTAAATGATGTAGCTACCCTATTCACTAATGATGAGAAAACTCGCTATTATTATATCCTTAAATTATTTCCTTTCTCATTAAAGGGTGATGCTAAGATATGGTTTAATTCTCTTGATCCTAGCTGTGTGCGTAGTCCCTAGGATATGATTTACTACTTCTCTGCTAAATATTTCCCTGCTTATAAGAAACAAGCTGCTTTGAGGGAAATATATAATTTTGTGCAAATTGAAGAAGAGAGTCTCCCACAAGCTTGGGGGAGGCTTCTCCAATTACTTAATGCTTTGCCTGATCATCCTCTCAAGAAAAATGAGATACTTGATATCTTTTATAATGGACTAACCGATTCTTCCAGAGATTACCTGGATAGTTGTACTGGTTGTGTTTTCAGAGAAAGAACAGTTGATCAAGCTGAATTGCTATTGAATAATTTGTTGACTAATGAAAATAATTGGGCACTTCCTGAACCAACTCCTAAGCCAACTCCGAAGAAAAGGGGTATTGTATTTCTCAGTCCTGAAGATATGCAAGAGGCAAAGAAATCAATGAAAGAAAAAGGTATAAAAGCTGAAGATGTTAAGAATTTACCTCCTGTTGAAGAAATACATGGTCTTAATTCATCACCTAGAAATACACGGTCTCGTTAACCCGACACAGGTAGTAAAGGTAAATTCTCTCTATAGATATGATAAAGCTGAAATCCCTCCTGCTAAGTTTGCTAGCCAATGTTTGGATGAATTTGATAACTTTATGGTTAAGCAAGAATATTTTAATGCTTATTTTGGTAGACAACTGAAACACAATGCTTATATGATTGAACACTTGAGTGATTATATGGATAATGTTAAAGGTGAACTTAAACTTATTAGTAAACATGCTTCTATGGTTATCACTCAAGTAGAACAAGTACTTAAAGCTCAGAATGATTTGCTCAATGAATTGAATAGTAAGAATAATGACTTTGCTGTTAGAGTTGCAACTAGAGGAGGTAAAGTGACTCAGGAACCTTTGTATCCTGAGGGCCACCCTAAGAGAATTGAGCAGGATTCTCAGAGAAATAACGTTGATGCACCTAGCCCTTCTAAAAGGAAGAGAAAGAAAAATGATAGGACTTTGCATGCTTCTAGTGAACCTGTTATTGACACACCTGAGAATCCCAATGATATTTCTATTTCTGATGCTGAAACACAATCTGGTAATGAACATGAACCTAGTGATAAAGTTAATGATGATGTTCATGTTGATGTTCAACCTAGCAATAATAATGAGGTAGAAATTGAACCTCCTGTTGATCTTGATAACCCACAATCAAAGAATCAACGTTATGAAAAGAGAGACTTTGTTGCTAGGAAGCACGGTAAAGAAAGAGAACCATGGGTTCAGAAACGCATGCCTTTTCCTCCTAAACCATCCAAGAAAAAGGATGATGAGGATTTTGAGCGCTTTGCTGAAATGATTAGACCTATCTTTTTGCGTATGCGTTTGACCGATATGCTTAAAATGAATCCTTATGCTAAGTATATGAAGGATATAGTTACAAATAAGAGAAAGATACCGGAAGCTGAAATTTCCACCATGCTTGCTAATTATACCTTTAAGGGTGGAATACCAAAGAAACTTGGAGATCCAGGAGTACCAACTATACCATGCTCCATTGAAAGAAACTATGTTAAAACTGCTTTATGTGATCTTGGAGCTGGTGTTAGTGCTATGCCTCTCTCTTTATATCGTAGACTTGATTTGAATAAGTCGACACCTACTGAAATATCTTTGCAAATGGCTGATAAATCAACTACTATACCTGTCGGTATTTGTGAGGATGTGCCTGTTGTGGTTGCAAACGCTACTATTTTAACGGACTTTGTTATTCTTGATATTCCCGAGGACGATAGTATGTCTATTATTCTTGGGAGACCCTTTTTGAATACTGCAGGGACTGTTATTGATTGCACCAAAGGCAATGTCACTTTTCATGCTAATGGTAATAAGCATACGGTACACTTTCCGAGGAAACAACCTCAAGTCCACAGTATCAATTTTATTGGAAAAATTTCAACAATCACTATTGGAGGTTTTGAATTTCCTCTTCCCACTGTCAAGAAGAAATATGATATTCTTATTGTTGGGGACATGCATATCCTCATTGAGGTAACCAAGTGTTATTCGAAAATTCTCCAGCTTCATGTTATTCGAAATGAGTTTGTTAACAAGACCTGATCAACCTTGTTAGTGCATTCCTTTTGATGAGCATGAGATGGATGAATTTAGAAAACACAACTCTTTGTACCTCTTTTTACTTTCTGTTATTTATATTAAATAAAGCAAAAATAGTATTTTTCTGTCTGTTTTCTAAATTATCCATGCAATAAATAATACCCCGAAAATAAAAGTTCTCCAAATGCCCTGAAAATTAAATATGATTTTTTCTAGAATATTTGAGAATATCTGGCACTGAGAACATAGCACGGGGAGCAAGCACCTGGCCACGAGGGTCCAGGGCGCACCCACCTGCCTCGTGGGCCCATGGTGGCTCCCCTCCACTTATTACAGCCACCACACACTCCTTCTTCCTCCCAAAAAAATCACCAACCAGCTCAAGCACGAGTTCTAGCTCATCTTGCTGCCATTTTCGATCTCCTATCTCAAAGCTCCATTCACAAAACTGCTTTGGGGGATTGTTCTTTGGTATGTGACTCCTCCAATGGTCCAAATAGTTTTTGTTCTAGTGCTTTATTCATTGCAAATTTTTGCTGCTTAGGTGACCTTGTTCTTGAGCTTGCATGTCAAATTTATATGGTTAAAAGTAGTTTTAATGCATGATATATCCTCTAGGCACTTGTAGGAGTAGTTGCTATCAATTTTGTTGAGTTTGGTTCATTTTTATTTTCAAGTTGCTAAAAATTTCAGAAAAAGATGAAGAGATTTTTGAGGGGCTCATCGAGCCAAAGCTCGAAGGATAAACAAAGTGAAGAGAACAAGAAGCCCAAGTATAATCTCCCTCGCACCGTGGAGGTTCGGCCGTGTGAATGGCCTTGTGATGATTTCTTGAGAGCAGCCGGGATTTATGATGATTTCTATGAGTTGGCTGAGAATGCAGGCCTCACTGCCTTCCTCCATGACCAACACGAACAGTATGTCTTACTCACCAATATCTTTGTGCAAAACTTTCATTTCCATGCTAGGAGCTCACCACCTTCGGTGGAATTTTATTTATATGATGAGCATAAGGAGATGTCACTTCGTGATTTTTGTCAGGTTTGTTTGATCCCTTTTGAGGGCAGTGTAGAGGAACCACATCGTGACGATGTGGAAGGGTTTATTGATACAATTGCTGTAGGGGAAACGGGAAAGGTTTCCGATGTAAGAATTACTAGCATACAATTCCCTATTTTACGTTACTTTGCAATATTTGCTAGTAGATGCTTAATTGGTCGCGGAAACTGTGGCAACCATAGTGCCCCTGATATTGTTATTTTGTGCCATGCCTTGTTCCGTGATGACACATTTAGTATGAGCGCTATTGTTACAAAGCGGTTAAATCTTAACCGTACTAAGGGCCCCATCTTGGGAGGTATCTTCGCGTCGCGCCTCGCTGCACATTTTAACATACCTATTAGACATTATGAGAAGGAAGAGAAGTTGTTGCCTCCTGTTTATCTAGACTATAAGAGTATGGTAGCACATGATTTTATCATTAAGAATAAGGAAAAGATGCTTAAGTACAAGCTGATATTTGATAAAAATCACCCTGAGACTATTAATTTGCCCGCTCCTTCCTTATTTGACTTGTCTGCAGGCAAGTACCTTGTTCTGCCGGAGGCCATTCACGCCTACCGAAACCCCACACCAGCTACAGAGCCAGAGTCGGAACCACAATTTGATCCTCATCGGCAGTCTGTTTATCAGTGGAATCCAGAAGAGATCGCCAACCAGTGGCACCAGGGGGATCCTTCTCAGTACGACCCCAACTATAACTTTGGATATCCGCCAGGCCAGCCGTGGCCATAGACCAACTTAGGACAAAAGCCTAACCTTGGGGGAGTACGTACTTCTCACCGACATTACATTCATGTTCACACACTCATGCTAGTTGTTGGTGCTCATACTTTTTCATTGTAATATCCATGCTAGTTTATTTCCCTTTTTATGCTTTCTTCTTGTGTGTTTGATAAACTTAAGAAAAAAACCAAAAAAAATTAGTTGTACCTTTTAGTTATTTTACTTTTCATGCTGTAGTAGTAATAATTAAAAGAAAACCCAAAAATATTTCTCGTTCTTCTTTTGCTTGTTGGGAGCTTTCTCGTGTAAATATTTTTATTTATTTTCTTGTTCTTTGGGGGTCGAGAGAGAAGACCATAATGAAAATGTTGAGTGGCTCTCATATGCATTATTGTTGATCTAACAAAGAGCCCATATTACCTTGTCTTCTCTCTTGAATTGAATGCTTGCAGATTCCAGCTTAGTCCAATGCACGTACACTATTATTATTATCCACACTATTCGATCGTGCAAGTGAAAGGCAATAATGATGATTATATGATGAACTTATTGAGATGAGAAAAGCTAGTATGAACTCTACCTCTCTCGTTTTTGTAAATATGATTAGTTCATCGTTCCTGATTCAGCCTATTATGAATAAACATGTTTGCAATGACAATTAGAGATTGTAGTTGCTTATGCCATACTTAATTAGCTAGGAGCTTATAATGGTTTACCTTGCGTGCCAACATGCTATTAAAATGGTTGGGATGTGGTATGATAGGGTGGTATCCTCCTTTCAACGATTCGAGTGGCTTGACTTGGCACATGTTCACGCATGTAGTTGAAACAAAATCAACATAGCCTCTATGATATTTATGTTCATGGTGCATTATATCCTACTCATGCTTGCATTCGGTGTTGACTAATTTTAATGCATATTCATGACTGTTGTCGCTCTCTAGCCGGTCGCTTCCCAGTCTTTTTCTAGCCTTCACTTGTACTAAGCGGGAATACTGCTTGTGCATCCAACTCCATAAACTCCAAAGTTGTTCCATATGAGTCCACCATACCTACCTATATACGGTATCTACCTGCCGTTCCAAGTAAATTTGTATGTGCCAAACTCTAAACCTTCAAATAAACATTCTGTTTTGTATGCTCGAATAGCTCATGTATCAACTAGGGCTGTCTGTATCTTCCATGCTAGGCGGGTTATTCTCAAGAGGAGTGGACTCCGCTCCTCACTCACGAGAAAATGGCTGGTCACCGGGATGCCCAGTCCCATGCTTTAGGCAAATCAAATCGAAAGAACCTCAAACAAAACTCCCCCAGGACTCTTGTTAGTTGGAGGCACTCGTTTTTCGAGCAAGCCATGGATTGATGCTTGTTGGTGGAGGGGGAGTATAAACTTTACCATTCTGTTTGGGAACCGCCTATAATGTGTGTAGCATGGAAGATATCGAGATATCTCAGTTGTTATGTTGACAATGAAAGTATACCGCTTAAAATATTATTCATATCTATTTCAAAACCAAGCTCTGGCACCTCTACAAATCCCTGCTTCCCTCTGCGAAGGGCCTATCTATTTACTTTTATGTCGAGTCATCATCCTCTTATTAAAAAACACTAGTTGGAGAGCACCGCTGTCATTTGCATCCATTATTGTTAGTTTACATTGAGTATGACTTGACTGGACCTCTTTTACCATGAATTACAATGTCTAGTCGGTCCTTGATCTTTAAAGGTGCTCTGCATTTATGTTCTGCGGTCTCAGAAAGGGCTAGCGAGATACCATCTTGTTATATCATATTATGATTGTTTTGAGAAAGTGTTGTCATACGAGATTTATTATTATTGCTCGCTAGTTGATTATGCCATTGATATGAGTAAACATGAGACCTAAATGTTATTGTGAATGTGGTTAGTTCATAATCTTTGCTGAAAACTTAAATGCTGGCTTTACATATTTACAACAACAAGAGCAAACAGAGTTATTATGATTGTTTTGAGAAAGTGTTGTCATCCGAGATTTATTATTATTGCTCGCTAGTTGATTATGCCATTGATATGAGTAAACATGAGACATAAATGTTATTGTGAATGTGGTTAGTTCATAATATTTGCTGAAAACTTAAATGCTGGCTTTACATATTTACAACAACAAGAGCAAACAGAGTTTGTAAAAGTTTTTCTTTATCACTTTCAGTTTATCAACTGAATTGCTTGAGGAAAAGCAAAGGTTTAAGCTTGGGGGAGTTGATACGTCTCCATCGTATCTACTTCTCCAAACACTTTTGCCCTTGTTTTGAACTCTAACTTGCATGATTTGAATGAAACTAACCCGGACTGACGCTGTTTTCAGCAGAATTGCCATGGTGTTATTTTTGTGCAGAAATAAAAGTTCCTGGAATGACATGAAAATCAACGGAGATTATTTTTTGAATATATAAAAAATACAGGCGAAAAGATCCATGTCAGGGGGCCCACACCCTGCCACGAGGGTGGGGGGCGCGCCCTACCCCCCTGGGCGCGCCCCCTGCCTCGTGGGCCCCGTGACGCTCCACCGACCTCAACTCCAACTCCATACATTCGTGTTCGGGGAGAAAAAAATCAGAGAGAATGATTCATCGCATTTTACGATACGGAGCCGCCGCCAAGCCCTAAACTCTCTCGGGAGGGCTAATCTGGAGTCCGTTCGGGGCTCCGGAGAGGGGAATCCGTCGCCATCGTCATCATCAACCTTCCTCCATCACCAATTTCATGATGCTCACCGCCGTGTGTGAGTAATTCCATCGTAGGCTTGCTGGACGGTGATGGGTTGGATGAGATTTATCATGTAATCGAGTTAGTTTTGTTAGGGTTTGATCCCTAGTATCCACTATGTTCTGAGATTGATGTTGCTATGACTTTGCTATGCTTAATGCTTGTCACTAGGGCCCGAGTGCCATGATTTCAGATCTGAGCCTATTATGTTTTCATCAATATATGAGAGTTCTTGATCCTATCTTGCAAGTCTATAGTCACCTATTATGTGTTATGATCCGTTAACCCCGAAGTGAAAATAATCGGGATACTTATCGGCGATGACCGTAGTTTGAGGAGTTCATGTATTCACTATGTGTTAATGGCTTAATGCTTTGGTCCGGTACTCTATTAAAAGGCGGCCTTAATATCCCTTAGTTTCCAATAGGACCCCGCTGCCACGGGAGGGTAGGACAAAAGATGTCATGCAAGTTCTTTTCCATAAGCACGTATGACTATATTCAGAATACATGCCTACATTACATTGATAAACTGGAGCTAGTTCTGTGTCACCCTATGTTATGACTGTTACATGATCGATCGCATCCGACATAATTCTCCATCACTGATCCAATGCCTACGAGCTTTTCCTATATTGTTCTTTGCTTATTTACTTTTCCGTTGCTACTGTTAGAATCACTATAAATCCTAAAAATATTACTTTTGCTACCGTTACTTTTTTTATCGTTACCACTACTATCATACTACTTTGCTACTAAATACCTTGCTACAGATATTAAGTTTCCAGGTGTGGTTGAATTGATAACTCAGCTGCTAATACTTGAGAATATTCTTTGGCTCCCCTTGTGCCGAATCAATAAATTTTGGGTTGAATACTCTACCCTCGAAAACTGTTGCGATCCCCTATACTTCTGCGTTATCAGATATAAATTGTTGTATGAGATTATCATGTTTTGTTGAAGTTATCGGCAACTGGCGGAAGCCTTATGGTTGTCTCTTTATTGCATAAGATGCAAGTGCCATGTAATTGCTTTACTTTATCGCTATGCGATAGTATAGTTGCAAAAGCAATAGTTGGCGAGACGACCATGTGATGACACATTGATAAAGATCAAGATGATGGAGATCATGGTGTCATGCCCGTGACGATAGAGATCATGACGGTACTTTGGAGATGGAGATCAAAGGCGCAAGATGATCATGGCCATATCATGTCACCTATTTTGATTGCATGTGATGTTTATCCTTTATGCATCTTATTTTGCTTAGTTCGGCAGTAGCATTATAAGATGATCTCTCACTAAATTTCAAGGTATAAGTGTTCTCCCTAAGTATGCACCATTGCGACAGTTCGTCGTGCCGAGACACCACGTGATGATCGGGTGTGATAAGCTCTACGTTCAAATACAATGGGTGCAAGCTAGTTTTGCACACGCGGAATACTCGGGTTAAACTCGATGAGCCTAGCATATGTAGATATGGCCTCGGAACACTGGAGACCGAAAGTTCGAGCGTGAATCATATAGTAGATATGATCAACATAGTGATGTTCACCATTGAAAACTACTCCATCTCACATGATGATCGGACATGGTTTAGTTGATTTGGATCACGTGATCATTTAGATGACTAGAGGGATGTCTATCTAAGTGGGAGTTCTTAAGTAATATGATTAATTGAACTTTAATTTATCATGAACTTAGTCCAGATAGTATTTTCATAACTATGTTGTAGATCAATAGCTCGCGATGTAGCTCCCCGTTTATTTTGATATGTTCCTAGAGAAAAACTAAGTTGAAAGATATTAGTAGCAATGATGCGGATTGGATCCGTGATCTGAGGATTATCCTCATTGCTGCACAGAAGAATTATGTCCTTGATGCACCTCTAGGTGAAAGACCGATTGCAGGAGCAGATGCAGACGTTATGAACGTTTGGCGAGCTCGATATGATGACTACTTGATAGTTTAGTGCACCATGCTTTACGGCTTAGAATCGAGGCTTCAAAGTCATTTTGAACGCCACGGGAGCATATGAGATGTTCCAAGAGTTGAAATTAGTATTTCTGACTCATGTCCATGTCGAAAGGTATGAGACCTTTGACAAGCAACTTGCCTACAAGATGGAGGAGAATAGCTCAGCTAGTGAGCATGTGCTCAGAATGTCTGAGTACTACAATCACTTGAATCAAGTGGGAGTTGTGATGGGTACTTGGTATGTCTTGACTTGGTGTAGATCTCCCCGACAACGGCGCCAGAAATCCTTCTTGCTACCTCTTGAGCACTGCGTTGGTTTTCCCTTGAAGAGGAAAGGGTGGTGCAGTAAAGCAGCGTAAGTATTTCCCTCAGTTTTTGAGAACCAAGGTATCAATCCAGTAGGAGACCATGCGCGAGTCACCTCGTACCTACACAAACAAATAAGAACCTCACAACCAACGCGATAAAGGGGTTGTCAATCCCTTCACGGCCACTTACAAGAGTGAGATCGGATAGAGATGATAATAATAAGATAAGTATTTTTGGTATTTTTATGATATAAATTGAAAGTAAAGATTGCAAAATAAAATAGATTGGAAACTTGTATGATGGAAAATAGACCCGGGGGCCATAGGTTTCACTAGTGGCTTCTCTCAAGATAGCATAAGTATTACGGTGGGTGAACAAATTACTGTCGAGCAATTGATAGAAAAGCGAATAATTATGAGAATATCTAGGCATGATCATGTATATAGGCTTCACGTCCGTGATAAGCAGACCGACTCCTGCCCGCATCTACTACTATTACTCCACACATCGACCGCTTGAAGGAAATATGCCCTAGAGGCAATAATAAAGTTATTATTTATTTCCTTATAATCATGATAAATGTTTATTATTCATGCTAGAATTGTATTAACCGGAAACATAATACATGTGTGAATACATAGACAAACAAAGTGTCACTAGTATGCCTCTACTTGACTAGCTCGTTAATCAAAGATGGTTATGTTTCCTAACCATGAACAATGAGTTGTTATTTGATTAACGAGGTCACATCATTAGTTGAATGATCTGATTGACATGACCCATTCCATTAGCTTAGCACCCGATCGTTTAGTATGTTGCTATTGCTTTCTTCATGACTTATACATGTTCCTATGACTATGAGATTATGCAACTCCCGTTTGCCGGAGGAACACTTTGGGTGCTACCAAACGTCACAACATAACTGGGTGATTATAAAGGAGCATTACAGGTGTCTCCAAAGGTAGATGTTGGGTTGGCGTATTTCGAGATTAGGATTTGTCACTCCGATTGTCGGAGAGGTATCTCTGGGCCCTCTCGGTAATACACATCACATAAGCCTTGCAAGCATTACAACTAATATGTTAGTTGTGAGATGATGTATTACGGAACGAGTAAAGAGACTTGCCGGTAACGAGATTGAACTAGGTATTGGATACCGACGATCGAATCTCGGGCAAGTAACATACCGATGACAAAGGGAACAACGTATGTTGTTATGCGGTCTGACCGATAAAGATCTTCGTAGAATATGTAGGAGCCAATATGGGCATCCAGGTCCCGCTATTGGTTATTGACCGGAGACGTGTCTCGGTCATGTCTACATTGTTCTCGAACCCGTAGGGTCCGCACGCTTAAGGTTACGATGACAGTTACATTATGAGTTTATGCATTTTGATGTACCGAAGGTTGTTTGGAGTCCCGGATGTGATCACGGACATGACGAGGAGTCTCAAAATGGTCGAGACGTAAAGATTGATATATTGGAAGCCTATGTTTGGACATCGGAAGTGTTCCGGGTGAAATCGGAATTTTACCGGGTTACCGGGAGGTTACCGGAACCCCCCGGGAACCATATGGGCCTTCATGTGCCTTAGCGGAAAGGAGAAAGGGGCAGCCCAAGGTGGCTGCGCCACTTCCCCCTCCCCTAGTCCTATTAGGACTAGGAGAAGGTGGCCGCCCCCCCTCTCTCTCTTTCCCCCCTTGGGGAATCCTAGTTGGAATAGGATTGGGGGGGGAGTCCTACTCCCGGAAGGAGTAGGACTCCTCCTGCGCCCTCTCCCTTGGCCGGCGCCCCCCTCCCCCTTTGGCTCCTTTATATACTGAGGTAGAGGCACCCTAGAACACACAAGTTGATCCACGTGATCTATTCCTTAGCCGTGTTTAGGCGATAATACTGTAGCGGAGTTTAGGCGAAGCCCTGCTGCTGTAGTACATCAAGATCGTCACCACGCCGTCGTGCTGACGGAACTCTTCCCCGACACTTTGATGGATCGGAGTCCGGGGATCGTCATCGAGCTGAACGTGTGCTCGAACTCGGAGGTGCCGTAGTTTCGGTGCTTGATCGGTTGGATCGTGAAGACGTACGACTACTTCCTCTACGTCGTGTCATCGCTTCCGCAGTCGGTCTGTGTTGGGTACGTAGACAACACTCTCCCCCTCGTTGCTATGCATCACATGATCTTGCGTGTGCGTAGGAAATTTTTTGAAATTACTACGAAACCCAACAGTGGCATCAGAGCCTAGGTTATTTATGTTGATGTTATATGCACGAGTAGAACACAAGTGAGTTGTGGACGATACAAGTCATAATGCCTACCAGCATGTCATACTTTGGTTCGGCGGTATTGTTGGACGAGACGACCCGGACCAACCTTACGCGTACGCTTACGCGAGACCGGTTCCCTCGACGTGCTTTGCACAGAGATGGCTTGCGGGCGACTGTCTCTCCAACTTTAGTTGAACCAAGTACGGCTATGCCCGGTCCTTGCGAAGGTTAAAACGGAGTCTATTTGACAAACTATCGTTGTGGTTTTGATGCGTAGGTGAGATTGGTTCTTACTTAAGCCCGTAGCAGCCACGTAAAACTTGCAACAACAAAGTAGAGGACGTCTAACTTGTTTTTGCAGGGCATGTTGTGATGTGATATGGTCAAGGCATGATGCTGAATTTTATTGTATGAGATGATCATGTTTTGTAACCGAGTTATCGGCAACTGGCAGGAGCCATATGGTTGTCGCTTTATTGTATGCAATGCAATCGCGATGTAATGCTTTACTTTATTACTAAACGGTAGTGATAGTCGTGGAAGCATAAGATTGGCGAGACGACAACGATGCTATGATGGAGATCAAGGTGTCGCGCCGGTGACGATGGTGATCATGACGGTGCTTCGGAGATGGAGATCACAAGCACAAGATGATGATGGCCATATCATATCACTTATATTGATTGCATGTGATGTTTATCTTTTTATGCATCTTATCTTGCTTTGATTGACGGTAGCATTATAAGATGATCTCTCACTAAATTATCAAGAAGTGTTCTCCCTGAGTATGCACCGTTGCCAAAGTTCGTCGTGCCCAGACACCACGTAATGATCGGGTGTGATAAGCTCTACGTCCATCTACAACGGGTGCAAGCCAGTTTTGCACACGCAGAATACTCAGGTTAAACTTGACGAGCCTAGCATATGCAGATATGGCCTCGGAACACGGAGACCGAAAGGTCGAGCGTGAATCATATAGTAGATATGATCAACATAAACGATGTTCACCATTGAAAGCTACTCCATCTCACGTGATGATCGGTTATGGTTTAGTTGATTTGGATCATGTAATCACTTAGAAGATTAGAGGGATGTCTATCTAAGTGGGAGTTCTTAAGTAATATGATTAATTGAACTTAAATTTATCATGAACTTAGTACCTGATAGTATCTTGCTTGTTTATGTTGATTGTAGATAGATGGCTCGTGCTGTTGTTCCGTTGAATTTTAATGCGTTCCTTGAGAAAGCAAAGTTGAAAGATGATGGTAGCAATTACACGGACTGGGTCCGTAACTTGAGGATTATCCTCATTGCTGCACAGAAGAATTACGTCCTGGAAGCACCGCTGGGTGCCAGGCCTGCTGCTGGAGCAACACCAGATGTTATGAACGTCTGGCAGAGCAAAGCTGATGACTACTCGATAGTTCAGTGTGCCATGCTTTACGACTTAGAATCGGGACTTCAACGACGTTTTGAACGTCATGGAGCATATGAGATGTTCCAGGAGTTGAAGTTAATATTTCAAGCAAATGCCCAAATTGAGAGATATGAAGTCTCCAATAAGTTCTATAGCTGCAAGATGGAGGAGAACAGTTCTGTCAGTGAGCATATACTCAAAATGTCTGGGTATAATAATCACTTGATTCAATTGGGAGTTAATCTTCCGGATGATTGCGTCATTGACAGAATTCTCCAATCACTGCCACCAAGCTACAAGAGCTTCGTGATGAACTATAATATGCAAGGGATGAACAAGACTATTCCCGAGCTCTTCGCAATGCTGAAAGCTGCGGAGGTAGAAATCAAAAAGGAGCATCAAGTGTTGATGGTTAACAAAACCACTAGTTTCAAGAAAAAGGGCAAAGGGAAGAAGAAGGGGAACTTCAAGAAGACCGGCAAGCAAGTTGCTGCTCAGGAGAAGAAACCCAAGTCTGGACCTAAGCCTGAAACTGAGTGCTTCTACTGCAAGCAGACTGGTCACTGGAAGCGGAACTGCCCCAAGTATTTGGCGGATAAGAAGGATGGCAAGGTGAACAAAGGTATATGTGATATACATGTTATTGATGTGTACCTTACTAGAGCTCGCAGTAGCACCTGGGTATTTGATATTGGTTCTGTTGCTAATATTTGCAACTCGAAACAGGGACTACGGAATAAGCGGGCACTGGCAAAGGACGAGGTGACGATGCGCGTGGGAAACGGTTCCAAAGTCGATGTGATCGCGGTCGGCACGCTACCTCTACATCTACCTTCGGGATTAATATTAGACATAAATAATTGTTATTTGGTGCCAGCGTTGAGCATGAACATTATATCTGGATCTTGTTTAATGCGAGACGGTTATTCATTTAAATCAGAGAATAATGGTTGTTCTATTTATATGAGTAATATCTTTTATGGTCATGCACCTTTGAAGAGTGGTCTATTCTTATTGAATCTCGATAGTAGTAATACACATATTCATAATGTTGAAGCCAAAAGATGCAGAGTTGATAATGAAAGTGAAACTTATTTGTGGCACTGTCGTTTAGGTCATATCGGTATAAAGCGCATGAAGAAACTCCATACTGATGGACTTTTGGAACCACTTGATTATGAATCACTTGGTACTTGCGAACCGTGCCTCATGGGCAAGATGACTAAAACACCGTTCTCCGGTACTATGGAGAGAGCAACAGATTTGTTGGAAATCATACATACCGATGTATGTGGTCCGATGAATATTGAGGCTCGTGGCGGATATCGTTATTTTCTCACCTTCACAGATGATTTAAGCAGATATGGGTATATCTACTTAATGAAACATAAGTCTGAAACATTTGAAAAGTTCAAAGAATTTCAGAGTGAAGTTGAAAATCATCGTAACAAGAAAATAAAGTTTCTACGATCTGATCGTGGAGGAGAATATTTGAGTTACGAGTTTGGTGTACATATGAAAAACTGTGGAATAGTTTCGCAACTCACGCCACCCGGAACACCACAACGTAATGGTGTGTCCGAACGTCGTAATCGTACTTTACTGGATATGGTGCAATCTATGATGTCTCTTACTGATTTACCGCTATCATTTTGGGGTTATGCTTTAGAGACGGCCGCATTCACGTTAAATAGGGCACCATCAAAATCCATTGAGACGACGCCTTATGAACTGTGGTTTGGTAAGAAACCAAAGTTGTCGTTTCTTAAAGTTTGGGGCTGTGATGCTTATGTGAAAAAGCTTCAACCTGATAAGCTCGAACCCAAATCGGAGAAATGTGTCTTCATAGGATACCCAAAGGAGACTGTTGGGTACACCTTCTATCACAGATCCGAAGGCAAGACATTCGTTGCTAAGAATGGATCCTTTCTAGAGAAGGAGTTTCTCTCGAAAGAAGTGAGTGGGAGGAAAGTAGAACTTGATGAGGTAACTATACCTGCTCCCTTACTGGAAAGTAGTTCATCACAGAAAACTGTTTCAGTGACACCTACACCAGTTAGTGAGGAAGCCAATGATAATGATCATGAAACTTCAGATCAAGATACTACTGAACCTCGTAGATCAACCAGAGTAAGATCCGCACCAGAGTGGTACGGTAATCCTGTTCTGGAAGTCATGATACTAGATCATGATGAACCTACGAACTATGAAGAAGCGATGGTGAGCCCAGATTCCGCAAAGTGGCTTGAAGACATGAAATCTGAGATGGGATCCATGTATGAAAACAAAGTATGGACTTTGGTTGACTTGCCCAATGATCGGCAAGCAATTGAAAATAAATGGATCTTTAAGAAGAAGACTGACGCTGATGGTAATGTTACTGTCTACAAAGCTCGACTTGTCGCAAAAGGTTTTCGGCAAGTTCAAGGGATTGACTACAATGAGACCTTCTCACCCGTAGCGATGCTTAAGTCCGTCCGAATCATGTTAGCGATTGCCGCATTTTATGATTATGAAATTTGGCAGATGGATGTCAAAACTGCATTCCTGAATGGATTTCTGGAAGAAGAGTTGTATATGATGCAACCGGAAGGTTTTTGTCGATCCAAAGGGAGCTAACAAAGTGTGCAAGCTCCAGCGATCCATTTATGGACTGGTGCAAGCCTCTCGGAGTTGGAATAAACGTTTTGATAGTGTGATCAAAGCATTTGGTTTTATACAGACTTTCGGAGAAGCCTGTATTTACAAGAAAGTGAGTGGGAGCTCTGTAGCATTTCTGATATTATATGTGGATGACATATTGCTAATTGGAAATGATATAGAATTTCTGGATAGCATAAAGGGATACTTGAATAAAAGTTTTTCTATGAAAGACCTCGGTGAAGCTGCTTACATATTAGGCATTAAGATCTATAGAGATAGATCAAGACGCTTAATTGGACTTTCACAAAGCACATACCTTGACAAAATTTTGAAGAAGTTCAAAATGGATCAAGCAAAGAAAGGGTTCTTGCCTGTGTTACAAGGTGTGAAGTTGAGTAAGACTCAATGCCCGACCACTGCAGAAGATAGAGAGAATATGAAAGATGTTCCCTATGCATCAGCCATAGGATCTATCATGTATGCAATGCTGTGTACCAGACCTGATGTGTGCCTTGCTATAAGTTTAGCAGGGAGGTATCAAAGTAATCCAGGAGTGGATCACTGGACAGCAGTCAAGAACATCCTGAAATACCTGAAAAGGACTAAGGATATGTTTCTCGTATATGGAGGTGACAAAGAGCTCATCATAAAAGGTTACGTTGATGCAAGCTTTGACACTGATCCGGACGATTCTAAATCGCAAACCGGATACGTGTTTACATTAAACGATGGAGCTGTCAGTTGGTGCAGTTCTAAACAAAGCGTCGTAGCGGGATCTACATGTGAAGCGGAGTACATAGCTGCTTCGGAAGCAGCGAACGAAGGAGTCTGGATGAAGGAGTTCATATCCGATCTAGGTGTCATACCTAATGCATCGGGTCCAATGAAAATCTTTTGTGACAATACTGGTGCAATTGCCTTGGCAAAGGAATCCAGATTTCACAAAAGGACCAAACACATCAAGAGACGCTTCAACTCCATCCGGGATCTAGTCCAGGTGGGAGACATAGAGATTTGCAAGATACATATGGATCTGAATGTTGCCGACCCGTTGACTAAGCCTCTTCCACGAGCAAAACATGATCAACACCAAAGCTCCATGGGTGTTAGAATCATTACAGTGTAATCTAGATTATTGACTCTAGTGCAAGTGGGAGACTGAAGGAAATATGCCCTAGAGGCAATAATAAAGTTATTATTTATTTCCTTATAATCATGATAAATGTTTATTATTCATGCTAGAATTGTATTAACCGGAAACATAATACATGTGTGAATACATAGACAAACAAAGTGTCACTAGTATGCCTCTACTTGACTAGCTCGTTAATCAAAGATGGTTTTGTTTCCTAACCATGAACAATGAGTTGTTATTTGATTAACGAGGTCACATCATTAGTTGAATGATCTGATTGACATGACCCATTCCATTAGCTTAGCACCTGATCGTTTAGTATGTTGCTATTGCTTTCTTCATGACTTATACATGTTCCTATGACTATGAGATTATGCAACTCCCGTTTGCCGGAGGAACACTTTGGGTGCTACCAAACGTCACAACGTAACTGGGTGATTATAAAGGAGCATTACATGTGTCTCCAAAGGTAGATGTTGGGTTGGCGTATTTCGAGATTAGGATTTGTCACTCCGATTGTCGGAGAGGTATCTCTGGGCCCTCTCGGTAATACACATCACATAAGCCTTGCAAGCATTACAACTAATATGTTAGTTGTGAGATGATGTATTACGGAACGAGTAAAGAGACTTGCCGGTAACGAGATTGAACTAGGTATTGGATACCGACGATCGAATCTCGGGCAAGTAACATACCGATGACAAAGGGAACAACGTATGTTGTTATGCGGTCTGACCGATAAAGATCTTCGTAGAATATGTAGGAGCCAATATGGGCATCCAGGTCCCGCTATTGGTTATTGACCGGAGACGTGTCTCAGTCATGTCTACATTGTTCTCGAACCCGTAGGGTCCGCACGCTTAAGGTTACGATGACAGTTACATTATGAGTTTATGCATTTTGATGTACCGAAGGTTGTTTGGAGTCCCGGATGTGATCACGGACATGACGAGGAGTCTCGAAATGGTCGAGACGTAAAGATTGATATATTGGAAGCCTATGTTTGGACATCGGAAGTGTTCCGGGTGAAATCGGAATTTTACCGGGTTACCGGGAGGTTACCGGAACCCCCCGGGAACCATATGGGCCTTCATGGGCCTTAGTGGAAAGGAGAAAGGGGCAGCCCAAGGTGGCTGCGCCACTTCCCCCTCCCCTAGTCCTATTAGGACTAGGAGAAGGTGGCCGGCCCCCTCTCTCTCTTCCCCCCCTTGGGGAATCCTAGTTGGAATAGGATTGGGGGGGGGGGGAGTCCTACTCCCGGAAGGAGTAGGACTCCTCCTGCGCCCTCTCCCTTGGCCGGCGCCCCCCTCCCCCCTTGGCTCCTTTATATACTGAGGTAGAGGCACCCTAGAACACACAAGTTGATCCACGTGATCTATTCCTTAGCCGTGTGCGGTGCCCCCTGCCACCATATACCTCGATAATACTGTAGCGGAGTTTAGGCGAAGCCTTGCTGCTGTAGTACATCAAGATCGTCACCACGCCGTCGTGCTGACGGAACTCTTCCCCGACACTTTGCTGGATCGGAGTCCGGGGATCGTCATCGAGCTGAACGTGTGCTCGAACTCGGAGGTGCCGTAGTTTCGGTGCTTGATCGGTTGGATCGTGAAGACGTACGACTACTTCCTCTACGTCGTGTCATCGCTTCCGCAGTCGGTCTGTGTTGGGTACGTAGACAACACTCTCCCCCTCATTGCTATGCATCACATGATCTTGCGTGTGCGTAGGAATTTTTTTGAAATTACTACGAAACCCAACACCGCTATCCAGCATGCATCTAGAGTATTAAGTTCATAAGAATAGAGTAATGCCTTAAGCAAGATGACATGAAGTAGAGGGATAAATTCATGCAATATGATATAAACCCCATCTTTTTATCCTCGATGGCAACACTACAATACGTGTCGTTTCCCTTTCTGTCACTGGGATCGAGCACCGCAAGATTGAACCCAAAGCTAAGCACTTCTTCCATTGCAAGAAAGATCAATCTAGTAGGCCAAACCAAACTGATAATTCGAAGAGACTTGCAAAGATAAACTAATCATACATAAAAGAATTCAGAGAAGATTCAAATATTGTTCATAGATAATCTGGATCATAAACCCACAATTCATCGGATCTTGACAAACACACCGCAAAAGAAGATTACATCGAATAGATTTCCAAGAGAATCAAGGAGAGCTTTGTATTGAGATCCAAAGAGAGAGAATAAGCCATCTAGCTACTAGCTATGGACCCGAAGGTCTGAAGCAAACTGATACGTCTCCAACGTATCTATAATTTTTGATTGCTCCATGCTATATTATCTACTGTTTTGGGCAATATTGGGCTTTATTTCCCACTTTTATATTATTTTTGGGACTAACCTATTAACCGGAGGCCCAGCCCAGATTTGCTGTTTTATGCCTATTTCAGTGTTTCGAAGAAAAGGAATATCAAACGGAGTCGAAACGGAACGAAATCAACTGGAGAAGTTATTTTTGGAAGGAAACCTACCGGATAGACTTGGACCCTACGTTAGAAGATGAAGGAGGATCTCACGAGGGTAGGGGGCGCGCCCCCTGCCTTGTGCCCCCCCTTTGGTCCACCGACGTACTCCTTTCACCCATATAAACCTACGTATCCTAAAACTTCCAGAGAGCACAATAGATCGGGAGTTCCACCGCCAGAAGCCTCCGTAGCCACCGAAAACCAATCTAGACCCGTTCTGGCACCCTGCCGGAGGGGGCAATCCTTCTCCGGTGGCCATCTTCATCATCCTAGTGCTCTCCATGACGAGGAGGGAGTAGTTCTCCCTCGGGGCTGAGGGTATGTACCAGTAGCTATGTGTTTGATCTCTCTCTCTCTCTCGTGTTCTTGATTTGGCACGATCTTGATGTATCGCGAGCTTTGCTATTATAGTTGGATCCTATGTTTCTTCTCCCCCTCTTCTCTCTTGTAATGAATTGAGTTTCCCCTTTGAAGTGATCTTATCGGATTGAGTCTTTAAAGATTTGAGAACATTTGATGTATGTCTTGCCATGGATATCTGTGGTGACAATGGGATATCACGTGATTAACTTGATGTATGTTTTGGTGATCAACTTGCGGGTTCCGCCCATGAACCTATGCATAGGGGTTGGCACACATTTTCGTCGTGATTCTCCGGTAGGAACTTTGGGGCACTCTTTGAGGTCCTTTGTGTTGGTTGAATAGATGAATCTGAGATTGTGTGATGCATATCGTATAATCATACCCACGGATACTTGAGGTGACATTGGAGTATCTAGGTGACATTAGGGTTTTGGTTGATTTGTGTCTTAAGGTGTTATTCTAGTACGAACTCTACGGATGTTTGTGACACTTATAGGAATAGCCCAACGGATTGATTGGAAAGAATAACTTTGAGGTGGTTTCATACCCTACCATAATCTCTTCGTTCGTTCTCCGCTATTAGTGACTTTGGAGTGACTCTTTGTTGCATGTTGAGGGATGGTTATGTGATCCAATTATGTTATCATTGTTGAGGGAACTTACACTAGCGAAAGTATGAACCCTAGGCCTTGTTTCAACGCATTGCAATACCGTTTACGCTCACTTTTATCATTAGTTACCTTGCTGTTTTTATAATTTCAGATTACAAATACCTTAATCTACTATCCATATTGCACTTGTATCACCATCTCTTCGCCGAACTAGTGCACCTATACAATTTACCATTGTATTGGGTGTGTTGGGGACACAAGAGACTCTTTGTTATTTGGTTGCAGGGTTGCTTGAGAGAGACCATCTTCATCCTACGCCTCCTATGGATTGATAAACCTTAGGTCATCCACTTGAGGGAAATTTGCTACTGTCCTACAAACCTCTGCACTTGGAGGCCCAACAACGTCTACAAGAATAAGGTTGTGTAGTAGACATCAAGCTCTTTTCTGGCGCCATTGCCGGGGAGGTGAGCGCTTGAAGGTATATCTTTAGATCTTGCAATCGAGTCTTTTAGTTTCTTGTTTTATCACTAGTTTAGTTTATAAAAGATAATTAAAAAAATGGAATTAAGTTTGCCTCATACTCTTTATCTTCTTAATATCTATCGTGAGAATAAGGATTCCGATAATTGTGCTCAAGTGCTAGAAGAAGAAATCTATAAAATGTTTGGCACTAAATATTTGAATGATGAGCATGATTGCAATGTTGTTAGTATGAATTCCTTGAATATCCATAATGCTAATGATATGCAAAGCCACAAGCTTGGGGAAGCTATGTTTGATGAAAATGATATTTTTTGTCCCCCATGTTTTGATGAGCAAATTTATTATGATGAAAGCATGCATCCTATCTATGATGATTATTGTGATGACACGTATGCTTTTAAGAATAATAATAACAATGAACCTTGTCATCTTGATCTTAATTTTCAATCACATGATAGTTATTTTGTTGAGTTTGCTCCCACTATTATTCATGAGAAGAATTTTGCTTATGTGGAGTGTAGTAAATTTTCTATGCTTGTAGATCATGAAAAGAATGCTTTAGGTGCTGGTTATATTGTTGAATTCATTCATGATGCTACTGAAAATTATTATGAGGGAGGAACATATGCTTGTAGGAATTGCAATAATATCAAGTTTCCTCTCTATGTGCTTAAAATTTGGAAGTTATGCTTGTTTTACCTTCCTATGCAAGTTGATTCTTGTTCCCATAAGTTGTTTGCTCACAAAATCCCTATGCATAGGAAGTGGGTTAGACTTAAATGTGCTAGTCATATTCTTCATGATGCTCTCTTTATGTTTCAATTCTTATCTTTTACGTGAGCATCGTTGAAATCATCATGCCTAGCTAGGGGCGTTAAACGATATCGCTTGTTGGGAGGCAACCCAATTTTATTTTTGTTCCTTACTTTTTGCTCCTGTTTAGTAATAAATAATTCATCTATCCTGTGTTTAGATGTGGTTTTAGTTGTTTAATTAGTGTTTGTTCCAAGTAGAACCTTTGGGAAGACTTGGGGAAAGTCTTGTTGATCATGCTGTAAAAAACAGAAACTTTAGCGCTCACGAGAATTGCTGCCATTTTTATTTGGAGAGTTATATTTAGTTAATTCTTTTTGCAGATGACTGATAGATAAATTCCTCACGTGCAGAAATTTATTTTAGAATTTTTGGGGTTCCAGATCTTGCGCTAGCTACAGATTACTACAGACTGTTCTGTTTTTGACAGATTCTGTTTTCTATGTGTTGTTTACTTATTTTGATGAATTTATGGCTAGTAAAAGAGTTTATAAACCATAGAGAAGTTGGAATACAGTAGATATAACACCAATATAAATAAATAATGAGTTAATTACAGTACATTGAAGTAGTGTTTTGTTTTCTTTCGCTAACGGAGCTTACGCGTTTTCTGTTAAGTTTTGTGTTGTGAAGTTTTCAAGTTTTGGGTAAGGATTCGATGGACTATGGAATAAGGAGTGGCAAGAGCCTAAGCTTGGGGATTACCAAGTCACCCCAAGGTAATATTCAAGGACAACCAAAATCCTAAGCTTGGGGATGCCCCGGAAGGCATCCCCTCTTTCGTCTTCATTCATCGGTAACTTTACTTGGAGCTATATTTTTATTCGCCACATGATATGTGTTTTGCTTGGAGCATCAATTTATTTTGTTAAGATTTGCTTACTGTTATTTAGAACAATGTTTTGAATCTTTTATTTCAATAAAAGTGGCATTGATAGCCTTTACTATGCCTATTTTACTAGTATGCATGTTGCTGTTTGAAAACAGAAAGTTTACCGCTGTTGCAATAATTCCCTAGAAAAGTCAGAATGTGATAAAATGTTGAAACATTTTGCATATTAAGATCTGATAAATTTACTACAGTGGGAATTTTCTTTCATAATTTTTGGAGCTAGGGAATTATGGATGTTGCAGCATTCTTTACAGACTATCCTGTTTAGGCAGATTGCTGTTACGTTTGCATTGTTTGCATATGTTTGCTTCTTTAATGATTCTATTTGAGGATAGGACTATTAAATATGCAGAGGCATTTAGTATGCAATGTTTAATAATAATTTTAGTGATTTGCTACAGTAGAGGATGATAAGGTTTTTTGCAATGGTTTATACTAACTTATCTCATGAGTCCTTGTTGAGTTTTGTGTGGATGAAGCTTCTGAGATTTAGGGAGACCGTGATATGAGAGGAATTAAGGAGACACAAAAGCTCAAGCTTGGGGATGCCCAAGGCAACCCAAGATAATATTTCAAGAAGTCTCAATCATCTAAGCTTGGGGATGCCCCGGTTGGCATCCCACCTTTCTTCTTCAACAACTATCGGTTAGTATCGGTTGATCCTAAGTTTTTGCTTCTTCACATGATGTTTGCTATTCTTAGAATGTCATTTTATTTTGCTTTGCTTTCTGTTTGAATAAAATACCAAGATCTGAAGTTGTTAAATGTTAGAGAGTCTTCACATAGTTGCATAATTATTCGACTACTCATTGATCTTCACTTATATCTTTCGGAGTAGTTTGTCATTTGCTCTAGTGCTTCACTTATACCTTTTTAGAGCATGGTGGTAGTTTTATTTTGAAGAAATAGATGAAGTCTCATGCTTCACTTATATTATTTTGAGAGTCTTAAATAGCATGGTAATGTGCTTAATCTTAATATGCTAAGCATAAAAGATTTGTAAAAATTCTCATGAGTGTGTTGAATACTAAGAGAAGTTTGATGCTTGATGATTGTTTTGAGATATGGAGGTAATAATATCAAAGTCGTGCTAGTTGAGTAGTTGTGAATTTGAGAAATGCTTGTGTTGAAGTTTGCATGTCCCGTAGCATGCACGTATGGTAAACGTTGTGTAACAAATTTGAAACATGAGGTGTTATTTGATTGTCCTCCTTATGAGTGGCGGCCGGGGACGAGCGATGGTCTTTTCCTACCAATCTATCCCCCTAGGAGCATGCGCGTAGTGCCGAGGTTTTTGATGACTTGTAGATTTTTGCAATAAGTATGTGAGTTCTTTATGACTAATGTTGAGTCCATGGATTATACGCACTCTCACCCTTCCATCCTTGCTAGCCTCTTAGGTACCGTGCATTGCCCTTTCTCACATTTAGAGTTGGTGCAAACTTCGCCGGTGCATCCAAACCCCGTGATATGATACGCTATTTCACACATAAACCTCCTTATATCTTCCTCAAAACAGCCACCATACCTACCTATTATGGCATTTCCATAGCCATTCCGAGATATATTGCCATGCAACTTTCCACCATACCGTTCATCATGACACATTCATCATTTTCATATTGCTTTAGCATGATCATGTAGTTGACATAGTATTTTTGGCAAAGCCACCGTTCATAATTCTCTCATACATGTCACTCTTGATTCATTGCATATCCTGGTACACCGCCGGAGGCATTCATATAGAGTCATACTTTGTTCTAGTATCGAGTTGTAATCATTGAGTTGTAAATAAATAGAAGTGTGATGATCATCATTCAATAGAGCATTGTCCCAAAAAAAGGAGAGAAATGCCAAAGAAAAAAAAGAAGGCCCAAAAATATATATAAAAATAAAATAAAAATAAAAATAAAAAGGGGCAATGCTACTATCCTTTTACCACACTTGTGCTTCAAAGTAGCACCGTAATCTTCATGATAGAGAGTCTCTTGTTTTGTCACTCTCATATACTAGTGGGAACTTTTCATTATAGAACTTGGCTTGTATATTCCAACAATGGGCCTCCTCAAGTGCCCTAGGTCTTCGTGAGCAAGCAAGTTGGATGCACACCCACTTAGTTTCTTTTGTTGAGCTTGCATAAATTTATAGCTCTAGTGCATCCGTTGCATGGCAATCCCTACTCCTTGCATCAACATCAATCGATGGGCATCTCCATAGCTCATTGATTAGCCTCGTTGGTGTGAGACTTTCTCCTTTTTTTGTCTTCTCCACATAATCCCCATCATCATATTCTATTCCACCCATAGTGCTATATCCATGGCTCACGCTCATGTATTGCGTGAAGGTTTACAAAGTTTGAGATTACTAGAGTATGAAACAATTGCTTGGCTTGTCATCGGGGTTGTGCATGATGAGAGCATTCTTGTGTGACGAAAATGGAGCATGACTAAACTATATGATTTTGTAGGGATGAACTTTCTTTGGCCATGTTATTTTGAGAAGACATAATTTCTTAGTTAGTATGCTTGAAGTATTATTATTTTTATGTCAATATAAACTTTTGTCTTGAATCTTTCGGATCTGAATATTCATATCACAAGTAAGAAGAATTACATTGAAATTATGCCAACTAGCATTCCACATCAAAAATTATCTTTTTATCATTCACCTACTCGAGGACGAGCAAGAATTAAGCTTGGGGATGCTTGATACGTCTCCAACGTATCTATAATTTTTGATTGCTCCATGCTATATTATCTACTGTTTTGGGCAATATTGGGCTTTATTTATGCGTAGATGTTATATGCACGGGTAGAACACAAAGGAGTTGTGGGCGTGGGTATATACATATTGCTTGCCGTCACTAGTTGATTCTTGATTCAGCGGCATTGCTGGATGAAGCGGCCCAGACCGACATTACGTGTACGCTTACGCGAGACTGGTTCTACCGACGTGCTTCGCACACAGGTGGCTAGTGGGTGTCTGTTTCTCCAGCTTTAGTTGAATCGGATTCCATGAACATGGTTCTTTCTGAAGATCAAAAAGCAATCACTATACCGCGTTGTGGTTTTTGATGCATAGGTAAGAACGGTTCTTGCTCAGCCCGTAGCTGCCACGTAAAACTTGCAACAACAAAGTAGAGGACGTCTAACTTGTTTTTGCAGGGCATGTTGTGATGTGATATGGTCAAGACGTGATGAGATATTGATACGTCTCCGTCGTACCTACTTTTCCAAACACTTTTGCCCTTGTTTTGGACTCTAACTTGCATGATTTGAATGGAACTAACCCGGACTGACACTATTTTTAGCAGAATTACCATGGTGTTATTTTTGTGCAGAAATAAAAGTTCTCGAAATGACCTGAAAATCGACGGAGATTATTTTTGGAATATATAAAAAATACTGGCGAAAATATCCACGCCAGGGGGCCCACACCCTATCCACGAGGGTGGGGGGCACGCCCCCTGCCTTATGGGCCCCCTAACGCTCCACCGACCTCAACTCCAACTCCATATATTCGTGTTCGGGGAGAAAAAAATCAGAGAGAATGATTCATCGCGTTTTACGATACGGAGCCACCGCCAAGCCCTAAACTCTCTCGGGAGGACTGATCTGGAGTCCGTTCGGGGCTCTGGAGAGGGGAATCCATCGCCATCGTCATCATCAACCTTCCTCCATCACCAATTTCATGATGCTCACCGCCGTGTGTGAGTAATTCCATCGTAGGCTTGCTGGACGGTGATGGGTTGGATGAGATTTATCATGTAATCGAGTTAGTTTTGTTAGGGTTTGATCCCTAGTATCCACTATGTTCTGAGATTGATGTTGCTATGACTTTGCTATGCTTAATGCTTGTCACTAGGGCCCGAGTGCCATGATTTCAGATCTGAGCCTATTATGTTTTCATCAATATATGAGAGTTCTTGATCCTATCTTGCAAGTCTATAGTCACCTATTATGTGTTATGATCCGTTAACCCCGAAGTGACAATAATCGGGATACTTATCGGCGATGACCGTAGTTTGAGGAGTTCATGTATTCACTATGTGTTAATGCTTTGGTCCGGTACTCTATTAAAAGGAGGCCTTAATATCTCTTAGTTTCCAATAGGACCCCGCTGCCACGGGAGGGTAGGACAAAAGATGTCATGCAAGTTCTTTTCCATAAGCACGTATGACTATATTCGGAATACATGCCTACATTACATTGATGAACTGGAGCTAGTTCTGTGTCACCCTATGTTATGACTGTTACATGATCGATCGCATCCGGCATAATTCTCCATCACCGATCCAATGCCTACGAGCTTTTCCTATATTGTTCTTTGCTTATTTACTTTTTCGTTGCTACTGTTACAATCACTATAAAACCCCAAAATATTACTTTTGCTATCGTTACCACTACTATCATATTACTTTGCTACTAAATACCTTGCTGCAAATATTAAGTTTCCAGGTGTGGTTGATTGATAACTCAGCTGCCAATACTTGAGAATATTCTTTGGCTCCCCTTGTGTCGAATCAATAAATTTGGGTTGAATACTCTACCCTCGAAAACTATTGCGATCCCCTATACTTGTGGGTTATCAAGAACATTTTCTGGCGCCGTTGCCGGGGAGCATAGCTCTATTATTTGAGTCACTTGGGATTTATATCTGCTTATCATTATGAAGAACTTGAAAGATCAAAGAATCAAGATTTTTTCCCTCAACTACGAGGAGAGGTAAGGAACCGCCATCTAGCTCTGCACTTGATTCACCTTCTGTTTTGAGTAAGCCGGCGACACCTAAACCTGCTTCTGCTATTAATTTTGATATGTCGCATGTTATTGATGATGTCACTTCTGCTATGCATGATACTTATGATGAAACTACTTCTATGCTTGATAATACTGTGCCACTTGGTGAATTTCTTGATGAACAACTTGCTAGGGCTAGAGAGAATGAAATTATTGAAAGTGATGATGAAGATTCTCCCCTAGATATGAATTGCCTATTGTTCCTAAGGGTTATGTTATGGATGAAGAATCTGCTAGAGACTTTCTTGCCTGCAATGATAGAAGTGATCTTAAGAAACTATTAGCTAAGCCGAAAGAAAAATCTCTAAATGCTAGAATTAAATATGATCCTGCTTATGCTACTTCACCTATCTTTATTACTGATAAGGATTATGATTTCTCTGTCGATCCTGAGTTAATTACTTTGGTTGAATCTGATCCTTTCTATGGCTATGAATCTGAAACTGTTGTGGCACATCTTACTAAATTAAATGATGTAGCTACCCTGTTCACTAATGATGAGAAAACTCGCTATTATTATATCCTTAAATTATTTCCTTTCTCATTAAAGGGTGATGCTAAGATATGGTTTAATTCTCTTGATCCTAGCTGTGTGCGTAGTCCCTAGGATATGATTTACTACTTCTCTGCTAAATATTTCCCTGCTTATAAGAAACAAGCTGCTTTGAGGGAAATATATAATTTTGTGCAAATTGAAGAAGAGAGTCTCCCACAAGCTTGGGGGAGGCTTCTCCAATTACTTAATGCTTTGCCTGATCATCCTCTCAAGAAAAATGAGATACTTGATATCTTTTATAATGGACTAACCGATTCTTCCAGAGATTACCTGGATAGTTGTGCTGGTTGTGTTTTCAGAGAAAGAACAGTTGATCAAGCTGAATTGCTATTGAATAATTTGTTGACTAATGAAAATAATTGGGCACTTCCTGAACCAACTCCTAAGCCAACTCCGAAGAAAAGGGGTATTGTATTTCTCAGTCCTGAAGATATGCAAGAGGCAAAGAAATCAATGAAAGAAAAAGGTATAAAAGCTGAAGATGTTAAGAATTTACCTCCTGTTGAAGAAATACATGGTCTTAATTCATCACCTAGAAATACACGGTCTCGTTAACCCGACACAGGTAGTAAAGGTAAATTCTCTCTATAGATATGATAAAGCTGAAATCCCTCCTGCTAAGTTTGCTAGCCAATGTTTGGATGAATTTGATAACTTTATGGTTAAGCAAGAATATTTTAATGCTTATTTTGGTAGACAACTGAAACACAATGCTTATATGATTGAACACTTGAGTGATTATATGGATAATGTTAAAGGTGAACTTAAACTTATTAGTAAACATGCTTCTATGGTTATCACTCAAGTAGAACAAGTACTTAAAGCTCAGAATGATTTGCTCAATGAATTGAATAGTAAGAATAATGACTTTGCTGTTAGAGTTGCAACTAGAGGAGGTAAAGTGACTCAGGAACCTTTGTATCCTGAGGGCCACCCTAAGAGAATTGAGCAGGATTCTCAGAGAAATAACGTTGATGCACCTAGCCCTTCTAAAAGGAAGAGAAAGAAAAATGATAGGACTTTGCATGCTTCTAGTGAACCTGTTATTGACACACCTGAGAATCCCAATGATATTTCTATTTCTGATGCTGAAACACAATCTGGTAATGAACATGAACCTAGTGATAAAGTTAATGATGATGTTCATGTTGATGTTCAACCTAGCAATAATAATGAGGTAGAAATTGAACCTCCTGTTGATCTTGATAACCCACAATCAAAGAATCAACGTTATGAAAAGAGAGACTTTGTTGCTAGGAAGCACGGTAAAGAAAGAGAACCATGGGTTCAGAAACGCATGCCTTTTCCTCCTAAACCATCCAAGAAAAAGGATGATGAGGATTTTGAGCGCTTTGCTGAAATGATTAGACCTATCTTTTTGCGTATGCGTTTGACCGATATGCTTAAAATGAATCCTTATGCTAAGTATATGAAGGATATAGTTACAAATAAGAGAAAGATACCGGAAGCTGAAATTTCCACCATGCTTGCTAATTATACCTTTAAGGGTGGAATACTAAAGAAACTTGGAGATCCAGGAGTACCAACTATACCATGCTCCATTGAAAGAAACTATGTTAAAACTGCTTTATGTGATCTTGGAGCTGGTGTTAGTGCTATGCCTCTCTCTTTATATCGTAGACTTGATTTGAATAAGTCGACACCTACTGAAATATCTTTGCAAATGGCTGATAAATCAACTACTATACCTGTCGGTATTTGTGAGGATGTGCCTGTTGTGGTTGCAAACGCTACTATTTTAACGGACTTTGTTATTCTTGATATTCCCGAGGACGATAGTATGTCTATTATTCTTGGGAGACCCTTTTTGAATACTGCAGGGACTGTTATTGATTGCACCAAAGGCAATTTCACTTTTCATGCTAATGGTAATAAGCATACGGTACACTTTCCGAGGAAACAACCTCAAGTCCACAGTATCAATTTTATTGGAAAAATTTCAACAATCACTATTGGAGGTTTTGAATTTCCTCTTCCCACTGTCAAGAAGAAATATGATATTCTTATTGTTGGGGACATGCATATCCTCATTGAGGTAACCAAGTGTTATTCGAAAATTCTCCAGCTTCATGTTATTCGAAATGAGTTTGTTAACAAGACCTGATCAACCTTGTTAGTGCATTCCTTTTGATGAGCATGAGATGGATGAATTTAGAAAACACAACTCTTTGTACCTCTTTTTACTTTCTGTTATTTATATTAAATAAAGCAAAAATAGTATTTTTCTGTCTGTTTTCTAAATTATCCATGCAATAAATAATACCCCGAAAATAAAAGTTCTCCAAATGCCCTGAAAATTAAATATGATTTTTTCTAGAATATTTGAGAATATCTGGCACTGAGAACATAGCACGGGGAGCAAGCACCTGGCCACGAGGGTCCAGGGCGCACCCACCTGCCTCGTGGGCCCATGGTGGCTCCCCTCCACTTATTACAGCCACCACACACTCCTTCTTCCTCCCAAAAAAATCACCAACCAGCTCAAGCACGAGTTCTAGCTCATCTTGCTGCCATTTTCGATCTCCTATCTCAAAGCTCCATTCACAAAACTGCTTTGGGGGATTGTTCTTTGGTATGTGACTCCTCCAATGGTCCAAATAGTTTTTGTTCTAGTGCTTTATTCATTGCAAATTTTTGCTGCTTAGGTGACCTTGTTCTTGAGCTTGCATGTCAAATTTATATGGTTAAAAGTAGTTTTAATGCATGATATATCCTCTAGGCACTTGTAGGAGTAGTTGCTATCAATTTTGTTGAGTTTGGTTCATTTTTATTTTCAAGTTGCTAAAAATTTCAGAAAAAGATGAAGAGATTTTTGAGGGGCTCATCGAGCCAAAGCTCGAAGGATAAACAAAGTGAAGAGAACAAGAAGCCCAAGTATAATCTCCCTCGCACCGTGGAGGTTCGGCCGTGTGAATGGCCTTGTGATGATTTCTTGAGAGCAGCCGGGATTTATGATGATTTCTATGAGTTGGCTGAGAATGCAGGCCTCACTGCCTTCCTCCATGACCAACACGAACAGTATGTCTTACTCACCAATATCTTTGTGCAAAACTTTCATTTCCATGCTAGGAGCTCACCACCTTCGGTGGAATTTTATTTATATGATGAGCATAAGGAGATGTCACTTCGTGATTTTTGTCAGGTTTGTTTGATCCCTTTTGAGGGCAGTGTAGAGGAACCACATCGTGACGATGTGGAAGGGTTTATTGATACAATTGCTGTAGGGGAAACGGGAAAGGTTTCCGATGTAAGAATTACTAGCATACAATTCCCTATTTTACGTTACTTTGCAATATTTGCTAGTAGATGCTTAATTGGTCGCGGAAACTGTGGCAACCATAGTGCCCCTGATATTGTTATTTTGTGCCATGCCTTGTTCCGTGATGACACATTTAGTATGAGCGCTATTGTTACAAAGCGGTTAAATCTTAACCGTACTAAGGGCCCCATCTTGGGAGGTATCTTCGCGTCGCGCCTCGCTGCACATTTTAACATACCTATTAGACATTATGAGAAGGAAGAGAAGTTGTTGCCTCCTGTTTATCTAGACTATAAGAGTATGGTAGCACATGATTTTATCATTAAGAATAAGGAAAAGATGCTTAAGTACAAGCTGATATTTGATAAAAATCACCCTGAGACTATTAATTTGCCCGCTCCTTCCTTATTTGACTTGTCTGCAGGCAAGTACCTTGTTCTGCCGGAGGCCATTCACGCCTACCGAAACCCCACACCAGCTACAGAGCCAGAGTCGGAACCACAATTTGATCCTCATCGGCAGTCTGTTTATCAGTGGAATCCAGAAGAGATCGCCAACCAGTGGCACCAGGGGGATCCTTCTCAGTACGACCCCAACTATAACTTTGGATATCCGCCAGGCCAGCCGTGGCCATAGACCAACTTAGGACAAAAGCCTAACCTTGGGGGAGTACGTACTTCTCACCGACATTACATTCATGTTCACACACTCATGCTAGTTGTTGGTGCTCATACTTTTTCATTGTAATATCCATGCTAGTTTATTTCCCTTTTTATGCTTTCTTCTTGTGTGTTTGATAAACTTAAGAAAAAAACCAAAAAAAATTAGTTGTACCTTTTAGTTATTTTACTTTTCATGCTGTAGTAGTAATAATTAAAAGAAAACCCAAAAATATTTCTCGTTCTTCTTTTGCTTGTTGGGAGCTTTCTCGTGTAAATATTTTTATTTATTTTCTTGTTCTTTGGGGGTCGAGAGAGAAGACCATAATGAAAATGTTGAGTGGCTCTCATATGCATTATTGTTGATCTAACAAAGAGCCCATATTACCTTGTCTTCTCTCTTGAATTGAATGCTTGCAGATTCCAGCTTAGTCCAATGCACGTACACTATTATTATTATCCACACTATTCGATCGTGCAAGTGAAAGGCAATAATGATGATTATATGATGAACTTATTGAGATGAGAAAAGCTAGTATGAACTCTACCTCTCTCGTTTTTGTAAATATGATTAGTTCATCGTTCCTGATTCAGCCTATTATGAATAAACATGTTTGCAATGACAATTAGAGATTGTAGTTGCTTATGCCATACTTAATTAGCTAGGAGCTTATAATGGTTTACCTTGCATGCCAACATGCTATTAAAATGGTTGGGATGTGGTATGATAGGGTGGTATCCTCCTTTCAACGATTCGAGTGGCTTGACTTGGCACATGTTCACGCATGTAGTTGAAACAAAATCAACATAGCCTCTATGATATTTATGTTCATGGTGCATTATATCCTACTCATGCTTGCATTCGGTGTTGACTAATTTTAATGCATATTCATGACTGTTGTCGCTCTCTAGCCGGTCGCTTCCCAGTCTTTTTCTAGCCTTCACTTGTACTAAGCGGGAATACTGCTTGTGCATCCAACTCCATAAACTCCAAAGTTGTTCCATATGAGTCCACCATACCTACCTATATACGGTATCTACCTGCCGTTCCAAGTAAATTTTTATGTGCCAAACTCTAAACCTTCAAATAAACATTCTGTTTTGTATGCTCGAATAGCTCATGTATCAACTAGGGCTGTCTGTATCTTCCATGCTAGGCGGGTTATTCTCAAGAGGAGTGGACTCCGCTCCTCACTCACGAGAAAATGGCTGGTCACCGGGATGCCCAGTCCCATGCTTTAGGCAAATCAAATCGAAATAACCGCAAACAAAACTCCCCCAGGACTCTTGTTAGTTGGAGGCACTCGTTTTTCGAGCAAGCCATGGATTGATGCTTGTTGGTGGAGGGGGAGTATAAACTTTACCATTCTGTTTGGGAACCGCCTATAATGTGTGTAGCATGGAAGATATCGAGATATCTCAGTTGTTATGTTGACAATGAAAGTATACCGCTTAAAATATTATTCATATCTATTTCAAAACCAAGCTCTGGCACCTCTACAAATCCCTGCTTCCCTCTGCGAAGGGCCTATCTATTTACTTTTATGTCGAGTCATCATCCTCTTATTAAAAAACACTAGTTGGAGAGCACCGCTGTCATTTGCATCCATTATTGTTAGTTTACATTGAGTATGACTTGACTGGACCTCTTTTACCATGAATTACAATGTCTAGTCGGTCCTTGATCTTTAAAGGTGCTCTGCATTTATGTTCTGCGGTCTCAGAAAGGGCTAGCGAGATACCATCTTGTTATATCATATTATGATTGTTTTGAGAAAGTGTTGTCATACGAGATTTATTATTATTGCTCGCTAGTTGATTATGCCATTGATATGAGTAAACATGAGACCTAAATGTTATTGTGAATGTGGTTAGTTCATAATCTTTGCTGAAAACTTAAATGCTGGCTTTACATATTTACAACAACAAGAGCAAACAGAGTTATTATGATTGTTTTGAGAAAGTGTTGTCATCCGAGATTTATTATTATTGCTCGCTAGTTGATTATGCCATTGATATGAGTAAACATGAGACCTAAATGTTATTGTGAATGTGGTTAGTTCATAATCTTTGCTGAAAACTTAAATGCTGGCTTTACATATTTACAACAACAAGAGCAAACAGAGTTTGTAAAAGTTTTTCTTTATCACTTTCAGTTTATCAACTGAATTGCTTGAGGAAAAGCAAAGGTTTAAGCTTGGGGGAGTTGATACGTCTCCATCGTATCTACTTCTCCAAACACTTTTGCCCTTGTTTTGAACTCTAACTTGCATGATTTGAATGGAACTAACCTGGACTGACGCTGTTTTCAGCAGAATTGCCATGGTGTTATTTTTGTGCAGAAATAAAAGTTCCTGGAATGACATGAAAATCAACGGAGATTATTTTTGGAATATATAAAAAATACAGGCGAAAAGATCCATGTCAGGGGGCCCACACCCTGCCACGAGGGTGGGGGCGCGCCCTACCCCCCTGGGCGCGCCCCCTGCCTCATGGGCCCCGTGACGCTCCACCGACCTCAACTCCAACTCCATACATTCGTGTTCGGGGAGAAAAAAATCAGAGAGAATGATTCATCGCATTTTACGATACGGAGCCGCCGCCAAGCCCTAAACTCTCTCGGGAGGGCTAATCTGGAGTCCGTTCGGGGCTCCGGAGAGGGGAATCCGTCACCATCGTCATCATCAACCTTCCTCCATCACCAATTTCATGATGCTCACCGCCGTGTGTGAGTAATTCCATCGTAGGCTTGCTGGACGGTGATGGGTTGGATGAGATTTATCATGTAATCGAGTTAGTTTTGTTAGGGTTTGATCCCTAGTATCCACTATGTTCTGAGATTGATGTTGCTATGACTTTGCTATGCTTAATGCTTGTCACTAGGGCCCGAGTGCCATGATTTCAGATCTGAGCCTATTATGTTTTCATCAATATATGAGAGTTCTTGATCCTATCTTGCAAGTCTATAGTCACCTATTATGTGTTATGATCCGTTAACCCCGAAGTGACAATAATCGGGATACTTATCGGCGATGACCGTAGTTTGAGGAGTTCATGTATTCACTATGTGTTAATGGCTTAATGCTTTGGTCCGGTACTCTATTAAAAGGCGGCCTTAATATCCCTTAGTTTCCAATAGGACCCCGCTGCCACGGGAGGGTAGGACAAAAGATGTCATGCAAGTTCTTTTCGATAAGCACGTATGACTATATTCAGAATACATGCCTACATTACATTGATAAACTGGAGCTAGTTCTGTGTCACCCTATGTTATGACTGTTACATGATCGATCGCATCCGACATAATTCTCCATCACTGATCCAATGCCTACGAGCTTTTCCTATATTGTTCTTTGCTTATTTACTTTTCCGTTGCTACTGTTAGAATCACTATAAATCCTAAAAATATTACTTTTGCTACCGTTACTTTTTTTATCGTTACCACTACTATCATACTACTTTGCTACTAAATACCTTGCTACAGATATTAAGTTTCCAGGTGTGGTTGAATTGATAACTCAGCTGCTAATACTTGAGAATATTCTTTGGCTCCCCTTGTGCCGAATCAATAAATTTTGGGTTGAATACTCTACCCTCGAAAACTGTTGCGATCCCCTATACTTCTGCGTTATCAGATATAAATTGTTGTATGAGATTATCATGTTTTGTTGAAGTTATCGGCAACTGGCGGAAGCCTTATGGTTGTCTCTTTATTGCATAAGATGCAAGTGCCATGTAATTGCTTTACTTTATCGCTATGCGATAGTATAGTTGCAAAAGCAATAGTTGGCGAGACGACCATGTGATGACACATTGATAAAGATCAAGATGATGGAGATCATGGTGTCATGCCGGTGACGATAGAGATCATGACGGTACTTTGGAGATGGAGATCAAAGGCGCAAGATGATCATGGCCATATCATGTCACCTATTTTGATTGCATGTGATGTTTATCCTTTATGCATCTTATTTTGCTTAGTTCGGCAGTAGCATTATAAGATGATCTCTCACTAAATTTCAAGGTATAAGTGTTCTCCCTAAGTATGCACCGTTGCGACAGTTCGTCGTGCCGAGACACCACGTGATGATCGGGTGTGATAAGCTCTACGTTCAAATACAATTGGTGCAAGCTAGTTTTGCACACGTGGAATACTCGGGTTAAACTCGATGAGCCTAGCATATGTAGATATGGCCTCGGAACACTGGAGACCGAAAGGTCGAGCGTGAATCATATAGTAGATATGATCAACATAGTGATGTTCACCATTGAAAACTACTCCATCTTACATGATGATCGGACATGGTTTAGTTGATTTGGATCACGTGATCATTTAGATGACTAGAGGGATGTCTATCTAAGTGGGAGTTCTTAAGTAATATGATTAATTGAACTTTAATTTATCATGAACTTAGTCCAGATAGTATTTGCATAACTATGTTGTAGATCAATAGCTCGTGATGTAGCTCCCCGTTTATTTTGATATGTTCCTAGAGAAAAACTAAGTTGAAAGATATTAGTAGCAATGATGCGGATTGGATCCGTGATCTGAGGATTATCCTCATTGCTGCACAGAAGAATTATGTCCTTGATGCACCTCTAGGTGAAAGACCGATTGCAGGAGCAGATGCAGACGTTATGAACGTTTGGCGAGATCGATATGATGACTACTTGATAGTTTAGTGCACCATGCTTTATGGCTTAAAATCGGGGCTTCAAAGTCGTTTTGAACGCCACGGGAGCATATGAGATGTTCCAAGAGTTGAAATTAGTATTTCTGACTCATGTCCATGTCGAAAGGTATGAGACCTTTGACAAGCAACTTGCCTACAAGATGGAGGAGAATAGCTCAGCTAGTGAGCATGTGCTCAGAATGTCTGAGTACTACAACCACTTGAATCAAGTGGGAGTTGTGATGGGTACTTGGTATGTCTTGACTTGGTGTAGATCTCCCCGACAACGGCGCCAGAAATCCTTCTTGCTACCTCTTGAGCACTGCGTTGGTTTTCCCTTGAAGAGGAAAGGGTGGTGCAGTAAAGCAGCGTAAGTATTTCCCTCAGTTTTTGAGAACCAAGGTATCAATCCAGTAGGAGACCACGCGCGAGTCACCTCGTACCTACACAAACAAATAAGAACCTCACAACCAACGCGATAAAGGGGTTGTCAATCCCTTCACGGCCACTTACAAGAGTGAGATCGGATAGAGATGATAATAATAAGATAAGTATTTTTGGTATTTTTATGATATAAATTGAAAGTAAAGATTGCAAAATAAAATAGATTGGAAACTTGTATGATGGAAAATAGACCCGGGGGCCATAGGTTTCACTAGTGGCTTCTCTCAAGATAGCATAAGTATTACGATGGGTGAACAAATTACTGTCGAGCAATTGATAGAAAAGCGAATAATTATGAGAATATCTAGGCATGATCATGTATATAGGCTTCACGTCCGTGATAAGTAGACCGACTCCTGCCTGCATCTACTACTATTACTCCACACATCGACCGCTTGAAGGAAATATGCCCTAGAGGCAATAATAAAGTTATTATTTATTTCCTTATAATCATGATAAATGTTTATTATTCATGCTAGAATTGTATTAACCGGAAACATAATACATGTGTGAATACATAGACAAACAAAGTGTCACTAGTATGCCTCTACTTGACTAGCTCGTTATTCAAAGATGGTTATGTTTCCTAACCATGAACAATGAGTTGTTATTTGATTAACGAGGTCACATCATTAGTTGAATGATCTGATTGACATGACCCATTCCATTAGCTTAGCACCCGATCGTTTAGTATGTTGCTATTGCTTTCTTCATGACTTATACATGTTCCTATGACTATGAGATTATGCAACTCCCGTTTGCCGGAGGAACACTTTGGGTGCTACCAAACGTCACAACGTAACTGGGTGATTATAAAGGAGCATTACAGGTGTCTCCAAAGGTAGATGTTGGGTTAGCGTATTTCGAGATTAGGATTTGTCACTCCGATTGTCGGAGAGGTATCTCTGGGCCCTCTCGGTAATACACATCACATAAGCCTTGCAAGCATTACAACTAATATGTTAGTTGTGAGATGATGTATTACGGAACGAGTAAAGAGACTTGTCGGTAATGAGATTGAACTAGGTATTGGATACCGACGATCGAATCTCGGGCAAGTAACATACCGATGACAAAGGGAACAACGTATGTTGTTATGCGGTCTGACCGATAAAGATCTTCGTAGAATATGTAGGAGCCAATATGGGCATCCAGGTCCCGCTATTGGTTATTGACCGGAGACGTGTCTCGGTCATGTCTACATTGTTCTCGAACCCGTAGGGTCCGCACGCTTAAGGTTACCATGACAGTTACATTATGAGTTTATGCATTTTGATGTACCGAAGGTTGTTCGGAGTCCCGGATGTGATCACGGACATGACGAGGAGTCTCGAAATGGTCGAGACGTAAAGATTGATATATTGGAAGCCTATGTTTGGACATCGGAAGTGTTCCGGGTGAAATCGGAATTTTACCGGGTTACCGGGAGGTTACCGGAACCCCCCGGGAACCATATGGGCCTTCATGGGCCTTAGCGGAAAGGAGAAAGGGGCAGCCCAAGGTGGCTGCGCCACTTCCCCCTCCCCTAGTCCTATTAGGACTAGGAGAAGGTGGCCGGCCCCCCTCTCTCTCTTTCCCCCCTTGGGGAATCCTAGTTGGAATAGGATTGGGGGGGGGAGTCCTACTCCCGGAAGGAGTAGGACTCCTCCTGCGCCCTCTCCCTTGGCCGGCGCCCCCCTCCCCCCTTGGCTCCTTTATATACTGAGGTAGAGGCACCCTAGAACACACAAGTTGATCCACGTGATCTATTCCTTAGCCGTGTGCGGTGCCCCCTGCCACCATATACCTCGATAATACTGTAGCGGAGTTTAGGCGAAGCCCTGCTGCTGTAGTACATCAAGATCGTCACCACGCCGTCGTGCTGACGGAACTCTTCCCCGACACTTTGATGGATCGGAGTCCGGGGATCGTCATCGAGCTGAACGTGTGCTCGAACTCGGAGGTGCCATAGTTTCGGTGCTTGATCGGTTGGATCGTGAAGACGTACGACTACTTCCTCTACGTCGTGTCATCGCTTCCGCAGTCGGTCTGTGTTGGGTATGTAGACAACACTCTCCCCCTCGTTGCTATGCATCACATGATCTTGCGTGTGCGTAGGAAATTTTTTGAAATTACTACGCAACCCAACAGTGGCATCAGAGCCTAGGTTATTTATGTTGATGTTATATGCACGAGTAGAACACAAGTGAGTTGTGGACGATACAAGTCATAATGCCTACCAGCATGTCATACTTTGGTTCGGCGGTATTGTTGGACGAGACGACCCGGACCAACCTTACGCGTACGCTTACGCGAGACCGGTTCCCTCGACGTGCTTTGCACAGAGATGGCTTGCGGGCGACTGTCTCTCCAACTTTAGTTGAACCAAGTACGGCTACGCCCGGTCCTTGCGAAGGTTAAAACGGAGTCTATTTGACAAACTATCGTTGTGGTTTTGATGCGTAGGTGAGATTGGTTCTTACTTAAGCCTGTAGCAGCCACGTAAAACTTGCAACAACAAAGTAGATGACGTCTAACTTGTTTTTGCAGGGCATGTTGTGATGTGATATGGTCAAGGCATGATGCTGAATTTTATTGTATGAGATGATCATGTTTTGTAACCGAGTTATCGGCAACTGGCAGGAGCCATATGGTTGTCGCTTTATTGTATGCAATGCAATCGCGATGTAATGCTTTACTTTATTACTAAACGGTAGTGATAGTCGTGGAAGCATAAGATTGGCGAGACGACAACGATGCTACGATGGAGATCAAGGTGTCGCGCCGGTGACGATGGTGATCATGACGGTGCTTCGGAGATGGAGATCACAAGCACAAGATGATGATGGCCATATCATATCACTTATATTGATTGCATGTGATGTTTATCTTTTTATGCATCTTATCTTGCTTTGATTGACGGTAGCATTATAAGATGATCTCTCACTAAATTATCAAGAAGTGTTCTCCCTGAGTATGCACCGTTGCCAAAGTTCGTCGTGCCCAGACACCACGTGATGATCGGGTGTGATAAGCTCTACGTCCATCTACAACGGGTGCAAGCCAGTTTTGCACACGCAGAATACTCGGTTAAACTTGACGAGCCTAGCATATGCAGATATGGCCTCGGAACACGGAGACCGAAAGGTCGAGCGTGAATCATATAGTAGATATGATCAACATAAACGATGTTCACCATTGAAAGCTACTCCATCTCACGTGATGATCGGTTATGGTTTAGTTGATTTGGATCACGTAATCACTTAGAAGATTAGAGGGATGTCTATCTAAGTGGGAGTTCTTAAGTAATATGATTAATTGAACTTAAATTTATCATGAACTTAGTACCTGATAGTATCTTGCTTGTTTATGTTGATTGTAGATAGATGGCTCGTGCTGTTGTTCCGTTGAATTTTAATGCGTTCCTTGAGAAAGCAAAGTTGAAAGATGATGGTAGCAATTACACGGACTGGGTCCGTAACTTGAGGATTATCCTCATTGCTGCACAGAAGAATTACGTCCTGGAAGCACCGCTGGGTGCCAGGCCTGCTGCTGGAGCAACACCAGATGTTATGAACGTCTGGCAGAGCAAAGCTGATGACTACTCGATAGTTCAGTGTGCCATGCTTTACGGCTTAGAATCGGGACTTCAACGACGTTTTGAACGTCATGGAGCATATGAGATGTTCCAGGAGTTGAAGTTAATATTTCAAGCAAATGCCCAAATTGAGAGATATGAAGTCTCCAATAAGTTCTATAGCTGCAAGATGGAGGAGAACAGTTCTGTCAGTGAGCATATACTCAAAATGTTTGGGTATAATAATCACTTGATTCAATTGGGAGTTAATCTTCCGTATGATTGCGTCATTGACAGAATTCTCCAATCACTGCCACCAAGCTACAAGAGCTTCGTGATGAACTATAATATGCAAGGGATGAACAAGACTATTCCCGAGCTCTTCGCAATGCTGAAAGCTGCGGAGGTAGAAATCAAAAAGGAGCATCAAGTGTTGATGGTTAACAAAACCACTAGTTTCAAGAAAAAGGGCAAAGGGAAGAAGAAGGGGAACTTCAAGAAGACCGGCAAGCAAGTTGCTGCTCAGGAGAAGAAACCCAAGTCTGGACCTAAGCCTGAAACTGAGTGCTTCTACTGCAAGCAGACTGGTCACTGGAAGCGGAATTGCCCCAAGTATTTGGCGGATAAGAAGGATGGCAAGGTGAACAAAGGTATATGTGATATACATGTTATTGATGTGTACCTTACTAGAGCTCGCAGTAGCACCTGGGTATTTGATACTGGTTCTGTTGCTAATATTTGCAACTCGAAACAGGGACTACGGAATAAGAGGGCACTGGCAAAGGACGAGGTGACGATGCGCGTGGGAAACGGTTCCAAAGTCGATGTGATCGCGGTCGGCACGCTACCTCTACATCTACCTTCAGGATTAATATTAGACCTAAATAATTGTTATTTGGTGCCTGCGTTGAGCATGGACATTATATCTGGATCTTGTTTAATGCGAGGCGGTTATTCATTTAAATCAGAAAATAATGGTTGTTCTATTTATATGAGTAATATCTTTTATGGTCATGCACCTTTGAAGAGTGGTCTATTCTTATTGAATCTCGATAGTAGTAATACACATATTCATAATGTTGAAGCCAAAAGATGCAGAGTTGATAATGAAAGTGAAACTTATTTGTGGCACTGTCGTTTAGGTCATATCGGTATAAAGCGCATGAAGAAACTCCATACTGATGGACTTTTGGAACCACTTGATTATGAATCACTTGGTACTTGCGAACCGTGCCTCATGGGCAAGATGACTAAAACACCGTTCTCCGGTACTATGGAGAGAGCAACAGATTTGTTGGAAATCATACATACCGATGTATGTGGTCCGATGAATATTGAGGCTCGTGGCGGATATCGTTATTTTCTCACCTTCACAGATGATTTAAGCAGATATGGGTATATCTACTTAATGAAACATAAGTCTGAAACATTTGAAAAGTTCAAAGAATTTCAGAGTGAAGTTGAAAATCATCGTAACAAGAAAATAAAGTTTCTACGATCTGATCGTGGAGGAGAATATTTGAGTTACGAGTTTGGTGTACATATGAAAAACTGTGGAATAGTTTCGCAACTCACGCCACCCGGAACACCACAGCGTAATGGTGTGTCCGAACGTCGTAATCGTACTTTACTGGATATGGTGCGATCTATGATGTCTCTTACTGATTTACCGCTATCATTTTGGGGTTATGCTTTAGAGACGGCCGCATTCACGTTAAATAGGGCACCATCAAAATCCGTTGAGACGACGCCTTATGAACTGTGGTTTGGTAAGAAACCAAAGTTGTCGTTTCTTAAAGTTTGGGGCTGCGATGCTTATGTGAAAAAGCTTCAACCTGATAAGCTCGAACCCAAATGAGAGAAATGTGTCTTCATAGGATACCCAAAGGAGACTGTTGGGTACACCTTCTATCACAGATCCGAAGGCAAGACATTCGTTGCTAAGAATGGATCCTTTCTAGAGAAGGAGTTTCTCTCGAAAGAAGTGAGTGGGAGGAAAGTAGAACTTGATGAGGTAACTGTACCTGCTCCCTTACTGGAAAGTAGTTCATCACAGAAAACTGTTTCAGTGACACCTACACCAGTTAGTGAGGAAGCCAATGATAATGATCATGAAACTTCAGATCAAGATACTACTGAACCTCGTAGATCAACCAGAGTAAGATCCGCACCAGAGTGGTACGGTAATCCTGTTCTGGAAGTCATGATACTAGATCATGATGAACCTACGAACTATGAAGAAGCGACGGTGAGCCCAGATTCCGCAAAGTGGCTTGAAGCCATGAAATCTGAGATGGGATCCATGTATGAAAACAAAGTATGGACTTTGGTTGACTTGCCCGATGATCGGCAAGCAATTGAAAATAAATGGATCTTTAAGAAGAAGACTGACGCTGATGGTAATGTTACTGTCTACAAAGCTCGACTTGTCGCAAAAGGTTTTCGGCAAGTTCAAGGGATTGACTACAATGAGACCTTCTCACCCGTAGCGATGCTTAAGTCCGTCCGAATCATGTTAGCGATTGCCGCATTTTATGATTATGAAATTTGGCAGATGGATGTCAAAACTGCATTCCTGAATGGATTTCTGGAAGAAGAGTTGTATATGATGCAACCGGAAGGTTTTTGTCGATCCAAAGGGAGCTAACAAAGTGTGCAAGCTCCAGCGATCCATTTATGGACTGGTGCAAGCCTCTCGGAGTTGGAATAAACGTTTTGATAGTGTGATCAAAGCATTTGGTTTTATACAGACTTTCGGAGAAGCCTGTATTTACAAGAAAGTGAGTGGGAGCTCTGTAGCATTTCTGATATTATATGTGGATGACATATTGCTAATTGGAAATGATATAGAATTTCTGGATAGCATAAAGGGATACTTGAATAAAAGTTTTTCTATGAAAGACCTCGGTGAAGCTGCTTACATATTAGGCATTAAGATCTATAGAGATAGATCAAGACGCTTAATTGGAGTTTCACAAAGCACATACCTTGACAAAATTTTGAAGAAGTTCAAAATGGATCAAGCAAAGAAAGGGTTCTTGCCTGTGTTACAAGGTGTGAAGTTGAGTAAGACTCAATGCCCGACCACTGCAGAAGATAGAGAGAATATGAAAGATGTTCCCTATGCATCAGCCATAGGATCTATCATGTATGCAATGCTGTGTACCAGACCTGATGTGTGCCTTGCTATAAGTTTAGCAGGGAGGTATCAAAGTAATCCAGGAGTGGATCACTGGACAGCAGTCAAGAACATCCTGAAATACCTGAAAAGGACTAAGGATATGTTTCTCGTATATGGAGGTGACAAAGAGCTCACCGTAAAAGGTTATGTTGATGCAAGCTTTGACACTGATCCAGACGATTCTAAATCGCAAACCGGATACGTGTTTACATTAAACGGTGGAGCTGTCAGTTGGTGCAGTTCTAAACAAAGCGTCGTAGCGGGATCTAAATGTGAAGCGGAGTACATAGCTGCTTCGGAAGCAGCGAACGAAGGAGTCTGGATGAAGGAGTTCATATCCGATCTAGGTGTCATACCTAATGCATCGGGTCCAATGAAAATCTTTTGTGACAATACTGGTGCAATTGCCTTGGTAAAGGAATCCAGATTTCACAAAAGGACCAAACACATCAAGAGACGCTTCAACTCCATCCGGGATCTAGTCCAGGTGGGAGACATAGAGATTTGCAAGATACATACGGATCTGAATGTTGCAGACCCGTTGACTAAGCCTCTTCCACGAGCAAAACATGATCAACACCAAAGCTCCATGGGTGTTAGAATCATTACAGTGTAATCTAGATTATTGACTCTAGTGCAAGTGGGAGACTGAAGGAAATATGCCCTAGAGGCAATAATAAAGTTATTATTTATTTCCTTATAATCATGATAAATGTTTATTATTCATGCTAGAATTGTATTAACCGGAAACATAATACATGTGTGAATACATAGACAAACAAAGTGTCACTAGTATGCCTCTACTTGACTAGCTCGTTAATCAAAGATGGTTTTGTTTCCTAACCATGAACAATGAGTTGTTATTTGATTAACGAGGTCACATCATTAGTTGAATGATCTGATTGACATGACCCATTCCATTAGCTTAGCACCTGATCATTTAGTATGTTGCTATTGCTTTCTTCATGACTTATACATGTTCCTATGACTATGAGATTATGCAACTCCCGTTTGCCGGAGGAACACTTTGGGTGCTACCAAACGTCACAACGTAACTGGGTGATTATAAAGGAGCATTACAGGTGTCTCCAAAGGTAGATGTTGGGTTGGCGTATTTCGAGATTAGGATTTGTCACTCCGATTGTCGGAGAGGTATCTCTGGGCCCTCTCGGTAATACACATCACATAAGCCTTGCAAGCATTACAACTAATATGTTAGTTGTGAGATGATGTATTACGGAATGAGTAAAGAGACTTGCCGGTAACGAGATTGAACTAGGTATTGGATACCGACGATCGAATCTCGGGCAAGTAACATACCGATGACAAAGGGAACAACGTATGTTGTTATGCGGTCTGACCGATAAAGATCTTCGTAGAATATGTAGGAGCCAATATGGGCATCCAGGTCCCGCTATTGGTTATTGACCGGAGACGTGTCTCGGTCATGTCTACATTGTTCTCGAACCCGTAGGGTCCGCACGCTTAAGGTTACGATGACAGTTACATTATGAGTTTATGCATTTTGATGTACCGAAGGTTGTTTGGAGTCCCGGATGTGATCACGGACATGACGAGGAGTCTCGAAATGGTCGAGACGTAAAGATTGATATATTGGAAGCCTATGTTTGGACATCGGAAGTGTTCCGGGTGAAATCGGAATTTTACCGGGTTACCGGGAGGTTACCGGAACCCCCCGGGAACCATATGGGCCTTCATGGGCCTTAGTGGAAAGGAGAAAGGGGCAGCCCAAGGTGGCTGCGCCACTTCCCCCTCCCCTAGTCCTATTAGGACTAGGAGAAGGTGGCCGGCCCCCCCTCTCTCTTTCCCCCCTTGGGGAATCCTAGTTGGAATAGGATTGGGGGGGGGGAGTCCTACTCCCGGAAGGAGTAGGACTCCTCCTGCGCCCTCTCCCTTGGCCGGCGCCCCCCTCCCCCCTTGGCTCCTTTATATACTAAGGTAGAGGCACCCTAGAACACACAAGTTGATCCACGTGATCTATTCCTTAGCCGTGTGCGGTGCCCCCTGCCACCATATACCTCGATAATACTGTAGCGGAGTTTAGGCGAAGCCCTGCTGCTGTAGTACATCAAGATCGTCACCACGCCGTCGTGCTGACGGAACTCTTCCCCGACACTTTGCTGGATCGGAGTCCGGGGATCGTCATCGAGCTGAACGTGTGCTCGAACTCGGAGGTGCCGTAGTTTCGGTGCTTGATCGGTTGGATCGTGAAGACGTACGACTACTTCCTCTACGTTGTGTCATCGCTTCCGCAGTCGGTCTGCGTTGGGTACGTAGACAACACTCTCCCCCTCGTTGCTATGCATCACATGATCTTGCGTGTGCGTAGGAATTTTTTTGAAATTACTACGAAACCCAACACCGCTATCCAGCATGCATCTAGAGTATTAAGTTCATAAGAATAGAGTAGCGCCTTAAGCAAGATGACATGAAGTAGAGGGATAAACTCATGCAATATGATATAAATCCCATCTTTTTATCCTCGATGGCAACACTACAATACGTGTCGTTTCCCTTTCTGTCACTGGGATCGAGCACCGCAAGATTGAACCCAAAGCTAAGCACTTCTTCCATTGCAAGAAAGATCAATCTAGTAGGCCAAACCAAACTGATAATTCGAAGAGACTTGCAAAGATAAACTAATCATACATAAAAGAATTCAGAGAAGATTCAAATATTGTTCATAGATAATCTGGATCATAAACCCACAATTCATCGGATCTTGACAAACACACCGCAAAAGAAGATTACATCGAATAGATTTCCAAGAGAATCAAGGAGAGCTTTGTATTGAGATCCAAAGAGAGAGAATAAGCCATCTAGCTACTAGCTATGGACCCGAAGGTCTGAAGCAAACTGATACGTCTCCAACGTATCTATAATTTTTGATTGCTCCATGCTATATTATCTACTGTTTTGGGCAATATTGGGCTTTATTTCCCACTTTTATATTATTTTTGGGACTAACCTATTAACCGGAGGCCCAGCCCAGATTTGCTGTTTTATGCCTATTTCAGTGTTTCGAAGAAAAGGAATATCAAACGGAGTCGAAACGGAACGAAATCAACTGGAGAAGTTATTTTTGGAAGGAAACCTACCGGATAGACTTGGACCCTACGTTAGAAGATGAAGGAGGAGCTCACGAGGGTAGGGGGCGCGCCCCCTGCCTCGTGCCCCCCCTTTGGTCCACCGACGTACTCCTTTCACCCATATATACCTACGTATCCTAAAACTTCCAGAGAGCACAATAGATCGGGAGTTCCACCGCCAGAAGCCTCCGTAGCCACCGAAAACCAATCTAGACCCGTTCTGGCACCCTGCCGGAGGGGGCAATCCTTCTCCGGTGGCCATCTTCATCATCCTAGTGCTCTCCATGACGAGGAGGGAGTAGTTCTCCCTCGGGGCTGAGGGTATGTACCAGTAGCTATGTGTTTGATCTCTCTCTCTCTCTCGTGTTCTTGATTTGGCACGATCTTGATGTATCGCGAGCTTTGCTATTATAGTTGGATCCTATGTTTCTCCTCCCCCTCTTCTCTCTTGTAATGAATTGAGTTTCCCCTTTGAAGTGATCTTATCGGATTGAGTCTTTAAAGATTTGAGAACACTTGATGTATGTCTTGCCATGGATATCTGTGGTGACAATGGGATATCACGTGATTAACTTGATGTATGTTTTGGTGATCAACTTGCGGGTTCCGCCCATGAACCTATGCATAGGGGTTGGCACACGTTTTCGTCGTGATTCTCCGGTAGGAACTTTGGGGCACTCTTTGAGGTCCTTTGTGTTGGTTGAATAGATGAATCTGAGATTGTGTGATGCATATCGTACAATCATACCCACGGATACTTGAGGTGACATTGGAGTATCTAGGTGACATTAGGGTTTTGGTTGATTTGTGTCTTAAGGTGTTATTCTAGTACGAACTCTACGGATGTTTGTGACACTTATAGGAATAGCCCAACGGATTGATTGGAAAGAATAACTTTGAGGTTGTTTCGTACCCTAACATAATCTCTTCGTTCGTTCTCCGCTATTAGTGAATTTGGAGTGACTCTTTGTTGCATGTTGAGGGATGGTTATGTGATCCAATTATGTTATCATTGTTGAGGGAACTTACACTAGCGAAAGTATGAACCCTAGGCCTTGTTTCAACGCATTGCAATACCGTTTACGCTCACTTTTATCATAAGTTACCTTGCTGTTTTTATAATTTCAGATTACAAATACCTTAATCTACTATCCATATTGCACTTGTATCACCATCTCTTCGCCGAACTAGTGCACCCATACAATTTACCATTGTATTGGGTGTGTTGGGGACACAAGAGACTCTTTGTTATTTGGTTGCAGGGTTGCTTGAGAGAGACCATCTTCATCCTACGCCTCCTACGGATTGATAAACCTTAGGTCATCCACTTGAGGGAAATTTTCTACTGTCCTACAAACCTCTGCACTTGGAGGCCCAACAACGTCTACAAGAATAAGGTTGTGTAGTAGACATCAAGCTCTTTTCTGGCGCCATTGCCGGGGAGGTGAGCGCTTGAAGGTATATCTTTAGATCTTGCAATCGAGTCTTTTAGTTTCTTGTTTTATCACTAGTTTAGTTTATAAAAGATAATTAAAAAAATGGAATTAAGTTTGCCTCATACGCTTTATCTTCTTAATATCTATCGTGAGAATAAGGATTCCGATAATTGTGCTCAAGTGCTAGAAGAAGAAATCTATAAAATGTTTGGCACTAAATATTTGAATGATGAGCATGATTGCAATGTTGTTAGTATGAATTCCTTGAATATCCATAATGCTAATGATATGCAAAGCCACAAGCTTGGGGAAGCTATGTTTGATGAAAATGATATTTTTTGTCCCCCATGTTTTGATGAGCAAATTTATTATGATGAAAGCATGCATCCTATCTATGATGATTATTGTGATGACACGTATGCTTTTAAGAATAATAATAACAATGAACCTTGTCATCTTGATCTTAATTTTCAATCACATGATAGTTATTTTGTTGAGTTTTCTCCCACTATTATTCATGAGAAGAATTTTGCTTATGTGGAGTGTAGTAAATTTTCTATGCTTGTAGATCATGAAAAGAATGCTTTAGGTGCTGGTTATATTGTTTAATTCATTCATGATGCTACTGAAAATTACTATGAGGGAGGAACATATGCTTGTAGGAATTGCAATAATATCAAGTTTCCTCTCTATGTGCTTAAAATTTGGAAGTTATGCTTGTTTTACCTTCCTATGCAAGTTGATTCTTGTTCCCATAAGTTGTTTGCTCACAAAATCCCTATGCATAGGAAGTGGGTTAGACTTAAATGTGCTAGTCATATTCTTCATGATGCTCTCTTTATGTTTCAATTCTTATCTTTTACGTGAGCATCGTCGAAATCATCATGCCTAGCTAGGGGCGTTAAACGATATCGCTTGTTGGGAGGCAACCCAATTTTATTTTTGTTCCTTAATTTTTGCTCCTGTTTAGTAATAAATAATTCATCTATCCTGTGTTTAGATGTGGTTTTAGTTGTTTAATTAGTGTTTGTTCCAAGTAGAACCTTTGGGAAGACTTGGGGAAAGTCTTGTTGATCATGCTGTAAAAAACAGAAACTTTAGCGCTCACGAGAATTGCTGCCATTTTTATTTGGAGAGTTATATTTAGTTAATTCTTTTTGCAGATGACTGATAGATAAATTCCTCACGTCCAGAAATTTATTTTTGAATTTTTGGGGTTCCAGATCTTGCGCTAGCTACAGATTACTACAGACTGTTCTGTTTTTGACAGATTCTGTTTTCTATGTGTTGTTTACTTATTTTGATGAATTTATGGCTAGTAAAAGAGTTTATAAACCATAGAGAAGTTGGAATACAGTAGATATAACACCAATATAAATAAATAATGAGTTAATTACAGTACATTGAAGTAGTGTTTTGTTTTCTTTCGCTAACGGAGCTTACGCGTTTTCTGTTAAGTTTTGTGTTGTGAAGTTTTCAAGTTTTGGGTAAGGATTCGATGGACTATGGAATAAGGAGTGGCAAGAGCCTAAGCTTGGGGATTACCATGTCACCCCAAGGTAATATTCAAGGACAACCAAAATCCTAAGCTTGGGGATGCCCCGGAAGGCATCCCCTCTTTCGTCTTCATTCATCGGTAACTTTACTTGGAGCTATATTTTTATTCGCCACATGATATGTGTTTTGCTTGGAGCATCAATTTATTTTGTTAAGATTTGCTTACTGTTATTTAGAACAATGTTTTGAATCTTTTATTTCAATAAAAGTGGCATTGATAGCCTTTACTATGCCTATTTTACTAGTATACATGTTGCTGTTTGAAAACAGAAAGTCTACCGCTGTTGCAATAATTCCCTAGAAAAGTCAGAATGTGATAAAATGTTGAAACATTTTTCATATTAAGATCTGATAAATTTACTACAGTGGGAATTTTCTTTCATAATTTTTGGAGCTAGGGAATTATGGATGTTGCAGGATTCTTTACAGACTATCCTGTTTAGGCAGATTGCTGTTACGTTTGCATTGTTTGCATATGTTTGCTTCTTTAATGATTCTATTTGAGGATAGGACTATTAAATATGCAGAGGCATTTAGTATGCAATGTTGAATAATAATTTTAGTGATTTGCTACAGTAGAGGATGATAAGGTTTTTTGCAATGGTTTATACTAACTTATCTCATGAGTCCTTGTTGAGTTTTGTGTGGATGAAGCTTCTGAGATTTAGGGAGACCGTGATATGAGAGGAATTAAGGAGACACAAAAGCTCAAGCTTGGGGATTCCCAAGGCAACCCAAGATAATATTTCAAGAAGTCTCAATCATCTAAGCTTGGGGATGCCCCGGTTGGCATCCCACCTTTCTTCTTCAACAACTATCGGTTAGTATCGGTTGATCCTAAGTTTTTGCTTCTTCACATGATGTTTGCTATTCTTAGAATGTCATTTTCTTTTGCTTTGCTTTCTGTTTGAATAAAATACCAAGATCTGAAGTTATTAAATGTTAGAGAGTCTTCACATAGTTGCATAATTATTCGACTACTCATTGATCTTCACTTATATCTTTCGGAGTAGTTTGTCATTTGCTCTAGTGCTTCACTTATAACTTTTTAGAGCATGGTGGTAGTTTTATTTTGAAGAAATAGATGAAGTCTCATGCTTCACTTATATTATTTTGAGAGTCTTAAATAGCATGGTAATGTGCTTAATCTTAATATGCTAAGCATAAAAGATTTGTAAAAATTCTCATGAGTGTGTTGAATACTAAGAGAAGTTTGATGCTTGATGATTGTTTTGAGATATGGAGGTAATAATATCAAAGTCGTGCTAGTTGAGTAGTTGTGAATTTGAGAAATGCTTGTGTTGAAGTTTGCATGTCCCGTAGCATGCACGTATGGTAAACGTTGTGTAACAAATTTGAAACATGAGGTGTTATTTGATTGTCCTCCTTATGAGTGGCGGCCGGGGACGAGCGATGGTCTTTTCCTACCAATCTATCCCCCTAGGAGCATGCGCGTAGTGCCGAGGTTTTTGATGACTTGTAGATTTTTGCAATAAGTATGTGAGTTCTTTATGACTAATGTTGAGTCCATGGATTATACGCACTCTCACCCTTCCATCCTTGCTAGCCTCTTCGGTACCGTGCATTGCCCTTTCTCACATTGAGAGTTGGTGCAAACTTCGCCGGTGCATCCAAACCCCGTGATATGATACGCTATTTCACACATAAACCTCCTTATATCTTCCTCAAAACAGCCACCATACCTACCTATTATGGCATTTCCATAGCCATTCCGAGATATATTGCCATGCAACTTTCCACCATACCGTTCATCATGACACATTCATCATTTTCATATTGCTTTAGCATGATCATGTAGTTGACATAGTATTTTGGCAAAGCCACCGTTCATAATTCTCTCATACATGTCACTCTTGATTCATTGCATATCCTGGTACACCGCCGGAGGCATCCATATAGAGTCATACTTTGTTCTAGTATCGAGTTGTAATCATTGAGTTGTAAATAAATAGAAGTGTGATGATCATCATTCAATAGAGAATTGTCCCAAAAAAAAAGGAGAGAAATGCCAAAGAAAAAAAAGAAGGCCCAAAAATATATATAAAAATAAAATAAAAATAAAAATAAAAAGGGGCAATGCTACTATCCTTTTACCACACTTGTGCTTCAAAGTAGCACCGTAATCTTCATGATAGAGAGTCTCTTGTTTTGTCACTTTCATATACTAGTGGGAACTTTTCATTATAGAACTTGGCTTGTATATTCCAACAATGGGCCTCCTCAAGTGCCCTAGGTCTTCGTGAGCAAGCAAGTTGGATGCACACCCACTTAGTTTCTTTTGTTGAGCTTGCATAAATTTATAGCTCTAGTGCATCCGTTGCATGGCAATCCCTACTCCTTGCATCAACATCAATCGATGGGCATCTCCATATCTCATTGATTAGCCTCGTTGGTGTGAGACTTTCTCCTTTTTTTGTCTTCTCCACATAATCCCCATCATCATATTCTATTCCACCCATAGTGCTATATCCATGGCTCACGCTCATGTATTGCGTGAAGGTTTATAAAGTTTGAGATTACTAGAGTATGAAACAATTGCTTGGCTTGTCATCAGGGTTGTGCATGATGAGATCATTCTTGTGTGACGAAAATGGAGCATGACTAAACTATCTGATTTTGTAGGGATGAACTTTCTTTGGCCATGTTATTTTGAGAAGACATAATTTCTTAGTTAGTATGCTTGAAGTATTATTATTTTTATGTCAATATAAACTTTTGTCTTGAATCTTTCGGATCTGAATATTCATATCACAAGTAAGAAGAATTACATTGAAATTATGCCAACTAGCATTCCACATCAAAAATTATCTTTTTATCATTCACCTACTCGAGGACAAGCAGGAATTAAGCTTGGGGATGCTTGATACGTCTCCAACGTATCTATAATTTTTGATTGCTCCATGCTATATTATCTACTGTTTTGGGCAATATTGGGCTTTATTTTCCACTTTTATATTATTTTCGGGACTAACCTATTAACCAGAGGCCCAACCCAGATTTGCTGTTTTATGCCTATTTCAGTGTTTCGAAGAAAAGAAATATCAAACGAAGTCGAAACGGAATGAAATCAACTGGAGAAGTTATTTTTGGAAGGAAACCTACCGGATAGACTTGGACCCTACGTCAGAAGATGAAGGAGGAGCTCACGAGGGTAGGGGGCGCGCCCCCCTGCCTCATGGCCCCCCTTCGGTCCACCGACATACTCCTTTCACCCATATATACCTACATATCCTAAAACTTCCAGAGAGCATAATAGATCGGGAGTTCCGCCGCCAGAAGTCTCCGTAGCTACCGAAAACCAATCTAGACCCGTTCCGGCACCCTGCCGGAGGGGGAAATCCTTCTCCGGTGGCCATCTTCATCATCCCGGTGCTCTCCATGACGAGGATGGAGTAGTTCTCCCTCGAGGCTGAGGGTATGTACCAGTAGCTATGTGTTTGATCTCTCTCTCTCTCTCGTGTTCTTGATTTGGCACGATCTTGATGTATCGCGAGCTTTGCTATTATAGTTGGATCCTATGTTTCTCCTCCCCCTCTTCTCTCTTGTAATGAATTGAGTTTCCCCTTTGAAGTAATCTTATCGGATTGAGTCTTTAAAGATTTGAGAACACTTGATGTATGTCTTGCCGTGGATATCTGTGGTGACAATGGTATATCACGTGATTAACTTGATGTATGTTTTGGTGATCAACTTGCGGGTTCCGCCCATGAACCTATGCATAGGGGTTGGCACACGTTTTCGTCGTGATTCTCCGGTAGGAACTTTGGGGCACTCTTTGAGGTCCTTTGTGTTGGTTGAATAGATGAATCTGAGATTGTGTGATGCATATCGTATAATCATACCCACGGATACTTGAGGTGACATTGGAGTATCTAGGTGAGATTAGGGTTTTGGTTGATTTGTGTCTTAAGGTGTTATTCTAGTACGAACTCTAGGGCTGTTTGTGACACTTATAGGAATAGCCCAACGGATTGATTGGAAAGAATAACTTTGAGGTGGTTTCGTACCCTACCATAATCTCTTCGTTCGTTCTCCGCTATTAGTGACTTTGGAGTGACTCTTTGTTGCATGTTGAGGGATGGTTATGTGATCCAATTATGTTATCATTGTTGAGGGAACTTACACTAGCGAAAGTATGAACCCTAGGCCTTGTTTCAACGCATTGCAATACCATTTACGCTCACTTTTATCATTAGTTACCTTGCTGTTTTTATAATTTCATATTACAAATACCTTTATCTACTATCCATATTGCACTTGTATCACCATCTCTTCGCCGAACTAGTGCACCTATACAATTTACCATTGTATTGGGTGTGTTGGGCACACAAGAGACTCTTTGTTATTTGGTTGCAGGGTTGCTTGAGAGAGACCATCTTCATCCTACGCCTCCTATGGATTGATAAACCTTAGGTCATCCACTTGAGGGAAATTTGCTACTGTCCTACAAACCTCTGCACTTGGAGGCCCAACAACATCTACAAGAAGAAGGTTGTGTAGAAGACATCACAAACTACTCACACATCATCGGAGGGGCCATGGAGTTGATGTAGAGGCCCTCCGTGATCAATGCCCCCTTTGGCGGGGCTCCGGAAAAGGCCCCAAGATGGGATCTCTTGGGCACAGAAGGTTGCGGCGGTGGAAATAGGGTTTCGTGGTGCTCCTGGATGTTTGCGGGGTATGTGAACATATATAGGAGGAAGAAGTAGTTCGCTGGAGCAACGAGGGGCCCACGAGGGGGAGGGTGCGCCTAGGGGGGTAGGCGCGCCCCCTGCCTCGTGGCCGCCTCGTTGATTGCTTGACGTCCACTCCAATTCCTCTGGATCACGTTTGTTCCAAAAATCACGTTCCCGAAGGTTTCATTCCATTTGGACTCCATTTGATATTCCTTTTCTACGAAACACTGAAATAGGCAAAAAACAACAATTTGGGCTGGGCCTCCGGTTAATAGGTTAGTCCCAAAAATAATATAAAAGTGTAAAATAAAGCCCATTAACATCCAAAACAGATAATATAATAGCATGGAACAATAAAAAATTATAGATACGCTGGAGACGTATCAGCATCCCCTAGCTTAATTCCTGCTCGTCCTCGAGTAGGTAAATGATAAAAACAGAATTTTTGATGTGGAATGCTTTCTAGAATATTCTTCAATGTATTTTTCTCTTTTGTGGCAAGAATGTTCAGATTCGAAAGATTCAAAGTTTATTGTTGACATAAAAATAGTAATACTCCAAGTATGATAATCAAGCAATTATGTCTTATCAAAATACCATAGCCAAAGAAAACTTATCCCTACAAAGTCATATAGTTTGGCCATGCTTCATTTTCGTCACACAAAATGCTCTCATCATGCACAACCGCGATGACAAGCCAAGCGATTGTCTCATACTTAGCCTTTTCAAACTCTTTCAACTTTTACGCAATATATGAGCGCGAGCCATGGACATAGCACTATGGGTGGAATAGAATATGATGATTGAGGTTGTGTGAGAAGACAAAAAGGGAGAACGTCTCACATTGACGTGGATAATCAATGGGCTATGGAGATGCCCACTGATTGATGTCAATGCAAGGAGTAGGGATTGCCATGCAACGGATGCACTAGAGCTATAAATATATGAAATCTCATCAAAGAAACTAAGTGGGTGTGCATCCAACTCGCTTGCTCACGAAGACCTAGGGCATTTGAGGAAGCCAATCATTGGAATATACAAGTCAAGTTCTATAATGAAAAATTCCCACTAGTATATGGAAGTGACAAAATAAGAGACTCTCTATCATGAAGATCATGGTGCTACTTTGAAGCACAAGTGTGGAAATAGGATAGTAACATTGTCCCTTCTCTCTTTTTCTCTCATTTATTTATTATTTTTTGGGCCTTCCTTTTTTTCTTCTTTTGTGGCCTATTTTCTTTCTTTCTTTTTTCGTCCAGAGTCTCATCCCGACTTGTGGGGGAATCATAGTCTCCATCATCCTTTCCTCACATGGGACAATGCTCTAATGATGATCATCACACTTTTATTTTCTTACAACTCAAGAATTACAACTCGATACTTAGAACAAAATATGACTCTATGTGAATGCCTCCGGCGGTGTACCGGGATTGCGATGAATCAAGAGTGACATGTATGAACAAAATTATGAACGGTGGCTTTGCCACAAATACGATGTCAACTACATGATCATGCAAAGCAATATGACAATGATGATGCGTGTCATAATAAATAGAACGGTGGAAAGTTGCATGGCAATATATCTCGGAATGGCTATGGAAATGCCATAATAGGTAGGTATGGTGGCTGTTTTGACGAAGATATAAGGAGGCTTATGTGTGATAGAGCGTATCATATCACGGGGTTTGGATGCACCGGCGAAGTTTGCACCAACTCTCAAGGTGAGAAAGGGCAATGCACGGTACCGAAGAGGCTAGCAATGGTGGAAGGGTGAGAGTGCGTATAATCCATGGACTCAACGTTAGTCATAAAGAACTCACATACTTATTGAAAAAATCTACAAGTCATCAAAACCAAGCACTACGCGCATGCTCCTAGGGGGATAGATTGGTAGGAAAAGACCATCGCTCATCCCCGACCGCCACTCATAAGGAAAGCAATCAAAGAACACCCCATGCTTCAAATTTGTCACATAACGTTCACCATACGTCCATGCTACGGGACTTGCCAACTTCAACACAAGTATTCATCAATTTCACAATTACTCAACTAGCACACTTCTAATATTACCACATTTATATCTCAAAACCATCTATCAAGCATCCAACTTCTCTTAGCATTTAAAATTTATAACCAAAGTGAATTACCATGATGTTCTAAAGGACTCTCAAAATGATATAAGTGAAGCATGAGAGATCAATTATTTCTATAAAATAAAACCACCGCCGTGCTCTAAAAGATATAAGCGAAGCACTAGAGCAAAAAACTATATACCTCAAAAGATATAAGTGAAGCACATAGAATATTCTAATAAATTCCAATTCATGTGTGTCTCTCCCAAAAGGTGTGTATAGCAAGGATGATTGTGGTAAACTAAAAGCAAAGACTCAAATCATACAAGACGCTCCAAGCGAAACACATATCATGTGGCGAATAAAAATATAGCTCCAAGTAAAGTTACCGATAGACAAAGACGAAAGAGGGGATGCCTCCCGGGGCATCCCCAAGCTTAGGCTTTTTGGTGTCCTTGGATTTTACCTTGGGGTGCCTTGGGCATCCCCAAGCTTAGGCTATTTCCACTCCTTGGTCCATAATCCATCAAATCCTTACCCAAAACTTGAAAACTTCACAACACAAAACTTAAAAGAAAAATCTTCGTGAGCTCCGTTAGTAATAGAAAGCAAGCCACCACTTCAAGGTACTGTAATGAACTCATTCTTGATTTATATTGGTGTTAAACCTACCGTATTCCAACTTTTCTGTGGTTCATAAACTCTATTACTAGCCATAGATTCATCAAAATAAGCAACCAACACACAAAAAACAGAATCTGTCAAAAACAGAATAATCTGTAGTAATTTGTACGTTTCGACCACTTATGGAACCCCAAAAATTCTAAAATAAATTTCTGGACGTGTGGAATTTATCTATTAATCATCTACAAAACGAATTAACTAAATAGCACTCTCCAATAAAAATGGCAGCAATTCTTGTGAGCGTTAAAGTTTCTGTTTTTTACAGCAAGATCAAAAAGACTTTCCCCAAGTCTTCCCAATGGTTCTACTTGGCACAAACACTAATTAAGCACAAAAAACACAACCAAAACAGAGGCTAGATAAATTATTTATTGAATAACAGCAAGGAAAAGTATTGGGTTGACTCCCAACAAGCGCTTTCGTTTAACGCCCCTAGCTAGGCATTGATAAATTCAACGATGCTCACAAGAAAGACAAGAATTGAAGCACAAAGAGAGCATCATAAAACATGTGACAAACACATCTAAGTCTAACATAGTTTCTATGCATAGTAATCTTAAAGGCAAACAAATTATCATAGCAAGCAAAAACTAGCATATGCAAGGAAGCGGAAATAAACAATAGTAATCTCAACATAACGAGAGGTAATTTAGTAACATTAAAATTTCTACAATCATATTTTCCTCTATCATAATAATTACATGTGGGATAATAAGCAAATTCAAAAAAATATTTATCACATAAAATATTTTCAACACGATCCACATGCATGCAAAGTTGACACTCTTCCAAAATAGCGGGATTAACATTAACTAAAGTCATGACCTCCCCAAACCCACTTTTATCAAAAATTTCATAAGATTGAATATTCTCCAAATATGTGGGATATAAAGTTGACACTCTTCCAAACCCAATTTCAATAATATTGCAAACACTATTATCAATCTCATAATCATCATGGGGCTTAAATAAATTTTCAAGATCATAAGAAGAATCACCCCAATCATGATCATTGCAACAAGTAGTAGACATAGCAAAACTAGCATCCCCAAGCTTAGGGTTTTGCATATTATAAGCACAATTGACATTAATAGAATTTATACTATCATCATTGCAATCATGCTTTCTATTGAAAGATCCATCGTGAATCACTCCATAAAGTATTTCATCACAATTTTCAGATTCACGAATTTCAAGCAAAACTTCATAAAGATAATCTAGTGCACAAAACTCACTAGCAATTGGTTCATCATAATTGAATATCTTAAAAAGATTAGCAAGCGGATGAGGATCCATAGATCTTAGGTTCTCCTTTAGCAATAAATAAACAACTATTCCAACCAAACGAGCAAAGGAGCCAAGTAAGACATCAAAGCAAATGGAAAGACGAACAGAAGAAGGGCGAATAAAATGGCAGGGGTGAAGTGGGGGAGTGGAAAACGAGAGGCAGATGGCAAATAATGTAATGGGAAGGATAAGATTTGTGATGGGTACTTGGTATGTCTTGAATTGGCATAGATCTCCCCAGCAACGGCGCCAAAAATCCTTCTTGCTACCTCTTGAGCACTGCGTTGGTTTTCCCTTGAAGAGGAAAGGGTGGTGCAATAAAGTAGCGTAAGTATTTCCCTCAGTTTTTGAGAACCAAGGTATCAATCCAGTAGGAGACCACGCGCGAGTCACCTCGTACCTACACAAACAAATAAGAACCTCACAGCCAACGCGATAAAGGGGTTGTTAATCCCTTCACGGCCACTTGCAAGAGTGAGATCTGATAGAGATGATAATAATAAGATAAGTATTTTTGGTATTTTTATGATATAAATTGAAAGTAAAGATTGCAAAATAAAATAGATTGGAAACTTGTATGATGGAAAATAGACCCGGGGGCCATAGTTTTCACTAGTGCCTTCTCTCAAGATAGCATAAGTATTACGGTGGGTGAACAAATTACTGTCGAGCAATTGATAGAAAAGCGAATAATTATGAGAATATCTAGGCATGATCATGTATATAGGCATCACGTCCATGACAAGTAGACCGACTCCTGCCTGCATCTACTACTATTACTCCACACATCGACCGCTATCCAACATGCATCTAGAGTATTAAGTTCATAAGAACAGAGTAACGCCTTAAGCAAGATGACATGATGTAGAGGGATAAACTCATGAAATATGATATAAACCCCATATTTTTATCCTCGATGGCAACAATACAATATGTGTCGTTTCCCTTTCTGTCACTGGGATCGAGCACCGCAAGATTGAACCCAAAGCTAAGCACTTCTCCCGTTGCAAGAAAGATCAATCTAGTAGGACAAACCAAACTGATAATTCAAAGAGACTTGCAAAGATAAACCAATCATACATAAAAGAATTCATAGAAGATTCAAATATTGCTCATAGATAATCTGGATCATAAACCCACAATTCATCGGATCTCGACAAACACACCGCAAAACAAGATTACATCAAATAGATCTCCAAGAGAATCGAGGAGAACTTTGTATTGAGATCCAAAGAGAGAGAGAAGCCATCTAGATACTAGCTATGGACCCGAAGGTCTGAAGTAAACTACTCACACATCATCGAAGGGGCCATGGAGTTGATGTAGAGGCCCTCCATGATCAATGCCCCCTCCGGCGGAGCTCCGGAAAAGGCCCCAAGATGGGATCTCTTGGGTATAGAAGGTTGCGGCGGTGGAAATGGGGTTTCATGGTGCTCCTAGATGTTTGCGGGGTATGTGAACATATATAGGAGGAAGAAGTTGGTCGGTGGAGCAAAGAGGGGCCCACGAGGGGAAGGGCGCGCCCAGAGGGGGTAGGCGTGCCCCCCTGCCTCGTGGCCGCCTCGTTGATTGCTTGATGTCCACTCCAAGTCCTATGGATCATGTTTGTTCCAAAAATCACGTTCCCGAAGGTTTCATTCCGTTTGGACTCCGTTTGATATTCCTTTTCTATGAAACACTGAAATAGGCAAAAAACAACAATTTGGGCTGGGCCTCCGGTTAATAGGTTAGTCCCAAAAATAATATAAAATGTAAAATAAAGCCCATTAACATCCAAAACAGATAATATAATAGCATGGAACAATAAAAAAAATTATAGATACGTTGGAGACGTATCAATATACACGTTATTGATGTGTACTTTACTAGTGTTTATAGCAACCCCTCAGTATTTGATACTAGTTCAGTTGCTGAGATTAGTAACTCGAAACGAGAGTTGCAGAATGAACAGAGACTAGTTAAGGGTGAAGTGACGATGTGTGTTGGAAGTGGTTCCAAGATTGATATGATCATCATCGCACACTCCCTATACTTTCGGGATTAGTGTTGAACCTAAATAAACGTTATTTGGTGTTTGCGTTAAGCATGAATATGATTTGATCATGTTTATTGCAATACAGTTATTCATTTAAGTCAGAGAATAATTGTTGTTCTGTTTACATGAATAAAACCTTCAATGGTCATACACCCAAGGTGAATGGTTTATTGAATCTCGATTGTAGTGATACACATATTCATAGTATTGAAGCCAAAAGATGCAAAGTTAATAATGATAGTGCAAATTATTTATGGCACTGCCGTTTAGGTCATATTGGTGTAAAGCGCATGAAGAAAATCCATGCTGATGAGCTTTTGGAATCACTTGATTATGAAACAGCTGATGCTTGCGAACCATGCCTTATGGGCAAGATGACTAAGACTCCGTTCTCCGGAACAATGGAGCGAGCAACAGACTTGTTGGAAATAATACATACTGATGTATGCAGTCCGATGAGTGTTGAGGCTCGTGGCAGGTATCGTTATTTTCTGACCTTCAGAGATGATTTGAGTAAGATATGGATATATCTTCTTTGATGAAACATAAATCTGAAACAGTTGAAAAGTTCAAATAATTTCAGAGTGAAGTGGAAAATCATCGTAACAAGAAAATAAAGTTTCTACGATTTGACCATGGAGGAGAATATTTGAGTTACGAGTATGGCCTTCATTTGAAACAATGTGGAATAGTTTCGCAACTCACGCCACCTGGAACACCACAGCGTAATGGTGTGTTCGAACAACGTAACCGTACTTTATTAGATATGGTGCAATCTATGATGTCTCTTACCGATTTACCACTATCGTTTTGGGGTTATGCATTAGAGACAGCTGCATTCACGTTAAATAGGACACCATCTAAATCCGTTGAGACGACGCCATATGAACTGTGGTTTGGCAAGAAACCAAAGTTTTCGTTTCTTAAAGTTTGGGGTTGCGATACTTATGTGAAAAGGTTTCATCCTGATAAGCTCAAACCCAAATCGGAGAAATGTGTCTTCATAGGATACCCAAAGGAGACAGTTGGGTACAACTTCTATCACAAATCCGAAGGCAAGACATTCGTTGCTAAGAATGGATCCTCTCTAGAGAAGGAGTTTCTCTCGAAAGAAGTGAGTGGGAGGAAAGTAGAACTTGATGAGGTAACTGTACCCGCTCCCTTATTGGAAAGTACTTCATCACATAAATCTGTTCTTGTGACTCCTACACAAATTAGTGAGGAAGCTAATGATGATGATCATGTAACTTCAGATCAAGTTACTACCGAACCTCGTAGGTCAACCAGAGTGAGATCCGCACCAGAGTGGTACGGTAATCCTGTTCTGGATGTCATGTTACTTGACCATGACGAACCTATGAACTATGAGGAAGTGATGATGAACCTAGATTCTGCGAAATGGCTTGAGGCCATGAAATCTGAGATGGGATCCATGTATGAGAATAAATTATGGACTTTGATTGACTTGCCCGATGATCGGTGAGTCATTAAGAATAAATGGATATTGAAGAGGAAGACGGACACTGATAGTAGTGTTACTATCTACAAAGCTCAAATTGTCGCAAAATGTTTTCGACAAGTTCAAGGTGTTGACTATGATGAGATTTTCTCACTCGTATCGATGCTTAAAAGTCTGTCTGAATCATGTTAGCAGTTGCCACATTTTATGAAATCTGGAAAATGGATGTCAAAACTGTATTCCTTCATGGATTTCTTAAAAGAAGAGTTGTATATGATGCAACCAGAAGGTTTTGTCGATCCTAAAGGTGCTAACAAAGTGAGCAAGCTCCAGCGATCCATCTATGGACTGGTGCAATCATCTTGGAGTTAGAATATATGCTTTGATAAAGTGATCAAAACATATGGTTTTATACAGACTTGCGGTGAAGTCTGTATTTACAAGAAAGTGAGTGGGAGCACTACAACATTTCTGATAAGTATGTGTGAATGACATATTGTTGATCGAAAATAATGTAGAATTTTCTGGAAAGCATAAAGGAGTGTTTGAAAAGAGTTTTTCAAAGAAAGACCTTGATGAAGCTTCTTACACATTGAGCATCAAGATCTATAGAGATAGATCAAGACGCTTGATAAGTTTTTTTCAATGAGTACATACCTTGACAAGATTTTGAAGTAGTTCAAAATGGAACAGTCAAAGAAGGAGTTCTTACCTGTGTTGCAAGGTGTGAAGTTGAGTAAAGACTCAAAACCCGACCACAACAGAAAATAGAAAGAGAATGAAAAGTCATTCCCTATGCCTCAGTCATAGGTTCTATAAACTATGCTATGCTGTTTACCAGTCCTATTGTATACCTTAGCATCTTTCTGGCAAGGGAGTACAATAGTGATCTAGGAGTAGATCACTGGACAACGGTCAAAATTATCCTTAGAGGACTAAGAAAATATTTCTCGGTTATGGAAGTGATAAAATAGTTCGTCGTAAAGAGTTACGTCGATGCAAGCTTTTTACATCGATCTAGATGACTCTAAGAATCGATCTGGATACATATTGAAAGTGGGAGCAATTAGCTAGAGTAGCTCTGCACAGAGCATTGTAGACATAAAAATTTGCGAAATACATACGGATCTGAATGTTGCAGACCTGTAGGCTAAACTTCTCTCACAAGCAAAACATGATCACTCTTTGGGTGTTAATCACATAGCGATGTGAACTAGATTATTGACTCTAGTAAAACCTTTGGGTATTAGTCACATGAAGATGTGAACTAATCACATAAATATGTGAACTAGATTATTGACTCTAGTGCAAGTGGGAGACTGAAGGAAATATGCCCTAGAGGCAATAATAAAGTTATTATTTATTTCCTTATATCATGATAAACTAGCGGGGTAACCCGCGCATTTGCGCGGCTAGATGTATTCCATGTTGTAAGAGTTGGTATCATTTTCCTTCCAAATGATGTACTATTAATTGTTGCTGGACTTTATTCACCTGATTTTTGGCTTTTTATGTGCATATCATTTCATGTTGTAAGGTAGACATGTTATTATTTAACAGTACCATGTATCAATATTTTTTGCTTCCACACAAAGACTACCCTTGTTCCATTTTCCACTTCTTCTCATCGAGGAATGTCTATTTTTTCAGTAAAATTTTGTTAATAATTTTATATGCCTTTGTACTGATATCTTTACACCTCTACCGACTTCCCGTGCATGTTGGTAAAGTAGACATGCTCATCATTCTAAATACTACCATTGACTAAATATGCCAGATTCTAACACGCATGACATGTCTCCACAGCATTCCTGCCACTTTTCCTATAGAATTATGAATATTGAAATGACCTATGTGGCCATGGGAATCGGAATTCAAATGGTCTTATACATTCTCACAATCAAGTGCTATAAAATTCGGATACTTCATATATTTGCCATGGAATTTGCCTTGCCTATCAATTTCTAAAATAGAGTAGTAGTCTTTGCCCACATAATAAGCTCTATATTTAGTATTGATATCTAAATTTACAAATTAGCTACATTGCTACAATGTTGACCCACTCTACGATCGAAGATGGAGATATTTTAGCATTATTGAATTCACATGCTGGCTTCTTTAGTGTCATTGTAAGTTGTATTCTACTGTCCATTATGCAAAACATATGCTTTCATAAACGAAATGCAAATCAACATGTTGGATTCCTATTTCTTCACCATGTATGGGTGGCTTTTATCAAGCTCAAGCATGTGCATGTAATCACTTGGGCATATGGTGGTTTCTTGAAGTTCATGAAACCGTAACAGACAAAAGGTGATTTCTTGAAATTAGCACATATTGTCTAGAATTTTCTTAAATCACAGTCCATCTAAATCCCAGTTTTCAACTTTTGGAAAGACCTCTAAGTATGCTCACGTTCATCGCTTAATGTAATACTAACATGTTTCAATAAATGACAAAAAAGTGAATGCAATAACATTTTGCAAAAGTTCTTCATTTCCTTGAATTGCATTATTAATAGTATCAAGGTATTTTTGGATCTGCAATAATTCAGCGATGGTATATCAACAAATCTAACTTTATATATGCACAAATAGCTGTAGTATAGAAAAGTTCCACGTCTTTATATGATCTATAATATATACAGTTAGAAGCTCATAAGCAAATTTGTAGACATGTTCGTTATTCTCGGTCCTACCATTGACTAAATATATCAGCTCCGAACATCATATGGCTTCAAAGCATTTAACCCACTTTTATGGAATGATGAGTACTGAAATGACCTATTCATGGTTTTTATTGTTCTTCCAAACTTGTCTGGAATTTTCTTAAACCATAGTCCATTTAAAGTCTTTTTTTCAGCTTTTGGACAAACTTCTAAATATGCTCACCTTCATTGCCTTTATTTATAGGATTAATGTAAAACTGAAATGTGTTAACAATTGGCAAAATACATGAAAGCACTTCCATGAATTGTATTGTTTTGAGGTATTTAAGATATGCAAAATTCTTTGATGATATATCAAAAAAACTAACTTTATATATACACAAATAGTAACTTTATATATACACAAATAGTTGGCGTATGAAAAAAGTTTCCTGTCTATATTGGACCAAAAATAGAATTTGTGCTCTGGATAAAAATTAATTGAATATTATAATTCCATGTTCGTATGGGCTTCTCCACTGAGGTTACTCAAGCAAGTACATGCAACCTTTTTTTTGAGCATAAGTACAGACACAAGCGCTCATATACACGCGCATACACTCACCCCTATGAACGCACACACGCACATCCTACCCCTATGAGCATCTCCGAGAGACTGAGCCGGCATATCATCTTGAGATTTACGAAGTCACCGTAGACGCCTCGTCGTCGACGAGAACGTCTCCTCCCACTGAAAGCGTATCGCTGAAAATCCTAATAAATCTAGAAATAATGCAAGCACCAGGATTTGAACCCTGGTGGGTTGGGGATACTACTGTCTACCTAACCAACTCAACCAGAGGCTGATTCGCAAGTACATGCAACCTTAAGGCATGAGACATGCACGTGCGTGTCCCTAAAAAAAAGTGCGTATGTGTTGGTTGGTGTGCATCGCCCCATTGCCCACGATCCCCATTGGATTTCTTAACCTGTTTGTTCTTTAGACCATGTATTTTCTTTTCTTTTTCTTGAGGAAGACCATGAATTTTCTGGCGATACTTTTCAGATAAAGCATAAAAAAACTGCTTATATTATCATATAGTATAAGCAAGCTATCAAGAGTGTACACAGGTAGTAGCAATGGTGCCGTGGTTGTTGACTTCTTTTTATACAACATGGTTTTTTTTGCGAGATTATACAACATGTTTTTTTGTGGGGTATACAACATGGTTTTTGACTTTAATTGCTGTCGCTTGTCACGCCTTTCATTTTCTGGGTAATCGATCGCCGTTGGCGCATATCGTGTGCGCCCCGCTTTCGTGCTCCTGCCGGTGCATACAAGAGCAGGAAGTCAGATCGTGCATGTGTTTTTTCAAGAACGTGTAGAGCTACAGGTACGTGTATGCGTGCTTCTCTATCTGCATAGACAGTGCGTAAGTGAGTACAGGAGCAGGAAGTCATATCGTGCGTGTGTTCTTTCAAGAACGTGTGGAGCTACTGGCACATGTATGTGTGCTTCTCTATTTGCATAGACACGCTCGTCTACGTGTCCGTGTGCTACAGGTTTTCCTATCTAAAGTGTCCCGGGTCTTTTCCTAGTAGTCTGTGTAGCTACAGGTACGTGTCCATGTGCTCTTGCCTAAAATCATAGCTACAGGTACGTGTCCGTGTGCTCTTGTCTAAAATCAATCTGTCGATGGCTGCATAGTCTTGAGCGTGTACGTCTCTTAGCATCTCCAACAGCCGCGGTAAAAGGCGCGCGCGGTAAACCTAATCTTTTAGGCGCGCGGGACGTTTCGGCGCGCTTCAGTGGTGGCGAAAAAGTTGCGCGCGTGGGAAAGGTTTGCGCGCGCGGGAAAAGGCGGTAGGTCGTGCGTTTTTTTGGCGCACCGCTTCCGGCGCGTCTATAAAATGCGGCGCTCGCCACGCGCCTATTCCACACGCTTCTCTTCCTCTTTCGTTGCCACGCGCCCCTCCACCGCTTCCTCGGTTGCTTCCGCTGCCCCGCGCGCCACCGCTCCAGCGCCCCGCCACCATGCCGCCGCGCCGCCGAGGAGTGTCGGGCTACCGCGGCGTCCGCCAGAGCCCCAACGGCGGGTTTTACTCGGAGATATGGTCCGGCCAACTCCGGCTCGGCCTTGGCACCTTCGAGACGGCGCATGAGGCCGCCCGCGCGTACGACACGGCGGCGTGGCGCCTAGGCAGGCCGAGCCAGCAGATGAACTTCCACGACGTCCACACGCTACAGCAGGCGCTGGAAGTTGCCCTGCCGCCTCGTCTTTGCATGGCACAAGACCGTGCGTATCACGCTGAGTGGCAGAACCGCCTCCTCGTCGCCCATGAGGACAAGCGGGTCATGGCGGAGTGGCGCCAGCAACACCCGGAGGACGTCTCCTACGAGCAAGCCTACTGGGCAAGGCACCGCGAGGAGGAGACGCAAAGGCGCCGCGCTGAGCGGTTGGACAGGCATCGGCGGAAGGCCCTGGCGCTATCCCAGTGCGATGTTGTTGAGAATGGTGGTGAGACGATCTTTACGTCTGATGATGATCGTTGGAAAGACATGTGGCTCAATACCTCGGATCAGACCAGCGAGGATGGCGACGATGACGATGACGACGACGACGACTGGGAGTAGGCTGTAGCTGCACTAGTAGTTTTTATCTATGTCCTTGCACTATCTAAATAATTTTTATCTATCTATGTTATGGAACTATGTAAAATATCTATGTATCGTTTTTTCTATCTATGAATTTTATTAAAAAAATGTATGCACTGTTTAGCGCGCGCTGCATTTTAGCGCGACCGCTGGAGCTACGCGCGCGCTCAATTTTGACGCGTCTGCTGGAGCCACCGCTGCCGGCAGCGCTAAATCAGGCGAACGGCGCGCGACAAATGCCTTTTTTGCGCGCGGCACGTTGCGTGGCTGTCGGAGATGCTCTTACACGCACCTTGACTAAATTCAATGATCGTAATATGCGGTTGAATCTGCACCGTTGACATATCTTAACTTTGAAGGGATAAATCTTTACCGTTAGTTTTCTATCATTTTAATAAAATAAATAATAGATAATAGATAATAGATAGATAGATAATAGATGTTTATTATTCATGTTAGAATTGTATTAACCAAAAACTTAGTACATGTGTGAATACATAGACAAACAGAGTGTCACTAGTATGCCTTTACTTGACTAGCTCTTTGAATCAAAGATGGTTAAGTTTCCTAGCCATAGACATGAGTTGTCATTTGATTAACGGGATCACATCATTAGAGAATGATGTGATTGACTTGACCCATTCCGTTAGCTTAGCACGATGATCGTTTAGTTTGTTGCTACTGCTTTCTTCATGACTTATACATGTTCCTCTGACTATGAGATTATGCAACTCCCGAATACCGGAGGAACACTTTGTGTGCTACCAAACGTCACAACGTAACTGGGTGATTATAAAGGTGCTCTACAGGTGTCTCCGATGGTACTAGTTGAGTTGGCATAGATCGAGATTAGGATTTGTCACTCCGATTGTCGGAGAGGTATCTCTGGGCCCTCTCGATAATGCACATCACTATAAGCCTTGCAAGCAATGTGACTAATGAGTTAGTTGCGGGATGATGCATTACGGAACGAGTAAAGAGACTTGCCGGTAACGAGATTGAACTAGGTATTAAGATACCGACGATGGAATCTCGGGCAAGTAACATACCGATGACAAAGGGAACAACGTATACCGTTATGCGGTTTGACCGATAAAGATCTTCGTAGAATATGTAGGAGCCAATATGAGCATCCAGGTTCCACTATTGGTTATTGACCGGAGATGAGTCTTGGTCATGTCTACATTGTTCTCGAACCTGTAGGGTCCGCCCGCTTAACGTTCGGTGACGATTGGTATTATGAGTTTATGTGTTTTGATGTACCAAAGGTTGTTCTTCGGAGTCCCAGATGAGATCAGAGACATGATGAGGAGTCTCGAAATGTTCGAGACGTAAAGATCGATATATTGGAAGGCTATATTCGGACATCGGAAAGGTTTTGAGTGGTTCGGGTATTTATCGGAGTACTGGAGAGTTACGGGAATTCGCCTGGGAGTATATGGGCCTTATTGGGCTTTAGGGGAAAGAGAGAGGGGAGGCTGCGCACCCCCCAAGGCCTAGTCCGAATTGGACTAGGGGGAGGGGCGGCGCCCCCTCCTTCCTTCTCTTCTCTTTTCCTTTTCCTTCTCTCCTACTCCTACTACATGGAAGGGGATGAATCCTATTCCCGGTGGGAGTAGGACTCCCTAGGGCGCGCCATAGTAGAGGGCCGGCCCTCCCCCTCCTCCACTCCTTTATATTCGGGGGAGGGGGGCACCCCATGGACACACAAATTGATCGGTTGATCTTTTAGCCGTGTGCGGTGCCCCCCTCCACCATAACCCACCTCGGTCATATCGTAGCGGTGCTTACGCGAAGCCTTGCGTCGGTAACATCATCATCACCGTCATCACGCCGTTGTGCTGACGGAACTCTCCCTCGAAGCTTTGCTGGATCGGAGTTCATGGGACGTCACCGAGCTGAACGTGTGCTGAACTCGGACGTGCCGTATGTTCGGTACTTGGATCGATCGGATCGTGAAGACGTACGACTACATCAACCGCGTTCTCATAACGCTTCCGCTTATGGTCTACGAGGGTATGTGGACGACACTCTCCTCTCTCGTTGCTATGCGTCACCATTATCTTGTGTGTGCGTAGGATTTTTTTTGAAATTACTACGTTCCCCAACACTGAAGTGGATCGGCATGCAGCCAATCAGGCGGATGCCAGTGCGGATGCCTCCGGTCCTGAGGTGGTTGTGGCCGACAGCCCGCATCGGGTGGACCCCGCCAGCCCATGCGCCAGCCCATGCACCAGCCCATGCGCAGGAGACAGCGGGGAGCCCGCGGGGCCAGGATCGCCCTTGGATCACGAGCGAGGATCCTCTGCAGATCCTACGCGGCTATCCTCCTCGGATCGGGAGCCAGGATCTTCTACACCGGACTCTACAGTCTCTGCTACATTGGGATCTTCTGTGCCTACAACGTCTACAGCACCAGAAGCTCATCAACCCCCTCGCCGGCACACTAGATCACAGTCAGGTATTATCAAGGAAAAAGAATACACCGACGGTATAGTCAGGTATGACAGAGTAAAGCGTGCTTTTTCTCAGTAGTGTTGGCGAACCAACTCATTTGCATGATGCTCTTGCACATACAGAGTGGAAAGAAGCTATGGACCACGAATATGATGCACTCATGAAAAAAAATAAAACATGGCATTTAGTACCACTAAGGCAGGGTCACAATGTCACAGATTGTAAATGGGTATACAAGATAAAGAGAAAATCTGATGGAAGCATAGACAGATACAAGGCTAGACTAGTTGCCAAAGGTTTCAAACAGAGATTTGGTATTGATTATGAAGATACATTTAGTCCTGTTGTTAAGTCAGCTACTATTCGACTTGTACTATCTATTCACTAGTGCAGAACCGGGCAATAGCACCGGTTCGTAAGGCCCTTTAGTGCCGGTTTGGTAACCGGCGCTAAAGTGTAGGCACTAAAGGCCCCCCTTTAGTACCGGTTCAGCATGAACTGGTGCTAAAGGGCAACCACGTGGCACGAGCCAGCTTCGGGGGCAGGGAGCCCTTTAGTACCGGTTGGTGTCACCAACCGGTATTAAAAGGTTGGGAGGGTTTTGGGTTTATGATTTCTTTTTCATTTAATTTTGTGTTTTCCATTTAATTCTTTTTCGTTTGCTGGTATTTTACAATACTACATATTGTACACGTTATGCATATATATAAATAGAATTCTAGTAGAACCGATCATAATATATATATATATCATCGAATGTCTCACAACCACCATTAATTAATTCACACATGTATACACACATGTATATATATATATATACAATTTCTCCTAATTGGTGCCTTCGGAGCCAGTGGCATTAGCCTAATTGGTGCCTTCGGAGCACGATAACAATTGGAAGTGGTTCATGGGGCAGTAGCGGGTAATAGTATTCTCCTTTGGGATCTATGACCTGGTCGAGCAAAAATCCCGCTATTTCCTCTTGAATTGCTTCTATGCGGTCCTCTGTTAGGAGCTTCTCCCGCACCTCTTTGAACTGTTAAGAAGGAGATTAATATGCATGTGTATTAGTTGTGTGACTAGATATCGATAATGGTGTAAAAATTGTGAATAGTGTTCTGACAAATGTACCCACTCCTGTCTTTGAGATCTGCTCCTTTCGGACGCCATCATGCGAATGTTCTCGCAAACATAGTATGCACACAAATTATTTCCCGACGCCTGCTTCAGGGCCTTTACGAGAATGGAATTTGATCAGATAATAATTAATCAAGCATGATAATTAAAGAGATGACAACTAGCTAGTACTACTTAATTACTTACTTGGGGTCAATACCATTTCAGATTTTGTTTCCATGGGCCTGGAGTGGCCCTAATGAACTTTGCCCAAGCCCTGCCCGCTGACAAAGAAAATGAATAAATGGGTTATTGTTGGGGAACGTTGCAGAAAACAAAAAAAATTTCCTACGGTTTCACCAAGATCCATCTAGGAGTTCATCTAGCAACGAGTGATTAGATGCATCTATGTACCTTGTAGATCGCGAGCGGAAGCGTTCAAAGAACGGGGATGAGGTAGTCGTACTCGACGTGATTCGAATCACCGAAGATCTTAGCACCGAACGGACGATGCCTCCGCGTTCAACACACGTACAGAACAGCCACGTCTCCTCCTTCTTGATCCAGCAAGGGGAGAGGAGAGGTTGAGGGAGATGGCACCAGCAGCAGCACGACGGCGTGGTGATGATGGAGCTGCAGTACTCCGTCAGGGCTTCGCCAAGCGCTATGGAGGAGGAGGAGGTGTTGGAGAGGGAGAAGGAGGCAACCAAAGGCGTAGGAGAAAAGCCCTCCTTCCCTCACTATATATAGGAGGGCCAAGGGGGGGGGGGGGCGCCGGCCCTAGGAGATCCAATCTCCTAGGGTGGGGCGGCGGCCAAGGGGGGTTTCCCTCCCCCCCCCAAGGCACCTAGGAGGTGCCTTCCCCTCCTAGGACTCTTTCCCCTTGTAACCCTAGGCGCATGGGCCTCTTTGGGGCTGGTGCCCTTGGCCCATGTAGGCCAAGGCGCACCCCCTAGAGCCCATGTGGCCCCCCGGGACAGGTGGCCCCACCCGGTGGGCCCCCGGGCCCCTTCCGGTGGTCCCGGTACAATACCGATAACCCCGAAACTTGTCCCGATGCTCGAAACAGGACTTCCCATATATAAATCTTTATCTCCGGACCATTCCGGAACTCCTCGTGACGTCCGGGATCTCATCCAGGACTCCGAACAACATTCGGGTTATTGCATATACATATCCCTACAACCCTAGCGTCACCGAACCTTAAGTGTGTAGACCCTACGGGTTCAGGAGATATGTAGACATGACCGAGACGACTCTTCGGTCAATAACCAACAGCGGGATCTGGATACCCATGTTGGCTCCCACATACTCCACGATGATCTCATCAGATGAACCACGATGTCGAGGATTTAAGCAACCCCGTATGCAATTCCCTTTGTCAATCGGTATGTTACTTGCCCGAGATTCGATCGTCGGTATCCCAATACCTTGTTCAATCTCATTACCGGCAAGTCACTTTACTCGTACCGTAATGCATGATCCCGTGACCAGACACTTGGTCACTTTGAGCTCATTATGATGATGCATTACCGAGTGGGCCCAGTGATACCTCTCCGTCATATGGAGTGACAAATCCCAGTCTCGATCCGTGTCAACCCAACAGACACTTTCGGAGATACCTGTAGTGCACCTTTATAGTCACCCAGTTACGTTGTGACGTTTGGTACACCCAAAGCACTCCTACGGTATCCGGGAGTTACACGATCTCATGGTCAAAGGAAAAGATACTTGACATTGGAAAAGCTCTAGCAAACGAACTACACGATCTTTATGCTATGCTTAGGATTGGGTCTTGTCCATCACATCATTCTCCTAATGATGTGATCCCGTTATCAATGACATCCAATGTCCATAGACAGGAAACCATGACTATCTGTTGATCAACGAGCTAGTCAACTAGAGGCTTACTAGGGACATGTTGGTGCCTATTATTCACACGTGTATTACGATTTCCGGATAATACAGTTATAGCATGAATAAAGACAATTATCATGAACAAAGAAATATAATAATAATGCTTTTATTATTGCCTCTAGGGCATATTTCCAACAGTCTCCCACTTGCACTAGAGTCAATAATCTAGTTACATTGTGATGAATCGAACACCCATGGAATTCTGCTGTTGATCAGGTTTTGCCCTAGGGAGAGGTTTAGTCAACGGATCTGCTACATTCAGGTCCATATGTACTTTACAAATATCTATGTCTCCATTTTGAACATTTTCACGAATGGAGTTGAAGCGACGCTTGATGTGCCTTGTCTTCTTGTGAAACCTGGGCTCCTTGGCAAGTGCAATAGCTCCAGTGTTGTCACAAAAGAGTTTGATTGGCCCCGACGTATTGGGTATGACTCCTAGGTCGGTGATGAACTCCTTCACCCATATTGCTTCATGTGCTGCCTCCGAGGCTGCCATGTACTCCGCTTCACATGTAGATCCCGCCACGACGCTCTGCTTGCAGCTGCACCAGCTCACTGCTCCTCCATTCAACATACACACGTATCCGGTTTGTGACTTAGAGTCATCCAGATCTGTGTCGAAGCTAGCGTCGACATAACCCTTTACGACGAGCTCTTCGTCACCTCCATAAACGAGAAACATGTCCTTTGTCCTTTTCAGGTACTTCAGGATATTCTTGACCGCTGTCCAGTGTTCCTTGCCGGGATTACTTTGGTACCTTCCTACCAAACTTACGGCAAGGTTTACATCAGGTCTGGTGCACAGCATGGCATACATAATAGATCCTATGTCTGAAGCATAGGGGATGACACTCATCTATTCTTTATCTTTTGCCGTGGTCGGGCATTGAGCCGAGCTCAATCTCACACCTTGCAAAATAGGCAAGAACCCTTTCTTGGACTGATCCATTTTGAACTTCTTCAAAATCTTATCAAGGTATGTGCTTTGTGAAAGACCTATGAGGCGTCTTGATCTATCTCTATAGATCTTGATGCCTAATATATAAGCAGCTTCTCCAAGGTCCTTCATTGAAAAACTTTTATTCAAGTAGGCCTTGATGCTGTCCAAGAGTTCTATATCACTTCCCATCAAAAGTATGTCATCTACATATAGTACGAGAAATGCTACAGAGCTCCCACTCACTTTCTTGTAAACGCAGGCTTCTCCATAAGTCTGCGTAAACCCAAACGCTTTGATCATCTCATCAAAGCGAATGTTCCAACTCCGAGATGCTTGCACCAGCCCATAAATCGAGCGTTGGAGCTTGCACACCTTGTCAGCATTCTTAGGATCGACAAAACCTTCCGGCTGCATCATATACAACTCTTCCTTAAGGAAACCATTAAGGAATGCCGTTTTGACGTCCATTTGCCATATCTCATAATCATAGAATGCGGCAATTGCTAACATGATTCGGACGGACTTTAGCTTCGCTACTGGTGAGAAAGTCTCATCGTAGTCAATTCCTTGAACTTGTCGATAACCCTTAGCGACAAGCCGAGCTTTATAGATGGTCACATTACCATCCGCGTCTGTCTTCTTCTTGAAGATCCATTTATTTTCTATGGCTCGCCGTTCAACGGGCAAGTCAGTCAAAGTCCATACTTCGTTTTCATACATGGATCCTATCTCGGATTTCATGGCTTCCAGCCATTTGTCGGAATCCGGGCCTGCCATCGCTCCTTCATAGTTCGAAGGTTCACCATTGTCTAACAACATGATTTCCAAGACAGGGTTGCCGTACCACTCTGGTGCGGAACGTGTCCTTGTGGGCCTTCAAATTTCAGTAGGAGCTTGATCAGAAGTATCTTGATCATCATCAATAACTTCCTCTCTAGTCGGTGCAGGCGCCTCAGGAACATTTTCTTGAGTTGCGCCATTTTCCGGTTCAAGAGGTAATACTTCATCAAGTTCTACTTTCCTCCCACTTACTTCTTTCGAGAGAAACTCTTTCTCTAGAAAGGATCCATTCTTGGCAACAAAGATCTTGCCTTCGGATCTGAGGTAGAAGATATACCCAATGGTTTCTTTAGGGTATCCTATGAAGACGCATTTTTCCGATTTGGGTTCGAGCTTTTCAGGTTGAAGTTTCCTGACATAAGCATCGCATCCCCAAACTTTTAGAAACGACAGCTTAGGTTTCTTCCCAAACCATAATTCAAACGGTGTCGTCTCAACGGATTTCGACGGTGCCCTATTTAAAGTGAATGCGGCAGTCTCTAAAGCATAGCCCCAAAAAGATAGTGGTAAATCGGCAAGAGACATCATAGATCGCACCATATCTAATAGAGTGCGATTACGACGTTCGGACACACCATTACGCTGAGGTGTTCCAGGCGGCGTGAGTTGTGAAACTATTCCACATTTTCTTAAGTGTGTGCCAAATTCGTGACTCAAGTATTCTCCTCCACGATCTGATCGTAGAAACTTGATTTTCCTGTCACGTTGATTCTCAACTTCACTCTGAAATTCCTTGAACTTTTCAAAGGTTTCAGACTTGTGTTTCATTAAGTAGACATACCCATATCTACTCAAGTCATCAGTGAGGGTGAGAACATAACGATAGCCACCGCGAGCCTCAACACTCATTGGACCGCACACATCAGTATGTATGATTTCCAACAAGTTGGTTGCTCGCTCCATTGTTCCTGAGAACGGAGTCTTGGTCATTTTACCCATGAGGCATGGTTCGCACGTGTCAAATGATTCATAATCAAGAGACTCTAAAAGTCCATCTGCATGGAGCTTCTTCATGCGTTTGACACCTATGTGACCAAGGCGGCAGTGCCACAAGTATGTGGGACTATCGTTATCAACTTTACATCTTTTGGTATTCACACTATGAATATGTGTAACACTACGCTCGAGATTCATTAAGAATAAACCATTGACCATCGGAGCATGACCATAAAACATATCTCTCATATAAATAGAACAACCATTATTCTCGGATTTAAATGAGTAGCCATCTCGCATTAAACGAGATCCTGATACAATGTTCATGCTCAAACTTGGCACTAAATAACAATTATTGAGGTTTATAACTAATCCCGTAGGTAAAAGTAGAGGTAGCGTGCCGACGGCGATCACATCGACCTTGGAACCATTCCCGGCGCGCATCGTCACCTCGTCCTTCGCCAGTCTCTGTTTATTCTGCAGCTCCTGCTGTGAGTTACAAATATGAGCAACGGCACCGGTATCAAATACCCAGGAGTTACTACGAGTACTGGTAAGGTACACATCAATTACATTTATATCACATATACCTTTTGTTTTGCCGGCCTTCTTGTCCGCTAAATATTTGGGGCAGTTCCGCTTCCAGTGACCCTTCCCTTTGCAATAAAAGCACTCCGTCTCAGGCTTGGGTCCATACTTTGACTTCTTCTTCCCAGCAGCTTGTTTGCCGGGCGCGGCAACTTCCTTGCCGTCCTTCTCAAAGTACTTTTTACCCTTGCCCTTCTTGAACTTAGTGGTTTTATTGACCATCAACACTTGATGTTCTTTCTTGACTTCTACCTCTGCTGATTTCAGCATTGCAAATACTTCAGGAATGGTCTTTTCCATCCCCTGCATATTGAAGTTCATCACAAAGCTCTTGTAGCTTGGTGGAAGCGACTAGAGGATTCTGTCAATGACCGCATCATCCGGGAGATTAACTCCGAGCTGAGTCAAGCGGTTATATAACCCAGACATAGTGAGTATGTGCTCACTGACAGAACTATTTTCCTCCATCTTACAGCTGAAGAATTTGTCGGAGACTTCATATCTCTCGACCCGGGCATGAGCTTGGAAAACCATTTTCAGCTGTTCGAACATCTCATATGCTCCATGTCTCTCAAAACGCTTTTGGAGCCCCGGCTCTAGGCTGTAAAGCATGCCGCACTGAACGAGGGAGTAGTCATCGGCACGTGTCTGCCAAGCGTTCATAACGTCTTGGTTCTGTGGGACGGGTGGATCACCTAGCGGTGCTTGTAGGACATAATCTTTCTTGGCAGCTATGAGGATGATCCTCAGGTTCCGGACCCAGTCCGTGTAGTTGCTGCCATCGTCTTTCAGCTTGGTTTTCTCTAGGAACGCGTTGAAGTTGAGGACTACGTTGGCTATTTGATCTACAAGACATATTGTAAATATTTTAGACTAAGTTCATGATAATTAAGTTCATCTAATCAAATTATAATGAACTCCCACTTAGATAGACATCCCTCTTCTAGTCATCTAAGTATAACATGATCCGAGTTGGCTAGGCCGTGTCCGATCATCACGTGAGACGGACTAGTCAACGTTGGTGAACATCTTCATGTTGATCGTATCTTCTATACGACTCATGCTCGACCTTTCGGTCTTCTGTGTTCCGAGACCATGTCTATGCACATGCTAGGCTCGTCAAGTCAACCTAAGTGTATTGCGTGTGTAAATCTGTCTTACACCCGTTGTATGTGAACGTAAGGATCTATCACACCCGATCATCACATGGTGCTTCGAAACGACGAACTTTAGCAATGGTGCACAGTTAGGGGGAACACTTTCTTGAAATTATTATGAGGGATCATCTTATTTACTACCGTCGTTCTAAGCAAACAAGATGCAAAACATGATAAACATCACATGCAATCAAATAATAATAGTGACATGATATGGCCAATATCACATAGCTCCTTTGATCTCCATCTTGGGGCTCCATGATCATCCTGTCACCGTCATACTCATCGACATGTAAGTTGTGATTCCTATTACAATAGCATGAACATCTCATACATCACATATAGATCATTCATCATTCATCACAACTTTGGCCATATCATATCACAAAGCACTTGCTGCAAAAACAAGTTAGACGTCCTCTAATTGTTGCTGCAGGTTTTACGTGGCTGAAGTAGGGTTCTAACAAGAACGTTTTCTTACCTACGTGAAAGCCACAAAGTGATTTGTCAACTTCTATTTACCCTTCATAAGGACCTAGTTCATCGAATCTGCTCCAAATAAAGTAGGAGAGACAGACACCCGCCAGCCACCTTATGCAACTTGTGCATGTTAGTCGGTGGAACCGGTCTCACGTAAGCGTACGTGTAAGGTTGGTCCGGGCCGCTTCATCCCACAATACCGTTGAAGCAAGATAAGACTAGTAGCGGCAAGAAAGTTTACAACATCTACGCCCACAACAAATTATGTTCTACTCGTGCAAGAGAACTATGCATAGACCTAGCTCTGATACCACTGTTGGGGAACGTTGCAGAAAACAAAAAAATTTCCTACGGTTTCACCAAGATCCATCTAGGAGTTCATCTAGCAACGAGTGATTAGATGCATCTACGTACCTTGTAGATCGCGAGCGGAAGCGTTCAAAGAACGGGGATGAGGTAGTCGTACTCGACGTGATTCGAATCACCGAAGATCTTAGCACCGAACGGACGATGTCTCCGCGTTCAACACACGTACAGAACAGCCACGTCTCCTCCTTCTTGATCCAGCAAGGGGAGAGGAGAGGTTGAGGGAGATGGCACCAGCAGCAGCACGACGGCGTGGTGATGATGGAGCTGCAGTACTCCGTCAGGGCTTCGCCAAGCGCTATGGAGGAGGAGGAGGTGTTGGAGAGGGAGAAGGAGGCAACCAAAGGCGTAGGAGAAAAGCCCTCCTTCCCTCACTATATATAGGAGGGCCAAGGGGGGGGCGCCGTCCCTAGGAGATCCAATCTCCTAGGGTGGGGCGGCGGCCAAGGGGGGTTTCCCTCCCCCCCAAGGCACCTAGGAGGTGCCTTCCCCTCCTAGGACTCTTTCCCCTTGTAACCCTAGGCGCATGGGCCTCTTTGGGGCTGGTGCCCTTGGCCCATGTAGGCCAAGGAGCACCCCCTAGAGCCCATGTGCCCCCCCGGGACAGGTGGCCCCACCCGGTGGGCCCCCGGGCCCCTTCCGGTGGTCCCGGTACAATACCGATAACCCCGAAACTTGTCCCGATGCTCGAAACAGGACTTCCCATATATAAATCTTTACCTCCGGACCATTCCGGAACTCCTCGTGACGTCCGGGATCTCATCCGGGACTCCGAACAACATTCGGGTTATTGCATATACATATCCCTACAACCCTAGCGTCACCGAACCTTAAGTGTGTAGACCCTACGGGTTCAGGAGATATGTAGACATGACCGAGACGACTCTTCGGTCAATAACCAACAGCGGGATCTGGATACCCATGTTGGCTCCCACATACTCCACGATGATCTCATCAGATGAACCACGATGTCGAGGATTTAAGCAACCCCGTATGCAATTCCCTTTGTCAATCGGTATGTTACTTGCCCGAGATTCAATCGTCGGTATCCCAATACCTTGTTCAATCTCGTTACCGGCAAGTCACTTTACTCGTACCGTAATGCATGATCCCGTGACCAGACACTTGGTCACTTTGAGCTCATTATGATGATGCATTACCGAGTGGGCCCAGTGATACCTCTCCGTCATATGGAGTGACAAATCCCAGTCTTGATCCGTGTCAACCCAACAGACACTTTCGGAGATACCTGTAGTGCACCTTTATAGTCACCCAGTTACGTTGTGACGTTTGGTACACCCAAAGCACTCCTACGGTATCCGGGAGTTACACGATCTCATGGTCAAAGGAAAAGATACTTGACATTGGAAAAGCTCTAGCAAACGAACTACACGATCTTTGTGCTATGCTTAGGATTGGGTCTTGTCCATCACATCATTCTCCTAATGATGTGATCCCGTTATCAATGACATCCAATGCCATAGCCAGGAAACCATGACTATCTGTTGATCAATGAGCTAGTCAACTAGAGGCTTACTAGGGACATGTTGGTGTCTATTATTCACACGTGTATTACGATTTCCGGATAATACAATTATAGCATGAATAAAGACAATTATCATGAACAAAGAAATATAATAATAATGCTTTTATTATTGCCTCTAGGGCATATTTCCAACAGTTATTAAATAGTTGTTATCAAGAAATGACGAACTAATTAAATAGGCCGAGATATAGTTAATAATGATTGAAATTACCTGTTGACTATCCCCTTCGCGATGGTGTAGTCACTTGCTTTCTTAAGTAGTGAGTCTAGTACTTCAACTGTTCCTTCATCAACTTTAATGATTAACAAGATCCAGTGAAATCTGCATGCACACACGTTTGCATGTCTTAATTAAGCGGGCATATTTAAGCAAAAACATGTAGCTAGCTAGTAGGCAAAAACAGAATTTGTAGTACAAGACAGTGTGACTCACTCGAAGTTGTAAGGAAGTAGTATATCTTCATTATATTTGAGGCACTTGAAGAACTCTAGCATGCTTTCCTCTACACTTTTTTCGTAATATGGATCTAATTTCCATGTGTATTCATTAATGGTATTTGGGTCAACGAACCCAATGCCATAGCGTCCACCTTTTTTCATTTCATAAATCTTCATCCTGCATAATACCACAGAAAAGAATATAGTGAGGATAATTAGAGGTAATGATTGATCAAAATGATCACTACAGTTAGCTTGAGACTTAAATTACAGAAATAAATCACTTACAGACAATAGCAACTGACGATAGATTTGTCGAGTGCGTCTTGATTGTATAGCTGAAATAGTTCTGAATACTCAACGGTCACAGCTTTCTCATGGTAGTAATGATCCTTCTTGACATTCACCATGAGGGACTCTCGATTGGAAATCTTGGTAATGTCCATGTACCATTGATGCAATTCATACATTCTCGTTGGGAGGTTCTTGACCTCGTCTGGCTCGACCAAAGGTTGGCCCCAGACATATTTCCATTTTATTTCCTCCTCTCTAGTCAGAGACATGGGCTCGATATCGAGGAGTTGTCCAACAGTGATCATGATCGTTTCAGCCTGCTCAATATGCTTCTCGGTTATTACCACATCGCCTAACCCGGGAACGTTAACGGTTTGCCCACAATAATATTGGGCGTGCCTACTCTCATGTGTTGTTGGCACAACAAGCGGGGGGATTGATTGCACCGCCTGTTCTCCCAGCTGGGGAACGGTTTTACCGCTCCTTTTGCCAGCTGATTTGCTCGAGCTCGAGCTCGCCTCTTTCTGTAGACATGCTCGATTTAACTTCTTGATGTGGCGCTCATAGTCTGTGTCAACAGGCTTGGGAGCTGGTGCTCTAGCCATACGAATGAAGTGTTCAATCTTTTCCACAGGCACTTTCTCCCTTGGCGGCGGTGGCGGTTTCGGTGCAAAATGGGCTTCCACCTCGGCCTTCGATATGGTTACGTTTTCCTCCTCGGACTTGTCGCAAGGCCTCTGTGGAAGAGGCGTGAGGCTTGGACCATATTGAAATCGCTTGCCTCCGCCTGTACCTCCAGTACTACCTCGACTTGTACTGCTACGCACCATAGCTGAGGCGGCTCTCTTCCGTGATTGCTGAGGCGGAGAAGACGGCTGACGTGGCTGAGTTGGAGGAGGAGGAGTGGCCTGAAGCTGTGCCGGGCTTGGAGGAGGAGTGGCCTGACGCTTTGCCAAACTTGGAGGAGGAGGAGTGGCCTGAAGCTGTGCCGGACTTGGAGGAGGAGTGGCCTGACGCGTTGGTGGACTTGGAGGAGCAGGAGTCTGCTGACTCGGTGGCGGACTTCGACGAGGAGTCGGATGACGCGGTGTCGGTGGCCTTCAAAAGATGATGCAATCCTTTCTCCATAGGATGATACGATGGCTGGCCTCTCCCAGTGTGTGCTCATCTTCACCTCCAGGAATGTCAAGCTCTAGCCCCGAATATTGGTCCACCACCTCATCAACCAAGACACGAGCATAGCCCGCTGGAATCGGGTTGCAATGGAAGGTTGCCTCGGGGGGATTTGTAAAAGCAAGGGCGTCCGCCACCTTCATGGATATGTTCTTCATTTTGAAGTGTAGCTCGCAGTTCGTGTTCTCCATGATGTCATCCACTGGGTAGCTATCCAGCAATGCGTCGCCCGGGGCGGAACCCACGCTGCTTCTCGGCATGGATGGGACGGTGCTATCCAATGGTGGATCATCCGCTAGCTACTGAGACCCCCTTTGCTGGCTAAGTGAGTCGATCTGCTCCTGCTGCCGCTGGAATTTGACTACCAAGTCCGCGTGCGCTGATTCTAGGCCTTGAAGGCGTTCATAGTCTAGCTTCCTCTGCTCCTCCTCCATCTTCCTCTTCTTCTCCTCCGCAATCTTCTTTCTCGCACGGGTTCTGTAGTCGGCGTTCCAGTCCGAAAACCCCTCATACCACGGAATAGCGCCCATGCCTCGTGTTCTTCCCGGGTGTTCAGGATTTCCCAGGGCACGCGTAAGCTCGTCGTTCTCTCTGTTGGGCTCGAACACCCCCGATCGAGCCTCTTCTATTGCAACAAGTAGCTTATCTTTGGCTCCGTCCAGACATGCCTTCTTCGAAACTTTGCCTGTCTTCGGGTCCAACTTCCCCCATGCGCATAGAACCAAGTCTTGCACCTAGGGGGCCAGCTCAATGTTTCTGGAGTGACACCTGCATCCTCCATCTCTTTCTCAGACTTATCCCACTTAGGCATTCCCACCGCATAGCCACCTGGCCCCAGCTTATGGAACTTATCCTTTTTTGCGGCATTGGCCTTGTTTATTCTCGACCGTTCCTTAGATAATTCCGAATCCTTGAATTTCACGAAATCGTCCCAATGAGCACTTTGCTTCTCTAGTGTTCCCTCGAATACTGGAGTCTTCCTTCCTCCCTTGACGTACTTGGCCCATTCACGAATCTTGTGGTTCTTGAATGCAACCGCCATCTTCCTAAGAGCAGCGTCCTTGACTTTCTCCACATCTGCATCTGTGAAATGATCTGGTAGGGTGAAATGTTCCATGAGCGTTTTCCAAAGCAGAAGTTTTTGTCTGTCGTCGACAAAAGTAACTCCTCGACGTGGCTTTGCTGGCTCTCTCCATTCTTGAAGGGAGATCGGGAGTTGGTCCTTCACAAGAACTCCGCACTGACGAATGAACTTGTCCGCAATCTTCTTAGGCGCTGATGGTTCGCCATTAGGTTTGATGGCCTCGATATTGTACTTTACGCCCTCCTTCAACTTTTTGTTCGGGCCTCCTTTCCTGTTGCCTGAAGATTTGCTCGATCCGGATGGCTGAAAGAAGAAAGATCGATGCGTTAATATATCTTCAAGTCATTTAAAACATGTGATGATCACCAGATGCCTGCTTTTATAAATATATATACCTCGCCGGTCTTTGTTGTTTCAAGATCAACATTTTCTTCGTCATGTTCATAGTTCATGACTTCATCAATTCAGTCGTCGCGATCGAATATCATATCACCCTCCCCGGTGTTGTTTAGATATTCGGAGCCGTCATAATCTTCTTCATTCTGATCATCATCTGGCCCGCGAGGATTGCGTATGATATTGAACATGGCCTCTTCTCCCTCTCTGCCGGTATTGTTCGCCATAGGTTTTGTTTAACTAATCCAAAAGAAATATATTCAAATTACAATGCATGGATGCAATCAATTAATAAGGAAAAACTGAATCAATCATAGTACATAATAAGCATCATCGAATATAATCTCGAATACGTCGTCTCGAATAATAGACATAATCTCGAATACATCGTCTCGAATAATATATATAATCTCGAATAAATCATCTGGAATATTATATATGGAATACATCACTGGCTAGCTAGCTAGCTAATAAAGATCGAATACTAGAGAGTAATCTAGGCGGTGGACAACCAAAGTGAAGGAACCATCACTGGATCATAGCTCAGGTGATCTCCCCAAAGAACCTGCCAGGTATTGGAGAACCTGACGTCCATAGAAGCCATGTAGCGATGGACGTGCTCGTCCTCCTCCCTGACACGGCGACGTACCACCTCCGGCGGGGCCGGCTCCCTCCGCACCGAAAGTGGCCCACGCGAACGCCATCAAAGGAGATGAGGGTCGACGACGGGACCCGGGGCCGGGTTCCTCACCAAGCATCGCACCCCTGAAGGTAGCACCTCCCAGTGCCAGCCCGGCGGAGCCCAGTCCCGGACATGGGTCCTCTGAAGCAGGACGTCGTCGCGAACGGGTCGACGGGGAGGATGCGGGCCGGGCATCATCGACAACAAATACTATATGCCGCAAAAGTAAAGTAACATTTTTAAATGATGGATTGTGATTTCATATATGCAAATTCTAAATTTTATAACTAAAAATATAAGAAACAGAAAAACATCGATCATCGTCTAACAATTTGAAATTAATCTAATTCATCTAGCTAAAACTAACATTTCCAAAATTTCTAACATTTCTATATAACTAACATTTCTATAACATTTGTATAAAAAACAGAAAAAACCTTTGACATTATATATATTATAACTAACATTTCTATATACTATTTGACATTAATCTAATCTAATTAATTAATTCATCTAAAACTTTGTATGAAAAACAGAAAAACAGAAAAAACTAAAAACTAAAAACAGAAAAATTGTGTGTGTGTGCGCGTGTAGTGTGTGTGTGTGTGTGTGTGTGTGTGTGTGTGCATGTAGTGTGTGTGTGTGCGCGCGCGTGTGTGTGCGCTACGGCCGGCGTCGGCGCGCGGTGGCTTTGATCGATTGGAGGGAGGAGAGGGGCCGGGGGAGGGGCTCACAGCGCGCGCGGGCGAGGTCGAGGCGACGGCGACGACGAGGCGAGGTGCGATCCAAGGCGACGGCGGCGAGGCGAGGGGACGGCGACGGGCCGGTGCGGCGACCGGGACAGGCCGGCGACGGGGGCGCCGCGGAGTCGACGGGGACGATGCGACGAGGACGGGGGCGTCGCGGAGTCGACGGGGACGGCGCGACAGGGACGGCGACGGCGCGGGACGGGGCGGCGGCAGAGAGAAGTGGGAGATGAGAAACTGAAATTTTTCGAAGTGTTTTCTTATATAGGGGACACCTTTAGTACTGGTTGGAGCCACCAACCGATACTAAAGGTCTGTTTTGGCCAGGCGAAGCGGTGGGAACCGCACCCCCTTTACTACCAGGTCGTGGCACCAACCGGTACTAAAGGCCCCCCCTTTAGTACCGGTTGGAGCCACGACCCGGTACTAAAGGGTGTGCGCTGCCAGGCGAGGGGCGCAGAAGTTTAGTCCCACCTCGCTAGCCGAGGGGCACTCGCACCTGCTTATAAGCCCCGCCGTCGCTGCTGTCTCGAGCTCCTCTCTTAAGCAGGCCTTCTGGGCCTACCTCTGCTGCGATGCCCTGTTGGGCCTACTGGGCTAGCGGGCCTGCATCCTGGCCCAACTAGAATTTGGTTTTCTAGTCGTATGCAGGCCGCTGTGGCCCAGTAGGTGGGCTTTTTTTCTTATTTTTTTCTTTATTTATTTTTGTTTTATTTATTTTTGAGTTGTTTTTTGCTGTATTTAGAGTTTCTTTGTGAATATTTTTGCTTTAGGTACAAAAAATTACAAACTTTCTGTTAGTACCGATATTTTACAAATTTGAATAGTTTAAATTTTTAATTATTTGAAATTTGTGTGAATCACTAGTTTGTGAATAACTTAACTTTGAAAATAGTTTTTTCAGTGATTCTTTTTTCTTATGTTTAATATTAGTGTGTTTTATTATTATATTAAATTTGGTAATGCTTAGGTTATTTATAAAATGAAATGCCTTTGTAACAGATGAGTTTTTGTCCGAAACCCTAATACTTCGAAAGAGATTATCCATTTTGTACACGAAGTGCATCCAGTTTTTGCGGTAACCCTCTCTACTTTTTTGCACATGCTATGTGGGTGAAATTATGATACCATGCCAACTTTCAACCTTTTCTGAGTTCATTTAAAATGCTTTTCAATTTCAGGGTCATTTAGCTGGAAAAAATCAGTAAATGCATGAAAGAATTTGCTTGCACATAAAATTTCTTCGCGTTTCAAATGCCAAAACACATAACTAGCTACCCTAACTATTACAGAGATTCCCTCCTGGGTGTGAAACACAGAAGAAAGTGATGATAGTGAAGCCGATCACATGCCAGATCTTTGGGTGTGAAACTTTTTCTTCGCGTGTGTCCCTTTGCGCCGTAGCCATGGAAAATTTTCATCATTTAACTGGATGCTCGGGTCAACATTCACTGTGAATGGAGCAATTTCATCAAACTTTTCATAATCTCCTGACATGTCTGTCTTGTCATCCACTCCCACGATGTTTCTCTTCCCAGAAAGAACTATGTGCCGCTTTGACTCATTGTACGATGCATTCGCTTCCTTATCTTTTCTTTTTCTCGACTTGGTAGACATGTCCTTCACATAGAAAACCTGTGCCACATCATTGGCTAGGACGAATGGTTCGTCTGCATACGCAAGATTGTTGAGATCCACTATTGTCATTCTGTACTGCGGGTCTTCCGTTACCCCGCCTCGTGTCATATTGACCCATTTGCACCGAAATAAAGGGACCTTCAAACCACGTCGATAATCAAGTTCCCATATGTCTTGTATATAACCATAATATGTTTACTTTCCCGTCTTGGTTTCTACATCAAAGCGGACACCACTGTTTTGGTTGGCACTCTTCTTATCTTGGGCGATCGTGTAAAATGTATTACCATTTATCTCGTACCCTTTGAAAGTCATTATATTTGAAGATGGTAACTAGGACAACAAGTATAGGTCATCTTCAATAGAGGCGTCATGCATGGTACGTGTCTGCAACCAGCTGGCGAAACTCCTGATTTGTTCACGTGTAATCCAGTTATCAGACCGCTCCGGGTGTTTGGAGCGTAGCGAATTCTTGTGTTCATCCATATACGGAGCCACCAAGGCGGAATTCTGTAGAACTGTGTAGTGTGCTTCAGTGAGAGAATGTCCGTCCATACATATTATTTGTTCCCCTCCTAGCGTGCCTTTTCCATCCAGTCTGCCCTTATGCCGCGATTCAGGAACACCAATCGGCTTAAGGTCAGGAATAAAATCAATACAAAACGCAATGACCTCATTTTCATGGCCCTTGGAGATGCTTCCTTCTGGACTAGCACGGTTATGAATATATTTCTTTAAGACTCCCATGAACCTCTCAAAGGGGAACATATTGTGTAGAAATACAGGACCCAAAACGTTAATCTCTTCACATAGGTGAACTAGGACGTGCGTCATGATGTTGAAGAAGGATGGTGGGAACACCAACTCGAAACTGACAAGACATTGCACCAAATCATTCTCTAACCTTAGTATGATTTCTGGATCGATTACCTTCTGAGAGATTGCATTGAGGAATGCACATAGCTTCACAATGGCTAATCGAACGTTTTCCGGTAGAAGCCCCCTCAATGCAACTGGAAGCAGTTGCGTCATAATCACGTGGCAATCATGAGACTTTAGGTTCTGGAACTTTTTATGTGCCATGTTTATTATTTCCTTTATATTCGACGAGAAGCCAGATGGTACCTTAATACTGAGCAGGCATTCAAAGAAGATTTCCTTCTCTTCTTTGGTAAGAGCGTAGCTTGCATGACCCTGATGTATGCCATCTTTTCCGTGCATACGTTGCTAGTCCTCCCGTGCCTCAGGTGTATCTTTTGTCTTCCCATACACGCCCAAGAAGCCAAGCAGGGTCACACAAAGATTCTTCGTCACGTGCATCATGTCGATTGCGGAGTGGACCTCTAGGTCTTTCCAATAGGGCAGGTCCCAAAATATAGATTTCTTCTTCCACATGGGTGCGTGTCCGTCAGCGTCATTCGGAACGGGTTGTCCACCAGGACCCTTTCTAAAGACCACCTTCAAATCCTTGACCATATCATGTACATCAGCACCAGTACGGTGGCGAGGCTTCGTCCGGTGATCCGCCTCACCTTTGAAATTCTTGCCTTCTTTCTTACGGGATGCCTGCTCGGAAGAAATCGACGATGTCCCAGGTACACATTCTTCTTACAATTAGCCAAATATATACTGTCGGTATCGTCCAAACAGTGCGTGCATGCGCGGTATCCCTTGTTCGTCTGTCCTGAAAGGTTACTAAGAGCAGGCCAATCATTGATGGTCACGAACAGCAACGCCTTTAGGTCAAATTCTTCCCCCATGTGCTCATCCCACACACGTACACCTGTTCCATTCCACAGTTGTAAGAGTTCTTCAACTAATGGCCTTAGGTACACATCAATGTCATTGCCGGGTTGCTTAGGGCCTTGGATGAGCACTGGCATCATAATGAACTTCCGCTTCATGCACAACTAAGGAGGAAGGTTATACAAACATAGAGTCACATGCCAGGTGCTATGGTTGCTGCTCTGCTCCCCAAAAGTATTAATGCCATCTGCGCTTAGACCAAACCATACGTTCCTTGCGTCATCTGCAAACTCCTTCCCGTACTTACTTTCGATTTTTCTCCACTGCGACCCGTCAGCGGGTACTCTCAACTTTCCGTCTTTCTTACGGTCTTCTCTGTGCCATCGCATCGCCTTGGCATGCTCTTTGTTTTGGAACAAACGTTTCAACCGTGGTATTATAGGAGCATACCACATCACCTTGGCAGGAATCTTCTTCCTGGGGTGCTCGCCCTCGACATCACCAGGGTCATCGCGGCTGATCTTATAGCACAATGCACCGCATACTGGGCAAGCGTTCAAATCCTCGTACTCACCGCGGTAGAGGATGCAATCATTAGGGCATGCATGTATCTTCTGCACCTCTAACCCTAGAGGGCAGACAGCCTTCTTTGCTTCATACGTACTCTCGGGCAATTCGTTGTCCTTTGGAAGCATATTCTTTATCATTACCAGCAACTTTCCAAATCCCTTGTTAGATACACCATTCTCTGCCTTCCATTGTAGCAATTCCAGTGTGGTGCCCAGCTTTTTCTTGTCACCTACGCAATTCGGGTACAACAATTTTTTGTGATCCTCTAACATGCGCTGCAACTTCTTCTTCTCCAAATCACTTCCGCGGTTTCTCTTTGCATTGGCAATGGCCCGACCTAGATCATCAACGGGCTCATCCGATGCCTCTTCTTCAGCTTCTTCCCGCATTGCCGGCTCAGCTTCTTCCCGCATTACCGGCTCAGCTTCTTCCCTCATTGTTGTATCATCGTATTCAGGGAACCCATGGCCAGGATAGCTGTCGTCGTCCTCTTCTTCTTCATTGTCTTCCATCATAACCCCTCTTTCTCCATGCTTGGTCCAAACATTATAGTGGGGCATGAAACCAGACTCAAACAGGTGGACGTGAATGGTTCTTGACGTAGAGTAATTGTGACCATTCTTACAGCCAGCACATGGACAAGGCATAAAACCATCCACCCACTTGTTTGCCTCAGCCGCAAGCAGAAAAGTACGCACGCCATTAATGAACTCGGGAGAGCATCGGTCATCGTACATCCATTGCCGGCTCATCTTCAATACACAGCACCGAAAACACCAAATTAATACAATACATAAAGATCATACAACACTTAAATGCAACAAACAAATAACTCTCTAGCTAAATAATTTAAATGCAACAACAAATGCGATCAAGATCGCAACTAAGGTAACAATTGATCCAACAGCATAATGATACCAAGCCTCACTATGAATGGCATATTTTCTAATCTTTCTAATCTTCAAGCGCATTTTCTCCATCTTAATCTTGTGATCATCGACGACATCGGCAACATGCAACTCCAATTCCATCTTCTCCCCCTCAATTCTTTTCATTTTTTCCTTCAAATCCTCGTTTTCTCTTTCAACTAAATTTAACCTCTCGACAATAGGGTCGGATGGAATTTCCGGTTCAACTACCTCCTACAAACAAATATCTATGTCAACTTGATGGGCATAATTTGTCATAAACACGAAATGCAATGAATAGTTTTAAAAGAGAACATACCACATCCGAATCATAACCCGGACGAGGGCCGACGGGGACGGATATCAAAACCATGGCACTATGTATAACAAACAACGTATGGGTAAGATAATTATACGAGTAACTATATATCCAAATCACACAAACATCAATTTTTTATATAAAACTTCATGAACAAGAGGCTCACCACAAGGTGGTGCCGGCAACGGGACGTTGCGAGCGGTCGACGGTGGTTACGACGGAGATTTAGAAGGTACTAAGTAAACCACACCTACATATGCAAACTAAGTGTTATTTTTGACCTCAAATTGCATATAAATCAAATACTAGCACATATATATAATTCCTCCCAAATTACTAAACTCAAAAATCAATCACTATATAAAGCACGAGCTAATCTAGCAATGAGAGATGAAAGGACAAAGTTGCTAACCTTTGTGATCATTTGAATGGATGGGGGCCTTCAAATCTTGACAAATTTTGGGCAAAATGTGTGATGAGCTTGAGAGGAAGAGGGAAAAGAACAGAGAGGAGAGGGGAAAGGGGAAGAACAGAGCGAGCTCGGGTGGACGAAGGGTCTATGTAGGACGACCTTTAGTACCGGTTCGTGATACGACCCGGTACTAAAGGTGCTGGAGGGGCCCCGGACTGACAACATCCTGCCACCACTCACTTTAGTACCGGTTCGTGGCATGAACCGGTGCTAAAGGTTCGCCACGAACCGGTACTAATGAGAGCGGCCGGCTAGCCGTTGGAACCGGCACTAATGCACACATTAGTGCCGGCACTAATGTGCTTCACATTTGACCCTTTTTCTACTAGTGATTGCTGTTTCCAGAGGTTGGAGCTTAGGCCAGCTAGATGTTCAGAACGCGTTTCTTCATGGTGTTCTTGAGGAAGAAGTGTTCATGTGGCAACCACCAGGATATGAGGACCAAAGTGCACCACACTATGTATGTAAGTTGGATAAAGCTTTGTATGGTTTGAAACAGGCCCCGAGAGCTTGGTACTCAAGATTGAACATGCAATTATAACAACTTGGGTTTACACCATCAAAAGCAGATACCTCATTGTTCTTTTATCATAAAGATAAGATCACTATATTTGTGCTTGTCTATGTTGATGATATAATTGTTGCTAGTTCAAGTGCACATGCTACCACTTGTTTGCTTAAAGATTTGAAGTTGGAATTTTCTCTCAAGGACTTAGGTGATCTTCATTACTTTCTTGGCATAGAAGTTAATCAGATAAATGATGGTATACTTCTTACACAAGAAAAGTACACCACTGACATACTCAGGAGAGTAGGATTGGAAAATTGCAAACCTGTGAGTACACCAATTTCAACTTCAGAGAAACTTACAGTTGAAAGTGGAGAAGCACTTGGACCAGAAGATGCAACAAAATACAGAAGTGTTGTTGGTGCTTTACAATATTTGACTCTTACCCGTCCTGATATTTCTTACTCTGTCAATAAGGTTTTTCAATATTTACATGCACCTAGAACAACTCATTGGACTGCAGTCAAAAGGATTTTAAGATATCTTAAATATTCAGAAGGTCTTGGACTTCAGATTAGCAAGTCACTGTCTCTGCTTGTTACTGCATATTCTGATGCAGACTGGGCAGGGTGTCCTGATGACAGAAAGTCCACATGTGGTTTTGCTGTATTGCTGGGAACAAATCTTGTGTCATGGAGTGCAAGAAAACATGCCACTGTCTCTAGGTCAAGTACAGAACCTGAGTATAAAGCTCTGGCTAATGCTACAACTGAGGTAATGTGGATACAAATTCTGCTATATGAACTTGGAATCAAGGCTCCACGGGCTGCGAGATTATGGCGTGATAACATTGGTGCAACCTATCTCTTAGCTAATCCTGTTTTGCATGCACGAAGCAAACATATTGAAGTTGATTTTCACTTTGTCAGAGAAAGAGTAGCTCGAAAGCTACTTGATATTCGTTTTATACCAACTGATGATCAACTTGCTGATGGCTTCACAAAACCTCTTACTACAGGAAGGTTGAATGAGTTCAAGAACAATATTAACCTTGGTAAAGTTCATTCGGCTCAGATTAAGGGGAAATGTTAGAATAAGTTGTGTAGAGATAGGAGAAGTAGTTTAAACTTTGTAATCTTTCTCTCTTATCTCTTCTTCTGTTATCTCTCTCTCTGTAACCGATTGGGTTATGATCTTTCTCTCGATCGATCCCTACCTTGTAAGCCACGACATGTCTCGTATATAATACAATGCGGCCCAGACGAAGGGTTCTACGGTTCCCAATTACTTTCACATCGATCACGGAGAAGACAACCAACTCTACTTCGGCACGTGCTTCATCAAGCCCACAACATGGCTGTATATAGTGAATTGCAGGCGGGGCACATGTCTGATCGCTCATGTCTGAGCGCTTAAGAATAGTAGCAATGAAGTTTATGGTGGAATCATCAAACAAAGGCGAGAGACGTGCATGCTCGAGGAAGGTTGCCTTTGTGAGTCTTAAGTTGGAGCTTGGTCGGAAGCAAGCATAGTCAACAAGGTATACAGCTCTACGACGGAGTGCAAGGCAGACGGTAGTCGTGATGACCAATAGAATGACGGCAAGGAGTAGGTGGATGGGACATACGGTCCTATGTTGGGGCACGGTCTCAAGTGAAGCAGCTAGCCATGGTGCAACTTTCTTGAGGACGCCAGCTGCAAGTGTCATCGTGGTGACAATTCGCAGGAGGAAGGTGTTGAGAGCGCGGTGGCATAGAAATCTGAGGCTCTTGAGATGAGAGAGCAAGCTCATGGTGTTGGGTTGTTTGGTGTACGTGCATGTAGAGGTGGCCGAGGAGGATATATATATAGGAGGGAACGGCAACGGTGGGATATTTTCCTGCAAGGGCATATGCTATACTTTGTAATGTTGACGTACTTCAGAAGACTTGCAAAACTAAAGCCTCTAACTGTGCAAGTGTCAACTGCCCATGTCCTGGCATCTTATCTCGACGAACATTTCTTTGCACTCAAAATCTTTCTTAGTGTAATAAAATCGTGGGAGAAATACTTAATGTCATAGCCTCTTAGTCAATGATAGTACCATGTAGTATTATTGAGTAGATTACTGCCCAATAGTGCACAGGAAATCATAGTACGATGTAGTATTGTTCCTTAATTGCATGTCAAGCTAACTATTTCACAAATTATTATCATGTGCACATCTGTGTAGCCCATGTTTTTCACATCGCGCTGTAGGAGCACTCTCGTTTCAGAATTTCTACGCGGACGTACGAAAATAAATATTGAGGGGGACATAAGGTTTTGAATATACCAGCCAACTATGTGGGCTTAGGTTCGATCATGGTGAAGTGTAGTTTCCAATGAGTTTAATTTCTTCTTCAAAGAACATGATATATCCATGAGAGTACACCTCCTTGTTCTCTCAGTCAAATGGGATTGCCGAGCGAAAGAAACACACTCTAACAGACTTGGTTAACACCATGTTAGACACAACAGATCTTTCAAAGGAATGATGGGGGAGAGTTTAATGACTGCAAGGCATGTCATTAACAGAGTTCCCACAAAGAATAAAGATATTAGTCCATTTGAGGAATGGGAAAAGAAAATACTAAAACTCTCTTGAGATTGTTTGGTGGAAGTCAATGTGGCAATTCACATGAAGCATGAACTTGGACCAAAAACCGCCGAGTGTGTTTTTCTAGGCTATGCATTCCATGGAAAACTAATTGGTACCCCCTGCATTGCTGTGGAATTGAAAGTTTAATCTATGGATATTGCATGGAATATAGATTTGTTTCTTACAATTTAATAAAGCATTTAGGAATTTCTGCAGAAATAAATAAATAAAAGGATTGATTTTAAAAAGTTGAACATGTCACAAATTAATTTGTTGGCATAAAAAACTCAATTGGAATGCACTAATATGTGTTGCATGCTAGACTCTCATGTCAATCGAGATTAGACAGACTAGAGGCTAACGTGCGCTTCGCCACGCCGTTCTTCACTCATGGGATTAATTCTTTTATATCTAGTAGTGTGCCATAGTCGGTTGTTTTATTTGGATTTTATCAATGTTGTCTTGTGTTTTAATTACATTATGAAGGTGTTTTTTCATTTGTATATCATGTCGGGTTTTTGTTGGAGACAATATTTCCTAGAGGAGAATGAAGTTTTTTGGTGTGTCAGTTGTGGTGTCTTTACACGTGTCGGTCTCGGTACCAGTTGGTGGTGGTCGTTTGAACCTCTTGAGAGGTCCTATCCACGCTAAAATCATGGAATTGCTGCTATAACTCTCACATGGATCGGCCCACGAGCTCTCGCTCTCTTAGTTTGACTCCCTATTCCTCACAGTCGATGAGCTTTTTTCCACTCGCTCCACTGCTCGCTCAGAAAAATGGACTATTTTTTTAAATAAATATGTTAGTTTAGTTAAAATATGTCCAAGGATTTTAAAAAATATGTGAATTCACAAAACTATGAATTGTAGAAAATGTTTATGAGTTTAAAATATATTCATGAATTAAAAAACATTTGCAAATTAAACAAGTTTCAGATTTTAAAAATATTCGGAAACTTTAAAAATACCTGTGAACTTCAAAATACTCATGAATGTAATAAATATTAATGAAGCTAAAAATATAAATTATTATTTTATTTTATTTTTAATGTTTGCAAATTTTAATAAGCACTCATAATTAAAACATGTATAAGAAAATAAAGAGAGGAGGGAAAATAAAACTAAGCAACAGACAACCTTACATGCGGGTCCCACAACGACCCCACAAACCCCGATGCACCGGAGTGCTTCAAATCGTGGGAGCTTAGTATCTTTATAGATGTCTCTCACGTACAAGATTACACAGATGCTTGTGGACCAAACTAGCCAATCCCATGGGTCGACATCGGTGGTCTCATTGGCACAGTGTCATCCTTTCGTACAAGAAAGCATAATATCAGTTAGTAGTTAGCAAGAGAACAGTTAGTGCACTCCAAGAACATCCAGCTTCCCTTGGCTGCTGCCTGGTCGCTCGCAACTTCACAGTATATGTAGGCCACTCAATCGGTTCTCAGGAGCCAAATTAAGGTGTGCATCATCATCCAGCTGATATGGAGCTCCTCGTAATCCCCGTCCTGCTGGCGGCCATGGCCATTGCCTTGACCTATCTGGCCTGGACGGCCGCCTCCCGTCGCCGGTGTTCACAGTGCTACCTCCTCGATTACGTCTGCTACAAACCACCAGACGACCGCAAGGTGACGACGGATATGGGGGTCGCACTGGCCGAGCGTAACAAGCGGCTCGGCGCCCCTGAGTTACGCTACCTCTTCCGCCTAACGTCTCGCGCCGGTCTGGGTGAGCAGACCTACCTCCCCTTTGGTCCCTTGGCCGGCCGCGAGAAGTGCCTCACCCATCAGGACGCGCTCGACGAGATGGACGCCTTCATCATCGACGCCGTCGCCGGTCTCTTCGCCAATACCCGATTCGGCCCCCGTGACGTGGACGTGCTCGTGGTCAACGTCAACATGTTCAACCCGGAGCCTTGCCTTGCCTCGCGGATCGGGCACCACTACGGAATGCGCGAGGACGTTGCCGCGTACAATGTCTCCGGCATGGGCTGCAGCGCCACGCTCGTCTCTTTGGATATCGTCCAGAACGTCATGCGGGCACGGTCGCCGCGCCCCGTGCTTGCGCTGGTGCTGTCGACGGAGGTGCTCTCGCCTGGAAACTACCAGGGCACGGACAGGTCCATGATGCTGGGACTATGCCTTTTCCGCTGCGGCGGGGCAGCGGCGCTGCTTACCAGCGACCCCGCGCTGGGTGGACGCGCGAAGATGAAGCTACGTCGCCTCGTGCGTGCCAACGTGGCCGCCAACGACGATGCGTACTCCGCCATCTTTCAGCGCGAGGACGCAGACAACATAACCGGGTTCAGCATCAACAAGACCCTCCCAAAGGCTGCCGTCCGAGCGTTCGCCGCCAACCTGAAACGCCTCGTCCCTTACGTCCTCCCTGCTAGGGAGCTCCTCCGGCTTGCCGCCAGCTTTACGTGGCAGAAAATGCTGCGCCGCCAGCGAGTGAAGATCAATGTCAACTTAAAGACCGGGGTCGACCATTTCTGCCTCCACTCAGGCGGGATTGCGGTCATCGACGCCGTGAAGAAGAACTTCGGGCTCAAGGAGACAGACGTGGAGCCATCGAGGATGACGCTGCACCGCTGGGGAAACACGTCGACCAGCAGCGTCTGGTACGTGCTTGCGTACATGGAGGCCAAGGGGAGGCTCAAGAGAGGAGACAGGATGCTCATGGTGACCTTCGGGTCGGGCTTCAAGTGCAACACTTGCATGTGGGATGTGAATCGCAATCTGGCGGACAAGGGTGCGTGGGCCGACTCCATTGACAAATACCCAATGGAGAGCACAGCCAACACGTCCCTGGACAAATACAGCTGGATTAACGACACTGATGACGACTCCATGCTGTTCTAATACTCGTGGACGCCGCATAGCATAATCCGAAAAATAAAAGCATGAACAGTGGATAACTTCTCTCTGCCAGAGTGTATTGGGGGTACAAATACCGGTAAACTAGCGTGGTGTCGGTCGCAACTTGTTCTTGTTCGCGTATTGAACATTGGTGAAATATATTTTGTACTCCCTTCTCTCATAATGTAACACGTTTTTTGATATAAGACATTTTTTGACACCACACTAATGTCAAAAAATATTTTACATTATGAGACGAAGGGTGCTCATGGTGACCTTCGGACCTGGCTTCATGTGCAACAGTTGCATGTGGGATGTGAATCGCGATATGGCGGGAAAAGGTGCATAGGTAGACTGCATTGATGAGTACCCGCTGGAGAGCACAGGCAACCCGTACATGGACAAGTATAGCTGGTTGATAAATGTTTATGGTTCAAGAGCCTCTTCACACCAGCCCACGTTCTTTATTTTGACGTGCCAATCCACCCATGTCGCCGCGTCTTCTCCTTCTCTCCCTCGCTAATTGTGGCTGTGTTGTGAATGTCCATGCTTTGCTAGGAGGAAACTCCAGTTGGCTATATATGTTGTATACATTGATAAAGTACTATCTCCGTCTCGATTTATTGGTCCACTTTGTATTTTGTGCCCCACTTTGATTATAAATTTAACTAACAAAATATAAATAGTAGGTCATAAAACTTATATTGTTGGATTCATATTTGAAAGAGGCTTTCAATGATACTATTTTTTTGGTATATAACTTATCTTTTTATAATTAAATCAAAGGTCAAAGTTTTCACAAAATACAAGCAGGACTAATAAATGCAGACGGAGGTAGTAGTATTGAGTTTCAAAACAAAACAACAATAAATTTACGTGGGAAAGGAATATAGGCAACTCACTGAAGGATACAAAGCGAACCACACACACGTACGCGGCAAAACACAAGAACAAACCACAGCTAGAAACATGCACAAAGGACCTTCAAACAAACAAAATAATGACACCCTCATGCATACATATAAACCAGTATGGACGTGCCTGTGTTGATATTGTAGGTCTAAAATTCATATTGTACATTAGATTGTGCACGACAGATTACATACCCTAATATGTGTGTATGAATATTCTGATTTGTTGGCCTATTGAGGTGGACGGAAGCAGCTGGCCGTGTCCCTCGCCATTGTCATTGGTTCTCTGCCAAAGCTAGCAGGACTAGTCTATCGAGTTACATCGCTGAAGGTTGGGCGCACGTACTAATCGAGTCTCGCACTAAAATTCATCATCCAGTCTTTATCTTTACCTAATAATAAAGGACGGTAGCTTTCATAGTTCTTCATATGTCACCTTTTTATATCCGTTAATTTTGTATTATTTACAAAGATTGATGGATGAGATTTATCTACCTTTTTATTTTATATAAAATAGGGTTTGACCGGAAAAAGTATTTGCATCTGCAAAGCATGAACGCACAACCTCCACTTTTTCTCCCTCGGGGCATAACCAACCGAGCTACCACAAACTTTGGTTGGAACTATGTGTCCTTTTTTTTTAAAATAAACAGTCTCACATCGCTGGTCATATTATTTTTTTCGTTCGTCCGTCTCCCTCTGTCATGTATTGAACTACCCTCTCTCTTGGGCCTTCTATTGCTGCGCACTGCAGCCTGCTCTACTGCGCCCCAAACGGCTCGGCCTCAGCCCAAGCTCGCGCACAGAGCCATGGGTGCAATTTCTTTTTTGGGCCTTTCAAAAATCAATCAAAAAATAGTTGCTCCTGATCAGACTCTAACTCGAGACCTTATTCGGAGTCCCAAACCACAACTAGACCAGCTGACTGGAGTTAGAATAGGGCCGTTTGCACATATAAAATAGTCCCACCTCGCTGACTGGAGCTAGGAAATTCTAGCAGCTTTTATATGTTTGCGGGGGCGCTTGAAAATCAGAAAGTCACCTAAAAAGACAGAAAGGAGAGCATGAGGTGTCAGTCCGTTTATCCCAAGGAAACCAAGACGGAAATTATGCGAGTGCATGTCGATAAAGATGCAGATGCATGTGATGCGTGAGACTGGCGATGATCCTGGACAAGGTGCGTAAGGGCATCTTCAACGTTAAACGCCTTGTTGAGGCGCTTAAGCAATTAAAAGTAATTGTTTTTTCGTGTAGCGCTCGTTTAAGAGTCCCTGCCTCCAACGCTCCTAGTAATATATAGACGCCTCACAATTCAAAAGACGTACCCAAGCGCTAGCTCTCCCCAACGCAGCAAAAAAAAGTAGCGGTTGTAGTTTGTGTTGATTCCGTTGAGATCTCCATGCTAATTCTGGCTGTCAAGTTAGCGCCCGCTGCCACCTACTTCGTTGCATGCGGAAAAAAAGAGGGCAAGCGCCCGAAGACAGGAATTGCGCCGACGCAAGCCAAAATCCTGGACTCGGCTAGGAATCGAACAAAACGGCCAGGAAAATCACCCTAGCGCCCGTTTTAAGCGTCTGCATTGTAGATGCCCTAATATAAGAAATCAGCCTTCCGAGCCAAGCGGAAGCTAATCGCGATGGCCAAACCAAGGCGGTGTTCACGGTGGCCCCGCTTCAAGGAGACGGATGACCAGGCATTGTGTGAAAGAGCGCTCGCCGTGCATGAAGCTACCAAATAACTTAATATCTTCTGATTCCCTGCCTCAGATGATCTGTATACATATATTATCTCTAATACCATATCCCAAACGTTGATGTTACATGCAAACTTTATAAACCTAGATCATCTATTGCGAGTGCACAGTGTACTGAAGTAAATTATGATGGGCTAACTTGAGCTCCTCCATCAAGCTTTATTATTGCTTCAAATCTTCAACAGAAATTTTACAACAAAAATAGTATGTAGTACTACTAATTTTGACAAACTTGATGACATGAGACAGCAAGACTTCTCCTGCCCACTATGGTTATAATTTATTTTTATTTTAACAGAAGTTTTTTAGTTTGAACATCTGATGAACTATCTTGGTGATAATGATGCTATATGCTCATGTTAATGCAATATCGTATGCATCCAACTGACTACCCATTATATTCAAGCTTTTACAGGTTTCTAAGCTTGTATTTTTTTTTCATTGCAACTCACGGGCATGTTTACTACTCTCTCCGTCCCATAATATAAGATCGTTTTGCAAGCTAAAACATCTTATATTATGAGACGGAGTAATAGTACATATAACATTTCTTCTCTCAAAATTTTGGTACGTATTTTCGTCCATATGCTAGAAAGCTTCATCCATCATCCGTCTCCTGCATGAGCTCCACACGATTTCCATTTCTCCCTGCGTGAGCCGAGCTGGGTCCATCCCGAACCATTTTTATTTCTTTTTATTTGATTTTGGCATGGAGGTGAGAATGAACTACAAAAACCGCAGTCCGAACTGCATATATTTGCTAAAGCACAATTATTTTGGATATGGTTGAAAGCACAATTATTTTTTTGTCAAAATAATTGATATAGATCATAAATTAAGTACTATTTTTTAGCCTATGTTAGGGAACTCGATTGGTTACATTTTCTTCCGTCGCCATGCACGGGCATTTTTGCTAGTGTTCACCAATAGCATCAAATGTGTAAGAGTCTAGCGTCAACGCTAGGGAGAAGAGGCTTTTTTTTCCGACTATGTACAATAGGGTAAAACACCCCACTACTTAATTTTATTAAAATAACAGAGAGTCTCAAGGACAATTAACAAGGTAGAGCTTGAGGGGAGCTCTAAGAGCATCTCCAACAGCCGCCCAACGCGCGGCGCGTTAAGAACTACTTTGCAGCGCGCCCATCGCCTGGTTTGGCGCGACGGGCAGCGCTGGCTCCAGCAGCCGCGCTAAAATGCAGCGTGTAAAAATACAGCGTGCGCGACTCGCTGGCGCATGTCAGATGTTCCATTTTGGACAAAAAATGAATTTCAAACATTCAAAATGCAATGAACATGGCATAATAATTTCAGACAAACAAGTTGATGAATAAAAGTGCATGCCCACAAGTTCAAATTCATGCCCACAAGATCATCCAACCAAGTTCAAAATGCAAACCAAGTTCATGACACAAACGAAAGGTACATCAACAATCAAGCCTCGTCCTTGTCTTCGTCCTCATCTTCCTCCGATTCATCCGACTCCTTCGAAGATGATTCTTCCTCCTCCTCATCATTGTCGCGCGCCGCATCACGTGAAGCTCGGACGGTGTTGGCAAGATCTTCAATGGCATCTTCATGGGAAGGTGTGTGAGGCACCCCGGAAGACATTCCGCCAATGGCGGCCGGAGGTGCACCCATGCCTCCCATGAGAGACGCAAAACTCATGCCTCCCATGCCGGCCATGGCGTCCGGAGGTGCTCCAAAGCCACCCATGCCTTTCATGGTCTCCATGGTAGCTCCAAAGCCACCCATGGCACCCATGCCACCCGTGATAGCTCCGAAGCCACCCATGCCGCCAAGGCCACCGCCACCCATGGCGCCAAGGCCACTGCCACCCATGGCACGGATCATGGCTCTTTTTGAAGGAAATATGCCCTAGAGGCAATAATAAAGTTATTATTTATTTCCTTATATCATGATAAATGTTTATTATTCATGCTAGAATTGTATTAACTGGAAACATAGTACATGTGTGAATACATAGACAAACAGAGTGTCACTAGTATGCCTCTACTTGACTAGCCTGTTGATCAAAGATGGTTATGTTTCCTAACCATGGACAAAGAGTTGTTATTTGATTAACGGGATCACATCATTAGTTGAATGATCTGATTGACATGACCCATTCCATTAGCTTAGCACCCGATCGTTTAGTATGTTGCTATTGCTTTCTTCATGACTTATACATGTTCCTATGACTATGAGATTATGCAACTCCCGTTTGCCAGAGGAACACTTTGTGTGCTACCAAACATCACAACGTAACTGGGTGATTATAAAGGAGCTCTACAGGTGTCTCCAAAGGTACATGTTGAGTTGGCGTATTTCGAGATTAGGATTTGTCACTCCGATTGTCGGAGAGGTATCTCTGGGCCCTCTCGGTAATGCACATCACTTAAGCCTTGCAAGCATTGAAACTAATGAGTTAGTTGCGGGATGATGTATTACAGAACGAGTAAAGAGACTTGCCGGTAACGAGATTGAACTAGGTATAGGATACCGACGATCGAATCTCGGGCAAGTAACATACCGATGACAAAGGGAACAACGTATGTTGTTATGCGGTCTGACCGATAAAAGATCTTCGTAGAATATGTAGGAGCCAATATGAGCATCCAGGTTCCGCTATTGGTTACTGACCGGAGACGTGACTTGGTCATGTCTACATTGTTCTCGAACCCATAGGGTCCGCACGCTTAAGGTTACGATGACAGTTATATTATGAGTTTATGCATTTTGATGTACCGAAGGTTGTTCGGAGTCCCGGGTGTGATCACGGACATGATGAGGAGTCTCGAAATGGTCGAGACATAAAGATTGATATATTGGACGGCTATATTCGGACACCGGAAGTGTTCCGGGTGATTTTGGAGAAAACCAGAGAGCCGGAGGGTTACCGGAACCCCCCCGGGAGAAGTAATGGGCCATATGGGCTTTAGTGGAGAGAGAGAGGGGCAGCCAAAGGTGGGCCGCGCGCCTCCTCCCCCCTGGTCCGAATTGGACTAGGAGAGGGGGGGGGGGCGCCCCCCTTTCCTTCTCCCTCCCCACTTCTTTCCCCCTCCTAGTAGGAGTCCTACTCCTACTAGGAGGAGGACTCCTCCTTGGCGCGGCACAGGGGCCGGCCGGCCTCCTCCCCCTTGCTCCTTTATATACGGGGGCAGGGGGCACCCCTAGACACAAGTTGATCCACGTGATCATATTCTTAGCCGTGTGCGGTGGCCCCTTCCACCATAGTCCTCGATAATATTGTAGCGGTGCTTAGGCGAAGCCCTGCGACACTAGTACATCAAGATCGTCACCACGCCGTCATGCTGACGGAACTCTTCCCCGACACTTTGCTGGATCGGAGTCCGGGGATCGTCATCGAGCTGAACGTGTGCTAGAACTCGAAGGTGCCGTAGTTTCGGTGCTTGATCGGTCGGGCCGTGAAGACGTACGACTACATCAACCAAGTTAACGCTTCCATTGTCGATCTACAAGGGTACGTAGATCACACTCTCCCCCTCTCGTTGCTATGCATCACCATGATCTTGCGTGTGCGTAGGAATTTTTTTGAAATTACTATGAAACCCAACAGTGGCATCCGAGCCTAGGTTTTATATGTTGATGTTATATGCACGAGTAGAACACAAGTGAGTTGTGGGCGATATAAGTCATACTGCTTACCAGCATGTCATACTTTGGTTCGGCGGTATTGTTGGACGAAGCGGCCCGGACCGACATTACGCGTACGCTTACGCGAGACCGGTTCTCCCGACGTGCTTTGCACATAGGTGGCTTGCGGGTGACAGTTTCTCCAACTTTAGTTGAACCGAGTGTGGCTACGCCCGGTCCTTGTGAAGGTTAAAACAACACCAACTTGACAAACTATCATTGTGGTTTTGATGCGTAGGTAAGATTGGTTCTTGCTTAAGTCCATAGCAGCCACGTAAAACATGCAACAACAAAGTAGAGGACGTCTAACTTGTTTTTGCAGGGCATGTTGTGATGTGATATGGTCAAGACATGATGCTAAATTTTATTGTATGAGATGATCATGTTTTGTAACCGAGTTATCGGCAACTGGCATGAGCCATATGGTTGTCGCTTTATTGTATGCAATGCAATCGCGCTGTAATGCTTTACTTTATCACTAAGCGGTAGCGATAGTCGTGGAAGCATAAGATTGGCGAGACGACAACGATGCTACAATGGAGATCAAGGTGTCGCGCCGGTGATGATGGTGATCATGACGGTGCTTCGGAGATGGAGATCACAAGCACAAGATGATGATGGCCATATCATATCACTTATATTGATTGCATGTGTTGTTTATCTTTTATGCATCTTATATTGCTTTGATTGACGGTAGCATTATAAGATGATCTCTCACTAAATTATCAAGAAGTGTTCTCCTTGAGTATGCACCGTTGCGAAAGTTCTTCATGCTGAGACACCACGTGATGATCGGGTGTGATAGGCTCTACGTTCAAATACAACGGGTGCAAAACAGTTGCACACGCGGAATACTCAGGTTATACTTGACGAGCCAAGCATATACAGATATGGCCTCGGAACACGGAGGCCGAAAGGTCGAGCGTGAATCATATAGCAGATATGATCAACATAGCGATGTTCACCAATGAAACTACTCCATCTCACGTGATGATCGGACATGGTTTAGTTGATTTGGATCACGTAATCACTTAGAGGATTAGAGGGATGTCTATCTAAGTGGGAGTTCTTAAGTAATATGATTAATTGAACTTAAATTTATCATGAACTTAGTCCTGGTAGTATTTTGCAAATTATGTTGTAGATCAATAGCTCGCGTTGTTGCTTCCCTATGTTTATTTTGATATGTTCCTAGAGAAAATTGTGTTGAAAGATGTTAGTAGCAATGATGCGGATTGGATCCGTGATCTGAGGTTTATCCTCATTGCTGCACAGAAGAATTATGTCCTTGATGCACCGCTAGGTGACGGACCTATTGCAGGAGCAGATGCAGACGTTATGAACGTTTGGCTAGCTCAATATGATGACTACTTGATAGTTTAGTGCACCATGCTTAATGGGTTAGAATCGGGACTTCAAAGACGTTTTGAATGTCATGGAGCATATGAGATGTTCCAGGAGTTGAAGTTAATATTTCAAGCAAATACCCGAATTGAGAGATATGAAGTCTCCAACAAGTTCTATAGCTAAAAGATGGAGGAGAATCGCTCAACTAGTGAGCATGTGCCCAGATTGTCTGAGTACTACAATCGCTTGAATCAAGTGGGAGTTAATCTTCTAGATAAAATAGTGATTGACAGAATTCTCTAGTCACCATCACCAAGTTAGTAGAACTTCGTGATGAACTATGATATGCAAGGGATAACGGAAACGATTCCAAGCTCTTCGTAATGCGGAAATTGACGAAGGTAGAAATCGAGAAAAACATCAAGTGTTGATGGTAGACAAGACCACTAGTTTCAAGAAAAGGGCAGAGGGAAGAAGGGGAACTTCAAGAAGAACAGCAAGCAAGTTGCTGCTCAAGTGAAGAAGCCCAAGTCTGGTCCTAAGCCTGAGACTAAGTGCTTCTACTGCAAAGGGACTGGTCACTGGAAGCGGAACTACCCCAAGTGATTGGCGGATAAGAAGGATGGCAAAGTGAACATAAGTATATTTGATATACATGTTATTGATGTTACTTTACTAGTGTTTATAGCAACCCCTTAGTATTTGATACTAGTTCAGTTGCTAAGATTAGTAATTCGAAACGGCAGTTGCAGAATAAACAGAGACTAGTTAAGGGTGAAGTGACGATGTGTGTTGGAAGTGGTTCCAAGATTGATATGATCATCATCGCACACTCCCTATACTTTCGGGATTAGTGTTGAACCTGAATAAGTGTTATTTGGTGTTTGCGTTGAGCATGAATATGATTTGATCATGTTTATTGTAATACGGTTATTCATTTAAGTAAGAGAATAAATTGTTGTTCTGTTTACATGAATAAAACCTTATATGGTTACACACCCAATGAAAATAGTTCATTGGATCTCGATCGTAGTGATACACATAATCATAAATTTGAAACCAAAAGATGCAAAGTTAATAATGATAGTGCAACTTATTTGTAGCACTGCCGTTTAGGTCATATTGGTGTAAAGCGCATGAAGAAACTCCATGCTGATGGGATTTTGGAATCACTTGATTATGAATCACTTGATGCTTGCGAACCATGCCTCATGGGCAAGATGACTAAGACTCCGTTCTCCGGAGCGAGCAACTGACTTATTGGAAATAATACATACTGATGTATGCGGTCCGATGAGTGTTAAGGCTCACGACAAGTATCGTTATTTTCTGAACTTCACAAATGATTTGAGCAGATATGGGTATATCTACTTGATGAAACATAAGTCTGAAACATTTGAAAAGTTCAAAGAATTTCAGAGTAAAGTGGAAAACATCGTGACAAGAAAATAAAGTTTCTACGATCTGATCGCGGAGACAAATATTTGAGTTACGAGTTTGGTCTTCAATTAAAACAATGTGGAATAGTTTCACAAACTCATGCCACATGGAACACCACATCATAATGGTGTGTCCGAATGTCATAACCGTACTTTATTGGATATAGTGCAATCTATGATGTCTCTTACCGATCTACCACTATCGTTTTGGGGTTATGCATTAGAGACAGCTGCATTCACGTTAAAAGGGCACCATCTAAATCTGTTGAGACGACACCGTATGAACTGTGGTTTGGCAAGAAACCAAAGTTGTCGTTTCTTAAAGTTTGGGGTTGCAATGCTTATGTGAAAAAGTTTCATCCTGATAAGCTCAAACCCAAATCGGAAAAGTGTGACTTCATAGGATACCCAAAAAGTTACTGTTGGGTACACCTTCTATCACAGATCCAAAGGCAAGACATTCGTTGCTAAGAATGGATCATTTCTAGAGAAGGAGGTTCTCTCGAAAGAAGTGAGTGGGAGGAAAGTAGAACTTGATAAGGTAATTTTACCTTCTCCCTTATTGGAAAGTAGTTCATCACAGAAATCTGTTCCTGTAACTACTACACCAATTAGTGAGGAAGCTAATGATGATGATCATGTAACTTCAGATCAAGTTACTACCGAATCTCGTAGGTAAACCAGAGTGAGATCCGCACCAGAGTGGTACGGTAATCCTGTTCTGGAGGTCATGCTACTTGACCATGACGAACCTACGAACTATGAAGAAGCGATGGTGAGCCCAGATTCCGCGAAATGGTTTGAGGCCATAAAATCTGAGATATGATCCATGTATGAGAACAAAGTATGGACTTTGATGGATTTGCACGATGATCGGCAATAAATGGATCTTTAAGAGGAAGACGGACGTTGATAGTAGTGTTACTATCTACAAAGCTAGACTTGTTGAAAAAGGTTTTTGACAAAGTTCAAAGTGTTGACTACGATGAGAGTTTCTCACTCGTATCTATGCTTAAGTTTGTCCGAATCATGTTAGCAATTGCCGCATTTTATGAAATCTGGCAAATGGATAAACAAAACTGCATTCCTTAATGGATTTATTAAAGAAGAGTTGTATATGATGCAACCAGAAGGTTTTGTCAATCCTAAAGGTGCTAACAAAATATGCAAGCTCCAGCGATCCATCTATGGACTGGTGCAAGCATCTCGGAGTCGGAATATACGCTTTGATAAGTTGATCAAAGCATATAGTTTTATACAGACTTGCGGTAAAGCCTGTATTTACTAGAAAGTGAGTGGGAGCACTACAGCATTTCTGATAAGTATATGTGAATGACATAATGTTGATCGGAAATAATGTAGAATTATTCTGCAAAGCATAAAGGAGTGTTTGAAAGGAGTTTTTCAAAGAAAGACCTCGGTGAAGCTGCTTACATATTGAGTATCAAGATCTATAGAGATAGATCAAGACGCTTGATAAGTTTTTTCAATGAGTACATACCTTGACAAGATTTTGAAGTAGTTCAAAATGGAACGGTCAAAGAAAGAGTTCTTGCCTGTGTTACAAGGTGTGAAATTGAGTAAGACTCAAAACCCGACCACGGCAGAAGATAGAAAGAGAATGAAAGTCATTCCCTATGCCTTGGCCATAGGTTCTATAAAGTATGCCATGCTGTGTACCAGATCTATTGTATACCCTACACTGATTTTAGCAAGGGAGTACAATAGTGATCTAGGAGTAGATCACTGGACAGCGGTCAAAATTATCATTAGTGAAATAAGGATATGTTTCTCGATTATGGAGGTGACAAAAAGGTTCGTCGTAAAGGGTTACGTCGATGCAAGTTTTGACACTAATCTAGATGACTCTAAGTCTCAATCTAGATACATATTGAAAGTGGGAGCAATTAGCTAGAGTAGCTCCGAGCAGAGTATTGTTGACATAGAAATTTGCAAAATGCATATGGATCTGAATGTGGCAGAACCGTTGACTAAAATTATCTCACAAGCAAAACATGATCACACCTTAGTACTCTTTGGGTATTAATCACATAGCGATGTGAACTAGATTACTGAATCTAGTAAACCCTTTGGGTGTTGGTCACATGGCGATGTGAACTATGGGTGTTAATCACATGATAATGTGAACTATCGATGTTAATCACATGGTGATGTGATCTAGATTATTGACTCTAGTGCAACTGGGAGACTGAAGGAAATATGCCCTAGAGGCAATAATAAAGTTATTATTTATTTCCTTATATGATGATAAATGTTTATTATTCATGCTAGAATTGTATTAACTGGAAACATAGTACATGTGTGAGTACATAGACAAACAGAGTGTCACTAGTATGCCTCTACTTGACTAGCCTGTTGATCAAAGACGGTTATGTTTCCTAACCATGGACAAAGAGTTGTTATTTGATTAACGGGATCACATCATTAGTTGAATGATCTGATTGACATGACCCATTCCATTAGCTTAGCACCCGATCGTTTAGTATGTTGCTATTGCTTTCTTCATGACTTATACATGTTCCTATGACTATGAGATTATGCAACTCCCGTTTGCCAGAGGAACACTTTGTGTGCTACCAAGCGTCACAAGTAACTAAATGATTATAAAGGAGCTCTACAGGTGTCTCCAAAGGTACATGTTGAGTTGGCGTATTTTGAGATTAGGATTTGTCACTCCGATTGTCGGAGAGGTATCTCTGGGCCCTCTCGGTAATGCACATCACTTAAGCCTTGCAAGCAATGCAACTAATGAGTTAGTTGCGGAATGATGTATTACAGAACGAGTAAAGAGACTTGCCGGTAACGAGATTGAACTAGGTATAGGATACCGACGATCGAATCTCGGGCAAGTAACATACCGATGACAAAGGGAACAACGTATGTTGTTATGCAGTCTGACCGATAAAAGATCTTCGTAGAATATGTAGGAGCCAATATGAGCATCCAGGTTCCGTTATTGGTTATTGAGTGGAGACGTGTCTCGGTCATGTCTACATTGTTCTCGAACCCGTAGGGTCCGCACGCTTAAGGTTACGATGACAGTTATATTATGAGTTTATGCATTTTGATGTACCGAAGGTTGTTCGGAGTCCCGGATGTGATCACGGACATGACGAGGAGTCTCGAAATGGTCGAGACATAAAGATTGATATATTGGACGGCTATATTCGGACAGCGGAAGTGTTCCGGGTGATTTCGGAGAAAACCGGAGAGCCGGAGGGTTACCGGAACCCCCCGGGAGAAGTAATGGGCCATATGGGCTTTAGTGGAGAGAGAGAGGGGCAGCCAAAGGTGGGCCGCGCGCCTCCTCCCCCTGGTCCGAATTGGACTAGGAGAGGGGGGGCGGCGCCCCCTTTCCTTCTCCCTCCCCACTTCTTTCCCCCTCCTAGTAGGAGTCCTACTCCTACTAGGAGGAGGAATCCTCCTTGGCGCGCCATAGGGGCCGGCCGGCCTCCTCCCCCTTGCTCCTTTATATACGGGGGCAGGGGGCACCCCTAGACACAAGTTGATCCACGTGATCATATTCTTAGCCGTGTGCGGTGCCCCCTTCCACCATAGTCCTCGATAATATTGTAGCGGTGCTTAGGCGAAGCCCTGCGACAGTAGTACATCAAGATCGTCACCACGCCGTCGTGCTGACAGAACTCTTCCCCGACACTTTGCTGGATCGGAGTCCGGGGATCGTCATCGAGCTGAACGTGTGCTAGAACTCGGAGGTGCCGTTGTTTCGGTGCTTGATCGGTCGGGCCGTGAAGACGTACGACTACATCAACCAAGTTAACGCTTCCGTTGTCGATCTACAAGAGTACGTAGATCACACTCTCCCCCTCTCATTGCTATGCATCACCATGATCTTGCGTGTGCGTAGGAATTTTTTTGAAATTACTACGAAACCCAACACTTTTTTGGATCAAGACTTCTTCACGGGCAAGATTGACATACTCCTTTTGTGCCTCATTGAGGATAGATGTGTCCAAGAAGAACAAGTGCTTCTCCCAATCCAACAATCTAGATCGCTCCTCCATGCTCACCTTCCTCTCCTCCAAAGCCACCTTCCTTTCCTCGGCCACCACCCTCCTCTCCTCGGCCGCGGCATCTTGGTTCCTTGCCATTTTCCTCATCTCGTTGGCTTCTTTTCTTGCCTTCACAATAGCTTCCATAGCATTTTGAGCTCTTCATCTCCTTTTCTCTTCTTCTTTTCTTTTACGTCTTTCTTGCTTCCATCCAGTCGTTTTGGCTTCGAGTATGAAACCGAGTTGAGTGTGGGGCTTCTCTTGCCATCATCACTTAATGCCTCCTCCTCTTCATCATCATCCAACTCAATTGTTCGCTTGCGTTTATTGCTCAAATCCAAATCATCTATATCATCACACTTATTCCATTTCTCATCATCCTTCAATAAGTCATAGCAATGAGGCAAGGTAAATGGCCTTCCTTTCTTGATCTTTCCCTTCTTGGTCCTCTTCTCCTCTCCTTTGAACAAGTTTTGTGCAATATTGTACTACATGAAAACAAAATAAGTTAGCACTCAAACACCAACAACAAGCATGATGAACATGGATGAAATGGCACTTACTCTATCGTCCTCATTAGTGCCACTTGGGTTCAACTTGTCAACCGCCTTTTGTGCGGCCGCCCACTTTTGACAATCCTTGTTTATTGTCGACCACCGGGAGCGAAGAGATCGATCGGAGCGGTCAGTTCCACTCCCGTTGCGAACATCAAAGTATTCCTTCATCTGAAGCCAATAAGCATCTCTACTTTGATCACCTCCAACAGTTGGATCCCTCGACACTTGCAACCAAGTATTGCATAGTAAGATGTCTTCAACGTTGGTGTAATTCCCTGCTCTTCCTTTCGGTGCGTCGACAATGCCCTCACCATCCTCGTCCACCTCGAACTCATGGTCATCGAAATGCATGTCATTGGTTTCAGACCAATGGGAATTGTTGGAGCCAACACCCATAGTTGACATGTATGCATCATCGTTGAGAGTACAAAGTATATAGAACAATGCAAATAAGCTATCTATATGTATGCATTTAGAAAATAACAACAACAAAAAGTTGGGGAAATTTTCTACCTTTGGGGCATTCCCTCGAACAAATTGTGCGCGTCGGCTGCCGGCTCAACAAGTGAGCTCGCTGGCGCTTAGGTAGCCGCCGCGCCCGTCACACGCCCTGCAAGCTTCTTCCTCGACTCCTTCGAGGTGCCGGAGCCGTCCGCCACCTTGTTCTTCTTCGTGGATGCCTTGCCCTTCTTCGGCCGCGTTGCATTTGGGAGCTTCGAGGAGGGGGGGGGCACGTGCCTTCACGACGGGCGCTAGCACGACGCCACCCGCCGTCGAAGTCACCCGCGGTGGCATGAAGAGGCCGCGCGCGAGGCCGATGCTCGGAGGAGCTCCGGCGGAGGCGAGGCCAAAGCTCCTCGCGCTAGGGTTTGCGGCGGCAGCGGCGGTGGAGGGGTCGTGGCTGTAGGAAGGAGTGAGGGGGTGCCGGCATGGGCGTCCATCAGGTCAATTCGCCGGCGCCGGCGTGTACGGGGCGAAGGTGGCACGGCGGAGAGAGTGCGGTGCGAGCGCTCGTGTGTGCCGGGCGCGGAAGCGGGCGCCCCAAATACACAGCGCGCGATGGCGATTCGGATAGACTATATGCCGCGCGCGCGGTTATTGCGTGACCGCTGGAACTCCTCTACGGATTGCGCCCATGCTAAAAAGGGAAAATGTGCGGCGCGGCGCTTATTAGCATGGCTATTGGAGATGCTCTAAGGAACTAAAACTAAGACTAAAACAAGAAAAACAGCTCAACCCAAAAAAACAAGAGCTGCAAAACTAAAAAAAGGAAAATTAATTACATCAAAGCATCCAACTATGCATTAAAGGGTGGGGCATGCTTCTGCTTCATTATATATCTGAGCCACCTAAGCTCCTCTTAAGTAGATTTGCTTCCATCTCTGGAATGAAGGACCAATGCCTTCAAAGATTTGTTATTTCTGGTGATCCAGATAGCCTATGATCCAAGTACTATGATTTCCATGAAGAATGGCAACTGTAACTTGTCTTTTAAATCTTGAAAAGCCTCCAGTACAGATAGATTGTGTGTTGGAGAGGAGGCTTCTCCGTCTTGTTTATAATATCAGACCATGTGTATCACGAATTAATTAGGGTAGGATCCAGGAGGCTTGATTTGTAGAGAACAAACTCACCGCCGGTTAGATCAACGTAAAGGCAGCGATTGCAATTTGGAGAAAATAGTGTATGTAGATGAGGAGAGGAGGAAGGCGAGTCACGTGGGATGGACAGGGAATCATACTGCTATTGTTAATTGTACTTGTACAACCCAAAATCCACCCCCGATGAAGCCATCGGTGAGCAGCATAAGCACCTTGTAGTAAATTGCCTTGTGAGCGTCATCTTTGTATGGGCTGTCCGCTATAGGGCTATGCCCCGCACTCCTCTCGCTGAGGGTCTCCTTACCCGACGAGTTGGTCCGCCATATCACCAAGCCAACCGCCGCCTCGAGGGCCTGGAGCAGCTTGTAGAATAGGATTGCGCTATCCACGGCTTGAAACACCCCTGCACGCCGCCATAGTCCGTGCATCAAGCCCGGCCCATCTCATCGGGTCGGGTCCTATGAGATGGGGAGCGCCAACATGTCGCCAAGCTACGCGGCGCGACCACCCTCTTCGACCAGCCGAGCTGCTCCATGTTATCCGCACATTCAAATACGACGGCAACTGCTGCATCTCCGTCGTCGAGGTCGTGCATTCCATTGTTGGCGACGAGCCCTAGCTTGCTCTTTGCGCCGGTGCCCAACTCCCTCTCGCTCTTTCTCTCACTCACACAAGCGAAGGTAGAAGAAAGAGAAGAGACGGGACACGGTGGTGTTTTTCCGGCGCACGTACGCCTGCCGCAACAACGGCCTTTTCCTCAAGCAACAACTCGAGCCACACCACACTTATACAACAAGCTAGCACACGGACTACACCACTCGAGTTCCACGAACCACACGAACTCACAGCGCTACGCGCGGCTACATTTTGCTCTGGCCCCTGTCACTTGGCCGCACAGCCGAGTACACTTTACATAGTACACCAATGCACACAGGCCAGTCGCCAGTGGCCACACACACCACTAACTCACGCACGCATGCACCACATAACCCGGCCACTAACCCACCAGCTACATGTTGGGTCAACCTGGTCTTCGGATGGTCTTCAGCATGCATGTAGCGGCACAGCTTGCATGCAACGGCAGTAGTAGTTATTACTTAGCTATAAGTGATAGAAGGTAGTAGTAGCTGCATGTCGGCAGTAGTAATTTCCTGAGCAGTAGAGGAGGCATGGCTTAGTAGCTAAGCTTTACAAAGTAAGTCATGATGTCATTTAGGCACTGGATGTTAGCACATGCGTTCTATAGTCGGTTTGTAACCCCTATAAAAGGAGCACTACTCCATCGATGTAAGATCATTCCACTCCGATCAATTCAAGTAGTATCTTTTCTCAAGTGTAGCTCCATCGGTGCATGCTTCGCTGGTGTGTGTGTGCGTACTAGCCTAGAGAGCCTGAGCGTACCATCACTTTGCTCTTTCACCGGTCATTTATCAGTATACTCGAGTGCTAGCGAGTAGTTCTGGCTAACAATTGGCACCAGAGCCTCAGGTTGCAGTAGCCATGGCCGGTGCAAAAGGAGTGCAGCAGCGCACCATCTCGGGTGGTTCCCAGTCGCGGCCATCACAGGACGCCTCCCAGTCGCCGGCTCCGGAGGAGCGGCGAGGGCGCAGCCGGTCCAGGCGCGACCATCACGGTGAGGTCATGGTTAGGGAGATGAGGCGCGAGACCGCAATCAGCGGTAGCGTGCCCATCACCTTCCCGATGCTCACGCGCTCAAACTACAGCAAGTGGGCGTTGATCATGGAGTGCAACCTTCATGCGGCGAGCCTCTGAGCTCCCATGGAGGACGACCTGGTCGAGAGAAAGGAGGACAGGAAAGCCGTGGCGGCCCTCATGCGCGCCACGCCGCCGGAGATGCACGGCATGCTCGCGGCGAAGGCAAGCGCCAAGGAGGCGTGGGAAGCCATCCGTACCCAGCGCCTCGGCAGCAACCGCGTGTGCGAGCCGAACGCGCAAAAGCTGCGGGCGGACTTCGAGAACATCGCCTTCAAGGAGGGCGAGCTCGTCGACAACTTCGCCATGTGGATCTCCAGCGTTGCGTCACAACTCCGAGCGCTCGGCGACACCATGGATGATGCGAGAGTCGTGCGAAAATTTCTCCGCGTCGTGCCACCTTGCTTCGCTCAGGTAGCGGTCTCCATCGAGACCTTGCTTGACCTGAGTGAGCTCTCCATCGAGGAGCTCACGGGCCGGTTGCGGGTGATCGAGGACCGCTTTGACGACGGCCGCGAGAGCTTCGGCGGCGGACAACTCCTATTCTCAAAGAAGTGGGAGGCGAGGAAGCGTTAAGGACGTGGTGGCGGTGCCCAGAGCAGTGGAGGCGGCACCGACGGAGGCGGCGGTCGCACCCAGGGCGGAGCCGGATGAGGTGCCGGCAACGACGACCGGGACAAGTGCCGATATTGCAGCATCAAGGGCCACTGGGCCCGTGAGTGCCGCAAGAGGATGGCTGACGAGGATGTCGCGGCTGCAGCGAACCTCGTCGAGGCTGAAGAGGACGGTGGGCCAGCAATGATGATGGCTTGCGTCGAGACCATGCAGGAGGGCGCAGCGCCTCCGGTGACCATGGTCCCGACAAGCATCGAAGCCGTGCAGGAGGGTGTAGCACCTCCGGCGACCACGGTGCCGACAACCGTTAAGTCCGTGCGGGAGGCATGGAGCTCTTCAAGTAATCCCCTCCCGACATCGGGAGCGCTCTCCCCGACAACAATGTTCTCGGGAGACTATGATTGGGAGGAGATGAAGACCCGGGTGTGGGGGAGCCACGCCCCGGCAACCACGTCCCCTGCGACGCTGGTCAAGCACGTGCAAGTTGGCATGACAAAGGCGTACCCGACATCCTTGGGACCAGACAAGCCCGTGTCAGGAGGCACGGCAACGACGCATCTAGTGGGCCACGTCCCGACCATGATGCTGGCAACCAGTGAGCCCATGCAAGAGGCACGACACTCTCAGGTCGACCACACCCCGACAACCAGGTTCTCGGGGTTCTGCAAGCCCGTGTGGGTGACACGGCACTCTTCGACAAGCCTCAACATGGAGGCAATGAGAGACAAACATGGGGCGGCAAGGCCTCGACCGAGACTATGGCGACCATTAAGTCCATGCAGGAGGCACAACACTCTCTGGTCAGCTATGCCGCGACCCCAATGCGCTCGGGGTCCATCGAGTCCGTGCAGGAGGCACGACTCACAACTATTAGGGGAGACCCGACAAGCAAGTCTGATGGGAAGAGCGATAAGGAATCCACTACCTTGGGAGAAGCCACACCGGGTAGTGCGTTGTCCGACAAGTCATCCCCGGGAAGGGAGTTCCCGGGTATCATGACGTCTGACACATCGACCCCCGGAAGGGAGTTCCTGGGCAGTGTGATGTCAGGAACTACGACTCTAGCAACACTGACGCCTACGAGCGAGGTGGTTTCTGGGCAGTTCATGTTCCCGCCAACAGCGCGGTCAGACTTGTTCGATGCCGACAACAATGTTGGCACTCCACACAGGTTCCGACGCCTAGGGGGATATTCTCGACGAGCCTGCGGGACGATCGCAGCACTGCGCGTTCAAGAAGGACGATCACGGCGTACGGGCTACCCAAACCACGAGAAGGCAGACATCCCAAAGAAGACACTTGGTCGAGTTTGGTTCCAGGCACCATGCGAGAAGATCGGGATCATGGAAACAAGCTCCTTCGACAAGGTTGAGGAGGAGATTGTTGGGTCAACCTGGTCTTCGGATGGTCTTCAGCATGCATGTAGCGGCACAACTTGCATGCAATGGCAGTAGTAGTTATTACTTAGCTATGAAGTGATAGAAGGTAGTAGTAGCTGCATGTCGGCAGTTGTAATTTCCTGAGCAGTAGAGGAGGCGTGGCTTAGTAGCTAAGCTTTACAAAGTAAGTCATGATGTCATTTAGGCACTGGACGTTAGCACATGCGTTCTATAGTCGGTTTGTAATCCCCTATAAAAGGAGCACTACTCCATCGATGTAAGATCATTCCACTCCGATCAATTCATATAGTATCTTTTCTCAAGTGTAGCTCCATCGGTGCATGCTTCGCTGGTGTGTGTGTGCGTACTAGCCTAGAGAGCCTGAGCGTACCATCACTTTGCTCTTTCACCGGTCATTTATCAGTATACTCGAGTGCTAGCGAGTAGTTCTGGCTAACAATTGGCATCAGAGCCTCAGGTTGCAGTAGCCATGGCCGGTGCAAAAGGAGTGCAGCAGCGCACCATCTCGGGTAGTTCCCAGTCGCAGCCATCACAGGACGGCTCCCAGTCGCCGGCTCCGGAGGAGCGGCGAGGGCGCAGCCGGTCCAGGCGCGGCTATCGCGGTGAGGTCGTGGTTAGGGAGATGAGGCGCGAGACCGCAATCAGCGGTAGTGTGCCCATCACCTTCCCGATGCTCACGCGCTCAAACTATAGCAAGTGGGCGTTGATCATGGAGTGCAACCTTCATGCGGCGAGCCTCTGAGCTCCCATGGAGGACGACCTGGTCGAGAGAAAGGAGGACAGGAAAGCCGTGGCAGCCCTCATGCGCGCCACGCCGCCGGAGATGCACGGCATGCTCGCGGCGAAGGCAAGCGCCAAGGAGGCGTGGGAAGCCATCCGTACCCAGCGCCTCGGCAGCAACCGCGTGCGCGAGCCGAACGCGCAAAAGCTGCGGGCGGACTTCGAGAACATCGCCTTCAAGGAGGGCGAGCTCGTCGACAACTTCGCCATGTGGATCTCCAGCGTTGCGTCACAACTCCGAGCGCTCGGCGACACCATGGACGATGCGAGAGTCGTGCGGAAATTTCTCCGCGTCGTGCCACCTCGCTTCGCTCAGGTAGCGGTCTCCATCTAGACCTTGCTTGACCTGAGTGAGCTCTCCATCGAGGAGCTCATGGGCCGATTGCGGGTGATCGAGGACCGCTTTGACGACGGCCGCGAGAGCTTCGGCGGCGACCAACTCCTATTCTCGAAGAAGTGGGAGGCGAGGAAGCGTTAAGGACGTGGTGGCGGTGCCCAGAGCAGTGGAGGCGGCACCGACAGAGGCGGCAGTCGCACCCAGGGCGGAGCCGGATGAGGTGTCGGCAACGACGACCAAGACAAGTGCCGATATTGCAGCATCAAGGGCCACTGGGCCCGTGAGTGCCGCAAGAGGATGGCTGACGAGGATGCCGCGGCTGCGGCGAACCTCGTCGAGGCTGAAGAGGACGGTGGGCCAGCAATGATGATGGCTTGCGTCGAGACCATGCAGGAGGGCGCAGCGCCTCCGGTGACCATGGTCCCGACAAGCATCGAAGCCGTGCAGGAGGGTGTAGCACCTCCGGCGACCACGGTGCCGACAACCGTTAAGTCCGTGCGGGAGGCATGGAGCTCTTCAAGTAATCCCCTCCCGACATCGGGAGCGCTCTTCCTGACAACAATGTTCTCGGGAGACTACGATTGGGAGGAGATGAAGACCCGGGTGTGGGGGAGCCACGCCCCGGCAACCACGTCCCCTGCGACGCTGGTCAAGCACGTGCAAGTTGGCACGACAAAGGCGTACCCGACATCCTTGGGACCAGACAAGCCCGTGTCAGGAGGCACGGCAACGACGCATCTAGTGGGCCACGTCCCGACCATGATGTTGGCAACCAGTGAGCCCATGCAAGAGGCATGACACTCTCAGGTCGACCACACCCCGACAACCAGGTTCTCGGGGTTCTGCAAGCCCGTGTGGGTGACACGGCACTCTTCGACAAGCCTCAACTGGGAGGCAATGAGAGACAGACATGGGGCGGCAAGGCCTCGACCGAGACTATGGCGACCATTAAATCCATGAAGGAGGCACAACACTCTCTGGTCAGCTATGCCGTGACCCCAATGCGCTCGGGGTCCATCGAGTCCGTTCTGGAGGCACGACTCACAACTATTAGGGGAGACCCGACAAGCAAGTCTGATGGGAAGAGCGACAAGGAATCCACTACCTTGGGAGAAGCCACACCGGGTAGTGCGATGTCCGACAAGTCATCCCCGGGAAGGGAGTTCCCGGGTATCATGACGTCTGACACGTCGACCCCAGGAAGGGAGTTCCTGGGCAGTGTGATGTCAGGAACTACGACTCCAGCAACACTGACGCCTACGAGCAAGGTGGTTTCTGGGCAGTTCATGTTCCCGCCAACAGCGCGATCAGACTTGTTCGATGCCGACAACAATGTTGGCACTCCACACAGGTTCCGACGCCTAGGGGGATATTCTCGACGAGCCTGCGAGACGATCGCAGCACTGCGCGATCAGGAAGGACGAGCACGGCGTACGGGCTACCCAAACCACAAGAAGGCAGACATCCCAAAGAAGACACTTGGTCGAGTTTGGTTCCAGGAACCATGCGAGAAGATCGGGATCATGGAAACAAGCTCCTTCGACAAGGTTGAGGAGGAGATTGTTGGGTCAACCTGGTCTTCGGATGGTCATCAGCATGCATGTAGCGGCACAACTTGCATGCAATGGCAGTAGTAGTTATTACTTAGCTATGAAGTGATAGAAGGTAGTAGTAGCTGCATGTCGGCAGTAGTAATTTCCTAAGCAGTAGAGGAGGCGTGGCTTAGTAGCTAAGCTTTACGAAGTAAGTCATGATGTCATTTAGGCACTGGACGTTAGCACATGCGTTCTATAGTCGGTTTGTAATCCCCTATAAAAGGAGCACTACTCCATCGATGTAAGATCATTCCACTCCGGTCAATTCAAGTAGTATCTTTTCTCAAGTGTAGCTCCATCGGTGCATGCTTCGCTGGTGTGTGTGTGTGTACTAGCCTAGAGAGCCTGAGCGTACCATCACATTGCTCTTTCACCGGTCATTTATCAGTATACTCGAGTGCTAGCGAGTAGTTCGGGCTAACAATTGGCATCAGAGCCTCAGGTTGCAGTAGCCATGGCCGGTGCAAAAGGAGTGCAGCAGCGCACCATCTCGGGTGGTTCCCAGTCGCGGCCATCACAGGACGGCTCCCAGTCGCCGGCTCTGGAGGAGCGGCGAGGGCACAGCCGGTCCAGGCGCGGCCATCGCGGTGAGGTCGTGGTTAGGGAGATCGTGCGCGAGACCGCAATCAGCGGTAGCGTGCCCATCACCTTCCCAATGCTCACGCGCTCAAACTACAGCGAGTGGGCGTTGATCATGGAGTGCAACCTTCATGCGGCGAGCCTCTAGGCTCCCATGGAGGACGACCTGGTCGAGAGAAAGGAGGACAGGAAAGCCGTGGCGGCCCTCATGCGCGCCACGCCGCTGGAGATGCACGGCATGCTCGCGGCGAAGGCAAGCGCCAAGGAGGCGTGGGAAGCCATCCGTACCCAGCGCCTCGGCAGCAACCGCGTGCGCGAGCCGAACGCGCAAAAGCTGCGGGCGGACTTCGAGAACATCGCCTTCAAGGAGGGCGAGCTCGTCGACAACTTCGCCATGTGGATCTCCAGCGTTGCGTCACAACTCCGAGCGCTCGGCGACACCATGGACGATGCGAGAGTCGTGCGGAAATTTCTCTTCGTCGTGCCACCTCGCTTCGCTCAGGTAGCGGTCTCCATCGAGACCTTGCTTGACCTGAGTGAGCTCTCCATTGAGGAGCTCACGGGCCGGTTGCGGGTGATCGAGGACCGCTTTGATGACGGCCGCGAGAGCTTCGGCGGCGAACAACTCCTATTCTCGAAGAAGTGGGAGGCGAGGAAGCGTTAAGGACGTGGTGGCGGTGCCCAGAGCAGTGGAGGCGGCACCGACAGAGGCGGCGGTCGCACCCAGGGCGGAGCCGGATGAGGTGCCGGCAACGACGACCGGGACAAGTGCCGATATTGCAGCATCAAGGGCCACTGGGCCCGTGAGTGCCGCAAGAGGATGGATGACGAGGATGCCGTGGCTGCGGCAAACCTCGTCGAGGCTGAAGAGGACGGTGGGCCAGCAATGATGATGGCTTGCGTCGAGACCATGCAGGAGGGCGCAGCGCCTCCGGTGACCATGGTCCCGACAAGCATCGAAGCCGTGCAGGAGGGTGTAGCACCTCCGGCGACCATGGTGCCGACAACCGTTAAGTCCGTGCGGGAGGCATGGAGCTCTTCAAGTAATCCCCTCCCGACATCGGGAGCGCTCTCCCCGACAACAATGTTCTCGGGAGACTACGATTGGGAGGAGATGAAGACCCGGGTGTGGGGGAGCCACGCCCCGGCAACCACGTCCCCTGCGACGCTGGTCAAGCACGTGCAAGTTGGCACGACAAAGGCGTACCCGACATCCTTGGGACCAGACAAGCCCGTGTCAGGAGGCACGGCAACGACGCATCTAGTGGGACATGTCCCGACCATGATGCTGGCAACCAGTGAGCCCATGCAAGAGGCACGACACTCTCAGGTCGACCACACCCCGACAACCAGGTTCTCGGGGTTCTGCAAGCCCGTGTGGGTGACACGGCACTCTTCGACAAGCCTCAACTGGGAGGCAATGAGAGACAGACATGGGGCGGCAAGGCCTCGACCGAGACTATGGCGACCATTAAGTCCATGCAGGAGGCACAACACTCTCTGGTCAGCTATGCCGCGACCCCAATGCGCTCGGGGTCCATCGAGTCCGTGCGGGAGGCACGACTCACAACTATTAGGGGAGACCCGACAAGCAAGTCTGATGGGAAGAGCGACAAGGAATCCACTACCTTGGGAGAAGCCACACCGGGTAGTGCGATGTCCGACAAGTCATCCCCGGGAAGGGAGTTCCCGGGTATCATGACGTCTGACACGTCGACCCCAGGAAGGGAGTTCCTGGGCAGTGTGATGTCAGGAACTACGACTCCAGCAACACTGACGCCTACGAGCGAGGTGGTTTCTGGGCAGTTCATGTTCCCGCCAACAGCGCGGTCAGACTTGTTCGATGCCGACAACAATGTTGGCACTCCACACAGGTTCCGACGCCTAGGGGGATATTCTCGACGAGCTTGCGGGACGATCGCAGTACTGCGCGATCAAGAAGGACGAGCACGGCGTACGGGCTACCCAAACCACGAGAAGGCAGACATCCCAAAGAAGACACTTGGTCGAGTTTGGTTCCAGGAACCATGCGAGAAGATCGGGATCATGGAAACAAGCTCCTTCGACAAGGTTGAGGAGGAGATTGTTGGGTCAACCTGGTCTTCGGATGGTCATCAGCATGCATGTAGCGGCACAACTTGCATGCAACGGCAGTAGTAGTTATTACTTAGCTATGAAGTGATAGAAGGTAGTAGTAGCTGCATGTCGGCAGTAGTAATTTCCTAAGCAGTAGAGGAGGCGTGGCTTAGTAGCTAAGCTTTACAAAGTAAGTCATGATGTCATTTAGGCACTGGACGTTAGCACATGCGTTCTATAGTCGGTTTGTAATCCCCTATAAAAGGAGCACTACTCCATCGATGTAAGATCATTCCACTCCGGTCAATTCAAGTAGTATCTTTTCTCAAGTGTAGCTCCATCGGTGCATGCTTCGCTGGTGTGTGTGTGTGTACTAGCCTAGAGAGCCTGAGCGTACCATCACATTGCTCTTTCACCGGTCATTTATCAGTATACTCGAGTGCTAGCGAGTAGTTCTGGCTAACAATTGGCATCAGAGCCTCAGGTTGCAGTAGCCATGCCTGGTGCAAAAGGAGTGCAGCAGCGCACCATCTCGGGTGGTTCCCAGTTGCGGCCATCACAGGACGGCTCCCAGTCGCCGGCTCCGGAGGAGCGGCGAGGGCGCAGCCGATCCAGGCGCGGCCATCGCGGTGAGGTCGTGGTTAGGGAGATCGTGCGCGAGACCGCAATCAGCGGTAGTGTGCCCATCACCTTCCCGACGCTCATGCGCTCAAACTACAGTGAGTGGGCATTGATCATGGAGTGCAACCTTCATGCGGCGAGCCTCTGGGCTCCCATGGAGGATGACCTGGTCGAGAGAAAGGAGGACAGGAAAGCCGTGGCGGCCCTCATGCGCGCCACGCCGCCGGAGATGCACGGCATGCATGCGGCGAAGGCAAGCGCCAAGGAGGCGTGGGAAGCCGTCCGTACCCAGCACCTCGGCAGCAACCGCGTGCGCGAGGCGAACGCGCAAAAGCTGCGGGCGGACTTCGAGAACATCGCCTTCAAGGAGGGCGAGCTCGTCGACAACTTCGCCATGCGGATCTCCAGCGTTGCGTCACAACTCCGAGCGCTCGGCGACACCATGGACGATGCGAGAGTCGTGCGGAAATTTCTCCGCGTCGTGCCACCTCGCTTCGCTCAGGTAGCGGTCTCCATCGAGACCTTGCTTGACCTGAGTGAGCTCTCCATCGAGGAGCTCACGGGCCGGTTGCGGGTGATCGAGGACCGCTTTGACGACGGCCGCGAGAGCTTCGGCGGCGGACAACTCCTATTCTCGAAGAAGTGGGAGGCGAGGAAGCGTTAAGGACGTGGTGGCGGTGCCCAGAGCAGTGGAGGCGGCACCGACAGAGGCGGCGGTCGCACCCAGGGCGGAACCGGACGAGGTGCCGGTAACGATGACCGGGACAAGTGCCGATATTGCAGCATCAAGGGCCACTGGGCCCGTGAGTGCCACAAGAGGATGGTTGACAAGGATGCCGCGGCTGCGGCGAACCTCGTCGATGCTGAAGAGGACGGTGGGCCAGCAATGATGATGGCTTGCGTCGAGACCATGCAGGAGGGCGCAGCGCCTCCGGTGACCATGGTCCCGACAAGCATCGAAGCCGTGCAGGAGGGTGTAGCACCTCCGGCGACCACGGTGCAAACAACCGTTAAGTCCGTGCGGGAGGCATGGAGCTCTTCAAGTAATCCCCTCCCGACATCGGGAGCGCTCTCCCCGACAACAATGTTCTCGGGAGACTACGATTGGGAGGAGATGAAGACCCGGGTGTGGGGGAGCCACGCCCCGGCAACCACGTCCCCTGTGACGCTGGTCAAGCACGTGCAAGTTGGCACGACAAAGGCGTACCCGACATCCTTGGGACCCGACAAGCCCGTGTCACGAGGCACGGCAACGACGCATCTAGTGGGCCGCGTCCCGACCATGATGCTGGCAACCAGTGAGCCCATGCAAGAGGCACGACACTCTCAGGTCGACCACACCCCGACAACCAGGTTCTCGGGGTTCTGCAAGCCCGTGTGGGTGACACGACACTCTTCGACAAGCCTCAACTGGGAGGCAATGAGAGACAGACATGGGGCGGCAAGGCCTCGACCGAGACTATGGCGACCATTAAGTCCATGCAGGAGGCACAACACTCTCTGGTCAGCTATGCCGCGACCCCAATGCGCTCGGGGTCCATCGAGTCCGTGCGGGAGGCACGACTCACAACTATTAGGGGAGACCCGACAAGCAAGTCTGATGGGAAGAGCGACAAGGAATCCACTACCTTGGGAGAAGCCACACCGGGTAGTGCGATGTCCGACAAGTCATCCCCGGGAAGGGAGTTCCCGGGTATCATGACGTCTGACACGTCGACCCCAGGAAGGGAGTTCCTGGGCAGTGTGATGTCAGGAACTACGATTCCAGCAACACTGACGCCTACGAGCGAGGTGGTTTCTGGGCAGTTCATGTTCCCGCCAACAGCGCGGTCAGACTTGTTCGATGCCGACAACAATGTTGGCACTCCACACAGGTTCCGACGCCTAGGGGGATATTCTCGACGAGCCTGCAAGACGATCGCAGCACTGCGCGATCAAGAAGGACGAGCACGGCGTACGGGCTACCCAAACCACGAGAAGGCAGACATCCCAAAGAAGACACTTGGTCGAGTTTGGTTCCAGGAACCAAGCGAGAAGATCGGGATCATGGAAACAAGCTCCTTCGACAAGGTTGAGGAGGAGATTGTTGGGTCAACCTGGTCTTCGGATGGTCTTCAGCATGCATGTAGCGGCACAACTTGCATGCAATGGCAGTAGTAGTTATTACTTAGCTATGAAGTGATAGAAGGTAGTAGTAGCTGCATGTCGGCAGTAGTAATTTCCTAAGCAGTAGAGGAGGCGTGGCTTAGTAGCTAAGCTTTACGAAGTAAGTCATGATGTCATTTAGGCACTGGACGTTAGCACATGCGTTCTATAGTCGGTTTGTAATCCCCTATAAAAGGAGCACTACTCCATCGATGTAAGATCATTCCACTCCGATCAATTCAAGTAGTATCTTTTCTCAAGTGTAGCTCCATCGGTGCATGCTTCGCTGGTGTGTGTGTGTGTACTAGCCTAGAGAGCCTGAGCGTACCATCACTTTGCTCTTTACCGGTCATTTATCAGTATACTCGAGTGCTAGCGAGTAGTTCGGGCTAACAATTGGCATCAGAGCCTCAGGTTGCAGTAGCCATGGCCGGTGCAAAAGGAGTGCAGCAGCGCACCATCTCGGGTGGTTCCCAGTCGCGGCCATCACAGGACGGCTCCCAGTCGCCGGCTCTGGAGGAGCGGCGAGGGCACAGCCGGTCCAGGCGCGGCCATCGCGGTGAGGTCGTGGTTAGGGAGATCGTGCGCGAGACCGCAATCAGCGGTAGCGTGCCCATCACCTTCCCGATGCTCACGCGCTCAAACTACAGCGAGTGGGCGTTGATCATGGAGTGCAACCTTCATGCGGCGAGCCTCTAGGCTCCCATGGAGGACGACCTGGTCGAGAGAAAGGAGGACAGGAAAGCCGTGGCGGCCCTCATGCGCGCCACGCCGCTGGAGATGCACGGCATGCTCGCGGCGAAGGCAAGCGCCAAGGAGGCGTGGGAAGCCATCCGTACCCAGCGCCTCGGCAGCAACCGCGTGCGCGAGCCGAACGCGCAAAAGCTGCGGGCGGACTTCGAGAACATCGCCTTCAAGGAGGGCGAGCTCGTCGACAACTTCGCCATGTGGATCTCCAGTGTTGCGTCACAACTCCGAGCGCTCGGCGACACCATGGACGATGCGAGAGTCGTGCGGAAATTTCTCTTCGTCGTGCCACCTCGCTTCGCTCAGGTAGCGGTCTCCATCGAGACCTTGCTTGACCTGAGTGAGCTCTCCATTGAGGAGCTCACGGGCCGGTTGCGGGTGATCGAGGACCGCTTTGATGACGGCCGCGAGAGCTTCGGCGGCGAACAACTCCTATTCTCGAAGAAGTGGGAGGCGAGGAAGCGTTAAGGACGTGGTGGCGGTGCCCAGAGCAGTGGAGGCGGCACCGACAGAGGCGGCGGTCGCACCCAGGGCGGAGCCGGATGAGGTGCCGGCAACGACGACCGGGACAAGTGCCGATATTGCAGCATCAAGGGCCACTGGGCCCGTGAGTGCCGCAAGAGGATGGCTGACGAGGATGCCGTGGCTGCGGCGAACCTCGTCGAGGCTGAAGAGGACGGTGGGCCAGCAATGATGATGGCTTGCGTCGAGACCATGCAGGAGGGCGCAGCGCCTCCGGTGACCATGGTCCCGACAAGCATCGAAGCCGTGCAGGAGGGTGTAGCACCTCCGGCGACCATGGTGCCGACAACCGTTAAGTCCGTGCGGGAGGCATGGAGCTCTTCAAGTAATCCCCTCCCGACATCGGGAGCGCTCTCCCCGACAACAATGTTCTCGGGAGACTACGATTGGGAGGAGATGAAGACCCGGGTGTGGGGGAGCCACGCCCCGGCAACCACGTCCCCTGCGACGCTGGTCAAGCACGTGCAAGTTGGCACGACAAAGGCGTACCCGACATCCTTGGGACCAGACAAGCCCGTGTCAGGAGGCACGGCAACGACGCATCTAGTGGGACATGTCCCGACCATGATGCTGGCAACCAGTGAGCCCATGCAAGAGGCACGACACTCTCAGGTCGACCACACCCCGACAACCAGGTTCTCGGGGTTCTGCAAGCCCGTGTGGGTGACACGGCACTCTTCGACAAGCCTCAACTGGGAGGCAATGAGAGACAGACATGGGGCGGCAAGGCCTCGACCGAGACTATGGCGACCATTAAGTCCATGCAGGAGGCACAACACTCTCTGGTCAGCTATGCCGCGACCCCAATGCGCTCGGGGTCCATCGAGTCCGTGCGGGAGGCACGACTCACAACTATTAGGGGAGACCCGACAAGCAAGTCTGATGGGAAGAGCGACAAGGAATCCACTACCTTGGGAGAAGCCACACCGGGTAGTGCGATGTCCGACAAGTCATCCCCGGGAAGGGAGTTCCCGGGTATCATGACGTCTGACACGTCGACCCCAGGAAGGGAGTTCCTGGGCAGTGTGATGTCAGGAACTACGACTCCAGCAACACTGACGCCTACGAGCGAGGTGGTTTCTGGGCAGTTCATGTTCCCGCCAACAGCGCGGTCAGACTTGTTCGATGCCGACAACAATGTTGGCACTCCACACAGGTTCCGACGCCTAGGGGGATATTCTCGACGAGCTTGCGGGACGATCGCAGCACTGCGCGATCAAGAAGGACGAGCACGGCGTACGGGCTACCCAAACCACGAGAAGGCAGACATCCCAAAGAAGACACTTGGTCGAGTTTGGTTCCAGGAACCATGCGAGAAGATCGGGATCATGGAAACAAGCTCCTTCGACAAGGTTGAGGAGGAGATTGTTGGGTCAACCTGGTCTTCGGATGGTCATCAGCATGCATGTAGCGGCACAACTTGCATGCAACGGCAGTAGTAGTTATTACTTAGCTATGAAGTGATAGAAGGTAGTAGTAGCTGCATGTCGGCAGTAGTAATTTCCTAAGCAGTAGAGGAGGCGTGGCTTAGTAGCTAAGCTTTACAAAGTAAGTCATGATGTCATTTAGGCACTGGACGTTAGCACATGCGTTCTATAGTCGGTTTGTAATCCCCTATAAAAGGAGCACTACTCCATCGATGTAAGATCATTCCACTCCGGTCAATTCAAGTAGTATCTTTTCTCAAGTGTAGCTCCATCGGTGCATGCTTCGCTGGTGTGTGTGTGTGTACTAGCCTAGAGAGCCTGAGCGTACCATCACATTGCTCTTTCACCGGTCATTTATCAGTATACTCGAGTGCTAGCGAGTAGTTCTGGCTAACAATTGGCATCAGAGCCTCAGGTTGCAGTAGCCATGCCTGGTGCAAAAGGAGTGCAGCAGCGCACCATCTCGGGTGGTTCCCAGTTGCGGCCATCACAGGACGGCTCCCAGTCGCCGGCTCCGGAGGAGCGGCGAGGGCGCAGCCGATCCAGGCGCGGCCATCGCGGTGAGGTCGTGGTTAGGGAGATCGTGCGCGAGACCGCAATCAGCGGTAGTGTGCCCATCACCTTCCCGACGCTCATGCGCTCAAACTACAGTGAGTGGGCATTGATCATGGAGTGCAACCTTCATGCGGCGAGCCTCTGGGCTCCCATGGAGGATGACCTGGTCGAGAGAAAGGAGGACAGGAAAGCCGTGGCGGCCCTCATGCGCGCCACGCCGCCGGAGATGCACGGCATGCACGCGGCGAAGGCAAGCGCCAAGGAGGCGTGGGAAGCCGTCCGTACCCAGCACCTCGGCAGCAACCGCGTGCGCGAGGCGAACGCGCAAAAGCTGCGGGCGGACTTCGAGAACATCGCCTTCAAGGAGGGCGAGCTCGTCGACAACTTCGCCATGCGGATCTCCAGCGTTGCGTCACAACTCCGAGCGCTCGGCGACACCATGGACGATGCGAGAGTCGTGCGTAAATTTCTCCGCGTCGTGCCACCTCGCTTCGCTCAGGTAGCGGTCTCCATCGAGACCTTGCTTGACCTGAGTGAGCTCTCCATCGAGGAGCTCACGGGCCGGTTGCGGGTGATCGAGGACCGCTTTGACGACGGCCGCGAGAGCTTCGGCGGCGGACAACTCCTATTCTCGAAGAAGTGGGAGGCGAGGAAGCGTTAAGGACGTGGTGGCGGTGCCCAGAGCAGTGGAGGCGGCACCGACAGAGGCGGCGGTCGCACCCAGGGCGGAACCGGACGAGGTGCCGGTAACGATGACCGGGACAAGTGCCGATATTGCAGCATCAAGGGCCACTGGGCCCGTGAGTGCCACAAGAGGATGGTTGACAAGGATGCCGCGGCTGCGGCGAACCTCGTCGAGGCTGAAGAGGACGGTGGGCCAGCAATGATGATGGCTTGCGTCGAGACCATGCAGGAGGGCGCAGCGCCTCCGGTGACCATGGTCCCGACAAGCATCGAAGCCGTGCAGGAGGGTGTAGCACCTCCGGCGACCACGGTGCCGACAACCGTTAAGTCCGTGCGGGAGGCATGGAGCTCTTCAAGTAATCCCCTCCCGACATCGGGAGCGCTCTCCCCGACAACAATGTTCTCGGGAGACTACGATTGGGAGGAGATGAAGACCCGGGTGTGGGGGAGCCACGCCCCGGCAACCACGTCCCCTGTGACGCTGGTCAAGCACGTGCAAGTTGGCACGACAAAGGCGTACCCGACATCCTTGGGACCCGACAAGCCCGTGTCACGAGGCACGGCAACGACGCATCTAGTGGGCCGCGTCCCGACCATGATGCTGGCAACCAGTGAGCCCATGCAAGAGGCACGACACTCTCAGGTCGACCACACCCCGACAACCAGGTTCTCGGGGTTCTGCAAGCCCGTGTGGGTGACACGACACTCTTCGACAAGCCTCAACTGGGAGGCAATGAGAGACAGACATGGGGCGGCAAGGCCTCGACCGAGACTATGGCAACCATTAAGTCCATGCAGGAGGCACAACACTCTCTGGTCAGCTATGCCGCGACCCCAATGCGCTCGGGGTCCATCGAGTCCGTGCGGGAGGCACGACTCACAACTATTAGGGGAGACCCGACAAGCAAGTCTGATGGGAAGAGCGACAAGGAATCCACTACCTTGGGAGAAGCCACACCGGGTAGTGCGATGTCCGACAAGTCATCCCCGGGAAGGGAGTTCCCGGGTATCATGACGTCTGACACGTCGACCCCAGGAAGGGAGTTCCTGGGCAGTGTGATGTCAGGAACTACGACTCCAGCAACACTGACGCCTACGAGCGAGGTGGTTTCTGGGCAGTTCATGTTCCCGCCAACAGCGCGGTCAGACTTGTTCGATGCCGACAACAATGTTGGCACTCCACACAGGTTCCGGCGCCTAGGGGGATATTCTCGACGAGCCTGCTGGACGATCGCAGCACTGCGCGATCAAGAAGGACGAGCACGGCGTATGGGCTACCCAAACCACGAGAAGGCAGACATCCCAAAGAAGACACTTGGTCGAGTTTGGTTCCAGGAACCATGCGAGAAGATCGAGATCATGAAAACAAGCTCCTTCGACAAGGTTGAGGAGGAGATTGTTGGGTCAACCTGGTCTTCGGATGGTCTTCAGCATGCATGTAGCGGCACAGCTTGCATGCAACGGCAGTAGTAATTATTACTTAGCTATGAAGTGATAGAAGGTAGTAGTAGCTGCATGTCGGCAGTAGTAATTTCCTAAGCAGTAGAGGAGGCGTGGCTTAGTAGCTAAGCTTTACAAAGTAAGTCATGATGTCATTTAGGCACTGGACGTTAGCACATGCGTTCTATAGTCGGTTTGTAATCCCCTATAAAAGGAGCACTCCATCGATGTAAGATCATTCCACTGCGATCAATTCAAGTAGTATCTTTTCTCAAGTGTAGCTCCATCGGTGCATGCTTCGCTGGTGTGTGTGTGCGTACTAGCCTAGAGAGTCTGAGTGTACCATCACTTTGCTCTTTCACCGGTCATTTAACAGTATACTCGAGTGTTAGCGAGTAGTTCTGGGCTAACACTACATGCATCAACTAGATAACGACCTTATGCATGCACTCCAGGACTCGGCAGCTCCACCGGACGCCCCGCTCATCACAGCCGTAGGACTCGGCTGCCAACGGAACCACGCACGTCAAGATTAGTGCTAACATTCCCCCTTTAATCTTGACTCGCCTAGACGTTGCCTTGAACGCCTGACGCAGCGCCGCTCTTCGTCTTCAAAGCCGTCGCACGCTCATTGTCATCAAGGTTTACGTTGCTGCTCTCATTTTCGTCGTGACCCATCCTGCGGATCCGACCTGACGCACCGACGCTGGTCGCACCATCACGGACCTGATGTGGCGCACGGACGCTGGTCACACCATGCTCTGTCACAGCTCCAACGACATACGCCGTGCTCCTTCGCCGTCGGTGACACACGCCTGGAGTCCTTCGGCGCCCCGCACGTCCCGCGCACATCCGACTTGCCCGATCGCAGCAGTGCGTCCCGCACGTACTGTGCGCACCCGACACGCCCGACGAGCCCGATCACACCACACATCGTGGACTCACCGCATGCCGCCTCCGCGTTCGCCATGGCAGCCGCAGCGCCTCGCACCTCCACGAGCCGACACAGAGCTCGGAGCTTCACCGTGCAGCCGCCGGCGAACGCCGCCACCACCCGGCACCCTCGGACAAGGCGACGACACCCAACATGAACCAGGCTCATGATACCAAATGTTGGTGCTGAGCCCTAGCTTGCTCTTTGCGCCTGTGCCGAACTCCCTCTCACTCGCACAAACGAAGGTAGAAGAAAGAGGAAACACTGGACACGGTGGTGTTTTTCCGCCGCACACACGCCTGCCGCAACAACGGCCTTTTCCTCAAGCAACAACTCAAGCCACACCACACTTATACAACAAGCTAGCACACAGACTACACCACTCGAGCTCCACGAACCACAGGAACTCACAGCGCTACACGCGACTACATTTTGCTCTGGCCCCTGTCACTTGGCCGCACAGCCGAGTACACTTTATATAGCACACCAACGCACACAAGCCAGTGGCCACACACACCACTAACTCACGCACGCATGCACCACATGACCCGGCCACTAACCCACTAGCTACATGCATCAACAAGATAACAACCTTATCCATGCACTCCAGGACTCGGCAGCTCCACCGGACGCCCTGCTCGTCACAGCCATGGGACTCGGCTGCCGACGGAACCACACACGTCAAGATTAGTGCTAACATCCATTACGACCTTAACCATAACGACAATGACTACATTGTCTTTGCTAGGACGGCCTGGCGAAGGAAGACAGAGATGAGGAGGAGTCGGTTCGTGTTCACGGTGGCGACGGCAGCGTATACACATCCTTCGTCTCTGTTAGGACTATTGGAATAAGCCATGGCGTCTGGTGCGATCGGGCTCGTCAGGCGCGTCGGGTGCACACGGGACATGGCGGGCACACCGAAAGCGTGGCATGTGTATGTGTGTGTCCAGGCATTGTATGGCCCGCATGCGTGTGTGCATGCGTGTAGGAGTCTAGGTTGAGTCAGACTGTGGCTGAGCCTGCGATCGTGTGGCGAGGTAGGCATGATGCAGCGGTAGCACGATGGCATCAGGTCTTGCGGAGGAGCGGGCTGCTCACGTTTGAGGGAAGACCGGGATACTATGGACACCGTGAGCGCTACGTATTGTTAGCTAGAAAGCCGGCTGTAGGTTTCAGTCTGTTAGTGCGTGCGTGGGTGCTATGTTTTTGTTGGCGACAAAACGACTGTAAAATCTTAGTCCGTTGGAGCGTTGGTTAGTTCAGTTTAATCAGAAAGAGAAAAGGGCGTTTGAGCGCCGGTGGCGTACGTGGCTAGAAAGCTATCCTCTTGTGTTCGTTCGTCTACCTCCAAGAGAGAGCTGATCCAACAAGGACGGTCTGGTGAAGGAAGACGGAAGGAGGAGTCCATTCGTGTTCATGGCAGCGGCGGCGTATACGCATCCAGGAGAACATGATCGTATTTGTATTCTTTTTTTAACCATACTCGTATTTTTTAATATAAGATCAGCCCAGCGGGCGCTGTAAGCATCGAGGCTCTTCTTTTTAGGGGTAGCATGGAGACTCATGTCTTTCCTTTTTATATAAGGTCACAGCCCAGCCCATGCGTTTCTCCTGCAGGCTGAGTCCCAAATAATGTGGCAGCGAGTCATTTTTTCTTCAAAAACAGAATGCGGATTAACCGTACAAATTGTTAGGGAGTTTTTTTTTATAAAATTACATGACGGACTAAAAATACCTATTCTTTTTTTTTGCGGGAAAAACTTTCAATCTATTCATCTTCAATCATGGTAGTACAACGAACACTAGAAATAATAAAAATTACATCCAGATCCGTAGACCACCTAGCGACGACTACAAGCACTGAAGTGAGCCGCGCCGCTGTCATCGCCCCTCCATCGCCGGAGCCGGGCAAACCTTGTTGTAGTAGACAGTCGGGAAGTCGTCGTGCTAAGGCCCGTAGAACCAACGCACCAGAATAGCAACCGCCGCGGATGAAGAGTGTAGATCAAAAGGATCCAATCTGAAAACACAAGAACGAAGACGAACGACGAACGGATCCGAGCAAATCCACCAAAGGCAGATCCGCCGGAGACACAACTCCACACGCCCACCAACGATGCAAGACACATCACCGGAACGGGGGCTAGGCGGGGAGACCTTTATTCCATCTTCAGAGAGCCGCCACCGTCTCGTCTTCCTGAGCAGGACGCAAACCCTAACAAAGCTCGAAAAAAGATGTAAAAACGGAGCCCTCCCACCGGCAAGGGCCGAGATCCACTCCGCCTCCATGGCCATAGGGTCACCGTAGACGGGATGGACCAGCGCTGGCGCCGGCGCCGGTGGGAGGCAGAAAGCTAGGGTTTTTGGAGGCGGCGGCCTTAGCCACGGGCTGAGAGATACTAAGAATATATATTCCAAATTTATATGGTAGTATAGCGACCGGAAATGTTAAATAAAATATGAGATGGGCAGAAAATATTTAGTAAAGTTTTAGTTTGTGGGATAATAATAGCATACAAGTAATCCCCCAAAAAAACTGCTAGCTGTGGAGCACCAGCTACACAGCTACTCAAAAGTCCTGGCTAGTGGCTAGTGAGGAAACACATATTTCACATACAAATATACTAGTAAGATGCATGTGCATTGCATCCATGAGCTTTTGTAACTAAATTACTAATGAATGCCACATTATAGTATGTAAATATGTAAGCTTAGAGTTATATATGCATGATGTGAATGTTCATTTAATTCTTGTGGTAGTTCATCCCAATCAAAATCAAATTAATACTACAAAATATCAAACACCATGGTATAATACTACACAAATCTCATCTGAGTATATATGTAGTACATTTGTCTCTAGGAATCTTGTATTGCACCTTTTTATTTCTTAATTTTTTTACTAGAGGATTGCCTCTTATACCACACACCAATAGTAATTGGTTCAGTTTTTTTTTTCACTTATGAACAGATTGGTCTGGCTACTAGTGGCGTGTCCTTTACATGGCACACCACTAATAAGATGTAGTTAGTGGGTTCCATTTAATACCGCACGTCATTGGTATTTTGTGTAGTTACAAGTGGTGTATGCAACTATTGTTGTGCCACAAATAACTCCCAAGAAGCTCAAACAATCACCACCGGGCTGACACCAAGGCCAAAATGTGCAAAAGCTTCACAACCACATATCAAATAACTCCTCTCTTCTCTTAAAAAAATAATACTCCAACATCAATCCAACACGATATATGAAAAAAAACCAGCACCAATACAAAATTAAAACACAAAGCCAACACAGGTAAATTCAAAACAAAACAACTTATCACAATAATCTATAGCTATAAAAAAAAGTTATTTTCACAAGTGAAGAACGGCACGGCGAAGCGTGCGTTAGCCTCTAGTTGAGATAGATGCCATCTTAGAGCATCTACATCCGGACTTGGCAAATACACCCCCTATACGTCCGCTGACGCGTCCGGACACGCCCGCGTGCGCATCCGGACAGGCCCTCATATCTCGTGCCCGGCATCCACATATCTCAAATCTGGACTCTCAAATCCATTGCACGTCAATCATACACGCCAATATTACACGTAAATAACAAATGTTGGTACCGAAAATACAGTGTTGACATATAATGTATTTTAAGTGCACAACTCAAACATCAACTCTTTGGTTTTTGTTGTGTGTGTCCACATATGCTCCATAATATCACTGAGTAGATGCGCGTGCACATGATGATCTCGAACATTCAGATGCATCTGTAGAAACTTCATAAGCTGAGTTGCATCTTGATCTTCCTGGATTTGAACTGGTTCTCCAGGCGCTTCAAAATCATTGGTTTGGCCAACACCATCACCCTCATCCTCGACAATCATATTATGCAAAATAACACAACATGTCATGAGCTGCCACAAAGTTTCTGATTCCCACATCATTGCAGCCCCACGAATAATTCCCCAACGAGTTTGAAGCACTCCAAATGCCCTATCCATATTCTTCCTAGCTGCTTCCTGCATTGTTGCAAAATGACTTTGTTTCTTGCCTCGTGGTTCGGATATGGTCTTCGCAAACGCCACCCACTGAGGATAGATGCCATCGGCAAGATAGTATCCCATGTTGTAGTCACAGCCGTTGACGGTGTAGTTGCACGGCGACGATTCCCTATTGCAAAGCCTCCTGAACACCGTGTTAGAAGTATAATTATGTCTAGTTAGAAATTTGGAGTTAGAGATAAGATAGGTTTAAACCATATAGGACTTGTCCTCTACTCCAAGTCTCTCTCTCATATTATACTCTATATATACCATGCACAAGGGTTAGACCAAAGCAACGAATATTGTAGGTTCTATACTTTCTACATGGTATTAGAGTGGTTAGTCTCACGACGCTGATCCTAGGTCTCCCCACCACTTCCGCAGCACGCCGCCCCCGGGGAGATTAATCTCCTCTCCCGGGGGCGCGGCAGCCGATCAATTAAAGATCAGATCGGTCTTGTAGTTCAGATTCAATTTCGAGTTCCCTATCATTAGATCCATAGATCAATTCCCTGCTAGATTAGTTTTCAGTCGCAACAAATAAATCTCAACGACCCTCAAATTCTGGTGAAAATCAGTGCAAGATTGAGCGGCGATCACGGTGCCACGGTCATCTCCATTGCGCTCCGCCGCAAGTGGTCGGCTTCAAGATCCAAACTACACCAGCGAGCGACATCCAGAACTCCATCGACAACAACAACAAAAAAGCAGCGACAGATCGCTGGGCACGCGGCGGACACGTACGTACGCCCTGGAGCAAGAATGGGCGCTGGCGTTCCAAAGACACAGGCATGGCCGGGCGCTAGAGCAGCCGGCCGATGCAATGCAACTGCTCGCATGCGTGGCCCAGGCAGTTCTGTGGAGTGGCGCCATGCGCTCACGCGGTCAAGCCCTCCACACCAATCGCGCCGTCTCCAACTCCGCTCAAACACAACGACATGCCGTGATTGCGGGAGGGATCCGAATTTTCCGCATGACTCGACTCCACGTGCCCAGCCAACCTGTCGATGCGTGCGACTGCACCGAGCCCAGCCAACCTGCCGCGACGACAACCAACACCATGCACGCTCGGGCTCTACATCGCCAAACTGCCCAGCCACACGCACGAACGACACCGCGGGTGGATAGGATGGTTACAAGATGCATGCGTGATGCCTCATTACGTGAGGTACAACAGCCTGTGAGTCTTCTACGCCTCCATCTGCTTCACAAGATGCGCGTCTTTCCCGGATCGGCATGACTGCACAGCTCGAATCACGGGAGGAGCGAGTTCCTGCAACATCGACGAGTGCGCGACCAGCTACACCGAGCAGACTCGGCATCTACGAGCAGGCGCTCGACTACACCGAGCAGGCTCCCGACATATCACCGGCCGCACCTGCACAAAGCACTCGGCGATCGACGACTCCACCGAGCCCTGCATCCCAGCACCAAGCTACATCATCTTCTGCATGGCTGCATCGACCGCCGCCGCCGATCCGTACTGCACGGTTAGACCGATGCCTCTGCATCGAGCCGAACGACATCAAACTGTTCGACTATGCCAGGCTACGAGCCAACGTACTTCTTCGGCAAGGCACGACATCAACACTTCGTCGCCGTAGAGGGACGCCTTCAAGCGACGCATCATCGTCGACACGCCGCTGCGACGCCATCGCCGACACTTCATCGTCAAGGTCTTCATCAACGTAGTCTTCATCATCATCGTCAACACACCGGCGCCACCTCGTCCACAAGATGGACACCTAACGTTTTCTGATAAACTTTTCTGCAAGACACGACCTCAACAACGGCAATGACCACGTCATGACGACGGCATCGACCGCGTCATCCATGACGGCATGACTGCATCGACACAGTGTCCCTATAATGACGATCCTACACGGCCACATGGTTCTGGCAAAATCGATGTGTGCTCATGGGTTACCTCCGGTCTTGGCAAAACCGGTGGACTCATCGCCGATGGCACCCTCAGACTTTCCCAAGGTGCATTTTGTCCACATCTGCAGCTCCGTCATAGCGCATTTTTTTGCGTCTCCGGCTTAATTTGTGCGGCTTCATCATCCACGACGACTACACCATGGACCACGGCTACATCACCATGATCGGCTACCTCAACATAGACGTTAATCGCTTGGTCTACAACAAAACATCAGCAAAAACTCCAGTCAACAGCATCCGTGTCGTCACTAGTGTCCACGTCACTTCCGTTGTGACTACGGGGGGAGGGGGGATAGAGGAGTCAAGGGAGGCACCAGAAGGGGACGTAGTCACTACCCTAGGTGCCAACCCATCAGAGACGCAATTGATGATGGTGCAGCGGAGAAGACGACGAAAGCGCAAGACTTCAAATTCAGTCATAATCGTCCGCTTCACTCCCGCTAAGACTGAGGGGGAATGTTAGAAGTACAATTATATTTAGTTAGAGATTAGGAGTTAGAGATAAGATAGGTTTAAACCATATACGACTTGTCCTCTACTCTCCCTCATATTGTACTCTATATATACCCTGCACAATGGTTAGACCAAACCAATGAACATTGTAGGTTCTATACATTCTACACACCGGAGATCGTTGAAGCACGTTGATGTCGGTGTGAGAACCCGACATTTCAAAGAAAGAATGTCAAATCAATAAGTCATGTGATGCCACTACTTCTAGTATGATGATGGCCTCTTTGGAGTGACCTTGATACATTCCCCGCAGACCTTTGGGCGGTTCTTCTATTCCCAATGAATGCAATCAATTGATCCGGATGGAAACCCTCTGGCATCTTCAATAGCCAACAATTTATCTGTGTCCTGCGCATTTTGGTCCCAATGCATGCAATCAATTGATCTTAGCATTCCTGGAAACCCTCTGGCCTCTCCAATAGCCAACAACTTCTCTTTTTCCTGCGCATTTGTTCTCTCAGATACTTTGCTCCAAACACTTGCACCACGGCACGGGCAAACTTTACAAGAGTCTTCGTGCATGTGCTCTCCCCATCCTGATCATATCCCACCAACGGCATCTGCGGTAGTACCAAGTGCGAGCATCCTCAGAGCAGCCATGCAGTTTTGCTTAGCAGAGGAAGAAAGTTGACCACAATAATCCCTTGTGAGCTTGAAGTAGTCATCGTGTGCCTCCACTCCGTCCACAATGCGCTATAAAATGGTTTCTGCATGCGAAAATGACGACAAAACCATGGAACATCCGGAAAGTTGGGTTCGAAGCAAAGTAATCCTTCTGCAGTAGCCGTGCTCCATACACGCAGTTCTGATTGATCGCTCTTCTCCCTTTGATTGAGCCCTTGAAGTTGAGAATATCCTCCACTTGCAGGTCCATTTCTTCTTGCATGCTCATGAGCATTATCATGTCCACTTCTATTTCCGAAACTGAGGAATTGAAGAAATCATCTTGAATCATTTGATTAAGCTCCATCAGTCCATACTCCTCGTCCGAGGAACCAACGCAATTCATCTTCTTCCCTAAAAATCACAAAAAACTAGATCGGACAATGTGTCGAACACATAGAGTGTAAGGGGGGCGGGAGTTATCGGGCGTACCGCGGTGGCGTCCGGGCCGATGACAACGTCCCGACGGCGAGGACGAGAGAGAGGAGTGTTGTGCCGGTGCTGGCGGTGTAGAGGCTCGGAACGGCTGCGGAGCACTCATTGCAGCGGGGTTGCGAGATGGACGTCGCGGTGGAGGAAGAAGTGAGGAGAGAGCAAATAAATCCGGTAGGTCGCGGGAGTGGATTTGGTGCAATTTGCGGTGGGATAGGTCTGTTGAGTCTGACATGGCGGGCACGCTTTGGCACCCCCATACCCACCCCATATTTGGGCCGGATATGAGGGGTGTCGGTTCGCTCGGGCGTTTGAGGCACTTTCGAGGCGCCCATCTGGGATGCTTTTTTGTGACCGGTCAGTGACCGGGCCGCCTGCCTGGGCATTTGAGGCGGGTTTCGGGTGCCCGGCTGTAGATGCTTCGATAACCTATGAACAAAAGGAGGCCCTAATAAAAATAACCGAAGGGACAAAATTAATAAGATGTTGTGCTTGGGCTCTAGTTCTACTCCCCTCTATCCAGGTGTGTTGGGCGTCTAAGAAGAAGCACCATAATTTTATGCGGAAGGAGATTGGGCTAGGCAAATAATTCGAATTGTACGTGGGCGTATGTGGGGTGCGGGCGGCGCGACGACACGGGCTGGCAGCGGTGGCTGCTGGGCATACGTGGCGTCATCCTCTCCTGGGACAGCGGCGGGGTCTGATGTAGGTCTCTCCAGTGGCGTGACTGTGGCTTGCAGGCAGCCCTGCTGCTCGCGTGGCGCGGTTTCTGGTCAGGCGGCATCAGCGGCTTGGATCCTACTTCCAGTCCCGGGTAGAGATCGGCGATCCGTACACCAGACTTGATGGAGGTTGTTCGAATAGATTTGGCTGAAAACCTTGCGCTCGGCTAGATGCCAAGGCCAGCGATGGCGACGCTCATTTGTGTCATTCTCTTCTTGAAGACATTGCCGTGGAGAAGTTTTAGACCTCTATCTGCTACCTCCGGGAGAAACCCTATATCGGTAGATCGAATGACGGCGGCGCTCTTGTGTCGTTTCCCCCTTGGGGGAGTCAGTCCTGGAGGGGCGCATGGGCTCGAGGGACTAGCGGACAACATCTTTGGTTGAGCAGTGTTTCATCTTACGCATCAATGACTGTGGATCTCAACGGCATGGCATAGTGGAGTCTCGGCGTTCGATGTGTGTAGATGGACTCATGCAGGAGGATGGGCTATCTGGCGTCATGGTGGCGTCGATGGCAGACATGGCAATGTCTTAGCGTCAGTATCTGCTCTGAAGATGAATCGATGGAAGACGGCGGCGGCGTACTTTGAGAGTGCGTCGGAGCGGTGTGTGCCCCAGACCAGGTATATGGCCTGGCTGGGGCCTCCGGGTTTAGATGTTAGGCTTACGTGCGAGGTTTGTTTGGTATTAGGCTCGGACTATCGACACTCCTTCATCAAGTGGATAGAAGTAGCGACAAATGTTGTCAAGGTGGTGGCTTCGGACTTACTGATGTACTACTTTGTAAGGTCTTTATGAATATTTAATAAAGTAGCTGCATGCATCGCCTAGATGCAGAGGCCGGGGGTCTTCCTCTTTTTCAAGAAAAAGAAATCGAATTGTAATGGAAGCCAACCATCACGCAAACCCCTCCTTCCAAAATGCCGCAATAAATCCCCACACTAGATATATCAACGCCTAATTAATATTCCCTTTGTCTCAAAATAAGTGTCTCAACTTTGTACTAAAGCTAATACAAAGTTGTAGTAAGGTTGAGATACTTATTTTGAGACAGAGGGAGTAGATGTTAAGAGCATCTCTAACAACTCACATATCTCTAAAATAACCACCATTTAGGGGAAATGAGAAAAAAAACATCTCCAATAGCTCCGTAAAGTGGCCATAACTTTACAGAATCCTCAAAATTTGCCTTTTTCCACAAGTTTACAGGAAAAACCATCTTCTTGTAAAGTTATAGACATTTTATGCGAACTGTTGGAATGATTTTTTGCCCCAACTTTCCATACACTTCGCTGCCACCAGTGCTGCCCGCCGCCGCCGATCGCCAAACTGCCTCGCATCTGCGCTGCTACTCGCCACCGCGTCGCCTCGCACTTGCCGTCGTTGCACCGTTGCCGGTGGCCACCACATCGCCCGTTCTCCACTAGTACAAAAGGGGGCAAAGGTCCAGGCCGGGTCAGCCCATTAGTCCCGGTTCAGTCCAGAACCGGGACCAATGGGGGCATTGGACCTGGTTCGTGAGCCCAGGGGGCTGGCCGGGCCACGTGGGCCATTGGTCTCGGTTCGTCTGGACCTTTTGGTCCCGGTTGGTGGGACGAACCGGGACCAATGGGCCTCACTCCTGGCCCACCACCATTGGTCCCGGTTGGTCGCTTGAACCGGGACCAAAGGCTCCCCTTTAGTCCCGGTTCATGCCGCCAACCGGGACCAATGAGGTGCCTATATATACCCCCTCGCGTAAGAGCAGAGCACCCCAGTGCTCTGTTTTTCTCTGGCCGAGGGGGAGAGGGCTTGGTGGTGCTCTAGCTCACCTCCTATGCACACAAGGTGTTTGATGGAATGCCCGAGCCACACTACTTAAGCTTTCTCCTCTCCAAGCTCGATCTCCAAGCTCCATTTTCCTCAATATTTATCTAGGTTTAGCGGCCCGTCACGCCCCGTCCCCGTCTTCACCGCCGTCGATCACCCGCGCCGAGCTCATCGCCGGCACCACCGTGGTGAGCCTCTTGTTCTTATCTTCTTTCTGAAAGGAAAAAATATTCTTACTTGTATGTTTACATAGATACTTGTATTATTTTCTTAATTTTATTATTTCATCTTATATAGTGTGATGGTTTTGGTATCCGCCCCCGTCGGCCCTTGTCCTGTCTATGATTCGGATGTGGTATATATATTATCTTTATAACTATTGGTTCATTTATTGTTTATGAAAATTATGCCGACCAACGTGACATAGATTTTATTTATCTAGGATGTATGTGAATCGGAAATTCCAACCGGCCCTATTGTCGAGAGGTTAAATTTAGTTGAAGAAGAAAACAATTTCTTGAAGGAAAAAATAAAAAAATTGAGGAGGAGAAGATGATATTGGAGTTGCATGTTGCGGATGTCGTCGATGATCACAAGATCAAGATGGATGCAATGCGCTTGAAGATTAGAAAGATTAGAAAATATGCCATTCATACCGAGGCTTGGTATCATTATGCCGTTGGATCAATTGTTACCTTGGTTGCGATTATGATCGCATTTGTTTTCGCATTGAAATGTTTTACATAGTTTCAATGTATGGTTTAATTAATTAGATGCTCTGGAGAGCTATATGTTGTTAGATGAGAACTATGTATGTACTTTGGTTTTAATGTGATGATGAACTTCTATTAATTTGGACACTTAATTATATATAATGCACGCAGATGAACCGGCAATGGATATATGGTGACAGACACACCTCCGAGTACATTAAGGGCGTGCATGAGTTTCTCGATGCGGTTGAGGCAAACAAGCAGAATGGTTTTATGTGTTGTCCATGCACTGAATCTGGGAATACGATGTCTTACTCTAACCAGAAAATCCTTCACTCCCACCTGCTTTATAAGGGTTTCATGCCACACTATAATGTTTGGACGAGGCACGGAGAAATAGAGGTTATGATGGAAGACAACGAAGAAGAAGAGTACGATGACAACTATGTGCCCCTTGAATACAGTGATGCTGCAACGGGGGGAGCTGGTGAAGATCAAGAGGAACCAGACGATGTGCCCAATGATGCTGCAACGGGTGAAGCTGCTGAAGATCAAGAGGAACCAGACGATGTGCCCGATGATGATGATCTCCGTCGGGTCATTGTCGATGCAAGGACGCAATGCGAAAGTCAAAAGGAGAAGCTGAAGTTCGATCGCATGTTAGAGGATCACAAAAAAAGGGTTGTACCCCAATTGCGAAGATGGCAACACAAAACTCGGTACCGTACTGGAATTGTTGTAGTGGAAGGCAGAGAATGCTGTGCCTGACAAAGGATTTGAGAAGCTACTGAAAATATTGAAGAAGAAGCTTCCAAAGGATAACGAATTGTCCGACAGTACATACGCAGCAAAGAAGGTCGTATGCCCTCTAGGATTGGAGGTGGAGAAGATACATGCATGCCCTAATGACTGCATCCTCTACCGCAGTGCATACAAGGATCTGAATGCATGACCGGTATGCGGTGCATTGCGGTATAAGATCAGACGAGATGACCCTGGTGATGTTGATGGCGAGCCCCCCAGGAAGAGGGTTCCTGCGAAGGTGATGTGGTATGCTCCTATAATACCACGGTTGAAACATCTGTTCAGAAACGGAGAGCATGCCAAGTTGATGCGATGGCACAGTGAGGACCGTAAGAAAGACGGGAAGTTGAGAGCACCCGCTGACAGGTCGCAGTGGAGAAAAATCGAGAGAAAGTACTGGGATGAGTTTGCAAAGGACCCAAGGAACGTATGGTTTGCTTTAAGTGGCATTAATCCTTTCGGGGAGCAAAGCAGCAATCACAGCACCTGGCCCGTGACTCTATGTATGTATAACCTTCCTCCTTGGATGTGCATGAAGCGGAAGTTCATTATGATGCCAGTTCTCATCCAAGGCCCTAAGCAACCCGGCAACGACATTGATGTGTACCTAAGGCCATTAGTTTAAGAACTTTTACAACTGTGGAATGGAAACGGTGTACGTACGTGGGATGAGCACAGGCAGGAGGAATTTAACCTAAAGGTGTTGCTGTTCGTGACCATCACCCGCTCTCAGTAACCTTTCAGGACAGACAAACAAAGGATACCACGCATGCACGCACTGTTTAGATGACACTGAAAGTATATACCTGAACAAATGCAGGAAGAATGTGTACTTGGGCCATCGTCGATTTCTTCCGACCAACCATCAATGTCGAAAGAAAGGCAAGCATTTCAAAGGCGATGCAGATCACCGGAAGAAGCCTGCCATGCATACCGGTGATCACGTACTTGCTATGGTCAATGATTTACACGTAATCTTTGGAAAGGGTCCCGGCGCACTAGCTGTTCCGAATGATGCTGAGGGACACGCACCCATGTGGAAGAATAAATCTATATTTTGGGACCTACCCTACTGGAAAGACCTAGAGGTCCGCTCTGCAATCGACGTGATGCACGTGACGAAGAACCTTTGCGTGAACCCGCTAGGCTTCTTGGGCGTGTATCGAAAGACAAAAGATACACCTGAGGCACGGGAGGACCTGCAACGTTTGCACGAAAAGATGACATGCCTCAGAAGCAGTATGAAGGTCCTGCCAGCTACGCTCTTACGAAAGAAGAGAAATAAATCTTCTTTGAATGCCTGCTCAGTATGAAGGTCCCGACTGGCTTCTCGTCGAATATAAAGGGAATAATAAATATGCCAGAGAAAAAGTTTCAGAACCTAAAGTCTCATGACTGCCACGTGATTATGACGCAACTGCTTCCGGTTGAATTGAGGGGGCTTCTACCGGAAAACGTCCGATTAGCCATTGTGAAGCTATGTGCATTCCTCAATGCAATCTCTCAGAAGGTGATCGATCCATAAATCGTACCAAGGCTAAGGAGTGATGTGGCGCAATGTCTTGTCAGTTTCGAGCTGGTGTTCCCACCATCCTTCTTCAATATCATGACGCACGTCCTAGTTCATCTAGTCAACGAGATTGTCATTCTGGGGCCCGTATTTCTACACAATATGTTCCCCTTTGAGAGGTTCATGAGAGTCCTAAAGAAATATGTCCGTAACCGCGCTAGGCCAGAAGGAAGCATCTCCATGGGCCATCAAACAGAGGATGTCATCGGGTTTTGTGTTGACTTCATTCCTGGCCTTAAGAAGATAGGCCTCCCTAAATCGCGGTATGAGGGGAGACTGACTGGAAAAGGCACTCTTGGAAGTGACTCAATAATATGCAGGGACGGATATTCTTGGTCTCAAGCACACTACACAGTTCTACAGAACTCTACCTTGGTGACCCCGTATGTTGTTGAACACAAGAACAGTCTGCACTCCAAACACCCGGAGCAGTGCGACGACTGGATTACATGTGAACACATCAGGACTTTCAGCAGTTGGTTGGAAACACATCTCAGAGGGAACAACACTGTTTGTGATGAGCTGTACTTGTTGTCCAGGGGACCATCTTTGACTGTATTGACTTACAAAGGATACGAGATAAATGGGAATACATTTTACACGATCTCCCAAGATCAAAAGAGCACCAACCAAAACAGCGGTGTCCGCTTTGATGCAGCAACCGAGAGGGAAAATGACACATATTATGGTTACATAGTGGACATATGGGAACTTGACTACGGACATGATTTTAAGGTCCCTTTGTTTAAGTGCAAATGGGTCAATCTGTCAGGAGGCAGGGTACAGGTAGACCCACAATACGGAATGACAACAGTGGATCTGAAAAATCTTGGGTACACTGACGAACCGTTCGTCCTAGCCAATGATGTGGCACAGGTTATCTATGTGAAGGACATGTCTACCAAACCGAGAAAAAGAAAAGATAAGGAAGCGAATACATCATACGATGAGCCAAAGCGCCACATAGTTCTTTCAGGAAAAAGGGACATCCTGGGAGTGGAGGGCAAGACATACATGTTTGAATATTATGAAAAGTTTCATGAAATTCCTCCCTTCAATGTCAAGGCTGACCCAAGCATCCTGATAAACGATGAAGATTATCCATGGTTACGGCGCAATAAGCAAATGACACAAGCGAAGAAAAAGTGAATACTTTCTCCCGCAACTATTATGCTGATATCATGCCAACTTTTATAACACACGAGTATGCTATGCCAACTTTTTCAGAGTTCATTTGAAAACTATGAATTTAGGTCGAATTTTCTCTATAGGTGCATCTATGTTCATTTTTTAGTAAAGTTAATCACAAACTTGTGATTCACACAAATTCCAAAGAATTCAAATTTTAACTATTCAAATTTGAAAACTAATGGCACTAACAGAAAGTTTATAATTTTTCTAAAACTAATGGCACTAACAGAAAGTTTATAATTTTGCTAACCTAAAAGCAAAAATAATTAAAAAAATAAAGCAAAAAACAAAAGAAAATAAATAATACAGAAAACAAAAACTAGAAAAAATAAAAATAGTAACAATAAGTATTTTGTTGTAAGTAGAAACAAAATAAAATAAATAAAGCAACAAAGAAAACAAAAAAACTAAAAAAGTTTTTTCAAATTTGAAAACTAATGGCACTAACAGAAAGTTTATAATTTTTCTAAAACTAAAAGCAAAAAAGAATTAAAAAATAAAGCAAAAAACAAAAAATGCAGAAAACAAAACAAAAAAACTAGAAAAAAAAAGTAGGGCTCGCCCCTGGCCCATGACCATTAGTCCCGGTTTGTGCCACAAACCGGGACTAAAGGGTTGGTCCTCGTTGCGCTCAGAGTTTAGTCCCACCTTGCCAACCGAAGGGCGCCCACACCGGTTTATAAGCCCGTCCCTCTCTGCCTTGTTGAGCTCCTCTCAAAGTGAAAATAGATGCCCCTATACAGGGAATTTGACCTAAATTCATAATGAATTTCAAAGAAATTCATAGAAATTGATTATGAATTTAGGTTGAATTTTCTCTATAGGTGCATCTATGTTCATTTTTTTAGTAAAGTTAACCACAAACTTGTGATTCACACAAATTTTAAAAAATTCAAATTTAAACTATTCAAATTTTAAAACTAATGGCACTAACAGAAAGTTTATAATTTTTATGACCTAAAAGAAACAAGAAATCACTAAAAAATTATAAGTATTTAGTTCTAAGTAGAAATGAAAAAATAAATAGCAAAAAAGGAAAAAAATGCCTATAATATTTGTTATGACTAATTAAAATTACCAAATTGAGTATAATGATAAAACACAGTAATATTAAATAGCAGGAAAAAGAATGACTCAAAAATCAATTTTTATAGTAAATTTATTCATAAACTAGTGATTCACACAAATTTTAAAAAATTCAAATTTAAACTATTCAAATTTTAAAACTAATGGCACTAAGAGAAAGTTTATAACTTTTGTGACCTAAAAGAAAAAAGAAATCACTAAAAAACTATAAGTATTTAGTTCTAAGTAGAAATGAAAAAATAAATAGCAAAAAAGAAAAAAATGCCAACTACTGGGCCAGCACGGCCTGAATACGACTAGAAACCCAACCATGGGCCAGGATTTAGGCCCGCAGCAGGCCCAGTAGGCCCACAGGCATTGTAGTGTCCCATTAGGCCCGTAAGCCTGCAGTTCAGAGGAGTTCGAAAGAGAACACAGAGCAGGGCTTATAAACAGGTGCGGGAGCTCTTCAGCTAGCGAGGTGGGACTAAAAATCCCACCGCACCGCACCGCGGCGCAGACCATTGGTCCCGGTTAGACGCACGAACCGGGACCATAGGGGGCATTCGTACCGATTCGTGGCACAAATCGGTACGAATGCCTACCTATGGTCCCGGTTCGTGGCCTCTGCTTCCCGCCCTTTGGGCTGCCGAAATGAGACCTTTGGTCATGGTTGGTAGCACAAACTGGGACCATAGGGGGCATTGGTACCGGTTCGTGCCACGAACCGAGACCAATGCTTCATGTATATATACCCACCACTTAGCGGTTTCAGTTTACATTGCCCATTTCCTCCCGACGCCGCCGAGCTCATCGCCGCCAGGCTGTCTCGCCGTCGCCGCCCACGCCGTTGCCCCTGCCCCGCCCCGAGCCCACACCGACGCCGTCCACGCCGTTGCCGTCCGCCGCCCCCGAGCGTGCCCTGCCGCACCCCCTGCGCCCCCGAGCCCGTCCGTCGCCCCCGAGCGCGCCCTGCCTCGCCGTCGTCGCCGAGCGCACCCCACCGTCGCCCTCGCCGACCCCGAGCCCGTCCTCGTCGTCGTCGCCCCCGATGCCGGCCGCCCGCGTCTCCTCCCCGATCCCGCCAGGAGAGGTAGCTACCGCCCCATCCTCCCCCTTCCTTCCTTCCCCTGCTCCTTTGCAAAATATTGATATGATGAAATTTTTGTTCATATATACTGTAGAGTTGGGGAGAATATAGCTCCTTTGCAAAATATTGATATGATGAATGAGGGGGGTCATGTGTGTGTATGTATGTGTGTATGTATATGTAAATATTGATATGATGAAATTTTTGTTCATATATACTGTAGATGTATGTATGATGAATTTTGATATTTTTTTTGTTCATATATAATGTATGTCTATGTATGTATGGAATGATATCGATGGATGTATGTATATAGAACATTCGTAGAAAACATGACGAATCCGATATGACCAATGTCCCCCTCCGGTTCACTCAGGAACACTAACTCTCTCGGAGAAAAAAAGTTATCAGGGAGAAAAAAAAGTTCTAGGATCGTCAAGGGGTCGAGAGGGGGTTGAGGGTCGCCGAGGGGTCGAGGGTCGAGAGGGGGTTGAGGGTCGCCGAGGGGTCGAGGGTCGAGAGGGGGTCGAGGGTCACCGAGGGGTCGAGAGTCGAGAGGGGGTCGATGGTCGCCGAGGGGTCGAGGGTCGAGAGGGGGTCCAGGGTTGCCGAGGGATCGAGGGTCGTCGAACATGAGAGTAATAAGAGGATAAAAAAAGAAGAGGAAGAAGAAAAAAAAGAGGAGAAGAAAGAATAGAGGAGATCTTCCTCTTTTTTTATCGGGAACGAGGGTTGTCGAGGGTCGCCGAGCGGTAGAGGAAACCCTAAATAGCAAGTATCGTCGGTGTGAGATACATGTGGTCGTCGGTGTCGGACACTACATCCACGTCCCACAAGTGATGCGGACGTCAACGCCCACGTCACTTGTGGGACATAGATGTAGCGTTCAACGCCGACGCCACACGTATATATGTTCTCTCTCTCTGTGTGTGTGTGTGTGTGTGTGTGTGTGTGTGTATATATATGTTCATGTATATATGCAAAAGATAGATTATCGGGGAGGGGGTATATCGACCCCCCCCCCCCCACGTGTCGAAGAAAAAAAAGAAAAAAAAGAGTAGAAGAAGAAAGTAATAGAGGAGAAGAAGAAAAAATAGAGGGGGGTCGATATACCCCCTCCCGATAACTTCAACACGAGGGGGGGGGTCGATATACCGCCTCCCCGATAATATTATTTTCCCATGTACGTATGTCGTGTCGATATAAACTCCCGATAAGTTCAACACGTGGGGGGTGTTGGGTAACGTAGCATAAATTCAAAATTTTCCTACGTGTCACCAAGATCTATCTATGGAGTCATCTAGCAACGAGGGAGGAGTGGATCTACATACCCTTGTAGATCGCACGCGGAAGCGTTCAAGAGAACGGGGTTGATGTAGTCGTACTCGTCGTGATCCAAATCACCGATGATCCTAGCGCCGAACGGACAGCACCTCCGCGTTCAACACACGTACGGAGCAGCGACGTCTCCTCCTTCTTGATCCAGCAAGGGGGAAGGAGAGGTTGATGGAGGATGGCTCCAGCAGCAGCACGACGGCGTGGTGGTGGTGAAGCTGCAGTACTCCGGCAGGGCTTCGCTAAGCACTATGGAGGAGGAGGAGGTGTTGGAGAGGGAGAGGGAGGCACCAAAGGCCAAGGTGAGAAGTCCTCCATCTCCTCCACTATATATAGGGGGGCCTAGGGGGGGGCACCAGCCCTAGGAGATCCAATCTCCTAGGGGGCGGCGGCCAAGGGAGGAATCCCTCCTCCCCAAGGCACCTAGGAGGTGCCTTCCCCTCTTAGGACTCTTCCTTAGGGTTTCCCCCACCCTTAGGCGCATGGGCCCTAGGGGGAAGTGGTGCCCCAGCCCACTTTGGGCTGGATCCCTTCCCACTTCAGCCCATGGGGCCCTCCGGGATAGGTGGCCCCACCCGGTGGACCCCCGGGACCCTTCCGGTGGTCCCGGTACAATACCGGTGACCCCGAAACTTGTCCCCATGGCCGAAATAGCACTTCCTATATATAATTCTTTACCTCCGGACCATTCCGGAACTCCTCGTGACGTCCGGGATCTCATCCGGGACTCCGAACAAATTCGGGTTACTGCATATACATATCCCTACAACCCTAGCGTCACCGAACCTTAAGTGTGTAGACCCTATGGGTTCGGGAACCATGCAGACATGACCGAGATGACTCTCCGGTCAATAACCAACAGCGGGATCTGGATACCCATGTTGTCTCCCACATGTTCCACGATGATCTCATCGGATGAACCACGATGTCAAGGACTTAATCAATCCCGTATACAATTCCCTTTGTCTAGCGGTACGATACTTGCCCGAGATTCGATCGTCGGTATCCCAATACCTTGTTCAATCTCGTTACCGGCAAGTCTCTTTTACTCGTTCCGTAACACATCATCCCGTGATCAACTCCTTGATCACATTGTGCACATTATGATGATGTCCTACCGAGTGGGCCCAGAGATACCTCTCCGTTTACACGGAGTGACAAATCCCAGTCTCGATTCATGCCAACCCAACAGAAACTTTCGGAGATACCTGTAGTGTACCTTTATAGCCACCCAGTTACGCTGTGACGTTTGGCACACCCAAAGCACTCCTACGGTATCCGGGAGTTGCACAATCTCATGGTCTAGGGAAATGATACTTGACATTAGAAAAGCTTTAGCATACGAACTACATGATCTTGTGCTAGGCTTAGGATTGGGTCTTTGTCCATCACATCATTCTCCTAATGATGTGATCCCGTTATCAATGACATCCAATGTCCATGGTCAGGAAACCGTAACCATCTATTGATCAACGAGCTAGTCAACTAGAGGCTTAGTAGGGACATGGTGTTGTCTATGTATCCACACATGTATCTGAGTTTCCTATCAATACAATTCTATCATGGATAATAAACGATTATCATGAACAAGGAAATATAATAATAACTAATTTATTATTGCCTCTAGGGCATATTTCCAACAAGGGGGTCGATATACCCCCTCCTGATAACTTCAACACGTGGGGGGGGGTCGATATACCCCCTCCCGATAACTTCAACACGTGGGGGGGTTGATATACCCCCTCCCCGATAATATTATTTTCCCATGTACGTATGTCGTCGTTGTCGATATACCCCAAACCCTTGAAGCGTTGTCGAGGCCACCCGAAACCCTAGAGAAGCAGCGTCGAGGCCACTAATTAATATTAGTTCTATGTTTGCCACTAATATATCCATCTGTCATGTTTGCATAATAACTGCCATGTTGTAAATATTTGTAGAAACTATGGACACCGCCCGAGACGAAGTACAAGAAGAGTTGTTGGGGGACATAATCGCACGAGGAAGTGATGCCGTCTACTCGTTGCTTCTCAACGACACCGATGGTCTGGAAGCAGCTGGCTATGATTATGATGGCTCCGGTGACCCAATGCCGGTGCAAGAAGGAGACCATGAGGACGGCTCCGGTGACCCAATGCCGGTGCAAGAAGGAGACCGTGATGACGGCTCCGGTGACTGAACCGAGTTCGGCCAGGTATATATATTAGTTAAGCCTGTGCTGACTAGCTAATTGATGCATTCATTGTTTTGGTATGTACACATATTAATTAAGTCTTTGTTCTTTTTTCTAGCCCCCCGGATCGAGCACAACTTCGGTAAAGAGACGAGGCCCGAAGAAAAAGTTGAGCTCGGATGAAAGGTTTGAGATCATAGCAATCGCGCCCGACGGCCAACCGATTGAACCCATCCGGACAAAGAACGCATTTGTTGCTCAGTGTGGGATTCTGGTTAGGGACAAGATCCCGATCAGCATCCAGCAATGGTTAAAGCCGGCTACAGAAGACCCTGAGGTGTCTTATGTCAATGATATGCAGAAAAATGATCTTGGGACTGAGCCGAAGTCAAATTTCACCCTACTAGGAAAGAACGACGAGCTGAGAAACAAATTGCCCAGCTCGGCGAACAAGCGAAGCAATCGTGCCCCCCGCTCAAGGTGCCTAGCGACATCGTCGCTAATGATTCGAGGATGGTGCCCGGTTATAGCAATCTTGGAGATTACCTGCCCGGCGATGTACATTATGATTTCTTGGAGGTGCAGATACAAAGATACGAGTACGGGAAGCCTCTCATCAAAGATGAAATATCTCTATCAACGATGATGCGAAGATTGCATGATTGGTACTTGAAAATCTGCAGAGAGTCTGGGGGGAGGAATACTTTGTATGTGAGAGTTAAAAAGGAGCATGACCTCGTTGGAATTGAACTGTTGCCTGTTCCATTTAAGGAGTTCTTTCAGTTTTTCAATCAATTGGCCCTCGATAAAGCAACGGTCACCTGCTACTGTCTATAAGTAGTACTACTTCTGTCATTAAGTCTCTCTATATAGCTCAGCTCTTTCATTGCATGTATTTATAATTATCCTCACTATATTATGCAGATTGAAGATCGTCGAATTGAAGAAAAGACAAGTCGGTGATATTGGGTTCATTAACACAAATCTCATAGATGCAACTGAGGTTAAATTTCATACCGCAGATACCGAGGCCAACTTGGTACGATCGTTGGTAATAAATGAAAACAAAGATATAATACTCTTTCCTTACAACTTCAAGTGAGTGTTACTGTCTTGTGCATATTCGGTTTCTCTTATATATTAGTCAAGGTTATAGTAATGTAATTGATGAGTTATGCATACGTGCGCAGGTTCCACTATATTCTCCTAGAGATTAAGCTTGAGCAGGGAGTAGTAACTGTCTTGGACTCTAAACGAAAAGATCCCCAGGAGTATGCGGACATGACTCAAATACTCGAGAAGTAAGTTAAATCGATCATTATCCACCATATCAGAAACTTTGTTCATTTCTGATATCAAGTAATTGTTTTCTTTGTCTCGCAGGGTTTGGAGAAAATTCACCAAAAAAACTCCGGGACTGCCGAAGAAGCTGGAATTTAGACACCCAAAAGTAAGTACTATAGTAGCATGTTCCGCGCATCTCCTAGTGATTCAAGCGCTAGTTTCATCAATACCATTTGGCATTCTTGCTTATCAGTTTGATTGACCTCTATTTCTTGTAAAGTGGTTGTGGCAGGAACAAGGGAATGATTTCTGTGGATACTACATTTGCGAGTCCATCCGCCACACGACCTGTGAGTGGGGCTACTCTGACGAACAATATGAAGTGCGTAAATAACAATATTCACAATTTTATTTTATTTCCATCATTTGTGTTGAGTTTCATTCATTCATATATATATGTATTGACCCCCTTCTTCAAATTAGATGTTTCGGATGCGGGATGAACTCCTAGCACCAGCTCGCATGCGAGCAATTCAAGAGGAATTGGCGGCATTCTTTTTTGACCACGTGATCGCTGAAGACGGAGAATACTATGTGGACCATGCGTCCGTATGTTAGGAGATTATATTTGTAAGATATAATTATTGTATATATGTAGCCGGTAGTGTCGGATAGATATACGAGAACTTATTGTTCGACCAATCTCTTGGAGAAGGAGAGGTGGTCGATATCACTTCTCTCTGTATGCATATATGTTCATGACGATCTTCTGTTTCCTTCGTTTGCTTACTAGCTAGCTAGAGTGTCTAGTCCTCTCTATACGTATGTATAGTATGTAGCGTCGACCAAGCACGAACATAAGAGAGGACACTTCTCTCTATTAATTAGCTAGCTAACACAATATATGAAACACCTAAATTAACCCCCAAAACCCCCAACCCCCCCCCCCTTCAAAAAAAAAACAAAAACCCCAGCCACGGAAATACTGACGCGTGGATGCCTATTGGTCCCGGTTGGTGCCACCAACCGGGACCAAAGGCCCTCCTGCCTGGGCTCCGCGCACAGGCCACGTGGAGGCCTATCTGTCCCAGTTCTGGACTAAAATGGGACTAAAGGGATAGGGCATTAGTAACGACCCTTTAGTCCTGGTTCAGGAACCGGGACAAAAGGCCCTTACGAACCGGGACAATAGGCCTGTTTTCTACTAGTGCTCACGTGTGTCATTGACTGGCGGGTCCTAGGCAATAGTTGCTTTTTTGTTTAATTAAAAATAAAATAAAAATGGATTAGGGGGAGAGGTTTACGGGAACTGACAAAAGTTGCTCTCGAACAACTTCGCCAAAACTTTAAGGTCATCCCGTAAAACAAGTTTTACTTGAAATGTCTTAAGGGAGCTATTGGAGTTGCTTTGGGAGGAAGAGGACCGCATGCGTTGGTCCCAGGGCGAACCCCCCACTCAAATTTCTAGCCCATGCATACTTTGACAGTAGTATATTGCTTTGCCCCACTTAGCCTGTATTCTTTGCCCCCACCCTTTCTATATTTCTGCTTACATTCTCAAAGCCCATGTAACACAACAAATAATACGATGCCTCAGCCCATGCTAATGGGGACTGATCACATAAGAATGCTAGGCTGCCAGCCTACGCACGCGATACAAGCATCGATTTACGAACACGATCACTAGGCAACATTCAATACAAAAAGCCAGGCACCACAGACCTACGGAGATGCAAATCACCTCCTGCCAACACCCTCAGCCTCTGCCGATGCGCGGTCACGCACTACGGCCCTCACCACCCCGCCTTTGTCAATTACTCAACTGTGGTTGCACTCCGCCGTGGATTGCCGTTCTTTACTCCTAGAACCGGATCATCGCAGCCAGTGTGTGCGAATTATACGACATCGATCAAGGAAAGCCCTCGGGTTCTTCCTCTGTCCTTATTCATTTTAGTTCCAATTTCAGCATTATTTTTCATTTCTAATTTCTAAGATAGAAACTGAGTGAGTGTTATGAAAATATCAACCCTGTGTATCTACTATATCACTAAGCTCCCTAGGGGTAAATGGCCTCACAATCAATTGAGGCGCCCAATTGAAATTGTGTCACCCGATTTTGATCAAGTCAACAATTTCTCAATTCTCTCATTCAATTCTTTTATCTATTGTATCACTAAACACCCTAGGGATAAAAGGCCCCACAATCAATTGAGGTGCCCAGCTGGAATTGGTCACTCGTTTTGATCAAGTCAATAATTTCTCAAAGCTCATTCAATTCTTTTATAGTATACACTATGCTTTCTAATTTTTAAGTCCTCACAATTAATTGAGGTCTTCAGTTTAGAACTAGGTCACCTGATTTTGACCGGGTCAATATTTCTAAAGGAGCTCTCCCATTTAATTATTTTAATTCATCATATTCCCAAATTTTGAAGCTCTTTTATTCGATTGAGATATTTAATTTTGATTTTGGTTTACGATTTTAATCGGGCCAATGATTTTTCAAATCAACACCAACCGGCTAGAAAAACATATCAACCCCGTGCAACCCTCTTACCACCTAGAAAAAAGAAGTGACACCATGTGAGCATACTATAGGACCAATATAGTACATGTAACCACCGACGTAAAAATTTACCCACAAAAGTATGAGTTGATTAGCGCATAACACAGAATCACACCACGAAAGACCCACCAAATAACTGCATTATAAATACAAACATAAAACACACTCCATCGTCTGCGTCATCCGCCAAACTAAATATTCCATCAATTCCAAAATACAAAGGGTATTAGTTCTTCGGAAAGTCAAATTTCTTTAACTTTGACCAAGTTTAGAGCCAAAAATATCAACATCTACAATATTAAACCAAAAAATTATGGAAATTCATTTCATGATGAATCTAATAAAACCAATTTGATATTATGAATTTTGATGCATTTCTTTCTAAATTTCATCAAACAGAAAGAGGTTCGACTTTTTAGAAAAGTAATAGTACACCTTATATTTTAAGGCAAAGCGAGTATTTTTTTTTAAGAATCTCAACAACACCAACGGTGTAGCAAAGCGCGTCCAACCCTTCTAGTAATGTACCAATTGGGAATGAGGTTGATTGGCTCTAGCTTCACTATTAATTTTACATAAAATAAGTTTGAGTATTTTAGAGTAGAATAAACCCTGTAGAAATTTTCCACTTTCATACATGGCAGTTTATTCAATATTTTAACAATTTATTCAAGAAGATAAATATTCTAGTAAAAATATATATTCTGTTGTGCAATTTAGGAACAACATATTGATATATCCCAACTTAGTTTTTCTAAAATGGTTAGTTTACTTACTTCTGAGATGGACTGTATCATAATTTCGTGTAATAAAACTAAGAGTTATGGAGATTAATGCACCTATAATGACATACACGACTTACACTTCTTGAATTCAGGATTCACTTAGGCTAGTCATAGTGGGACTAACTTAGCTAGTAACATAACACACTTCAAGAACATTCTGCTTATGTGGCAAGTAATTAATGAGATGTGGTAAAATAATATGTTCCTGTAACATAGCGCTTTTCAAGACAAGATAAGTTTACGAGCTAATAAATGAAGCCTTATATGATACTACTATTATATTACTTTGCATTATGAAGATAGTAACTTAGACTAGTGTCATATGCATGACACTAGTCTAAGTTATTCCCCGCTATGACCAGCCTTAGACTAGTCACAGTGGGGAGTAACTTAGAGTAGTAACATGCATATGTTATTAGTCTATGTTACTACCTCAACAGTAGGTAGTAACATATGTGTTGTGTCATGCATCACTTCATTTATTAGATTGCAGACTCATCTTTTCTTGATATGTGTGATGTTACAGTAACCAGCTATCACTGGTAGAAAAAGGGCCTGTTGTCCCGGTTCGTAAGGGCCTTTTGTCCCGGTTCCTGAACCGGGACTAAAGGATCGGTACTAATGCCCTGTCCCTTTAGTCCCGGTTCAATCCAGAACCGGGACTGATGGGCCTCCACGTGGCCTGTGCGCGGAGCCCAGGCAGGAGACCCTTTGGTCCCGGTTGGTGGCACCAACCGGGACCAATAGGCATCCACGCGTCAGCATTTCTGTGGCTGGAGTTTTTGTTTTTTTAAGGGGGGGGGGGGTTGGGGGTTTTGGGGGGTTAATTTAGGTGTTTCATATATTGTGTTAGCTAGCTATAATTAATAGAGAGAAGTGTCCTCTCTTATGTCCGTGCTTGGTCGACGCTACGTACTATACATACGTATAGAGAAGACTAGACACGCTAGCTAGCTAGTAAGCAAAAGAAGGAAACAGAAGATCGTCATGAACATATATGCATACAGAGAGAAGTGATATCGACCACCTCTCCTTCTCCGAGAGATTGGTCGAACAACAAGTTCTCGTATATCTATCCGACACTACCGGCTACATATATACAATAATTATCTCTTACAAATATAATCATACGGACTCATGGTCCACATAGTATTCTTCGTCTTCAGCGATCACGTGGTCAAGAAAGAATGCCGCCAATTCCTCTTGAATTGCTCGCATGCGAGCTGGTGCTAGGAGTTCATCCCGCTTCCGAAACATCTAATTTGAAGAAGGGGGTCAATACATATATATATGAATGAATGAAACTCAACACAAATGATGGTAATAAAATAAAATTGTGAATGTTGTTATTTACGTACTTCATATTGTTCGTCAGTGTAGCCCCGCTCACAGGTCTGTGGCGGATGGACTCGCAAACGTAGTATCCACAGAAATCATTCCCTTGTTCCTGCCACAACCACTTTACAAAAAATAGAGGTCAATCAAACTGATAAGCAAGAATGCCAAATCAATAGGAGATGCGCAGAACATGCTACTATAGTACTTACTTTCGGGTGTCTAAATTGCAGCTTCTTCGGGAGTCCTGGAGCTTTTTTGGAGAATTTTTTCCAAACCCTGCCAGACAAAGAAAACAATTACTTGATATATCAGGAAATGAACAAAGATGCTGATACGGTGGATAATGATTGATTTAACTTACTTCTCGAGCATTTGAGTCATGTCCGCATAGTCCTGGGGATCTTTTCGTCTTGAGTCTAAGACGGTTACTAGTCCCTGCTCAAGCTTAATCTCTAGGAGAATATAGTGGTAACTGCACATGCATGCATAACTCATCAATTACATTATTATAACCTTGACTAATATATAAGGGAAACCGAATACGCACAAGACAGTAACACTCACTTGAAGTTGTAAGGAAAGAGTATTATATCTTTGTTTTCATTTATTACCAACGATCGTAGCAAGTTGGCCTCGGTAGTTGCGGCATGAAATTTAACCTGAGTTGCATCTATGAGATATGTGTTAATGAACCCAATATCACCGACTTGTCTTTTCTTCAATTCGGCGATCTTCAATCTGCATAATATAGTGAGGATGATTATAAATACATGCAATGAAAGAGCTGAGCTATATAGAGAGACTTAATGACAGAAGTAGTACTACTTACAGACAGTAGCAGGTGACCGTTGTTTTATCGAGGGCCAATTGATTGAAAAACTGAAAGAACTCCTCAAATGGAACAGGCAATATTTCAATTCCAACGAGGTCATGCCCCTTTTTAACTTTCACATACAAAGTACTCCTCCCCCCAGAGTCTCTGCAGATTTTCAAGTACCAATCATGCAATCTTCGCATCATCGTTGATAGAGATCTTTCATCTTTGACGAGAGGCTTCCCGTACTCGTATCTTTGTATCTGCACCTCCATGAAATCATAATGTACATCGTCGGGCAGGTAATTGCCAAGATTGCTATAACCGGGCACCATCCTCGGATCATTAGCTACGTTGTCGCTTGGCACCTTGAGCGGGGGGCACGATTGCTTCGCTTGTTTGCCGAGCTGGGCAATTTGTTTCCCAGCTCATCGTTCTTTCAGCCTTTGATCACTGACAGTACTTCCCGACCGCTCCGCTTCGGCAAATTCCTTTCCAATAATGCGCTCATAGTTTCCTTTCGGCGGAGACTTGGGTGGTTTTGTCAGGGCAGCCAGAGTGCGCTTTGCTTTCACCGGATCTACCTTCTCCTCCGGAGGTGGTTGTTTCTTTGCTTTCACCCCTTCAAAGTAGTTCCTCACTTCTTCTCGTGCGATCTCGGCGTTCGCCTCCGGGGTCCTCTCGTATGGTAACTTCTCTGGAGTCTTCAGAGAAGGACCGAATCTGTATTTCCTCCCGCCTCTGGCTGTACTGCTAGACGCCGGCAGAGCAGACGGAGCGGTTGTCTTCTTTACTTGCTTACGAGGCGGAGGAGGACTACGATGCGCCAGAGCAACCGGAGCGGCGGCAGGTCTCTTCCGCCCTTGCTGGCGAGGCGAAGAAGGAGGAGGCTGGCTGCTTAGGCGTGTCCGCGCAGGCGGAGAAGGAGGCGGAGTGCCGCCACGCGCCGGAGAAGGAGCCGGTCGAGTGCCCTGATCGTCACTCGCTGGAGGAGGAGGCGGTGGAGGAGGCGGGGTGCCCTAACTCACCGGAGGAGGAGGCGGTGGAGGAGGCGGAGTGCCCTGACTTACCGGAGGAGGAGGAGGAGGCGGAGGCGTCCAGTTCGGAAGGTTGATGAGCTCCTTCGGCCATAGGCATGGAGTCTTCAGAGCAGACCCCAGCCTAGTCTCCCCTTCACCGGTAGGGTGGTCAAGCTGGAGGTCCTCAAATCCCTCCGTTATTTCATCCACCATCACCCTAGCATATCCTTCTGGAATCGGCCGTCAGTGAAAAGTTGCGCCGGGTTCAGTAGGATAAACAGAGCCAACAACCGCCTTGACCTTCAAATTCATCCATTGCGTTATAAGGTGGCAATTTTGAGACTCCATGATAGCATCCACGGGATAGCTGGCAAGAGCCGTCAAGGCATGCTCCGGCTGAAGCAGCTCGGTGGAAGCCACGCTGCTTCTCCGCTGAGATGGCGGGGGAAGCTTCGGCTATACGTTTGCTGCGATTTGCTTCTCGTTCCTCTATCGCTTGTACCCTTGCTTGCAGCGCCTGCATTTGGGTCTGCTGCAATTTTTTCCTCCTCTCCTGGGATTTGTAACGGCCTGCGTCCGGAAACCCAACCTTCCACGGAATGGAGCCTGGCGTGCCTCGTGTCCGTCCAGGGTGCTCAGGATTCCCGAGGGCCATTGTGAGCTCGTCGTTCTCTCTATCTGGAAAGAACGTCCCTTGCTGCGCTGCTTCGATATACTGCTTAAGCTTCCTGACTGGTATGTCCATTTGATCGTTCATCCAAATGCACTTCCCTGTTACAGGGTCCAAGTTTCCACCAGCCCCGAAGAACCAAGTCCGGCAACGGTCTGGCCAGTTAATTGTATCTGGTTCGATCCCTTTATCAACCAGATCATTCTCAGTCTTGGCCCACTTAGGCCGGGCTACGAGGTAGCCACCTGACCCCATGCGATGGTGATGCTTCTTCGTCGCAGCATTTTGCTTGTTTGTCACCAACATCTTCTTACTCTTTTCCGATGTCTTGTGGGCCACAAATGCAGGCCAGTGATCTCTGATCTTCTCATATCTGCCCTTGAATTCTGGTGTCTCTTTATTTTCGACAAACTTATTCAGCTCTTTCTTCCACCTCCTGAATAGTTCTGCCATCCTCTTAAGAGCAAAAGACTTGATTAATTGCTCTTTAACTGGCTTCTCTGGATCATCCTCTGGCGTCACCGGAGACGTCATCACGGTCTCCTTCTTGCACCGGCATTGGGTCACCGGAGCCGTCCTCACGGTCTCCTTCTTGCACCGGCATTAGGTCACCGGAGCCATCATAATCATAGCCAGCTGCTTCCAGACCATCGGTGTCGTTGAGAAACAACGAGACGACGACATCACTTCCTCGTGTGATTATGTCCCCCAACAACTCTTCTTGTACTTCGTCTCGGGCGGTGTCCATAGTTTCTACAAATATTGACAACATGGCAATTATTATTCAAACATGACAGATGGATATATTAGTGGCAAACGTAGAACTAATATTAATTAGTGGCCTCGACGCTGCTTCTCTAGGGTTTGGGGTGGCCTCGACGCTGCTTCTCTAGGGTTTGGGGTGGCCTCGACAACGCTTCAAGTATAAAAAAAGAAGAGGAAGAAGAAAAAAAAGAGGAGAAGAAAGAATAGAGGAGTTCTTCTTCTTTCTTCTCCTCTTTTTTTCTTCTTCTTCCTCTTTTTTTTATCGGGAACGAGGGTCGTCGAGGGTCACCGAGCGGTAGAGGAAACCCTAAATAGCAAATATCATGGGTGTGAGATACATGTGGCCGTCGGTGTCGGACACTACATCCACGTCCCACAAGTGGCGTGGGCTTCGACGCCCACGTCACTTGTGGGACGTGGATGTAGTGTCCGACACCGACGGCCACATGTATCTCACACCCACGATACTTGCTATTTAGGGTTTCCTCTACCGTTCGGTGACCCTGACCCTCGACGACCCTCGATGACCCTCTTCTCCTCTCTTTTTTCTTCTTCTTCTTCTTCTTCTCTTCTTCTCTTTTTTTCTTCTTCTTCCTCTTTATTTTATCGGAAACGAGGGTCGTCGAGGGTCAGGGTCGCCGAACGCTAGAGGAAACCCTAAATAGCAAGTGTCGTGGGTGTGAGATACATGTGGCCCTCGGTGTCGGACACTACATCCACGTCCCACAAGTGACGTGGGCGTCGAAGCCCGCGCCACTTGTGGGACGTGGATGTAGTGTCCAACACCGACGGTACATGTATCTCACACCGATGATACTTTCTATTTAGGGTTTCCTCTACCGCTCGGCGACCCTCGACGACCCTCGTTTCCGATAAAATAAAGAGGAAGAAGAAGAAGAAAAAAAGAGGAGAAGAAAGAATAGAGGAGAAACTCCTCTATTCTTTCTTCTCCTCTTTTTTTTCTTCTTCTCCTCTATTCTTTCTTCTCCTTTTTTTTTCTTCTTCCTCTTCTTTTTTATCCTCTTCTTCCTCTCATGTTCGACGAAAGTTTAGTCCCACATCGCTAGTTGAGAGGGGTGCGCAGTGGTTTATAAGCCCCACTGCCGCACCCCTCTCGAGCTTCTCTCCATTGCAGGCTTACGGGCCTAATTGTCACTGCTATGCCTGTGTGCCTACTGGGCCTCATGCGGGCCTGAATCCTAGCCCTTGGATGGGTTTCTAGTCGTATTCAGGCCGTGGGGGCCCAGTAGGTGGCATTTTTTTTGTTTTTTTGTTGCTTTATTTTATTTTCTTTTGTTTTTTGCTTTATTTTTTATTCTTTTTGGTTTTAGTTTTAGAAAAATTATAAACTTTCTGTTAGTGCCATTAGTTTTCAAACTTGAAAACACTTTTTTTGTTTTTTTGTTTTCTTTGTTGCTTTATTTATTTTATTTTGTTTCTAATTACAACAAAATACTTATTGTTGTTATTTTTTTCCAGTTTTTTTGTTTTGTTTTTTGCATTATTTATTTTCTTTTGTTTTTTGCTTTAATTTTTAATTCTATTTGCTTTTAGGTTAGCAAAATTATAAACTTTCTGTTAGTGCCATTAGTTTACAAATTTGAATAGTTAAAATTTGAATTCTTTGAAATTTGTGTGAATCAGAAGTTTGTGATTAACTTACTAAAAAAATGAGAATAGATGCGCTTATAGAGAAAATTCAACATAAATTCATACTAAATTTCTATGAATTTCAGAGAAATTCACTATGAATTTAGGTTAAACTTTTCTCTATTAGGGCATCTATTTTCACTTTGAGAGAAACTCAACAAGGCAGAGAGGGAAGGGCTTATAAACCGGCGTGAGCCCCCTTCGGTTGGCGAGGTGGGACTAAACTCTGTCCGCAACGAGGACCAACCCTTTAGTCCCGGTTTATGGCACAAACCGGGACTAATGGTCATGGGCCAGCAGCGAGGAGCAAAATTATAAACTTTCTGTTAGTACCATTAGTTTTAGAAAAATTATAAACTTTCTGTTAGTGCCATTAATTTTCAAATTTGAATAGTTAAAATTTGAATTCTTTGATATTTGTTTGAATCACAAGTTTGTGATTAACTTTACTTTTTCCAGTTTTTTTTGTTTTTTGCATTATTTATTTTCTTTTGTTTTTTGCATTTTTTAATTCTTTTTGCTTTTAGGTCAGAAAAATTATAAACTTTATGTTAGTGCCATCAGTTTTAGAAAAAATTATAAACTTTCTGTTAGTGCCATTAGTTTTCAAATTTGAATAGTTAAAATTTGAATAATGGTATTACGAGGGCCGAACCATAAGACATGAAAGCATTTCAAATAAACTCTGAAAAAGTTGAAAGTTGGCATGGTATCATAATTTCACCCACATAGCATGTGCATGTACAAAACGGACAATGGTAGCATGTTCGTGTGTTATAAAGTTGGCATGGTATCATCATAATAGTTGCGGGAGAAAGTCTTCACTTTTTCTTCTCTTGTGTCATTTGCTTATTGCGCCGTAACCATGAATAATCTTCATTGTTTATCAGGATGCTTGGGTCAGCCTTGACATTGAAGGGACGAATTTCATTAAACTTTTCATAATCTTCAGACATGTCTGTCTTGCCGTCCACTCCCAGGATGTCCCTTTTTCCTAAAAGAACTATGTGGCGCTTCGGCTCATCGTATGATGTATTCGCTTCCTTATCTTTTCTTTTTCTCGGTTTGGTAGACATGTCCTTCACATAGATAACCTATGCCACATCATTGGCTAGGACGAACGGTTCGTCAGTGTACCCAAGATTTTTTAGATCCACTGTTGTCATTCCGTACTGTGGGTCTACCTGTACCCCGCCGCCTGACAGATTGACCCATTTGCACTTAAACAAAGGGACCTTAAAATCAGGTCCGTAGTCAAGTTCCCATATGTCCACTATGTAACCATAATATGTGTCCTTTCCGCTCTCGGTTGCTGCATCAAAGCGGACACCGCTGTTTTGGTTGGTGCTCTTTTGATCTTGGGCGATCGTGTAAAATGTATTCCCATTTATCTCGTATCCTTTGTAAGTCAATACAGTCAAAGATGGTTCCCTGGACAAAAAGTACAACTCATCACAAACTGTGTTGTTCCCTCTGAGACGTGTTTCCAACCAACTGCTGAAAGTCCTGATGTGTTCACATGTAATCCAGTCGTCGCACTGCTCCGGGTGTTTGGAGCACAGACTATTCTTGTGTTCATCGACATACGGGGTCACCAAGGTAGAGTTCTGTAGAACTGTGTAGTGTGCTTGAGACCAAGAATATCCGTCCCTGCATATTATTGAGTCTCTTCCAAGAGTGCCTTTTCTAGTCAGTCTCCCCTCATACCGCAATTTAGGGAGACCTATCTTCTTAAGGCCAGGAATGAAGTCAACACAAAACCCGATAACATCCTCTGTTTGATGGCCCATGGAGATGCTTCCTTCTAGCCTAGCGCGGTTACGGACATATTTCTTTAGGACTCCCATGAACCTCTCACAGGGGAACATATTGTGTAGAAATACGGGCCCCAGGATGACAATCTCGTCGACTAGATAAACTAGGACGTGCATCATGATATTGAAGAAGGATGGTGGGAACACCAGCTCGAAACTGACAAGACATTGCGCCACATCACTCCTTAGCCTTGGTACGATTTCTGGATCGATCACCTTCTGAGAGATTGCATTGAGGAATGCACATAGCTTCACAATGGCTAATTGGACGTTTTCCGGTAGAAGCCCCCTCAATGCAACCAAAAGCAGTTGCGTCATAATCACGTGGCAGTCATGAGACTTTAGGTTCTGAAACTTTTTCTCTGGCATATTTATTATTCCTTTTATATTCGACGAGAAGCCAGTCGTGACCTTCATACAGAGCAGGCATTCAAAGAAGATTTCTTTCTCTTTTTTCGTAAGAGCGTGGCTGGCAGGACCTTTATACTGCTTCGGAGGCATGCTGTCTTTTTCGTGCAAACGTTGCAGGTCCTCCCGTGCCTCAGGTGTATCTTTTGTCTTCCCATACACGCCCAAGAAGCCTAGCAGGTTCACGCAAAGGTTCTTCGTCACGTGAATCACGTCGATTGAAGAGCGGACCTCTAGGTCTTTCCAGTAGGTTAGGTCCCAAAATATAGATTTCTTCTTCCACATGGGTGCGTGTCCCTCAGCGTCATTCGGAACAGCTAGTCCACCGGGGCCCTTTTCAAAGATTACGTAGTGTAAATCATTGACCATAGCAAGTACGTGATCACCGGTACGCATGGCGGGCTTCTTCCGGTGATCTGCCTCGCCTTTGAAATGCTTGCCTTTCTTTCGACATTGATGGTTGGTCGGAAGAAATCGACGATGGCACAGGTACACATTCTTCCTGCATTTGTCCAGGTATATATTTTCAGTGTCATCTAAACAGTGCGTGCATGCGTGGTATCCTTTGTTTGTCTGTCCTGAAAGGTTACTGAGAGCGGGCCAATCGTTGATGGTCACGAACAGCAACGCCTTAAGGTTAAATTCCTCCTATCTATGCCCATCCCATGTACGTACGTCGTTTCCATTCCACAGCTGTAAAAGTTCTTCAACTAATGGCCTTAGGTACACATCAATGTCGTTGCCGGGTTGCTTAGGGCCTTGGATGAGAACTGGCATCATAATGAACTTCCGCTTCATGCACATCCAAGGAGGAAGGTTATACATACATAGAGTCACGGGCCAGGTGTTGTGATTGCTGCTCTGCTTCCCGGAAGGATTAATTCCATCCGCACTTAAAGCAAACCATACATTTCATGGATCCTTTGCAAACTCATCCCATTACTTTCTCTCGATTTTTCTCCACTGCGACCCGTCAGCGGGTGCTCTCAACTTCCCATCTTTCTTTCGGTTCTCACTGTGCCATCGCATCAACTTGGCATGCTCTTCGTTTCTGAACAGACGTTTCAACCGTGGTATTATAGGAGCATACCACATCACCTTCGCAGGAACCCTCTTCCTGGGGGGCTCACCGTCAACATCACCAGGGTCATCTCGTCTGATCTTATACCGCAATGCACCGCATACTGGGCATGCGTTCAGATCCTTGTATGCACCGCGGTAGAGGATGCAATCATTAGGGCATGCATGTATCTTCCCCACCTCCAATCCTAGAGGGCATACGACCTTCTTTGCTGCGTATGTACTGTCGGGCAATTCGTTATCCTTTGGAAGCTTCTTCTTCAATATTTTCAGTAGCTTCTCAAATCCTTTGTCAGCCACAGCATTCTCTGCCTTCCACTGCAGCCATTCCAGTACGGTACCGAGCTTTGTGTTGCCATCTTCGCAATTGGGGTATAACCCTTCTTGTGATCCTCTAACATGCGATCGAACTTCAGCTTCTCCTTTTGACTTTTGCATTGCGTCCTTGCATGGACAATGACCCGGCGGAGATCATCATCATCGGGCACATCGTCTGGTTCCTCTTGATCTTCAGCAGCTTCACCCGTTGCAGCATCATTGGGCACATCGTCTGGTTCCTCTTGATCTTCACCAGCTCCCCCCGTTGCAGCATCATCGTATTCAGGGGGCACATAGTTGTCATCGTACTCTTCTTCTTCGTCGTCTTCCATCATAACCCCTATTTCTCCGTGCCTCGTCCAAACATTATAGTGTGGCATGAAACCCTTGTAAAGCAGGTGGGAGTGAAGGATTTTCCGGTTAGAGTAAGACCTCGTATTCCCACATTCAGTGCATGGACAACACATAAAACCATTCTGCTTGTTTGCCTCAGCCGCATCGAGAAACTCATGCACGCCCTTAATGTACTCGCTGGTGTGTCTGTCACCGTACATCCATTGCCGGTTCATCTGCGTGCATTATATATAATTAAGTGTCCAAATTAATACAAGTTCATCATCACATTAAAACCAAAGTGCATACATAGTTCTCATCTAACAACATATAGCTCTCCAGAGCATCTAATTAATTAAACCATACATTGAAACTATGTAAAACATTTCAATGCGAAAACAAATGTGATCATAATCGCAACCAAGATAATAATTGATCCAACGGCATAATGATACCATGTCTCGGTATGAATGGCATATTTTCTAATCTTTCTAATCTTCAAGCGCATTGCATCCATCTTGATCTTGTGATCATCGACGACATCCGCAACATGCAAATCCAATATCATCATCTCCTCCTCAATTTTTTTTTATTTTTTCCTTCAACAAATTGTTTTCTTCTTCAACTAAATTTAACCTCTCGACAATAGGGTCGGTTGGCATTTCCGATTCACATACATCCTACATAAATAAAATCTATGCCACGTTGGTCGGCATAATTTTCATAAACAATAAATGAACCAGTAGTTATAAAGATAATATATATACCACATCCGAATCATAGACAGGACGAGGGCCGACGGGGGCGGATACCAAAACCATCGCACTATATAAGATGCAATAATAAAAGTAAGAAAATAATACAAGTATCTATGTAAACATACAAGTAAGAATATTTTTCCTTTCAGAAAGAAGATAAGAACAAGAGGCTCACCACGGTGGTGCCGGCGATGAGCTCGGCGCGGGTGATCGACGGCGGTGAAGACGGGGACGGGGCGTGACGGACCGCTAAACCTAGACAAATATTATGGAAAATGGAGTTTGGAGGTTGAGCTTGGAGAGGAGAAAGTTTAAGTAGTGTGGCTCGGGCATTCCATCGAACACCTTGTGTGCATAGGAGGTGAGCTAGAGCACCACCAAGCCCTCTCCCCCTCGGCCAGAGAAAAACAGAGCACTGGGGTGCTCTGCTCGCGAGCGAGGGGTATATATAGGCACCTCATTGGTCCCGGTTGGTGACATGAACCGGGACTAAAGGGGAGCCTTTGGTCCCGGTTCAAGCCACCAACCGGGACCAATGATGGTGGGCCAGGAGCGAGGCCCATTGGTACCGGTTTATCTCACCAACCAGGACCAAAAGGTCCAGATGAACCGGGACCAATGGCCCACGTGGCCCGGCCGGTCCCCTGGGCTCACGAACCGGGACCAATGCCCCCATTGGTCCCGGTTCTGGACTGAATCGGGACTAATGGGCTGACCCGGCCTGGACCAAAGCCCTGTTTTCTACTAGTGTATGTTACCACATGCTTCTCTTTCTTCATTAATTACATGCCACATCATCTATATTACTTTCACTATGGGTAGTCTTAGGTGCCGAACACACTTGGACAGAGGAAGTGGCTAGTTACTAAAAATAACGGATTTACTAATACCGATCGGTTTGTTGTGGAAAATGCGAAGTCAGTTTAGTACAAACAATGCAACTTGCACGTTTTTCAGAAAACTATAGCTGCATGATAAATTTATATTTTTCATATGGAGGAAAAATCTCAATCAACGGGTGGACCTAACAATAAGTGCATATTGCTGGTATGCCCTTTGTGGTTAAACAGTGCAAGCATTGATGCTAGCCGCTCTGTGTCCACACCCACTTCTCACACAATCCTTTGCTTCTTCGTTATAAATATGTGCTCAGTAATCTAAACACGAAATATAAGCTCTCCACTTTCTCTTTTTGATTCAACTATCGAGTATCACAAGCAGGTCGCAGTGAAGACGTTCACACTCCTTTCATACCCTCCCCGCCACCACCGCCATGGTACTCCTATTTTTCATTTGGCATGATGCTTCCGGAGACATGCGCCTCCTCTTACTTTTTCTGTGCGTAGCTACTGTGACCACCCTCCTATACCTCATTAGCCGTTCGCGCACAGTATACATTGTTGATTATGCGTGTTTCCGGCCTAACTCGAACTACCGCATCAGCAAGGCCGCGTGGATTGAGAACATACACCATTCCCGGTCCTACGACGACAGCGGCCACCTTCGCTTCTTGTCCCGTATTTCTGAACGGTCTGGCCTTGGTGATGAGACCTACCTCCCGCCTTACCATCATCATATCCGGCCGTATTATTGTTTAAGTGAAGCCCGTGCTGAGGCGGAGTTATCCATCTTCACGACCATAGATGATCTGCTCCTGAAGACGTCTATCGAGCTTCATGCAATCGGCATACTCGTCGTGAATTGCAGCCTCTTCAACCCAACTGCATCCCTCACTGACATGATCATGAGAAGATATAATTATGCATCCTCTAACGCCGGGCTGATTGCGGTGGGCCTTGCGAAGGATCTCCTGCAGAACGCTCCCTCTAACGCGCATGAGCTGGTCGTGTCCACGGAGTGTTGGATTAATTATGTATCTATGGGATGCCATTAGTAGGAATTGATTGCAATTAGAACACCCAATTGACATGAACAGAGAAGGATTTAGGGATCCTTTACATGTCATGGGAGTGGACATGATCGCCTGCTCGGTATAGGCGTGATGCAGGGGTGATGTAGTCGAAGCAAAGGTTCTCCATGATGTCCTGTTTCCTTCAGGACACCACCGGCACTGGCCGGGACAGCAGCAGCGGCCGGCTTAGGTCTTCCACGTCGCTGCAGCGCTCCCCCTGATCGGGTGGGGTGAGAATATCGGGAGAAGAGTAAACCTTACGTGAATTGTGATCTCGCAGGTGGCCAGCTCTCTCCCGTATCCTTTTAATATGGCGCAGGCGACACGGGACCCAAAACCTGAGTGGGTTTTTGGGCGCCCCCGATCAGGGCGCGTTAGTTCTGATCGAGGCTCACGTATGTTGGTACGTGGACCCCTTCACTTATCGTTATCCCCTTAATTTTTTTTAGACTAATAGATCTAACTGGCATGTTTAAGCCGTCAGATCAAAACCAATATTCTCCCCCTTGATCGTTAGGCTTAACTTCATTGACCCATTCTACATAGGAATGATGTACCAAAGTGAGGTGTTATAACAGCTTGAAACGCCATAGAACCTCAACACTTATAGCACACCCGCCTATTTCGAAATAAAAAAACATTTTCTAATTGGGGAGTGGTTTATTTTAATGGTCATTTTATTCCAGTATCATAAGGCTTTCAGTAGTCCCATGCCGACAACATGCTCACGAAAAATACTGGGTGGCAAGCCTTTTGTTAGCGGATCCGCAAGCATATGCTTCATTCTTATATGTTTAACATCAATTGTTTGATCCTGGACTCTATCTTTCACAACACGGTACTTTATGTCAATGTGTCTGGCAGCATCACTTGACCTGTTGTTACTCGTATAGAAAACTGTGGGTTCATTACCACAGTACAATAAAATTGGTTTAGATATGCTGTCAACCACTTTAAGTTCGGGAATAAAATTCTTTAGCCATACAGCCTGTCCGGTGGCCTCATAACATGCTACAAATTCTGCTTGCATCGTAGATCCAGCAGTTAACGTTTGTTTGGAGCTTTTCCACGATATAGCTTCTCCCGTGAGTGTGAATATATGACCTGACGTGGATCTCTTACTATCCACACATCCGGCAAAATCAGAGTCTGAATAACCAACAATTTCTAGTTTATCAGTTCTTTTATATGTAAGCATGAAGTCCTTAGTTCCTTGCATATAACGCAAGACTTTATTTATGGCCTTCCAGTAGTCCGGTCCTGAATTTCATTGGTATCTGCCGAGCATCCCGGTTATAAAACATAAATCTGGGTGTGTACACACTTGAGCATACATGATGCTTCCGGCAGTTGAAGCATAAGGAACCGACTTCATCTGATTAGTTTCATATTGGTTCCTCGGACATTGAAATGTCCAAACTTATCGCCCTTAACTATAAGAGCAGGTGAGGGTGAGCACTTATGCATATTGAATTTTTTCAGTACTCTCTCAAAGTATGCCTTTGGAGATAGCCCTAACGTTCCTCTGGACCTATCTCGATGAATCTCGATGCCGAGGACATACGAGGCTTCACCAAGATCTTTCATATCAAAACTGGATGACAGAAAATTCTTGGTCTTATGCAGCGTATCCTTACCTCTACATGCCAACAATATGTCATCAACGTATAGGACTAAAATTGTGAACCTACTGCCTTTAAACTTAACGTATATGCAGTTGTCCACAACATTTTCGTGAAACCAAAAGTTTTGATAATTTTATCAAACTTGAGGTACCATTCTCTTGAAGCTTTCTTCAAGCCATAAATTGATTTCTTTAGACGACATGCCAAATGTTCCTTCCCTTCCACAACAAAGCCTTCTGGCTGTGCCATGTAAACATTTTCTTTTAAGTCACCATTCAGAAATGTCATTTTAACATCCATTTGGTGTAGTTCTAGGTCATAATGAGCTACTAATGCAATAATGATTCTTAAAGAATCCTTGGTTGACACACGAGAGAAGGTTTGCTTATAATCAATGCCTTCTCTCTGTGTATACCCTTTTGCCACTAGCCTTGCCTTGAACCGTTCGACATTCCCTTTGGAATCATACTAGGTTTTGTAGACCCACTTGCAGCCTACTTTCTTAGCTCCATCGGGAACTTCTACTAAGTCCCAAACGTTGTTTGAGCCCATAGATTTCAACTCGTCATCCATGGCAACCAACCACTTGGACGAATTTTTGCTTTTAATGGCTTCCTTATAAGAGGTTGGATCCTCCACCTTTCCCTGATCATTCATATCCTTGTCGGTGTACAAAAAGAGGGGTACACTTTTTGTACCCCTATAACTGTGCACGGGCAGTCTAAGCCACGGGCGCCACCACACTGAGGAAGGAAAGTGAGGTGAGCCAAGGTAAGGCCGAAGCTCAGGAGAAGCAGGACGACGCCAAGACCAAGACCACAAAGAGCAAAGGGGACGAAGCGGACCCCCCGGCAAGATCCTTGTCGGGAAGCGGTTTTAGCAGACCCGGCAAGACCCTTGCCGTGGCAGCTCGCCCCATGCCTACGGAGTGAGTCACCCTTGAGTCCACTGCCCCCTTGGGGCAAAGGATTCGGGAGACATCCCCGCGGTGGAATGAAGATCTTTGTGAAGGCATTCAAGATCAGATACACCCTTTAGAAGATGATGATCCTTGGCGGGATCCCAGCCAAGGAAGACCACAAGGCCCCCGGCAAGAGCCTTGACGGGGATGACAACAGGCGCCACGGAAAGGGCCTTGCCGGGGACGGCCACCATCAGGCCCACGCCAGTCAAACCTCCACCACCGTTCGCATGCAGCTGCCGACCCAACCAGCTGGGAAGGCACCTGCGTGGCGGCATGCAAATCTTCGTGGAGACCTACCACTGCGCCACCTCAGCTGCCTGCCTGCCTACATGGCACCGCGGGCGCCGCTGGCCAGCGCGCATGTCAACACGAGAGGGAGCGGCGACGGACGAGACAGGGCTCTCCCCCGTCCCCGATAAAGCAAGGACACCTGGGCAAGACGCATTAAATGCGCCTTGTCATGTAACACGAGGGATAACCTCACGTCACTGTTCCCTTTCCACCTCCTGTGTGCCACTGTGGCTACCCCTTTCCCTATAAAAGGAGGCCCGAGGCGACCAGGAGAAGGATTGGGCTTTTTGGAGCTCCTCATGCCCCATAGCTAGCTCAAGAACACAGATATACAATCCACCAAAGTAGGAGTAGGGTTTTACGCATCCTCGCGGCCCGAACCTGGATAAACGAACCGTGTGCTATCTGTTGGATCCACTCTTCTCATGACCCCGCGCCCCGCAACCGTAGTAGGGATTCTTGTGATCCCATAGGTGTCGTTCCCACCGACATCTTTGGCGCGCCAGGTAGGGGGCGCAGTTGTGAGAATCGGCTTTAGCAGTTAGTTCGACGCTTCTTCATCATCATGGTGCCCAAGAAGAAGACGACGGTGGCGGTTGGCCCGTCGGAAGCCGGACATCCCGTCCCGACGCGGGCGAGCAGTGGACCGGTCGCAGAAAGGACCCGGGGCACCGTTCGCGAACACCAACACCGTCCCAGCAGCCGGAGTTTGGGAGACGGCGATGTTCGTGCGCCAGGTAACGGGCCGCACGCCGCCAAATCCAAAGACGGAGCCAGGCCCTCCGCGGGTGGCGCGGAGCCTTCCAAGATCGCTACCGCCCCGCCCGAAGGCGATGCGAGGGCCTCCAAGACTCCCACGCCGGCGCCGACGGCACGCTCCTCTCAAATGGCGCGCGGCGAACGGCGCAATCACGCCGAAGACCCCGGGCGTCGCCGCGGGAAGAGCCCCGAGCGCCACTCCCGGGAGGTAAAAGACCTGCCCGCTCGCCGAGGCGCTGGTGAAGATAGCATGTGACCGCGGGGTCGTGATAGAGCTCCTTCTGACATTGTCAGAAGTCGAAGCACGTCGCGATCCATGCAGGTTTCGCTGCCACCAACGCCAGCAGAAGCCCTGGCGCGCGCAGTTGCTCCTCGATTTTCCTCCCACTACGGGGAAACTCGACGAATGGAGAGCCACTATCCGAAGCCTTGTTGCGGTGGCCAACAAAGACGAACCAAGTCCGGTGGAGCCCCCGGGTCGACGCTCCGACGGAGTCCCACGCACCAGTGGCAGGAAAGCCGACGGCACCGCGGCCACGGTGCACTCGCCTCCTCCTTGCCCGGTACCGCGGATGCCAGCCCGTCGCGATGTTGCGGGCGACGAAATCTCCATAGCGTCGTCCGACCCGCGGACCCACCGTGACCAGCGCCAAGTCCTTCGGGAACGAGAACATGAAGACGCTCGAACCACTATCGAGCGCCGGCACGGAGCGCACCACCAGTCAAACAGGCGAGCAGGGCCCACTGTGAACCACCCGGCACCGGAGAGCCCTGGAGGCCTACCTTACGAGGTAGGCTGTCCGGCTTTTACCCGTGAGCTGCGGCAGTTCCAGTGGCCCACTCACCGCACTTTCAAACCTGACGTGGGCGAAAAGTACAGCGGCAAGACCCACCCGTCCGAGTTCCTCGGCATCTACACCATTGCGATGCAAGCTACCGGAGCTCGCGACGATAAGGTGCTTGCGAATTACTTTCCGTTGGCTCTTAAACCCAACGCCATGTCATGGTTGATGCACTTGCCGGTAGACTCTATTTCCTCCTGGTCGGATTTGTGCCATGAGTTTGTGGGCACCTTTACTGGAGGCCACCAAGCCCATGGCCAAGCGAGCGACCTGCACGTCATTCCCCAGAAGGGAGGGGAGAGTCTCCGCAAGTATATACAGAGGTTCAGCCGGATACAGTACAATATCCCTGACGTTCACCCTGCTGCCATCATCAGCGCGTTCCATCAGAACGTGCATAACCGCAAGATGCGCGAAGAGCTGGCAATGAACAAGGTGAAAGATGTAGCGGAACTCTATGTTCTTGCTGACAGATGTGCCCGGGCTGAAGAGGGAAGGAAGTACCCCAGCGAAGACGCCGGCGTGGAAACCGAATCCTCAGATGAAGATACTGCCGCCCCAGCGAAGAAGGGTCGGCGCCGCAACAGGAAGCGCAAAGGTAAAGCTGTGCTTGCCGTCGAGGGATCTGATGACACTGGCTCCACCAAGAAAACCAAGGCAGATGACCCCGGCAAGGAAATTGCCAGATGTGTCGCCTGCCGGGCCTTGGCGGTTGCCGAGAAGCCAGGAAACTCCGACAAGCGATACTGCAAGATCCATCGCACCGAAGGCCACGCTCTCCAAGACTGCCGACAGGTTGAGCTCCTCACTGAGAAGCAGAGGGCTGAATATGAGAGGCGGTACAAGGAGAAGGGCCAAGACGGTGTTGAGGGGTCCGGCAAGAAGTGTGACGGCCAGGCGGGCTGTCACGGCAAGGATAAACAACAGGAGAGGCCCACCCGGGGCCGTGAAAAAAATCCAGAAGACGACGATCATGAAGAGGACGACGAATCCGGCGACCAAGAGTTTCAGAAAGCTACAGAGGCCATGTGCGTCGACGGCGGTGCCTCGCTGCATACTTCTCACCGCCATCTTAAACAGTGGGCGCCAGATATTACAGCGGCAGAGCCGTCGCTTGACGCCCAAAGGCCGCTGAAGTGGTCCAGCACACCTATCATTTTTGACACTGAGGATCACCCTGATCGCACTACTGCGGTCGGGTGCTTGCCATTGTTGGTTTCACCAACAATACGCAACCTCAAGGTGACAAAGATGCTAGTCGATGGCGAGGTCGGTCTGAACTTGATCTCGCCTGCCATGATCGAGAAACTGCAGATTCCTGATGGAGACCTCGAAGAGACGGGCACGTTTCAGGGGGTCAACCCGGGAAGAAGCCAACCTAAGGGAAAGGTCACGCTGCCCGTGACTTTTGGAAGCGACCTGAACTACAGGACGGAGAGGGCCGTGTTTGATGTTGCCAAGATCCCCTTGCCCTACAACGGGATCCTTGGCCGCCCAGCGCTGGCCAAGTTCATGGCGGCGTCACACTACGCCTACAACATCCTGAAGATGCCAGGACCTGTGACGATCATCACCATCCACTTCGATAAGAAAGATGCGCTGATTTGCGCTGACCAATTATACCAGCAAGCAGTTGCAGCAGCTGCCGCCACTAGGGCACTTGCTCCTGCCGCTGGGACCCCGGGAGGGAAGAAGAAGAAGAAGACCGGTGAGACCTCGGACACCCACTCCGGCAAGCGCACCTCTTCGGAGTGTAGCGCTCCCGTCGAGGACATGCCGGAGAGCTCCACCGGCGGAAACAAGAAGCCCATGGCCATACCGCCGGGAACCAAGAAGGTTTCTGTCAATGAGGACGGCACGGGAGGAGCTTTCACCATAAGCTCCACCCTTGACGACAAATAGGAAGACGCGCTCGTCACCTTCCTGCGGGCGAATGTCGATGTGTTTGCATGGCAAGCTTTCGACATCCCCGGCGTTCCCAGGGAGGTGATTGAGCACCACCTTGCTGTCTGTCCTCATGTGCGGCCCGTCAAGCAGAAGGTCAGAAAGCAAGCTTTGGAACGACAAGAGTTCATCACAGAGGAGATCCGGAAACTGGAAGCAGTGGGTTTGGTAAGAGGAGTGCTCCATCCAACGTGGTTGGCCAATCCGGTCGTAGTGCGCAAGGCTAATGGGAAGTGGAGGCTGTGTATTGATTACATAGATATCAATTCCCCTTCCCGTTGCCGCGCATCGACCAGATTGTTGACTCCACAGCTGGGTGTGATCTGTTGTCATTCCTTGATGCCTACTCCGGCTACCACCAGATCTTCATGACAAGAGAAGACGAAGAGAAGACAACATTCATCACCCCATGTGGTACGTATTGTTTCATACGGATGCCTTTCGGGCTGAAGAGTGCTAGTTCGACGTTTGCGAGGGCGGTCCAGATTGGTTTTGAACCCCAGCTCCATAGAAATATGGAAGCTTATATGGATGACATAGTGGTCAAAACCAAGGACAGGGCAACCCTCATACCGGACTTGCAAGAAACATTTGCAAACCTGCGCAAGATCAATCTCAAGCTAAACCCTGAGAAGTGCGTCTTTGGCGTCCCGTCCGGCAAGCTTCTCGGATTCTTTGTGTCACAGCGTGTGATAGAGGCCAATCCGGACAAGATCAAAGCTATAGAGCAGATTGAAGCACCCAAGCGAATCAAGGATGTGCGTCGGCTTGCTGGTTGCATCGCCGCCATGGGCAGATTCATTTCCAAGTCTGCCGAGCGCGCCCTTCCCTTTTTCAAGATCCTGAAAAAGGCGGGCCCGATGGAGTGGACGCCAGAAGCCGAAGCAGCATTGCAAGATTTGAAGAAGTACCTCTCCTCCGCGCCGATACTGGTTGCGCCTAGGCCACAGGAGCCGTTGCTGCTATACCTGGCGGCAACGAACCAGGTGGTCAGCGCCGCACTAGTGGCGCAGAGAGAGGTTGGCGACGAGGTAATGGCAGCGACAGAGCCGGACACCACCAATGCAGAGACGACACAACCAGTTGAAGTGCCGCCGAAGAAGAAAATGATGCAGCACCCGGTGTACTTTGTCAGTTCCCTCCTGCAGGGAGCTAGATCAAGGTACTCCGGCATGCAGAAACTGCTCTTCGGCCTTCTTATGGCCTCGAGGAAGCCGCGTCACTACTTCCAGGCACACGAGATCACTGTCGTCACTCGCCTCCCTCTGCAACGGATATTGCACAATCCAGATGCAACGGGAAGAGTTGTGGAATGGGCACTGGAGCTGTCCAGCTTTGGCCTCAAGTTTGAAAGTACTTCGACGATTCAGAGCCGAGTCCTGGCGGAGTTCATTGCGGAATGGACCGCAACACCTGATGAAGAAGCCCAAGAGACTGCTCTCCCCGGCAAGGAGGCAAGTTGCAGTTGGATCATGTACTTCGATGGAGCTTTCTCCTTACACGGCGTCGGGGCTGGCGTACTGCTTGTCGCGCCCACCGGAGAGCACCTCAAGTACGTGATCCGGATGCACTTCCCCAGGGAGGTGTCAACAAACAATACGGCAGAGTACGAGGGGCTGCTTGCCGGTCTTAGGATCGCGGCGGACCTCGGAATCAAGAGCTCATCGTCAGGGGCGACTCGCAGCTCGTCGTCAAGCAAGTCAACAAGGACTACCAGAGCCCGTTGATGAAGGCCTACGTCGATGAAGTGAGAAAGCTGGAAGAGTGTTTCGACGGTATACAGGCTGAATACGTTCCCCGAGCGGAGAAGAACGATATCGCCGATTACCTGTCAAAATGCGCTGCCCTCAAGCTACCTGTGGAACCAGGTACCTTTATGCTCCAGCTAACTCAGCCATCCGTTGATCCATCAAAAGAGCAGAACAAGAGGAGGAAATCAAGACCCGGCAAGTACTTTCCCGCCGAGCTCCCCAGAGCCGCCGGCAAGGATGTTGCCAGGGACACTGAGCCCTCCACGGGACGGCTAGCTCCGGCGGAGCGTCAAGCTCTTGCCGTCGAGACAGCCGTTCCTATAGCGGAGGAAATGCCTTTAGTCCTCGCCGTTGAGCCCCAGGCTCCAGCGTGGGCACAACATACCGTCCGATTCCTCCAAACAGGGGAACTTCCTGAAGAGCAGGAAGAAGCGGAAAAGGTAGCCCGTCGCTCTACCATGTACCAGTTCATCGATGACGTCCTGTACAGAAAGAGGCCGAACGTTGTGAAATTGAAGTGTATCCCTCGGGAGGAAGGACTGGAGCTGTTGGCGGAGATACACGGAGGCATATGTGGATCCCACATCAGATCAAGGGCCCTTGCCGGCAAGGCTTCTTCTGGCCCACCGCCCTCCAGGATGCGATGACACTAGTCACCAGGTGTGAAGCGTGTCAGTTCCATTCAAAGAAGCTTCATCGGCCAGCTCAAGCCCTTCAAACCATTCCTCTCTCCTGGCCCTTTTCGGTCTGGGGGCTCGACATACTGGGCCCTTTCCCCCGCGCTGTCGGGGGCTTTGAGTACTTGTACGTTGCAATCGACAAGTTCACAAAGTGGCCGGAGGTGGAGGCAGTGAGGAAGGTCACAGCTCAGTCAGCCGTCAAGTTCTTCAAGGGACTAGTGTGCCGTTTTGGTGTACCCAATAGGGTCATCACCGACAAGGTACACAGTTCACAAGCCGCACCTTCATGAAATATATCCAAGACCTCGGCAGCAAAGTCTGTTTCGCTTCCGTTGCTCACCCACGGAGAAATGGTCAAGCTGAGAAGGCAAACGCTGAAGTACTGCGAGGATTAAGGACCAAGACCTTTGACAGGCTGCACAAGAGTGGAAGGCGCTGGATTGATGAGTTGCCGACGGTTCTTTGGTCGATCAGGACGATGCCAAATCGAGCCATCGGCCAGACACCCTTTGCCCTGGTATACGGGGCAGAAGCAGTTCTCCCCACTGAACTCATATACGGGTCACCTCGAGTGCTCGCTTATGATGAGCTTGAGCAAGAGCAACTGCGGCAAGATGACGCAATGCTCCTTGAGGAAGATCGTCTTCGGGCGGCTGTGAGAGCAGCACGCTACCAGCAAGCCTTGTGCCGCTACCATAGCCGCAAGGTTCATGCCTGAAGCCTTGAGAAAGGCGACCTTGTTCTTCGGCGCGTTCAATCGGCCAAGAATTCCAACAAGTTGACGCCAAAGTGGGAAGGCCCTTATCGGGTAATACGAGTCACCAGGCCTGGCGCAGTCCGCCTGGAGACCGAAGATGCCGTTCCGGTGAGTAACTCCTGAAACATTGAGCATCTTCGCAAGTTTTACCCGTGAGGCGCGGCTTGTCGGGCCCCCCGGCAAGCCACATTTTGTACAAGCATTGCCGATGATGCATGTAACCCTTTGTACAAAGCCAGGCGCAGACCCTGAGCACAAATAAATGAAGCGCTGGCGCCCTAAGTTATAGCATGCATGCTAGGTCAAGTCTCGTCCTTGGTTAGGGTTGATAGTGCTTAGCGGCGACTAACCCCTAGCTTAGAGGTCGAGTGTGCGTCTCTTTGTCTTTCTTTTGTCTTCTTTGGTTCACAGGACACACGGATATCCGTGCCGAACCACTTGGGGAGGAAAAGAGAAGAGGGATAGACCAGCATCTAGACCGGCAAGCCAGTATTGCTGGGGGCTGCAAGAGCAAAGTTTCACCCACGGAAAACCAGAGTTGCCGGGGGCTACAGCTTCAGATAAGTTCTTCATCCCTTATCATGCATTCCCTTATGGACTGAGGTATGTGAAACCTCGTTTTTCCTAAAGCTACCGTGCTCCCCTAACTCTAGGCCCCAGGGCTCATTCCTGGGGCCAGGTTTGGTCGTAGTCGCGGCAGCGAGAGGATGAAACAAGGAGCCTGAACCCACCTCATCCCTGCCTCCACCAAAGGTGTGAGAAAGGTCGAGCGAAGTGGGGAGACGGCAAGGCCTGTTGCCGGGCAAGGAAATGTTTGTCTTAAAGATATCAAGGATTTACTCCTTGTCATGGGTTCTACCCACAAACAAATGACCCGGCAAACATTCCTTTTTCATTAAAACATTCCACTCAGGTACACTCCATAGGGAATGAAAAACATGAATAATGGGATTACAAGTTTTAAATTCAGCTATGGCCCGAAGGCTTACAAACTAAAAAGAGATAAGGTGCCCGTAATCCCTTTCTTGTCCCTTTCCTCAGGAGGCAGGTTAAGGAGACGAAAAGGGCAAAAGGGGCGCCTAGGCGAGCTACGGGCGGCAGAAGACACCAAGAGAACATCTCGGTGGCCGTCCGAGGGCTGGATGGTGATGGCGGCACCGAAAGCAGAGCTTGAAGATGAGGCGGCAGGACGTCAGCATGCGTCGAAGGCGTCGGTGCCCGCGTACTCCGACTTGACGGCCTTGCCGCCGGCCCTCTTCCTCTTCCGCGGCCTCCCAATGCCAGCCGCCCAAGGAGACGACCCCGAGAAGTTCAGGGAGCCGGCGACGCGGATGATGGGGTCGCCGGTGCCGCACGGAGCGGCACCCGACACCTAATCGGACCCGTCATCCTGCCGCCTACTATCCTCGTCGTCGCTGCCGCTGTCCTCCTCGTCACTCCCGCCCGAGGAGGAGTCTTCACTATCAGAAGATCTCTCCATGCAGCACCTTGCATGGGTCCCAAAGCACCCGAAGACCTTGACGGAGAGAAGGCCACCCTCCATCAGCTTAAAATGGAGAGTGAGCCCCTCCGCCAAGCGGTGGATATGGGCAAACGTCTTCCATCCCCGACGGAGATACATCACGTGAGGGGCGGGGAAGTCGACGCGGGCTCGCGTGCCACTGATCCCGCAGCCCCTCATGCGCAGCCACAACGACTCCGGCAGATCCAGCTCCATCTCCCGCGTGAATGGAGTCGGGAGACGAAGGCGACGGCGAGGTGGCCAGCGCAGCCTGATGAAGAACTCGCAAGGGTCATCCCCAATGTGGCCCTCCACGGGGGGAGGAACTACCGGCGGAGGCGAGGCCGGCGCGCCGCCCCGTCCTCCTCTTCCCCGAGCGCCTCGGCCTCGCCCACGGCCTCGCCCCCTCCCCCTTCCCCTCGCGGCTGGCTCTGTCGCCGCGGGTGCAGGGGAAGAAGGGACGCATTGTCGAGGGGCGACCCTCGCCGCCACCGTTGAAGGACCAGGATTCCCTCTCTCCATGACGAATGGGAGGTGGGAGCAGAAGCTAAAGGAAGGAGGAGATGAAGGAATGCGGGACGCCATCCCCCCCGTTCTTTATAAAGGAACGGAGTGGGGGCTCGGCCGCCCCGCTCAGCCAATCAAGACGCGGAAGGCGCAGGGAACTGGAACCGACCCGCGGCGGCCCGGTTTCCCGCCTCCACCGTTCGCCACCCCAAGCGCATGAAAGCCACGTGGCGGGCGTGCAGGACCGAGGCGACGGGTGAGGCGACCTCTCCCCACCCCGTGATCGTGGGGAGTGGACGCCTTGAAGACCACGCCCCGGCCCCGTTCAGTAAATGGGCCGCGCCTCCATGCCTCCCTCCGTTTATGGGGAAGGCGCGAACCGCCCCCTTTACTATGACGTGATGCATGCATGCAGAGCTCAGCCCCACGCATGCCGCCCACGTCACACACGCCTCCCCACGTCGCACCACGCGCGGGAAGCATGGGAAGCGCAGCGCACGAAGGGACTTACCGCGGTAAAAACCGCCCCGCCTGCCCGCGCACCGTTTTTGGGCCTAGCCCAACGACGCGATTGTGCTTACGTGTGGTCCAGGCCCCGGGGCTCCTGTCGGTGTACAAAAAGAGGGGTACACCTTTTGTACCCCTATAACTGTGCACGGGTAGTCTGAGCCACGGGCGCCACCACACTGAGCAAGACAAGGGAGGTGAGCCAAGGTAAGGCCGAAGCTCAGGAGAAGCAGGACGACGCCAAGACCAAGACCACAAAGAGCAAAGGGGACGAAGTGGACCCCCCCGGCAAGATCCTTGCTGGGAGGCGGTTTTAGCAGACCCGGCAAGACCCTTGCCGTGGCAGCTCACCCCACGCCTACGGAGTGAGTCACCCTTGAGTCCACTGCCCCCTTGGGGCAAAGGATTCGGGAGACATCCCCGCGGTGGCATGCAGATCTTTGTGAAGGCATTCAAGATCAGATACACCCTTTAGAAGATGATGATCCTTGGCGGGATCCCAGCCAAGGAAGACCACAAGGCCCCCGGCAAGAGCCTTGCCGGGGATGACAGCAGGCGCCATGGCAAGACCCTTGCCGGGGCCCCGGCAAGGCCCTTGCCGAGAACACCCGTAGGGCCACCATCAGGCCCATGCCAGTCAAACCTCCACCACCGTTCGCATGCAGCTGCCGACCCAACCAGCTGGGTAGGCACCTGCGTGGCGGCATGCAGATCTTCGTGGAGACCTACCACTGCGCCACCTCAGCTGCCTGCCTGCCTACATGGCACCGCAGGCGCCGCTGGCCAGGGCGCGTGTCAACACGAGAGGGAGTGGTGACGGACGAGACAGGGCTCTCCCCCGTCCCCGATAAAGCAAGGACACCTGGGCAAGATGCATTAAATGTGCCTTGTCATGTAATGCGAGGGATAACCTCGCGTCACTGTTCCCTTTCCACCTCCTGTGTGCCACTGTGGCTACCCCTTTCCCTATAAAAGGAGGCCCGAGGCGACCAGGAGAAGGATTGGGCTTTTGGAGCTCCTCACGCCCCATAGCTAGCTCAAGAACACAGATATACAATCCACCAAAGCAGGAGTAGGGTTTTACGCATCCTCGCGGCCCGAACCTGGATAAATGAACCGTGTGCTATCTGTTGGATCCGCTCTTCTCACGACCCCGCGCCCCGCAATCGTAGTAGGGATTCTTGTGATCCCATAGGTGTCGTTCCCACCGACAATCCTCGATCATGTATGTGATATAATCATATGATATGGCTTTTTTTCTCTCACAACGTGGCCTGCCCACAGGAGGTGGTGGTGGAGGAGGATCATTATTCTGAGGGTCATCTTCATTACCCGACTGGTGATGCTCTTCACCTTCTGGATTGACATTAGTTTCAGGATCACCATCAGCCTCAGGACCTGAAGTACTAGATTGAGGACTAGCATGAGACGTCACTACACTTTGTAGTGGCAAAACAATCTCTTGGATAGTCGGGGATGGAACACACACCCGTTTCTCCTCAAGATTGATCTCCCTTATTTCGGTGGCTTCGTTATCCTCAAAAAATACTGCTTGTCGAGTCTCCACATACTTGGTGGTGTGACCCGGACAATAGAAATGATATCCCTTTCCCCTATGAGGGTATCCAATGAAGAAACAACTAACCGTCTTTGGATCTAATTTCTTAAGTTGTGAATTGAAAATTCTAGCCTCAGCGGGACAGCCCCATACACGTAAGTAATTAAAACTCGGTTTCTTTCCCGTCCACATCTCGTAAGGTGTGTTCGGTGCTGCTTTAGTAGGAGCGAGATTTAGCACATGTGCGGCCGTCTTTAATGCGTCCATCCATAGGCTGACTGGTAAACTTGCATGACTGAGCATGCTTCGCACCATGTCCATAAGTGTGCGGTTTCGGCGTTCAGCCACGCCATTTTGTTGAGGTTCACCAGACATTGAGTATTGGGCAACAATTCCATTCTCAGATGGAAACTTAGCAAAAGGTCCTGGAATTTGCCCATAAGGAGCATGCCTACCATAATACTCTCCCCGCCGATCTGATCGTACAACTTTTATTTTAGTGTTTAGTTGGTTCTCAACTTCGGCTTTGAACACTTTGAATTTGTCCAAAGCTTCCGATCGATCACATATAGGATAAATATATCTGTATCGAGAAAAGTCGTCTGTGAAGGTAATGAACGAATCAAAACCATCCATACACTTAACATTAAGGGGTCCACATATGTTAGTGTGTGGGAGTTAAAGGACACCAGTGGCTCTTACCGCTCCTTTCTTAATTGTTTTTGTGTATTTACCTTTTATACAGTCAATGCATTTGTCTGCATCAGAGAAGTCTAATGGAAGGAGTACGTCATTTTTAATAAGTCTTTCAATTCTCCCCCTCGAAATGTGGGCTAAACGACGGTGCCACAATTTCGAAGAGGTACTCATACCCTTCCATTCCTTCTTAATATTACATACATCACTCACATGCAGGATAGAATCATTTAATGATAACATATATAATTGGACTTGTCTGACGTCGAGGCCTACGTTCTTATTACAATAATGCAAAACAAATTGTTTGTTCCCAAACTTGCTCTCACATGTTATCATCTAGGCAGGAGATAGAAATCAAATTCCTACTTAAGGTAGGGACATAAAGAACATTATTTAAATGAAGACGGAAGCCAGTGTGGAGTTCTAAGGTGATTGACCCTATGGCTTCAACATGAACTTTGACTCCATTTGCCACCATAAGTCTTCTTGCCCCCTTGCCATGGTTTGGATTATATTTGAGTCTTGCATAGAATTAGCAACATGAGAAGTTGCACCTGAATCAATCCACCAACAGGTAGTAGAGTAATCAACATATAGCATTTCATCAGCGAAAGTAATTTCATCAGTACCTTTCTTCATCAACCATTTGAGGAATTCCGGACAATCTTTCTGATAATGGCCCTCATTCTTGCAGAAGTTGCACTTGTTGTCTTTAGGCTTATCGTCCACCTTCTCCTTTGCTTTATATGAGTTTGATGATTTTTTTTCTTAAAGAACTTCTTTTATGGTTGTTGCTTAGAAGAGCTTGCTCCATTGTGTTTTCTCTTGGAGGAGCCAACCAAAAAGGCTTGGTCCTTTCCTTGCCTCTTAATCCTCTCTTCTTCCTCGACAATTCTTGGAGATATCTCCGCGATTGTCCATTTCTCTTTAAGAGAGTTATAGTTAATCTTAAATTGATCAAACTCTTCAGGGAGGGAGTCCAAGATCATGATGACAAGGAGATTATCATTGAGCTCACATTGTAATGCCTTAAATTTGTTATAAGCATTCACCATCTTTAAAATGTGAGCCCTAACAGTACCATCATTATTATACTTCCCAAGGAGCTTGTGAAAAAGTTCTTGCGCATAAACCTTGTCGGAGCCTTTGAATTGCTCCTCCAGGGCTGCCATGAATTCCTTAGGAGTATCTTTCTTGGGTAGTGCCCTAATTATGTCAGGTGATATGGATGATCTCATCACAAGCATAGCAATGTGATTTAACTTTTCCCATATTTCCATCTTGGAATCATAAGTTTTCTTTAGTTCAGCATACCCCGTGACACCAGCAGCGGGAGCCACGGGTTTATCCTCCCGTAAAGCATAATCAAACTGATGGACGGCTAGGCATAATTCCATCAAATTCTTCCAACGAGGGAAGTTACTACCTGTCAACGGTTCGACAGTAAACACACCGTAAGCTGTAATGAACATGAAAGAGGTTATGAGTAATTGACATGAATATGAAATTTGACGTTGGCAAAATAAAATAGACATGCCATGTATTTAATTTCAACTCCATGTCAAAACACCGTTGGGCAAAAAAAACATGGAATTAAAATATCATAAGTGATGACTCATAATAATAAAACAACATTGGTCCGAATTAAAATCAGAGTCATTTCATTCTCAATTTAGACATCAACATAAGAAAAATATCATTATTTTTTATGTCTAAAAAAATTCATCATGCAAGCACATAATACATCCTGAATAAAATATCTCGTTGGTTCAATTTTACCCAGAATAATAGCATGTTTTAATTTATTATTATCTCAGATATTTTCTAGCTAAAAACAGTGCAAAAAACATAATGTGTATTAACTTAAAGTGCACTGGAAAAGACAGAAAACGGCCAAAAGATATGTGCCCGAAATACCCACAGCTACACGTAAAACAGTCCATCCCAGCAGCAAAACACGTAAAAAATCGCTGGACTGTAAATACCTGGTCCGCAGCCCACGATCAAAATTGGCCCATTGAGCGCCCGAAGGCCCGAGCCGGTGCTCCCCGTTGCTGTGAGCTGCCCGATCGAATCGGACGGTCAGCTTCGCACGTGGTCGGAACAAAACCGCCGCACAGAGCCAACCCTAGGTCATTCTTCCCCTCCTCCCCCGCATTTCTCGCTCCCAAGACCGGCGGCAGCTTTCAGCGGTGGTTCGAAGCGCACCGGCCTTGGCGGCGCGGCGGCTGCGCTCGCTGGAGGAGCGTGCAGCGGAGTCATTCCCACGTGCTTCTCTGTCGAGCGTGGCTCTGGCGTTCGTGCGCATGGCACATCAGGAGGGCAAGATGGGGCGTCGGCCACCGCGTCATGAAGAGGTCGACGGCGGCGTGCGGGGCGACGGCCCATACACGCGCACGTCCGTAAGAGCGGCAGCATGGCGCAGGAGCATTCCGCGCGTCGGCCAGGGCACGACGGCGTCTCCGCCCTCGCACAACGGTGGGCGCTGTGCGGGCCCCGAAGGGAAAAGGCGGCTACGGCGCATTTGGTGAGCATTTCTTCTCATTCTCCCCAAAATCGTATTCATCAGTGCTTAATTGGTGAAAAAAACATGCCTAATTGAAAAAATTAGGGCTCTACCGAAATTGGGGATTTGTCTTCTAGGGTTCTTCAACATGGGGGGTTGCTACTGTATGTGTACTATGTATCCATCTGCCTTCTAATTTGCTAATCCAAACGGAATCAAAATACTTAAAAGATGATCAATTTTAATTAATAGAAACTTAATCATGAGCATCAATTCCTCAGCGGCTTAATTATGACTGATTGAGCATAATGGCAGTAGAGATCCGTGGCAAATTAGAATACAACATGATGATTTACAAAGGACATTAGAAAAAAATAGCAGCATACATATTGGGATAACCAGGGGCTCAGATCCCATCTTAAAACATAAAACCCTAATCATGAGATTGATCTACTGATCAAAGTAGGGTTCTAGTACAATCATGTAGGCCACTGATAACATTGTTGGATTAATTATGCATCTATGGGATGCCATTAGTAGGAATTGATTGCAACTAGAACACCCAATTGACATGAACAGAGAAGGGTTTAGGGATCCTTTACATGTCACGGGAGTGGACATGATCGCCTGCTCGATGCAGGCGTGATGCAGGGGTGATGTAGTCAAAGCAGAGGTTCTCCTTGACGTCTTGTTTCCTTCAGGACACTACCGGCACTGGCCGGGGATAGCAGCGGCGGCTGGCTTAGGTCTTCCCATCACTGTAGTGCTCCCCCTGATTGGGTGGGGTGAGAATATCAGGAGGAGAGTAAACCTTACGTGAATTGTGATCTCGCAGGTGGCCAGCTCTCTCCCGTATCCTTTTAATATGGCGCTGGCGACAGGGGACCCAAAACCTGAGTTGGTTTTTGGGCGCCCCTGATCAGGGCGCGTTTGTTCTGATCGAGGCTCACGTACGTTGGTACGTGGACCCCTTCACTTATCGTTATCCCCTTTTTTTGTTAGACTAATAGATCTAACTGGCTTGTTTAAGCCGTCAGATCGAAACCAACACGGAGATTTTGACTGGTGTCTACTACACCGGGAGGAAACGCGAAATGCAGCTGACCAACAGTTGTTCCGCATTGGCTCGGCAGTGCTCCTCTCAACGTCGAGTACACAAGCTCGTTTTGAGATGGCGCACGTAGTTCGGAATTGCACCAGCTCCCAAGACGGTGCATACAGATGTGTATCTTATGAGGAAGATGACCAGCGAATTCTTGGTCTCAATTTATCCCAGGATCTTGTGGATGTCGCTGGAAAGGCTCTCGGGCTAACATCACCATGGTTGGACCGCTTGTTCTTCCATTCCCAGTCAAGATTGATTTTCTGCTCTCGTTCATCTCACAGAAAGTGCTAAATGGAACCACCAAGCCATACGTGCCTGAGTTCTGCAAAGCTTTCGAGTATTTGTGCATCCATGCAGGTGGACGGGTTGTAATCGATGTTGTGCAGCGTAGCCTCTGCCTGCTTGATGAGCATGTTGAGCCATCAAGGATGACACTTCACAAGTTTGGGAACACATCGAGTAGCTCAGTATGGTATGAGCTGGCATACAGTGAGGCCAAGGGTTGAATGAGGAAGGGGGACCGAGTTTGGATGATTGGATTTGGCTCCGGATACAAGTGTAACAGTGCAGTGTTGAAGTGCATCCAGCCAGCAAAAAGTGCTGATAATGCATGGCAATATTGCATTTATCGCTACCCAATAAGTGTTCCTAAGGAGGTGTAGAAAATGCTATTATTTTGGTCATCTAGGACTATATTTACTCCTGTGGACTTTGTGTTATCTCGTTGGCATACCGCATGGTATATGCAGCGAATAATTTTAGGTTGGGATTTGTCGGTTGGTGATGTGTCAAATGGGAAAAATGATTTACTATGTTTTCTTTTTAATGTTTGGCAGCGCGTCATATCAAACTCAGCTGCTCTTTTGCTGAGTAATGTACACTTGCCTGGTCATGGTAACTTGTGGGTTTTGATGATGCTTTATTGGAGATGATTGCATTATTGCTGACGTGCTTTGCCTGGTCCTACTTGCGTTGTTGCATTCCAGTTGTCTGCGAGCCAACGTTAGATGGTTGATGCTAATAATCGGAGCAAAACACAATCACCAGCCAGCAACCGAACACCTAAAATTTCATTTGCCAACTCGTAAGATGCTCATCTATGCAACCATACTTCTACTACTGAATTTCTGATCCACTCATCTATGGGATACATTGCCCATACAGTTGGGTCTGCTATCCACGTTCTCTCTTGGTTATACCGCGCAATGGGCAATGCCTCCAGCTCTTGATAAGTAGAGAAGGGCCAAAGATGGTTAGGGTTGAAAATTTCCAGAGCTAGTCGTTTTCAAAAAATTCCGGAGCCAGTTGTTTTCATGCAGGGATTATCCCTCGTTGGCATGATGTGGAAAAAATATATCGCACAAGTGAAGTTTGTCGCATTTTGCAAGTTGTTGTATTAAACTGAATCCACATGACAACTTTATGTACTGTCAGTGTAGTTACCTGAAATGATAGATTGGTATAGCCAATTTTACGTACTCCCTCCGTCCAGAAATACTTGTCATAGAAATGGATACAAATGGATGTATCTAGAACTAAAATACATCTAGATACATTCATTCCTCGGACAAGTATTTCCGGACGGAGGGAGTACATGATAAATCATTTTTTTGCATACATGATCTCTTGTGTTCTGTAAGGTTCACAATTGGTCAGGCATTTGTCCTTAAGTTCTCATACTATATCATACTACTCTATGTCATAATATGGTGCATCTTAGTTTTCCCTTGCGTCAAACTTCATAATTTATGGCCAAATCCTTAGATTTTTTTAACTATAATGTCAAATCATTACCCTTAAAGTCATTCTAAAGTATTTAAATGCACTATATTTTGACATGGAGGCGCTTGTATATTTACGAATTTTCATATTTTTGGAAAACTCACAAGATGTATTGGACACGCAATAGTGTTGTCCTATTATTTGATTATCTAGTAGTAGACCAAATTACTCCTATGTATTTAACCATTCTTGGAGACGTCCACCGGGTAATGATGGATGCAGCTAACCCAGGGTCCATCCATACCTGAAGATGGTTGTATACACACCCACCCAACAGTGTTGCACTCGTACCCTGCACCAAATCCGATCATCCACACCCTGTTTCCCTTTTTCATCCAGCCTTTGGCCTCGATGTATGATAACTCATACCACACCGATGAGGTCGACTGGTTTCCAAAACGATGCAGAGTCATCTTTGATGGCTCAACATGCTTGTCTGATAGATTAAGACCATGTTGTACTGAGGTGATAACTGCTGGTCCACCAACATGGATGCAGAAATGCTCAAATGCAACGGAAAAGTTAGAGATGTATGGCCTGATCGTCCTCCAACGGAGCACTTTTTTCGCCACATAGAAGAACAAAATCTTGAGAAGCTCTGATGCCGGTAGGACAAGAGGCCCGGTTGTCATTATATTGGCCTTGAGTGCATCCTTAGCGACATCCATAAGATCTTTAGAGAGAGCAATCCCTAGGTTGCCCTTGTCATCTTCCTCTTGATAAACACACTGGTAAGCAACGTTGTTTGCCGCTGTGATCGTCCGCGTGAAATGCCCAAGCCTAAACCGAGCCATGGATCTAGAAGTCGACAACAACTTTGCAGCACCGCCTATGCGGAACAAGATGTTAACCAACTGCATGGAGCGCTTATTTCCTCCATAGTAAGATGGCCCAATGGTCTCCGTCGACACCACCAACACATGCGACCCCCAAGGCATGACCTGCAACATGTTGCTTGCGAGCCCCACTGAGGTCACCGCTGCAGAGCACGCCATCCCAGAGAGGTTGATGACACGAAGATCACCTCGCAACTTGTATCTGTTCACAATCATGTCAGCCATGGATGGTACCGGGCTAAATGCACCGCAGTTCGTGATAAGAGCACCAATCGCACCGCAGTTGATGTGTGTCTTAGCCATAAGGTCATCGATGATAGAGAAGACGACCAACTCTACTTCGGCGCGTGCTTCATCAAGCCCACAATACGGATGTATATAATGATGCACAGGTGGGGCACATGTATGATCGCTCATGCCCGAGCGCTCAAGAATAGTAGCAATGAAGTTAACTGTAGAATCATCGAACAAAGGTGAGAGACGCGCATGCTCGAGGAATGTTGCCTTTGTTAATCTTAAGTTGGAGCTTGGCCGAAAGCAAGCATAGTCAACAAGGTATACAGCTCTACGATGGAGTGAAAGGTAGACGGTAGCCATGATGATCAGTAGAACAACGACAAAGAGTATATGGATAGGACAAATAACACTAGGTTGGGGCACAATGCCGAGCGCAGCGGTAAGCCATGGTGCAACTTTTTTTAGGGCGCTAGCTCCGAGTGTGGTTGTGGTAACAATTGGAAGGACGAGGTTGTAGGCAGTGCGATTGTACAACAAGTTGAGGCGCTTGAGATGAGACCGCAAACTCATGTTGTTGCTGGTAGCGTAGTTTACCTTCATGAGACCAGGATGCAACCGTAAGGGGGTGAGATATTTATACAAGGCACATGATGTACTCTGTAGTGTTGTACTAGTGCTTCTAAATATTTTCGAAAAGTCTTCAACTGTCCAAGCGTCAACTGCGCCTTGTCCTTCGACCTAATCTCAAAGAACGTTTCTCTGCACACCGAATCTTCCATAACAACATTCATACCATCCGAGGAATATGCAACGTCATAGGCTAACGGGGCATCCGGATAAAAGAATTCTGCAATAGTAGATGTGCGACGATAGTTGTACTACGTATGAGACCTTGCATGCCGACTTCTCAACTACTCCACAGAATATTATTCATGTTGCCCAATAGCGTAGCCCATGTTTTTCATATCACGCTGTAGGAGCACTCTCATCCAGATTATTAAGGGGACATTAGAACAGTAAAGATTGAAGATGGACAAGAGGTTTTGAACGTAATAACAACTAAGACTACCCATGGTGGGAGTAACATAAGTGGTAACATCATATTTATGTAGGCAAAATAGATGATGTGGCATTTAATTAATAAAGAAAAAGAGGCATGTGGTAACATAGGTAGGCACTGTAAACATTACACATATCAAGAAAAGATGAGTCTACAACATAATAAATGAAGTGATGCATGGCACAACACATATGTTACTATCCACTGTGGAAGTGGTAACATAGACTAGTAACATATTCATGTTACAGGTTATTTCCCGCTGTGAGTCTGTGAATAGTCTAACTGTTTTCTTGCGTTCGCTCATGGTGACTTTTCGGGTCGGAATTCAAGTGCAACAGCTGCTTGTGGCATGTGAAGCGCGATTCCAGAAAATCACGTCAATAGCACTAATTGCCTTCTTACTGCTTCCTTCGTGTTTCGAAATCTGCATAGGGAAAATGGTGCATCTGGCAAACCGTGTGCACATCGGATGCATGCTATGGGTCAGTTTTCAAGATAGGAAGTACACAAAGGTCTAGTAACAGTAAGTCATACCATTTCATTTTGCTTCTACTGGCTACCAATTCATATCAACTGGAGATTGTTGAGATTTGTTGAGATTTGATCCAACGTGACAATTTATTTTGCGCCATCCAAGCACAATGCAGGCGCCTTATTCCAACATTACAATTTCTTGCTTCCATCAAACATTTTTTTACCATTGTTATAGACTCTTTAAAACAAAATAAAATGGAAATTCTTCCAAGGAATCTGGTATCTGCATCCGAATAAATAGGAGTTTGCATCCCAAGAAATGAGCATTTGCTTCCATGGAATTTGGAATCCGAATCCAAAGAAATCAGAATGTGCTTTTGTAGATGCCTTGCTTCCATTGATATATAGTTTGCTTCCAAATCATTATGATACTATTTCCACGGACTAGAGGATTGCATCCATAAAAATATAGATTTGTCTCCATGAAAAGAAAAAAAAATTCAAATAACAAGGCGAATGTTTTTACAGTAATGAATATATGTCTCGGCTAAATGAGTAATGCTACATCTATAAAGGTTTACTTAAAAAATTTATGTCCAAACTGATGTGAAGGATTGTGATTGGAAATAGGGGGATGAGGACGCCCACCCCGCGTAAAATCACGGGGGAGAGAGAGTATGAGTTAGGAAGTTTGGGCCCACCTCACTTAAAATCAGGGGGAGAGAGAGTATTAATTTGGAAGGTTAAATAGAATTTTGTATTTCTTTGTAGGTCTAGCACAGTGACACAAATTACAAGATTGTTTTATAAGAGACACTTGAAATGTACATACAAAAAAAAACATACCAGCTTGTGCTAGAAGGATGAAGCTATGTTGCACGATGACACAGGAAGGCGTTAGCCAGCACTCTCTTTCCTCCCCCACAGGAAAATCCCAGGCTTTCCCAGGATGACACATGTTCTCGTTCTTGTTAGGTTAAGCGACTTGGTTGGGGTTGTGTGCCTGCGGCTATATCCCTCAGTAGGAATTATGTCTCCCGTGTTCTATCCTCGTCCTGATGGTGGGTCTACGTTCGTCGGAGGGCGTGTGGAGGTGTGCCTCCGTCGAATCTTGCGGGGTTCGGTCTATGCTGGTCTTTGGTGGATCTTTTTAGACCCGGTCTTCATTTGTCTTAGTTTGGGTGTTTATAGGTTTAATCCTTTCAATCTACGCCTTTTTTCATCGGCGATGGTTGCTGCTCTGGTGCGCTGGTCATATGGAGCCATAGAACGACGACTTTCTGATTTTGTACTACAAAAGGTTTGTCTGGCTTCGGTGAAGAAGGGGTGATGACGGCGGCGTGCATCGACTTGTTTCAATGCTTGTAGTCGTCGTTACTAGATGATCCATGAAAATGGTTGTAATTTTTTGATATTCTTTGTACTGTGATAATTTAGAACGAATAGATTGAAAGCTTCTTGAAAAAAAGATGACACAAGAAGGACACACGCAAAAGTATGAAAGCTCCAGATCATAGTGCCAAGTACCACCAGCCCAATAAGCTGTTAACGTACGTACGGTAGGTGCCGTGGAGAGTCCGTAAGAATACGTATTGTATTGTCACGCTCACAAAAGTACCAGTGCCATAGCTCAAGATTGACGAGCCAACCGCTTTCGAAAACAACGTTACTGAATGTTAGATGTAAAATATCATGCATATATACCACTGTCAATCGCTCGAGATTGCGTAGCCAATTGCTCCACTGGCTCCCCGAAAACTGTTTAGGCATTGAAAGCAATGCTCAACTATTGGCAAACAACCTGCTCAAAAACTCTATCCACCTCTGCCACATCTACCGTCTCCTCCAGTACATTTTTAGACTATCCATAGTGGGAGTAATATAGATGATAACATCACATATCTTCAGACAAAACAAATAATGTGGCAAGTAATTAATGAGGAATGAGGTGCATGTGGTAACATAACATCACACATCTCAAGACAAGACGAGTCTACAACCTAATAAATGAAGTGTTGCATGACACCACATACTCCCTTCGTTTTTTTTAGTCCGCATATAAGGTTTAGTCAAAGTCAAGCTTTGTAGAGTTTGACGAACTTTATATTAAAAAATATAAACATTCACAATATAAAATCAGTATTATCAGATGCACCATGAAACGTATTTTCATACTATATAGTTTTAGTATTGTAGATGTTTATATTTTTTTATATAAATTTGGTCAAACTTTGTATAGTTTGACTTTGACCAAATCTTATATGCGGAGTAAAAAGAAACGGAAGAAGTATATGTTACTCCCCACTATAAAGATAGTAACATAGACTAGTAACATATGCATGTTACTAGTCTAAGTTACAACCCATTGTGACTAGTCTTAGGCTTCAATGTGCAAGCAGTACAAGAAAGCCAACTTTCTTTTAAATTTTCAGGGAACTTTCTTTTAAATTAATGGCATAAGGTCATATCAATCCGCAAGAAAACTAGGCGAAAATATATGGCCTCTTGCTTCAAGCAATAACTCAACACACACTGGTAGAAAAAAGGGCCTGTTGTCCCGGTTTGTAAGGGCCTTTAGTCCCGGTTCCTGAACCGGGACTAAAGGGTCGGTACTAATACCCTGAAATAATTATTTAGTAAAATAATTATTTAATAACACTAATATTCTTGAATAATTATTTAATAAAACACAGTTTGAAAAAATAGTTTGACCATAAAGGTTCGGTACTAAAGGGCCTTTAATAATTATTTAGTAACACTAATACTTCTTGAATAAGTAGTTTGACCATATTTTGACCATATTTAATGAAAATTTAAAAAAGCTGAAATTTGAGCATAACTTTTTTTCTTTTTGGAATTTGAGGATTCTACAAATTTGCAAACAGGCCGTTTTCGAGTAGATGATTTTTCATATAAAAAACTTTTTAATCCGAGTTCGTATGCAAAAGTTATGCCCATTTTACAAATTCCAGAGAGATTTTGTAAATAAAGTCGAAATTAATATTTGTAAAATTTCCCAACAACTAGACCACATATCACATGGGAAACTTATTTTATTTTATTTTTTTGACATTTCCATCATTTTCTTTTGTTTTTTCTAAAACTGAAAAGGCGGTCCGGGGGGGGGGGGGGGGGGGGGAGTTTGAAAATGGGACCTTTAGTACCGGTTCGTGCCATGAACCGGTACTAATGCCTCAAAGCCCATTAGTCCCGGTTGGTGGCACCAACCGGGACTAAAGGTCTAACCTTTAGTACCGGTTGGTGCCACCAACCGGGACTAACGGGCATCGCACCCTTTAGTCCCGGTTGGTGGCACGAACCGGGACTAAAGGGCCCAGGTGAACCGGGACTAATGCCTTAGCCGCATGAACCGGGATAAATGCATCCATTGGTCCCGATTCTAGACTGAACCGGGACTAATGGGCTTACCCGGCCTGGACCAAAGCCCCCTTTTCTACTAGTGACACTTCAACTCGTCGGTTGGAGATTTTTAGTCTGAAGGCCAAATATGAAAAGAAATAAACTCTTACAAGAACAACCTTGTCCCACTTGTCAGTTGCACCTGATGCGGTAGATTTGCAAGGAGATATGTACGAACAAGTGATAGATCCGCTTATATAATCTTTGGATTAATGAAAATACCGCTTCGCTCTCAACTGTTCACATCTGGAACCGCTCTAGAGAGGCGATACAGGAGGCGACGCTCCTGCTTTCCTCAACATCGCTGGCGATGCTGAGTCCTCATCCGTCTCTGTCTGCCGCTCCAGCGGTGGGAGCGGGCGGGGACCTTGGCTGTTTCTGTCCTGTAGGGGTATAGGATAGGCATAGTTTGTTTTTAGAGGTGCTACATCAATGATGTGGACGGCGCCACATCAAAATAATTTGCTTCTGCTTTTTCTTTATCCCGGTGGCGCTCCAATGGACGGCGTAGGGGAGCATGTGGCTTGGTCTTCTTACTGGTCTTCAGATTCGGTAAGATCTGTGTCTGATGGTCGGCGCGCCACACTCTCTCGGGTGTCATTGGTGCGGGCTGTTGCGGTTGCGTTTGGTGTCTTGCAACGGGGCGCGTGGATGGCGGAATGCAGTGGCGATCCTCTTCTTCGATCTCGTTGAATGAAGTTGAAGACGCTGGGATCTACCGGACACGGGGAAGAACACCGGCCGACATGCCATAAAGTCTTGGTCTCATCGCTTGCGGCGGTACGGTTCGTCGGCTCGAAAAGTGTTGTATGCAAAGGTGCTCCTCTAGATCTTGGTATGAAGGCGGTTCTCCTCTTTTTTCAATGTTGCCTCGGCGGTGGAGGAGGACGATGGTGGGCGACATTTGGGCGTGAAAAAGATTTTGTCGAAGTTAAATTCTAGTTTTACTTCTTGTGAAGTCTTTTATGCAATATTGCAAGACAACTATATATGTCTTCTGTGATGACTACATGTGTACTCTTTGTAATACGTTTGTCTAATGAAATATATGTGATTTTTTTCAAAAATAAAACCTTCGGATTAATTAACGGAAAATCATGGTGGTGCCACTATCCTATTCGAATATTTCATGAAGGTCACTAAATTTTCACGGAGCTGTGCTACACTGCTACTAGCGAATGCGAACAAATTAGCCACATGCCTCTGCGCCGTCTCAATGAGTTGTCATCAGGTCAGGCCTTGTTTCCGTCTTCTTGGACTCGTTTGGTTCGTGGGGATACGAAACACAGGAATGAGAGAAAATATAGGAACGGAGAAGCAATGTATGTGTGAAACGCCGGAAGAAACAAACACACGAAAGTTGTCAGAATGGGCGTTCGGTGACCATTGGAAAGCACTTGGTGAACAGTAGTCTACAGGCTTTTTAAAATTAGTTACACGGGCTAAACAAGGCAGCTTTACCTCCAACTCTCTCACCTCACCGTACATGCGTTCTAGTTTTTTAATCCCTCTGGTTCTAACAGCGACTGCCAGAGCGCCTCGCCTCGGTCTTCCGCGAGAAAATGAGCTTTACGCGGATGTTAGGCCAACTCCATCGCGCCATCTTATCATGTCCGTTTTCGTCTATTTGAGATAAAACGAACAAATCAGACGACCCAGCGCGCGGGAGCAAACGAATTTTTGTCTGTTTTGTGTCCGCTTTCGACCCATCCGTGGCACAAATTTGCGTCGTTTTTGGAGTGAAACAGACACCACGCGAACGTGCGGGCCGTCTGCGCGTGTCCTCCCCTGGCACGCCCGTCGATGACACACGGTGGGCCTTTTTCTATCCGCCCCCTCCCTCCCTCAGGCCACCCCCCTGCACTCTTCCCATCGCTGCTGCCGCCGCCGCCGCCATTGCAGCCGTGCAGTTCGGGCGCGCGCTCGCCCAGCCCCTTCCCCTCGACGCCGCCAAGCTACTCAACCACGCCCATCTGGTTTGCGCACCCACCGGCCGGATTTGGGACGGATCCGGTCGGTCTTGAGCTCGCCCGGCTGTGGGAGACCGGGCCGCGTCATGGACTGGCCGGGCACCTCGCCGGAAGGCCATGGCAGGGCCGCAAGGCCACATGCAGGCAGTGGCTCCTCCTCTAGCCGCTCGGATCTGCACCGTTGGTGGTCCGCCGACAGATACACGAATGGCGATCGGCCGGGCTCGGTGCTTACCCAAAAGCTTGTGGGCGCACCGTTGCCACTCATTAAGTGCGACCACTGCCCAAGGATGGTCGTGCGTCGCGTGTCTACAACGCCGGAACATCCCGGATGGGTGTTCATCAAGTGCTTAAACGATGGGGTATGTGCTCTTTTTAGCTTCGGTTTGTGCTCTAGATTTGACTAGTTGTGCTAACTTCAAATTTTATTGTGTAGCATGGATGCAAGTTTTGGTATTGGGAAGAAGAGTACATCGATATATTGATAGAGTGAAATTTAGTACATGTTCGTGCACTTTTAGCTAGCATAGAGGCTGTAAATGAGAGGTGCACTTGTTGCTAGATTAGAGACTAGACACGACACTAGGTGTGAGGAAGCAACATCTACTTCTGGCTTGAAGAAGAAAGGAGGATGCCAGATCGAGCCTCCTTCACAGATCAACAATGAGTGCATCGAGAAGGCCTTAACCCAACTCAAGGGAGCAGTTATGGAAGTTAGGTATCTTCTAAAATGTATTCTTGTGGTTATTGTTTTTTTTGTCTTGCTTTACTAGTCAAAATGTGATGATGTATTTTTCATGTACCAAAAATAAATAATGAAAAAAATTAAGGACTTACAAAGAAAAATGTACGCGGATAGGATGCGGCCGGGATGCGGCCGCGTGCTGGGCGCACGGCCACCGCATCCCAGGACAGGTCCGGACACGACCCCATCACCCTATCCAAACGGACATAATCCGTACAAAACGAACATCCGTTTGGGATCGCGCGGTGGAGTTGGCCTTGGAATTGCTCAGGAATCAGCACCAAAGAAGCTAGTTTCCTCATGATTAATGTGCATGTTTCAAACATTACGAAGGAAAATAAACCTGTGTGAACAATGTTCCTCCAAAATTCCTTTGCAGAACCTACGAAGCGAACGGGGCCTCATTTCTTAGGGCCCGTTCGGAAGCTCTCTAGCTTCCCAAACGAGCCAGCTTCTTGCTGGAGCTGGGCGAGCGTTCGGCTGCCGACTTGGTGGGCTGTAGCGATAGGAAAACTGTTCGCTGACAGAAAACGGTTCGTGTGGGGCTTTAGCGATAGAAAAACGATTCGCTGGATAGGCTGTAGCATTTCGGGATGGCATTCCCACGTAATTTATAGCAACTCCCGCTTCTTGTTTTTGCGAAGCTGTGCGATCGCTGCTCCAGAAATTTGCACTACGGGCTGATTGTTCTCCAGGAGCGGGCTTCTTGAAGCTGGATCACTCGGCTGGCTTCTTGGAGCTATTTCGGGAAGCTGGGAGCAGGAGAGCTTCCGAACGGGCCCTTAGTGGCTAGTGCCTTGTGGATCCATGTTCAAATTCCGGAATCCCTTGGTCCTGGCACAAATGAGAGAGATATACAACTAGCTATACTGCTCTTCCTCTTTGCTGTTTACAAATAAATATCACAAAATTTAGATGTGAAGAAGCAAATTTACAAACTGATGAGAAAAATCATGAACTACATTTATAGTTATAGAGAAAGGCTAAAACTTTGTTGTCAGATTTTTAGACATAGCAAATTGAATGTTTTCCATGGCATTATATAATGGGGTGATGATGAAAATTTTAGTTTGCAAGCACAGTAACTTTCTAACAACAAATAAACTCAGGTGGATTTGTCATGCTCATCAACTAATCTTGCCATCCTCAGCGTACACAAGTTGCCATGGAAAACATTCATTTTGTCATGCCTAAAATTTGACGTTCACTGGATATCTGGGTCATAATTACATTATGGTTATATTCGTTGATTGAAAACTATTGGCGGAATATCTCTGTTGTTTCATTCTCTTCCTACATGCTTTCCGGTTCTTGGAATTTCTCACTACGAATTAAGTTTGCAACATGGCAATTTGAAGTTGAAATCAACTTTTTTTCTCCCGAAACCCTATGAGCCACTCATCCAAAGAGTGTGCTCTGCAATCCACCCACGTGTTCGTGCGTCACCGACTTTTCTTTCTCGCGATAGTCATGCAGTGTGTGGCTGGCTGGGAATAGCATGTCACCAGCATGGGTGCGTGTACGATATCGATTCTGTAAAATTCGAATGCAATTTGTTGAATACACCGCCGAATGTTGGCAGTACGACTTAAGCATGTGATATAAGTACTTGATGAATAGTTGAATACACGAGCAATCCCTTCCCAAGGTGCACTGCATCCAAACTTCTCCACTACACCATGGATTGGTTCGTAGGAGTCCTCTCTCTCCTTTGCTGCTTCGTCTTGTACTACCGTCATCTCCAGTCCAAGAAAACATGCAAGGAGGAGCCGACCGAATGGCCGCTACTGGGCCATCTTTTCGGCATGATCGCTGACCTCAGGCGACCGGATTACCACGACTGGGCCACCGTCGTCCTCGCCGGCACGCGCTACAACTTCCCAGCTCACGCGGGGCTTACCGGCGTCCGGTACTTCGTCACCTGCGACCCGTCCAATGTGCGTCACATCTTCACGTCCAACTTCCTCAACTACCCAAAGGGCGAGGAGTTCGGCCAGATCTTCGACGTCCTGGGCAATGGCATCTTCAACGCCGACGGCGAGTCCTGGCAGCGGCAGCGTGCCAAGTCGCAGCTCCTCATGGCCGGCCCCCGTTTCCGCGTCTTCTCGGCACGGTGCAGCCGCGACAAGGTCGAGAAGAGCCTCCTTCCTTTCCTCTCGCACGCTGCTGACATCGGCGCCCGCTGTGACCTGCACGACGTGTTCCTGAGGCTGACATTCGACATGACCTGCAACCTTGTCTTCGGGGTGGACCCCGGCTGCTTGCAGATCGGCCTCCCCGTTGTGCCCTTCGCGCGCGCCATGGACGACGTCCTGGCGACGGTCATCCTCCGACACATCATCCCACCGGCGTGCTGGAGGCTCATGTACCGGTATGAGCTCGGCCCAGAGAAGAAGATGGCCGTGGCTCGTAGGACCATAGACCAGTTCGCCGCGGACATGATCGCCAAACGCAAATCCGAGCACAACCTCTGCGGCGAGAGCGTCAGCGAATCCTCCGACATGCTGTCGTCCTTTATAAGCAACGGTGACGCGAGCGACGAGTTCTTGCGTGACACCGCAGTGAACCTCCTGCTCGCCGGCCGGGACACCACCGGTACGGCGCTGTCGTGGTTCTTCTACCTCCTATGCAAGAATCCACGCGTGGAGCAGAGGATCCTGGACGAGCTGGCGCCGATCGCGGCCACAAAGATGCTGGCCACCGCCAACGACATGGTGGTGTTCGACGTGGGCGAGCTGAGCAACATAGTGTACCTGCACGCAGCACTGTGCGAGTGCCTGAGGCTTTACCCGCCCGTGCCCTTCCAGCACAAGGCCGCAGCGGCCGGTGACGTGCTCCCGAGCGGCCACGAGATGAAGGCCGGCGACAAGATACTTATCTACTCCTACTCCATGGGGAGGATGGAGGGCGTGTGGGGCATGGACTGCATGGAGTTGAGGCCAGAGAGGTGGCTTGCCGACGACGGAAAACTGAGGTACGAACCGTCATACAAGTTCATGGCCTTCAACGCCGGTCCCAGGACCTGCCTCGGCAAGGAGGTGGCCTTCACGCAGATGAAGGTCGTCGCAGCCGCCGTGCTGTGGAACTTCGCCGTTGAGGCCGTGCCGGGGCATGTCGTGGAGCCGAAGCTGTCCATCATACTCCACATGAAGAACGGGTTCGCCGTTGCGTTGAAGAGGAGGAACTTCCCCAGCGTGCACGGCTAGCTCGCATATAGCAGACATCTACATGTACGTATTATGTATGCGCAAGTGTCATAGGAGCTTACTTAGGTGGCATGTAGGCTTACAAATGGTGTAACATGGTGTAATAATAAAACGGAGCAGCTATTGGCAAGTTGCCTAAATTTGTATTTCCTTGGAGAAGGAACAGGCGGCAGCGAGGCTCCAGATGTGGGCGAGGCTGAGGCAGGAACGAGCCATAACCAGCAGAGACGGGAGGCCAGGGAAAGCATCTCCAACATGCGCACAAAAACTGCTCCGCGGACTAAAATTCAGATTTTTGGGCGCCGGACAGCTTCAGCAGAAGTTGTAAAATAGTTCACGCGCAAAAATGGTTTGGGCATGCGCTAAAAACTGCTACCGGAATGTGCAAATTTGGGGTGCCTGGTTGCGCGCACTTCACAATTTGCACTGTGTGTTTTTTGACACGTGTTTTTGGGCATCTAATAAAAAAATGTTGGGTCCGGCACGCTAAAAATGCTACAGTGACGCGCTAAAATTATTTTAGCGCGCGAAATTTTTGTGCGCCTGTTGGAGATGCTCTGAGTAGTTAGCAGGCGTGTCCTATCAACCAACTTCGACTATAACCCCTAGCCTTCCAAGCTAATGATGCGGGTTCGATTCCCGCTACCCGCTCCATTCTGTATAAAAGAAGTATTCTATTTGTCTAGACATGTTAGAGGCTTGTATTCAAGCCTTTTTTGTCCACCAGTTTCTGGTACTCCAAAGCGGAGTAGAGCAGTTTGATAGCTCACGAGGCTCATAACCTTGAGGTCACGGGTTCGGCGAGTAGTGGGGTCCTGAGCTAAGCCTTGGCTAAACCTGGGAAATCTTAATTCCATAATGCCTTTCAAATCCTCCTAGCCACTATCCTACTGCAATAATTCTCGGATACTGCTTGGAGGAGAACCCACCAAGCCTATATCATTCCCTCACGCGAGGATTATGCTTCACCAACCTGCTAGGAATACTCTTGGCCTCTACATCATCAGGATAATGCATGCAACTATCTTGCCAACAACTGTGCCTACTCCTATCAACTTGATGAAGGAGTTTAGATTATCGTGGCAACATACACTACTAGGAAAAGGCTTATAGGAGATGACAAATTAGTGGCGGGCACGGCAGGGCACCCGCCACAATTATTTTTAAAAGCAAGCATGCCCGCCACAACTAATGGCTTAACTATGGCGGGCGGCGCTCGCGGCTCGCCACGGTTATTACCTGCAGGGTGGGACTTCTTTGCGGAACTCATCCATGACGAGCACCGACAAGTGCCCACCACAGATAGAAGACCAAGCAGTGGCGGGCGGCGTTTAGCTGCTGCCACTAGTTAACCTTGTTGCATTTCCACTTTTTACAGAACACAGCTATGGCAGGTCCTCGACGTTGCTCGCTAGTGTTAGGTTAAAGTACTTGTGGCAGGCAGCCCTCGTCACCCGCCACTGGTACTAAATTTTCAAATTTCAGCGCGGGAGTTGACGAAAACACTAGTAGAAAATGGAGCATTAAACCGGTTCGTAAGGGCCTTTAGTGCCGGTTCTGTAACCGGCATTAAAGTGTGGGCACTAAAGGCCCCCCCCCCTTTAGTACCGGTTCGGCACGAACCGCCACTAAAGGCCCACCACGATGGCGTGAGCCCGTGCCGTGGCATGGGGGACCTTTAGTACCGGTTGGTGTTACCAACCGGTACTAAAGGTTTCTTTTTCGAATTTTTTTTGAAAATTTTGATTTTTTTTATTTTTTTTCGATTTTCAATTTTCTGAATTGAATTATTTGATGATTTAGTCTCTAATTACCCCTCTTAACTGCTCAAGTGTGGATCACTCATTCCAAATCGTCTAACTTTCCGGTCGGTCACCCATCCTCTCACTCCCCCAGCCTGAGCACGCTTAACTTCGGAGTTCTATTCCCCCTACTTTCCAAGTCTGCATTTGTTGTTTTCCTGACAAATGTAAGCTGTCAATCCTATTAACCCTCAGCAGTTTAGCTTGAGCATTAGGTCACCCGTTTCACCATTTGAGTTTGAAACTATTATTCTAAAAAAACAGTAATTATTTAATAACACTAATATTTTTTGAATAAGTTTGACCATAGTTTGACCACAGTTTGACCATAGTTTGACCAGATTTGACTAAAATTCAAAAAATTGAAATAATTATTTAGTAACACTAATATTCTTGAATAATTATGTAGTAACATTAATACTTCTTGAATAAGTAGTTTGACCAAAATTAAAAAAAACTGAAATTTGAGCATATCTTTTTTCCTTTTGAAATTTGAGGATTCTAAAAAATTGCAAACAGGCCGTAGGCCGTCAAAATCGGATGCGGATTTTCATGCTGAATTTTTGATATATTATACGTTTTTTCCGACATCGTATGCAAAAGTTATAGCCGTTTTACATTTTCCCTACACTTTTTGCAAAACATGTTGAAATTTAAGTTTTCAAATTTTCATAACTAGTAGGTGTAGTAATATAACTACCTCCTGAAGGATTTTATTTCCTGAAGTTTTTATCATTTTCTTTTGTTTTTTTCAAAAATGAAATGGCGATAAGGGGGGGGGGTAGAGTTTGGAAATTGCCATATAGTTCCGGTTTGTGTCTCCAACCGGGACTATAGGTCCACTAGTGTAGAACCGGGCAATAGCACCGGTTCGTAAGGCCCTTTAGTGCCAGTTTGGTAACCGGCGCTAAAATATAGGCACTAAAGGCCCTCCCTTTAGTACCTATTCAGCATGAACCGGTGCTAAAGGGCAACCACGTGGCACGAGCCAGCTTCGGGGGCAGGGAGCCCTTTAGTACCAGTTGGTGTCACCAACCGGTATTAAAATGTTGGGGGGGGGGGTTGGGTTTATGATTTCTTTTTCATTTAATTTTGTGTTTTCCATCTAATTCTTTTTCGTTTGCTGGTATTTTACGATACTACATATTGTACACGTTATGCATATATATAAATAGAATTTCTAGTAGAACCGATCATTATATATATATATCATCGAATGTCTCACACACACACACACACACACACACACACACACACACACACACACACACATATATATATATATATATATATATATATATATATATATACAATTTTTCCTAATTGGTGCCTTCGGAGCCAGTGGCATTAGCCTAGCTAATTGGTGCCTTCGGAGCACGATAACAATTGGAAGTGGTTCATGAGGGCGGTAGCGGGTAATAGTATTCTCCTTTGAGATCTATGACCTGGTCGAGCAAAAATCCCGCTATTTCCTCTTGAATTGCTTCTATGCGGTCCTGTGCTAGGAGCTTGTCCCGCACCTCTTTGAACTGTTAAGGAGATCAATATGCATGTGTATTAGTTGTGTGACTAGATATCGATAATGTTGTAAAAATTGTGAATAGTGTTCTGATAATCGATATCGTACCCACTTCTGTCTTTGAGATTTGCTCCTTTCGGACGCCATCATGCGAATGTTCTCGCAAACGTAGTATGCACATCGATCATTCCCTGGCGCCTGCTTCAGGGCCTTTACGAGAATGGAATTTGATCAGATAATAATTAATCAAGCATGATAATTAAAGAGATGACAGCTAGCTAGTACTACTTAATTACTTACCTTTGGTCGATACCATTTCAGATTTTGTTTCCATGCGCCTGGAGTGGCCCTGATGAACTTTGCCCAAGCCCTGCCCGCCGACAAAGAAAATGAATAAATGAGTTATTAAATAGTTGTTATCAGGAAATGACGAACTAATTAAATAGGCCGAGATATAGTTAATAATGATTGAAATTACCTGTTGACTATCCCCTTCACGATGGTGTAGTCACTTGCTTCCTTAAGTAGTGAGTCTAGTACTTCAACTGTTCCTTCATCAACTTTAATGATTAACAAGATCCAGTGAAATCTGCATGCACACGCGTTTGCATGTCTTAATTAAGCGGGCATATGTAAGCAAAAACATGTAGCTATAGCTAGTAGGGAAAAACAGAATTTGTAGTACAAGACAGTGTGACTCACTGGAAGTTGTAAGGAAGTAGTATATCTTCATTGTATTTGAGTTCCTTGAAGAACTGTAGCATGCTTTCCTCTACACATTTTTCGTGATATGGATCTATTTTCCATGTGTATTCATTAATGGTATTTGGGTCAATGAACCCAATGCCATAGCGTCCACCTTTTTTCATTTCATAAATCTTCATCCTGCATAATACCACAGAAAAGAATATAGTGAGGATAATTACAGGTAATGATTGATCAAAATGATCACTACAGCTAGCTTGAGACTTAAATTACAGAAAGAAATCACTTACAGACAATAGCAACTGACGATAGATTTGTCGAGTGCGTCTTGATTATATAGCTGAAATAGTTCTGAATACTCAACGGTCGCAGCTTTCTCATGGTAGTAATGATCCTTCTTGACATTCACCATGAGGGACTCTCGATTGGAAATCTTGGTAATGCACATGTACCATTGATGCAATTCATACATTCTCGTAGGGAGCTTATTGACCTCCTCTGGCTCGACCAAAGGTTGGCCCCGGGCATATTTCCGTTTTATTTCCTCCTCTCTAGTCGGAGACATGGGCTCGATATCAAGGAGCTGTCCAACAGTGATCCCGATCGATTCAGCCTGCGCAATATGCTCCTCGGTTATTACCACATCGCCCACCCCGGGAACGTTAACGGTTTGCCCACAATAATATTGGGCGCGGCTACTCTCATGTGTTGTTGGCACAACAAGCGGGGGGATTGATTGCGCCGCCTGTTCTCCCAGCTGGGGAACGGTTTTACCTCTCCTTTTGCCAGCTGATTTGCTCGAGCTCGAGCTCGCCTCTTTCTGTAGACGTGCTCGATTTAACTTCCTGAGGTGGCGCTCATAGTCTGTGTCAACAGGCTTGGGAGCTGGTGGTCTAGCCATACGAATGAAGTGGTCAATCTTTTCCACAGGCACTTTCTCCCTTGGTGGCGGTGGCGGTTTCGATGCAAAATGGGCTTCCACCTCGGCCTTCGATGTGGCTACGCTTTCCTCCTCGGACTTGTCGTAAGGCCTCTGCGGAAGAGGCGTGAGGCTTGGACCATATTGAAATCGCTTGCCTCCGCCTGTACCTCCAGTACTACCTCGACTTGTACCGCTATGCACCATAGCTGAGGCGGCTCTCTTCCGTGATTGCTGAGGCAGCGAAGACGGCTGACGTGGCTGAGTTGGAGGAGGAGGAGTGGCCTGAAGCTGTGCCGGACTTGGAGGAGGAGTGGCCTGAAGCTGTGCCGGACTTGGAGGAGGAGTGGCCTGACGTGTTGCCGGACTTGGAGGAGGAGTGGCCTGAAGCTGTGCCGGACTTGGAGGAGGAGTGGCCTGACGCGTTGGTGGACTTGGAGGAGCGGGAGTCTGCTGACTCGGTGGCGGACTGCGACGAGGAGTCGGATGACGCGGTGTCGGTGGCCTTCGGAATATGATGCAATCCTTTCTCCATAGGATGATACGATGGTTGGCCTCTCCTAGTATGTGCTCATCGTCACCTCCAGGAATTTCAAGCTCTAGCCCCGAGTATTGGTCCACCACCTCATCAACCAAGACACGAGCATAGCCTGCTGGAATCGGGTTGCAATGGAAGGTTGCCTCGGGGGGATTTGTAAAAGCAAGGGCGTCCGCCACCTTCATGGATATGTTCTTCATTTTGAAGTGTAGCTCGCAGTTAGTGTTCTCCATGATGTCATTCACTGGGTAGCTATCCAGTAATGCGTCGCCCGGGGCGGAACCCACGCTGCTTCTCGGCATGGATGGGACGGTGCTATCCATTGGTGGATCATCCGCTAGCTGCTGAGACCCCCTTTGCTGGCTAAGTGAGTCGATCTGCTCCTGCTGCCGCTGGAATTTGATTGCCAACTCCGCGTGCGCTGATTCTAGGCCTTGAAGGCATTTGTAGTCTAGCTTCCTCTGCTCCTCCTCCATCTTCCTCTTCTTCTCCTCCGCAATCTTCTTTCTCGCACGGGTTCTGTAGTCGGCGTTCTAGTCCGAAAACCCCTCATACCACGGAATAGCGCCCATGCCTCGTGTTCTTCCCGGGTGTTCAGGATTTCCCAGGGCACGCGTAAGCTCGTCGTTCTCTTTGTTGGGCTCGAACAACCCCGATCGAGCCTCTTCTATTGCAACAAGTAGCTTATCTTCGGCTCCGTCCAGACATGCCTTCTTCGAAACTTTGCCTGTCTTCGGGTCCAACTCCCCTCCATGCGCATAGAACCAAGTCCTGCACCTGGGGGGCCAACTCAATGTTTCTGGAGTGACACATGCATCCATCATCTCTTTCTCAGACTTATCCCACTTAGGCATTCCCACCGCATAGCCACCTGACCCCAGCTTATGGAACTTATCCTTTTTGCGGCATTGGCCTTGTTTATTCTGGACCGTTACTTAGATAATTCCGAATCCTTGAATTTCACGAAATCGTCCCAATGAGCACTTTGCTTCTCTAGTGTTCCCTCGAATACTGGAGTCTTCCTTCCTCCCTTGACGTACTTGGCCCATTCACGAATCTTGTGGTTCTTGAATCCAACCGCCATCTTCCTAAGAGCAGTGTCCTTGACTTTCTCCACATCTGCATCTGTGAAATGATCTGGTAGGGTGAAATGTTCCATGAGCGTTTCCCAAAGCAAATGTTTTTGTCTGTCGTCGACAAAAGTAACTCCTGGACGTGGCTTTGCTGGCTCTCTCCATTCTTGAAGGGAGATCGGGAGTTGGTCCTTCACAAGAACTCCGCACCGACGAATGAACTTGTCCGCAATCTTCTTAGGCGCTAATGGTTCGCCATTAGGTCTGATTGCCTCGATATTGTACTTTACGCCCTCCTTCAACTTTTTGTTCGGGCCTCGTTTCGTCCTGTTGCCTGAAGATTTGCTCGATCCGGATGGCTGAAAGAAGAAAGATCGATTCGTCAATATATCTTCAAGTCATTTAAAACATGTGATGATCACCAGATGCCTGTTTATATAAATATATATACCTCGCCGGTCTTTGTTGTTTCAAGATCAACATTTTCTTCATCATGTTCATAGTTCATGACTTCATCAATTCGGTCGTCGCGATCGAATATCATATCACCCTCCCCGGTGTTGTTTAGATATTCGGAGCCGTCATAATCTTCTTCATTCTGATCATCATCTGGCCCGCGAGGATTGCGTATGATATTGAATAGGGCCTCTTCTCCCTCTCTGCCGGTATTGTCCGCCATAGGTTTTGTTTAACTAATCCAAAAGAAATATATTCAAATTACAATGCATGGATGCAATCAATTAATAAGGAAAAACTGAATCAATCATAGTACATAATAAGCATCATCGAATATAATCTCGAATATGTCGTCTCGAATAATAGATATAATCTCGAATACATTGTCTCGAATAATAGATATAATCTCGAATACATCGTCTTGAATAATATATAATCTCGAATACATCGTCGGATCATGCGGCGCGGGCGGTGGACACCCAAAGAGAAGGAACCCTCACAGGATCATAGCTGAAGTGAGATCCCTGAAGAAACTGCCAGGTATTGGAGAACCCGCCGCCCTCTAACGCAACCATGTAGTGATGGACGTGCTCGTCCTCCTCCCTGACACGACGATGTACCACCTCCGGCGGGGCCGGCTCCCTCCGCACCGAAACTGGCCCACGCGAACGCCACCAAACGAGATCAGGGTACGACCGTGGCCGGGTTCCTCATCAAGCGGCGCGCCCCTCCAGGCAGCACCTCCCAGTGCCAGCCCGGCGGAGCCCAGTCCCGGACATGGGTCAGCCGGACGTCGTCGCGGACGGGTCAACGGCGAGGATGCGGACCGGGCATCGTCGAGAACAAATACTAGCTATATGCCCGCAAAAAGTAACATTTTTTTAATGATTGGATTTTGATAACTAAAATTTCTAACATTTCTATATAACTAACATTCCTATAACATTTCTAACAATGCTATATAACTAACATTTCTAATATTTCTATAACTAAAAAATAGAAAAAAATTTATAACATTTCTATATATATAACTAACATTTGTATAACATTTCTAATATTTCTATAACTAAAAAAAGAAAAATTTCTAACTTTTTTATAACTATTTCTATAACTAAAAAACAGAAAAATTCCTAACAATTCTAACTTTTTTATAACTATTTCTATAACTAAAAAACCGAAAAATTTCTAACAATTCTAACATTTCTATAACATTTCTAACAATTCTATATAACTAACTATTTCTATAAATAAAAAATAAAAATTTCTAACATTTTTATAACTATTTCTATAACTAAAAAACTAAAAAAATGTATGTGTGTGTGTGTGCTCACCGGCGAGGCGAGAGGCAACGGGGGGCAGCGACGGGGACGGCGACGGGCGCGACGACGACGGGGATGGCGACGACGGGGACAGGGCCAGGGCGGCGACGACGGGGACGGGGCGGCGACGAGGGATATGGAGACGGGGGCGGCGGGCGACGGGGCAGAGGAGAAAAAGCAGATGAGAAACTGAAATTTTTGAAGTGTTTAGTTATATAGGATGGACCTTTAGTACCGGTTGGAGCCACCAACCGGTAGTAAAGGCCTGTTTTGGCCAGGCCAAGCGGCGGGAACCGCACCCCCTTTAGTACCGGGTGGTGGCTCCAACCGGTACTAAAGGCCCCCCCCCTTTAGTACCGGTTGGTGCCACCACCCGGTACTAAAGGGGGTGCGCTGGCAAGGTGCGGTGCGGCAAGTTTAGTCCCACCTCGCTAGCCGAGGGGCGTCCGCATTGGTTTATAACCCCCCGTGCGGTAGCTCTCTCGAGCTCCTCTCCAAAGCAGGCCTACTGGGCCTACATGTTCTGTGCTGCCCTGTGGGCCTACTGGGCCTTTGCGGGCCTGCATCCTGGCCCAACAACAGGTTGGGTTCTAGTCGTATGCAGGCCGCTCTAGCCCAGTAGGCGGGCTTTTTTTATTTTTTTGCTTTATTTATTTTTGAGTTGTCTTTTTGTGTATTTAGAGTTTCTTTGTGAATATTTTTGCTTTAGGTACAAAAAATTACAAACTTTCTGTTAGTGCCCGTAGTTTTCAAATTTGAATAGTTTAAATTTTGAATTATTTGAAATTAGTGTGAATCACTAGTTTGTGAATAACTTGACTTTAAAAATCAGTAAAGGCATGAAAGAATTTGTTTGCACATAAAATTTCTTCGTGTTTCAAATGCCAAAACACATAACTACCCTAACTATTACAGAGATTCCGTCCTGGGTGTGAAACACAGAAGAAAGTGATGATAGTGAAGCCGATCACATCCCAGATCTTTGGGTGTGAAACTTTTTCTTCGCGTGTGTCCCTTTGCGCCGTAACCATGGAAAATCTTCATCATTTAACGGGATGCTCGGGTCAATATTCACTATGAATGGAGCAATTTCATCAAACTTTTCATAATCTTCTGACATGTCTGTCTTGTCATCCACTCCCACGATGTTTGTCTTCCCAGAAAGAACTATGTGCCGCTTTGGCTCATCGTACGATGCATTCTCTACCTTATCTTTTCTTTTTCTTGGCTTGGTAGACATGTCCTTCACATAGAAAACCTGTGCCACATCATTGGCTAGGACTAATGGTTCGTCTGCATACGCAAGATTGTTGAGATCCACTATTGTCATTCCGTACTGCGGCTCTTCCGTTTCCCCGCCTCGTGTCATATTGACCCATTTTCACCGAAACAAAGGGACCTTCAAACCACGTCGATAGTCAAGTTCCCATATGCCCTGTATATAACCATAATATGTTTCCTTTCCCATCTTGGTTTCTGCATCAAAGCGGACACCACTGTTTTGGTTGGTGCTCTTCTTATCTTGGGCGATCGTGTAAAATGTATTACCATTTATCTCGTACCCTTTGAAAGTCATTATATTCGAAGATGGTAACTGGGACAACAAGTACATGTCATCTTCAATAGAGGTGTCATGCATGGTACGTGTCTGCAACCAGCTGGCGAAACTCCTGGTTTGTTCACGTGTAATCCAGTCATCAGACCGCTCTGGGTGTTTGGAGCGTAGCAAATTCTTGTGTTCATCCATATACGGAGCCACCAAGGCGGAATTCTGTAGAACTGTGTAGTGTGCTTCAGTGAGAGAATGTCCGTCCATACATATTATTTGTTCCCCTCCTAGCGTGCCTTTTCCATCCAGTCTGCCCTTATGCCGCGATTCAGGAACACCAATCGGCTTAAGGTCTGGAGTAAAGTCAATACAAAACTCAATGACCTCCTCATTTTCATGGCCCTTGGAGATGCTTCCTTCTGGCCTAGCACGGTTATGAACATATTTCTTTAAGACTCCCATGAACCTCTCAAAGGGGAACATATTGTGTAGAAATACAGGACCCAAAACGTTAATCTCTTCACATAGGTGAACTAGGACGTGCGTCATGATGTTGAAGAAGGATGGTGGGAACACCAACTCGAAACTGACAAGACATTGCACCAAATCATTCTCTAACCTTGGTATGATTTCTGGATCGATTACCTTCTGAGAGATTGCATTGAGAAATGCACATAGCTTCACAATGGCTAATCGAACATTTTCCGGTAGAAGCCCCCTCAATGCAACCGGAAGCAGTTGCGTCATAATCACGTGGCAGTCATGAGACTTTAGTTCTGGAACTTTTTCTCTGCCATGTTTATTATTCCCTTTATATTCAACGAGAAGCCAGACGGTACCTTAATACTAAGCAGGCATTCAAAGAAGATTTCCTTCTCTTCTTTGGTAAGAGCGTAGCTTGCATGACCCTGATGTATGCCGTCTTTTACGTGCATACGTTGCTGGTCCTCCCGTGCCTCAGGTGTATCTTTTGTCTTCCCATACACGCCAAGCAGGGTCACACAAAGATTCTTCGTCACGTGCATCACGTCGATTGCAGAGCGGACCTCTAGGTCTTTCCAATAGGGAAGGTCCCAAAATATAGATTTCTTCTTCCACATGGGTGCGCGTCCATCAGCGTCATTCGAAACAGGTTGTTCACCAGGACCCTTTCCAAAGACCACCTTCAAATCCTTGACCATATCATGTACATCAGCACCAGTACGGTGGCGAGGCTTCGTCCGGTGATCCGCCTCACCTTTGAAATGCTTGCCTTTCTTTCTTACGGGATGCCTGCTCAGAAGAAATCAACGATGTCCCAGGTACACATTCTTCTTACAATTAGCCAAATATATACTGTCGGCATCGTCCAAACAGTGGTGCATGCGCGGTATCCCTTGTTTGTCTGTCCTGAAAGGTGACTGAGAGCAGGCCAATCATTGATGGTCACGAACAGCAACGCCTTTAGGTCAAATTCTCCCCCCATGTGCTCATCCCACGCACGTACACCTGTTCCATTCCACAGTTGTAAGAGTTCTTCAAGTAATGGCCTTAGGTACACATCAATGTCGTTGCCGGGTTGCTTAGGGCCTTGGATGAGCACTGGCATCATAATGAACTTCCGCTTCATGCACAACCAAGGAGGAAGGTTATACAAACATAGAGTCACAGGCTATGTGCTATGGTTGCTGCTCTGCTCCCCAAAAGGATTAATGCCATCTGCGCTTAGACCAAACCATACGTTCCTTGCGTCATCTGCAAACTCCTTCCCGTACTTTCTTTCGATTTTTCTCCACTGCGACCCGTCAGCGGGTACTCTCAACTTTTCGTCTTTCTTACAGTCTTCTCTGTGCCATCGAATCGCCTTGGCATGCTCTTTGTTTTGGAACAAACGTTTCAACCGTGGTATTATAGGATCATACCACATCACCTTGGCAGGAATCTTCTTCCTGGGGCGCTCGCCCTCGACATCACCAGGGTCATCGCGGCTGATCTTATAGCGCAATGCACCGCATACCGGGCAAGCGTTCAAATCCTCGTACTCACCACGGTAGAGGATGCAATCATTAGGGCATGCATGTATCTTCTGCACCTCTAACCCTAGAGGGTAGACAACCTTCTTTGCTTCATACGTACTCTCGGGCAATTTGTTGTCCTTTGGAAGCATATCCTTTATCATTACCAGCAACTTTCCAAATCCCTTGTCAGATACACCATTCTCTGCCTTCCATTGCAGCAATTCCAGTGTGGTGCCCAGCTTTTTCTTGTCACCTACGCAATTCGGGTACAACAATTTTTTGTGATCCTCTAACATGCGCTGCAACTTCTTCTTCTCCAAATCACTTGCGCAGTTTCTCTTTGCATCGGCAATGGTCCGACCTAGATCATCAACGGGCTCATCCGATGCCTCTTCTTCAGCTTATTCCCGCATTGCCGGCTCAGCTTCTTCCCGCATTACCGGCTCAGCTTCTTCCCTCATTGTTGTATCATCGTATTCAGGGAACCCATGGCCAGGATAGGTGTCGTCGTCCTCTTCTTCTTCATTGTCTTCCATCATAACCCCTCTTTCTCCATGCTTGGTCCAAACATTATAGTGGGGCATGAAACCGGACTCAAACAGGTGGACGTGAATGGTTCTTGACGTAGAGTAATTGCGACCATTCTTACATCCAGCACATGGACAATGCATAAAACCATCCGCTCGCTTGTTTGCCTCAGCCGCAAGCAGAAAAGTACGCACGCCATTAATGAACTCGGGAGAGCATCGGTCATCGTAAATCCATTGCCGGCTCATCTTCAATACACAGCACCGAAAACATCAAATTAATACAATACATAAAGTTCATACATAAAGATCATACAACACTTAAATGCAACAAACAAATAACTCTCTAGCTAAAGAATTTAAATGCAACAACAAATGCGATCAAGATCGCAACTAAGGTAACAATTGATCCAACAGCATAATGATACCAAGCCTCACTATGAATGGCATATTTTCTAATCTTTCTAATCTTCAAGCGCATTTTATCCATCTTAATCTTGTGATCATCGACGACATCGGCAACATGCAACTCCAATGCCATCTTCTCCCCCTCAATTCTTTTCAATTTTTCCTTCAAATCCTCGTTTTCTCTTTCAACTAGATTTAACCTCTCGACAATAGGGTCGGTTGGAATTTCCGGTTCAACTACCTCCTACATAAAAATATCTATGTCAACTTGATGGGCATAATTTGTCATAAACACGAAATGCAATGAATAGTTTTAAAAGAGAATATACCACATTCGAATCATAACCCAGACGAGGGCCGACGGGGACGGATATCAAAACCATGGCACTATGTATAACAAACAACGTATGGGTAAGATAATTATACGAGTAACTATATATCCAAATCACACAAACATCAATTTTTTATATAAAACTTCATGAACAAGAGGCTCACCACAAAGTGGTGCCGGCGACGGGACGTTGCGAGCGATCGACGGTGGTTACGACGGAGATTTAGAAGGTACTAAGTAAACCACACCTACATATGCAAAACTAAGTGTTATTTTTGACCTCAAATTGCATATAAATCAAATACTAGAACATATATATAATTCGTCCCAAATTACTAAACTCAAAAATCAATCACTATATAAAGCATTGCACGAGCTAATCTAGCAATGAGAGATGAAAGGAAAAAGTTGCTAACCTTTGTGATCATTTGAATGGATGGGGGCCTTCAAATCTTGGGCAAAATGTGTGATGAGCTTGAGAGGAAGAGGGAAAAGAACAGAGAGGAGAGGGGAAAGGGGAAGAATAGAGCGAGCTCGGGTGGACGAAGGGTCTATGTAGGACGACCTTTAGTACCGGTTCGTGATAGGACCTGGTACTAAAGGTGCTGGAGGGGCCCCGCACTGACAACATCCTGCCACCACTCACTTTAGTACCGGTTCGTGGCACAAACCGGTGCTAAAGGTTCGCCACGAACCAGTACTAATGAGAGCGGCCCGGCTAGCCATTGGAACCGGCACTAATGTGCTTCACGTTTGACCCTTTTTCTACTAGTGGTCAGACCCCTTTAGTCCCGGTTCATGGCACGAACCGGTACTAAAGGTTAGCCCTTTAGTACCGGTTCGTGCCACGAACCGGTACTAAAGGTGATCATGGGGCCCCGGCCTGACGCCAGCCTGCCACCACCCCTTTAGCACCGGTTCATGGCACGAAGCGGTACTAAAGGTTCAACACGAACCGGCATTAATGCATAGCCGTTCGAACCGGCACTAATGGTGCCATTAGTACCGGGCCAAAATCGAACCGGGACTAATGTGTCTCACATTAGGTCCTTTTTCTACTAGTGAAATTACGTCCGCATGGCCGGCCGGGATAGCTACCCAGCCATGCCCGCCCAAATTCACAGCACACAGAGCTACCCAATCCCCCCTCCCACGAAAGACACAGCGCTCTGCCGGCACCGACAACGCATGCCGCAGATGCGTCCCCCCGCACACTCTGCCACTCCCGGCACGCAGCCCTCTGTCCCCCTCCACCCCATGCCGCGCGCCATCGGCCGCCCCCTGCTGCTCCTCCTCTCGGTCGGTCTCTCCACCACCGCCCTCCGCCAGTGCGCCTCCGCCCGCACCAAAGGACGACAGCGTCGGCCATCTCCACATACTTACCCTTCCGTCGGCGCACGCGCCGCCCGCACCAACAATGGCTCGGCCATTTACACAGTGCTGCTCAGTTGTTGCTTGAATTCATTGCGTTTGCTATATATGTTCGTTGCCTGTGCTATATATATGTTTTTATCGGTTGATTTCAAATGGTTTCTATTCATTTCCTGTGCTATATATGTTCGTGTTCAGGGGTTGTTGTGCTATGATGGATGAATATGATACAATTGATTGTGATATATGTCGATGCTCATGGTTTGATTTACATGGAATAGAAAAATGTGCCAAAGTTTTGATGAAATGTTGATTCACTTCTGTTCGTCGAATTTCTGGCATTCTATACGTCCAATTTTTAGCAAAGGTTATGCCAATGTTTTTGTATAAATGGCGATGGCCGGTGGTGAATTGGATGATGCGGTTTTGTTGTCTTCTTTTACGGGGAATATGAATGAATGCAAAAGTTTTGACAAAATATTGATTCACTTCCATTTCATCAAATTTCTTGCATTCAATTAATACGTCCAATTGTTAGCAACGGTTATACCAATTATGTGTTTTGATAAGTGGCGATGATCTGTTGGTGAATTTCATTACGGTTTAGTTGTCTTCTTTTACAGGGAATAGAAATGAGTGCCAAAGTTTTGACGAAATGTTGATTCACTTCCATTTCATCGATTTTCTGGTACTTGATAGGTCTCGTTTGAGCACTCATCTTGCCATTTTATTATTATTATTATTAATATGTATTTCTTTTTTTACTCATTATGGATGCAATCTTCATTTTGCAGATAAAAGATGGTGAGACATACACAGTATCGGAATGAGGCTTTCACTCCCCAACATGATGAGCGAGGTTATGCTTACGAGTTGCACGAGGAGATCAATCATGATGCAAATGGAGGGGTAGACGGGGAAGAAGATTCAGATGCTGTTGAGGAGGAACTGCGAGACACGAAAGGATATTTCGATGATGTTGCTGAAGAGGAAGTGCAAGATGGCCAACATGTGGGAGAAGAGTTGGATGGTGCTGAAGAGGAAGGAGACCACAATGGTGCAAAAGCTGATTTGGAAAAGCAGCCGCGAAAGCGTAGGTCAAGGAATAAGGTGCCTATAGCAACTTACATAATAAAACGGATTAACAAAGAGGGGAGACCCGTTAGTCCGATCAAGAATGCAACAAAATGGGGTAACGTCATAGGTGCCATCACCCATGAAAACTGTGGCATCAACGTTAGATGCTTAAGGGTCCCTAAAAACAAGCAATGGTCAAACCTCTTGTTAGGAAAGATGAGAGATAATTTCAAGTTCAACGACCGAGACAATGCACTTGCAGAAATCCATGCCATGCGTGTGTTCACTAAGGACTTGAATAGTAATAGGTACCATGCAAACAAGCTACTTGATGACACGTATGATTTAGAGTATATCAAAAATCAATATACTAGCACTACCGATGAGGAATGGAAGCAGTTCCTTGATTACCGAGACTTAGATGCATACAAATAGGACAAATAGAAGTTTGCGCAGCTCCGAGGACAAATGGTAAGGAACCACAATCTAGGCACCCGTGGTTATGAAGGGAAGTAGCCAATTTGGGATAAACATGATGCTATGTTTTCTTCACAAGGTCAACCGACACCCTTCAGTAATATCTTGGATCCGTGTGCCAAGAAATATTTTTGATCCCTAGAGGTGCTTAATAAAGACATGGACTCTACGACTTCGAAGACCCTGCGGTGGCAAAGGCTGCCGAAAGAGTGGTGCGTAATTAGCCTATGCAACCACACTATCCATCTCACTACAAAAAAAATACGTATCCGTGACATTTTGGGCAGAACGAATTTTTCTCCTGTCATGCTTATGACACTTCTATGATGATAACTGTGACAAAACCCGGTATCATCATAGATGTGGTGGGCTCCTACTTCCATGACAAAAAATCATGATAGAAAATGGGATTTTCGTCCTGGGCGGGCCGGAGATGCAGCTGCATGACATTCTTTAGGCCATCCATGATGGAAAAAACCGTGGTAGAAACGAGGGCGAGGAAAATATCGGGGAGTTCCTGGTTACGGTGGGTGGTCAGTGGCCGAGCGATGTGCGTTTCTCCCGTATACTTACGCGCGTGGGTGCGAGGCATTGGGCTCTAACTGAACCTGAGCGAGGCATTCGCCTACTGAACCTGAGCGATTGCACTGCAGGCTACGCGTTACTGAACCCGTGCGATCGATCGATGGCTGTTAACTGAACCCGATCGAGCGATTCCTTCGCTACTGCTGTTAACTGAAGCCGACTGATGCTGCCTCTGGATGAACAGTGAGCGTTGTTTGGGGGGGGGGGTGGATGAACAGTTCCAGTTTGGGGGTTGGATGAACAAGACCCCGTGGTAGTAGAGGCCGTTGCCGCTGGATGAACATGACCCTGATCGAGCCAGTTGGGGGTGGATGAACAGGACCCCGTGGAGGGCTGGATGAACAGGACCCCGTGAAGGGTTGGTTGAACAGTAGTCGGTGGAGGGCTGGATGAACAGTAGCCCATTGAGGGGTGGTTGAACAGAACCCCGTGGAGAGGGCTAGTTGAATAGTAGCTCGTGGATGACCAGTCGCAGGTGGAGACTGGAGGAGGTCGACGATGGATGAACAGTAGCCTGTGGAGGCTGCAGGAGGTCGATGGTGGAGATGAACAATATCCCGTGGAGGCCCGTTTTGCGGTACGCCACACCCCTCCCGATGAACATGACCCCCATTTCGACCGTAGCGCTCCAACACAAGTCCGTTTCCTCCGTTTTGCGGTACGCCACACACCTCCCGATCAATAGGACCCCGTTTCGACCGTAGGAGGTCCTAGAGAAGTCCGTTTCCTCTGTTTTGCGTTACGCCATACCCCTCCCGATGAACAGGATCCCGTTTTGACCGTGGCCGGTCGAACACAAGGCCATTTCCTCCATTCTGCGGTACGGCATGCCTCGTTTCGATCGGCTGTTCCGTCCAAGCCGGTTGGCTCCCGATGAACACGACGTATTCCGTTGCCTCCCGATGAACACGACGCATTCCATTGCCTCGTCATGAACACGACGACACAGTTTCTCTGTTCCGACCCAGCCATGTACATGAGCCCTGGCCGTACGTATGTGCGAGTAGGCATTCAAGACCCCGCCCGTATGTACGTACGTGGCAGTATTTACTTTCTTGCACCCTGACCGATGTACGTATGTGTACACGATATTAACGGGACTGCGTGATGATGTCTACTACACAACCTTATTCTTGTAGACGTTGTTGGGCCTCCAAGTGTAGAGGTTTGTAGGACAGTAGCAAATTTCCCTCAAGTGGATGACCTAAGGTTTTTCAATCCGTGGGAGGTGTAGGATGAAGATGGTCTCTCTCAAACAACCCTGAAACCAAATAACAAAGAGTCTCTTGTGTCACCAACACACCCAATACAATGGTAAATTGTATAGGTGCACTAGTTCGGCGAAGAGATGGTGATACAACTGCAATATGGATGATAGATATAGGTTTTTGTAATCTGAAAATATAAAAACAGAAAGGTAACTAATAATAAAAGTGAGCAAAAACGGTATTGCAATGCGTTGAAACAAGGCCTAGGGTCCATACTTTCACTAGTTCAAGTTCTCTCAACAATAATAACATAATTGGATCATATAACTATCCCTCAACATGCAACAAAGAGTCACTCCAAAGTCACTAATAGAGGAGAACAAACGAAGAGATTATTGTAGGGTACGAAACCACCTCAAAGTTATCCTTTGTAATCGATCTTTTCAAGAGTTTGTAGTAAAATAACACGAAGCTATTCTTTCCATTCAATCTATCCTAGAGTTCGTAACACCTTAAGACACAAATCAACCAAATCCCTAATGTCACCTAAATACTCCAATGTCACCTCAAGTATCCATGGGTATGATTATACGATATGCATCACACAATCTCAGATTCATCTATTCAACCAACACAAAGAAATTCAAAGAGTACCCCAAAGTTTCTACCGGAGAGTCAAGACGAAAACGTGTGCCAACCCCTATGCAAAAGTTCACGAGGTCACGGAACTCACAAGTTGATCACCAAAACATACATCAAGTGGATCACGTGATATCCCATTGTCACCACAGATAAGCACATGCAAGACATACATCAAGTGTTCTCAAATCCTTAAAGACTCAATCTGATAAGATAACTTCAAAGGGAAAACTCAATCCATCACAAAAGAGTAGAGGGGGAGAAACATCATAAGATCCAACTATAATAGCAAAGCTCGCGATACATCAAGATCGTGCTAAATCAAGAACACGAGAGAGAGAGAGAGAAAGAGAGAGAGAGATCAAACACATAGCTACTGGTACATACCCTCAGCCCCGAGGGTGAACTACTCCCTCCTCGTCATGGAGAGCGCCGGGATGATGAAGATGGCCACCGTAGAGGGATTCCCCCCTCCGGCAGGGTGCTAGAACGGGTCTAGATTGGTTTTCGGTGGCTACAGGGGCTTGTGGAGGCGGAACTCCCAATCTGGGTTTCTTTCTGGAAGTTTGGGTATATATAGGAGGTGTTGGAGTCGGGAACAAGCCAGGGGGGTCCGCAAGGCAGCCACGAGATAGCGGCGCATGCCCAGGGGGGTAGGGCGCGCCCCCACCCTCATGGTGGCCTCGGGACTCCTCTGGTCCATCTCCGGTACTTCGTGGGCTTCTTCTAGTCCAAAAAAAATCTCCGTGAAATTTCAGGTCAATTGGACTCCGTTTGGTTTTCCTTTTCTGCGATACGCAAAAACAAGGAAAAACAGAAACCGGCACTGGGCTCTAGGTTCATAGGTTAGTCCCAAAAATCATATAAAATAGCATATAAATGCATATAAAATATCCTAGGTTGATAATATAATAGCATGGAACAATCAAAAATTATAGATACGTTGGAGACGTATCAAGCATCCCCAAACTTAATTCATGCTCGTCCTCGAGTAGGTAAATGATAAAAACAGAATTTTTGATGTGGAATGCTACCTAACATAATTATCCATGTAATTCTCTTTATTGTGGTAAGAATATTCCGACCCGAAAGATTCAAGGCAAAAGTTTAATATTGACATAAATATAATAATAATACTTCAAGCATACTAAAAAAGTAATCATGCCTTCTCAAAATAACATGGCCAAAGAAAGCTATCCCTACAAAATTATATAGTCTGGCTATGCTCTATCTTCATCACACAAAATATTTAAATCATGCACAACCCCTATGACAAGCCAAGCAATTGTTTCATACTTTTGATGTTCTCAAACTTTTTCAGTCTTCACGCAATACATGAGCGTGAGCCATGGACATAGCACTATAGGTGGAGTAGAATGGTGGTTGTGGAGAAGACAAAAAGGAGAAGATAGTCTCACATCAACTAGGCGTATCAACAGGCTATGGAGATGCCCATCAATAGATATCAATGTGAGCGAGTAGGGATTGCCATGCAACGGATGCACTAGAGCTATAAGTGTATGAAAGCTCAAAAAGAAACTAAGTGGGTGTGCATCCAACTTGCTTGCTCACGAAGACCTAGGGCATTTTGAGGAAGCCCATTATTGGAATATACAAGCCAAGTTCTATAATGAAAAATTCCCACTAGTATATGAAAGTGACAACATAGGAGACTCTCTATCATGAAGATCATGGTGCTACTTTGAAGCACAAGTGCGGTAAAAGGATAGTAGCATTGCCCCTTCTCTCTTTTTCTATCTTTTTTGTTGTTTTTTGGGCCTTCTCTTTATTTATGGCCTCTTAATTCTCTCTTTTTTTCGTCCGGAGTCTTATCACAACTTGTGGGGGAATCGTAGTCTCCATCATCCTTTCCTCACATGGGACAATGCTCTAATAATGATGACCATCACACTTTTATTTACTTGCAACTCAAGAATTACAACTCGATACTTAGAACAAAATATGACTCTATGTGAATGCCTCTGGCGGTGTACCGGAATGTGCAATGAATCAAGAGTGACATGTATGAAAGAATTATGAATGGTGGCTTTGCCACAAATACGATGTCAACTACATGATCATGCAAAGCAATATGGCAATGATGGAGTGTGTCATAATGAACGGAACAGTGTAAAGTTGCATGGCAATATATCTCAGAATGGCTATGGAAATGCCATAATAAGTAGGTATGGTGACTGTTTTAAGGAAGGTAAATGGTGGGTTTATGGTACCGGCGAAAGTTGCGCGGTACTAGAGAGGCTAGCAATGGTGGAAGGGTGAGAGTGCATATAATCCATGGACTTAACATTAGTCATAAAGAACTGACATACTTGTTGCAAATATCTATTAGTTATCGAAACAAAGTACTACACACATCCTCCTAGGGGGATAGATTGGTAGGAAAAGACCATCACTCGTCCCCGACCGCCACTCATAAGGAGGACAATCAAAAAATAAATCATGCTCCGACTTCATCACATAACGGTTCACCATACGTGCATGCTGTTGGGGAACATAGTAATTTCAAAAAAATTCCTACGCACACGCAAGATCATGGTGATGCATAGCAACGAGAGGGGAGAGTGTTGTCTATGTACCCTCGTAGACCGGAAGCGGAAGCGTTAGCACAACGCGGTTGATGTAGTCGTACGTCTTCACGCCCCGACTGATCAAGCACCGAAACTACAGCACCTCCGAGTTCTAGCACATGTTCAGCTTGATGACGATCCCCGGACTCCGATCCAGCAGAATGTCAGGGAAGAGTTCCATCAGCACGATGGCATGGTGATGATCTTGATGTTCTACCGTCGCAGGGCCTCGCCTAAGCACCGCTACAATATTATCGAGGATTATGGTGGAGGAGGGCACTGCACACGGCTAATAGATCTCAAGTATCAATTGTTGTGTCTAGAGGTGCCCCTGCCCCCGTATATAAAGGAGCAAGGGGGAGGGGCGGCCGGTCAGGAGGAGGCGCGCCAGGGAGGAGTCCTACTCCTACCGGGAGTAGGACTCCCTCCTTTCCTTGTCCAACTAGGAGAGGGGAAAGGAAGGGAGATAGGAGAGAAAGGAAAGGGGGGCGCCGCCCCTCCCTCCTTGTCCAATTCGGACTAGAGGGGGAGGGGGCGCGCAGCCTGCCCTGGCCGCCCCTCCTCTGCTCCACTTTGGGCCCATGAGGCCCATTAACCCCCCCCCCCCCCGGGGGGGGGGGGGGTTCCGGTAACCCCCAATACTCCGTTTTATATCCGATAACTGCCGGAACCATTCCTATGTCCGAATATAGTCGTCCAATATATCAACCTTTATTTCTCGACTATTTTAAGACTCCTCGTTATGTCCGGGATCACATCCGGAACTCTGAACAACCTTCGGTACATCAAAATATATAAACTCATAGTGAAACTGCCATCGTAACGTTAAGCGTGCGGACCCTACGGGTTCGAGAACAATGTAGACATGACCGAGACACGTCTCCGGTCAATAACCAATAGCGTAACCTGGATGCTCATATTGGTTCCTACATATTCTACGAAGATCTTTTATCGGTTAGACCGCATAACAACATACGTTGTTCCCTTTGTCATCGGTATGTTACTTTCCCGAGATTTGATCGTCGGTATCTCAATACCTAGTTCAATCTCGTTACCGGCAAGTCTCTTTACTCGTTCCGTAATACATCATCCTGCAACTAACTTATTAGTTGCAATGCTTGCAAGGCTTAAGTGATGTGCATTACCGAGAGGGCCCAGAGATACCTCTCCGACAATCGGAGTGACAAATCCTAATCTCAAAATACGCCAACCCAACAAGTACCTTCGGAGACACCTGTAGAGCACCTTTATAATCACCCAGTTACGTTGTGACGTTTGGTAGCACACGAAGTGTTCCTCCGGTAAACGGGAGTTTCATAATCTCATAGTCATAGGAACATGTATAAGTCATGAAGAAAGCAATAGCAACAAACTAAACGATCACGTGCTAAGCTAACGAAATGGGTCAAGTCAATCACATCATTCTCCTAATGATGTGATCCCGTTAATCAAATGAAAACTCATGTGTATGGTTAGGAAACATAACCATGTTTGATCAATGAGCTAGTCAAGTAGAGGCATACTAGTGACATTATGTTTGTCTATGTATTCACACATGTATTATGTTTCCGGTTAATACAATTCTAGCATGAATAATAAACATTTATCATGATATAAGGAAATAAATAATAACTTTATTATTGCCTCTAGGGCATATTTCCTTCAGTCTCCCACTTGCACTAGAGTCAATAATCTAGATTACACAGTAATGATTCTAGCACCCATGGAGCCTTGGTGTTGATCATGTTTTGCTCGTGGAAGAGGCTTAGTCAGCGGGTCTGCAACATTCAGATCCGTATGTATCTCGCAAATTTCTATGTCTCCCACTTGGACTAAATCCCGAATGGAATTGAAGCGTCTCTTGATGTGCTTGGTTCTCTTGTGAAATCTGGATTCCTTTGCCAAGGCAATTGCACCAGTATTGTCACAAAAGATTTTCATTGGACCCGATGCACTAGGTATGACACCTAGATCGGATATGAACTCCTTCATCCAGAGTCCTTCATTTGCTGCTTCCGAAGCAGCTATGTACTCTGCTTCACATGTAGATCCCGCCGCGACGCTTTGTTTAGAACTGCACCAACTAACAGCTCCATCGTTTAGTAAAAACACGTATCCGGTTTGCGATTTAGAATCGTTCGGATCAGTGTCAAAGCTTGCATCGACGTAACCATTTACGATGAGCTCTTTGTCACCTCCATATACGAGAAACATATCCTTAGTCCTTTTTAGGTATTTCAGGATGTTCTTGACCGCTGTCCAGTGATCCACTCCTGGATTACTTTGGTACCTCCCTGCTAGACTTATAGCAAGGCACACATCAGGTCTGGTACACAGCATTGCATACATGATAGAGCCTATGGCTGAAGCATAGGGAACATCTTTCATTTTCTCTCTATCTTCTGCGGTGGTCGGACATTGAGTCTTACTCAACTTCACACCTTGTAACACAGGCAAGAACCCTTTCTTTGCTTGATCCATTTTGAACTTCTTCAAAACCTTGTCAAGGTATGTGCTTTGTGAAAGTCCAATTAAGCGTCTTGATCTATCTCTATAGATCTTAATGCCCAATATGTAAGCAGCTTCACCGAGGTCTTTCATTGAAAAACTCTTATTCAAGTATCCCTTTATGCTATCCAGAAATTCTATATCATTTCCAATCAATAATATGTCATCCACATATAATATCAGAAATGCTACAGAGCTCCCACTCACTTTCTTGTAAATACAGGCTTCTCCAAAAGTCTGTACAAAACCAAATGCTTTGATCACACTATCAAAGCGTTTATTCCAACTCCGAGAGGCTTGCACCAGTCCATAAATGGATCACTGGAGCTTGCACACTTTGTTAGCTCCCTTTGGATCGACAAAACCTTCTGGTTGCATCATATACAACTCTTCTTCCAGAAATCCATTCAGGAATGCAGTTTTGACATCCATTTGCTAAATGTCATAATCATAAAATGCGGCAATTGCTAACATGATTCGGACAGACTTAAGCATCGCTACGAGTGAGAAGGTCTCATCGTAGTCAATCCCTTGAACTTGTCAAAAACCTTTTGCAACAAGTCGATCTTTATAGACAGTAACATTACCGTCAGCGTCAGTCTTCTTCTTGAAGATCCATTTATTCTCAATTGCTTGCCGATCAACGGGCAAGTCAACCAAAGTCCACACTTTGTTCTCATACATGGATCCCATCTCAGATTTCATGGCTTCTAGCCATTTTGGGCTCACCATCACTTCTTCATAGTTCGTAGGTTCATCATGATCTAGTAGCATGACTTCCAGAACAGGATTACCGTACCACTCTGGTGCGGATCTTACTCTGGTTGATCTACGAGGTTCGGTAGCAACTTGATCTGAAGTTTCATGATCATTATCATTAGCTTCCTCACTAATTGGTGTAGGTGTCATAGAAACCGGTTTCTGTGATGTACTACTTTCCAATAAGGGAGTAGGTACAGTTACCTCATCAAGTTCTACTTTTCTCCCGCTCACTTCTTTCGAGAGAAACTCCTTCTCTAGAAAAACTCCGAATTTAGCAACAAAAGTCTTCCCTTCGGATCTGTGATAGAAGGTGTACCCAACAGTCTCCTTTGGGTATCCTATGAAGACACATTTCTCCGATTTGGGTTCGAGCTTATCAGGTTGAAGCTTTTTCACATAAGCATCGCAGCCCCAAACTTTTAGAAACGACAACTTTGGTTTCTTACCAAACCACAGTTCATAAGGCGTCATCTCAACGGATTTCGATGGTGTCCTATTTAACGTGAATGTAGCCGTCTCTAAAGCATAACCCCAAAACGATAACAGTAAATCAGTAAGAGACATCATAGATCACACCATATCTAATAAAATACGATTACGATGTTCGGACACACCATTACGCTGTGGTGTTCCGGGTGGCGTGAGTTGCGAAACTATTCCGCATTGTTTCAAATGTAGACCAAACTCGTAACTCAAATATTCTCCTCCATGATCAGATCATAGAAACTTTATTTTCTTGTTACGATGATTTTCAACTTCACTCTGAAATTCTTTGAACTTTTCAAATGTTTCAGACTTATGTTTCATTAAGTAGATATACCCATATCTGCTTAAATCATCTGTGAAGGTGAGAAAATAACGATATCCGCCACGAGCCTCAACATTCATTGGACCACATACATCTGTATGTATGATTTCCAACAAATCTGTTGCTCTCTCCATAGTACCGGAGAACGGCGTTTTAGTCATCTTACCCATGAGGCACGGTTCGCAAGTACCAAGTGATTCATAATCAAGTGGTTCCAAAAGTCCATCAGTATGGAGTTTCTTCATGCGCTTTACACCGATATGACCTAAACGGCAGTGCCACAAATAAGTTGCACTATCATTATCAACTCTGCATCTTTTGATTTCAACATTATGAATATGTGTATCACTACTATCGAGATTCATCAAAAATAGACCACTCTTCAAGGGTGCATGACCATAAAAGATATTACTCATATAAATAGAATAACCATTATTCTCTGATTTAAATGAATAACCGTCTCGCATCAAACAAAATCCAGATATAATTTTCATGCTCAACGCTGGCACCAAATAACAATTATTTAGGTCTAATACTAATCCCGAAGGTAGATGTAGAGGTAGCGTGCCGACCGCGATCACATCGACTTTGGAACCATTTCCCACACGCATCGTCACCTCGTCCTTAGCCAATCTTCGCTTAATCCGCAGCCCCTGTGTCGAGTTGCAAATGTTAGCAACAGAACCAGTATCAAATACCCAGGTGCTACTGTGAGCATTAGTAAGGTACACATCAATAACATGTATATCACATATACCTTTGTTCACTTTGTCATCCTTCTTATCCGCCAAATACTTGGGGCAGTTCCGCTTCCAGTGACCAGTCTGCTTGCAGTAGAAGCACTCAGTCTCAGGCTTAGGTCCAGACTTGGGTTTCTTCTCCTGAGCAGTAACTTGTTTGCTGTTCTTCTTGAAGTTCCCTTTCTTCTTCCCTTTGCCCTTTTTCTTGAAACTGGTGGTCTTATTGACCATCAACACTTGATGCTCCTTCTTGATTTCTACCTCCGCGGCTTTTAGCATTGCGAAGAGCTCAGGAATAGTCTTATTCATCCCTTGCATATTATAGTTCATCACGAAGCTTTTGTAGCTTGGTGGCAGTGATTGAAGAACTCTGTCAATGACACTATCAACGGGAAGATTAACCTCGAGTTGAGTCAAGTGATTATGATACCCAGACATTTTGAGTATATGTTCACTGACAGAACTATTCTCCTCCATCTTGCAGCTATAGAACTTATTAGAGACTTCATATCTCTCAATCCGGGCATTTGCTTGAAATATTAACTTCAACTCCTGGAACATCTATATGCTCCATGACGTTCAAAACATCGTTGAAGACCCGGTTCTAAAGCGTAAAGCATGGCACACTGAACTATCGAGTAGTCATCAGCTTTGCTCTGCCAGACGTTCATAACATCTGGTGTTGCTCCTGCAGTAGGCTTGGCACTTAGCGGTGCTTCTAGGACATAATTCTTCTGTGTAGCAATGAGGATAATCCTCAAGTTACAGACTCAGTCTGTGTAATTGCTACCATCATCTTTCAACTTTGTTTTCTCAAGGAACGCATTAAAATTCAATAGAACAACAACATGAGCCATCTATCTACAATCAAACATAGACAAGCAAGATACTATCAGGTACTAAGTTCATGATAAATTTAAGTTCAATTAATCATATTACTTAAGAACTCCCACTTAGAAAGATATCCCTCTAATCCTCTAAGTGATCACGTGATCCAAATCAACTAAACCATGTCCGATCCTCACATGAGATGGAGTAGTATCAATGGTGAACATCAATATGTTGATCATATCTACTATATGATTCACGCTCAACCTTTCGGTTTCCGTGTTCCGAGGCCATATCTGTTATATGCTAGGCTCGTCAAGTTAAACCTGAGTATTCCGCGTGTGAAACTGTTTTGCACCCGTCATATTTGAACGTAGAGCCTATCACACCCGATCATCACATGGTGTCTCAGCACGAAGAACTTTCACAACGGTGCATACTCAGGCAGAACACTTATACTTTGATAATTTAGTGAGGGATCATCTTATAATGCTACCGTCAATCAAAGCAAGATAAGATGCATAAAAGATAAACATCACATGCAATCAATATAAGTGATATGATATGGCCATCATCATCTTGTGCTTGTGATCTCCATCTTCGAAGCACCGTCATGATCACCATCATCACCGGCGCGACACCTTGATCACCATCGTAGCATCATTGTCGTCTCGCCAATCTTATGCTTCCACGACTATCGCTACCGCTTAGTGATAAAGTAAAGCATTACAGCACGACTGCATTGCATACAATAAAGTGACAACCATATGGCTCCTGCCAGTTGCCGATAACTCGGTTACAAAACATGATCATCTCATACAATAAAATTTAGCATCATGTCTTGACCATATCACATCACAACATGCCCTGCAAAAACAAGTTAGACGTCCTCTACTTTGTTGTTGCAAGTTTTACGTGGCTGCTACGGGCTTAGCAAGAACCATTCTTACCTACGCATAAAAACCACAATGATAGTTTGTCAGGTTGGTGCTGTTTTAACCTTCGCAAGGACCGGGCGTAGCCACACTCGGTTCAACTAAAGTTGGAGAAACTGACACCCGCCAGCCACCTGTGTGCAAAGCATGTCGGTAGAACCAGTCTCGCGTAAGCGTACACGTAATGTCGGTCCGGGCCGCTTCATCCAACAATACCGCCGAACCAAAGTATGACATGATGGTAAGCAGTATGACTTATATCGCCCACAACTCACTTGTGTTCTACTCGTGCATAACATTAACGCATAAAACCTAGGCTCGGATGCCACTGTTGGGGAACGTAGTAATTTCAAAAAATTTCCTACGCACACGCAAGATCATGGTGATGCATAGCAACGAGAGGGGAGAGTGTTGTCTATGTACCCTTGTAGACCAGAAGCGGAAGTGTTAGCACAATGCGGTTGATGTAGTCGTACGTCTTCACGGCCCGACCGATCAAGCACCGAAACTACGGCACCTCCGAGTTCTAGCACACGTTCAGCTCGATGACGTTCCCCGAACTCCGATCCAGCAGAATGTCGTTGAAGAGTTCTGTCAGCACGACGGCATGGTGACGATCTTGATGTTCTACCATCGCAGGACCGATCAAGCACCGCTACAATATTATCGAGGATTATGGTGGAGGAGGGCACTGCACACGGCTAATAGATCTCAAGTATCAATTGTTGTGTCTAGAGGTGCCCCTGCCCCCGTATATAAAGGAGCAAGGGGGAGGGGCGGCTGACCAGGAGGAGGCGCGCCAGGGAGGAGTCCTACTCCTACCGGGAGTAGGACTCCCTCCTTTCCTTGTCCAACTAGGAGAGGGGAAAGGAAGGGAGAGAGGAGAGAAAGGAAAGGGGGGGCGCCGCCCCTCCCTCCTTGTCCAATTCGGACTAGAGGGGGAGGGGGCGCGCAGCCTGCCCTGGCCGCCCCTCCTCTGCTTCACTTTGGGCCCATGAGGCCCATTAACCCCCCCCCCCCCCCGGGGGGGGGGGGGGGGGGTTCCGGTAACCCCCGGTACTCCGTTTTATATCCGATAACTCCCGGAACCATTCCTGTGTCTGAATATAGTCGTCCACTATATCAATCTTTATGTCTCGACTATTTCAAGACTCCTCGTTATGTCCGGGATCACATCCGGAACTCAGAACAACCTTCGGTACATCAAAATATATAAACTCATAGTGAAACTATCATCGTAACGTTAAGCGTGCGGACCCTACGGGTTCGAGAACAATGTAGACATGACCGAGACACGTCTCCGGTCAATAACCAATAGCGGAACCTGGATGCTCATATTGGTTCCTACATATTCTACGAAGATCTTTTATCGGTCAGACCGCATAACAACGTACGTTGTTCCCTTTGTCATCGGTATGTTACTTGCCCGAGATTTGATCGTCGGTATCTCAATACCTAGTTCAATCTCGTTACTGGCAAGTCTCTTTACTCATTCCGTAATACATCATCCCGCAACTAACTTATTAGTTGCAATGCTTTGCAAGGCTTATGTGATGTGCATTACCGACAGGGCCCAGAGATACCTCTCCGACAATCGGAGTGACAAATCCTAATCTTGAAATATGCCAACCCAACAAGTACCTTCGGAGACACCTGTAGAGCACCTTTATAATCACCTAGTTACGTTGTGACGTTTGGTAGCACACAAAGTGTTCCTCCGGTAAACGGGAGTTGCATAATCTCATAGTCATAGGAACATGTATAAGTCATGAAGAAAGCAATAGCAACAAACTAAACGATCAAGTGCTAAGCTAACGAAATGGGTCAAGTCAATCACACCATTCTCCTAATGATGTGATCCCATTAATCAAATGACAACTCATGTCTATGGTTAGGAAACATAACCATCTTTGATCAACGAGCTAGTCAAGTAGATGCATACTAGTGACATTATGTTTGTCTATGTATTCACACATGTATTATGTTTCCGGTTAATACAATTCTAGCATGAATAATAAACATTTATCATGATATAAGGAAATAAATAATAACTTTATTATTGCCTCTAGGGCATATTTCCTTCACATGCTACGGGAATCACAAACTTTAACACAAGTATCTCTCAAATTCACAACTACTCACTTGCATGACTCTAATATTACCATCCTCATATCTCAAAACAATCATCAAGTATCAAACTTCTCATAGTATTCAACACACTTTATATGAAAGTTATTATTATACCCATGTTGGATGCCCATCATATTAGGACTAATTTCATCACCAAAGCAAATTACCATGCTGTTCTAAAGACTCTCAAAATAATATAAGTGAAGCATGAGAGTTCATCTATTTCTTCAAAATAAAACCACCGCCGTGCTCTAAAAAGATATAAGTGAAGCACTAGAGCAAATGACGAACTACTCCAAAAGATATAAGTGAAGATCAATGATAGTCGAATAATTATGTAACTATATGAAGACTCTCTAACATATAGGAATTTAAGATATTGGTAATTTATTCAAACATCAAGCAAAACAAAAGAAAATAAAATGAAACTCCAAGCAAAACACATATCATGTGGTGAATAAAAACATAGCTCCAAGTAAAGTTACCGGTGAACGAAGACGAAAGAGGGGATGCCATCCAGGGCATCCCCAATCTTAGGCTCTTGGTTGTCCTTGAATATTACCTTGGGGTGCCTTGGGCATCCCCAACATTAGGCTCTTGCCACTCCTTATTCCATTGTCCATCAAATCTTTACCCAAAACTTGAAAACTTCACAACACAAAACTTAACAGAAAACTTGTAAGCTCCGTAGTATAAGAAAATAAATCACCACTTTTGGTACTGTTGTGAACTCATTCTAAATTCATATTGGTTTATTATCTAATGTATTCTAACTTCTCTATGGTTCATACACTCCGATACTACTGATAGATTCATCAAAATAAGCAAACAACACAATGAAAACATAATCTGTTAAAAACAGAACAGTCTGTAGTAATCTGTAGGTTTCGAATACTTCTGTAACTCCAAAAATCCTGAGAAATTAGGAAGTCCTAGGCAATTTGTTTATTAATCCACTTCAGGTGGAATTGATATTTTATCGTTCTCTGGTAAAAATGAAAATTATTCTCTTGAGCGCATACTTTCTGTTTTTATAGCAAGATCGAATAACAATCACCCAAGAAGATCCTAAAGGCTTTACTTGGCACAAACACTAACTAAAACATAAAAAACACAATCATAACACAGGATAAATGATTTATTTAATACTAGACAGGAACAAAGCAAGGAACAAAAATAAAATTGGGTTGCCTCGCAAGAAGCGCTATCGTTTAACGCCCCTAGCTAGGCATGATGATTTCAATGATGCTCACATAAAAGATAAGAATTGAAACATAAAGAGAACATCATGAAGAATATGACTAGCACATTTAAGCCTAACCCACTTCCTATGCATACGGATTTTGTGAGCAAACAACTTGTGAGAACAAGAATCAACTTGCATAGGAAGGTAAAACAAGGATAACTTCAAGATTTTCAACACATAGAGAGGATTGATATTATTGCAATTCCTACAAGCATATATTCCTCCCTCATAATAAATTTCAGTAGCATCATGAATGAATTAAATAATATAGCCATCACATAAAACATTCTTTTCATGATCTACAAGCATAATTTTTTTTACTATTCTCCACATAAGAAAAATTCTTCTCATTCAGAATAGTGGGAGTATCATAAGAAACTCAAATACTATAAATTGTTTCCACATTAAAAGAGTAATGTTCAAAAAAAGGGTAATCATAATCATGACAAGTTTTATAAATATAATCATCACTACTTTTTATAGCATAAGTGTCATCACAATAATCATCATAAGTAGCAACTTTGTTCTCATCATAATCAATTGAAACCTCTTCCAAGATAGTGGAATCATTACTAAATAAAGTCATGACCTCTCCAAATCCACTTTCATAATTGTCACAATAAGATTCAACACCCTCCAAAATAGTGGGATCATTACTTCCTAAAGTTGACACTCTTCCAAACCCACTTTCATCAATATAACCATCATAAATAGGAGGCATGTTATCATCATAATAAATTTGCATATCAAAACTTGGGAGGTTAAAAATATCATCTTCGTGAAACATAACATCCCCAAGCTTGGAAAAAACATTAATTGCAGCAAATACATTCTCAAACATGTCATTCTCATCAAACATAGCATCCCCAAGCTCGGGCCTTTGCATATCATAAGCATAATCACTCTCATAATTAATAGTATGGATAGCACCAATAGTATAGTAATTATGATCATCACAATGAGTAATAGGAGCAACATCATTTGGGAGGGATACCTTTTTACCTTTACTTCACCGTCATTTATTTTTCTTCTTCACATTAAGTATGGGTTTAACCCTCTTTTTGGAGCTCCTTATTAATGAGATTGGTTGAATAGAAGGCTCCTCCTTGTTACCTGATTCATCATAAGAAATAATAGGAGGATATTGGGAACTCTCTTCCCTTACATTAGTATTCTCTTCATCTTCTAATTGTTTTCTTGACTTTATGTAATTGGCAATATAAGGATTTTCAATGCAATTCACCGCACAATACATATAAATTTCCTCTAGATCAAAATCAAGAACTTTGTCAAGGCAAATTCTGGAATATCCTTAGTTATACGTTTCATTTCGTCATATCCCAGAAGCAAACTAAGTTCATTATGATGTGCAAGGGAAATCAAGTCATCACAATTTTTGGACACGATTCGATCATGAAACAATTTGCATCGGATATTTAAATGACCACGTTCATTGCAAAGTTCATAAGGATGGCTAAGAAAATTTAAATTTTTAGCACAAACATCTAGCCTTTCTTACAAGCATTTAGTTTCTAAATACTTATGCCTCTTGCAAAATCTATCTTCCCTATTTGGTGTGTACTTGCAAACCCTATGCACTCCACACAAATTGACATGCTTATAAGAGACATTTTCATCATGACTAGTGCAATCATCATTAGTACTATGGATATTCAAAGAGTTCGTACTAACAACATTGCAATCATGCTCATCATTCAAAGATTTAGTGCCAAACATTTTAATGCATTCTTCTTCTAGCGTTTTGGCACAATTATCAGAATCCTTATTTTCATGAAAGATATTAAAAAGATGAAGCATATGAGGTACCCTCAATTCCATTTTTTGTAATTTTCTTTAATAGACTAAACAAGTGATAAAACAAGAAACAAAAATATTCGATTGCAAGATCTAAAGATATACCTTCAAGTGCTAACCTCCCCGGCAACGGCGCCTAAAAAGAGCTTGATGTATACTACACAACCTTCTTCTTTAGACGTTGTTGGGCCTCCAAGTGCAGAGGTTTGTAGGACAGTAGAAAATTTCCCTCAAGTGGATGAGCTAAGGTTTTTCAATCCGTGGGAGGCGTAGGATGAAGATGGTCTCTCTCAAACAACCCTGCAACCAAATAACAAAGAGTCTCTTGTGTCCCCAACACACCCAATACAATGGTAAATTGTATAGGTGCACTAGTTCGGCGAAGAGATGGTGATACAAGTGCAATATGGATGGTAGATATAGGTTTTTGTAATCTGAAAATATAAAAACAGCAAGGTAACTACTAATAAAAGTGAGCGAAAACGGTATTGCAATGCATTGAAACAAGGCCTAGGGTTCATACTTTCACTAGTGCAAGTTCTCTCAACAATAATAACATAATTGGATGATATAACTATCCCTCAACATGCAACAAAGGGTCATTCCAAAGTCACTAATAGCAGAGAACAAATGAAGAGATTATTGTAGGGTATGAAACCACCTCAAAGTTATCCTTTCTGATCGATCTATTCAAGAGTCTGTAGTAAAATAACACGAAGCTATTCTTTTCGTTCAATCTATCCTAGAGTTCGTACTAGAATAACACCTTAAGACACAAATCAACCAAAACCCTAATGTCACATAGATACTCCAATGTCACCTCAAGTATCCGTGGGTATCACTAGTAGAAAAAGGGCCATTTGTCCCGGTTCGTAAGGGCCTTCTGTCCCGGTTTTGGAACCGGGACTAAAAGGTCGTTAATAATGCCTTTGGCCTTTAGTCCCGGTTCTTACACGAACTGGGACAGATGGGCCTCCACGTGGCCGTTGCGGCTAGCCCAGGCAGGGGGGCGTTTGGTCCCGGTTGGTGACACCAACCGGGACCAAAATGCATCCATGCGTCAGCAGCTGGCTGAAGCTGAGGTTTTTTTTGAAAGGGGCTGGTTTAGTGGTTTTGGTTGTTAATTTAGGTTGTTGTTAGCTAGCTAATAGAGAGAAGTGTCCTCTCTCTTATATCTCCGTGCATGGTTTACGAACGCTACTGCTATGCCTAAACATGGCTTAGATTGAAGTGAAGGCAACATGTGGTGCATGTCGAAAGTAGTACTAATTCTAACTTGATCAAGTTTGGATTGTACTACTTTTGACATGCACCACTTGCATGTTGCCTTCACTTCAATCCAATCCATGTTCATTTCACCCGCTGATATATAATAACTCTTCATGCTCGCATCATGCATCATCATATATAATAACAAGACCTACTAATCATCATCATACAACTTCTACTCGTTATTAATAACAAGTCATACGATCATCATCCTCATAGTCATCGAACCAACCCTATTTAATTGTTCTTAGCACATGATCATCAGTATTAGGTAGGACCTAAATACCCTCTTCAAGGTAAAATAGCATAAAACAATATAGACCCTGACTCTCCATTATGGAGAATGGAGATCATCCTGTCTCCAATTCTTGCTCTTCGCTTCCCTTTGCTTCCAAGAACCTCCTTACGACTGTCCATACATTTTTCCATCCTTTGATTAGCATGTCTTCACTTCTTTGAGAAATCCGGTATGGACAGTTGAGAATCGTATGATGACCTGAATGTATGTTCAAAACACAAAGGCTGCCATTCTGATACATCAAATGAGGCACACAATCCTCTGGGATTCTCTGTTGAAAAACATAGTAATAACTTCGTAGTTAGCAATGATGTACTAGTTTTATAAGTATGCAAAAGATGCATGGATGTCATAATAGTAAAAAATCTTACCAGGGTATCTCCATGGTAGTCACCATAGTTCAACACGTGCACTAGTGGCACGTATTGACCATAATGTTGAAGAGTTTGATTGTAGATATTGTAATTCCCAATATCAGTACAAAATCCGACCAGATGATTTTTTTCCTGATAAGTTTATTCGGAGCCATCGGTGTAGTGGGTTTTGTCTACCATCTTCCGCACATTCTTTGAAGAATGAAAATAAGCTATCAACTATTTTGAAATTAACAATATAAATTAGTTAATAACTATGTTTGAGAAACTCACATAGCGGTAGAACTGGAAGCGTATCAACAAGGACCCAAATGTACATATTGTCTTGGTCGATGTCAGGATCACCAAGATCCATGGTAATAAGCATACCCTCATGAAAACCATACATCTTGCAAAATGCTTCCCAATTTTTGCAACCAAAATGGGTTACGCTTTCAGAATTATACAGATTTACTTCAAAATCCACATCATCATAAGTCCTTAGGTGAATTTTCTTTGTTTCATAATTTTCATGGTCTTCAAAATCCATCCTCTCCAAGACATAGCGTCTTGCATGGCATGGGATAAGCTACTCGAATTGTAAAATATGAAAATTACACGTTGAAGTAGTTGAAGTCATGCTTAATTACGAAAAAAACACTTGTCGTCGTAGCATACTGAAAGTGCTAGTGATCGACTAGAGGGGGGGTGAATAGGAGATTTTTATGAAAGTCTTCAAACCATGGAAGTTTCGAAAACAAACGATAGAAATAAAACTATTACCATGCAGCGGAAGGTAGACTACACTAGGCAAACCATAGTCAATATTCAATGAAGTGAAAGCGCAATGAATAATAGCAGCTAGGTAGTAAGGATCAGGTAGGAAGATATTGTAAAGCTAATCAGAACAAGTAATCACTCAGTGAAGCCAAATGGTGATGCAATCGTACAATGACTTCACAAGGACCAACAGTAAGTAAAGGGGAGGGAAGGATGAAACCAGTGACTCGTTGAAGACAATGATTTGTTGGACCAGTTCCAGTTGCTGTGACAACTGTACGTCTGGTTAGGGAGGCTGAGATTCAACTCAGAAGACCTCGTCTTCACCTTATTCCCCTTGAGCTAAGGACACCCAGTCCTCGCCCAATCACTCTGGTAAGTCTTCAAGGTAGACTTCCGAACCTTCACAGACCTCGTTCACCGGTGATCCACAATGACTCTTGGATGCTCAGAACGCGACGCCTAACCAGCTGGAGGATTCGCAGTCCTCAAGTGTAATAAGTCTTCAGATCACACAGACAAGAAGACTTAAGTGATGCCTAACACTCTTTGGCTCTGGGTGGTTAGGGATTTATCCTCTCAAGGAATTTTCTCTCAAAGGCTTCGAGGTGGGTTGCTCTCAAACGGCAAAAGCCATACTTTAACTCTGAGCAGCCAACCGTTTATGGTTGTAGGGGGTGGGCTATTTATAGCCACTAGGCAACCTGACCTGATTTGTCCGAAATGACCCTCGGTCACTAAGGAACTGACACATGTTCCAACGGTCAGATTTCAAACACACACGCTAACTTTACTTGGGCTACAAGCAAAGCTGACTTGTCCAACTCTGAACAAGATTTGCTCTCATAGTCTTCACTCGAAGACATAGGATTTTGGTTAAGCATCACTTCAGTCATTCTGACTGGTTTTCTTGGACCCCACTTAACAGTACGGTGGTTCCTATGACTCAACAAAGAAGAAAAAAGAACTACGAAAGATCTAAGTCTTCACGCTCCATAGTCTTCATGCGATGTCTTCTCTTGTCATAGTCTTCAATGTGAATGTCTTCACATACCACCTTTGACTTCAATGTGTTCATACATTTTTAGGGGTCATCTCTGGTAGGAAAACCGAATCAATGAGGGACTTCTACCTGTGTTATCCTACAATTTTCACAAACACATTAGTCCCTCAACTAGGTTTGTCGTCAATACTCCAAAACCAACTAGGGGTGGCACTAGATGCACTTACAATCTCCCCCTTTTTGGTGATTGATGACAAACTAGTTGAAGTTTTGAACGGGGAATATAATATGTGAAATTGTAAAGGATAAGGAATTGTCTTCATAAGTTGCAAGGGCTCCCCCTGAAGATGTGCATATAAGTAATTTGCTTTTGGAATGCAAATGCACATGGCAGGTTGTACTTGTGGAGATCCTCTTCAACTTATGATGACAATTCATCATGCATGAAAGGTATGTGAAGATAATGAACATGCATAATGGTAAATGGACGTCTGCAAAATGATCTAAGTGCGGAATTTATCGTCGCACATGCGGAATTTATCATCGCATCACAAAATAGCAAATAAGTAGCAGACGACCATCGAGTTTAAGTGTTACAACTCAAAGAACCAAATGTATCAAAACGACAGTTGTAAACACTAGGAAAAACATAAAGTAACCGCCCATATGGACCCGCTTGAAGACTATCAAACTCATAAGCTTCTCCCCCTTTTGTCAGTGAGGACCAAAAAGGTTTGAAGACATAGAGCATCTACTCGTTCCCACGAAGAGTAGGTGAGGCAGCAGGGTCATCGGTGGTGTTCGGCGGTGCAGAAGAACTTGGGGCAGTGTCGAGGCATGCATAAGTAGGGGGCGGTGAAGTGGCATCATCTTCGTCCTCGATCACTCTGGCATTCACAGTTGCCGCAGAGGAAGAAAACTCAGAGTCTTCAAGAGATGGGGTTCGTCGTAGCACAGCCCTTCTGGGAGGTGTGGAGTCAAACTTGAAACGTTCAGAGAAGCCATCCTCTTGAAGATCATCCTCAGGACACATACGCGTCAGCCCTTTCCATGTATGCCGACAAGTTTCATGGGCTACAAAAGCATTCTTGGTGGCAAGATTGCGAATGCGGTGTACATCCACCAAGAGGCTTTGCATTTGGCGCTTCAGCCAGTCATGATGCCTATCCTGTTTCTGATGAAGAGCAACCAGAAGCTCTCGGTCATTGAGAACACGAGATCGCTTCTTGGGTCGTTGGGCAATTGTGCTTTTAGTGGCTTCAGTAAGAGCATGATGAGGTGCACGTGTAGTACCTGCCATAGGATAAACACGAGTGACTGCTTCAACTCCTTCAATGTTCTGAGTGAAACTTTGATGCTCCGCATTCTGAAGACTGAGAGGTTCCTTGGCAGGCTCAGGATAAATAGCTTCAACGGACATGTCCACATCAGGCAGAAAGATCCAATGATTGCGAGCAGATGGCTGATAGGAGATAGCTGAGTGGAGTTTAATCAGACGCATTATCCATGGAGCGTAGAACTTCAAGCCAAAAAGATCAGATCCTGATGCAGCAAGTTGGCGGATAAAGAAGTCTTGTGCATTGAAGCATTTGCCATGAAGAATATAGAAGACCAAAGTCTTCATTGCACCTTCCAGCTTTGCATGTGAAGAATGTCCTTTGATGGGCCAGAGAGTTCGCCTTATAATGTGATAGATAGTCCTTGGCAGATACTCAAGGTCTTCAACAAAGAACTCCTTAGGATATGCATCATCTTGTGGCAAAGGCTTCATCATACTGAGCATCTGACTCATGTTCGGTTCAGGCCTCTGAAAGATGCTTTCCATAGCTTCACTGTGAAGTTGACATCCAGGTTCATAGAGATCTCGAGGAGTGGGCAGACCAGTGAGCTCAATGATATCAAAGGCTTTGGCTTCGTGATGAACATTTCCTGTCATCCGCTCCAGGACCCAAGTCTTTGGATCTTTGTTGTAACCACGTATGTGATGTGTGGCATAAAATTGGAGCAGCAACTCTTCATTCCAGTGCTCTTGGTCGGTGATGAAGGGCAACAATCCAACCTCTTTGAAGCAATCCAGAGCTTCTTCCAGACAGGGCAGACCAGCTATTGCTTCGGTGTCAAGACGCATATGTGGAAAGATGCGACCTTGATTGTACAGAATGCAGGAGTAATAGCTTCGCTGCGGATAGCTCCAGAACCGACCAGAAGATATTCGTTCCCTTGAGTAGGGGTTCTTGGAGCTATTGAAGAAGGTGTTGTCTGTTTTGAAGCCGTTGACATTAAAGGATCCAAGTGCTGTTGCAGGACCTGGAAACCTGGGCAACCTTGACATTAGCTTCTGTACCTGAGGCCTATGCTCAATATGATAGTCAAACTGAGGACTAGCAGCAGGCGCAGGAACAGAAGCAGTAGTATCATTGGCTTCGCTGACTTCTGGTTCTTGGGTTGGTGCAGGCTCCACATTTGCTTCAGCCATGACAACGTCAGTGGCTTCATTGGTGTTGGTGGTGGCAGCCTCAAGATTTTCTACCTCCACTTGATGAGCTGGAGGGTCGGGCACAAACACGTTCTCCTCGAGAACAGCTTCTTCAGTAGTTGGGGGAGTAGGAACACGTTCTTCTTCTTGGGTGTCATCGGTTGATGCAGCCGGAATGTCTTCAGCAGTTTTAGCTTCAGACTCGAAGACTTGAGACCTTGGTCCTTTGCGAAGTCTGCGTAACGCAGGCGATGCCTTTGGAGATGGAGTTGGCTGGGCATCAAAGTCATCTTCTTCTTCTTGCCGGGGTGGTGTGACTTGTTGTTGTTGTGGGTGATCAGCCCATGTTGCATCCTGAGCAATTGGCGTCAGAGGACGACCAATGCTGATGAGTTCGCTGTGTGTAAGCACAGGCGATGATACCTGTTGGTGCTCAATCTGAGGAAGAACTACATCATCTTCAACATGGTCATGATGACCAATGTCTTCAGCAGCAGTGGGATCAACTGCTGGTATGTCTTCAGCTTCATGAACCTCTGTGAAAGCAGGCTCATGGACAGTCAGTTGGCGCTCTTGATGTTCAGCAGTAGGGCGAACCATGGAGATAAGTTCAACAATTAAGGGCTCTGTGGGAGTAGCCCGTTCCTTCTTGGTCTTGCGCTTCTTTTTGGAGGGAGCAGCAGCAGAGGCTTCAGGATGTTTCCTCTTTCTAGCTTCAGCCTCAGCTGTCCTCGTCTTCTTCAGGTCTAAAGCAGTAGACCTGGCCTTTGGCTTCGAGCTAGTCATGCTGGTTGGGAAGACAATGGGATGTGCTTCCTGCCTTGGTGCGTCGGGTTCGGCCATAGCGGGCTTCTTCTTCTTCTTCTTCTTCTTCTTCTTCTTCTTCTGCTTTGCAGCCATCCTGGGGTCAATGCCAGGGCGCCCAAGAGTCTTGCGCTTCTCAGCCTCAATGTAGGCTTGCACACACTTGTCAGTCAGGCTCTTCATGCGCTCACGAGAACCTTGAGTTTCTTCACGCTTCTTGAGAAAGGCTTCTTTGAGCTCGTGCAGCATGATCTTGAAGTTCTTGACCTCTTACACATTGATCTTGTCCATATGCTTCTTGAACTGAGTTTTCTCAAAGTTAATCTTCTGCTTCAGTTCAACGATGCGCTGGGCTATAGCTAACTCTGAAGCAATGGCGCCATGGAAAGCGACACTGAGGTCAATGGGAAGTTGCAGATCTTCAAAGCTAAGGTTGGGCGTGTCAAACCACTCATCGATGAAGTCGTGGATGATTGCCATGTCAAAGAGAGGAAAATTGTTGAAGATTTCTGCTTCTTCTTTGCTCTTGATCAGTTGCTCAAGAGCGTCATCTGCAAGATCTTCATCACTGGATAGATCAATGGTATCGTTGCACAGAATAGGAGAAGCAGTCAGTTCTTGGCTGGTATGTGGCAGAGGCATCTTGACTCTCGGGGGCTTGGAGATGCGTGACAGATCTTCAGACTGCACACTGTCTTCAGGAGGTGCAGTAGCCAGTGGCTTCGCCCGTGAGATTTTTGGTGCTGAGGCAGGCTTTGAAGCTTTAGGCAGCTTTGACTTCTGCGGCTTTGGAGTAGGAGCTGGGGCTTCATTAGTGTCAGCATCATCATCAGAATGATCTACTTTGGCACCTTGAACAGAGATGTGAGTGATGAGGCCATCCAGGTTATAGAACGGACCGACGACATTGCACTAGTAGAAAACAGGGCTTTGGTCCAGGCCGGGTCAGCCCATTAGTCCCGGTTCAGTCCAGAACCGGGACCAATGTGGGCATTGGTCCCGGTTCATCTGGACCTTTTGGTCCCGGTTGGTGGGATGAACCGGGACCAATGGGCCTTGCTCCTGGCCCACCACCATTGGTCCCGGTTGGTGGCTTGAACCGGGACCAAAGGCTCCTGACGGTGTCCTGGACTAGGGGGTACTCACCACGTCGTCTCCCGATCTATTAGATTGGGCCGAGGACCCCCGTGGCCGTATACTCATGGGCCAGTTCGGACGGCTACCGCATACAAGGAAGATTCCACAAGACTTGGCGATCAAGACAAGGACTTCTCCCCACCGGCGTATTCGGCTAGGACTCTTGTTATCCTAGGCCTCTGGTGCATTATATAAACCGAGGCCAGGCTAGTCGATAGAGGATATACAACATACACTATACACAACAATCATACCATAGGCTAGCTTCTAGGGTTTAGCCTCCTTGATCTCGTGGTAGATCTACTCTTGTACTACCCATATCATCAATATTAATCAAGCAGGAGTAGGGTATTACCTCCATCGAGAGGGTCCGAACCTGGGTAAAACAAAGTGTCCCCTGTCTCCTGTTACCCATCGATCCTAGACGCATAGTTCGGGACCCCCTACCCGAGATCCGCCGATTTTGACACCGACATTGGTGCTTTCATTGAGAGTTCCGCTGTGTGATCGACAAAAGGATCGATGGCTCGCCTGCAGATCAACTGCGACTTCGGCATCTTCGTCACCAGCTCGACTGGTCACCTTGGTTCGACCAAGAATTGCGCCCTGTGTTCGGATCACCATGTCCGGACGAGGTCCTTCATCAAACATCAACTCCGATCTCTATCAAGATCACGGAAAAATCATCTATGGAGCTCGGGGGCTCAACGTCAACATTGCCCTCAAGCGACTGTGCTGTTTTTCTGGACAGCGAACTCGTATCTGCCACCACCACCTCCTCGAGTATCGCTTTGACGATCGCTTTGGTGGAATTGTGCGGAATTGAGTCTACAACAACCCTGGAAAATTTCATCGAGTTGCGATGGAGGAATCTCTGGCAATCCACGATATACCGTAGCCCTGTCAAATCTGGACGGGAATTTGGATGAGTTTGGGGCGTGGTGTCCAGCTTCCAGCTCGGACGTCCTTTGGAAGATCCAACCGTTGATCGACTGCGGAATTCCTATATCTACCACCTCTGAAAATTTCGGCTCGATCCGACCGTCCAAACTCCGGGAACCTTCCGATTAGTGCATCACTTTTCGGATCTGTTTTCTGCGCGAAAACGAATCCGACCCGAGTTCATCTTTTTTATGAACAGGATTTCGGACATCCCTTTTGAAGGAAGTTTTGTATGGGGTATTGTGTTTTGTTTCCGAACACATCCCACTAACTTTAAGATCTTTTGAACGTGATCTTCAACATCATGCTGGTGTCAAACCAGTCCGACAATATTGCTCCACGGCTGCCGACCTGCGCTAGACACGTCGTCACTTTGTTGAGCCGAGCTCATCTTCTTCGGATCATCATCTTGGCAAGCCGAACAGGAGTCCAGCATCGTGAAGGATAGATCATCACCAACATCGCCACCCCATGGATTACACGGAGCGGGCATACCGGCATCGCCGCACGGTCGCTTCATCAAGCCGGCATCAACCACGTCACGACCTGCATCGGCAGGACCGCACTATTGCTTCTTCAAGCTGGTGTCCATCACGCCGACCTACTTCGACATCTCGGCTGGATCGGGGGCTTCGCCATCTCTTCATCAACCTACTCCGGACACTTCGGCGTCACTAGCTGACCAGCTCCGTCACGTTAGCTGGGCCGAGGGCCTTGCCTCGGCGAGCCAACCTTTGCCAGCATTGCCATGCCGTCGTTTTATCGCCCATCAGGCAATGGGTGTGCGGATCGAGTCCCAATTTTGGGAATCACCTTCCTTCGGATTGCTACAACAAATAAACCAGGTGCTATTAATCCAATATTTTTTGCTTGTTTGGGTTCATTTTTCCCAAGGAATTATTACTCTGGTTTGTCCATGATATGTACAAGGTCTATCAAATGGTGACCGCATTAACAATGGTCACGTGGTGGTTCGATCAGTTTCCGTACATAGTCCGGCGAACGCCGCATCCGGAGCTCGGACCGACCTGTTAATTCAGGCTTTGCCACGCCTTTACTACATCACGCCGATGCCCTGCATCGACATTGACTTCGGCGTCATGCCATATTTCTTCTATTCCTCACTTTGCATAAATTATTTATTATGCAACATTTTTTTAATTATCATTATTACCATTATCTCCGGTTTGCACTATTTTTTGTGCACAGGAAAATGATCCGGGGACTTCGGCGTCACTCTGCCGGTCTGCATTGACCGTGCTATGTCACCACTTCGGCGTGTCGAGCTCTCCGCTCCGCCACCTCGGGACCAGCTTAGGGGATGGAACCTTGCCCCGCATCAAGCTCGGACCGCATCATCAATACCGAACACATTAACCAGCTAAGTCACTTTCATGCTCAAAGCTTTAATTTCTAACTTGTGTTCGGTTCAACCAAGCATTATACTTTTTTGGAAAAAAGTTGCTTCTAAAAAATTTCCTTGTCCAAACTTTGTTTGTGACGCATAAATTCAAATACCCCGTTTACTTGGGGGCTTCCTTTATGAAGCTTTTCCTATTGCATATGATTATACTTGTACGGCTTCGTTCCTTGTTCGTGTATTACGCCACAATATGCACCACATTGACTTAAGCGATTTGCAAGATGGGTTGCCTCGCTCCTGTGTTTACCCCTACATTCCTGATTGTTCGGCTAGGGAGTAAAGGGAGCACCTCTGCGATTGTCACGATCGGGTCACCCGAGCCGGACCTCAGACTGGGTGAAGCCGAAAGCCAGCGCTCTTATAGTTATTCAATGATGGTCGGCACACAACGGAACTCATGAGTACAAAAAATCTATTGCACAAGTCTCATAATAACAATGAGCACCAAAGAAAGGTATCGGTGGGGGTACTATTTTCTTCGAAGATGCTTCTTACTCTTCGCAGTAATATAGCATAAGTTCCCTGAGCGCGCTTTGTCTGTTACAGCCTTATGGCCTGATGGCCTAGTTATTGGAAACACCGTCGATATTCTCGACCGATGGAGTACATAACACTTTTCGGTCCTTAACCGAAGAGGGAGAAGCCGACGGTCGGTTAAGACGCGTTTAAAGTTCGGTTGGACATAGATATGATATAAGTACTTCGGTACATGCAATCATTCTTCTACCCAAGTCACTTGGGGGCTCTTAAGTTTATTTGAGCCGTTTTATAATAAGTGTTCTTCTTCTCAGTCGTTGCAAAGTGCTATTATTATTATTATTATTATTATTATTATCTATCACTCCTTTTTTCGACGCGAGTATGCGGCCACTAGCCGGGGAGCCTAATTTCTCTCTCAAAGCCGCTAGAGTTTAGTTTGCTAAACTGGCCTAATGAGAAGTACACCGCCCTCGGGATAGGAGGTTGAAGCCGTAGGCTGACCCGCTCGAAGTCTTGAGATAGGATGTGTCATGTTAAAGGACGACAGAAGCACTTCCTTTTTCTAAGACCAATTTTCGGATTGGCACCGAACACTTGATCTTGTTCGGACATCATGTTTTTACTGACGTTTCTTGGTTTTCCAAGCTTTTTGGCACTTTTAAACTATTTGTGCTTTTCCAGCATTAGTCTCGTAGTGCAACGCCGGACACCTTTAGGGATTCGGCAAAAACATTCTCAGATATTGCTATATATGCATCGGTTTTGAATTGTGTCTTCGGTCAATAGTTGGGTTGCCCGGCTCCTGCACTTGCTTCCTACGTTCCGTTTTGTTCAGCTAGGCGTGCAAAAGGAGAACCACTGCAGTTGTGCTTCCAGCTCACATGGTTAAGCACCTTAGTGGAGGAAGCCGAAAACTGACTGTCACAATAAGCGTAAACTGGTCAGCGATCCAATTACTATGACGGGCCATTCATAACATTGGCCGAAGTGTTTACGGCTTGACCTCGACTGTCGCCGAACACTACTAGGGGCTATTAACTGGCCTCCCAAACTAAATCCTCGATATTTTGCTCTTACATTCGAGCTGAGGTTTCATGATCATGCTTAGCATGACAACCCAAAGAAAGGAACCGATAGCGGGACTATTTTCTTTGGAATACATTTCTTCTGTTAAAGAGTAATATAACATATCTCTCTGCGTACCTTTGTTTATAAAACCGTGTGGCCAGATTGCCTTGTTTGTCGTAAATCTTTGCCCTCATAAAGGCTTTATAAAGTAGGACAAACACTCCTCGACTACTGGCCAACGAGGTGGAAGCCGATGGTCGGTCAACAAAGTTTTGTACAATGCGGATCCGAGCATTAATGACGTAAAGTACTTGGATACATAGAGTCATTACACATAATTTGTGATTTTACTATGGATATTGATCCTTAATTCGGCCACCCGTGTCCGCATTAAGGCTCGGGGGCTACAGGGCTTCGGGCTTATTATTCACAAATATTAAAGGGGCACATCGATCCCCTAATCTGGTGTTGCCACCTGACCAGTGTCTCGGGGGCTACTGCATTGCTTGTCCAATGCAGAAAATTTTATGTGCAATATAGTTTCCGAGGAGATTTTGATCCTCAGGTTGGTCGGCCGCACCCAACCTGAGTCTTGAGGGCTGAGCACGCCGCTTTTGTGTCCTGAAGTATTCTGCCGAGCTAGGACTTGATCCTCAGGCCGATTTTGCAAATCAACCTGAGTCTCAGCGGCTACTGGGATCAGCGGTCTTATGTCATCCTTCATGTGCATCTCGGGTTTTAGACCGATACACACCTTGAGGGCTACTGGCTATATATCTCGGCAGAGAATAAATTGCACCAATAAAAAATATTGACAAAAAACGGCCCATAGTCGGGGTGGTGCACCACCTCGGAAGCAGTCCGGCATAAAGCTCGGGCGCTAGTGGCTGGCTCCATAGAGGGCATTTCCGGCATTAAGCTCGGCTAAACTCCTTCAACTTTTTTGAACCAAGGTGATATGACACCTCGGATATAGTCCGACATTGGAGCCTGGACACAGTCCGGCGTTGGAGCTCGGATATATTTCGGCGTTGGAGCTCGGATATACAGTCCGGCGTTGGAGCTCGGATACATAGTCTGGCGTTGGAGCTCGGATACATTCCGGCGCTAGAGCTGGGAAGCGGTCCGACGTTGGTGCTCGGCTGCAAAAGATACCTCGAATGCAGTCCGGCGTTGGAGCTCGGGCGCAAGAGGACCCTGCCTCCCGGGAACAACTTCAAACCCGAGGTGTGGCATAAAAATAAACAAGGCATTGATAAAGGCTGGAAACTTAAAGGGGCTCCTCGGATACCCGACATGTAAACTCGTCGAATGTGTTTCGGCGATCCTCAAGATCAAAGATAAAGAAGATTTGTTGAACCAATTTTCAAGACCGGCAACCGAAGATGAAGAACAGTTCGGAAGAATCGAGGAGCGTCCCTAACTTGAATACCGGTTCAGGGGGCTACTGACAGTGTCCTGGACTAGGGGGTACTCACCATGTCGTCTCCCGATCTATTAGATTGGGCCGAGGACCCCCGTGGCCGTATACTCATGGGCCAGTTCGGACGGCTACCGCATACAAGGAAGATTCCACAAGACTTGGCGATCAAGACAAGGACTTCTCCCCGCCGGCGTATTCGGCTAGGACTCTTATTATCCTAGGCCTCTGGTGCATTATATAAACCGAGGCTAGGCTAGTCGATAGAGGATATACAGCATACAATATACACAACAATCATACCATAGGCTAGCTTCTAGGGTTTAGCCTCCTTGATCTCGTGGTAGATCTACTCTTGTACTACCCATATCATCAATATTAATCAAGCAGGAGTAGGGCATTACCTCCATCGAGAGGGCCCGAACCTGGGTAAAACAAAGTGTCCCCTGTCTCCTGTTACCCATCGATCCTAGACGCACAGTTCGGGACCCCCTACCCGAGATCCGCCGGTTTTGACACCGACAGCTCCCCTTTAGTCCCGGCTCATGTCACCAACCGGGACCAATGAGGTGCCTATATATACCCCTCGCTCGCGAGCAGAGCACCCCAGTGCTCTGTTTTTCTCTGGCTGAGGGGGAGAGGGCTTGGTGGTGCCCTAGCTCACCTCCTATGCACACAAGGTGTTCGATGGAACGCCCGAGCCACACTACTTAAGCTTTCTCCTCTCCAAGCTCGACCTCCAAGCTCTATTTTCCATAATATTTGTCTAGGTTTAGCGGTCCGTCACGCCCCGTCCCCGTCTTCACCGCCGTCGATCACCCGCGCCGAGCTCATCGCCGGCACCACCGTATGTTCTTATCTTCTTTCTGAAAGGAAAAATATTCTTACTTGTATGTTTACATAGATACTTGTATTATTTTCTTACTTTTATTATTGCATCTTATATAGTGCGATGGTTTTGGTATCCGCCCCCGTCGGCCCTCGTCCTGTCTATGATTCGGATGTGGTATATATATTATCTTTATAACTATTGGTTCATTTATTGTTTATGAAAATTATGCCGACCAACATGACATAGATTTTATTTATGTAGGATGTATGTGAATTGGAAATGCCAACCGACCCTATTGTCGAGAGGTTAAATTTAGTTGAAGAAGAAAACAATTTTTTGAAGGAAAAAATAAAAAAATTGAGGAGGAGAAGATGATATTGGAGTTGCATGTTGCGGATGTCGTCAATGATCACCAGATCAAGATGGATGCAATGCGCTTGAAGATTAGAAAGATTAGAAAATATGCCATTCATACCGAGGCTTGGTATCATTATGCCGTTGGATCAGTTGTTACCTTGGTTGCGATTATGATCGCATTTGTTTTCGCATTGAAATGTTTTACATAGTTTCAATGTATGGTTTAATTAATTAGATGCTCTGGAGAGCTATGTTGTTAGATGAGAACTATGTATGCACTTTGGTTTTAATGTGATGATGAACTTCTATTAATTTGGACACTTAATTATATATAATGCATGCAGATGAACCGGCAATGGATGTACGGTGATAGACACACCCGCGAGTACATTAAGGGCGTGCATGAGTTTCTCGATGCGGCTGAGGCAAACAAGTAGAATGGTTTTATGTGTTGTCCATGCACTCAATGTGGGAATACGAGGTCTTACTCTAACCGGAAAGTCCTTCACTCCCACCTGCTTTACAAGGGTTTCATGCCACACTATAATGTTTGGACGAGGCACGGAGAAATAGGGGTTATGATGGAAGACGGCGAAGAAGAAGAGTACGATGACAACTATGTGCCCCCTGAATATGGTGATGCTGCAATGGGGGGAGCTGGTGAAGATCAAGAGGAACCAGGCGATGTGCCCAATGATGCTGCAACGGGTGAAGCTGCTGAAGATCAAGAGGAACTAGACGATGTGCCCGATGATGATGATCTCCGTCGGGTCATTGTCGATGCAAGGACGCAATGCGAAAGTCAAAAGGAGAAGCTGAAGTTCGATCGCATGTTAGAGGATCACAAAAAAGGGTTATACCCCAATTGCGAAGATAGCAACACAAAGCTCAGTACCGTACTGGAATTGCTACAGTGGAAGGCAGAGAATGCTGTGGCTGACAAAGGATTTGAGAAGCTACTGAAAATATCGAAGAAGAAGCTTCCAAAGGATAACGAATTGCCCGACAGTACATATGCAGCAAAGAAGGTCGTATGCCCTCTAGGATTGGAGGTGGAGAAGATACATGCATGCCCTAATGACTGCATCCTCTACCGCGGTGCATACAAGGATCTGAACGCATGCCCGGTATGCGGTGCATTGCGGTATAAGATCAGACGAGATGACCCTGGTGATGTTGACGGCGAGCCCCTCAGGAAGAGGGTTCCTGCGAAGGTGATGTGGTATGCTCCTATAATACCACGGTTGAAATGTCTGTTCAGAAACGAAGAGCATGCCAAGTTGATGCGATGGCACAGTGAGAACCGAAAGAAAGATGGGAAGTTGAGAGCACCCGCTGACGGGTCGCAGTGGAGAAAAATCAAGAGGAAGTACTGGGATGAGTTTGCAAAGGACCCAAGGAATGTATGGTTTGCTTTAAGCACGGATGGCATTAATCCTTTCGGGGAGCAGAGCAGCAATCACAACACCTGGCCTGTGACTCTATGTATGTATAACCTTCCTCCTTGGATGTGCATGAAGCGGAAGTTCATTATGATGCCAGTTCTCATCCAAGGCCCTAAGCAACCCGGCACGAAATTGATGTGTACCTAAGGCCATTAGTTGAAGAACTTTTACAGCTGTGGAATGGAAACGGTGTACGCACGTGGGATGAGCACAGACAGGAGGAATTTAACCTTAAGGCGTTGCTGTTCGTGACCATCAACGATTGGCCCGCTCTCAGTAACCTTTCAGGACAGACAAACAAAGGATACCACGCATGCACGCACTGTTAAGATGACACTGAAAGTATATACCTGGACAAATGCAGGAAGAATGTGTACCTGGGACATCGTCGATTTCTTCTGACCAACCATCAATGTCGAAAGAAAGGCAAGCATTTCAAAGGCGAGGCAGATCACCGAAAGAAGCCCGCCATGCACACCGGTGATCACGTGCTTGCTATGGTCAATGATTTACACTACGTAATCTTTGGAAAGGGTCCCGGTGGACTAGCTGTTCCGAATGACGCTGAGGGACACGCACCAATGTGGAAGAAGAAATCTATATTTTGGGACCTACCCTACTGGAAAGACCTAGAGGTCCGCTCCTCAATTGACGTGATGCACGTGATGAAGAACCTTTGCGTGAACCTGCTAGGCTTCTTGGGAATGTATGGGAAGACAAAAGATACACCTGAGGCACGGGAGGACCTGCAACGTTTGCACGAAAAAGACGGCATGCCTCCGAAGCAGTATAAAGGTCCTGCCAGCTACGCTCTTACGAAAGAAGAGAAAGAAATCTTCTTTGAATGCCTGCTCAGTATGAAGGTCACGACTGGCTTCTCGTCGAATATAAAGGGAATAATAAATATGCCAGAGAAAAAGTTTCAGAACCTAAAGTCTCATGACTGCCACATGATTATGACGCAACTGCTTCCGGTTGCATTGAGGGGGCTTCTACCGGAAAACGTCCGATTAGCCATTGTGAAGCTATGTGCATTCCTCAATGCAATCTCTCAGAAGGTGATCGATCCAGAAATCGTACCAAGGCTAAGGAGTGATGTGGCGCAATGTCTTGTCAGTTTCGAGCTGGTGTTCCCACCATCCTTCTTCAATATCATGACGCACGTCCTAATTCATCTAGTCGACGAGATTGTCATCCTGGGGCCCGTATTTCTACACAATATGTTCCCCTTTGAGAGGTTCATGGGAGTCCTAAAGAAATATGTCCGTAACCGCGCTAGGCCAGAAGGAAGCATCTCCATGGGCCATCAAACAGAGGATGTTATCGGGTTTTGTGTTGACTTCATTCCTGGCCTTAAGAAGATAGGTCTCCCTAAATCGCGGTATGAGGGGAGACTGACTGGAAAAGGCACTCTTGGAAGAGACTCAATAATATGCAGGGACGGATATTCTTGTTCTCAAGCAAACTACACAGTTCTACAGAACTCTACCTTGGTGACCCCGTATGTCGATGAACACAAGAACAGTCTGCGCTCCAAACACCCGAAGCAGTGCGACGACTGGATTACATGTGAACACATCAGGACTTTCAGCAGTTGGTTGGAAACACGTCTCAAAGGTGACAACACTGTTTGTGATGAGTTGTACTTGTTGTCCAGGGGACCATCTTTGACTATATTGACTTACAAAGGATACAAGATAAATGGGAATACATTTTACACGATCGCCCAAGATCAAAAGAGCACCAACCAAAACAGCGGTGTCCGCTTTGATGCAGCAACCGAGAGCGGAAAGGACACATATTATGGTTACATAGTGGACATATGGGAACTTGACTATGGACCTGATTTTAAGGTCCCTTTGTTTAAGTGCAAATGGGTCAATCTGTTAGGCGGCGGGGTACAGGTAGACCCACAGTACGGAATGACAACAGTGGATCTGAAAAATGTTGGGTACACTGACGAACCGTTCGTCCTAGCCAATGATGTGGCACAGGTTATCTATGTGAAGGACATGTCTACCAAACCGAGAAAAAGAAAAGATAAGGAAGCGAATACATCATACGATGAGCCAAAGCGCCACATAGTTCTTTCAGGAAAAAGGGACATCCTGGGAGTGGACGGCAAGACAGACATGTCTGAAGATTATGAAAAGTTTCATGAAATTCCTCCCTTCAATGTCAAGGCTGGCCCAAGCATCCTGATAAACAATGAAGATTATCCATGGTTACGGCGCAATAAGCAAATGACACAAGCGAAGAAAAAGTGAAGACTTTCTCCCGCAACTATTATGATGATACCATGCCAACTTTGTAACACACGAACATGCTACCATTGTCCGTTTTGTACATGCACATGCTATGTGGGTGAAATTATGATACCATCCCAACTTTCAACTTTTTCAGAGTTCATTTGAAATTCTTTCACGTCTTATGGTTCGCCCCTGGCCCATGACCATTAGTCCCGGTTTGTGCCACAAACCGGGACTAATGGGTTGGTCCTCGTTACGGGCAGAGTTTAGTCCCACCTCGCCAACCGAAGGGGGCTCACACCGGTTTATAAGCCCTTCCCTCTCTGCCTTTTTGAGCTCCTCTCGAAGTGAAAATAGATGCCCTAATAGAGAAAAGTTTAACCTAAATTCATAGTGAATTTCTCTGAAATTCATAAAAATTTACTAGGAATTTAGGTTGAATTTTCTCTATAAGCGCATCTATTCTCATTTTTTAGTAAATTAATCACAAACTTGTGATTCAAACAATTTTCAAAGAATTCAAATTTTAACTATTCAAATTTGAAAACTAATGGCACTAACAGAAAGTTTATAATTTTTCTAAAACTAATGGCACTAACAGAAAGTGTATAATTTTGCTAACCTAAAAGCAAACAGAATTAAAAATTAAAGCAAAAAACAAAAGAAAATAAATAATGCAAAAAACAAATCAAAAAAACAGGAAAAAACTATTTTTATAGTAAAGTTAATCACAAAATAAAATAAATAAAGCAACAAAGAAAACAAAAAAACTAAAAAAGTGTTTTCAAATTTGAAAAACTAATGGCACTAAAAGAAAGTTTATAATTTTTCTAAAACTAATGGCACTAACAGAAAGTTTATAATTTTGCTAACCTAAAAGCAAACAGAATTAAAAATTAAAGCAAAAAACAAAAGAAAATAAATAATGCAAAAAACAAATCAAAAAAACAGGAAAAACTATTTTTATAGTAAAGTTAATCACAAAATAAAATAAATAAAGCAACAAAGAAAACAAAAAAAATAAAAAAGTATTTTCAAATTTGAAAACTAATGGCATTAACAAAAAGTTTATAATTTTTCTAAAACTAATAGCATAAAGAATTAAAAAATAAAGCAAAAAACAAAAGAAAATAAATAAAGCAACAAAAAAACAAAAAAATGCCACCTACTGGGCCACCACGGCCTGAATACGACTAGAAACCCTACCATGGGCCAGGATTCAGGCCCGCAGTAGGCCCAGTAGGCCCACAGGCATTGTAGTGACAGATTAGACCCGAAAGCCTGCAGTTGAGAGGAGCTCGGGAGGGTGGGCGCAGCAGCGCTTATAAACCACTCCCAAGCCGTCTTAACTAGCGAGGTGGGACTAAACTTTTGGGCGCGGGGCAGCACAAGGCCATTGGTCCCGGTTGGTGGCACCAACCGGGACTAAAGGGGGGCATTGGTCACGGTTCGTGTCACCAACCGTGACCAATGCCCCCCTTTAGTCCCGGTTGGTGCCACCAACCGGGACCAATGGCCGCCGCTTCCCGCCCTTTGGGCTGCTGAAAAGAGGCCTTTGGTCTCGGTTGGTGGCACCAACCAGGACTAAAGGTGGCATTGGTCCCGGTTGGTGTCACGAACCGGGACCAATACTCTGTGTATATAAGCAGGACTTAGGAAATTTTCAGTTTCTCATCGACCATTTGCCCCCGACGCCGCCAGGCTGCCCGTGCTCGCCGTCGCCGTCGCCCCGCGCCCCTGCCCCGTGCTCGCCATCGCCGCCCGCTCCTCGTCGCCGTCGCCCTGCCCTTGCCCCGTCCCGCCCCCGCGCGCCGGCGCCCTCGCTGCCCCCGCCGTCGCCTCGAGCTCCCCTGCTCTCGCGCGCCGCCCCGCGCCCCTGCCACGGACTCGCCGTCGCCGCCCGCCCCTGCCCCGACGCGCGTCGCCCCGGCCCGCCCCCGTCGCCATCGCCCGCGCCCCTGGCCCGACGCGCGCCGCCCCGGCCCGCCCTCGCCGTCGCCTGCGCCCCTGCCCGCCTCCTCAGCTTGGTCCAGCCGCCGGCGCCCTCCCTTTGCAATTTTTTTCATATATATGCTTGTTAGATATATATATATATATATGCTTGTTTTATATATATATGCTTGTTTTATATATATATGCTTGTTTATATATATATATATATATGTAGTGATTTTTTTTATAGAATATGATGTTTTTTCATAGATGATCACATATATGATGTATGCACGAATGTGGATGAAATATGATGTTTTTTGTTCATAGAACATGATGTTTTTTTAATTCACATATTTTTTTTGTTCATGAGAGAGGCGGGGACGTTGAGGGATCATAGATGTATTTTTTCAGAATTTTCTATCATGCATAGATGGATTTTAGACCACGGGAGCACCCCCTCTCCATCGTTGCAAAATTTGCTAAGTGATATTAAGAAGGAAGGAAAAGAAGTATAGGAAAGAAAGAAAATAAGAAGAGGAAAGAAAGAAGAAGAGGAGAGGAAGAAGAGGAGAAATAAATAAGAAGAAGAAAAAGAAGAGGAGAAGAAGAGAAAATAGAATATATTCTATTTTTTCTTCTTCTCCACTATTCCTTTCTTCTTCTCCTCTTTTTCTTCTTCTTTTTTTTCTTCGATCTTCTCCTCTAGCTATTCCTTTCTTCTTCTCCTCTTTCTTCTTCCTCTTAATTTTTATCGGGAACGAGGGTGTCGAGGATCGCCGAGGGGTCGAGGGTCGGGAACTAGGGTAGAGGGTCGAGGGTCGTTAAGGGGTCAAGGGTCGAGGGTTTCAGGGTCGAGGGTTCGAGGGTTCTATAGGGTCGAGGGGTCAAGAGAAGTTTCCTAGTGTCAAAGTATTGAAGAAATCCATGGCTTCATCATTAGCCGGAAGTAACCAGGGCATGACGAAGTCCTCCAAAGTTATTTTGGAATGGTGTCCCGGATAGGATAATTTGCCTTTTTGTATGAATTTCAGCAAAGGCCTTCCAAATAACGATATTTGGAAGGTTCTTGCTGAACTTTGTACCAAAAAGCGAATTATCCTATCTAGGACTCCGTTCCAAAATAACTTTGGAGAGCTTCGTGCCATCATGCACCTGTTACTTACGCCTAATGATGAAGACATGGTTTTGTTGAATCCTTTGACACTAGGCAACCTCCCGACCCCTCGGCGATCCTCTCGAACATGAGAGGAAGAAGAGGATCGCCGAGGGGTCGAGGGTTCCAGGGTCATCGAGGGTTCGAGGGGTCGAGGATCGCCGAGGGGTCGAGAGAGAGATTTCCTAGTGTCAAAGTATTGAAGAAATCCATGGCTTCATCATTAGCCAGAAGTAACCAGGACATGACAAAGTCCTCCAAAGTTATTTTGGAATGGTGTCCCGGATAGGATAATTTGCCTTTTTGTATGAATTTCAGCAAAGGCCTTCCAAATAACGATATTTGGAAGGTTCTTGCTGAACTTTGTACCAAAAAGCGAATTATCCTATCTAGGACTCTGTTCCAAAATAACTTTGGAGAGCTTCGTACCATCACGCACCTGTTACTTTTGCCTAATGATGAAGACATGGTTTTGTTGAATCCTTTGACACTAGGCAACCTCCCGACCCCTCGGTGATCCTCTCGAACATGAGAGGAAGAAGAGGATCGCCGAGGGGTTGAGGGTTCCAGGGTCGTCGAGGGTTCGAGGGGTCGAGGATCGCTGAGGGGTCGAGAGAGAGGTTTCCTAGAGTGTCAAAGTATTGAAGAAATCCATGGCTTCATCATTAACCAGAAGTAACCAGGGCATGACGAAGTCCTCCAAAGTTATTTTGGAATGGTGTCCCGGATAGGATAATTTGCCTTTTTGTATGAATTTCAGCAAAGGCCTTCCAAATAACGATATTTGGAAGGTTCTTGCTGAACTTTGTACCAAAAAGCGAATTATCCTATCTAGGACTCCGTTCCAAAATAACTTTGGAGAGCTTCATACCATCATGCACCTGTTACTTTTGCCTAATGATGAAGACATGGTTTTGTTGAATCCTTTGACACTAGGCAACCTCCCGACCCCTCGGCGATCCTCTCGAACATGAGAGGAAGAAGAGGATAAAAAAAAGAAGAGGAAGAAGAAAAAAAGAGGAGAAGAAAGAATAGAGGAGTTCTTCTCCTCTATTCTTTCTTCTCCTCTTTTTTTCTTCTTCTTCCTCTTTTTTTATCGGGAACGAGGGTCGTCGAGGGACATAGATGTAGTGTCATCGTTGTCGATATATACCCCCTCCCGATAGCTTCAACACGTGGGGGGTCGATATTACCCCCTCCTTGAAGCGTTCTCGAGGCCACCCCAAACCCTTGAAGCGTTGTCGAGGCCACCCCAAACCCTAGAGAAGCAGCGTCGAGGCCACTAATTAATATATATGATTCCTTACTATGATTAGGTAGCTAGTTCTACGTTTGCCACTAATATATCCATTTGTCATGTTTGAATAATAATTGCCATGTTGTAAATATTTGTAGAAACTATGGACACCGCCCGAGACGAAGCAAAAGAAGCGTTGTTGAGGGACATAATCGCAGAAGGAAGTGATGCCGTCTCGTTGTTTCTCAACGACACCGATGGTCTCGAAGGAGAGGGTGAAGAAGCTGGCTACGGTGACATAATGCCGGTGCAAGAAGAAGAACATGAGGACGGCTCCGGTGACCCAATGCCGGTGCAAGAAGGAGACCGTGATGACGGCTCCGGTGACCGAACCGAGTCCGGCCAGGTATATATATTAGTTAAGCCTGTGCTGACTAGCTGATTGATGCATTCATTGTTTTGGTATGTACACATATTAATTAAGTCTTTGTTCTTTTTTCTAGCCCTCCGGATCGAGCACAACTTCGGTAAAGAGACGAGGCCCGAAGAAAAAGTTGAGCTCGGATGAAAGGTTTGAGATCATAGCAATCACGCCCGACGGCCAACCGATTGAACCCATCCGAACAAAGAACGCATTTATTGCTCAGTGCGGGGTTCTGGTTAGGGACAAGATCCTGATAAGCATCCAGCAATGGTTTAAGCCGGCTACAGAAGACCCTGAGGTGTCTTATGTCAATGATATGCAGAAAAATGATCTTTGGACTGAGCTGAAGTCAAATTTCACCCTACCGCCAGAGGATAATCCAGAGAACCCAGTTAAAGAGCAATTAATCAAGTCTTTTGCTCTTAAGAGGATGGCAGAACTATTCAGGAGGTGGAAGAAAGAGCTGAATAAGTTTGTCGAAAATGATGAGACACCAGAATTCAAGGGCAGATATGAGAAGATCAGAGATCACTGGCCCGCATTTGTGGCCCACAAGACATCGGAAAAGAGTAAGAAGATGTCGACGACAAACAAGCAAAATCCTGCGAAGAAGAAGCATCACCATCGCACGGGGTCAGGTGGCTACCTCGTAGCCAGGCCTAAGTGGGCCAAGACTGAGAATGATCTGGTTGATAAAGGGATCGAACCAGAGACAATTAACTGGCCAGACCGTTGCCAGACTTGGTTCTTCGGGGTTGGCGGAACCTTGGACCCTGTAACAGGGAAGTGCATTTGGACGAACGATCAAATGGACATACCAGTCAGGAAGCTTAAGCAGTATATCAAAGCAGCGCAGCAAGGGACGTTCTTTCCAGACAAAGAGAACGACGAGCTCACAATGGCCCTCGAGAATCCTGAGCACCCTGGACGGACACGAGGCACGCCAGGCTCCATTCCGTGGAAGGCTGGGTTTCCGGACGCAGGCGGTTACAAATCCCATGAGAGGAGGAAAAAAGTGCAGCAGACCCAAATGCAGGCGCTGCAAGCAAGGGTAAACGCGATAGAGGAACGAGAAGCAAATCGCAGCAAACGTACTGCCGAAGCTTCCCCTGAAGCTACCCCGCCATCTCAGCGCTGAAGCAGCGTGGCTTCCACCGAGCTGCTTCAACCGGAGCATGCCTTGACGGCTCCTGCCAGCTATCCCGTGGATGCTATCACGGAGTCTCAAAATTGCCACCTTATGACGCAATGGATGAATTTGAAGGTCAAGGCGGCTGTTGGCTCTGTTTATCCTACTGAACCCGGCGCAACTTTTCACTGCCGGCCGATTCCAGAAGGATATGCTAGGGTTATGGTGGATGAAATAACGGAGGGATTTGAGGACCTCCATCTTGACCACCCTACCGGTGAAGGGGAGACTAGGCTGGGGTCTGCTCTGAAGACTCCATGCCTATGGCGGAAGGAGCTCATCAACCTTCCGAACTGGACGCCTCCTCCACCGCCTCCTCCTCCGGCGAGTCAGGGCACTCGCCTCCTCCACCGCCTCCTCCTCCGGCAAGTGACGATCAGGGCACTCGACCGACTCCTTCTCCAGCACGTGGCGGCACTCCACCTCCTTCTCCGCCTGCGCCGACGCGCTCGAGCAGCCAGCCTCCTCCTTCTCCGCCTCGTCAGCAAGGGCGGAAGAGACCTGCCGCCGCTCTGGCTGCTCCGGCGCGTCGTAGTCCTTCTCCTCCGCCTCGTAAGCAAGTAAAGAAGACAACCGCTCCGTCTGCTCGGTCGGCGTCTAGTAGTACAACCAGAGGCGGGAGGACATACAGATTCGGTCCTTCTCTGAAGACTCCAGAGAAGTTACCATACGAGAGGACCCCGGAGGAGAACGCCGAGATCGCACGAACCGAAGTGGATGACTGGTTTCAAGGGTTGAAAGCAAAGAGACATCCACTTCCGGAGGAGAAGGTAGATCCGGTGAAAGCGAAGCGCACTCTGGCTGCCCTGACAAAACCACCAAAGTCTCCGCCGAAAGGAAACTATGAGCGCATTATTGGAAAGGAATTTGCCAAAGCTGAGCGGTCGGGAAGTACTGTCAGTGATCAAAGGCTGAAAGAACGATGAGCTGGGAAACAAATTGCCCAGCTCGGCGAACAAGCGAAGCAATCGTGCCCCCCGCTCAAGGTGCCTAGCCACAACGTCACTAATGATCCGAGGATGGTGCCCGGTTATAGCAATCTTGCAGATTACCTGCCCGAGATGTACATTATGAACCCATGGACGTGCAGATACAAAGATACGAGTACGGGAAGCCTCTCGTCAAAGATGAAAGATCTCTATCAACGATGATGCGGAGATTGCATGATTGGTTCTTGAAAATCTGCAGAGACTCTGGGGGGAGGAGTACTTTGTATGTGAAAGTTAAAAAGGAGCATGACCTCGTTGGAATTGAACTGTTGCCTGTTCCATTTGAGGAGTTCTATCAGTTTTTCAATCAATTGGCCCTCGATAAAACAACGGTCGCCTGCTACTGTCTATAAGTAGTACTACATCTGTCATTAAGTTTCTCTATATAGCTCAGCTCTTTCATTGCATGTATTTATAATCATCCTCACTATATTATGCAGATTGAAGATCGCCGAATTGAAGAAAAGACAAGTCGGTGATATTGGGTTCATTAACACATATCTCATAGATGCAACTCTGGTTAAATTTCATGCCGCAGCTACCGAGGCCAACTTGCTACGATCGTTCATAATAAATGAAAACAAAGATATAATACTCTTTCCTTACAACTTCAAGTGAGTGTTACTATCTTGTGCGTATTCGGTTTCCCTTATATATTAGTCAAGGTTATAGTAACCTAATTGATGAGTTATGCATGCGTGTGCAGTTTCCACTATATTCTCCTAGAGATTAAGCTTGAGCAGGGACTAGTAACGGTCTTAGACTCGAGACGAAAAGATCCCCAGGACTATGCAGACATGACTCAAATACTCAAGAAGTAAGTTAAATCGATCATTATCCACCATATCAGCAACTTTGTTCATTTCCTGATATATCAAGTAATTGTTTTCTTTGTCCGGCAGGGTTTGGAGAAAATTCACCAGAAAAGCTCCGGGACTGCCGAAGGAGCTGCAATTTAGACACTCGAAAATAAGTACTATAGTAGCATGTTCCGCGCATCTACTAGTCATTCAAGCGCTAGTTTCGTCAATACCATTTGGCATTCTTGCTTATCAGTTTGATTGACCTCTATTTCTTGTAAAGTGGTTGTGGCAGGAACAAGGGAATGATTTCTGTGGATACTACGTTTGCGAGTCCATCCGCCACACGACCTGTGAGCGGGGCTACACTGACGAACAATATGAAGTACGTAAATAACAACATTCACAATTTTATTTTATTACCATCATTTGTGTTGAGTTTCATTCATTCATATATATATATATGTATTGACCCCCTTCTTTAAATTAGATGTTTCGGAAGCGGGATGAACTCCTAGCACCAGCTCGCATGCGAGCAATTCAAGAGGAATTGGCGGCATTCTTTCTTGACCACGTGATCCCTGAAGACGAAGAATTTTATGTGGACCCTGAGTCCGTATGATTATATTTGTAAGAGATAATTATTGTATATATGTAGCCGATAGTGTCGGATAGATATACGAGAACTTGTTGTTCGACCAATCTCTCGGAGAAGGAGAGGTGGTCGATATCACTTCTCTCTGTATGCATATATGTTCATGACGATCTTCTGTTTCCTTTGTTTGCTTACTAGCTAGCTAGCGTGTCTAGTCCTCTCTATACGTATGTATAGTACGTAGCGTCGACCAAGCACGGACATAAGAGAGGACACTTCTCTCTATTAATTATAGCTTGCTAACACAATATATGAAACACCTAAATTAACCCCCCAAAACCCCCAAACCCCCCCCCCCTTCAAAAAAAAAACAAAAACCCCAGTCACAGAAATGCTGACGCGTGGATGCCTATTGGTCTCGGTTCGTGCCACCAACCGGGACCAAAGGGTCTCCTGCCTGGGCTCCGCGCACAGGCCACGTGGAGGCCCATCTGTCCCGGTTCTGGATTGAACCAGGACTAAAGGGACAGGGCATTAGTACCGACCCTTTAGTCCCGGTTCCAGAACCGGGACAAAAGGCCCTTACGAACCGGGACAACAGGCCCTTTTTCTACCAGTGTTGGGTTCGGCATCGCGGGTGCCATCTGCACGGGGAGCAGAGGGACCAGGGTTGAAGTCTAGTCCCAATGACTTATTGTTCTGCTTCGCCGAATTCTGGGCAAACTGGAAGTTGCGCTTGAACAGATTGTTGTCACGACACCAGAGCAGTGACGATGGGTCAGCATCCGCAGACTGTGGTCCACGGACCATGCAGGGATAGTAACCTTGTTCAATGGCTTCATCTCTGGACCTGGGTTGAAGATTTTTGTATAGGATGTCTCCCCATGGTCGCTTGATGGCATTCTTTTCAGCATATTCCTTTGTCACAAATCTGTACTTGAACCACTGTTCTGCCCAATATCGTCGAATCCATTTGATTCGTGTCTTGCGCTGATTGTAATCCTCTTCTGGATCTGTCTTGTACAGTTCTGAGAGGTCATCGGGCAGATCTCTTGATGTCTCACCTCGACGCTTTCTGCCACCCTTCCTTGCTGATTTCTCTGCAGCCATGAACTTTAAACTGAATGGCTTCAATACGTTCAAAGGCTTCAAGGGCTTTCGCTTGCTGGACAAACAGGAACTGGCTTCGGGATAATTTATGTGATGCTGTAAGAATTCTACAAATGAATGCAGACTATGAGAACCAAGGGATTCTCCCACGGACACGTACCTGTGACAGCATTAAGGTGCGAGGGAAGGGGAAGAGGTCATATGCATTCTCAGAATATTTTGAAGATAAATTAGTTTAGAAGACATTGACCTCATCGTGCGAAGACATTCACTCATAGATAAGGAGTTGGTTCCAGATTTGTACGAATCCACAGATCAGTACAAGTGAGGAATCTAACTACTTTGTGTAGCATAAGTGAACATACTAGGCATAATATGAGATGCAGTATGAAGTAGATCCAACTTGTGTGAACAGAAACTGCTTGTAGTAGAAAGTGACGAATCTATAGGATCAAAGAGGCCGTAAAAAGGAAGATTTATTTACCACACAAGAAACTGTTAGACGGAGTGGAAGAGGAGGCCGAGCAGTTCGATCGTCCGTGCCCTAACTTGGTGACGGAGGACACCTACGGCGACGGCGGAGAAGACGATGTCCGCGGCCGGCGTGAAGACGGCGTCGGAGAGGTCGCGGCAGCTAAGCGCTTCGTCGCTGGCGTCGTCGAGGGCTAGCGGTGGCGCTAGGGTTCGTGCGAGAGTGGAAGAAGGATAATGACTGTGGTGAGGTGTGTATTTATAGGGACAGGGACGGCACATCGTTATTACACAGGTGCACCTGGCGATTCACATCTGAAGAACACGTGGCCATCATGCAACCTATCGGAGGTTGTTCCACGTTCCCACGCACGCCTGGATTGTCGGGTGGTCGTTCCCACTTCTCCGGGTTTCAGGTGAAGGAATTGACATTGAAAACGGACTTAATGTTTGTCTCTGTATCTTCTGCTGACAAGGACGCAGAGAAGACATTTGACAGTTTCAATAGAATGCATATGATTTGGAGAGATAGAGTTTGAGATAGAAAGCATAGAGAGGTTAGGGTCCGATCACATTCCAAGATATTTAGCTCACACCGTAACTTGCAAAATCTCTTCTCATCCAAGGGCTTGGTGAAGATATCTGCCAATTGCTCTTTAGTGTTGACGTGTATGATATCAATATCTTCCTTCACAACATGATCTCCGAGAAAGTGATGACGAATTTCAATATGCTTTGTCTTCGAGTGCTGAACTGGGTTGTTGGCAATCTTGATGGCGCTTTCGTTGTCGTAGTAGAGTGGCACTTGCTTCAGATGGATGCCATAGTCTTTGAGGGTTTGCTTCATCCACAGAAGCTGAGCGCAGCAAGATCCAGCAGCAATGTATTCAGATTCAGCAGTGGAGAGAGATACACAGTTCTGCCTCTTTGAAGACCAACATACAAGTGATCGTCCCAGAAAATGACATGTGCCTGATGTAGACTTGCGATCCACCTTGTCACCAGCATAATCAGCATCCGAGAATCCAACCAGATCAAACTCTGAGCCCTTTGGATACCATAATCCTAGAGTTGGGGTGTAAGCCAAATATCGAAGAATTTGCTTCACAGCTAAGTGATGCGATTCCTTTGGTGCCGCTTGGAATCGAGCACACATGCAAACACTAAGCATAATATCTGGCCTAGATGCACATAGATAAAGTAAAGAACCAATCATGGAGCGGTATACCTTTTGATCGAACTCTTTACCATTGTCGTCGGGACCCAGATGATGTTTGGCTGGCATTGGCGTCGTGAAGCCTTTGCAGTCTTGCATACCAAACTTCTTCAGGCAATCTTTGAGATACTTCTCTTGAGATATAAAGATGCCGTTGCGTTGCTGACGTATTTGAAGACCAAGGAAGAACTTCAGCTCACCCATCATGGACATCTGATATTGCTCTTGCATCATATATCCAAACTCTTCACTGTATTTCTGATTGGTGCAGCCGAAGATAATGTCATCCACATATATTTGGCACACAAACAGTTCACCATCATATGTCTTCGTGAAGAGAGTGGGGTCGAGGGAACCAGATTTGAAGCCTTTGCTCTTCAGGAAGTCTTTGAGTGTGTCATACCAAGCCCGAGGGGCTTGTTTGAGGCCATACAGAGCCTTGTTGAGCTTGTATACCATGTCTCAGGATGTTTTGGATCTTCAAAGCCAGGTGGTTGTGCGACATACACTTCTTCTTCAATCTTGCCATTGAGAAAAGCGCTCTTCACATCCATTTGATATATAAGTATGTTATGATGATTTGCATAGGCCAGCAGTATGTGTATGGCTTCAAGTCTAGCCACAGGAGCAAATGTTTCATCGAAGTCAATCCCTTCAACTTGAGTGTATCCTTGAGCAATGAGACGAGCTTTGTTTCTGACAACTTGACCATGCTCGTCTTGCTTGTTGCGATATATCCATTTGGTGCCTATTATATTGGGCTTCCGTGGATCAGGACGCTTAACCAGTTCCCATACATTATTCAGCTCAAACTGTTGAAGCTCTTCGTGCATAGCTTGAATCCATTCAGGTTCCATGAAGGCTTCTTCAACTTTCTTGGGTTCTGTTATTGAGACGAATGCGAAGTGCCCACAGAAATTTGCTAGTTGTGTTGCCCTTGAACGAGTGAGTGGACCTGGTGCATTGATGCTATCAATTATTCTCTCAATGTGCACTTCATTTGCAACACGAGGATGTACAGGACGAAGATTTTGCTCTTGCTCATCATTATCATTGTTAGAGGGATTGTCTTCAGGCTGAGCATTGTCTTCAGGTTGATCAGGTGCGGAGATGATAAGTTCTTCTTCAGGTTGAGCTTCAGAAGGTATGATTTCTCCAGTTCCCACAAGTTTGATTGATTCACTGGATGAAACTTCATTTAGCACATTTGGCAGCTGCTCTCTTTGTGAGCCGTTAGTTTCATCGAACTGCACATCCACTGTTTCAACCACTTTGTAATGAAAGAGATTGAAGACTCTGTAGGAGTGAGAATCCTTTCCATATCCAAGCATAAAACCCTCATGTGCTTTTGGTGCAAATTTTGAAGTGTGATTTGGATCCTTGATCCAGCACTTGGCGCCAAATACTCTGAAGTAACTGACATTTGGCTTCTTGCCAGTAAGGAGTTCATAGGATGTCTTGTTCAGAAGCTTGTGAAGATAAACACCGTTGATGATGTGGCATGCAGTGTCAATGGCTTCAGGCCAGAATTTTCTTGGAGTCTTGTATTCATCAAGCATCGTCCGAGCCATCTCAATAAGTGTTCTGTTCTTGCGTTCGACGACGCCATTCTGCTGTGGCGTGTACGGAGCTGAGAATTCATGTGTGATGCCCAAAGTATCAAGATAAGTATCAAGGCCAGAGTTCTTGAATTCAGTGCCATTGTCACTTCTGATGTGCTTTATCTTGGCGCCATAGTTGTTCATTGCTCGATTGGCGAAGCGTCTGAAGACATCCTGCACTTCAGTCTTGTAAAGGATTATATGCACCCAAGTATATCTTGAATAATCATCAACAATGACAAAGCCATAGAGACAAGTAGTAGTAGTAAGAGTTGAGTAATGAGTGGGACCGAAAAGATCCATGTGTAGCAGTTCGAAGGGTTGAGTCGTTGTCATGATTGTCTTCGAGGGATGCTTGGCCCTCGTCATCTTTTCTGCTTCACAGGCACCGCATAAGTGATCCTTCTTGAACTTGACGCCCTCGATGCCTATGACATGCTTCTTCCTTGCAAGGGTGTGGAGGTTCCTCATGCCAGCATGCCCTAGCATTCGATGCCAGAGCCAGCATTCAGAAGCTTTTGCTAGAAGACATACTGCAAGTTGTGGTCCTGCTGAGAAATCTACCACATACAAATCATCTTTTCGATACCCTTCAAACACTAGAGACTTGTCAGATTCAATTAGTACAAGGCAACGATATTTTCCAAACATCACAATCATGTTTAAATCACAAATCATTGAGACAGACATTAAGTTGAAACCAAGGGATTCAACAAGCATGACTTTATCCATGTGTTGATCCTTTGAGATTGCAACTCTACCTAGACCCAATACCTTGCTTTTACCAGTGTCAGCAAATGTGATGTGACTTTTGTCTGATGGACGTAAAGTTGAGTCCATGAGAAGGCTTCGCTTGCCAGTCATGTTATTTGTACACCCACTATCAATAATCCATTCTGAAGCAGCTGGTGTCATACCCTACAGTGCAGTTAGGGGGATAGGCTTCACGAAGAGAATTGTGAAGCAAAAACATTTGACGAACCAGTGGATTATTAAAGCTTAGGTCGAGATTAGGACTGATAGGGAAAGTTGCAAGCGATTTAGAAACAAAGTACATAGTAAGACCATTTGGGCATTTGATCTTGCGCCCTACAAGATGTTTAAGGTCCCCAACAATAGTGTCAGACGATTTTGGTTTTCGGCTGGAGACCTTTCCCTGCAAAAGAGAGTTAAGCTTTCTTAGCCACCCACATCTTCAGGGGTGGCTTCGAAGCAATGAGTCTAAGTGCAGCATCTGAGAACTTTGGCTTTGGAGCCCTAGCAAAAAGTCTTGCAGGTGGACAATAGTACTCATAAGAATAAGCAGAATAGTTCTTGGTCTTATGAACATGGCGGTTTAAAGGACCGCGCTCATATTCATAGGCCTGAGTATGGCTTCCCTGCAAAACATTTGCGTTAGTTTGACTCCGGTGAGTCCTCTGTCTGTATGAAGCCTTTGGACCGTATGAAGCCTGTGGTGTCATGATGACATTCACAGGAAGATTCTCCAAACACCTTTTTGGCACCCAGATCTTCTTCATAGGCGGTCCATTCCTGCAGTTAGTACCAATGTACCTGGCAAACACTTCACCATTCTGATTCTTAAACAGTTTATAGTTTGCATCAAAGGATTCATCAATAACAATGGGGTTAGCACAAGTGAAGCCAGATAGAGTGGATGGATCTGCTGAAGGTTCCTTTGCAGCAACCCATGTGGTTTTGGGGTACTGCTCAGGTTTCCAGTAAGAGCCATCAGCATTCATTTTGCTTACGAACCCAACACCCTCTTTCCTAGGGTTTCGGTTCAGGATCTGCCTTTTGAGGACATCACAAAGTGTCTGATGCCCTTTGAGACTTTGGTACATCCCTGTTTCAAGCAGTGTCTTCAACCTAGCATTCTCATCAGCAATAGCAGTGGTGTCCTCAGCAGAGGGGTTAGTTTCCACATCAACAGTTGAAGATATTGCAACAGTAGCAGCAGTAGAGCATTCAGCAACCGAAGTAGCGTTATCACGCTCAATGCATTTAAGACATGGTGGTTCAAATCCTTCCTGAGCTGAACTGATATGTTCGGCGCGAAGTGACTCATTTTCCTTTTGAAGATCTTCATGAGCCGCTCTCAATTTCTCAAGATCTTGCTTCCTTTGAAGATAATCATAGGAAAGCCTTTCATGAGCTGTTGAGAGCGTTTCATGACGACTTTCAAGTTCCTCATACTTAACGTGAAGGTTTTTTATGTCTTCAATTAAGGACTGAGATCGAGTCATTTCAGCGTCTAATAGATCATCGCTTTTGTCTAATAGTTTTTGAATGTGTTCCATGGTTTTCTGTTGTTCAGTTACAATTTTAGCAAGTGTTTTGTAGCTGGGTTTGGAACCACAATCAGAGTCATCGTCACTAGATGTTTGATAGTGAGTAGTGCGTGTGTTTACCTTGGCACCACATGCCATGAAGCAGTAGGAAGGAGCGGAGTAGTCCTTGTCATTTGCATCGGTGTCGGTGATGAAGTCATTGTCTTCAGTGTTGAAGATGGACTTGGCAACGTATGTTGTAGCCAGACTTGCAACGCCAGAATCGGACTCCTCCTCAGACTCCACCTTCGCCTCCTCAGAAGCGGACTCATCCTCAGAGGCCATTTCCTTGCTAACAAACGCATGTGCCTTGCCAGATGAGCTCTTCTTGTGTGATGAAGACTTGGAGGAAGACTTGGAAGAAGATTTTGAGTATTTCTTCTTCTTCTTGTCGTCAGAGTCATACTCCTTGCTCTTCTTCTTCTTCTTGTTCTCATTGTCCCACTGTGGACACTCAGAGATGTAGTGACTAGGTTTCTTGCACTTGTGACATGTTCTCTTCTTGTAGTCATGAGCAGAAGCTTCATCATTCCTTGAGCTTGATCGTGAAGACTTTCTAAAGCCTTTCTTCTTGGTGAATTTTTGGAACTTCTTCACAAGCATACCAAGCTCCCTTCCAATGTCTTCAGGATCATCAGAACTGCTGTCAGACTCTTCTTCAGATGAGGAGACAGCCTTTGCCTTCAAGGCACGAGTTCGCCCATAGTTGGGACCGTAGATGTCTCTTCTCTCAGAAAGCTGAAACTCGTGTGTGTTGAGTCTTTCAAGTATGTGAGACGGATCGAGTGTCTTGAAATCAGGACGTTCTTGAATCATCAGGGCTAGGGTGTCAAACGAACTGTCAAGTGATCTTAGGAGTGTCTTGACGACTTCATGCTTGGTGATCTCAGTAGCGCCGAGGGCTTGAAGATCATTTGTGATGTCAGTGAGTCGATCAAACGTGAGCTGGACATTCTCATTGTCATTTCTCTTGAAGCGGTTGAAGAGGTTGCGAAGGACACTGATTCTCTGATCTCTCTGGGTTGCGACGCCTTCGTTGACCTTGGAGAGCCAGTCCCAAACTAGCTTAGATGTTTCCAAAGCACTCACGCGGCCATACTGTCCTTTGGTCAGATGACCACAGATGATATTCTTGGCAGTAGAGTCCAGTTGAACGAACTTCTTGACGTCAGCAGCAGTGACACCTTCTCCAGCCTTGGGAATGCCGTTCTTGACAACATACCATAGGTCGACGTCAATGGCTTCAAGATGCATGCGCATCTTATTCTTCCAGTAGGGATATTCAGTTCTATCAAAGACGGGGCACGCAGCGGAGACTTTAATTATCCCTGCAGCCGACATAGCTAAAACTCCAGGTGGTTAAACCGAATCACACAGAACAAGAGAGTACCTTGCTCTGATACCAATTGAAAGTGCGTTATATCGACTAGAGGGGGGTGAATAGGCGATTTTTGAAAGTCTTCAAAACGTGGAAGTTTCGAAGACAAACGATAGAAAAAAACCTATTACCATGCAGCGGAAGGTAGACTACACTAGGCAAACCATAGTCAAGTATTCAATGAAGTGAAAGCGCAATGACTAATAGCAGCTAGGCAGTAAGGATCAGGTAGGAAGATATTGTAAAGCCAATCAGAACAAGTAATCACTCAGTGAAGCCAAATGGTGATGCAATCGTACAATGACTTCACAAGGACCAACAGTAAGTAAAGGGATGGGAAGGATGAAACCAGTGACTTGTTGAAGACAATGATTTGTTGGACCAGTTCCAGTTGGGGAGGCTGAGATTCAACTCAGAAGACCTCGTCTTCACCTTATTCCCCTTGAGCTAAGGACACCCAGTCCTCGCCCAATCACTCTGGTAAGTCTTCAAGGTAGACTTCCGAACCTTCACAGACTTCGTTCACCGATGATCCACAATGACTCTTGGATGCTCAGAACACGACGCCTAACCGGCTGGAGGATTCACAGTCCTCAAGCGTAATAAGTCTTCAGATCACACAGACAAGAAGACTTAAGTGATGCCTAACACTCTTTGGCTCTGGGTGGTTAGGGCTTTATCCTCTCAAGGAATTCTCTCTCAAAGGCTTCGAGGTGGGTTGCTCTGAAACGACAAAAGTCGTACTTTAACTCTGAGCAGCCAACCCTTTATGGTTGTAGGGGGTGGGCTATTTATAGCCACTAGGCAACCCGACCTGATTTGTCCGAAATGACCCTGGGTCACTAAGGAACTGACACGTGTTCCAATGGTCAGATTTCAAACACACACGGCAACTTTACTTGGGCTACAAGCAAAGCTGACTTGTCCAACTTTGAACAAGATTCGCTCTCATAGTCTTCACTCGAAGACATAGGATTTTGGTTAAGCATCACTTCAGTCATTCTGGCTGGTTTTCTTGGACCCCACTTAACAGTACGGTGGTTCCTCGAGCTTAATGCTGAAGCGCCGATCATCGTCCAGATGAGGCCTGTCGCACAAACCTCGATCGTCGTGGCACCAGTTGCACTCCCCCGGGAGACTTTCGTCGTCTGATGACGACATTTCCTACGTTCATAATTCAAAGATTAAACTTGTACAATTAAATATATGTACTACAAAAACTAAATTAGATCATTATTATTCATCATGGGTTAACTATCGGTCTGTCGAGTCTTTTCTTGAAAACTCTCAGCTCACGTGGTATATATATTGGACTCTTGGTGATGGTCGCTCCTCCCTTCGTCCCCGAGTGCATTACACCAAAATGTCTAGCACACGGGAACGAAGAAGAAGCGACCCCCACGACAACAGTCGGGATTCTTCGTCCTCTCATATATATGGTGGAACTCTCCCTCACTGATTCCTCTCTGACATTTGCGACTGTCGGTGATGGTAGCTCCTCCTTTCCTTCCCGAGTGCATTACACCAAATTGTCTAGCACATGGGAATGAAGGAGAAGCTACCCCCACGACAACAATCGGGATTCTTCGTCCTCTCATATATGGTGGAGACTCGACATACTTAAAGTCAACCCAAAAATCGTTTAATTATCTTTCTAAAAAAGGACATATCGTCCTCTCATATATAGGACTCATATTGACATGGAGATTTGGCTGGTCTCACCTCGAGGTTGGAGGGGGGTCGGTGACGGGGACGACGGCGGGGATGATGGAGGGGCTCCTAGATTTCTGCAAAAACATAAAACATATAAGCTATCAACTAATCAAATGCATACGCCTTGCATAGTGCTCTGCAATTTAGCAATCAAAGTAGGAGTACTTTTCCAATTTGAGCATTCAATAAGCAAAACCAAATCGTAAAATAAAGTAATATTCAAATTAGCATGCATTCAATTATAAGCAAAACTACATCATCTCTTGCATCCGTACATCGTTGAATGTTATCACTAATACACCTCGAATACTATCATACATATAGCATCGCTAATACAGCTAGAACCGTAGCACTCGACGGGTATTGGCGTGGGCGGTGGACACCCAAAGAGAAGGAACAATCACAGGATCACTCCGGTGAGATCCCTGATGAACCTGCCAGGTAATGTCAAACCTGCCCTCCAACGCAACCATGTAGCGACGAAGGTGCTCGTCCTCTTCGCTGACACGGTGAGGTACCACCTCCGCGGTGTCCGGAAGCCTCGCCACCATCACTGGCCCACGCGACCACCACCAAACAAGGATCCGGTCAACGACGGGCTGGCTCCTCACCAACCTACGCCCCCCGGAAGGTAGCACCTATTGGGGAACGTGGTAATTTCAAAAAAATTCCTACGCACACGCAAGATCATGGTGATGCATAGCAACGAGAGGGGAGAGTGTAATCTACGTACCCTCGTAGACCGACAGCGGAAGCTTTATGACAACGCGGTTGATGTAGTCGTACGTCTTCACGGCCCGACCGATCAAGCACCGAAACTACGACACTTCCGAGTTTTAGCACACGTTCAGCTCGATGACGATCCCCGGACTCCGATCCAGCAAAGTGTCGGGGAAGAGTTCCATCAGCATGACGGCGTGGTGACGATCTTGATGTTCTACTGTCACAGGGCTTCGCCTAAGCACCGCTACAATATTATCGAGGAGTATGGTGGAAGGGGGCACCGCACACGGCTAAGAAAACGATCACGTGGATCAACTTGTGTCTAGGGGTGCCCCCTGCCCCCGTATATAAAGGAGCAAGGGAGGGTGCGGCCGGCCCTAGGAGGAGGCGCGCCGGAGGAGTCCTACTCCTACTGGGAGTAGGACTCCCCCCTTTCCCTAGTTGGATTAGGACTTGGGGGGAAGGAGGAGAGGGAAGAAAGGAAAGGGGGGGCGCCGCCCCTCCTCCTTGTCCAATTCGGACTTGGGGGGGGGGAGGGGCGCGCGGCAGCCCCTAGGCCTCCTCTCCTCTTCCTCCACTAGGCCCATTAAGGCCCATTAGGTTACCGGGGGGTTCCGGTAACCTCCCGGTACTCCGGTAAAATGCCGATTTCACCCGGAACACTTCCGATGTCCAAACATAGGCTTCCAATATATCAATCTTTATGTCTCGAACATTTCGAGACTCCTCGTCATGTCCGTGATCACATCCGGGACTCCGAACAAACTTCGGTACATCAAAATATATAAACTCATAATGAAACTGTCATCGTAACGTTAAGCATGCGGACCCTACGGGTTCGAGAACAATGTAGACATGACCGAGACATGTCTCCGGTCAATAACCAATAGCGGAACCTGGATGCTCATATTGGCTCCCACACATTCTACGAAGATCTTTTATCGGTCAGACCGCATAACAACATACTTTGTTCCCTTTGTCACCGGTATGTTACTTTCCCGAGATTCGATCATCGGTATCTCAATACCTAGTTCAATCTCGTTACTGGCAAGTCTCTTTACTCGTTTCGTAATACATCATCTCGCAACTAACTCATTAGTTGCAATGCTTGCAAGGCTTATGTGATGTGCATTACCGAGAGGGCCCAGAGATACCTCTCCGACAATCGGAGTGACAAATCCTAATCTCGAAATACGCCAACCCAACATGTACCTTTGGAGACACCTGTAGAGCTCCTTTATAATCACCCAGTTATGTTGTGACGTTTGGTAGCACACAAAGTGTTCCTCCGGCAAACGGGATTTGCATAATCTCATAGTCATAGGAACATGTATAAGTCATGAATAAAGCAATAGCAGCATACTAACGATCGGGTGCTAAGCTAATGGAATGGGTCATGTCAATCACATCATTCTCCTAATGATGTGATCCCGTTAATCAAATGACAACACATGTCTATGGTTAGGAAACATAACCATCTTTGCTTAACGAGCTAGTCAAGTAGAGGCACAGTAGTGACGTTTTAGTTTGTCTATGTATTCACACAAGTATTATGTTTCCGGATAATACAATTATAGCATGAATAATAAACATTTATCATGATATAAGGAAATAAATAATAACTTTATAATTGCCTCTAGGGCATATTCCCTTCAGTCTCCCACTTGCACTAGAGTCAATAATCTAGATTACATAGTAATGATTCTAACACCCATGGAGCTTTGGTGCTGATCATGTTTTGCTCGTGGAAGAGGCTTAGTCAACGGGTCTGCAACATTCAGATCCGTATGTATCTTGCAAATCTCTATGTCTCCCACCTGGACTAGATCCCGGATGGAACTGAAGCGTCTCTTGATGTGCTTGGTTCTCTTGTGAAATCTGGATTCCTTTGCCAAGGAAATTGCACCAGTATTGTCACAAAAGATTTTCATTAGACCCGATGCACTAGGTATGACACCTAGATCGGATATGAACTCCTTCATCCAGACTCCTTCGTTTGCTGCTTCTGAAGCAGCTATGTACTCCACTTCACATGTAGATCCCACCACAACGCTTTGTTTAGAACTACACCAACTAACAGCTCCACCATTTAATGCAAACACGTATCCGGTTTGTGATTTAGAATCGTCCGGATCAGTGTCAAAGCTTGCATCAACGTAACCATTTACGATGAGCTCTTTGTCACCTCCATATATGAGAAACATATCCTTAGTCCTTTTCAGGTATTTCAGGATGTTTTTGACCGCTGTCCAGTGATCCACTCCTGGATTACTTTCGTACCTCCCTGTTAGACTTATAGCAAGACACACATCAGGTCTGGTACACAGCATTGCATACATGATAGAGCCTATGGCTGAAGCATAGGGAACATCTTTCATTTTCTCTCTATCTTCTGCATTGGTCGGGCATTGAGTCTTACTCAATTTCACACCTTGTAACACAGGCAAGAATCCTTTCTTTGCTTGATCCATTTTGAACTTCTTCAAAATTTTGTCAAGGTATGTGCTTTGTGAAAGTCCAATTAAGCGTCTTGATCTATCTCTATAGATCTTAATGCCCAATATGTAAGCAGCTTCACCGAGGTCTTTCATTGAAAAACTCTTATTCAAGTATCCCTTTATGCTATCCAGAAATTCTATATCATTTCTGATTAGTAATATGTCATCTACATATAATACCAGAAATGCTATAGAGCTCCCACTCACTTTCTTGTAAATACAGGCTTCTCCAAAATTCTGTACAAAACCAAATGCTTTGATCACACTATCAAAGCGTTTATCCCAACTCCGAGAGGCTTGCACCAGTCTATAAATGGATCGCTGGAGCTTGCACACTTTGTTAGCTCCCTTTGGATCGACAAAACCTTCCGGCTGCATCATATACAACTCTTCTTCCAGAAATCCATTCAGGAATGCAGTTTTGACATCCATGTGCCAAATTTCATAATCATAGAATGCGGCAATTGCTAACATGATTCGGACAGACTTAAGCATCGCTACGGGTGAGAAGGTCTCATCATAGTCAATCCCTTGAACTTGTCGAAAACCTTTTCCGACAAGTCGAGGTTTGTAGACAGTAACATTACCGTCAGCGTCAGTCTTCTTCTTGAAGATCCATTTATTTTCAATTGCTTGCCGATCATTGGGCAAGTCAACCAAAATCCACACTTTGTTCTCATACATGGATCCCATCTCAGATTTCATGGCTTCAAGCCATTTTTGCAGAATCTGGGCTCACCATCGCTTCTTCATAGTTCGTAGGTTCATCATGATCTAGTAGCATGACTTCCAGAACAGGATTACCGTACCACTCTGGTGCGGATCTTACTCTGGTTGATCTGCGAGGTTCAGTAGTATCTTGTTCTGAAGTTTCATGATCATCATCATTAGCTTCCTCACTAATTGGTGTAGGTGTCACAGAAACTGGTTTCTGTGATGTACTACTTTCCAATAAGGGAGCAGGTACAGTTACCTCATCAAGTTCTACTTTCCTCCCACTCACTTCTTTCGAGAGAAACTCCTTCTCTAGAAAGTTTCCGAATTTAGCAACAAAAGTCTTGCCTTCGGATCTGTGATAGAAGCTGTATCCAATAGTTTCCTTTGGATATCCTATGAAGACACATTTCTCCGATTTGGGTTCGAGCTTATCAGGTTGAAGCTTTTTCACATAAGCATCGCAGCCCCAAACTTTCAGAAATGACAACTTTGGTTTCTTGCCAAACCACAGTTCATAAGGCGTCGTCTCAACGGATTTTGATGGTGCCCTATTTAACGTGAATGCGGCCGTCTCTAAAGCATAACCCCAAAACGATAGCGGTAAATCAGTAAGAGACATCATAGATCGCACCATATCTAGTAAAGTACGATTACGACGTTCGGACACACCATTACACTGTGGTGTTCCGGGTGGCGTGAGTTGCGAAACTATTCTGCATTGTTTAAAATGTACACGAAACTCGTAGCTCAAATATTCTCCTCCACGATCAGATCGTAGGAATTTTATTTTCTTGTTATGATGATTTTCAGCTTTGCTCTGAAATTCTTTGAACTTTTCAAATGTTTCAGACTTATGTTTCATTAAGTAGATATACCCATATCTGCTTAAGTCATCTGTGAAGGTGAGAAAATAACGATATCCGCCACGAGCCTCAACATTCATCGGACCACATACATCTATATGTATGATTTCCAACAAATCTGTTGCTCTCTCCATAGTACCGGAGAACGGCGTTTTTGTCATCTTGCCCATAAGGCACGGTTCGCAAGTACCAAGTGATTCATAATCAAGTGGTTCCAAAAGTCCATCAGTATGGAGTTTCTTCATGCGCTTTACACCGATATGACCTAAACGGCAGTGCCACAAATAAGTTGCACTATCATTATCAACTCTGCATCTTTTGGCTTCAACATTATGAATATGTGTGTCACTACTATCGAGATTTAATAAGAATAGACCACTCTTCAAGGGTGCATGACCATAAAAGATATTACTCATATAAATAGAACAACCATTATTCTCTGATTTAAATGAATAACCGTCTCGCATCAAACAAGATCCAGATATAATGTTCATGCTCAACGCTGGCACCAAATAACAATTATTTAGGTCTAATACTAATCCCGAAGGTAGATGTAGAGGTAGCGTGCCGACCACGATCACATCGACTTTGGAACCATTTCCCACGCGCATCGTCACCTCGTCCTTAGCCAATCTTCGCTTAATCCGTAGTCCCTGTTTCGAGTTGCAAATATTAGCAACAGAACCAGTATCAAATACCCAGGTGCTACTGCGAGCATTAGTAATGTATACATCAATAACATGTATATCATATATACCTTTGTTCACCTTGCCATCCTTCTTATCCGCCAAATACTTGGGGCAGTTCCGCTTCCAGTGACCAGTCTGCTTGCAGTAGAAGCACTCAGTTTCAGGCTTAGGTCCAGATTTGGGTTTCTTCTCTTGAGTAGCAACTTGTTTGCTGTTCTTTTTGAAGTTCCCCTTCTTCTTCCCTTTGCCCTTTTTCTTGAAACTAGTGGTATTGTTGACCATCAACACTTGATGCTCCTTCTTGATTTCTACCTCCGCAGCTTTCAGCATTGCGAAGAGCTCAGGAATAGTCTTATTCATCCCTTGCATATTATAGTTCATCACGAAGCTCTTGTAGCTAGGTGGAAGTGATTGGAGAATTCTGTCAATGATGCAATCATCTGGAAGATTCACTCCCAATTGAATCAAGTGATTATTATACCCAGACATTTTGAGTATATGCTCACTAACAGAACTGTTCTCCTCCATCTTGCAGCTATAGAACTTATTGGAGACTTCATATCTCTCAATCCGGGCATTTGCTTGAAATATTAACTTCAAATCCTGGAACATCTCATATGCTCCATGACGTTCAAAACGTCGTTGAAGTCCCGATTCTAAGCCGTAAAGCATGGCACACTGAACTATCAAGTAGTCATCAGCTTTGCTCTGCAAGACGTTCATAACATCTGGTGTTGCTCCAGCAGCAGGCCTGGCACCCAGCGGTGCTTCCAGGACGTAATTCTTCTGTGCAGCAATGAGGATAATCCTCAAGTTACGGACCTAGTCCATTTAATTGCTACCATCATCTTTCAACTTTGCTTTCTCAAGGAACGGATTAAAATTCAACGGAACAACAGCACGGGCCATCTATCTACAATCAAACATAAACAAGCAAGATACTATCAGGTACTAAGTTCATGATAAATTGAAGTTCAATTAATCATATTACTAAAGAACACCCACTTAGATAGACATCCCTCTAATCCTCTAAGTGATCACGTGATCCAAATCAACTAAACCATGTCCGATCATCACGTGAGATGGAGTAGTTTCATTGGCGAACATCACTATGTTGATCATATCTACTATATGATTCACGCTCGACCTTTCGGTCTCTGTGTTCCGAGGCCATATATGTATATGCTTGGCTCGTTAAGTATAACCTGAGTATTCCGCGTGTGCAACTGTTTTGCACCCGTTGTATTTGAACGTAGAGCCTATCACACCCGATCATCACGTGGTGTCTCAGCACGAAGAACTTTTGCAACGGTGCATACTCAGGGAGAACACTTCTTGATAATTAGCGAGAGATCATCTTAAAATGCTACCGTCAATCAAAGCAAGATAAGATGCATAAAAGATAAACATCACATGCAATCAATATAAGTGATATGATATGGCCATCATTATCTTGTGCTTGTGATCTCCATCTTCGAAGCACCATCATGATCACCATCGTCACCGGCGCGACACCTTGATCATCATCGTAGCATCGTTGTCGTCTCGCCATTCTTATGCTTCCACGACTATCGCTACCGCTTAGTGATAAAATAAAGCATTACAGTGCAATTGCATTGCATACAATAAAGCGACAACCATATGGCTCCTGCCAGTTGCCGATAACTTGGTTACAAAACATGATCATCTCATACAATAAAATTTAGCATCATGTCTTGACCATATCACATCACAACATGCCCTGCAAAAACAAGTTAGACATCCTCTACTTTGTTGTTGCAAGTTTTACGTGGCTGCTATGGGCTTAAGCAAGAACCAATCTTACCTACGCATCAAAATGTCAGGACCCCGATTCCAAGTCACATCGATCTAGCCGGTAACACCTCATATCACTTTGCGGCGTCACGCACGGTATTCCACGGGTGTCACCTTACCATGGCCCAGGACCGTTTGCGCCTTTTGGCTCACGTATATGATAGTGTCGCTAGCATCCATATGACAGAGAACCCGGGCCGACATGACTAGTCGTGAACCCAAAGCGGCACATACCTATGGAGACAGGCATACATGAATCACATCGAGCATGTCGGTCATCAGCGAGTGATTTCGGGCTGTAGCACTGGGCTAACAGGACTCCGGGGAAACCCGGGCTGTAGCAGGCTAGGCAGGACTCCGGATATCACCGCGTGACATTTCCCCGAAGGGACAGACATAGGAACGAAGTGAAACACATGCCGGCCAGTCAAGTGTCCTGAGCAGTAGTGCTGGGCTAGCAGGACTCCGGTGAACCGGGCTGTAGCAGACTACTATGGCTCGAGGAACACTAGACTACATTTCCCCATAAGAAAGGCTGCCAAGGATAAACAACTAGGTTGTCGGATCCCACTCATACCAAGCATTTCAATCATACACACAATATGCCCGATATGAGTACATACAACATGGCATCACAACAAAACTCTACAACTCAAGTACTTTATTTAAAGGCTCCAGGGAGCCATACATATCATGTTCATACAGATAGGGGTCACATGACCCAACACTCAAGTCATACAATCATACAAGCACATGCGGAAGCAACTAGTCTGAGTACAAACTCTAGAAAGAAAGAAGGCTTCTCGAAGCCTGTCTATCTACATAGGGCCCTCCATGGCCGGGATCACCACCTGGTTGGCTAGTCACTCGTCGACATCAAGGTCTACATAAAACCCATCGGAGGGGGCGGTGTTGTCGTCTGAAAACAATAAATAAGCAAACATGAGTACAAGGCACTCAGCAAGTCTTACATCAGAACCTAATATACATGCTCATTCTCAAGAAGGTGGTGGGGTTATTGCAGCAAGCCAACTTTGACTCTTGGCTAAGCTATCATACGAAACTCCACTAGTAAAATAGTTTTCGCACACGAGTCCACTACTCACCAACACAATACTCCACCGGGGATCCTCCCTCGTTATCCTACGAGAGGGCCATCCTCGGTACTCACACTTATCTTGAGACTTTTAATAGTATACATTTAACTTGTCTATGAACTGTATAGGCAACCAAGTAGACCTTTACCACGGACGCGGCTGTTCGAATAGTTTTATACCCTGCAGGGGTGTACTTCTTCATACACGCTTTCACCACTTACCGCCGTTTACACGACATGTACTCGCCAACCTTCAAGCGGAAGCCCAGCGAGGGTGTCGGCCACGGCCTACCTAAACACTTAAGTCTCTAGTCCAGGTTTATCGCCTATCCAGGTTCCATCCGCAGGGAGTTCGGCCGAGGTTTCCACATACGGCCCCGAACGATGTGAACAGGGTCCCGAGACGCCAAACGGGCGCCCGGCATACCCGACCACGGTGTATCTACTGCAACATAGCCCACCCCTAGGGTCAGCGCTACGCACGGCCGCCAACACATAACCTACAAACACCAGAAACTATTTGCAACTCCTGGACAGAGTACTAGGGTGATTAAGAAGCCGAGAGAGTCCATTGGTTTCGGGCCCAATGTACGGTAGTAACTGCATCTTAAATCACACATACAAATCTCAGTTCTTATGGACGGCCTCAATGAAACAACCCACCATGTACTCCTACATGGCCTCTCATCGATACCTTTACCAAAACATGTTCAACACATCCCTCATATTACCGACATAAACATATCACTCTAGCCCATCACCTAGATGAACCAGACCTGACACAACTCTAAGCATAGCAGGCATAGCAAGGTAGGAATCACATACATGGCTCAATCAACTCCTACACATGCTAGTGAGTTTCATCTAATTACTGTGGCAATGACAGGTCATGCAGAGGATAAGGGTTCAGCTACCGTAGCACACAGCAGTTTGAATCGCGTTGTCCTAACGCAGTAAACAAGAGCAGAAGCGAGAACATGGGTTTGTATCGGGATGATCAATGGGTTGCTTGCCTATTGTAGTGGTAGTAGGGTACTGCCCTTCAGACGGATACTCGGGGTTATCCTCGGAGGCAGAACCTACCATGAAAGACACACCGAACATAATCAACACATGGCAATATGCAACAATATGATGCATGCTATGACATGGCAAGATGAAAGTGTCTTGGCCTAATGCAAGCTAAAACATAAGGGGATGAACTCATTTGAATCAAAGATTCAATTATTAGCTCATTAAACATGGCTTTATTAGTGCATTAACTTATTCTGCTTAAACAGCAAGGTTAACTTGTTTTGTCATGCATGAAACCATTACGGATGGATAGATTGAATTTTTCTGATCATTTTTCATATATAAATCTTTGCATTTGGAGCTATGGTTGATTTTCTATAATTTTTAGAAGTTTTGACTATTTTCTGGAATTTTCTATTAAAGAATAAATCCAGTAATTGAATTAATGCGTCAGCACTGCGTCACTGTGACGTCAGCGGTCAAAGGCACCAGCCCAGGTCAAACCTGACTGGTGGGCCCCTTCTGTCAGTCTCTCAGCTAACTAACGGAGTTGGTTAGTGTTTAGTTAGCACTAAACTGGGTTAGTTAGGCTCTGGGCCCACATGTCAGTGAGAGAGGGTTAGTTAACGACGTCATTAACCTCTAACAGAGTGATTAACTCTAATTTAAACTAATCTAAATTAGTTAGGAGCCGGCCCCACCTATCAGTGTCTCAGGCGGAGTCAAACTGGGGTCAAACCCCTGGTCAGCGGGGTTAATCCCGCCGGCGTTGAGTCGCCGGCGAGGCCGAGACGGCGGAGGGCTTTGGAAATCGCCCACAGGCGACCAAATCGACCGCGGTTTGGTCCTACGCGTAGCTGGGGCTCGCGCGCATCTAGTGGGGCAAGTGGGAGGAGCTGGGGTGGAGCGAATTCGCCGGAATCGAGCTCGTGGCGGCGGCCGGAGCTCGGCCATTGATGGTTTTGCTGCTGCAGCAAGCTAGGGGGGAAACGGACGTTTTAGCAAGGCGCTACAAGGTGCGGTGAGTGCGGTAGGCACCCGCGCTTGACCAAATGGCCACCGGGGTGACGCCGGCGTCGAGCTCGCACGGCGGCGTGCTACGGTGAGAAAGGGGGCGGCGTCTACGGCGAGCAAACGAAGCAGGGAAGAGGGGGGATCGATAGAGGAGCTCACGGCGGTTGCAGAGCGCGTCTCAGCGGGCTCGGGGAAGGTCGGACGTCGTCAGGGCGTTGCCGGCGATCTCGGCGGACCGAGGAAGAAGAAGGCGTCGGGGAGGCGCTTGGAGGCGTCCGGCGTCGCGTGAGTCGATGAGGAGGTCGAGGACGGCAGCGCGGAGCTAACGGGCTTGTCGGAGGGGCGAGGGGGTGGCTCTGGTGACGACTACGGTGAACGGCAGCGAGGATCGCGCTCGGCCATCGCGGGAGAGGGTGAGGGAGACGAGGGGGAGAGTGAGGGAGGAAGAGAGGGGGACGTGGGGGTCGGCGTGGCACCCCTGGACGTCTCCAGGGCGTCGGCAGAAGCAGGAGGTGGCCGGCGTGTGGCCGTGGGCGCCGGCCACGCGCTCCTCGTCCTCCTGGCGGGAGGAGGAGGATGACTGGCATGGCCAGTCGGCTGGGCCGAGCCAGGTGGGCTGGACCAGCACAGGTGAGGCCCAGGTGGTTTCCCTCTCTTTTTTTGATTTGTTTCTGTTTTCTATTTTTTCTGCAACTGTTGGGCTTTAAAAAAAATACTAAAACGTTTCCAAAAATCCTGAAAATAATTGTGGGCTCTGTTTAGAATATTTCCAACAGCAAACATTTATTTCCAGAATTATTTGAGCATTTAAATTATTTTATAGCATTTAAATGCCCAAAATCAAATACTTATGGTTTAATTCAATGACCTTCTGTTGACCTAGAAAATTGTGCACCAATTTTGCCAGAGGTTCTAACCCAAGACAAAGAGAGTGAACTTTTTAGAAGGGCATTTCAGGTTCATTGAAAATAATTTTAGTAAACCCTAGTTGTTTCCAGGGGGGTGTTGGGGGTTCTGTCTTCCCCATTTCAAATTTAAGAGGAATTAAACATGATGCACACTCTAATGCTTGAACTAACTAGGGTGTGACACAAAACCACAACGATAGTTTGTCAAGTTGGTGATGTTTTAACCTTCGCAAGGACAGGGCGTAGCCACACTCGGTTCAACTAAAGTTGGAGAAACTGACCCCCGCCAGCCACCTATGTGCAAAGCACGTCGATAGAACCAGTCTCGTGTAAGCGTACGCGTAATGTCGGTCCGGGCCGCTTCATCCAACAATACCGCCAAACCAAAGTATGACATGCTGGTAAGCAGTATGACTTATATCGCCCACAACTCACTTGTGTTCTACTCGTGCATATAACATCAACACATAAAACCTAGGCTCGGATGCCACTGTTGGGGAACGTGGCAATTTCAAAAAAATTCCTACGCACACGCAAGATCATGGTGATGCATAGCATCGAGAGGGGAGAGTGTAATCTACGTACCCTCGTAGACCGATAGCGGAAGCGTTATGACAACGAAGTTGATGTAGTCGTACGTCTTCACGGCCCGACCGATCAAGCACCGAAACTACGGCACCTCCGAGTTTTAGCACACGTTCAGCTCGATGACGATCCCCGGACTCCGATCCAGCAAAGTGTCGGGGAAGAGTTCCGTCAGCACGACGGCGTGGTGACGATCTTGATGTTCTACTGTCGCAGGGCTTCGCCTAAGCACCGCTACAATATTATCGAGGAGTATGGTGGAAGGGGGCACCGCACACGGCTAAGAAAACAATCACGTGGAACAACTTGTGTCTAGGGGTGCCCCCTGCCCCCGTATATAAAGGAGCAAGGGGGGGTGCGGCCGGCCCTAGGAGGAGGTGCGCCAGAGGAGTCCTACTCCTACCGGGAGTAGGACACCCCCCCTTTCCCTAGTTGGATTAGGACTTGGGGGAAGGAGGAGAGGGAAGAAAGGAAAGGGGGGGGCGCCCCCCCCCCCTCCTTGTACAATTCGGACATGGGGGGGGGAGGGGCGTGCGGCAGCCCCTAGGCCTCCTCTCCTCTTCCTCCACTAGGCCCATTAAGGCCCATTAGGTTACCGGGGGGTTCTGGTAACCTCCCGGTACTCCGGTAAAATGTTGATTTCACCCGAAACACTTCCGATGCCCAAACATAGGCTTCCAATATATCAATCTTTATGTCTCGAACATTTCGAGACTCCTCGTCATGTCTGTGATCACATCCGGGACTCCGAACAAACTTCGGTACATCAAAATATATAAACTCATAATGAAACTGTCATCGTAACGTTAAGCGTGCGGACCCTACGGGTTCGAGAACAATGTAGACATGACCGAGACATGTCTCCGGTCAATAACCAATAGCGGAACCTGGATGCTCATATTGGCTCCCACATATTCTACGAAGATCTTTTATCGGTCAGACCGCATAACAACATACTTTGTTCCCTTTGTCATCGGTATGTTACTTTCCCGAGATTCGATCGTCGGTATCTCAATACCTAGTTCAATCTCGTTACCGGCAAGTCTCTTTACTCGTTTCGTAATACATCATCTCGCAACTAACTCATTAGTTGCAATGCTTGCAAGGCTTATGTGATGTGCATTACCGAGAGGGCCCAGAGATACCTCTCCGACAATCGGAGTGACAAATCCTAATCTCGAAATACGCCAACCCAACATGTACCTTTGAAGACACCTGTAGAGCTCCTTTATAATCACCCAGTTATGTTGTGATGTTTGGTAGCACACAAAGTGTTCCTCCGGCAAACGGGAGTTGCATAATCTCATAGTCATAGGAACATGTATAACTCATGAAGAAAGCAATAGCAGCATACTAAACGATCGGGTGCTAAGCTAATGGAATGGGTCATGTCAATCTCCTAATGATGTGATCCCGTTAATCAAATGACAACACATGTCTATGGTTAGGAAACATAACCATCTTTGATTAACGAGCTACTCAAGTAGAGGCACACTAGTGACGTTTTAGTTTGTCTATGTATTCACACAAGTATTATGTTTACGGATAATACAATTCTAGCATGAATAATAAACATTTATCATGATATAAGGAAATAAATAATAACTTTATTATTGCCTCTAGGGCATATTCCCTTCAGCACCTCCCAATACCAGTCCGGCGGAGCCCAGTCACGGACATGGCCTCTCTGATCAAGCCGGCCTCCTCTGCCGAGTCAACGACGAGGATGCGGGATAGGCATCATCGACGTCGATGCAGGAATAATTGCTTGAACTAAAAAAATAAACTGGTTCTATTAATTTTCTTGCTAAAAATAAACCACTCCTGTAGTAAAATAAAGTAGTTTTATTGAATCAACTAGTTCAACTACTTAGCACTTACTATAAATAAAATAAAGTATAGTACTTACTATAAATAAACTACTTCTATATATAGTAAAATAAAGTAGTTTAATTAAATCAACTAGTTCAACTACTAAGCACTTACTATAAATAAAATAAAGTAGTACTTTCTAAAAATAAACTACTTCTATATATAGTAAAATAAAGTAGTTTTATTAAATCAAGTAGTTCAACTACTAAGCCGCTCGACCCTCGACCCCTCGACGACCCTCGATCCCTCAGCCCCTCGACGACCCTCGACCCTCGAACCCCTCGACCCTTGAACCCTTGGCCCTCGACCCCTCGACGACCCTCGCTCGACCCTCGGTGACCCTCGACCGCTCGGCGATCGAAGAAAAAAAAGAAAAAAAAGAGGAGAAGAAGAATGGAATGGAGAAGAAGAAAAAATAGAAAATAAATCTATTCCTTTCTTCTTCTCCTCTTTTTTTCTTCTTTTTCCTCTTCTTCATTATTTTTTTCGACATCCCCCCTCATGTCATGTCCGACGTCCCCCCTCATCACATGTCTGACCCTTATTTTTTCCCTCTCCTTCTTTTTATTCTTCTTTCTTCTTCCTTCTACCTAAAAGTAGAACAAACCTAAAATGCACTAAATCAACTAACCTAAAATGCACTAACCTAAAATCGATATCCACTAATTACAACCTAAATAATACATATATGAACAAAACAATTCATCATTCATCTCATTATGTACATCCATGCATACATATGAACAAAAAACATCATATATATCATCATCTATGAACAAAAAAGCATAATATGAACAAAAAAACTTGTATGAACAAAACAGAGAGGAAAAGGGGGCCGGCCGCCGTACCGAACGGGGAGGGGCGGCGCGCACCATTGGGGTAGGCACAGGCGTGGGGCGGCGTGTTGACGGTGACCTCGGGGCAGGGCAGGGGCGTGGGGCGGCGTGGCGACGACGAGCTCGGGGCAGGGCACGCAGGGGCGCGGCGGCGGCGCGGACACGGCGAGCTCGGTGCAAGGCAGGGGCGAGGGCTTCGACGGCGAGCACTGGCAGGGGGGCGGCGGCGGCGCGTCAACGGCAAGCTCAGGGCGGCGGCGGCGCGTCAACGGCGGTGTCCTGTCCGCGCGCATCGTCGGGGGCGAAATGCAAGATGCAATCCAAAATTTTCACAAGTCTTCCTTATATACATGAAGCTTTAGTCCCGGTTCTTAGGACCAACCGGGATCAATGCACCCCTTTGGAACTGGTTGGTGCCACCAACCGGGACCAGAGGCCTCTTTTCGGAAGCCCAAAGGGCGGGAAACAGAGACCTTTGGTCCCAGTTAGTGCCACAAACCGGTACCAAATAGGGTTATTGTTCCCGGTTGGTGCTAAGAACCGGTACCAATGCCACCCATTAGTCCCGGTTGTTGGCACAAACCGGGACCAAAGGTTGTGTGCTGGAACTAGCGCGGTGCGGTACTATGTTTAGTCCCACCTCGCTAGCCGAGAGGGGCTCGGAGTGGTTTATAAGCCCTGCCGAGCTGACCACTTCGAGCTCCTCTCTACTGTAGGCTTACGGGCCTAAATCTAGTCTTTGTGCCTGTGGGCCTATTGGGCCTACTGCGAGCCTGCATCCTGGCCCTAGCAGTGGGTTTCTAGTCATATGTAGGCCGTGATGGCCTAGTAGGTGGCACTTTTTTATTTTTTCCATGTTTTTTGCTTTCTTTTTTGTTTTATTTATTTTATTTTGTTTCTACTTATATATCTTTAAGTTATTCTTTTTGGTTTTAGGTAATAAAAATTATAAACTTTTTGTTAGTGCCATTAATTTTTTCCAGTATTTTTGCTTTGTTTTTTGTTTTATTTATTTTATTAAAGTTTATTTATTTATTTTTCATGCATTTACTAATTTTATCTATGTTATTAAAGTTTATTTTATTTTACTTTATTTTGTTTCTACTTATATTTTTTATTTTATTTTGTTTCTACTTAATAAAAATTGAAAAGCTTCTCAAATGAACTCTGAAAAGGTTGAAAGTTGGCATGGTATCATCATTTCATCCACATAGCATGTGTGCTACCTCTTGAGCACTGCGTTGGTTTTCCCCGAAGAGGAAGGGATGATGCAGCAAAGTAGTGTAAGTATTTCCCTCAGTTTTTGAGAACCAAGGTATCAATCCAGTAGGAGGCTACGCGCGAGTCACTCGTACCTGCACAAAACAAATAAATCCTCGCAACCAACGCGATAAGGGGTTGTCGATCTCTACACGGCCACTTACGAGAGTGAGATCTGATAGATATGATAAGATAATATTTTTGGTATTTTTATGATAAAGATGCAAATTAAAATAAAACCAAGTAAAAAAGCAAAGGAAATTACTAAGTATTGGAATATTAATATGATGAAGATAGACCCGGGGGCCATAGGTTTCACTAGTGGCTTCTCTCAAGAGCATAAGTATTCTACGGTGGGTGAACGAATTACTGTTGAGCAATTGACAGAATTGAGCATAGTTATGAGAATATCTAGGTATGATCATGTATATAGGCATCACGTCCGAGACAAGTAGACCGACTCGTGCCTGCATCTACTACTATTACTCCACTCATCGACCGCTATCCAGCATGCATCTAGAGTATTAAGTTAATGAAAACAGAGTAACGCCTTAAGCAAGATGACATGATGTAGATGGATAAACTCATGAAATATGATGAAAACCCCATCTTGTTATCCACGATGGCAACAATACAATACGTGCCTTGCTGCCCCTACTGTCATTGGGAAAGGACACCGCAAGATTGAACCCAAAGCTAAGCACTTCTCCCATTGCAAGAAAGGTCAATCTAGTAGGCCAAACCAAACTGATAATTCGAAGAGACTTGCAAAGATAACCAATCAGACATAAAAGAATTCAGAGAAGATTCAAATATTTATTCATAGATAGACTTGATCATAAACCCACAATTCATCGATCTCAACAAACACACCGCAAAAGAAGATCACATCGAATAGATCTCCACAAGAGTGGGGGAGAACTTTGTATTGAGATCCAAAAAGAGAGAAGAAGCCATCTAGCTAATAACTATGGACCCGAAGGTCTAAGGTAAACTACTCACACTTCATCGGAGGGGCTATGGTGATGGTGTAGAAGCCCTCCGTGATCGATGCCCCCTCCGGTGGAGCTTCGGAACAGGCCCCAAGATGGGATCTCATGGATACAAAAAGTTGCGGCGGTGGAATTAGGGTTTTGGCTCCATATCTGATCGTTTGGGGGTACGTAGGTATATATAGGAGGAAGGAGTACGTCGGTGGAGCAACAGGGGGCCCACGAGGGTGGAGGGCGCGCCTGGGGGGGGTAGGTGCGCCCCCCTACCTCGTGGCCTCCTCTTTTGTGTCTTGACGTAGGGTCCAAGTCTCCTGGATCATGTTCGGTGAGAAAATCACGTTCCCGAAGGTTTCATTCCGTTTGGACTCCGTTTGATATTCCTTTTCTTCAAAACCCTAAAACAGGCAAAAAAACAGCAATTCTGGGCTAGGCCTCCGGTTAATAGGTTAGTCCCAAAAATAATATAAAAGTGAATAATAAAGCCCAATAATGTCCAAAACAGTAGATAATATAGCATGGAGAAATCAAAAATTATAGATACGTTGGAGACGTATCAAGCATCCCCAAGCTTAATTCCTGCTCGTCCTCGAGTAGGTAAATGATAAAAACACTATTTTTGATGCAGAGTGCTACTTGGCATAATTTTAATGTAATTCTACTTAATTGTGGTATGAATATTCAAATCCGAAAGATTCAAGATAAAAGTTTAATATTGACATAAAAAGAATAATACTTCAAGCATACTAACAAAGCAATCATGTCTTCTAAAAATAGCATGGCCAAAGAAAGTTATCCCTACAAAATCATATAGTCTGGCTATGCTCCATCTTCACCACACAAAATATTTCAATCATGCACAACCCCCATGACAAGCCAAGCAATTGTTTCATACTTTTGGTGTTCTCAAACTTTTTCAATCTTCACGCAATACATGAGCGTGAGCCATAGATATAGCACTCTAAGTGGAATAGAATGGTGGTTGTGGAGAAGACAAAAAGGGAGAAGATAGTCCCACATCAACTAGGCGTATCAACGGGCTATGGAGATGTCCATCAATAGATATCAATGTGAATGAGTAGGGATTGCCATGCAACGGATGCACTAGAGCTATAAGTATATGAAAGCTCAACAAAAGAAACTAAGTGGGTGTGCATCCAACTTGCTTTCTCATGAAGACCTAGGGCATTCTGAGGAAGCCCATCATTGGAATATACAATCCAAGTTCTATAATGAAAAATTCCCACTAGTATTTGAAAGTGATAACATAGGAGATTCTCTATCATGAATATCATGGTGCTACTTTGAAGCACAAGTGTGGTAAAAGGATAGTAACATTGTCCCTTCTCTCTTTTTCTCTCATTTTTTATTTGGGCCTTTTCTCTTTTTTTATGGCCTCTTTTATTTCTCTTCCTTTTTTATTTTTCATCCGGAGTCTCATCCCTACTTGTGGGGGAATCTTAGTCTCCATCATCCTTTCCTCACTGGTACAATGCTCTAATAATGATGATCATCACACTTTTATTTTCTTACAACTCAACAATTACAACTCGATACTTAGAACAAAATATGACTCTATATGAATGCCTCCGGTAGTGTACCGGGATGTGCAATGAATCAAGAGTGACACGTATGAAAGAATTATGAATGGTTGCTTTCCACAAATACGATGTCAACTACATGATCATGCTAAGCAATATGACAATGATGGAGTATGTCATAATAAACGGAACAATGGAAAGTTGCATGGCAATATATCTCGGACTGGCTATGGAAATGCCTTAATAGGTATGTATGGTGGTTTTTTTGAGGAAGGTATATGGTGGGTGTATGATACCGGCGAAAGGTGCGCGGTATTAGAGAGGCTAGCAAAGGTGGAAGGGTGAGAAAAGTGTGTATAATCCATGGACTCAACATTAGTCATAAAGAACTCATATACTTATTGCAAAAATCTACAAGTTATCAAAGCAAAGTATTACACGCATGCTCCTAGGGGGATAGATTGGTAGGAAAAGACCATCGCTCATCCCCGACCGCCACTCATAAGGAAGACAATCAAAAAATAAATCATGCTCCGACTTCATCACATAATGGTTCACCATACGTGCATGCTACGGGAATCACAAACTTTAACACAAGTATTTCTCAAATTCACAACTACTCAAATAGCATAACTCTAATATCACCATCTTCATATCTCAAAACAATTATCAAGCATCAAACTTCTCATAGCATTCAACACACTCATAAGGAAGTTCTTTTATTATTCTTGAATTCCAAGCATATTAGGATTATTTAAGCAAATTACCATGCTATTTAAGACTCTCAAAATAATCTAAGTGAAGCATGAGAGATCAATAGTTTCTATAAAAAAAATCCACCACCGTGCTCTAAAAGATATAAGTGAAGTACTAGATCAAAACTATATAACTCAAATGATTTGAGTGAAGCACATAGAGTATTCTAACAAATTCCAAATCATGTATGGCTCTCTCAAAGGTGAGTACAGCAAGGATGATTGTGGTAAACTTAAAAGCAAAGACTCAAATCATACAAGATGCTCCAAGCAAAACACATATCATGTGGTGAATAAAAATATAGCTCCAAGTAAAGTTACCGATAGAAGTAGATGAAAAGAGGGGATGCCTTCCGGGGCATCCCCAAGCTTTGGCTTTTAGGTGTCCTTAGATTATCTTGGGGGTGCCATGGGCATCCCCAATATTAGTCTCTTGCCTCTCCTTGTTCCACAATCCATCAAATCTTTACCCAAAACTTGAAAACTTCACAACACAAAACTTAAAGTAGAAAATCTCGTGAGCTCCGTTAGCGAAAGAAAACAAAAGACCACTTCAAGGTACTGTAATGGACTCATTCTTTATTTATATTGGTGTTAAACCTACTGTTTTCCAATTTCTCTATGGTTTATAAACTATTTTACTAGCCATAGATTCATCAAAATAAGCAAACAACACACGAAAAACAGAATCTGTCGAAAACAGAACGGTCTGTAGTAATCTGTAGCTAGCGCAAGATCTGGAACCCCAAAAATTCAAAAAAAAATTGTTGGACGTGAGGAATTTATCTATTAATCATCTTCAAAAATAATTAAGTAAATAGCTCTTTCCAAATAAAAATGGCAGCAGTTCTCGTGAGCGCTAAAGTTTCTGTTTTTTTACAGCAAGATTAACAAGATTTTCCCCAAGTCTTCCCAACGGTTCTACTTGGCACAAACACTAATTAAACACAAAAAACACAACCTAAACAGAGGCTAGATAAATTATTTATTGAATAACAGCAAGGATAAATATTGGGTTATCTCCCAACAAGCGCTTTTCTTAAAAGCCTTAAAGCTAGGCATTTATAATTTTAATGATGCTCACATGAAAGACAAGAATTGAAGCACAAAGAGAGCATCATAAAACACGTGACAAACACATCTAAGTCTAACATACTTCCTATGCATAGGCATCTTATAGGCAAACAAATTATTAAGGCAAGCAAAAACTAGCATATGCAAGGAGCGGAAAGAAACAATATCAATCTCAACATAACGAGAGGTAATTTAGTAACATGAAAATTTCCACCACCATATTTTCCTCTCTCATAATAATTACATGTAGGTTCATAAGCGAATTCAACAAAATAGCTATCACATAAAATATTTTCAACATGATCCACATGCATGATCCACATGACCTTTCCAAACCCACTTTTATCAAAAACTTCATAAGATTGAACATTCTACAAATATGTGGGATCTAAAGTTGACACTCTTCCAAACCCACTTTCAATAATATTGCAAACACTATTATCAATCTCATATTCATCATGGGGCTTAAAAATAAATTTTCAAGATCATAAGAAGAATCACCCCAATCATGATGATTGCAACAAGTAGAGGACATAGCAAAACTAGCATCCCCAAGCTTAGGGTTTTGCATATTATTAGCACAATTGACATCAAGAGAATTTATAGTAAAATCATTGCAATCATGCTTTTTATTCAGAGATCTATCGTGAATCGCTTCATAAAGTAATTCATCACACTTTTCAGATTCATGAATTTCAAGCAAAACTTCATAAAGATAATCTAGTGCACAAAACTCACTAGCAATTGGTTCATCATAATTGGACCTCTTAAAAAGATTAGCAAGTGGACGAGGATCCATAGATCTTAGGTTCTCTATTTAGTAATAAATAAACAATTATTCTAACCATACGAGCAAAGAAGAAGCAAGCGAAAAGGAGGCAAATAGAGAAAGAGAGGGAGGATAGAGAGAGAGAGGGCGAATAAAATGGCAAGGGTGAAGTGGGGGGAGGAAAATGAGAGGCAAATGGCAAATTATGTAATGCGGGAGATAAGGGTTGTGATGGGTACTTGGTATATTGACTTTTGCGTAGACTCCCCGGCAACGGCGCCACAAATCCTTCTTGCTACCTCTTGAGCACTGCGTTGGTTTTCCCCGAAGAGGAAGGGATGATGCAGCAAAGTAGCGTAAGTATTTCCCTCAGTTTTTGAGAACCAAGGTATCAATCCAGTAGGAGGCTACGCGCGAGTCCCTCGTACATGCACAAAAAAAATCCTCGCAACCAATGCGATAAGGGGTTGTCAATCCCTACACGGCCACTTACGAGAGTGAGATCTGATAGATATGATAAGATAATATTTTTGGTATTTTTATGATAAAGATGCAAAGTAAAATAAAAGCAAAGTAAAAAGCAAAGGAAATTACTAAGTATTGGAAGATTAATATGCTGAAGATAGACCCGGGGGCCATAGGTTTCGCTAGTGGCTTCTCTCAAGAGCATAAGTATTCTACGGTGGGTGAATGAATTACTGTTGAGCAATTGACAGAATTGAGCATAGTTATGAGAATATCTAGGTATGATCATGTATATAGGCATCACGTCCGAGACAAGTAGACCGACTCCTGCCTGCATCTACTACTATTACTCCACTCATCGACCGCTATCCAGCATGCATGTAGAGTAATAAGTTAATGAAAACAGAGTAATGCCTTAAGAAAGATGACATGATGTAGAGGGATAAACTCATGCAAAATGATGAAAACCCCATCTTGTTATCCTCGATGGCAACAATACAATACATGCCTTGCTGCCCCTACTGTCAGTGGGAAAGGACACCGCAAGATCGAACCCAAAGCTAAGCACTTCTGCCATTGCAAGAAAGATAAATCTAGTAGTCCAAACCAAAATGATAATTCGAAGAGACTTGCAAAGATAACCAATCATACATAAAAGAATTCAGAGAAGATTCAAATATTATTCATAGATAGACTTGATCATAAACCCACAATTCATCGGTCTCAAAAAACACACCGCAAAAAGAAGATTACATCGAATAGATCTCCACAAGAGAGGGGAGAACATTGCATTGAGATCGAAAAAGAGAGAAGAAGCCATCTAGCTAATAACTATGGACCCGAAGGTCTGAGGTAAACTACTCACACTTCATCGGAGGGGCTATGGTGATGATGTAGAAGCCCTCCGTGATTGATGCCCCCTCCAGGGGAGCTCCGGAACAGGACCCAAGATGGGATCTCGTGGATACAGAAAGTTGCGGCGGTGGAATTAGGGTTTTGGCTCCGTATTTGATCGTTTGGGGGTACGTAGGTATATATAGGAGGAAGGAGTACATCGGTGGAGCAACAGGGGGCCCACGAGGGTGGAGGGCGCACCTGGGGGGGTAGGCGCGCCCCCTACCTCGTGGCCTCCTCTTTTGTGTCTTGACGTAGGGTCCAAGTCTCCTAGATCATGTTCGGTGAGAAAATCACGTTCCCGGAGGTTTCATTTCGTTTGGACTCCGTTTGATATTCCTTTTCTTAGAAACCCTAAAACAGGCAAAAAACATCAATTCTGGGCTGGGCCTCCGGTTAATAGGTTAGTCCCAAAAATAATGTAAAAGTGGAAAATAAAGCCCAATATAGTCCAAAACAGTAGATAATATAGCATGGAGAAATCAAAAATTATAGACACGTTGGAGACGTATCAGGCATCCCCAAGCTTAATTCATGCTCGTCCTCGAGTAGGTAAATGATAAAAAGAGAATTTTTGATGGGGAGTGCTACTTGGCATAATTTCAATGCAAATATTCTTAATTGTGGTATGAATATTCAGATTACAAAGATTCAAGACAAAGGTTTATATTGACATAGAAAATAATAATACTTCAATCATACTAACAAAGCAATTATGTCTTCTCAAAATAACATGGCCAAAGAAAGTTATCCCTACAAAATCATATAGTCTGGCTATGCTCCATCTTCCCCACACAAAGTATTTAAATCATGCACAACCCCGATGAAAAACCAAGCGATTGTTTCATACTCTAACTTTTTCAAAACTTTTTCAATCTTCACGCAATACATGAGCGTGAGCCATGGATATAGCACTATAGGTGGAATAGAATGGTGGTTGTGGAGAAGACAAAAAGGAGAAGAGAGTCTCACATCAACTAGGCGTATCAACGGGCTGTGGAGATGCCCATCAATAGATATCAATGTGAGTGAGTAGGGATTGCCACGCAACACATGCACTAGAGCTATAAGTATATGAAAGATCAAAAAGAAACTAAGTGGGTGTGCATCCAACTTGCTTGTTCATGAAGACCTAGGGCAATTTGAGGAAGCCCATCATTGGAATATACAAGCCAAGTTCTATAATGAAAGATTCCCACTAGTATATGAAAGTGATAACATGAGAGACTCTCTATTATGAAGATCATGGTGCTACTTTGAAGCACAAGTGTGGTAAAAGGATAGTAACATTGTCCCTTCTCTCTTTTTATCTCATTTTTTATATGTGGCCTTTCTCTTTTTTATTTATTTGGGCTTCTTTAGCCTCTTTTATATTTATTTTTATTTTTCGTCCGGAGTCTCATCCCGACTTGTGGGGGAATCATAGTCTCCATCATTCTTTCCTCACTGGGACAATGCTCTAATAATGATGATCATCACACTTTTTATTTTTCTTACAACTCATCAATTATAACTCGATACTTAGAACAAAATATGACTCTATATGAATGCCTCCGGCGGTCCACCGGGATATGCAATATGACAATGATGGAGTGTGTCATAATAAACAGTACGGTGGAAACACTACTACAAAAACAGCTATAGCCAATATGAACACTAATGGCGCACTGTACATGTGGTGCGCCATTACTAAATACTAATGGCGGACCATGTGTTGGTGCGCCATTAGTGTGCAAATACTAATGGCGCACCATGTGTTGGTGCGCCATTAGTGTGCAAATACTAATGGCGCACCACATCCACGGTGCGCCATTAGTAAAAAAAATTTAAATTTTTTTCAAAACTACTAATGGCGCACCGTGGGATGATGCGCCATTAGTAATTATGTTTCAAAAACAATTTCAATTTTTTTATATTTTTTTAAACTACTAATGGCGCACCGTGGGAGTGGTGCGCCATTACTAGTTGAACTAGTAATGGCGCACCATCCCACGGTGCGCCATTAGTAATTTGGCCCAAACATTCCCCCGAATGCACCCCCCCACCCCCACCCCCGTGGACTGCCTTTTCAATTTCAAAAAAAATAAAATAAAAGAAAATGATAGAAATGTCAAAAAAATAAAAGAAAATAAGATTCCCATGTGATATGTGGTCTAGTTGTTAGCAAAATTTACAAACATGAATTTTCGACTTTTTGGCAAAATCTCTCGAGAATTTGTAAAAATGGGCATAACTTTTGCATACGAACTCGGATGAAAAAGTTTTTCATATGCAAAATCATCTACTCGAAAAGTTACATCCGAATTTAACGGGGGAACCCCGTTAAACATTTTCAAAAACCTAACAAAAAAAAAAGATACGGGGCTTTTAAGATCTGGAGAGGCAAAAAAATTCAAACTTACTAATGGCGCACCTGCCCATGGTGCGCCATTACTATCTTCCCTCCTTCAAAATTCAAAATAAATCAAAAAAAAGTTACTAATGGCGCACCTGCCCATGGTGCACCATTAGTATCTTCCCGCCTTCAAAATTCAAAATAAATAAAAAAAATAGTAATGGCGCACCTGCCCACGGTGCGCCATTACTATGCCGTATATATGGCTGGGCGTGTCCTCTCCTCCTTACCTCTTCATTTTTCTCCTCCACTCCATCTCCTCCTCTCCTCCACTCCATCTTCCATTCTCTCCTCCACCATACTACCCTCCTCCTCTCCGGCGACCTCCTCCTCCTCCTCTCCGGCGACCTCCTCCTCCTCCTCTCCGGCGACCTCCTCCTCCCACCTCTCCTCCCCTCCCCTCCCCTCACGGTTTCTCCTCCCTCCTCTCCGGTGAGCTCCTCCTCCCTCATCTCCGGTGAGCTCCTCCTCCCTCCTCTCCGGTGAGCTCCTCCTCCCTCCTCTCCGATGAGCTCCTCCTCCCTCATCTCCGGTGAGCTCCTCCTCCCTCCTCTCCTCCCATCCCCTCATGGTTTCTCCTTCCTCCTCTCCGATGCTCCGGTGAACTCCTCTGCGGCGACCTCCTCCTCCTCTCCGGCGATGTAGGCGAGTGCCTCTCCGGTCACCTCATCCTCCTCCTCTCCGGAGAACTCCTCTCCGGCAAAAGAACACGGCAAAAGAATGTACAAGATCCAAAAACGGGAATAAAATTTGAAATAATATCGTGCAAAAAAACAAGCAAAAAAAGCAAGCAAAAAATGGGAACAAAAATCGCGATCCAGATCCAAATTCAAAATTCAAAAATAGTAATGGCGCATTGTGGGGGTTAGACGGTGCGCCACTACTATTTTCCCGCCTTCAAAATTCAAAAATACTAATGGCGCACCATGGACTATACTAATGGCGCACCAGTGTCCTATACTAATGGCGCACCGTGGCCTATACTAATGGCGCACCAGTGGTGCGCCATTAGTATACCAGATACTAATGGCGCACCATTGGTGCGCCATTAGTAAAAAATACTAGTGGCGCGGTACTAGTGGCGCACCAGTAGTGCGCCATTAGTAGGCAAAAACTGGTGCACCACTACTAGGCCTTTTCCTAGTAGTGAAAGTTGCATGGCAATATATCTCGGAATGGCTATGGAAATGCCATAATAGGTAGGTGGCTGTTTTGAGGAAGGTATATGGTAGGTGTATGATACCGGTGAAAGGTGCGCGGTATTAGATAGGCTAGCAAAGGTGGAAGGGTGAGAGTGCGTATGATCCATGGACTCAACATTAGTCATAAAGAACTCATATACTTATTGCAAAAATCTAGAAGTTATCAAAGCAAAGTACTACGCGCATGCTCCTAGGAGGAAAGATTGGTAGGAAAAGACCATCGCTCGTCCCCGACCGCCACTCATAAGGAAGACAATCAATAAATAAATCATGCTCCGACTTCATCACATAACGGTTCACCATACGTGCATGCTACGGGAATCACAAACTTCAACACAAGTATTCTTTAAATTCACAACTACTCAACTAGCATGACTTTAATATTATCACCTCCATATCTCAAAACAATTATCATGCTTCAATCTTTTCTTAGTATTCAACACACTCAAAAGAAAGTTTCACAAATCTTGAATACCAAGCATATTATTATTAGGCAAATTACCATGCTATTAAGAGACTCTCAAATTAATTTAAGTGAAGCATGAGAGATCAATAGTTTCTTTAAAACGAATCCACCACCGTGCTCTAAAAGATCTAAGTGAAGCACATAGAGCAAAATTGTAATGCTCAAAAGATATAAGTGAAGCACATAGGGCAAAATTATCTAGCTCAAAAGATATAAGTGAAGCACATAGAGCAAAATTATCTAGCTCAACAGATATAAGTGAAGCACATAGAGCAAAATTATCTAGCTCAAAAGATATAAGTGAAGCACACAGAGAAAAATTATCTAGCTCATAGGATATAAGTGAAGCACATAGAGCAAAATTATCTAGCTCATAAGATACAAGTGAAGCACATAGAGTATTCTATCAAATTTTAATTCATGTATGGCTCTCTCAAAAGGTGTGTACAGCAAGGATGATTGTGGTATACTAGAAAAAAAGACACAAATAATACAAGACGCTCCAAGCAAAACACATATCATGTTGGTGAATAAAAATATAGCTCCAAGTAAATTACCGATGGAAGTGGATGAAAAGAGGGGATGCCTTCCGGGGCATCCCCAAGCTTTGACTTTTTGGTGTCCTTGGATTATCTTGGCGGTTCCATGGGAATCCCCAAGCTTAGGCTCTTGCCACTCCTTGTTCCATGATCCATCAAAAGAATTCACCCAAAACTTGAAAACTTCACAACACAAAAGTCAAAATAGAAAACTCGTGAGCTCCGTTAGCGAAAGAAAACAAAAGACCACTTCAAGGTACTGTAATGAACTCATTCTTTATTTATATTGGTGTTAAACCTACTGTATTCCAACTTCTCTATGGATTATAAATTATTTTACTAGCCATAGATTCATCAAAATAAGCAAACAACACACAAAAAACAGAATCTGTCAAAAACAGAACAGTCTGTAGTAATCTGTAGCTAGCGCAAGATCTGGAACCCCAAAAATTCTAAAATAAATTGATGGACGTGAGTAATTTATCTATTAATCATCTGCAAAAAGAATTAACTAAATATAACTCTTAAAATAAAAATTACAGCAGTTCTCGTGAGCGCTAAAGTTTCTGTTTTTTACAGCAAGTTCAACAAGACTTTCCCCAAGTCTTCCCAACGGTTCTACTTGGCACAAACACTAATTAAACAAAAAAAACACAACCGAAACAAAGCTAAATATTTTATTTATTAAATAACAGCAAGGAATAATATTGGGTTGTCTCCCAACAAGTGCTTTTCTTTAAAGCCTTATAGCTAGGCATAATATTTCAATGATGCTCACATGAAAGACAAGAATTGAAGCACAAAGAGAGCATCATAAAACACATGACAAACACATCTAAGTCTAACATACTTCCTATGCATAGGCATCTTATAGGCAAACAAATTATCAAGGCAAGAAAAAACTAGCATATGCAAGGAAGCGGAAAGAAACAATAGCAATCTCAACATAACGAGAGGTAATTTAGTAAAATGAAAATTTCTACCACCATATTTTCCTCTCTCATAATAATTATATGTAGGATCATAAGAAAATTCAAGAAAATAGCTATCACATAAAATATTTTCAACACGATCCACATGCATGCAACGTTGACACTCTTCCAAAATAGTGGGATTAACATTAACTAAAGTCATGACCTTTCCAAACCCACTTTTATCAAAAACTTCATAAGATTGAACATTCTCCAAATATTTGGGATCTAAAGTTGACATTCTTCCAAACCCACTTTCAATATTATTGCAAACATTATAATCAATCTCATATTCATCATGGGGTTTAAATAAATTTCCAAGATCAAAAGAAGAATCACCCCAATCATGATCAATGCAACAAGTAGAAGACATAACAAAACTAGCATCCCCAAGCTTAGGGTTTTGCATATTATTAGCACAATTGTCATTAATAGAATTTATAATAACATCATTGCAATCATGCTTTTTATTCAAAGATCTATCATGAATCACTTCATAACATACTTCATTGCAGTTTTCAGATTCACGAATTTCAAGCAAAACTTCATAAAGATAATCTAGTGCACAAAACTCACTTGCAATTGGTTCAACATAACTGGATCTCTTAAAAAGATTAGCAAGTGGATGAGGATCCATAGATCTTAGGTTCTCTGTTTAGTAATAAATAAACAACTATTCCAACCATACGAGCAAACAAGAAACGGGCAAAAACAGGCAAATAGAGAGGGATGATAGAGAGAGAGAGAGGGCGAATAAAACGGCAAGGGTGAATTGGGGGAGAGGAAAACGAGAGGCAAATGGCAAATAATGTAATGCGAGAGATAGGGATTGTGATGTGTACTTGGTATATTGACTTTTTGCGTAGACTCCCCGGCAACGGCGCCAGAAATCCTTCTTGCTACGTCTTGAGCTTGCGTTGGTTTTCCCCAAAGAGGAAGGGATGATGCAGCAAAGTAGCGTAAGTATTTCCCTTAGTTTTTGAGAACCAAGGTATCAATCCAGTAGGAGCCCACGCTCAAGTCCCTCGTACCTGCACAAAACGATAGCTACTCGCAACCAACGCGATTAGGGGTTGTCAAACCCTTCACGGTCACTTACGAGAGTGAGATCTGATAGATAGAATATTTTTGCTATTTTTGGTATAAAGATGCAAAGTAAAAAGTAAAGGCAAAGTAAAAAAGCAAAACAAGATTAAAGTGATGGAGATTGATATGATGAGAATAGACCCGAGGGCCATATGTTTCACTAGTGGCTTCTCTCAAGAGCATAAGTATTCTACGATGGGTGAACAAATTACTGTTGAGAAATTGATAGAATTGAGCATAATTATGAGAATATCTAGGCATGATCATGTATATAGGCATCACGTCCGTGACAAGTAGACCGAAACGATTCTGCATCTACTACTATTACCCCACTCGTCGACCGCTATCCAGCATGCATCTAGAGTATTAAGTTAAAAACAGAGTAACGCCTTAAGCAAGATGACATGAAGTAGAGAGATAAATTCATGCAATATGAAATAAACCCAATCTTGTTATCCTTGATGGCAACTATACAATACGTGTCTTTCTGCCCCTTCTGTCACTGGGTAAGGACACCGCAAGATCGAACCCAAAGCTAAGCACTTCTCCCATGGCAAGAACTACCAATCTAATTGGCCAAACCAAATGGATAATTCGAAGAGACTTGCAAAGATAACCAATCATACATAAAAGAATTCAGAGAAGATTCAAATATTATTCATAGATAGACTTGATCATAAACCCACAATTCATCGGTCTCAACAAACACACCGCAAAAATAAGATTACATCGAATAGATCTCCACAAGAGAGGGGGAGAACTTTGTATTGAGATTCAAAGAGAGAGAAGAAGCCATCTAGCTACTAACTATGGACCCGAAGGTCTGAGGTAAACTACTCACACTTCATCGGAGGGCTATGATGATGTAGAAGCCCTCCGTGATGACAGCCCTCTTCCGGCGGAGCTCCGGAACAGGCCCCAAGATGGGATCTCGTGGATACAGAAAGTTGCGGCGGTGGAATTAGGTTTTTGGCTCCTCTTCTGATTGTTTGGGGGTACGTGTGTGTATATATAGGAGGAAGAAGTACGCCGGAGGAGCAACGAGGGGCCCACGAGGTAGGGGGCGCGCTCCGGCACCCCCACCCTCGTGACCGCCTCTTTTGTTCCTTGGAGCAGGGTCCAAGTCTCCTGGATCACGTTCCGTGAGAAAATCACATTTCCGAAGATTTTATTCCGTTTGGACTCCATTTGATATTCCGTTTCTTCGAAACACTGAAATAGGCAAAAAACAGCAATTCTGGGTTGGGCCTCCGGTTAATAGGTTAGTCCCAAAAATAATATAAAAGTGGAAAATAAAGCCCAATATAGTCCAAAATAGTAGATAATATAGCATGGAGCAATCAAAAATTATAGATACGTTGGAGACATATTAGGTACACATCAATGTCTATGCCGGGTTGCTTAGGGCCTTGGATGAGAATTGGCATCATAATGAACTTCCGCTTCATGAACATCCAAGGAGGAAGGTTATACATACATAGAGTCACAGGCCAGGTGCTGTGATTGCTGCTCTGCTCCCCGAAAGGATTAATGACATCCGCGCTTAAAGAAAACCATACGTTCCTTGGGTCATCTGCAAACTCAACCCAGTACTTTATCTTGATTTTTCTCCACTGTGACCCGTCAGCAGGTGCTCTCAACTTCCCGACTTTCTTACGATCCTCACTGTGCCATCGCATCAACTTGGCATGATCTTTGTTTCTGAACAGTCATTTCAACCGTGGTATTATAGGAGCATACCACATCACCTTCGCAGGAACCCTCTTCCTGCAGGGCTCACCGTCAACATCACCAGGATCATCTCGTCTGATCTTATACCGCAATGCACCGCATACCGGGCATGCGTTCAAATCCTTGTACGCACCGCGGTAGAGGATGCAGTCATTAGAGCATGCATGTATCTTCTGCACCTCCAATCCTAGAGGGCATACGACCTTCTTTGCTGCGTACGTACTGTCGGGCAATTCGTTATCCTTTGGAAGCTTCTTCTTTGATATTTTCAGTAGCTTCTCAAATCCTTTGTCAGGCAAAGCATTCTCTGCCTTCCACTGCAGCAATTCTAGTACGGTACCGAGCTTTGTGTTGCCATCTTCGCAATTGGGGTACAACCCTTTTTTGTGATCCTCTAACATGCGATCGAACTTCAGCTTCTCCTTTTGACTTTCGCATTGCGTCCTTGCATCGACAATGACCCGGCGGAGATCATCATCATCGGGCACATCGTATGGTTCCTCTTGATCTTCAGCAGCTTACCCCATTGCAGCATCATCGGGCACATCGTCTGGTTCCTCTTGATCTTCAGCAGCTCCCCCCGTTGCAGCATCACCGTATTCAGGGGGCACATAGTTGTCATCGTCCTCTTCTTCTTTGATGTCTTCCATCATAACCCATATTTCTCTGTGCCTCGTCCAAACATTATAGTGTGGCATGAAACCCTTGTAAAGCAGGTGGGTGGGCAGGATTTTCTGGTTAGAGTAAGACATTGTATTCCCACATTTAGGGCATGGACAACACATAAAACCATTCTGCTTGTTTGCCTCAGCCACTTCGAGAAATTCATGCACGCCCTTAATGTACTCGGAGGTGTGTCTGTCATCGTACATCCATTACCGGTTCATCTGCGTACATTATATATAATTATGTGTGTCAAAAGTAAGAAAATCAGACAAGTATCTATCTAAAGTAAGAAAATCAGACAAGTATCTATCTAAAGTAAAAAAACTCAGAAAGAAGATAAGAACAAGATGCTCACCACAGTGGTGCCGGCGACGAGATCGGTGCGGGCGATCGATGGCGGTGAAGACGGGGACGGGGCATGACGGACCGCTAAACCTAGACAAATCTCGGGAAAAATGGAGCTCGAAGGTCGAGCTTCGAGAGGAGAAAACTTAACTAGCGTGGCTCGGGCATTTCATCGAAATCCTCATGTGCATAGGAGGTGAGCTAGAGCACCCAAATGCCCTCCCCTCGCCGGCCAAAAAACAGAGGAGTGTGGACTGCTCTGCTGGCCGGCGAGGGGGTATATATAGCCACCTCACTTGTCCCAGTTCGTCGCTGGAACCGGGACTAAAGGCCACCCTTCTGTCCCGGTTCTAGGCACGAACCGGGACCAATGGCTCCCGGTTCGTGCCTAGAACCGGTATAAATGGGTCCACATAAACCGGGACAAATGCCTCCCGAGGCCCGGCCGGGCCCCTGGGCGCACGAACCGGGACGTATGCCCCCCATGGGTCCCAGTTCTTGACTGAACCGAGACTAATGGGCTTGGCAGGCTCGAACCAAAGCCCTGTTTTATACTAGTGTATGATTATACGATATGCATCACACAATCTCAGATTCGTCTATTCAACCAACACAAAGAACTTCAAAGATTGCCCCAAAGTTTCTACCGGAGAGTCAAGATAAAAACGTGTGTTAACCCCTATGCATAAGTTCACGAGGTCACGAAACTCGCAAGTTGATCACCAAAACATACATCAAGTGGATCACGTGATATCCCATTGTCACCATAGATAAGCACATGCAAGACATACATCAAGTGTTCTCAAATCCTTAAAGACTCAATCCGATAAGATAACTTCAAAGGGAAAACTCAATCCATCACAAGAGAGTAGAGGGGGAGAAACATCATAAGATCCAACTATAATAGCAAAGCTCGCGATACATCCAGCTCGTGCCGAATCAAGAACACGAGAGAGAGAGAGAGAGAGAGGTCAAACACATAGCTACTGGTACAAACCCTCAGCCCCGAGGGTGAACTACTCCCTCCTCGTCATGGAGAGCGCCGAGATGATGAAGATGGCCACCGGAGAGGGATTCCCCCCTCCGGCAGGGTGCCGGAACGGGTCTAGATTGGTTTTCGGTGGCTACAGAGGCTTGCGGCAGCGGAACTCCCGATCTAGGTTTCTTTCTGGAAGTTTGGGCATATACAAGAGGTGTTGGAGTCGGGAACAAGTCAGGGGGGTTCCCGAGGCGGCCATGAGATAAGGGGGCGCGCCCCCCACCCTTGTGGTGGCCTCGGGACTCCTCTGGTCCATCTCCGGACTCCGTGGGCTTCTTCTGGTCCAAAAACAATCTTCGTGAAATTTCAAGTCAATTGGACTCCGTTTGGTTTTCCTTTTCTGCGATACTCAAAAACAAGGAAAAAACAGAAACTGGCACTGGGCTCTAGGTTAATAGGTTAGTCCCAAAAATCATATAAAATAGCATATAAATACATATAAAACATCCTAGGTTGATAATATAATAGCAGGGAACAATCAAAAATTATAGATACGTTGGAGACGTATCACGTGACATGCTATGTGTGCGCCTCTACTACGACACGTGCCCTTCCTTACACGGCCACGGTTCATCGCTGCAGCCTGCAGATAGACCGATCGACCAGTCTGTACATACACGTTCGCGACCAGAATAACAACGCTACGTACGCTTCGACCAGGTGGGTCCTGACTATCAGGCACTTCCTTGTGTGCGAAGATGTAGCTGGTGGGTCCCAGCAGTTAGAGGGCGAATCGTTTTTTGCCCATAATATGGATGCACTTCCTTGCGTGCGAAGACATAGCTGGTGGGTCCCAGCAGTCAGGGGGAAATATTTTTTTATGAAATGCGGTGGCCCGTCCGGTGGGTCCCTACTGTGAGGTGGAGGAATCATTATTTTCCACGTAATAATTAAGGAGGCACTTCCTTGCTGCGGTCGTAGACCCAGTTGTCAGCCTCTCCACGCATAGTTTTTTTCCGATGGAAGTCGTTCCTTGACCACATTGACCACGCTGTGCAGAGAGCACCAAGGCGGTGGATGATGGCGAGGCCTAGGAAGGGGACGACGCAGAGCCGGGGAAGATGCGGCAGTGGATGCCGACGCGGAGAGGAGTAGGAGGGTTCACTGGATTGGCTTTGGTGTGAGGCTGCCATCACCGCAGAATAACAGGGGTGTGGGTGAGTGGAGGGATGGCCTAGCCAGCGGTGGGAGTAGTAGGGGGCGGTGAGGCCTCCGCGGCAGCACAGCCAGCCACGGGAGGCAGGAGCAGGATGGACGACCGGCGCTGCTTTGGGCGACTGGAGCAAGAAGACTAGAGGTTGAAGAAGCACTACGGCCGTTGGATGGACATCGTATGGTCACTAGAGCTAGAATCGTTCATATTGACTAAGTTGACAAATCCCTCCGTCCCTGTCAACTTAGTAGGCCCACAAGTCAGCCTCCCACTATGCTGGGTCCCAACTAGCAGGGGGAGTATTCATTTTTTTGTGCATAATAAGGAGGCACTTCCTTGCGTGCGAAGATATAGTTGGTGGGTCTGACCTGTCAGCGGCGGGAACGTTTTTCGCAAAATAAAGAGACCCTTCCGATGGGTCCCAGATGTCAGGTGGAGGAATCATTATTTTGCACTTAATAAGGAGGCATTTCCTTGTGTGCAGTGGTGGACCCAACTGTCAGCCTCTCCACATACAGTCCACGTTTGGTAGATGTCTTTCATTAACCACGCCGTGCCGAGAGCACCAGGGCGGTGGACTATGGCGAGACCTAAGAAGGGAACGACACAGAGCCGGGGAAGACTCGACAGTGGTTGCCCATGCGGTGGGGAGTACGAGGGTTTACTGGTCCGGCTGCCATCGCTGGAAAATAACAAGAGGTGTGGGTGAGTAGAGGAATGGCCTGGCCAGCAATGGAGTAGGGTGGGGCGGTGTGGCCTGTGCGGCAGCACAACCGACCATGGGAGGTGGGAGCAGGCAGTCTTACCAGCACTGGCGTGGGTGGTTGGAGCAAGAAAATCAGATATTGAAGAAGCAGCATGGCCGTTGGATTAACATCTAACGGTCACTACTGCTAGAATTGTTTGTGGACTAAGTTGACAAAGCCTTTCGTACATGTCAACCTAGTAGACCCACAAGTCATCCTCCAAAACTGTCCCAAACAGCATACAACCCGAAATTTCTAGCTAGATTCAAATTAATTTAAAAACTAAACATACCTTAATTTAAATCCAATGAACTTTTACCCGCACAAAACCAATGAAATTTCAAATATCAAAATCCAAAAAAAACTATTTTGGAACTAATTGCATGTTTGCTGTATTTTTTTCATTTTACAACCCATTTATTATTACTTATAGCCCATTTCTTATAACTTATAGCCCATTTTTCTGGGTAAAATGCATCCCTGCTCGTCTTGAAAGATTTCCGGCCCAGCAGGGCATAGAAAAGCAAGTAGGCCTATGTTGGTTATTCTGCAAAAAACAAAATAGTTGGGCTAGCCATTTTCAGAAAGGAAAAAAACAAACTGGGCTGGTCATGTGCTAAACATATGAAATAAAAGCCTAGGCTAGAAGGACCATAGCTCCCGCACAACCCAATTGATACCCTTCTCCATCCCAAAAAAAATTTACTGCGCGCGCTGCTCGGTCCCTACTGTCATCCTCACCATGTATAGTCATCTCCTTATTCCTCTTGGTTGTTGATCATGTTGATAACAACGGAGGGCGGCACCGTGGCGAGCGAACCAAGGCGGAGGACGATGGTGATGCCTCATATGGGAACGAACAGGAGCTGGGGAAGATGCGCAGAGTTTTAGGGTGCGATGTGGCCATGATGTGTGCGCGGCTGCATAACCAGCGGTGGGAGGCGGGAGCTGGCGGTCCCACCGGTGCTGGTTTGGCTTTGGCGGCTGGAGGAAGAAGAGATTGAGGAAACACGACAAACATTGAATGTCAATCCAACGGTTAAGGTTGGCACAATCGTTTGTTGACTAAGCCGACACCAAGTAGCATACTTTTTTATATATAGGAAGAAAAGAAAAACTGGGCTCATTCGCCCGATAACATTCCCGAAACTGCGAATGTTCGATCTTGCATCGCAACTAAAACTACGAGGAAAATGCGTTCGTCTGCCGGCCTCCTCCCCGGGATCGTTCGCCACATAAGTGACTAGCACCCTTGGTTTTCAACCGAAAGGTCTTGGGTTCGAGTCCCAGGAACTCTCAATTTTGTCCTCCTTCCTTCCTCGCAAAAAAAAAGGAAATCAAAGACTCAGGAAGGCGTACAGAACAAGCTTGTGTACCAGTAAAGAGACGTTGCTGAGTTTTAGAAAAAAGAGAGACGCGCTCTTGTAGCTGATTCAAATCTAAACCTAGACTATGAATATATATGGTGTTATGCTACTCTGCAAGTAATGAAACTGACAGATCCAACGTTCGCTTCTCCTCTTCTCTACTTACTCTGCCTAGCATCAGAAGCTCTGGTCGCAGGAACCATGTCCGTTGGCTGCTCGTCCACCTGCTCTTCAGCAGCCAACAACCAGATATGCGCCAAGTCGCCACCCGTACAATCGCTTATGGGTCTCATCACACCCCCGCCGGCACACGCACCGCAGCCGATAGCTCATCGCAACCCGCTACCGTTGGTGTGGTGCCACTACTGCAAATCATGCAGAGTCATTCGTCGCGTCTCAACCATAATCCTCAACCCTGGCCGAGTCTTCTACAAACGCCCGAATCATGGGGTAATAATATGTTTTAAGTGTTGTTTTGCTGCTGTCAGTTGCTGATTTTTTTAATAGTTTGGTTGATGATCTTCCAATTTTATTCGTGCAGAAAAGGGAAGATTTGTGTGATTTGTATTTCTGGGAAGTTGCTGGTGTGGGGGAATTCAACTATGCTGATTATTTGGTTAGCCGAGGAATCCCAATACTAGCAGGTTGGGGTGTTGGACAAGTAACTGAAGGAACGACAGAAGAGGAAGATGCAGAGCAGAAGGTTAAAGATGCAGTTTCTCTGATTATGGCCAAGCAACAGCTGCTGAACGGCCTTGACAGCAATGAGGATATGAAAGAGCTTCTGAAGCTAATGGGCAAAATCGATGTGCTCTGTAGAGTGATTGTCTCTTTATTTGCAGTGTATGTAGCACTCGTGATGTATTCAGTGGCTATGACATGAGCACTTTGCTGAAACTAGTAATGAATGAAACATGTGTAGTAGGCTGGGCGTAGTGTTGTGAATATTTAATGATTTCTATTAATGGAAATTGGTGGTATCCCCTTTTGCTCATAACTAAATAAATAGTAAAAGCCCTTTCGATAATAAATAAATAAATTAGCAGAGGCCCTGTCGGGTCAGCTTTGTTCCCATTCGAAGACATCGAGAAAATTGCAGTCCAAAAGCAAACTATGCCATCAAATTCAAGTTTCACAGCCAAATAATAGTACAACTAAACAACAATTTCATCATGTTTTAGTCGTCATACAATCACCAATCACAAATCAACATACATAACAAGTGATGTTCTCACAGCAAAATAGTAAACAACACGTTCATCAAGTTTCAGTTGTCATAGGAAACACAATTTCACATAGTAGATACAAAATGTCTTCTGACAGGCAAATACGAAAAAAGCAATTTAATCATCATCCGCAGCAGCAGCGTCAACATCTTCACCATGTCTATCAGTCTGAATCGTAATTCCCCAGAGTGTCATCTTCTTCTTCATCTTGAATGTCCTCGAACGTTGGCTTTTTCTTAATCAACTCTTGTATGTCCATAGCACGACATGCAATCTTTTCGCCAGCGTCATTGACATGATGGTTCTCAAAGATATTAGGAACATATGTGGAATCTTGTAAATTAGGAGCAGTGTAAGCATCATCTTGTTGTGCAACTTCATTAAACGAATTCCTCTGCTTAAACCTTTGCAATACTCTCCAGTCATCGCTACGTGCAAATGTGTCTTCCAAAAAAATATCTATGTTGCTTGATTTACCAAAATAAAAGGCTCGTTGGTTTGGTAAGCCGCCTTGACATTTATGGATTTGAAATAATCATCAGCTCTGGGTTTTGCGATCTTGGAAAACAGGTTATACTAACGACAGCACAACAGAACCACACACCGATGATCCTCGAAACTAGAGATATACTACAACTGAACAATGTTTGTTATGTTAGCATACATTTCAGTTGTCTCTTTGTCGTACATATCCGTGCTCATGATGGCACTGTTTTGTGTCTTCCTACCTTCGTCACGTGCAAGGGTGTTGTAGCGCACATCTCCAATAACGCAAGATTCATAATATCTTACCCGAGTATCAGGACCCATTGCTAGTGCATAAAGGGCATCATCAACTATCTGCCCATCCTCTCCATCTTTTTAACCTATGGTTAAAAAATAGACAAGTTGATCATCTTATGTACTCAATATATTAAAAAACTGACAGTGCAATTCAAAAACTTACATGACTCTTGAACCATTTCGCAAATCCTGCCATTTTGTGGCAGTAACTCCTTTTTGTAGATGTTGCACAACATAGTGATCGCGTCAAACATCTAAATATATAAGAATGTGCTGCAAGTTTAGTATATTACGATGTATAAGCTATAGTACTTAGCACTTACTTGATATAAGGTAGTATCTCAGGACAGTTATTCAACACATATCAAACCATTTTGTCCAAATCTTTAGGTTTGTCCTCTTGTCGACTCTTCCCTGTAACTCGAATAGAATAATCGAAAACATTGAGCCTGGGATTGTCATCACCCACCTCTTTGCTAAGCTGATCAGTTGTTTCAATGTATTTTGAGCAGAATGTCAAAGCTTCTGTAGCAATATAGGCCTCTGCAATGGAACCCTCGGGTCTAGCTCTGTTCCTAACATAATCCTTGAAAGTGCCTAGCCGCCTTTCAATAGGGTACATCCAGCCATACTGTACTGGACCTCTAAGTAGTGCCTCATTAGGTAGATAAACAGTCAAATGTACCATCACATCAAAGAAGGATGGAGGATATCTCTTCTCAAGGTCGCATAGGATAGTTGGTATCTTGTCTCTAAGACGCTCCAAAGCATCTATCCTTATATTTCTACTGCAGAGTTCTCTAAAGAATTGTCCCAACTCTCACTACTAGAATCTGCAAATAGCCCTAGGGCCTAATACCCTAAGCAAAAGGGCAAAAACACTAGGGAAACCATTTCCCCTAGTGTATACCCTAGGGAAATCGCCCTAGGGCTTCAGTGGTGGGGGAATCTCGGTTTCCCTTGGGTGTCCAAGGTATACCCTAGGTAACATCTACTTTCCCTTGGGTTTCCAACTCTAGGGAAACTGGCGACAGGAGGCCATCCCCGCTGACGTGTAAAGTAGGTTTCCTTTGGGTTCACTTTGTTCCTTAGGGAAATCTTCTATAACGGCAATGACCGTTAGCCCATAAAACCCCTTGAGTTTAGGAACCCTATGGAATCATTACTTATAAATAGTATAGTAAAAACACACACCTTCGTTGTATTTGCACAAATGTATAATAGTTGTACATAATCACTCCAGAAATTTAAAGACACAAAAGCAACACACGCACACACACATATATATATTAACCATAATCATTTTACATGTCAACAACCAGGAGCTTACAGAAGTATCCTACACTTCACAAAGTGTCATCTAACTAGGATTGTCGCACACACTATAAATCATGCAAGTCACTGATCCAAGAGATCACAACCATCGGCATGTGCATGGCCAAAAAGAGGAGTGGCGGGTTGCACTTAATTAAGTATGCATATCCTAGTAACAAGCATTGGCTTCCAATTTATCGACACAAAAAGTTTATGGCACTTCCTTCACAACCGCAAGAGACATCTCAAAAAGGAGGTAGTTCGTCACCGGGCGGAGAGAAATTTCTAGTTTGCATCAAAAGAGACAGCAAACATTCTATCTTCTGCTCCATGCGATGTATTATTCATATTTTCAGCACCATTAGTTGATTCACCTGTGGAGGGCTGCAGAAATGTCTTTTTTAGAATCTTGATATATCAAATCGTAAATAATGACTACAAAAATGCTTAGTTGATTCAACAGCAAGATAGATGTTAAACTATGTAGCGATGATTGGCGTGCATTGTTATATATAATTTTGCATCACAAAGTTTGCCATCAAACAACACAATGCTTATAATGAATGGAAAGATTTACCCTATGTAGCAATTGAACCATGGCTGAGAAAACCCTTTTGTTTGTATTTTTTCTTACAATATACTTAACATATTCTAATAAAGATGGTAAGCACCACATCACTGAAATGTCCTGGACTGCTCTAGCTTAATGTACATTGATAGAAAAGGCTCAAGCTACTACAAATACCACAAATGCCTCCTTATTTTCAATTAAGGACCTAGAGAAGAGCACATAGCAGAGGTAGTACCATAGCTTCAAGGCTGTTGTGTTATTAGTTGTAACATATTGTGTGGGCAAAATAGCTTCAACACAATAGCAATAAAAAAAACAGATGCACATTTGCTGCTATAGTGCAACCTATTCCTTTTCTTTTCTTATTTGGCCGATCTGGTGTTATTGCCTTCAAAAGAAATATGCACATACCATTTCTGGAGAAAAGATCGAAGACGAAGTGGTTAATGTTGAAAAAGCTGGAGGTGGAGGTATAACAATACATGGAATCTCAGGCCCTTGAATTCCTTGAAGGGATGTGATGGTCTGACATTTTTCATACAAATTAGAAAGCTATATCGAATGGCTTTACACACCATAAGAAACTTATGCAGACCACCAAGGCTACTCTCCACTGTAGTCTGGACAGAATTGTTAGCACACCATTTGGCTTTCTCACATTTTTTCCTCAATGTATGTAATTCTAACCAGTGCCTAGCGCAAGAAAATAGATATAAGTTAAACACTACACCCCAAGGTATCTCATAGTGTAATATGTCAAACACCTCAAGGTGTGCTAAACAGTAATGCGTGGATTAAATGATAACTCACATGTCCCCATCAGGTCTAATCAATGGACGTTTAGACTCATTTGCAATAGGCGCAGTAGAAGTTCTGCAAAACCTCTTAAGAATTTGGGGGGTGGAAGCCACTCGTCATCCTGTAAAATTGAATTCAGATGCATTAGTAAGGTCCACAAAAACCATAGTTTCAAATCGCGGGCGAAAAGACCGCTATCGCGGCGCTATCGCTGCATGAAATCAGCCCCGCGATTTGTTTCCTTACCAGAATCACGGGAGATCACGCCGCAATCGCCGGAGATCGCGCTGTTTCTTCATTAATTATCGCGGCAAATTTCCCTTCCACGATTTCCGTTCGCCCGCGATTTAAATCTATGACAAAAACACAACTAAAATTACACATTTCTGAGTAGGGTTCAGTATAGCAGCAGAATATATGTGCATAAAGTCATAAAATAACTAGAGATAAATATAACCACCAGAGATACAATTGTAAGTTCAACACGAAGGGAAACAACCAGAAAATCAACAATGTCCAGATTTAAAAATACATGGAGGAAAATGTCACCTCAGACAGAAGAAAACTATTAGAAATCATCAATCGCTTATGCGATAATTGCAAGTCCACTCCATCTTCTGATTCTGTATTAGACAACGTTAAAGAAAAAGTTTTCCAGAATTATGTCAAGCACATTTCAGATCGAAGTACTCTGCACATGCTCGCAAGTTAGCCTATTTTTAGATCTACCAGTAGGTTCACTTCCCTTAATTAACTAATGAAATCTGATTAGAAATGTGATGGAACATGGCCATGTGAGCTCACCTAATTAAGCCTTGGTTCTGATTTCTGAAGTTGAAGCACACGTCTACAGCTTCGGCAGGTTGGTCTCAGTCGTGGGCGGCAGGGTAGGATCCACCGAGGGCGGCAGGCTAACTAGGATCCATCGAGGGCGGCAGGGTCGGGCGAGCATCGCAGTGGCGGAGACCTCCGGTGCATCCGAAGCTACCGAGGGTGGCCGGGTGGTCAAGGCCCACACGGCCACCGCCGGTGGCGGCTGCCTCTGCAGCGGCAACCGCGGGAGCCCAAGTCTGCAGCGGCGGCGGCCGCCGCCGCCTACAATGGCGATGGCTTGAGGAAGGCGCGGGCGGCAAGGCCATGGATGAGCTGCGCCGCCGTGGTTTTGGTGTTAATTTGGTGGCGCTCTCGGCACTGGGGTGGGATTTAGGAGGAAGCTCGTGCGTCTATAGGGGAGGGATTTGGGGGAAAACTGCCTTCGCGCGTGTACAGGGGGAACTTTCCCGCGTGTACAACCAATTCCGCGCGCGCTCGCCTAAAAAACTGGCGGGCTGGATACGCGCCTGATACAACCAATTCTGCGCGCGATGTACGCCAATTTGAGCTAGCCTCTTTTTTCTTTTGTACGGACCCATGAATTTGAGCTAGCCTCTGCAAAAGAATATACTCCCCTGTACACGCGTTTTTTTTGTGGAACTTTACACGTGTGTATTATATATACAGTACGGACGCGGAGTTTCTGCATCCGGGCTCATCTGCACCCCCTCTCAGAAAAAAATTCAAAACAAATGCTAGAAAAATTCAAAAAATCCCACATTTTTTTGGGTGGTAGATAATTTGATGCGTGAGGTCCGCTCCAAATTTCAACCCATTTGGACATCTGAGCAGCTCACAGAAAAAAAGACAAAATCGGAGTATGTAAAAATGTTTACTGTTCATGCACTGTTCTGACCCGATTTGTCTTTTTTGCCGAGAGCTGCTCAGATGTCCAAATGAGTTGAAATTTTAAGCGGACCTCACGCATCAAATTGTCTACCACCAAAAAAAATTGGAATTTTTTGAGTTTTTCTAGTATTTATTTTGATTTTTTTCTGAGCGGGAGCAGATGAGCCTGGGCACCGAGTTGGATTTCCGACTAAAGGGGACGCGGACTTTCTGCATCCGGTAATGGCGATTTAACTGTATGCATTTGCTGCCTTCTTTTTACTAGACATATCATGTACCAAGTCTCTAGACTGCCGTGGTTCCATATTTATTGATATGAATTCATTCTCATTCTGGTTGATTTTTTCAAACTGAGAAATACATAAAATACATAAATGTGTAATACCTTCAGAAAGATTTAGGAGATAAGGTAGCCGATGCATTACATCTCCCACAAAAATGAAATATTTTCCTTCACCAGTAACCCTTAATTATTGAATGGAATTGAGCTAGCATATGCTGATTTTTTTTTCCTTTGTTAAGAACAGGGACATTCTTATTGGACTACCACTATCTATATTTTTCCCAATAGGTAAGCAGCACTCTTACTTCAAATTTCCAAAGATATGTAATCTAAAGTGGGGTCTCAGGGAGACTTTTCAAAACTAAGTGGAACGGTTTGGCTTGGAATTTCCTTAGATAGTTACTACTGCCTTGTAATAATTACTATAAGCTGCAACAAAGCTGGCTTTCTTCTGATAAGTATATAAATAGCCATCTCTTTATATACAAACATTATAGCTCATAGAAAATAGTGCAACTTCAATTGTTGTAGTCGTGCTTTTTATAGCAAAGTAGTAGTGATCAATATTACCATGTTTTTACAAGATGGAACTAAAATATTGGTCCGACGTTTGTTGTTTGCCAACTTCACGTTTAATAACTACATTAGCCAGTTTTCTTACACACCTGATCAAATTTGTGTTGGAAATATGCCCTAGAGGCAATAATAAATTAGTTATTATTATTATTATTATATTTCATTGTTCATGATAATTTTTTATTATCCATGCTAGAATTGTATTGATAGGAAACTCAGATACATGTGTGGATACATAGACAACACCATGTCCCTAGTAAGCCTCTAGTTGACTAGCTCGTTGATCAATAGATGGTTAAGGTTTCCTGACCATGGACATTGGATGTCGTTGATAACGGGATCACATCATTAGGAGAATGATGTGATGGACAAGACCCAATCCTAAGCCTAGCACAAGATCGTGTAGTTCGTTTGCTAAATCTTTTCTAATGTCAAGTATCATTTCCTTAGACCATGAGATTGTGCAACTCCTGGATACCGTAGGAGTGCTTTGGGTGTGCCAAACGTCACAACGTAACTGGGTGGCTATAAAGGTACACTACAGGTATCTCCGAAAGTGTCTGTTGGGTTGGCACGAATCGAGACTGGGATTTGTCACTCCGTGTAAACGGAGAGGTATCTCTGGGCCCACTCGATAGGACATCATCATAATGTGCACAATGTGACCAAGGAGTTGATCACAGGATGATGTGTTACGGAACGAGTAAAGAGACTTGCTGGTAACGAGATTGAACAAGGTATCGGGATACCGACGATCGAATCTCGGGCATGTACAATACCGCTGGACAAAGGGAATTGAATACGAGATTGATTGAATCCTCGACATCGTGGTTCATCCGATGAGATCATCGTGGAACATGTGGGAGCCAACATGGGTATCCAGATCCCACTGTTGGTTATTGGACGGAGAGTTGTCTCGGCCATGTCTGCATGGTTCCCGAACCCGTAGGGTCTACACACTTAAGTTCGATGACGCTAGGGTTATTAGGAAGACTTGTATGTAATTACTGAATGTTGTTCGGAGTCCCGGATGAGATCCCGGACGTCACGAGGAGTTCCGGAATGGTCCGGAGGTAAAGATTTATATATGGAAAGTTGTTGTTCGGGTTCCGGGAAAAGTTCGGTTTTTTCCGGTATTGTATCGGGAAGCTTCCGAAGGTTCCGGAGGATTCCGTAGGGGTCCGGAGGTCCGGAAAATGTTTCACCACGTCCAATACAGCAGCATGGGCTGTAGGGGGGCGCCCTAACCTTAATGGGCCAAGGGCACCAGCCCCCCCAAGGCCCATGCGCATGGGAGAGGGGAAACCCTAAGGGGGAGGGCCTCCACTTGACTTGGGAGGCACTCCTCCCCCCTTTGGCCGCCGCCCCCAACCCTAGATGGGATCTAGGGGGGTCGGCCCCCTCTCTCCCCACCTATAAATAGTGGAGGGGTGGGAGGGCGGCCACACCCTTGAACCTGGCGCAACCCCTCCCCACCAATACCTCTCCTCCTCCGCGTGAGCTTGGCGAAGCCATGCCGAAGAACTGCCACTCCATCACCACCACGCCGTCGTGCTGCTGTTGGACTCTCTTCCTCAACCTCTCCTTCCTCCTTGCTGGATCAAGGCGTGGGAGACGTCTCAGTTCCGTATGTGTGTTGAACGCGGAGGTGCCGTCCGTTCGGCGCTAGGATCATCGGTGATTTGGATCACGACGAGTACGACTCCATCAACCCCGTTCACTTGAACGCTTCCGCTTAGCGATCTACAAGGGTATGTAGATGCACTCTCCTTCCCCTCGTTGCTAGATTACTCCATAGATTGATCTTGGTGATGCGTAGAAAATTTCAAATTTCTGCTACGATCCCCAACAATTTGTAGGACAATAAACAGGCCACGAGTTCATGCCTCTTCAAGCCTTAGTAAATGGAACGAAAAGAAATAAGTCTTGATGCAAAATTTTAATATTTATGGTCTTAAAGGTTATGATGGCAAGTTCTATTCTTTTGTCTTCCAGACCTTGCTTAATACAAGATTTGAACCTTGAATTTTGTTGGTTATGAGTCAATTATGTTGCCTTTGTGCCTTCTATATCTAAGCCATATTTGTATGAGTGAATTATGATGGCTTTGTGCCTTCTAGACCCTAGACCTGACCCATCCTTGTATGAGTTAATTATTATCTTAAGCAGGAAAGAAGTGCATTATTTTTTGGGGGTTTATTAGCTTTGTTAGATTGTAATGCTTTCAATGTATAGTTGGAGTTCTACACTTTTACTATTTCTGATTATAATTCAAAGCAGCCATACAACACATGACATTCATTTCATTTCATTTCATAAATCCATATGTCAGCCAAACAAGAAAATTGGGTATGGAATCCAAATCCCACCAAATGAAATCCTCTCAGGATTGTGTTTTCACTTCATTTCCACCAATGAAATGAAAAGCTAGGTGCCAAACGAGCTGGTATGGAAATCACTATTTGGAGTGTCGTCTCTCAACTCATAACATGATCATCTAGACAACCACAAAGAAAGTAGAGGTTTATTACTTATTTTAACAAGCCCGCATCTTTATATATGTGACTAAGTTTCATACACCCGCCAATGGGATCCCCCACCTCTTCATTATTGTTTGTGAGAGTGATGTGCCTGTTATTTATCGCACTACTCATTCCACTGATAGTAAATGACACTTAAAATCCTTTTATTTTAACCTTTTCTAGAGATATCCACAGGGTAGCAATTGATGCAGTCAACCCAGGGTCCATCCGCGCAGGAAGATGGTTGTATACACACCCAAGTAGCAGTGTTGCACTCGTACCCTGCACCAAATCCGATCATCCACACCCTATCGCCTTTCTTCATTAGGCCTTTAGCGTCGATGTATGCCAACTCATACCACACTGATGCGGCCGACTGGTTTCCAAAGCGATACAATGTCATTCGTGACGGTTCAACGTGCTTGTCTGATAGATTGAGGCCGCGCTGTATTGAGCTGATAACCGCCGGTCCACCTACGTGGATGCATATATGTTCAAATGCAACACAGAAGTTGGGGATGTATGGTCTGATCTTCCTCCAGTAGAGCACCTTTCCAACAATGTCAAAAAAGAAAAACTTGAGAAGCTCTGCTGTCGGCAATACAAGTGGCCCGCTTGCAGTGAGATTGTCCTTGAGTGCATCTCCAGCGACAACCATAAGGTCTTTAGTGAGACGTGTCCCTAGGATGCCCTTCTCATCTTCCTCCTGGTATGCACATCGGTATGCGGAGTTGTTTGCCGCAGTGATTATCCGCGTGACATGTGCAAGCTGAAACCGAGCCTTCGACCTAGAAGTCGACAACAACTTCGCCACTCCACCTATGCGGAATAAGATATTAGGCAACTGCATGGAGCGTGTATTCCCTTGATAATGGCCTGGCCCAGTGGTCTCTGTTGACACTATCAATGCATGCGACCCCCAAGGCATGACCTGCAACATATTGCTTGCAAGCCCCACTGCGGTCATTGAAGCAGAGCACGCCATCCCTGAGAGGTTCATTACGCAAAGATCACCTCGCAACTTGTATCTATTGACAATCATGTCAGCAATGGATGGTATCGGACAAAATATACTTGAGGTGGTGATAAGAACACCGATCGCGTCACGATTGATGCATGTTTTGGCCAAAAGATCATCGGTGACCGAGAAGACAATTGACTCTGCTTCGGCACGTGCGTCGTAAAGCCCACAATATGGCTCTATATAGTGAAGCACAGGCGGGACATATGTCTCATCGCTCATTTCTGAGCGCTTGAGAACTGTTCCTATGAAGTTGACAGTAGAATCATCAAGCAAAGACGAGAGATGTGCATGCTCGAGGAAGGTTGCCTTTGGGCATCTTAGGTTGAAACTTGGCCGGAAGCAAGCGTAGTCAACAAGGTATACAGTTTTACGACAGAGTGCAAGGTAGATGGTTGTGGTGATGGTCAGTACAACGATGGCAAGAAGTAGGTGGATGGGATAAATAGCACCGGGTTGAGGTGCAACTATTTTCAGGACACCTGCTGCAAGTGCCATTGTGGTTACAGTTCGAGGGACGTGGGTGTTGGCTGAACGATTGTATATCATTCTGAAGTGCTTGACAGAAAACCGCGAACTCATGTTGTTTGGTGGTGTAGTCTATGTGAATGCAGAGGTGATCGATACAGATAGAAGCAGGCAACTAAGGGTGGGGCACATTTATAAAAGGGCGAATGCTGTACTTTATACGACGTACAAGACCTTCCAAGCCCACTTCTCAACTACTTCATAGAATATTATTCATGTTGCACATTAGTGTAAACCATGTTTTTCACATCAAGCTGCGGGAGCAGTCTCGTTCAGATTTATTACGCGGACATAGGAAACTACTGTGATCAAGCTATTTGTTTTCTCACATTTTCTATACATTACAATATCTTCTTTTTGCAAAACTAATAGGGTGGACCTCGCAAATGCGAGGACGTCATCTATTGCATCGAAAGTACTAAGTATTTTATTTTTATCCCATCTACATATTTTTCACTTGTTTGGGATGGGCGTCGATACATTTGCAAAGTTGTATCTTCGACCTTTATTTTGCATATAAATATTTTTCTTATGTTTCTAGCATTAATAGCAAATAATTGCGATAATCCTTTTACGAGATAATTGCGCCCCAGATAGAAAAACTTGTCCGGTGAGAACAAATGAATACAAAAACTTGAAAAACATGCACCGGTGGAAACCCTAGATCGGATGATCAGATGACGGCGGCGCTCGGGTGTCGTTCCTCCCTTGGGGCGTCATTTTTGGAGGTACACACGTGATCGAGGGACTAGAGGACGGATTCTTTGATGGAGCGGTGCTTCATCCTACACACTGATGGCGAGGGATCTTGACGGCGTGGCGCAGTGCAGATTCGGAGTTCGCTGTGGGAGGATGGACTCGCGCAGGAGGACGACGCTGTCGGGCGTCGTCGTGGCGTCGATGGCAGAGAGACCTAGCACGGTACATGCAACAGTACAACTCTGAAGATGGATTGATGGCAGGTGGTTGTGGCGGCCTCATACTCGACAGGCGTCCTGGTTGAGGAGTGCGCCGGACTAGTAGGTGCCCCATACCCGGCAGGCGTCCTGGTTGGGACCTCCGGTCTTGAATGTTTAGGTTTGGTTGTGATGTCTGTTTGGTATTAGGCCCACACTATCTGTGCCCCTTCATCAATTGGATAGATGTAGCGACAGTTGTTGCTTAGACGGTGATTTTAGTCTTATTTTTGTATAGTTTTATAAGGTCTTGTGAGAATAATTAATAAAGTGGCCGTATGCATCACCTAAATACAGAGGCCAGGGATCATTCTTCTTTTCTAAAATAAATGCACCAGTGGTACATGAACTTGACTCACAGGTTCGTATCTTGTACAATTCGCTCCTACGTTGACACATAACATTGTTATTTTGCTCGAAAACCCTCGTACATCTATTCTGTTCTTTAGACGTAGCCTTCTCATCTTTCACCTGTTGTACTGAGGCGCCACCCCATGCACCAGCTCAAGCGGCGACGGCTCCATGGACCTTCGACTCAGGAGGTGGCATCCATGGCCGACCAGAGGAAGGAAGCGACAGTAGGCATGGAGCGCGGCGACTATATATCGCCTTAGGCGAGTGCAACTTTCCGTCTCGCGGGCGACAGCCATTCCTCGGGCCGCTCCCGCGGGCGGCCAGGGTGTGAAAACCTAGCCGCTGCCAGCGCAGATCCACCGGCCATCTTCCCCTTGCTGCCGCCGTCAGACTTTGCCGGGCAAAATCCGCACAGATCGGCGGCGACGGGGCATTTCCTCCTCCCGTCTGAGCTCCGGCAGCGCGGGCTGTTCATCTCGACGCGATCCAGGGCACTGCTTCCACGCCGGTGCGCGCACGGGCAGGGGCGACCGTATTCGAGCACGGGGAGGTGCGTGTAGGGCGGCGCAACATGGCTGAGTGTGGGAGGCCGCAAATCTGGCGGCTCCGAGGAGGGTGGCTTCGGGCCAGGGGCCTCGATTTCGCGGCGACGGCTCCGGTGCACGGGATCCGACGTTGGAGGGAGCGAGGCAGCATGCGAGGGCTGCGACAAGCGTGGGCGTGCAGGGGCATGAGGGGGCAGCCAAGTGCGCGCGGGGGGGGGGGGGGGGGAGGGTTGGATCTGCTAGGCCGTCTGTGTCTGCTGGCCTGAGAGGGGCACTGATGGCTGGTGGTGGTGCCTGGTTGCCGCCTGTTGGAGCACGGAGTCTCCAGCCGCGGTTGGATGCGGGGCGCAGGACCCGATCTGGTCTCTGCTGGCCTGCCGTCATGGAGGCTGCTGGTGGCCCTGCACAGCGGTGGCGTGCTCGCTGTGTGGGGGTGCGTGGTTTTATGGAGGTACAGGTCGACCTCGGTCTACTGCGTGGGAGTGGCTGCTCCGGGTGAAAGCCTGACCGGTGCTAGCCGGCCAGCGGCGACGGTGCCTGTGGGCGTCGCTATCCTCCCTGGAGGCGTCGTCGGAAATCTCACGGCCCTGCTCCCAGATCAAGTCCTTCTGTGAAAACTCAGATCCTGCTGCAGGGTCGGACGGTGGCATCGTCTTCAACGTTGTTCCCCTCTTTAGGGCGATGTCTTGAATACTTTGATCCCTTTGGTGTTTCCTACGACTGGACGTGCACTGTGGCTTCGGTGGCAATGATGACGGCGGTGAGCAATGTCAAAGGCGTGGCCTTGGTCGTGGTAATCGTTTCTTCTTCTCCGGCGTGTCCATGGGAGTGCCTCGACTGTCTGTTAATGTGAAGTCAAAGCTGCGATGGGGCCGGTGGTATACGATGACGCGAGACAGATGGCTCGTTCGGTGATCTTTCGTGACCTGTCTAGTTTTCACCGTCGGACTTGGAGCTAGGTTGTTCAGGGTGGATTGTATGGAGTGTTGTGCTGCAGCTATTAGGGCTGATGGTTTTCTTTTTCTTTTGATCTTCAGATCTTCCGGTCTTAGGACCTTCACCATCGGGTTATTTTCCGTTTGCTTCCTGCTATTATCAATGAAGGCCATCGACGTTGGATCTTTCAAAAAGAAACTTTACGTCTCGCTGAAGAGAATGTATCCACGTTCTAGCTATTGGGTCGGCCTCTTAGCGAATGTTGGGTCGGCCTCTTAGCGAATGTTTAAAAGAAAGAAAGAAGAAAAAAAAATGGCGAAACCAGGATTCAAACCCGGGTATCCTGGCTGAGCTTCCACTCTCCTAAACACTGGGCCAGCTTCGGCTTCGTGTAGGGCACGAACTAGTTAAGGTTAATAGAGCCAGTTTTGCATTGTTTTATCCTTGTTTTTTATTTTTTTCTTCCTTTTTTCACAAGTTTTTTTTTTCTGTTTCTTTCTTTGTTTTAATTTTTTTTATTTTGTTTCTTTTTCTACTATTGTATTCGGTTTTCTCCTTTTTTCCGTTTTCTTTTTCTTTTCTCTTTCTTCTCTGGAATTCTTTTTTCATTTTTCTTCGTGTATATCATTGTCTTTATCGGTTTGCATCGCCTCTTCGGGATGTTTTAATATTCAATAAGTATTAAAAATGTTGACTAGGTATTTGAAAATTGTTGAATACGTATTAGAAAATGATGAACAAGTATTTGAACAATGTTGAATAAGTATTAAAGTGTTGAACAAGTATTTGAAAAATATTGAAAAACCAAAAACAATTTTAAGGATATTTTTCCTCATTGTTGTACATTTATAAATGACAGATAATGATGATAGTTTTCCATGTCGTTATTTGGTAGGCTAGGGAAACCCAAAACCCGGCCTTTTTATTTGGACTAAGGGCCTGTTCTGATCTCCTCCCAACTTCACGATTCTAGCTTTCCATCTCAGCTTCTCACTCCACACAGCGAGACAACTCCGTTCGGCTGGGATCGCTAGCTTCTCCTATCACTACTATGGGCTGGCAGCATGGGTGGCCCGCCTTAGCACCATAATGGGCTGGTTGGAGGCAGCCCAGCTTGGCTTTCCAGCGAGAGAAGGAGCACAGGGTGTCGATTCCATCGAGCGAGATGTTCCAGCGAGCGTACCGGTTCCATCTGCCCTCACTTGGTGGTGGCAGTTGTACGCAATTTGAGCGAACTTCTCCTCTTTCAATCGATGGAGCTGGACTTTTGATGCTTCACGTTTTTACACTAGTGGCTGGCCAGGCTTCTCACTTCTAGCTTTTTGGCCCAAACTCGTTTGATTCAACTCCACTTCAGAAATTTGTGAAGCGTGGAGTTGGAGAGCCTCCCAACACGTCCTAAGGCATAACTATCCTTTCTACGTGGCCGCATTATGCTCAACCATGCCGGTCAAGGGGACACAGCGACGAGAAGCCGCGGCACAGTGCGACAACTCGCTTAACAGAACACAAATAAACACTAGGCCAGCGATGTATTTCTACTAGCTTGCGTCCGTGGGGTGCTTTGCCTGGTAAGCTAAGAGCAACTCGAACGGGCGATTCAAACGGACGGCGATTTCGTTCGTATTTTATTTGTTTGGATCGGTCGTCCGCTTGACGTCTGTTTTTTTTTAGATTTGGGTCAGCAGCGCGTCCAACGGGCCGATCTATATGTGTCTGCGTGGCCGGTTGGCCGCCCAATATTATATTGATTTGCATTCAAATATATTTTCAAATAACATAGTTTTACCGAATAAAATAGTATGGTTTTACAAGCCAGATACAAATAAAAATGTTTCACATAGTTTTGCAAACGAATAAAAGTAGATACATCTATTGGTTACCAACATGAGTCCACATATGCTCAACCAAATCATTTTACAGCTGCACGTGAGTTTCCGAATCACGCATGTCTTCATGAAATTGGATGAACTGTTCAAATGTTGCCGCTACTTCATGCTCAGGCACAACATTCTCACCCTGAAATTGAAACCCTTGATCGCACAGACGTTCCAGACGCCCGTCTTCTACGATCATATTGTGCATGATCACAAAAGCAGTCATCACCTCCCATAGTTTCTGCGTGCTCCAGGTATTAGTAGGATACCGAACGATGCCCCATCGAGATTGTAAAACACCAAAGGCATGCTCGACATCCTTCCTAGCACTCTCTTGCTCTTGGGCAAATCTTTTTCTCTTCTCTCCGACAGGGTTGGGTATTGTCTTGACAATAGTGGTCCACTGAGGATAGATACCGTCACCCAGGTAGTATCCTTTGTAGTAATTGTGGCCACTGACAGTCAAGTTCACCGGTGGGTTGTTGCCTTCGGCAAGCCTAGCAAACACCGGCGAGCGCTGAAGCACATTGATATCATTGTGTGATCCAGCCATGCCAAAGAAAGAGTGCCAGATCTAGAGGTCTTGAGACGCCATGGCCTCTAGTATGACAGTGCAAGCCCTGACATGTCCCTTATACCGCCCTTGCCAACAGAAGGACAGTTCTCCCACTCCCAGTGCATGCAGTCTATGCTGCCAAGCATCCCTGGGAAGCCCCTTCTGGCATTCATCATCAACAAACGACTGTATCTTCAGCTGTCGGCTCTCTCAAGTACTCAGGGCCATGTTGGGGAACGTAGCAGAATTTTAAAATTTTCTACGCATCATCAAGATCAATCTATGGAGTAATCTAGCAACGAGGGAAGGAGAGTGCATCTACATACCCTTGTAGATCGCTAAGCGGAAGCGTTCAAGTGAACGGGGTTGATGGAGTCGTACTCGTCGTGATCCAAATCACCGATGATCCTAGTGCCGAACGGACGGCACCTCCGCGTTCAACACACCTACAGCCCGGTGACGTTTCCTACACCTTGATCCAGCAAGGGGAGAAGGAGAGGTTGGGGAAGACTCCATCCAGTAGCAGCACGACGGCGTGGTGGTGGTGGAGGAGCGCGGGACTCCAGCAGGGCTTCGCCAAGCACTACGAGAGACGAGGAGGGAGAGGGGTAGGGCTGCGCCAACAGGGGAGGAACTTCATGTCTTGGGCTGCCCCTTTGCCTCCACTATATATAGGGGGAGAGGGAGGGCTGCGCCCCCACCTAGGGTTTCCACCCTAGGGGTGGCGGCAGCCCCAATCCCCATCTAGGGTGGCAGCCAAGTGGAGGGGGAGAGGGAGGTGCACCAGGCATGGGCCTTAGGGCCCATCTACCCTTAGGGTTTGCCCCCTCTTCCCCTTAGGCGCATGGGCCTTGGTGGGGAGGCGCCCCAGCCCACTTAGGGGCTGGTCCCTTCTCACACTTGGCCCATGTATGCCTCCGGGGCTGGTGTCCCCTCCCGGTGGACCCCCGGACCCCTCCGGTGGTCCCGGTACACTACCGGTGATGCCCGGAACACTTTCGGTGGCCAAAACCATACTTCCTATATATCAATCTTTATCTCCGGACCATTCCGGAACTCCTCGTGACGTCCGGGATCTCCTCCAGGACTCTGAACAACATTCGGTAACCGCGTACATACTTTCCCCATAACCCTAGCGTCATCGAACCTTAAGTGTGTAGACCCTACGGGCTCGGGGACCATGCAGACATGACCGAGACAACTCTCCGGCCAATAACCAACAGCGGGATCTGGATACCCATGTTGGCTCCCACATGATCCACGATGATCTCATCGGATGAACCACGATGTCAAGGATTCAATCAATCCCGTATACAATTCCCTTTGTCTATCGGTACGATACTTGCCCGAGATTCGATCGTCGGTATCCCGATACCTTGTTCAATCACGTTACCGGCAAGTCTCTTTACTCGTTCCGTAACACATCATCCCGTGATCAACTCCTTGGTCACATTGTGCACATTATGATGATGTCCTACCGAGTGGGCCCAGAGATACCTCTTCGTTTACACGGAGTGACAAATCCCAGTCTCGATTCGTGCCAACCCAACAGACACTTTCGGAGATACCTGTAGTGTACCTTTATAGCCACCCAGTTACGTTGTGACGTTTGTCACACCCAAAGCACTCCTACGGTATCCGGGAGTTGCACAATCTCATGGTCTAAGGAAATGATACTTGACATTAGAAAAGCTTTAGCATAAGAACTACACGATCTTTGTGCTAGGCTTATGATTGGGTCTTGTCCATCACATCATTCTCCTAATGATGTGATCCCGTTATCACCGACATCCAATGTCCATGGTCAGGAAACCGTAACCATCTATTGATCAACGAGCTAGTCAACTAGAGGCTTACTAGGGACATGGTGTTGTCTATGTATCCACACATGTATCTGAGTTTCCTATCAATACAATTCTAGCATGGATAATAAACGATTATCATGAACAAGGAAATATAATAATAACCAATTTATTATTGCCTCTAGGGCATATTTCCAACAGTCTCCCACTTGCGCTAGAGTCAATAATCTAGTTCACATCGCCATGTGATTAACACTCACAGGTCACATCGCCATGTGAGCAACATCCAAGAGTCTACTAGACTCAATGATCTAGTTCACATCACTATGTGATAAACACTCAAAGAGTTATGGGTTTGATCATGTTATGCTTGTGAGAGAGGTTGTAGTCAACAGGTCTTGCCATATTCAGATCCCTATGTATTTCGCAAAACTTTATGTCATATCATAGATGCTGCTACCACGTTCCACTTGGAGCTACTCCAAATTGTTGCTCCATTATACGTATCCGGTATCTCTACTCAGAGCTATCCGGATAGGTGTTAAGCTTGCATTGACGTAACTCTTTACGTCGAACTCTTTATCACCTCCATAACCGAGAAACATTTCCTTATTCCTCTAAGGACAATTTTGACCGCTATCTGGTGATCCAGTCCTAGATCACCTTTGTACCCTCTTGCCAGACATGTGGCAAGGCACACATCAGGTGCGGTACTCAGCATGGCATACCGTATAGAGCCTATGACAAGAGCATAGGGGACGACCTTCGTCCTTCCTCTTTCTTCTGCCGTGGTCAAGCTTTGAGTCTTACTCAACTTCACACCTTACAACTCAGGTAAGAACCCCTTCTTTGACTGATCTATTTTGAACTCCTTCAAAAACATGTCAAGGTGTGTGTTCTTTGAAAGCACCATTAGGCGTCTTGATCTGTCTCCATAGATCTTGATGCCCAATATGTAAGTAGCTTTATCCAGGTCTTCCTTTGAAAATCACTCTTGAAACAACCGTTTATGCTTTCCAAAAATTCTACATTATTTCAGATCTACAATATGTCATCCACATATACTTATCAGAAATGTTGTAGTGCTCCCACTCACTTTCTTCTAAATACAAGTTTCTAACAAACATTGTATAAACCTAAAAGCTTTGATCACTCCGTCAAAACATATATTCCGATTCCGAGATGCTTGATCTAGTCCATAGAAGGATTGCTGGAGCCAGCATACCTTTTTAGCATCCTTAGGATCGTCAAAACCTTTTACTGTATCACATACAACTTTTCTTACGAAAACTGGTAAGAAAACTTGTTTTGACATCCATCTGTAAGATTTCATAATCGAAAAATACAGCTAATGCTAACATGATTCCGACGGACTTTAAGCATCGCTACGGGTGAGAAATTCTCATCGTAGTCAACCCCTTGAACTTGTGAAAAGACTCTTTCCCACAAGTCGAGCTTCATAGACGGTAACATTACCGCCCACGTCCGTCTTCTTCTTAAAGATCCATTTATTCTCAATAGCTTGCCGATCATCGGGCAAGTCCACCAAAGTCCATACTTTGTTATAATACATGGATCCTATCTCGAATTTCATGACTTCTAACCATTTGTCGGAATACGGGCCCACCATCGCTTCTCCATAGCTCGTAGGTTCATTGTTGTCTAACAACATGATATCTAAGACAGGATTACTGTACCACTCAGGAGTAGTACATATCCTTGTCGACCTACGAGGTTCGATAGCAACTTGATCCGAAGCTTTATGATCACTATCATTAACTTCCTATTCAACAGATGTAGGCTCCAAAGAAAACATTTTTTTGTGTTGCATCACTCTCTGGTTGAAATAAAGGTTCGACAACCTCATCAAGTTCTATCTTCCTCCCACTCAATTCTTTCGAGAGAAACTCCTTCTCGAGAAAGGACCCGTTCTTAGCGACAAACAATTTGCCCTCGGATCTGAGATAGAAGGTATACCCAACTGTCACCTTTGGATATCCTATGAAGATGTGTTTGTCCGCTTTGGGTTCGAGCTTCTCCGGTTGAAGCCTTAAGCATCGCAACCCCAAACATTAAGAAATGACAACTTTGGTTTCCTTCCAAACCAATGTTCATACGACGTCGTCTCAACGGACTTAGATGGTGTCCTATCTAAAGTGAATGCAGCTGTCTCTAACGCATAACCTCAAAATGAAAATGGTAGGTCGGTAAGAGATATCATAGATCGCACCATATCACATAAGGTTCGATTACGACGTCCGGACACACTATTACCCAGTGGTGTTCCAGGTGGCTTCAACTGTGAAACAGTTCCACAATGTCTTAAGTGTTTGCCAAACTCATAACTCAGAAAATCCCCTTTTGATCAGATCGTAGGAACATGATCTTATTGTTATGATGATTCTTAACTTCACTCTGAAATCGCTTGAACTTTTCAAACGTTTCAGACTTGTGCTTCATTAAGTAAATATACCTATATCTACTCAAATCGTCAGTGAAGATGAGAAAATAGCGATATCCACCGCACGCTTCAATTCTCATTGGATCACACGCATCGGCATGTATGATTTCCAACAAGTCACTTGCCCGTTTCATTGTACCTGAAAACGGGTCTTAGTCATCCTGCCCATGAGGCATGGCTCGCATGTGTCAAGCGATTCAAAATCAAGTGACTCCAAACATCCATCGACATGGAGTTTCTTCATGCATCTTACGCCAATATGACCTAAGCGGCAGTGCCACAAGAAAGTGGTACTATCTACATCTTTTGGCGTGAACATGTGTATTACTACGACCAAGATTCACTGAACCATTCACATAGGGTGCATGACCATGGAAGGTATTATTCATGTAAATAGAATAACCATTATTCTCTAACTTAAATGAATAATCGTATTGCAATGAACATGATCTAATCATATTCATGCTCAACTTAGACACCCGATAACATTTATCTAGGTTCAGTACTAACCCCGAAGGCAGATGGAGCGTGCGATGGTGATCTTATCAACTTTGGAAACACTTCCAACACACATCGACACCTCGCCCTTAGCCAGTCTCCGTTTAGTCCGTAGCTTTTGCTTCAAGTCACCAATAATAGCAACTGAACCGGTATCCAATACCCAGGTGCTACCAGGAGTACTAGTGAGGTACACATTAATAACACATATATACTTTGTTGAAGTTGCCAGCCTTCTTATCTACCATGCATTTGGGGTAATTCCGCTACCAGTGACCGTTCCCCTTACAATAGAAGCACTTAGTCTTGGGTTTGGGTTCAACCTTGGGTTCCTTCACTGGAGCGGCAACTGGTTTGCCATCCATGAAGTTTCCCTTCTAGCCCTTGCCCTTCTTGAAACCAGTGGTCTTGTTAAACCATCAACACTTGATGCTCCTTCTTGATTTCTACCTTTTGCGGTCTTAAGCACCGTGAACAGCTCCGGGATCAACTCCATCCCTTGCATGTCATAGTTCATCACGAAGATCTAGTAGCTTAGTGATAGTGTCTAGAGAACTCTATCAATCACTATCTTATCTGGAAGTTTAACTCCCACTTGATTTAAGTGATTGTAACACCCAGACATTCTGAGCACATGCTCACTAGCTGAGCTATTCTCCTCCATCTTGTTGGCAAAAGAACTTGTCAGAGGTTTCACACCTCTCAACACGGGCATGAGCCTGAAATCCCAATTTCAGCTCTCGGAACATCTCATATGTTCTATGGCGTTCAAAACGTCATTGGAATCCCGATTCTAAGCCGTAAAGTATGGTGCACTAAACTATCAAGTGGTCATCAGGATGTGTCTGTCAGGTGTTCACAACATCCACAGACGACGTTGTAGGGGTTTGCACATCGAGCGGTGCATCAAGGACGTAAGCCTTCTGTGTAGTAGTGAGGACACTCCTCGGACTACGGACCTTGTCCGCATCATTGCTTACAATATCTTTCAACTTAATCTTTCTCTAGGAACGTATTGAAACAGGGAGCTACAACGTGAGCTATTTATCTACAACATATTTGCAAAGACAATTTAGACTATGTTCATGATAATTGAGTTCATCTAATCAAATTATTTAATGAACTCCCACTCAGATAGACATCCCTCTAGTCATCTAAGTGAAACATGATCCGAATCGACTAGGCCGTGTCCGATCATCACGTGAGACGGACTAGTCATCAACGGTGAACATCTCATGTTGATCGTATCTTCTAGACGACTCATGTTCGACCTTTCGGTCTTCCGTGTTCCGAGGCCATGTCTGTACATGCTAGGCTCGTCAAGTCAACCTAAGTGTATTGCGTGTGTAAATCTGGCTTACACCCGTTGTATTCGAACGTTAGAATCTATCACACCCGATCATCACGTGGTGCTTCGAAACAACGAACCTTCGCAACGGTGCACAGTTAGGGGGAACACTTTCTTGAAATTATTACGAGGGATCATCTTATTTAAGCTACCGTCGTTCTAAGCAAATAAGATGTAAAACATGATAACCATCACATGCAATCAAATAGTGACATGATATGGCCAATATCATTTTGCTCCTTTTGATCTCCATCTTCGGGGCTCCATGATCATCGTTGTCACCGGCATGACACCATGATCTCCATCATCGTGTCTTCTTGAAGTTGTCTCGTCATCTGTTACTTCTACTGAAGGAAATATGCCCTAGAGGCAATAATAAAGTTATTATTTATTTCCTTATATCATGATAAAAGTTTATTATTCATGCTAGAATTGTATTAACCGGAAACATAATACATGTGTGAATACATAGACAAACAGAGTGTCACTAGTATGCCTCTACTAGACTAGCTCGTTAATCAAAGATGGTTATGTTTCCTAACCATGAACAAAGAGTTGTTATTTGATTAACGAGGTCACATCATTAGTTGAATGATTTGATTGACATGACCCATTCTATTAGCTTAGCACCCGATCGTTTAGTATGTTGCTATTGCTTTATCCATGACTTATACATGTTCCTATGACTATGAGATTATGCAACTCCCGTTTGCCGGAGGAACACTTTGGGTACTACCAAACGTCACAACTTAACTGGGTGATTATAAAGGAGTACTACAGGTGTCTCCAATGGTAGATGTTGGGTTGGCGTATTTCGAGATTAGGATTTGTCACTCCGATCGTCGGAGAGGTATCTCTGGGCCCTCTCGGTAATGCACATCACTTAAGCCTTGCAAGCATGGCAACTAATGAGTTAGTTGCGGGATGATGTATTACGGAACGAGTAAAGAGACTTGCCGGTAACGAGATTGAACTAAGTATTGGATACTGACGATCGAATCTCGGGCAAGTAACATACCGATGACAAAGGGAACAACGTATGTTGTTATGCGGTCTGACCGATAAAGATCTTCGTAGAATATGTAGGAACCAATATGGGCATCCAGGTCCCGCTATTGGTTATTGACTGGAGACGTGTCTCGGTCATGTCTACATTATTCTCGAACCGTAGGGTCCGCACGCTTAACGTTACGATGACAGTTATTATGAGTTTATGCATTTTGATGTACCGAAGGTTGTTCGGAGTCCCGGATGTGATCACGGACATGACGAGGAGTCTCGAAATGGTCGAGACGTAAAGATTGATATATTGAAAGCCTATGTTTGGACATCGGAAGTGTTCCGGGTGAAATCGGGATTGTACCGGAATACCGGGAGGGTTACCGGAACCCCCCGGGAGCCAAATGGGCCAACATGGGCCCTGGTGGAAAGGTGAAAGGGCTGCCCCATGGGCTGCACGCCTCCCCCCTTCTCCTAGTCCTATTAGGACTAGGGAAGGTGGCCGGCCAACCCCTCTCTCTTTCCCCACTTGGGGAGTCCTATTTGGAATAGGATTGGAGGGGAGTCCTACTCCCGGCGGGAGTAGGACTCCTCCTATGGCTGCCGCACCCCTCCCCCTTTGCCCATTTATATACGGGGGCAGGGGGCACCTCTAGACACACAATTGATCATTGAGATCGTTCCTTAGCCGTGTGCGGTGCCCCCTGCCACCATATTCTACCTCGGTCATATTGTTGCAGTGCTTAGGCGAAGCCCTGCGTCGGTAGTACATCAAGATCGTCACCACGCCGTCGTGCTGACGGAACTCTTCCTCGACGCTTTGCTGGATCGGAGCCCGAGGATCGTCATCGAGCTGAACGTGTGCTAAGAACTCGGAGGTGCCGGAGTAACGGTGCTTGGATCGGTCGGATCGGGAAGAAGACGTACGACTACTTCCTCAACGTTGTGTCAACGCTTCCGTTGCGATCTACAAGGGTACGTAGATCATACTCTCCCCTCGTTGCTATGCATCACCATGATCTTGCATGTGCGTAGGAAAATTTTGAAATTACTACGTTCCCCAACAGTGGCATCCGAGCCTAGGTTTTATGGTTTGATGTTATTTGCACGAGTAGAACACAAGTGAGTTGTGGGCGATACAAGTCATACTGCCTACCAGCATGTCATACTTTGGTTCGGCGGTATTGTTGGACGAGACGACCCGGACCAACATTACGCGTACGCTTACGCGAGACCGGTTCCCTCGACGTGCTTTGCACATAGATGGCTTGCGGGCGACTGTCTCTCCAACTTTAGGTGAACCAAGTGTGGCTACGCCCGGTCCTTGAGAAGGTTAAAACGGAGTCTATTTGACAAACTATCATTGTGGTTTTGATGCGTAGGTGAGATGAGTTCTTGCTTAAGCCCGTAGCAGCCACGTAAAACTTGCAACAACAAAGTAGAGGACGTCTAACTTGTTTTTGCAGGGCATGTTGTGATGTGATATGGTCAAGGCATGATGCTAAATTTTATTGTATGAGATGATCATGTTTTGTAACCGAGTTATCGGCAACTGGCAGGAGCCATATGGTTGTCGCTTTATTGTATGCAATACAATCGCGATGTAATGCTTTACTTTATTACTAAGCGGTAGTGATAGTCGTGGAAGCATAAGATTGGCGAGACGACAACGATGCTACGATGGAGATCAAGGTGTCGCGCCGGTGACGATGGTGATCATGATGGTGCTTCGGAGATGGAGATCACAAGCACAAGATGATGATGGCCATATCATATCACTTATATTGATTGCATGTGATGTTTATCCTTTTATGCATCTTATCTTGCTTTGATTGACGGTAGCATTATAAGATGATCTCTCACTAAATTATCAAGAAGTGTTCTCCCTGAGTATGCACCGTTGCAAAAGTTCTTCGTGCTGAGACACCACGTGATGATCGGGTGTGATAGGCTCTACGTTCAAATACAACGGGTGCAAAACAGTTGCACACGCGGAATACTCAGGTTATACTTGACGAGCCAAGCATATACAGATATGGCCTCGGAACACGGAGACCGAAAGGTCGAGCGTGAATCATATAGTGGATATGATCAACATAACGATGTTCACCATTGAAAACTACTCCATCTCACGTGATGATCGGTTATGGTTTAGTTGATTTGGATCACGTGATCACTTAGAGGATTAGAGGGATGTCTATCTAAGTGGGAGTTCTTAAGTAAATTTGATTAACTGAACTTAAACTTATCATGAACTTAGTACCTGATAGTATCTTGCTTGTTTATGTTGATTGTAGATAGATGGCTCGTGCTGTTGTTCCGTTAAATTTTAATGCGTTCCTTGAGAAAGCAAAGTTGAAAGATGATGGTAGCAATTACACGGACTGGGTCCGTAACTTGAGGATTATCCTCATTGCTGCACAGAAGAATTACGTCCTGGAAGCACCGCTAGGTGCCAGGCCTGCTGCTAGAGCAACACCAGAAGTTATGAACGTCTGGCAGAGCAAAGCTGATGACTACTCGATAGTTCAGTGTGCCATGCTTTACGGCTTAGAATCGGGACTTCAACGACGTTTTGAACGTCATGGAGCATATGAGATGTTCCAGGAGTTGAAGTTAATATTTCAAGCAAATGCCCGGATTGAGAGATATGAAGTCTCCAATAAGTTCTATAGCTGTAAGATGGAGGAGAACAGTTCTGTCAGTGAGCATATACTCAAAATGTCTGGGTATAATAATCACTTGATTCAATTGGGAGTTACTCTTCCGGATGATTGCGTCATTGACAGAATCCTCCAATCACTGCCACCAAGCTACAAAAGCTTCGTGATGAACTATAATATGCAAGGGATGAACAAGACTATTCCCGAGCTCTTCGCAATGCTGAAAGCTGCGGAGGTAGAAATCAAGAAGGAGCATCAAGTGTTGATGGTTAACAAAACCACTAGTTTCAAGAAAAAGGGCAAAGGGAAGAAGAAGGGGAACTTCAAGAAGAACAGCAAGCAAGTTGCTGCTCAAGAGAAGAAACCCAAGTCTGGACCTAAGCCTGAAACTGAGTGCTTCTACTACAAGCAGACTGGTCACTGGAAGCGGAACTGCCTCAAGTATTTGGCGGATAAGAAGGATGGCAAGGTGAACAAAGGTATATGTGATATACATGTTATTGATGTGTACCTTACTAATGCTCGCAGTAGCACCTGGGTATTTGATACTGGTTCTGTTGCTAATATTTGCAACTCGAAACAGGGACTACAGAATAAGCGGACACTAGCAAAGGACGAGGTGACGATGCGCGTGGGAAACGGTTCCAAGGTCGATGTGATCGTGGTCGGCACGCTACCTCTACATCTACCTTCGGGATTAATATTAGACCTAAATAATTGTTATTTGGTGCCAGCGTTGAGCATGAACATTATATCTGGATCTTGTTTAATGCGAGACGGTTATTCATTTAAGTCAGAGAATAATGGTTGTTCTATTTATATGAGTAATATCTTTTATGGTCATGCACCTTTGAAGAGTGGTCTATTTTTGATGAATCTCGATAGTAGTGACACACATATTCATAATGTTGAAACCAAAAGATGCAGAGTTGATAATGAAAGTGCAACTTATTTGTGGCATTGTCGTTTAGGTCATATCGGTGTAAAGCGCATGAAGAAACTCCATACTGATGGACTTTTGGAACCACTTGATTATGAATCACTTGGTACTTGCGAATCGTGCCTCATGGGCAAGATGACTAAAACACCGTTCTCCGGTACTATGGAGAGAGCAACAGATTTGTTGGAAATCATACATACCGATGTATGTGGACCGATGAATATTGAGGCTCATGGCGGATATCGTTATTTTCTCACCTTCACAGATGACTTAAGCAGATATGGGTATATCTACTTAATGAAACACAAGTCTGAAACATTTGAAAAGTTCAAAGAATTTCAGAGTGAAGTTGAAAATCATCGTAACAAGAAAATAAAATTTCTACGATCTGATCGTGGAGGAGAATATTTGAGTTACGAGTTTGGTGTACATTTGAAAAATTGTGGAATAGTTTCGCAACTCACGCCACCCGGAACACCACAGCGTAATGGTGTGTCCGAACGTCGTAATCGTACTTTACTAGATATGGTACGATCTATGATGTCTCTTACTGAGTTACCGCTATCATTTTGGGGTTATGCTTTAGAGACGGCCGCATTCACGTTAAATAGGGCACCATCAAAATCCGTTGAGACGACGCCTTATGAACTATGGTTTGGCAAGAAACCAAAGTTGTCGTTTCTTAAAGTTTGGGGCTGCGATGCTTATGTGAAAAAGCTTCAACCTGATAAGCTCGAACCCAAATCGGAGAAATGTGTCTTCATAGGATATCCAAAGGAAACTATTGGATACACCTTCTATCACAGATCCGAAGGCAAGATTTTTTTTGCTAAATTCGAAAACTTTCTAGAGAAGGAGTTTCTCTCGAAAGAAGTGAGTGGGAGGAAAGTAGAACTTGACGAGGTAACTGTACCTACTCCCTTATTAGAAAGTAGAACATCACAGAAAACTGTTTCTGCGACACCTACACCAATAAGTGAGGAAGCTAATGATGATGATCATGAAACTTTAGATCAAGATACTATTGAACCTCGTAGATCAACCAGAGTGAGATCCGCACCAGAGTGGTACGGAAATCCTATTCTGGAAGTCATGCTACTAGATCATGATGAACCTACGAACTATGAAGAAGCGATGGTGAGCCCAGATTCCGCAAAGTGGCTTGAAGCCATGAAATCTGAGATGGGATCCATGTATGAGAACAAAGTATGGACTTTGGTTGACTTGCCCGATGATCGGCAAGCAATTGAGAATAAATGGATCTTTAAGAAGAAGACTGACGCTGATGGTAATGTTACTGTCTACAAAGCTCGACTTGTCGCAAAAGGTTTTCGACAAGTTCAAGGGATTGACTACGATGAGACTTTCTCACCCGTAGCGATGCTTAAGTCTGTCCGAATCATGTTAGCAATTGCCGCATTTTATGATTATGAAATTTGGCAGATGGATGTCAAAACTGCATTCCTGAATGGATTTCTGGAAGAAGAGTTGTATATGATGCAACCGGAAGGTTTTGTCGATCCAAAGGGAGCTAACAAAGTGTGCAAGCTCCAGCGATCCATTTATGGACTGGTGCAAGCCTCTCGGAGTTGGAATAAACGCTTTGATAGTGTGATCAAAGCATTTGGTTTTATACAGACTTTCGGAGAAGCCTGTATTTACAAGAAAGTGAGTGGGAGCTCTGTAGCATTTCTAATATTATATGTGGATGACATATTACTGATTGGAAATGATATAGAATTTCTGGATAGCATAAAGGGATACTTGAATAAAAGTTTTTCAATGAAAGACCTCGGTGAAGCTGCTTACATATTAGGCATAAAGATCTATAGAGATAGATCAAGACGCTTAATTGGACTTTCACAAAGCACATACCTTGACAAGATTTTGAAGAAGTTCAAAATGGATCAAGCAAAGAAAGGGTTCTTGCCCGTGTTACAAGGTGTGAGATTGAGTAAGACTCAAAGCCCGACCACTGCAGAAGATAGAGAGAAAATGAAAGATGTTCCCTATGCTTCAGCCATAGGCTCTATCATGTATGCAATGCTGTGTACCAGACCTGATGTGTGCCTTGCTATAAGTTTAGCAGGGAGGTACCAAAGTAATCCAGGAGTGGATCACTGGACAGCGGTCAAGAACATCCTGAAATACCTGAAAAGGACTAAGGATATGTTTCTCATATATGGGGGTGACAAAGAGCTCACCGTAAGAGGTTACGTTGATGCAAGCTTTGACACTGATCCGGACGATTCTAAATCGCAAACCGGATACGTGTTTACATTAAACGGTGGAGTTGTCAGTTGGTGCAGTTCTAAACAAAGCGTCGTAGCGGGATCTACATGTGAAGCGGAGTATATAGCTGCTTCAGAAGCAGCGAACGAAGGAGTCTGGATGAAGGAGTTCATATCCGATCTAGGTGTCATACCTAGTGCATCGGGTCCAATGAAAATCTTTGGTGACAATACTGGTGCAATTGCCTTGGCAAAGGAATCCAGATTTCACAAAAGGACCAAACACATCAAGAGACGCTTCAACTCCATCCGGGATCTAGTCCAGGTGGGAGACATAGAGATTTGCAAGATACATACGGATCTGAATGTTGCAGACCCGTTGACTAAGCCTCTTCCACGAGCAAAACATGATCAGCACCAAGACTCCATGGGTGTTAGGATCATTACAGTGTAATCTAGATTATTGACTCTAGTGCAAGTGGGAGACTGAAGGAAATATGCCCTAGAGGCAATAATAAAGTTATTATTTATTTCCTTATATCATGATAAAAGTTTATTATTCATGCTAGAATTGTATTAACCGGAAACATAATACATGTGTGAATACATAGACAAACAGAGTGTCACTAGTATGCCTCTACTAGACTAGCTCGTTAATCAAAGATGGTTATGTTTCCTAACCATGAACAAAGAGTTGTTATTTGATTAACGAGGTCACATCATTAGTTGAATGATTTGATTGACATGACCCATTCTATTAGCTTAGCACCCGATCGTTTAGTATGTTGCTATTGCTTTATCCATGACTTATACATGTTCCTATGACTATGAGATTATGCAACTCCCGTTTGCCGGAGGAACACTTTGGGTACTACCAAACGTCACAACTTAACTGGGTGATTATAAAGGAGTACTACAGGTGTCTCCAATGGTAGATGTTGGGTTGGCGTATTTCGAGATTAGGATTTGTCACTCCGATCGTCGGAGAGGTATCTCTGGGCCCTCTCGGTAATGCACATCACTTAAGCCTTGCAAGCATGGCAACTAATGAGTTAGTTGCGGGATGATGTATTATGGAACGAGTAAAGAGACTTGCCGGTAACGAGATTGAACTAAGTATTGGAAACTGACGATCGAATCTCGGGCAAGTAACATACCGATGACAAAGGGAACAACGTATGTTGTTATGCGGTCTGACTGATAAAGATCTTCGTAGAATATGTAGGAACCAATATGGGCATCCAGGTCCCGCTATTGGTTATTGACTGGAGACGTGTCTCGGTCATGTCTACATTGTTCTCGAACCGTAGGGTCCGCATGCTTAACGTTACGATGACAGTTATTATGAGTTTATGCATTTTGATGTACCGAAGGTTGTTCGGAGTCCCGGATGTGATCACGGACATGACGAGGAGTCTCGAAATGGCCGAGACGTAAAGATTGATATATTGGAAGCCTATGTTTGGACATCGGAAGTGTTCCGGGTGAAATCGGGATTGTACCGGAATACCGGGAGGGTTACCGGAACCCCCCGGGAGCCAAATGGGCCAACATGGGCCCTGGTGGAAAGGTGAAAGGGCTGCCCCATGGGCTGCACGCCTCCCCCCTTCTCCTAGTCCTATTAGGACTAGGGAAGGTGGCCGGCCAACCCCTCTCTCTTTCCCCACTTGGGGAGTCCTATTTGGAATAGGATTGGAGGGGAGTCCTACTCCCGGCGGGAGTAGGACTCCTCCTATGGCTTCCGCACCCCTCCCCCTTTGCCCCTTTATATACGGGGGCAGGGGGAACCTCTAGACACACAATTGATCATTGAGATCGTTGCTTAGCCGTGTGCGGTGCCCCCTGCCACCATATTCTACCTCGGTCATATTGTTGCAGTGCTTAGGCGAAGCCCTGCGTCAGTAGTACATCAAGATCGTCACCACGCCGTCGTGCTGACGGAACTCTTCCTCGATGCTTTGCTGGATCGGAGCCCGAGGATCGTCATCGAGCTGAACGTGTGCTAAGAACTCGGAGGTGCCGGAGTAACGGTGCTTGGATCGGTCGGATCAGGAAGAAGACGTACGACTACTTCCTCAACGTTGTGTCAACGCTTCCGTTGCGATCTACAAGGGTACGTAGATCATACTCTCCCCTCGTTGCTATGCATCACCATGATCTTGCGTGTGCGTAGGAAAATTTTGAAATTACTACGTTCCCCAACATCTACTACTATGGCTAACGCTTTAGCAATAAAGTAAAGTAATTACATGACGTTTATGTTGACACGCAGGTCATAAATAAATTAAGACAACTCCTATGGATCCTGCCGGTTGTCATACTCATCGACATGCAAGTCGTGATTCCTATTACGAGAACATGATCAATCTCATACATCACATATATCATTCGTCACATCCTTTTGGCCATATCACATCACAAGGCATATGCTGCAAAAACAAGTTAGACGTCCTCTAATTGTTGTTGCAAGTTTTTACGTGGCTGCTATAGGTTTCTAGCAAGAACGTTTCTTACCTACGCGAAAACCACAACGTGATATGCCAATTTCTATTTACCCTTCATAAGGACCCTTTTCATCGAATCCGATCCGACTAAAGTGGGAGAGACAGACACCCGCTAGCCACCTTATGCAACTAGTGCATGTCAGTCGGTGGAACCTAAAAGTGCGTTATATCGACTAGAGGGGGGGTGAATAGGCGATTTTTGAAAGTCTTCAAAACGTGGAAGTTTCGAAGACAAACGATAGAAATAAACCAATTACCATGGAGCGGAAGGTAGACTACACTAGGCAAACCATAGTCAAGTATTCAATGAAGTGAAAGCACAATGACTAATAGCAGCAACGTAGTAAGGATCAGGTAGGAAGATATTATGAAGCCAAACAGAACACGCAGTCACTCAGTGAAGACAAAAGATAGTGCAATCATACAATGACTTCACAAGGACCAACGGTAAGTAAAGGGAAGGGAAGGATGAAACCAGTGACTCGTTGAAGACAATGATTTGTTGGACCAGTTCCAGTTGCTGTGACAACTGTACGTCTGGTTAGGGCGGCTAGGTATTTAAACCTGAGGACACACAGTCTCGGACACCCAGTCCTGAACACGCAGCTCAGGACACCCAATCCTCACCGTATTCCCCTTGAGCTAAGGTCACACAAACCTCGCCCAATCACTCTGGTAAGTCTTCAAGGTAGACTCCCAAACCTTCACAGACTTCGTTCACCGGATTCACTTGGTTTTGGTTAAGCATCATTTCAGGGATTCTGACTGGTTCACTTGGACCCCACTTAACAGTACGGTGGTTCCTATGACTCAATAAAGAAGAAAAGGAACTACGAAAGATCTGAGTCTTCGAGCTCCATAGGCTTCATGCGATGTCTTCTCTTGTCATAGTCTTCAATGAGAATATCTTCATATACCACCTTTGACTTCAATGTCTTCATATATTTTTAGGGGTCATCTCTGGTAGGAAAACCGAATTAATGAGGGACTTCTACCTGTGTTATCCTGCAATTCTCACAAACACATTAGTCCCTCAACTAGGTTTGTCGTCAATACTCCAAAACCAACTAGGGGTGGCACTAGATGCACTTACAATCTCCCCCTTTTTGGTTATTGATGACAAACTAGTTGAAGTTTTCAACGGGGAATATAATATGTGAAATTGTAAAGGAATTTTCTTCATTAGTTGCAAGGGCTCCCCCTGAAGATGTGCGTATAAGTAATTTGCTTTTGGAATGCAAATGCACATGGCAGGTTGTACTCGTGGAGATCCGCTTCAACTTATGATGACAATTCATTATGCATGAGAAGGTATGTGAAGATAATGACATGCATAATGGAAAATGGACGTCTGCAAAATGATCTAAGTGCGGAATTTATCGTCGCACATGCAGAATTTATCATCGCATCACAAAGTGGCAAATAAGTAGCAGACGACCATCGAGTTTAAGTGTTACAACTCAAAGAACCAAATGTATCAAAACGAGAGTTGTAAACACGAGGCAAAATATAAAGCAACCACCCATGTGGACCCGCTTGAAGACTATCAAACTCATATGCTTCTCCCCCTTTTGTCAGTAAGGACCAAAAAGGTTTGAAGACATAGAGCATCTACTCGTTCCCATGAAGAGTAGGTGAAGCAGCAGGGTCGTCGGTGGTGTTCGGCGGTGCAGAAGAACTTGGAGCAGTGTCGAAGCGTGCTGAAGGAGGTGGCGATGAAGTAGCATCGTCTTCGTCCTCGATCACTCTAGCATTCACAGTTGTAGCAGAGGAAGAGAACTCAGAGTCTTCAAGAGATGGAGTTCGTCGCAGCACTGCCCTTCGAGGAGGTGTGGAGTCAAACTTGAAGCGTTCAGAGAAACCATCCTCTTGAAGATCATCTTCAGAGCACATAAGCGTCAGCCCTTTCCATGTGCGTCGAGAGGTTTCATGGGCAACAAAGGCATTCTTGGTGGCAAGATTGCGAATGCGGTTGACATCCACCAAGAGGCTTTGCATTTGGCGCTTCAGCCAGTCATGATGCCTATCCTGTGTCTGATGAAGAGACACCAGAAGCTCTCGGTCATTGAGGACATGAGTGCGCTTCTTGGGTCGTTGGGGAATTGTGCTATCGGTGGCTTCAGTAAGGGCAGGATGTGGTGCATGTGTAGTTCCAGCCAAAGGATAAACACGAGTGACTGCTTCAACTCCTTCAATGTTCCGAGAAAAACTTTGATGCTCCGCATTCTGAAGACTAAGAGGTTCCTTGGCAGGCTCAGGATAAATGGCTTCAACAGACATATCCACATCAGGCAGGAAGATCCGATGATTGCGAGCAGATGGCTGATATGAGATAGCGGAGTGGAGTTTAATCAGCCGCATTATCCATGGAGCGTAGAACTTCAAGCCAAAAAGATCAGAGCCTGATGCAGCAAGTTGGCGGATGAAGAAGTCCTGTGCATTGAAGCATTTGCCATGAAGAATATAGAAGACCAAAGTCTTCATTGCACCTTCCAGCTTAGCATGTGGAGAATGTCCTTTGATGGGCCAGAGAGTTCGCCTTATGATGTGATAAATAGTCCTTGGCAGATACTCAAGGTCTTCAACAAAGAACTCCTTAGGATATGCAGCATCTTGTGGCAATGGCTTCATCATACTGAGCATCTGACTCATGTTTGGTTCAGGCTTCTGAAAGATGCTCTCCATAGCTTCACTATGAAGCTAACAGCCAGGTTCGTAGAGATCTCCAGGAGTGGGCAGACCAGTGAGCTCAATGATATCAAAGGCTTTGGCTTCGTGATGAACATTTCCTGTCATCCACTCCAGGACCCAAGTCTTCGGATCTCTGTTGTACACACGGATATGAAGTGTGGCATAGAATTGGAGCAGCAACTCTTCATTCCAGTGCTCTTGGTCGGTGACAAACGGCAGCAATCCAACCTCTTTGAAGCAATCCAGAGCTTCTTCCAGATAGGGCAGACCATCTATTGCTTCAATGTCAAGACGCTTATGCGGGAAGATGCAACCTTGATTGTACAGAATGCAGGAGTAATAGCTTCGCTGCGGATAGCTCCAGAACCGGTCAGAAGATATTCTTTCCCTTGAGTAGGGGTTCTTGGAGCTATTGAAGAAAGTGTTGTTTGCTTTGAAGCCATTGACATTGAAGGATCCAGGTGCTGATGCAGGACCTGGAAACTTGGCCAATCTTGGGATTGGCTTCTGTACCTGAGGCCTGTGCTCAACATGATAGTCAAACTCCACTTGATGAGCTGGAGGGTCGGTCACAGTCACGTTCTCCTCGAGAATAGCTTCTTGGTGAGACGGGGGTGTAGCAGCTCTTGGGGTTTCTTCTTCATCGGCTGATGCAGCCGGAATGTCTTCAGCAGCATTAGCTTCAGACTCAGAGACTGGAGGCCTTGGTCCTTTGCGAAGCCTGCGTAACGCTGGCGACGCCTGTGGAGTTGGAGTTGGCTGGGCCTCAAAGTCATCTTCCTCTTGTGTTTGTGGGTGATCAGCCCATGATGCATCCTGAGCAATTGGCGTCAGAGGACGACCAATGCTGATGAGTTCGCTGTGCGTTAGCACAGGCGATGATACCTGTTGGTGCTCGATCTGAGGAAGAACTGCATCATCTTCAACATGGTCATGGTGACCAATGTCTTCAGCAGCGGTGGGATCAGCTGCTGGAAAGTCTTCAGTTTCATGAGCCTCTGTGGAAGCAGGCTCATGGACAGTCAGTTGGCGCTCTTGATGTTCAGCGTCAGGGCGAACCATGGAGATGGGTTCAACAATCAAGGGCTCTGTGGGAGCAGCCCATTCCTTCTTGGTCTTCCGCTTCTTCCTGGAGGGAGCAGTAGCAGAGGCTTCAAGATGTTTCCTCTTTCTGGCTTCAGCCTCAGCAATCCTCGTCTTCTTCAGTTCTGAAGCGGTTGACCTGGCCTTTGGCTTCGAGCCAGTCATGCTAGTTGGGAAGACAATGGGATCTGCTTCCTGCCTTGGTGCGTTGGGTTCGGCCACAGTGGGCTTCTTCTTCTGCTTAGCAGCCATCCTGGGATCAATGCCCGGACGCCCAAGGGCCTTGCGCTTCTCAGCCTCGTTGTAGCCTTGCACACACTTGTCAGCCAGGCTCTTCATGCACTCACGAGAACCTTGAGCTTCTTCACGCTTCTTGAGAAAGGCTTCTTTAAGCTCGTGCAGCATGATCTTGAAGTTCTTGACCTCTTGCACGCTGAGCTTGGCCATATGCTTCTTGAACTGAGCTTTTTCATAGTCAATCTTTTGCTTCAGTTCAACAATGCGCTGGGCGATAGCTAACTCTGAAGCAATGGCGCCATGGAAGGCGACACTGAGGCCAATTGGAAGTTCCAGATCTTCGAAGCTGACGTTGGGCGTGTCAAACCACTCATCAATGAAGTTGTAGATGATTGCCACGTCAAAGAGAGGCAGATCATTGAAGATTTCTGCTTCTTCTTTTCTCTTGATCAGTTGCTCAAGAGCGTCATCTGCAAGATCTTCATCACTGGATAGATCGATGGCATCGTTGCACAGAATAACAACAGCTGTCAGTTCTTCGCCGGTGTGTGGCAGAGGCATCTTGACTTTCTGGGGCTTGGAGATGCGTGACAAATCTTCAGACTGCACACTGTCTTCAGGAGGTGCAGTAGCCAGTGGCTTTGCCCGTGAGATCTTTGGTGCAGAGGCAGGCTTTGAAGCTTTAGGCTGCTTCAGTTTCTTTGGCTTCGGCGCTGCAGGCGCTTCATCTGATTCAGCGTCATCTGCAGGCTCATTCACGGCTGTCCCTTCAACCACGATATGAGTGATGAGACCTTCCAAGTTGTAGAAAGGACTGATGACATTGGGTTCTGCATCGCGTGTGCCGTCAGCCCGGGGAGCAGAAGGACCAGGGTTGAAGTCTAGTCCCAATGACTTCTTGTTTTCCTTGGCCGATGCCTTTGCGTGCTAGAAGTTGCGCTTGAAGAGATTATCGTCTCGACACCATAGCAATGATGATGGGTCGGCATCTTCAGGCCGAGGTCCACAGACCATACACGGATAGAAACCCTGAGCAATAGCTTCAGCTCTGTTCTTGGGTGGAAAGCCTCGGAAGAGAATATCACCCCAAGGACTTTTGATAGCACTCTTCTCATCATATTCCTTGGTCACGAATCTGTATTTGTACCACCGTTCTGCCCAATATCTTCGAATCCACTGGATTTGGGTCTTGCGCTGATTATAATCCTCTTTAGGATCTGTCTTGTAAAGCTCTGAGAGGTCATCAGGAAAATCTCTTGATGTTCCCCTACGACGCTGTCTGCCACCCTTCCTTGCTGATTTCTCTGAAGCCATGAACTTTAAACTGAAGGGCTTCAATACGTTCAAAGGCTTCAGAGGCTTTCGCTTGCTGGACAAACAGGAACTGGCTTCGGGAGAATTTATATGATGCCGTAAGAATTCTGCAAATGAATGCAGACTATGAGAACCAAGGGATTATCCCACGGACATGTACCTGTGACAGCATTAAGGTGTGAGGGAAGGGGAAGAGGTCATATGCATTCTCAGAAGATTTTCAAGATAAATCAGTTTAGAAGACATTGACCTCATCGTGCGAAGAATTTCACTCATAGATAAGGAGTTGGTTCTAGATTTGTACGAATCCAGAGATCAGTACAAGTGAGGAATCTAACTGCTTTGTGAAGCATAAGTGAACATACTAGGCATAATATGAGATGCAGCATGAAGTGGATCCAACATGTGTGAACAGAAACTACTTGTGGTAGAAAGTCACGAATCTGTAGGATCAAAGGGGCCGTAAAAAGGAAGTTTTATTTACCACACAAGGAACTGCTAGACGGAGTGGAAGAGGAGGCCGAGTAGTTCGATCGTCCGTTCCCTAACTTGGCGACGGAGGACACCTATGGCGACGGCGGAGAAGACGATGTCCGCGGTCGGCGTGAAGACGGCATCGGAGAGGTTCCGGCAGCTAAGCGCTTCGTCGCCAGCGTCGTCGAGGGCTAGCAGTGGCGGTAGGGTTCGTGCGAGAGTGGAAGAAGAGATAATGACTGGTGAGGCGTGTATTTATAGGGACAGGGGCGGCTCAGTGTTATTACACAGGTGCCCCTGGCGATTCACATCTGAGGAACACGTGGCCATCATGCAGCATATCGGAGGTTGTTCCACGTCCCACGCACGCCTGGATTGTCGGGTGGTCGTTCCCACTTCTCCGGGTTTCAGGTGAGGGAATTAGCATTGAAAGCGGACTTAATGTTTGTCTCTGTATCTTCTGCTGACAAAGACGCAGAGAAGACATTTGACAGTTTCAAAAGAATGCATATGATTTGGAGAGATAGAGTTTGAGATAGAAAGCATAGAGAGGTTAGGGTCCGATCACATTCACTTAGTTCAAAAGATTCAACAAGAAAACATAGCTATAAGTGAATGCTGTAGAGGACAGAACACTGGTATATATATATATATATATATATAATCAACATAGTGAAGATAATCATGAAGACATGTTGAGATTGAAGCCAAACCGAATGTGAAGACATAGCAAATGTAACGCCATGAGTGAATCACTTCGAACAGAACATTTGGTGGTGGCGTTACCCACTGTATAGGAAGTGTTAGACCCAGACACGGCGCACAATTATCGTGGCGCTCCGAAGTCAAATTCCACATTAATGTATTCACACTTAGAATGTATGTCTTCATTGATTGAAGACATACTTTACTTCGTGTGTTGCACATCTAAGTCATCAATATGCATAAGTGTTAGGATGTGTGCCTGATCATAGGACATTTGAGGATTCCAAGATATTTAGCTCACACCGTAACTTGCAAAATCTCTTCTCATCCAAGGGCTTGGTGAAGATATCTGCCAATTGCTCTTCAGTGTTGACGTGTATGATATCAATATCTTCCTTCACAACATGATCTCTGAGAAAGTGATGACGAATTTCAATGTGCTTTGTCTTCGAGTGCTGAACTGGATTGTTGGCAATCTTGATGGCGCTTTCATTGTCGCAGTAGAGTGGCACTTGCTTCAGATGAATGCCATAGTCCTTGAGTGTTTGCTTCATCCACAGAAGTTGAGCGCAGCAAGATCCAGCAGCAATGTATTCAGATTCAGCAGTGGAGAGAGATACACAGTTCTGCTTCTTTGAAGACCAACATACAAGTGATCGTCCCAGAAAATGACATGTGCCTGATGTAGACTTGCGATCAAACTTGTCACCAGCATAATCAACATCCGAGAATCCAACCAGATCAAACTCTGAGCCCTTTGGATACCATAATCCTAGAGTTGGGGTGTGAGCCAAATATCAAAGAATTCGCTTCACAGCTAAGTGATGCGATTCCTTTGGTGCCGCTTGGAATCGAGCACACATGCAAACACTAAGCATAATATCTGGCTTAGATGCACAAAGATAAAGCAGAGAACCAATCATGGAGCGGTATACCTTTTGATCAAACTCTTTACCATTGTCGTCGGGACCCAGATGATGTTTGGCTGGCATTGGCGTCATGAAGCCTTTGCAGTCTTGCATACCGAACTTCTTCAGGCAATCTTTGAGATACTTCTCTTGAGATATGAAGATGCCGTTGCGTTGCTGTCATATTTGAAGACCGAGGAAGAACTTCAGCTCTCCCATCATGGACATCTGATATTGCTCTTGCATCATATATCCAAACTCTTCACTGTACTTCTGATTGGTGCAGCCGAAGATAATGTCGTCCACATATATTTGGCATACAAACAGTTCACCATCATATGTCTTCGTGAAGAGAGTGGGGTCGAGGGAACCAGGTATGAAGCCTTTGCTCTTCAGGAAGTATTTGAGTGTGTCATACCAAGCCCAAGGGGCTTGTTTGAGGCCATACAGTGCCTTGTTGAGCTTGTATACCATGTCAGGATGTTTTGGATCTTCAAAGCCAGGCGGTTGTGCAACATACACTTCTTCTTCAATCTTTCCATTGAGAAAAGCGCTCTTCACATCCATTTGATATAGAAGTATGTTATGATGATTTGCATAGGCCAGCAGTATGCGTATGGCTTCAAGTCGAGCCACAGGAGCAAATGTTTCATTGAAGTCAATTCCTTCCACTTGAGTATATCCTTGAGCAACGAGATGAGCTTTGTTTCTGACAACTTGACCATGCTCATCTTGCTTGTTGCGGTATATCCATTTGGTGCCTATTATATTGTGCTTCTGAGGATCAGGACGCTTAACCAGTTCCCATACATTATTCAGCTCAAACTATTGAAGCTCTTCTTGCATAGCTTGAATCCATTCAGGTTCCATGAAGGCTTCTTCAACTTTCTTGAGTTCTGTTATTGAGACGAATGCGAAGTGCCCACAGAAATTTGCTAGCTGTGTTGCCCTTGAACGAGTGAGCGGACCGGGTGCATTGATGCTATCAATTATTCTCTCAATCTACACTTCATTGGCAACACGAGGATGTACAGGGTGAAGATTTTGTTCTTGTTGATCATTGTCATTGTTAGAGGGATTGTCTTCAGGATGATCAGGTGCGGAGATGATAAGTTCCTCTTCAGGTTGAGCTTCAGAGGGTATGATTTCTCCAGTTCCCATTAGTTTGATTGATTCACTGGATGTAACTTCATCTAGCACATTTGGCAGGTGCTCTCTTTGTGAGCCGTTAGTCTCATCAAACCGCACATCCACTGTTTCAACCACTTTATAATGAAAGAGATTGAAGACTTTGTAGGAGTGCGAATCCTTTCCATATCCAAGCATAAAACCCTCATGTGCTTTTGGTGCAAATTTTGAAGTGTGATGTGGATCCTTGATCCAGCACCTGGCGCCAAATACTCTGAAGTAACTGACATTTGGCTTCTTGCCAGTAAGGAGCTCATAAGATGTCTTGTTCAGAAGCTTGTGAAGATAAAAACGATTGATTGTATGGAATGCAGTATCAATGGCTTCAGGCCAGAATTTTCTTGGAGTCTTGTATTCATCAAGCATCGTTCGGGCCATCTCAATGAGTGTTCTATTCTTGCGTTTGACGATGCCATTCTGTTGTGGCATGTACGGGGCTGAGAATTCATGTGTGATGCCCAAAGTATCAAGATATGTATCAAGGCCAGTGTTCTTGAATTCAGTGCCATTGTCACTTCCGATGTGCTTTATCTTGGCGCCATAGTTGATCATTGCTCGATTGGCGAAGCGTCTGAAGACATCCTGCACTTCAGTCTTGTAGAGGATTATGTGCACCCAAGTATATCTAGAATAATCATCAACAATGACAAAGCCATAGAGACAAGCAGTAGTAGTAAGAGTTGAGTAGTGAGTGGGACCGAAAAGATCCATGTGGAGCAGTTCGAAGGGTCGAGTTGTTGTCATGATTGTCTTCAAGGGATGCTTGGCCCTCGTCATCTTTCCTGCTTCACAGGCACCGCATAAGTGATCCTTCTTGAACTTGACGCCCTCGATGCCTATGACATGCTTCTTCTTCGCAAGGGTGTGGAGGTTCCTCATGCCAGCATGCCCTAGCCTCCGATGCCAGAGCCAGCATTCTGAAGCGTTTGCTAGAAGACATACGGCAAGCTGTGGTCCTGCTGAGAAATCTACCACATACAAATCATCTTTTCGATACCCTTCAAACACTAGAGACTTGTCAGATTCCATTAGAACAAGGCAATGATATTTTCCAAACATTACGATCATATTTAAATCGCAAAGCATTGAGACAGACATTAAGTTGAAACCAAGGGATTCAACAAGCATGACTTTATCCATGTGTTGATCCTTTGAAATTGCAACTCTACCTAGACCCAGTACCTTACTTTTACCAGTGTCAGCAAATGTGATGTGACTCTTGTCGGATGGACGTAAGGTTGAGTCCATAAGAAGGCTTCTTTTGCCAGTCATGTGATTGGTACACCCACTATCAATAATCCATTCTGAAGCAGCTGGTGTCGTACCCTACAATGCGGTTAGGGGGATAGGCTTCACGAAGAGAATTGTGAAGCAAAAACATTTGACGAACCAGTGGGTTATGAAAGCTTAGATCGAGATTTGGACTGATAGGGAGAGTAGCAAGCGATTTAGGAACGAAGTACATAATAAGACCATTCGGGCATTTGATCTTGCGCCCTACAAGATGTTTAAGGTCCCCAGCAATAGCGTCAGACGATTTTGGTTTTCTGCTGGAGACCCTTCCCTGCAAAAGAGAGTTAAGCTTTCTTAGCCACCCACATCTTCAAGGGTGGCTTAGAAGCAATAAGTCTAAGTGCGACATCTGAGAACTTTGGCTTTGGAGCCCTAGAAAAAAGTCTTGCAGGTGGACAATAGTACTCATAAGAATAAGCAGAATAGTTCTTGGTCTTATGAACATGGCGGTTTGATGAAACACGCTCATATTCACAGGCCTGAGTATGGTTTCCCTGCAAAACATTTGCGTTAGTGCGACTCAGGTGAGTCCTCTGTCTGTATGAAGCCTTTGGACCGTATGAAGCCTGTGGTCTGGTGTTCGTCTTCTTCACCTGTGGTGTCATGATGACATTCACAGGAAGATTTTCCAAACACCTTTTCGGCACCCAGATCTTCTTCATAGGCGGTACATTCCTGTAGTTAGTACCAATATACCTGGCAAACACTTCACCATTCTGATTCTTAAAAAGTTTATAGTTTGCATCAAAGGATTCATCAATAACAATGGGATTAGCACAAGTGAAGCCAGATAGGGTGGATGGATCCGCTGAAGGTTCCTTTGCAGCAACCCATGTGGTTTTGGGGTACTGCTCAGGTTTCCAGTAAGAGCCATCAGCATTCATTTTCCTTTCGAACCCAACACCCTCTTTCCTAGGGTTTCGGTTCAGGATCTGCCTTTTGAGGACATCACATAGTGTCTGATGCCCTTTGAGACTTTTGTACATCCCTGTTTCAAGCAATGTCTTCAACCTAGCATTCTCATCAGCAATAGCAGTGGTATCCTCAGCAGAGGGGTTAGTTACCACATCAACAGTTGAAGATATTGCAACAGTAGCAGTAGTAGAACACTCAGCAACAGAAGTAGCGTTGTCACGCTCGATGCATTTAAGACATGGTGGTTCAAATCCTTCCTGAGCGGATCTGATCTGTTTGGCGCGAAGTGACTCGTTTTCCTTTTGAAGATCTTCATGAGCCGCTCTCAATTTCTCAAGATCTTGCTTCCTTTGAAGATAATCATAGGAAAGCTTTTCATGAGTTGTTGAGAGCGTTTCATGACGACTTTCAAGTTCCTCATACTTAACGTGAAGATTTTTTATGTCTTCAATTAAGGACTCAGATCGAGTCATTTCAACGTCTAACAGATCATCGCTTTTGTCTAACAGTTTTTGAATATGTTCCATAGCTTTCTGTTGTTCAGTTGCAATTTTAGCAAGTGTTTTGTAGCTGGGTCTTGAACCACAATCAGAGTCATCTTCACTAGATGTTTGATAGTGAGTAGTGCGTGTGTTTACCTTGGCACCGCATGCCATGAAGCAGTAGGTAGGAGCGGAGTAGTCCTTGTCATTTGTATCGGTGTCGGTGATGAAGTCATTGTCTTCAGTGTTGAAGATGGACTTGGCAACGTATGCTGTAGCCAGACTTGCAACGCCAGAATCGGACTCCTCCTCAGACTCCACCTCCGCCTCCTCAGAAGCGGACTCCTCCTCTGAATCCATTTCCTTGCCAACAAACGCACGTGCCTTGCCAGATGAGCTCTTCTTGTGTGATGAAGACTTTGAGGAAGACTTGGAAGAAGACTTTGAGTATTTCTTCTTCTTCTTGTCGTCAGAGTCATATTCCTTGCTCTTCTTCTTCTTTTTGTTCTCATTGTCCCACTGCGGACACTCAGAGATGAAGTGGCCAAGTTTCTTGCACTTGTGGCATGTTTTCTTCTTGTAGTCATGAGCAGAAGCTTCATCATTCCTTAAGCTTGATCGTGAAGACTTTCTGAAACCTTTCTTCTTGGTGAATTTTTGAAACTTCTTCACAAGCATAGCAAGTTCCTTTCCAATGTCTTTAGGATCATCAGAACTGCTTCCATATTCATCTTCAGATGAGGAGACAACTTTTGCCTTCAAGGCATGAGTTCGCCCATAGTTGGGACCGTAGATATCTCTTTTCTCAGAAAGCTGAAACTCATGTGTGTTGAGCCTCTCAAGTATGTCAGACGGATCGAGTGTCTTGAAATCAGGACGTTCTTGAATCATCAGGGCTAGGGTGTCAAACAAACTGTCAAGTGATCTCAGGAGTGTCTTGACGACTTCATGCTTGGTGATCTCAGTAGCGCCGAGGGCTTGAAGCTCATTTGTGATGTCAGTGAGTCGATCAAACGCGAGCTAGACATTCTCATTGTCATTTCTCTTGAAGCCGTTGAAGAGGTTGCGAAGGACACTGATTCTCTGATCTCTCTGGGTTGCGACGCCTTCGTTGACCTTGGAGAGCCAGTCCCAAACTAGCTTAGATGTTTCCAAAGCACTCACGCGGCCATACTGTCCTTTGGTCAGATGACCACAGATGATATTCTTGGCAGTAGAGTCCAGTTGAACGAACTTCTTGACGTCAGCAGCAGTGACACCTTCTCCAGCCTTGGGAATGCCGTTCTTGACAACATACCATAGGTCGACGTCAATGGCTTCAAGATGCATGCGCATCTTATTCTTCCAGTAGGGATATTCAGTTCTATCGAAGACGGGGCACGCAGCGGAGACTTTAATTATCCCTGCAGCCGACATAGCTAAAACTCCAGGTGGTTAAACCGAATCATACAGAACAAGAGAGTACCTTGCTCTGATACCAATTGAAAGTGCGTTATATCGACTAGAGGGGGGTGAATAGGCAATTTTTGAAAGTCTTCAAAACGTGGAAGTTTCGAAGACAAACGATAGAAAAAAACCTATTACCATGCAGCGGAAGGTAGACTACACTAGGCAAACCATAGTCAAGTATTCAATGAAGTGAAAGCACGATGACTAATAGCAGCAACGTAGTAAGGATCAGGTAGGAAGATATTATAAAGTCAATATAGAACACGCAGTCACTCAGTGAAAACAAAAGATAGTGCAATCATACAATGACTTCACAAGGACCAACAGTAAGTAAAGGGAAGGGAAGGGAAGGATGAAACCAGTGACTCGTTGAAGACAATGATTTGTTGGACCAGTTCCAGTTGCTGTGACAACTGTACGTCTGGTTAGGGCGGCTAGGTATTTAAATCTGAGGACACACAGTCCCGGACACCCAATCCTGAACACGCAGCTCAGGACACCCAGTCCTCACCGTATTCCCCTTGAGCTAAGGTCACACAGACCTCGCCCAATCACTCTGGTAAGTCTTCAAGTTAGACTCCCAAACCTTCACAGACTTCGTTCACTGGCGATCCACAATGACTCTTGGATGCTCAGAACGCGACGCCTAACCGGCTGGAGGATTCACAGTCCTCAAGTGTAATAAGTCTTCAGATCACACAGACAAGTAGACTTAAGTGATGCCTAACACCCTTTGGCTCTGGGTGGTTAGGGCTTTATCCTCGTAAGGAATTCTTTCTCAAAGGCTTCGAGGTGGGTTGCTCTCAAACGACAAAAGTCGTACTCTATCTCTGAGCAGCCAACCATTTATGGTTGTAGGGGGTGGGCTATTTATAGCCACTAGGCAACCCGACCTGATTTGTCCGAAATGACCCTGGGTCACTAAGGAACTGACACGTGTCAACGGTCAGATTTCAAACTCACACGGCAACTTTACTTGGGCCACAAGCAAAGCTGACTTGTTCGACTCTGGAAAAGATTCGCTCTCATAGTCTTCACTCGAAGACATAGGTTTTGGTTAAGCATCACTTCAGTCATTCTGACCGGTTCACTTGGACCCCACTTAACAGTACGGTGGTTCCTATGACTCAATAAAGAAGAAAAGGAACTACAAAAGATCTGAGTCTTCGAGCTCCATAGGCTTCATGCGATGTCTTCTCTTGTCATAGTCTTCAATGAGAATATCTTCATATACCACCTTTGACTTCAATGTCTTCATATATTTTTAGGGGTCATCTCTGGTAGGAAAACCGAATCAATGAGGGACTTCTACCTATGTTATCCCGCAATTCTCACAAACACATTAGTCCCTCAACTAGGTTTGTCGTCAAAACTCCAAAACCATCTAGGGGTGGCACTAGATGCACTTACGGAACCAGTCTCACGTAAGAGTACGTGTAAGGTCAGTCCGGGCCGTTTCATCCCACGATGCCGCCGAATCAAGATAAGACTAGTAACGGCAAGCAAATTGACAAAATCGATGCCCACAACAACTTGTGTTCTACTCGTGCATAGAAACTACGCATAGACCAAGCTCATGATGCCACTGTTGGGGAACGTAGCAGAATTTTAAAATTTTCTACGCATCATCAAGATCAATCTATGGAGTAATCTAGCAACGAGGGAAGGAGAGTGCATCTACATACCCTTGTAGATCGCTAAGCGGAAGCGTTCAAGTGAACGGGGTTGATGGAGTCGTACTCGTCGTGATCCAAATCACCGATGATCCTAGTGCCGAACGGACGGCACCTCCGCGTTCAACACACCTACAGCCCGGTGACGTTTCCTACGCCTTGATCCAGCAAGGGGAGAAGGAGAGGTTGGGGAAGACTCCATCCAGTAGCAACACGACTGTGTGGTGGTGGTGGAGGAGCGCGGGACTCCAGCAGGGCTTCGCCAAGCACTACGAGAGACGAGGAGGGAGAGGGGTAGGGCTGCGCCAATAGGGGAGGAACTTCATGTCTTGGGCTGCCCCTTTGCCTCCACTATATATAGGGGGAGAGGGAGGGCTGCGCCCCCACCTAGGGTTTCCACCCTAGGGGTGGCGGCAGCCCCAATCCCCATCTGGGGTGGCGGCCAAGTGGAGGGGGAGAGGGAGGTGCACCAGGCATGGGCCTTAGGGCCCATCTGCCCTTAGGGCCCATCTGCCCTTAGGGTTTGCCCCCTCTTCCCCTTAGGCGCATGGGGCTTGGTGGGGAGGCACCCCAGCCCACTTAGGGGCTGGTTCCTTCTCACACTTGGCCCATGTATGCCTCCGGGGCTGGTGGCCCCTCCCGGTGGACCCCCGGACCCCTCCGATGGTCCCGGTACACTACCGGTGATGCCCGGAACACTTTCGGTGGCCAAAACCATACTTCCTATATATCAATCTTTATCTCCGGACCATTCCGGAACTCCTCGTGGCGTCCGGGATCTCATCCGGGACTCCAAACAACATTCGGTAACCGCGTACATACTTTCTCCATAACCCTAGCGTCATCGAACCTTAAGTGTGTAGACCCTACGGGCTCGGGGACCATGCAGACATGACCGAGACAACTCTCCGGCCAATAACCAACAGCTGGATCTGGATACCCATGTTGGCTCCCACATGCTCCACGATGATCTCATCGGATGAACCATGATGTCAAGGATTCAATCAATCCCGTATACAATTCCCTTTGTCTATCAGTACGATACTTGCCCGAGATTCGATCGTCGGTATCCCGATACCTTGTTCAATCACGTTACCGGCAAGTCTCTTTACTCGTTCCGTAACACATCATCCCGTGATCAACTCCTTGGTCACATTGTGCACATTATGATGATGTCCTATCGAGTGGGCCCAGAGATACCTCTCCGTTTACATGGAGTGACAAATCCCAGTCTCGATTCGTGCCAACCCAACAGACACTTTCGGAGATACCTGTAGTGTACCTTTATAGCCACCCAGTTACGTTGTGACGTTTGTCACACCCAAAGCACTCCTACGGTATCCGGGAGTTGCACAATCTCATGGTCTAAGGAAATGATACTTGACATTAGAAAAGCTTTAGCATACGAACTACACGATCTTTGTGCTAGGCTTAGGATTGGGTCTTGTCCATCACATCATTCTCCTAATGATGTGATCCCGTTATCAACGACATCCAATGTCCATGGTCAGGAAACCGTAACCATCTATTGATCAACGAGCTAGTCAACTAGAGCCTTACTAGGGACATGGTGTTGTCTATGTATCCACACATGTATTTGAGTTTCCTATCAATACAATTCTAGCATGGATAATAAACGATTTTCATGAACAAGGAAATATAATAATAACCAATTTATTATTGCCTCTAGGGCATATTTCCAACAGTCTCCCACTTGCACTAGAGTTAATAATCTAGTTCACATCGCCATGTGATTAACACTCACAGGTCACATCGCCATGTGACCAACATCCAAGAGTCTACTAGACTCAATGATCTAGTTCACATCACTATGTGATAAACACTCAAAGAGTTATGGGTTTGATCATGTTATGCTTGTGAGAGAGGTTGTAGTCAACAGGTCTTGCCATATTCAGATCCCTATGTATTTCGCAAAACTTTATGTCATATCGTAGATGTCGCTACCACGTTCCACTTGGAGCTACTCCAAATTGTTGCTCCATTATACGTATCCGGTATCTCTACTCAGAGCTATCCGGATAGGTGTTAAGCTTGCATCGACGTAACTCTTTACCTCGAACTCTTTATCACCTCCATAACCGAGAAACATTTCCTTATTCCTCTAAGGACAATTTTGACCGCTATCTGGTGATCCAGTCCTAGATCACCTTTGTACCCTCTTGCCAGACATGTGGCAAGGCACACATCAGGTGCGGTACTCAGCATGGCATACCGTATAGAGCCTATGACAAGAGCATAGGGGACGACCTTCGTCCTTCCTCTTTCTTCTGTCGTGGTCAAGCTTTGAGTCTTACTCAACTTCACACCTTACAACTCAGGTAAGAACCCCTTCTTTGGCTGATCTATTTTGAACTCCTTCAAAAACATGTCAAGGTGTGCGTTCTTTGAAAGCACCATCAGGCGTCTTGATCTGTCTCCATAGATCTTGATGCCCAATATGTAAGTAGCTTTATCCAGGTCTTCCTTTGAAATCACTCTTGAAACAACCGTTTATGCTTTCCAGAAATTCTACATTATTTCAGATCTACAATATGTCATCCACATATACTTATCAGAAATGTTGTAGTGCTCCCACTCACTTTCTTCTAAATACAAGTTTCTAACAAACATTGTATAAACCTAAAAGCTTTGATCACTCCATCAAAACATATATTCCGATTCCGAGATGCTTGCTCTAGTCCATAGAAGGATTGCTGGAGCCAGCATACCTTTTTAGCATCCTTAGGATCGTCAAAACCATTTACTGTATCACATACAACTTTTCTTACAAAAACTGGTAAGAAAACTTGTTTTGACATCCATTTGTAAGATTTCATAATCGAAAAATACAGCTAATGCTAACATGATTCCGACGGACTTTAAGCATCGCTACGGGTGAGAAATTCTCATCGTAGTCAACCCCTTGAACTTGTAAAAAGACTCTTTCCCACAAGTCGAGCTTCATAGACGGTAACATTACCGCCCACGTCCGTCTTCTTCTTAAAGATCCATTTATTCTCAATAGCTTGCAGATCATCGGGCAAGTCCACCAAAGTCCATACTTTGTTATAATACATGGATCCTATCTCGAATTTCATGACTTCTAACCATTTGTCGGAATACGGGCCCACCATCGCTTCTCCATAGCTCGTAGGTTCATTGTTGTCTAACAACATGATATCTAAGACATGATTACTGTACCACTCAGGAGTAGTACATATCCTTGTCGACCTACGAGGTTCGACAGCAACTTGATCCGAAGCTTTATGATCACTATCATTAACTTCCTATTCAACAGATGTAGGCTCCAAAGAAAACATTTTTTTTGTGTTGCATCACTCTCTGGTTGAAATAAAGGTTCCACAACCTCATCAAGTTCTATCTTCCTCCCACTCAATTCTTTCAAGAGAAACTCCTTCTCAAGAAAGGACCCGTTCTTAGCGACAAACAATTTGCCCTCGGATCTGAGATAGAAGGTATACCCAACTGTCACCTTTGGGTATCCTATGAAGATATGTTTGTCCGCTTTGGGTTCGAGCTTCTCCGGTTGAAGCCTTAAGCATCGCAACCCCAAACATTAAGAAACGACAACTTTGGTTTCTTGCCAAACCAATGTTCATACAACGTCGTCTCAACGGACTTAGATGGTGTCCTATCTAAAGTGAATGCAGCTGTCTCTAACGCATAACCTCAAAATGAAAATGGTAGATCGGTAAGAGACATCATAGATCGCACCATATCACATAAGGTTCGATTACGACGTCCGGACACACTATTACCCAGTGGTGTTCCAGGTGGCTTCAACTGTGAAACAGTTCCACAATGTCTTAAGTGTTTGCCAAACTCATAACTCAGAAAATCCCCTTTTGATCAGATCGTAGGAACATGATCTTATTGTTATGATGATTCTTAACTTCACTCTGAAATCGCTTGAACTTTTCAAACGTTTCAGACTTGTGCTTCATTAAGTAAATATACCTATATCTACTCAAATCGTCAGTGAAGATGAGAAAATAGCGATATCCACCGCACACTTCAATTCTCATTGGATCACACGCATCGGCATGTATGATTTCCAACAAGTCACTTGCCCATTTCATTGTACCTGAAAACGGGGTCTTAGTCATCCTGCCCATGACATGTGTCAAGCGATTCAAAATCAAGTGACTCCAAACATCCATCGACATGGAGTTTCTTCATGCATCTTACGCCAATATGACCTAAGCGGCAGTGCCACAAGAAAGTGGTACTATCTACAGCTTTTGGCGTGAACATGTGTATTACTACGACCAAGATTCACTGAACCATTCACATAGGGTGCATGACCATGGAAGGTATTATTCATGTAAACAGAATAACCATTATTCTCTAACTTAAATGAATAATCGTATTGCAATGAACATGATCTAATCATATTCATGCTCAACGTAGACACCCGATAACATTTATCTAGGTTCAATACTAACCCCGAAGGCAGATGGAGCGTGCGATGGTGATCTTATCAACTTTGGAAACACTTCCAACACACATCGACACCTCGCCCTTAGCCAGTCTCCGTTTAGTCCGTAGCTTTTGCTTCAAGTCACCAATAATAGCAACTGAACCGGTATCCAATACCCAGGTGCTACAAGGAGTACTAGTGAGGTACACATTAATAACACATATATACTTTGTTGAAGTTGCCAGCCTTCTTATCTACCATGCATTTGGGGTAATTCCGCTACCAGTGACCGTTCCCCTTACAATAGAAGCACTTAGTCTCGGGTTTGGGTTCAACCTTGGGTTCCTTCACTGGAGCGGCAACTGGTTTGCCATCCATGAAGTTTCCCTTCTAGCCCTTGCCCTTCTTGAAACCAGTGGTCTTGTTAAACCATCAACACTTGATGCTCCTTCTTGATTTCTACCTTTTGCGTTCTTAAGCACCGCGAATAGCTCCGGGATCAACTCCATCCCTTGCATGTCATAGTTCATCACGAAGATCTAGTAGCTTAGTGATAGTGTCTAGAGAACTCTATCAATCACTATTTTATCTGGAAGTTTAACTCCCACTTGATTTAAGTGATTGTAGCACCCAGACATTCTGAGCACATGCTCACTAGCTGAGCTATTCTCCTCCATCTTGTTGGCAAAAGAACTTGTCAGAGGTTTCACACCTCTCAACATGGGCATGAGCCTGAAATCCCAATTTCAGCTCTTGGAACATCTCATATGTTCTATGGCGTTCAAAACGTCATTGGAATCCCGATTCTAAGCCGTAAAGTATGGTGCACTAAACTATCAAGTAGTCATCAGGATGTGTCTGTCAGGTGTTCACAACATCCACAGACGACGTTGTAGGGGTTTGCACATCGAGCGGTGCATTAAGGACGTAAGCCTTCTGTGTAGTAGTGAGGACACTCCTCGGACTACGGACCTTGTCCGCATCATTGCTTACAATATCTTTCAACTTAATCTTTCTCTAGGAACGTATTGAAACAGGGAGCTACAACGTGAGCTATTTATCTACAACATATTTGCAAAGACAATTTAGACTATGTTCATGATAATTGAGTTCATCTAATCAAATTATTTAATGAACTCCCACTCAGATAGACATCCCTCTAGTCATCTAAGTGAAACATGATCCGAATCGACTAGGCCGTGTCCGATCATCACGTGAGACGGACTAGTCATCAATGGTGAACATCTCATGTTGATCGTATATTCTATACGACTCATGTTCGACCTTTCGGTCTTCCGTGTTCCGAGGCCATGTCTGTACATGCTAGGCTCGTCAAGTCAACCTAAGTGTATTGCGTGTGTAAATCTGGCTTACACCCGTTGTATTCAAATGTTAGAATCTATCACACCCGATCATCACGTGGTGCTTCAAAACAACGAACCTTCGCAACGGTGCATAGTTAGGGGGAACACTTTCTTGAAATTATTACGAGGGATCATCTTATTTAAGCTACCGTCGTTCTAAGCAAATAAGATGTAAAACATGATAAACATCACATGCAATCAAATAGTGACATGATATGGCCAATATCATTTTGCTCCTTTTGATCTCCATCTTCGGGGCTCCATGATCATCGTTGTCACCGGCATGACACCATGATCTCCATCATCATGATCTCCATCATCGTGTCTTCTTGAAGTTGTCTCGTCATCTGTTACTTCTACTACTATGGCTAACGCTTTAGCAATAAAGTAAAGTAATTACATGACATTTATGTTGACACGCAGGTCATAAATAAATTAAGACAACTCCTATGGATCCTGCCGGTTGTCATACTCATCGACATGCAAGTCGTGATTCCTATTACAAGAACATGATCAATCTCATACATCACATATATCATTCGTCACATCCTTTTGGCCATATCACATCACAAGGCATATGCTGCAAAAACAAGTTAGACGTCCTCTAATTGTTGTTGCAAGTTTTTACGTGGCTGCTATAGGTTTCTAGCAAGAACGTTTCTTACCTACGCGAAAACCACAACGTGATATGCCAATTTCTATTTACCCTTCATAAGGACCCTTTTCATCGAATCCGATCCGACTAAAGTGGGAGAGACAGACACCCGCTAGCCACCTTATGCAACTAGTGCATGTCAGTCGGTGGAACCTGAAAGTGCATTACATCGACTAGAGGGGGGGGGGTGAATAGGCGATTTTTGAAAGTCTTCAAAACGTGGAAGTTTTGAAGAAAAATGATAGAAATAAACCTATTACCATGGAGCGGAAGGTAGACTACACTAGGCAAACCATAGTCAAGTATTCAATGAAGTGAAAGCACAATGACTAATAGCAGCAACGTAGTAAGGATCAGGTAGGAAGATATTATGAAGCCAAACAGAACACGCAGTCACTCAGTGAAGACAAAAGATAGTGCAATCATACAATGACTTCACAAGGACCAACAGTAAGTAAAGGGAAGGGAAGGATGAAACCAGTGACTCGTTGAAGACAATGATTTGTTGGACCAGTTCCAGTTGCTGTGACAACTGTACGTCTGGTTAGGGCGGCTAGGTATTTAAACCTAAGGACACACAGTCTCGGACACCCAGTCCTGAACACGTAGCTCAGGACACCCAATCCTCACCGTATTCCCCTTGAGCTAAGGTCACACAAACCTCGCCCAATCACTCTGGTAAGTCTTCAAGGTAGACTCCCAAACCTTCACAGACTTCGTTCACCGGCGATCCACAACGACTCTTGGATGCTCAGAACGCGACGCCTAACCGGCTGGAGGATTCATAGTCCTCAAGTGTAATAAGTCTTCAGATCACACAGACAAGTAGACTTAAGTGATGCCTAACACTCTTTGGCTCTGGATGGTTAGGGCTTTATCCTCGCAAGGAATTCTCTCTCAAAGGCTTTGAGGTGGGTTGCTCTCAAACGACAAAAGCCGTACTCTAACTCTGAGCAGCCAACCATTTATGGTTGTAGGGGGTGGGCTATTTATAGCCACTAGGCAACCCGACCTGATTTGTCCGAAATGACCCTGGGTCACTAAGGAACTGACACGTGTTCCAACGGTCAGATTTCAAACTCACACGGCAACTTTACTTGGGCCACAAGCAAAGCTGACTTGTCCGACTCTAGACAAGATTCGCTCTCATAGTCTTCACTCGAAGACATAGGTTTTGGTTAAGCATCACTTCAGTCATTCTGACTGGTTCACTTGGACCCCACTTAACAGTACGGTGGTTCCTATGACTCAATAAAGAAGTAAAGGAACTACGAAAGATCTGAGTCTTCGAGCTCCATAGGCTTCATGCGATGTCTTCTCTTGTCGTAGTCTTCAATGAGAATATCTTCATATACCACCTTTGAATTCAATGTCTTCATATATTTTTAGGGGTCATCTCTGGTAGGAAAACCGAATTAATGAGGGACTTCTACCTGTGTTATCCTGCAATTCTCACAAACACATTAGTCCCTCAATTAGGTTTGTCGTCAATACTCCAAAACCAACTAGGGGTGGCACTAGATGCACTTACAATCTCCCCCTTTTTGGTGATTGATGACAAACTAGTTGAAGTTTTCAACGGGGAATATAATATGTGAAATTGTAAAGGAATTGTCTTCATTAGTTGCAAGGGCTCCCCCTAAAGATGTGCATATGAGTAATTTGCTTTTGGAATGCAAATGCACATGGCAGATTGTACTCGTGGAGATCCGCTTCAACTTATGATGACAATTCATTATGCATGAGAAGGTATGTGAAGATAATGACATGCATAATGGAAAATGGACGTCTGCAAAATGATCTAAGTGCGGAATTTATCGTCGCACATGCAGAATTTATCATCGCATCACAAAGTGGCAAATAAGTAGCAGACGACCATCGAGTTTAAGTGTTACAACTCAAAGAACCAAATGTATCAAAACGAGAGTTGTAAACACGAGGCAAAATATAAAGCAACCACCCATGTGGACCCGCTTGAAGACTATCAAACTCATATGCTTCTCCCCCTTTTGTTAGTAAGGACCAAAAAGGTTTGAAGACATAGAGCATCTACTCGTTCCCATGAAGAGTAGGTGAAGCAGCAGGGTCGTCGGTGGTGTTTGGCGGTGCAGAAGAACTTGGAGCAGTGTCGAAGCGTGCTGAAGGAGGTGGCGATGAAGTAGCATCGTCTTCGTCCTCGATCACTCTAGCATTCACAGTTGTAGCAGAGGAAGAGAACTCAGAGTCTTCAAGAGATGGAGTTCGTCGCAGCACTGCCCTTCGAGGAGGTGTGGAGTCAAACTTGAAGCGTTCAGAGAAACCATCCTCTTGAAGATCATCTTCAGAGCACATAAGCGTCAGCCCTTTCCATGTGCGTCGAGAGGTTTCATGGGCAACAAAGGCATTCTTGGTGGCAAGATTGCGAATGCGGTTGACATCCACCAAGAGGCTTTGCATTTGGCGCTTCAGCCAGTCATGATGCCTATCCTGTGTCTGATGAAGAGACACCAGAAGCTCTCGGTCATTGAGGACACGAGTGCGCTTCTTGGGTCGTTGGGGAATTGTGCTATCAGTGGCTTCAGTAAGGGCAGGATGTGGTGCATGTGTAGTTCCAGCCAAAGGATAAACACGAGTGACTGCTTCAACTCCTTCAATGTTCTGAGAAAAACTTTGATGCTCCGCATTCTGAAGACTAAGAGGTTCCTTGGCAGGCTCAGGATAAATGGCTTCAACAGACATATCCACATCAGGCAGGAAGATCCGATGATTGCGAGCAGATGGCTGATATGAGATAGCGGAGTGGAGTTTAATCAGCCGCATTATCCATGGAGCGTAGAACTTCAAGCCAAAAAGATCAGAGCCTGATGCAGCAAGTTGGCGGATGAAGAAGTCCTGTGCATTGAAGCATTTGCCATGAAGAATATAGAAGACCAAAGTCTTCATTGCACCTTCCAGCTTAGCATGTGGAGAATGTCCTTTGATGGGCCAGAGAGTTCGCCTTATGATGTGATAAATAGTCCTTGGCAGATACTCAAGGTCTTCAACAAAGAACTCCTTAGGATATGCAGCATCTTGTGGCAATGGCTTCATCATACTGAGCATCTGACTCATGTTTGGTTCAGGCTTCTGAAAGATGCTCTCCATAGCTTCACTATGAAGCTAACATCCACGTTCGTAGAGATCGCCAGGAGTGGGCAGACCAGTGAGCTCAATGATATCAAAGGCTTTGGCTTCGTGATGAACATTTCCTGTCATCCACTCCAGGACCCAAGTCTTCGGATCTCTGTTGTACCCACGGATATGAAGTGTGGCATAGAATTGGAGCAGCAACTCTTCATTCTAGTGCTCTTGGTTGGTGACAAACGGCAGCAATCCAACCTCTTTGAAGCAATCCAGAGCTTCTTCCAGACAGGGCAGACCAGCTATTGCTTCAATGTCAAGACGCTTATGTGGGAAGATGCAACCTTGATTGTACAGAATGCAGGAGTAATAGCTTCGCTGCGGATAGCTCCAGAACCGGTCAGAAGATATTCTTTCCCTTGAGTAGGGGTTCTTGGAGCTATTGAAGAAAGTGTTGTCTGCTTTGAAGCCATTGACATTGAAGGATCCAGGTGCTGATGCAGGACCTGGAAACCTGGCCAATCTTGGGATTGGCTTCTGTACCTGAGGCCTGTGCTCAACATGATAGTCAAACTGAGGACCAGCAGCAGGCGTATGAACAGAAGCAGTAGTATCATTGGCTTCGCTGACTTCTGGTGCTTTTGTTGATGTAGGCTCCACATTGGCTTCAGTCATGACAGCGTCAGTGGCGTCGGTGGCAGCCTCAAGATTCTCAACCTCCACTTGATGAGCTGGAGGGTCGGTCACAGTCACGTTCTCCTCGAGAATAGCTTCTTGGTGAGACGGGGGTGTAGCAGCTCTTGGGGTTTCTTCTTCATCGGCTGATGCAGCCGAAATGTCTTCAGCAGCATTAGCTTCAGACTCAGAGACTGGAGGCCTTGGTCCTTTGCGAAGCCTGCGTAACGCTGGCGACGCCTGTGGAGTTGGAGTTGGATGGGCCTCAAAGTCATCTTCCTCTTGTGCTTGTGGGTGATCAGCCCATGATGCATCCTGAGCAATTGGCGTCAGAGGACGACCAATGCTGATGAGTTTGCTGTGCGTTAGCACAGGCGATGATACCTGTTGGTGCTCGATCTGAGGAAGAACTGCATCATCTTCAACATGGTCATGGTGACCAATGTCTTCAGCAGCGGTGGGATCAGCTGCTGGAAAGTCTTCAGTTTCATGAGCCTCTGTGGAAGCAGGCTCATGGACAGTCAGTTGGCGCTCTTGATGTTCAGCGTCAGGGCGAACCATGGAGATGGGTTCAACAATCAAGGGCTCTGTGGGAGCAGCCCATTCCTTCTTGGTCTTCTGCTTCTTCTTGGAGGGAGCAGTAGCAGAGGCTTCAGGATGTTTCCTCTTTTTGGCTTCAGCCTCAGCAATCCTCGTCTTCTTCAGTTCTGAAGCGGTTGACCTGGCCTTTGGCTTCGAGCCAGTCATGCTAGTTGGGAAGACAATGGGATCTGCTTCCTGCCTTGGTGCGTTGGGTTCGGCCACAGTGGGCTTCTTCTTCTGCTTAGCAGCCATCCTGGGATCAATGCCCGGACGCCCAAGGGCCTTGCGCTTCTCAGCCTCATTGTAGCCTTGCACACACTTGTCAGCCAGGCTCTTCATGCGCTCACGAGAACCTTGAGCTTCTTCACACTTCTTGAGAAAGGCTTCTTTAAGCTCGTGCAGCATGATCTTGAAGTTCTTGACCTCTTGCATGCTGAGCTTGGCCATATGCTTCTTGAACTGAGCTTTTTCATAGTCAATCTTTTGCTTCAGTTCAACAATGCGCTGGGCGATAGCTAACTCTGAAGCAATGGCGCCATGGAAGGCGACACTGAGGCCAATTGGAAGTTGCAGATCTTCGAAGCTGACGTTGGGCGTGTCAAACCACTCATCAATGAAGTTGTAGATGATTGCCACGTCAAAGAGAGGCAGATCATTGAAGATTTCTGCTTCTTCTTTTCTCTTGATCAGTTGCTCAAGAGCGTCATCTGCAAGATCTTCATCACTGGACAGATCGATGGCATCGTTGCACAGAATAACAACAGCTGTCAGTTCTTGGCCGGTGTGTGGCACATGCATCTTGACTTTCTGGGGCTTGGAGATGCGTGACAAATCTTCAGACTGCACACTGTCTTCAGGAGGTGCAGTAGCCAGTGGCTTTGCCCGTGAGATCTTTGGTGTAGAGGCAGGCTTTGAAGCTTTAGGCTGCTTCAGTTTCTTTGGCTTCGGCGCTGCAGGCGCTTCATCTGATTCAGCGTCATCTGCAGGCTCATTCACGGCTGTCCCTTGAACCACGATATGAGTGATGAGACCTTCCAAGTTGTAGAAAGGACCGATGACATTGGGTTCTGCATCGCGTGTGCCGTCAGCCCGGGGAGCAGAAGGACCAGGGTTGAAGTCTAGTCCCAATGACTTCTTGTTTTCCTTGGCCGATGCCTTTGCATGCTGGAAGTTGCGCTTGAAGAGATTATCATCTGGACACCATAGCAATGATGATGGGTCGGCATCTTCAGGCTGAGGTCCACGGACCATACACGGATAGAAACCCTGAGCAATAGCTTCAGCTCTGTTCTTGGGTGGAAGGCCTCGGAAGAGAATATCACCCCAAGGACTTTTGATAGCACTCTTCTCATCATATTCCTTGGTCACGAATCTATATTTGTACCACTGTTCTGCCCAATATCTTCGAATCCACTGGATTTGGGTCTTGCGCTGATTATAATCCT